>NC_138183.1:78952924-80330424 GCF_964194105.1 Spermophilus citellus
CTATTTCTTAGAGACAAGATTATTTTGTCAGTTTCTAGTATGTGATGTGTACTCCAAGAACACATTGCAGACCATTTTGTGACTTCTTTGCATGAGTTTTCAAGCACTGGATGTGCTTTTCTTAAATGTCTTTGAAGGTAAATATCAAGAAGTTTGATACATTTTCTTCAACTGAATAAATAAATGATTGACCTACTGTATGGCATTCAACCAAATAACTTTTAAGTAAACACATAAATGGAAGAATAAGAGATTGTATAAATAGGTAAAACTGAGGTTGTAAGTCATATAGGGCTGTGTAGACTTCTAAATTATTGGGCTACTTAGGACTTTTTCTTAGAATAAGACTTTTTCTTGAAAAAGATGAGATCTATACTGTCTATCACAAAGAAAAATACCCACCCATTGGGTAAAGTAGGAGGCTTAATTATTCTATAAACTTGGATAACAAGGAGACTGAAGATTTCTTCAACTGTTGGGCAGAGTTATTGTTCAAAATGGAACATACTGCTTGGTATGACAGATTGTCATTGGTCTACTGCCCTTACCCTTTGGCACACATGCCAATAATACGTAGGAATTATAATAAAGAGAGCTTTAGTAAAGATGCCATCAGATCCCCAGTCCCAAATCTTGAGAGTGACAAAAAGCATTTTATAGTTGTTAAATTTAAATGACTGAGTTTGTCACACAAAATTATAATACATAATATCATCTCCACATCATAAAATATTTTTGTTTCAATTTTCAATTCAAGTTCACATAAATCTACAAAATCTGAGAAAAGGATACAGTGAGGAGGGACTCTGTCTGATACAGCAATTTTTATCTAACGGCTCCATTTGTACACCCTGCTCACTAGGTTTGTTGCTAGTGAGGGAGTTTTCTAACAGTCAGTCTGTTATAATCTAGGCTGGAGCACTTCATTTTGGCCCTTGGGAGATTAACCAGCCACTTGAATGCTGATTTAGTGCTTAAAGGACTAAAGACTTTAAAAGTCATGGGCCTGTAGCTTGCAGAGTTTTGAAAATAAATCTTTCTGGCTGTAATGCCAGGCAGTGCAGCTGCATATATTTACTAAAGGGCCAAGGTTTGTATTCATCCCAATTTCTATGAATTCCAAAGTTAGATAATACCTGCAAATTGTGGCATACTTTCCTTCTGCAAACTTTTGCTCCTACCCCCATTCAAAAAAACTACTAGGAATTTTTAAGCTTATCATTTTAATGTGACTACATTGGCTTCATATCCCATTGATGCAAAATGGACACAAATACTGTAGCTTGTAACTGAGCCGAAAATTTGATTGACAAATAGCATTAAAGGAAATATTTGTTAATGGTTGTTGAAGTTAGAAGTCATTCTCCTTTCACTTAACAGAAAAAAAAAATCTGGTCCAGTCTTTGCTGATGGTGAGGGAAACCTACTTAAAATATCATTAAAGAACCATCCCAACATCACAAGGGCTTAAAAGAAAGACTTAACATATTAATTTGCAGAACAAAGCCAGCCCAAGCCTACAAACAATCTATTAGCACATTTGGCCGAGGCAGGGTTTTAACCCTCAGTTATTCCTAGGAGCTCAGAAAGCCAGGGCCTTCTTGCAGCCTCCCAGTCCTCAGCCCGCCCCAACCCCTTTGCACCTGGACCCTGCTTTTTGTGTGTGTGTGTTATGAAGAGGGTTATTTTGCCATGGAGAGAGGAGGACTTTCATGACTTCAAACATGGACATTAGATCAAGTTTTTATCTTCTCCCATAATCCTGTCTTTGATGTCACCAGACTGAAACCTCTCAGAATAGAAAGGGGGAGCTGTGAAAAGAGGCCTAGTTAATTTCTATGTTTAAGTGCTGCTGCCCTAATTCGCAGGCAGCATTTTCATTGTCTTCTGCTTTGCATCCTAAAGGCAGGCTTACACCAGGCAATTATGAATGGCCCCTCTGAACAAATAATTGAAATTCACAAGTTGTGGGGTATGGTTAGACAAAGTCTGGGCTGGAGGTGTGAGGTCATGCATATTCCCTTGGGCATTATTAAAGTTACAGGCACTCTCCTCACAGGATGAGTATTTGTCTTACATTAGCTTTAATGGCAACTAATCAGGTAAGTTACATGTGCTAAAGACCAAGTAATCTCGGGGACCTGATCTCTACAAAGCAATTGAGGAAGCAGAGCTCCTTTGCCCTGTGAAAACAGCAAACTGCTCCAATAAACATGGGTTCCAACGTGCTTGCCCAACTTAAAAAAAAAGGAATGAGTATAAAGTGGTTTGATTTCTGAAAATAAAAATCTTTTGAGGTGAAGAAAACTTGGTGATATGGAAATTGTGAAAGTTCCACAGTTCTCAGAACTTGTTATTTCCCTTTCACACAACCAGGGTAATGTCTTCTGCATTGGAGGTACAGAGTGAATGTTTTAAGGCACATGTGCATTCATACAAACACTGCCTTAACTTATTACAAATTAATTACTCCAAGCCAAATTCTGCCTTCTACTATGTATGTCCAAATTGCTTTAATATAGTGGTGTGTTCTCCAAGGAAAAGATTCCTGCTGACTTATACAGCATAACAGGATCTTGCTTTAACGCTCGCATTTGTTCTAAAGTAGAATTCAGGCAGCATGTTGAGTGGAACATGTTCAGTGACATTTTAAAAGAATCTTTTAGTAAGGCAAAGGGATTCTCATCTTTGAGGTTGTCCTTAGTTTCCAAATTAATGGTCTCTACTTCATCCTAGTGAACAAAATTAATGTTATCTCACCAGGTCTATTTGATTAGGAGGAAAAAAAAATCGACGGAGAAGCTTGCCTTCTGCCTTATTTTCTAGCATCTATGGGCTACTTTTGTGAAGTTCAAAGAATAAGCACACAAATTGGAAAGTGAGCAATGATAGTTATCTATTGTTGAAAATGGTGAGTCAAAATTTCCTGGAGGATTCAGTCTTCCAACACTTCTTTGACGATAGACTTCCAAACTAGTTCTACAAGTATAAAGAGATATATACTGTGTTCTCCCAACAAGATTTCTCTGAGATAAATTTTAGAGCAATGGAAGAAGGGATTGATTCCTCTCTTCAGACCTAATAAGCATTGTGATCCTTTCATATGAAATTCTGTTTTCTCTATTTTCTTCCAGAAACTGTTTGTTTCCTGTTATCAAGGAAATCTCAGAATTAAAAATTAGAGCCTGGGCTTAGGCTGTAGCTCAGTGGCAGAGTACTTGCCTAGCACATGTGAGGCATTGTGTTGGATCCTTAGTACCATATAAAAATAAACAAATAAAATAAAGGCATGCTGTCCATCTATAACTACATTTAAAAAAAATTGGAGCTGGATTGGTAGGATATTACATCCATAGATACAGGTGTATGCTTGTAAGTAAACAAAGATAAACTGACACAGAGTAGATGCTTATTACAGCATTATTTTCATCATAAATTTGGAATAATATAAATGCCTCCCAGTAGCTTAAGTAAATATAATACTTCTGTGGAATGGATGTGACCATTAAAAAGAATGAGTTGGATTCATGATGGTTTGAAGATTTTTAACACGCTGAACACTGAAAACATAATGTGTTTGTGTTAGTCAACTTTCCATCAGTAAAACAAAAAACCTGAGAAAATCAACTGATTGAGAGAAAAGTTCTATGTTGGCTCACAGTTTGGGAGGTTCTAGTCCATGATCTGTTCTCTCTGTTGTTCTGGGCCTGTGGCAAAGCAGCATATCATGGCAGGAGCATGTACCAGAGCAAAACTGCTAGTATCAAGGTAAGGAAATAAACAGAATAAGGAGTGGGCCAGGATCTCACCATCTTCTTTAAGGGAAAACCTCCAATAACCTAAGGATCTCCCACTAGGCTTCACCTATTAAGGGTTAAACTTCTCCCCATAATACCACCCTTGGGGACAAAGCCATAACACATGAGCCTTTGGAGGCTATAATAGTTCTCCCCCAATATGTAATGCCAATTGAGAATATACTTAATCCACAAAACCGAAAATCAAGTCAAAATTTCTTTTGAAATCAAAATTCCTTTCCTCTAGATTTTTTTATATTCTCAAAATATTTTGCAACATATTTTGTCTAAATTCATCAAAGTTGTTTTCCTCTTCTCTCTGTGGCCCATACTTTGCTAGTGTCCCATATTTATGTCCATCAATCAGTGCCGCAATTGATAGATATGAGATATTTGTAAGAAATAATGGGTGAAATATATTGTTAAGTTTAAAATACATGGCAGGACATCATGTATGCTGTGATAACATTTATCTAAAATATTAGTGGTAAATGCTTAGAAATAGAGGTACCTAGAAGCAACTGGTGACAGTGGTTAACTGTAAGAAGTGGGACAGAATTGGTGGGGTAGAGGTGAAAGCATGTGGGAAAATTCTTTCTTTTCCACTTTATTTTCCACATATGCATGTATTTATTTATTGATTTAAAGATAAAATGAAAGGTTGGGGAATTTGATTAAAGAAGTTAATGGGAGTATAAAGTAAAAAAAAAAATCCCTCTGGTATTGATATAGGTGTGCTAGATGAAGCCCCCAAACTTTGAGATTCTTAACCCAGATTCAACCCACCTGGATATAAATAAAACATGAAGTAAATTGTTCCAACTCTAAGGGTCAGACTCATTGATTTTGAAACAAAAGAAGTGGGTTTGACATTTATTCTCAAATGTCATCTGGGTTTGGTTCTAAAAGGCAAAACTTTTTTTCAAGTGATTGGGATCAAACCCAGGCCTTGTACCTGCTAGGCAAGTGCTCTACCACTGAGCTACATCACCAGCCCCCCAAATTTTTATGATTCTTAGTTTTTCTGGTTCAATAGAAAGAATTACTATTGAAAAACATTTAAAAAATTCAGAGCAGAAGAGTGGTTAAGAGCTGGGCTATGTCAGAGAGCCTCAGTCTGAATCTTACCCTCAGTGCTCACTAAATTTGGGAGCTTGGGCAGGTTACTTACTTTCTGTTCTGCAGTGTACTCTGTGTAATGAAAATAATAGTTCCCATTCCAGATCGTTAAGTAAGATTATGCCAATGATTAGTACTGTGCTCAGTACAAAATAAACATGTAAAATCACTATCATTAAAGCCTTTTGACTTTTAATATATACTAAGAGTGATGCTCTCATGTGTAGAATCTGATTCAATGCACAGAGCAATTTAACAAAAAGTTCAGAGACTTGGTTTACAGTCCATATATTTGTGCTAATTAGTCGTGGGTTGGTTTTGACACCTTTTTTAAAAATTTTCTGCAAATTCTGAATATATTAAACAAGTTGACTTAGGATCCAACACTCTTTATGGTTGAGCTTTACTCTTTATGGTTGAACTCCGCACAGGGGAGTACCCACAGAGGAGGGTGGACCAATAATATAACACGAGGCTTTATAGCTGGCATTCTTTGGTAATGTTAACAAGAACCAGATTCAGAAATTTAGTCAAGTTTTATTGTGGGCTTCAACTTCACTTCTACTTAACCCTGATGTATGTAAGCAAACCATGGGAGATGTAGCTGTGATATAGCCAAGGTGACTTGTGCTGCTTGATCTGTGTGGGCTCCATGTGGATGATCTACCCAGGAAGCCATTTTAGAGCCTGAAGGCTATTTGTGGGTGCGGATTCAAAGCTGGGGTAGTCATATGTTGCACACTTATAAAGAGCTTCCAGAGCTCCATCTTTGCTAAAACCAACAAGTTGAGATTCTCTCTACAATGCAACTTAGATCCCCTTCTTTGGAGGATGTATCTGTAAACTTTTCCTGACTGACACATTAATATTGAACCTTCAGAAAGGCCTGGAAAAATGTCTGTCTCTTTAGTGGGACTTTGCCTCACCTTGAGTACTCCTATAAACCACCGATGGCGTGCTTACTTGAGAGATGATATTCTCTCTTTTTATTAAAATCTGTAGAACTCTGCTTCTCAAACAATCTGTAGTGAAGGAACAGGCTTCCCCCCCCACCCCAATTCATTGTAGATTTATATAAGTTGTCTAATTAAACTTATTTTGTAACCAAGACATAAAAACACAACATTATCCATATTAATGGGGTAACAAGATGTGTGATGCTTAAACCAGATCTCCTGAAACATTTATTATGTCTGTCTGTCTGTTTTTGAGACAGGGTCTTGGTATGTTGTCAATGATCCCCTTCCCCAGGGCATCTGGAGTAGCTTGGGCTATAGGCATGCACCACTGGGTCTGGCATATAATTTCTTTAGGGTGAAAATGTTCAAGTTCCTTTCTTCTTGCTTTTTCAGACATACAGTATGTAATTATTATCTATAGTCCTCTCCTGTGCAATAGCATACCAGAGCTTCTTGCTTCTAACTGTGACTCTTTACCCATTGATCAACCTTTCCTCATTTCTCCCTCCTCATCCCAGACTGATATTTTGTTAAATACACTAAAAATGTCACAGTGAAATCAATCTGCCAATAACTGTTTCTTACTTTCTGTATTTACATTTTATGACCTGGAAACAGACAGTTGGAAGTTCAACACCAGTCCATGAACCAGACTTTGAGGACCAATGCCTCGCAAATATACACCTGATTGAAATGAATTTTTCTTAAAAAAATAAAAACTCAGAGTTCTCCTTATTTCCTAAACGTACTTTAGGCTGTTTTCCTTCTTTCTTAAGCATGAAGTTCTTTCACCTCACTCTTCTAGAACTTCTGGAAGGCATGTGGGTCCAACTCAATTGACAACTCAGCTGAGAGTAACTTCTTCTCTTCATTCCAAATCGCTGCTATTCAAAATAGGATGCTAACTACACTTCTCCAGAAGTACGCTTGAGTCAGAGATTGAAATGCGAAGAGTTTAATGTGAGGGATGATCTCAGGAAGCCCTGGTAGAAGAGTGAGGAAAGAAGGTGCTGAAGAGGAAGGGAGAGCAGCCAACAAAGTGTTAAGTAAGTCACCCCTCTGGGCACTGGAGCTCCATCAAGGTTGGGTGATTCAGGGAGCCAGGGCAAACCCTGAGTTATTCTACCAGAAGGGTGAGGGACCTCTAGGATCTACACACAAACCCCCACCAGTCACTGGTTGAAGGCTGCAAGGGGTATGGGTGATGAACTTCCCCAGTAGGTTGACTTGTCAAAGTATTCAAAGTATTTTCAGGCAAAGAAATACAAGTGCTGGCAGTTGCAGATATGTGAGTGTGGGTGCCCTTGGAAAATGCAACCCGTGCATCATGGACATTTACCTGAGTGTGGATTGCTCAAGGGCAGAGGTTAAAAATTGTCCAATTTTACATATTTGATAAATATGTGTTTCTAAATGAATAGAAATCCAAGCAATGTTAATACATGTTCTTATGAGATATCACATAAGTGGGACACCAGACTTCTCTTACAGAATGTGTTAGTAAACAGATTAATTCTTACTATCTCATTGAAGAGAGCTTGTGGATTTAACAAACACAAGTAGGTCAGCAACCTGATTGTATATCCCCACATGGATAAGCTCTCTGAAGCATTGACTCCTTTCAGGTTTAGGTGGAATGCTACTGTGCCAGCTAGAGTGCATCTCAAACTTCAGTAAATGTGCACACAAATTACCAAAGCATCTTGCAGAAATGCAGGCTTTGATTCAGAAGGTCTGGGGTAGATGCTATGATGCTATGATTCTGATCTTTTTTTTTTTTTTTTTTTTTCAATCCAGCTCCCTGGTGAAGTTAAAGCTGCGGATCCTCAGATGATGCTTTGAGGAACAAAGGCATGGGTATAAAACCCCATGGGTTTTTGATCCCCTGGGTTACTGGCCCAATGGATGTCTTAGTTGTACAACAGCCCAAAGGCTTAAATTCTATTTCCACTGCTTATGTGAGAGACATTTCATACCAGCTCCCCCAAACCAATTCAAATTTTAGGCATTTTGCAGCCAATTGTTGACACCATTCACAGTTTGTAATCAGCAGCCATGGTACAAATATTTACATCATAGAAATCAGCAAATCCTCTGAGTATGGGTTTGTTTTTTTCAGAGACCTGTTTATTAGCACACTCCTGCTTGTTTCTCTCAATCTGAACACTGCCATGCTCTGTCAGACATGAACCAGAAGATGGCACAGATCCTTGGATCCTTTGGGGTATGTGTAGGTGTATGTGTGTGCAGAGGGGTGGAACTACAGAAGGTTAAAGAGACAATAATCTCTGAGGAATACAAGGATAAATGATCACTATTATTTGTACTACCATAGTTATTTCATTCTTGAGAATTTATACTATGAAAATATTTCAATGAAGTAAAACTCTCAATTAAAATGTTGTCTGTAAAAGTGGACGTAATAACATATATCCACTACCATTTTAAATTAATTGTCCCCCAAAGGCCCTTGTGATAAAAGCTTGAACCCCAAGGTGGTACTACTAGGAGGTAGTGGTATCTTTGAGAGGTAGGGCCTAGTGGAAGGCTCTTGGATCATTCAGGGTATGTCCTAGGAGGGTCGGTGAAACCCCGATCTCTTCCTTTTCCTCTCCTTTTGCTTCCTGGCCATGAAGTGAGCAGTTTTGTTCTACCATATACTCCCACCATGATGCACTGCCTACCAACAAGTTCAAAGCAATAGAGCCATTAGATCATGGACTAGAACTTCCCAAACTATAAGTCAAAATAAACCTTTTTTTCTTATAAGTCAATTGTCTCAGGCATTTTATTAGAGGAATGGAAAGCTGACTAATACAATATCTACTATACAAGAAAATTATTAAGTTTACAGAAATATGTGTGTAAATAATAGGAAGGAGAAAAAACAGAATAAAAATATAAAATATGATACTTGACAGAATATGTGTGTAAGTAAAAGGAAGGAGAAAAAAACAGAATAAAAATATAAAATGA
The DNA here is from genome assembly GCF_964194105.1 of Spermophilus citellus. Taxonomy (NCBI): domain Eukaryota; kingdom Metazoa; phylum Chordata; class Mammalia; order Rodentia; family Sciuridae; genus Spermophilus; species Spermophilus citellus. The sequence continues at coordinate 78,961,776 of NC_138183.1, forward strand.
TACTTGACCATATAGATTTGCTATTTCAACTATGTAGAAACATGTATGCATATAACAAAAACAAGAAGTATTAACAAACAAAAATAGTTACTGTAGTGCTAGAATTATAGGGAATGTATACTTTTTTTTCCAAATGCCTTTGTCTATTAAAAAACATAACAAAGCACTTCAATTAGTCTGATTTTATTTCTTTTGAAATAAATAAATAAAGTAACCAAGCAAAACAATGATAGTAAAATGATGATAATTAACATGTATTTAGTGACATATATATATATATATATATATATATATATATATATATATATATATGGCACTACTCTATGTTTTGGGATTTTGTTTGTTTGTTTTTTTGTGTGTGTTTGTTCCTGGGGATTAAACCCAGGGCCTCACACATGCTAGGCAAGAGTTTTACTACTGAGCTACCTTCCCAGCCCCTCTAAGTTCTTTATATATATATATATATATATATATATATATATAAAACTTAGCTCAGCAAATCCCCACAATAACCTAGAGTGGAGGAACTATTCCTATCGCTATTTTGCAGATGAGAAAACTGAAGAACATGGAGGCTTTTCAATTTCCCAAGGATATACAACTGGTAAACCACATATTTAGGTTTCATTCCTAAATCTCCTGAGCTCAGTAAATTCCTGAATCTTTATAAAATAGTTTTTGCAAAGTTCTTTAAAAATCAATGATCCTGCCAAGTGTGGTGGTGCACACTTGTAATCCCAGTGATTTGGAGGCTGAGGCAGGAGGATCACTAGTTCAAGGCCAGCTTCAGCAACTTAGTGAGAGACCCTATCTCAAAGAAAAAAAAAAAAAAGAAAGAAAGGAAGGAAGGAAGGAAGAAAAAAAACAGGGTACAAGGGATATGGAGCCACAAGTACCCTTGGGGTATTCCCTGATACAAAAACAAAACAGAATCAATGATCCTATCTGGGGCGAGAAAGATTCAGCCATGCTTTTGTTTGTTTTAAAGGAATCATCTTCAACCTCTGAGTGAAAAAGCACCAAACCAAAGTATAAAGTGCACTCTGTTCTGCTCAGTGCCAACAGAGGTCAGAGGAGTCTCCCCTCTCCTCCAGGCAAAGAAGGGCCATTCCTGGTTCCAGATTGTCTCCCAGATCGCTCCCTTCAAGTTTCTTCCTCGGAGTCAGGAGATACACTGCTTATTTTAAACTTAGAATTTGGCAATAATCCACCTTTTCTCCAGTTCTTTCTCTGCCAATGAGGATAACAAGTATGCTAGCCAATTGCCCTCTCTCGGCTGGGAGAGTAAGGTAGGATGGTTGTTATTCAACAAATATGTCCTAAAATGCCAAATCCTAGAAATCCTTAATAAATGTATGACATGAAATATATGTAAATGTAAAATCCTTTCCATAAATGGTTTAACAAGGAACTTCATTCCATGAAATATAATCAATTTTATTGTGACTAGCTTAGAATATCAATTGTTGTGTTGAAAATAGTGAAAGAAGACTACCACTAAATAGGGAAGAGAGGTGGGAGGGAAAAAGAGGGAGAAGGGGAGTTGCACGGAAGATGGAAGGAGAACCTCATCGTTATACAGAATACATATATGATGTTGTGATGAGAAAAAGAAAAAAAAAGTGTGTCACATTAGATTGGGTAGAGAGAAATGATGGGAGAGGAGGAGAGGAGTAGGGGGGACAGGAAGGGCAGCAGACTAGAATAGACAATGTGATTGATGTATGTACATTCCATGTATGTATTATATGTCAAAATACATTCTGCTGTCATGTATGACTAAAAAAATAAAAATAAATCATATGGTAAAAAAGAAAAAGAAAATAGTGAAAGAATTCCTAGCCTTTTTTTCTCCTTTTAATTAGTTAATTAGCTAATTAATTGATTAATTTTGCAGTGCTGGGGATTGAACCACTCTACCACTGAGCAATATCCCTAGCCCTTTTTATTTTTAATTTTGAGACAGGGTCTCACTAAGTTATCCAGGCTACCCTCAAACTTGTGATTTTCTGCCTCAGCCTCCCAAGTCTCTGCCACTGCACTGGCTCTTTTTTCCTTTTTAAAAAATTAATTAAGCTTAGTTTTTGATTGACACAAAATTTACATATATTTATGAAGTACAAGGTGATGTTTTAATTCATAAATGGATTGGGTAGTGATCAATTTAAGATAATTAGCATATCCATCATCTCATTTTTTTCATTTCTTTATAGTGAACATTAAAAATGCTTATTTCTAACTCTCTTAAGAGACACAATGTATTTTTTTTAAGTTTTAGTTGTTGATAGACCTTTATTTTATTCATTTTTTAATATGGAGTGCTGAGAATTGAACCCAGCGCCTCACACATGCAAGGCAAGCACTCTACCACTGAGCCACAACCCCAGTCCTGCATTGCAATGCAGTCTTGTTAATATTCTCCCTGCTGTGCCAAAGAACACCAGAACTTACTCCTGCCTCTAACTGTAACCTTGTACCTGTTGACCAACCTCTCTCTATGTCCCTGCCACCTATTTTCCTTAGTCTCAGGACTAGGACTATTCTATGAGACCAACATTTTTAGATTCCATATATGCATGTGATCGTATGATATTTGTTTTTATGTGCTGGACTTATTTCACTTGAAAAAGGGGACAGCAAACATCATGTCCTCAGATGCCCTCTTTCTGTTCCCCAGAACCTATCCATGTTAAGGGACCAATGAGAACAAACCTGCACTGGAAAGTCCAGATACATATTATCTTAAAGGACACTGGCTTTCTTTTATGCCCACTGGGAACTAGTGCAAGTTAGTGTTATCTATAGAAAGCTAATGCTGATGACATCTCTGCTTCTGCAGCCTAGCATGTAAAACCCCTCTCTGAGTGGGGACTGGTGCAGAACTGAGGGCACTGTGCAAAAGGTAAGTGCCACTTGCCCATCCAGCCACCACTAGACAAAACACTGTGAGGGAGAGGAGGCACTGCTTGGCAAAGCACCACGAGGTCCAAAGGTGCTATCTGAAATCCTGTCACCACTGGGCTCTTCATGGAGAAGTCTCTGATCTCTTTCCCCAATAACTCATATGTCTCCAATACTGTCTGCAGGTAGTTTCTTTGGCCTCTCCAAAACCTAACCCACTGCCATGGCACAACTAGACTATGGATGAGATAGCATAATGTCTTCTAGGTTCACCTACAAATGACAATTTCATTCATTTTTAGGGCTGCATAGTATTCCATTATGTGTATGTGTACCACATTTTTAAATCATTCACCCATTGATGGACTATGATAGCCATATCTTGGTTATTGTGAATAATGCTGCAATAAACATTGGAGTGCAGGTGTCTCTTTGACATGCTGATTTCATCTCCATGGCATATGTATACAGTAGTGGTAATAGTCAGATCACGAGGTAGTTCTATTTTCAGTTTTTAGTAGAACCTCTCTACTGTTTTCTATAGTGGCTATACTAATTTTCTTATCCACCAACAGCATATAAAAGTTTCCCTTTCTCTGCATCTTTACCAGTATTTGTTATTTTTTTTTTATAATAGCCATTCTAAAATGGGCTGAAGTGGTATCTCACTGTGGTTTTCATTTACATTTCCCTTATGGTTAGTGATGTTGAATACTTTTTAATGAAACTGTTGGCCATGCGTTGTGTGTGGTTTTTTGCTTTTGTTTTTGTTTTGGTTTGTTTGATTTTTTGCAGAATTTCTATTCAGATCTTAAGCCCATTGTTTAATTTGGGCATTTTGTTTATTTTATTTTTGCTATTGAATTGAGTTCCATTTTTATTTTGTGTATTAACCCCTTGTCAGATATACAGTTGGCAAATATTTTTCTCCCATTCTGAAGGCTGTCTCTTTGCTGTGTTCATAGTTCGCTTTGTTGTGCAGAAGCTCTTTAGTTTGTTGGAATCCCATCTGTCGATTTTTGCTTTTGTTGCCTGAGCTTTTGGGGTCCTACTCAAAAAAAATATCTTTGCCCAGACCAACATCCTGGAAAATCCCCAACCCTTCTTCTATTAGTTTCATAGTTTTAGGTCTTGCATTTAAATCTTCAATCCACTTTGAGTTGATTTTTGTAGCTGTAAGAGATAGAGGTGAGTTTCATTCTTCTCCATGTAGAAATACAATTTTCTCAGCACCCTTTATTAAAGAGACTGCCCTTTTCCCATTGGCTTCTTGTAAAAAAAAATCAATTGGCTATAAATTCATGGGTTTATTTCTGGATCTCTGTTCTGTTCCTTTGGGCTGTGTGTTTTTATTCTGGAGCCATGCTGTTTTAGTTACTATAGCTATGGAGCTTTTTTTTTTTTTGAACCCAGGATTGAACTCCGGGGCCCTTGACCACTGAGCCACATCCCCAGTCCTATTCTGTATTTTTATTTAGAGACAGGGTCTCACTGAGTTGCTTAGTGCCTCATAGTTGCTTGCAATTCTCCTGTCTCAGCCTCCCCAACTGCTGGGATTACAGGCGTGCGCCACTGCACCTGGCTATGTAGCTTATTTTGAAGTTGGATCATGTACAGCCTGTGGACAGCTTTTGTTTTTTTTTTTTACTCAAAATTGCTTTGGCTATGAGAGGACTTTTGTGGATCCTTATGGATTTCAGGATTGTTTTTTTCTATTTCTGCAAGACTAATAATGATAGGGATTGCATGGAACCTAGAGATTGTTTTGAGTAATATGAATATTTTAACAAAGTTATTTATTTCAACCCACGAACACAGGTTATCTTCCCATTTATTTGTATCATCTTTGATTTTGTTCATCAGTGTTCTGTAGTTTCAATGCAAAGATCTTTTACCGCCTTGATTAAATTTATTTCTATGTATTTTATTTTATTTGGTAGTTATTTGTTCTCTTGATTTCTTTTTTTTTTTTTTTTTTTAGAAAAACTGGCTGTTAGCATATAGAAACTCTAGGATTTTTGTGTCTTGATTTTGCATCCCACAACTTAAATGAATTCACTTATTAGTTTTAGTAGATTTTTGGTGGAATTTTTAGGGCTCTCTATATACAAGATCATGTCTATAAAAAAGAACAGTTTTACTTCCTACATTCAAGTATAGATGTTCTTTATTTCTTTCTCTCACCTAAATGCTCTGGTCAGGACTTCCAGTACTATGTTGAACGAAAGTGGTAAAAGTGCTAGACTATTTTCTTTCAAAATGTGGCACAGTGAAAATATCTCTGAGTGGATATATTACTTTGCACTAATGTATTATAAAATGAATTACAAAATATTATGATTATATTATTTTCATTTTAAGATCAAGGGGATTTTTTTTTTCCCTAGAAAAAGTCAATATTTAGTTTTGTTGCTTGTTTGGGCAGTACTGGGGATTGAACCCAGTGCTCTACTAATGAGCAACATTCCCCAGTCCTCTTTATTTTTCATCTTGAGACAGGGTCTCACTAATTTGCTGAGGCTGGCCTTGAACTTGACATTCTCTTGCCTCAGCCTCCAGAATTGTTGGGATTACAGGTGTGCACCACCTGCCTGGCTCAATATTTGATATTTTTTATCATTTAGAGTTTTTATTTAAAGAACTCTTTTAGACACACACAGTTACTCATATGCAAACATAAAAAAGGAAATATAAGAAATTGGTTGACCTATTCCTAAAACATCTTCACATTTAGAGTTCAAGTTTTTAAATCACTTTTTGTGAGAATTAATATTTGATTTCACAATCAAAAAGTTGAAATAAAAAGTAATACTATTACAAAAAATCACGTTCAAACATTACAAAATAAGGAGATTTTGTAATTTTCTGGTTTCATTTCACTATCAGTTGATCTAGAAAATCAGACTAAAAAGCTTCTGCTTCAAAATAATGTTTAACTGAGTTCAAGTTGGTTTTTGCAAACAAGCTTTTTTCATTTTAAGACTACAAAATGGAATGGACCATCATTGTAACTCTACAACTTCAAAATGCAAATAAATGGCCCTCTAGGTGCTCTCTGGATATGGTTACAAAACCTACATCCTTTTCATCCCTTTTATAGTCCCTTTTATGGCTATTAATTTTTAATTCTGGAGACATAGCCACTGTGTTTCTAGTCCTCTGGTGGGAGATAAATGTGATTTAGATGCTATTTTATGTATGCTTGGAGCTGATGGTTCTGATTGTATCTATTTCCCAAGAGAAAAATCTCTGGGTTTCCACAATCCCTTACTTGCTGGTCATAAAACAAATATTAAGCAATAGCAATAAGCTATGAACCTCCTAGAGTGCTCCAGGTTTTAATTAAATGATTACTGATGAAATATGGCAGAAAACAGATTATATAGAGAATTCACATGATGTACCTTTGAATAGACTATACACATTGCTTGGGCCCTTGAGACCTGCTAATGCACATACCGAATATCAACTATTATTTCTTGAGTCATATTTTTATAACTTATAGCCAGCCCTCCGGTGTGTTCATGTGAGCACAGGGGCTACCTAAGCTGTTTCCTCCTGAAACTGAATGTCAGACTCCCAAACAGAACTGGTTATTGACACCTAAAATAAACAAACCCTACAAATCTTTTACATTTAATATTTTGAACATTTCCCACAGTGATCTAATTTTGAAAGCTTCAGCTCTTCCATTGTGTTTAGTAAAGAACCTACAGAAGAGAACTGGAAGAGCTTAAAAATGCAAGTCTTCTGGATAATCTTTAGCTTTTTGAAGTACACTCTCTCTTAATCACTGATAATTTTATTTACAGAAGTACAATCCACCCAGGGATGTCATTGCCAGTCTTCCACAGATTCTGCCAAGATCTTAGGTAAAGTACCCAGAATCTGTCCTAAAAAGCTTCAAGGAAAATGTGCAGGTAGGCATTAGGATCAAATCATGTATGTGCATATGCATGACATTCCATCCACCACCCCCCCACTGACATGCACACATTCATATTAAGTCAAATAGGGTGACTGTCTACTTTTTCTTGTACATTTTTAAGACCTCTTTAGGAAATTAACAGATGTGTCCCTATTTTTTAGTTAACTTTGTCATAGCAGTGACCAAAAGAGCTAACAAGAACAACATAGAGGAGGAAATTTTATTTTGGTTCATGGTTTCAGAGATTCAGTTCATGGTTGACTGACTCTATTGCTCTGGACCCAGGATGAGGCAGAATATCATGGCAGAAAAGACATGGTGGAGGAAAGCAGCTCAGGACCTGGAAACCAGGAAGCAGAATACTCTGCTCACCAGGGACAAAATGTAAACTCCAAAGCCATGCCCCCAGTGACACACATCCTCCAGTCACAACCTACTTGTCTACAGTTACCTCCCAGTTCATCCATATGTGGAACTGATCCACTGAGTAACTTATACCTCTCATAATCTAATCACTTCACATCTGAATTCTCACATTGTCTCAAACATGAACTATTAGGGGATACCTCATATCTAAACCATAGCAGTCCTTCACTGTTTACTACTCCTCCCAAAATTATGTCAGTTTTTTCTTTGCTCAATATGTTCAATCAAAATACTCGAAAACATTACTACATATTTTAGAAATAAGCCAAAGCCAAGTGGCATCATTTAACCAGAGATCTCCTTCCTGATTGTCACAACTCTTAGGCTGATCCCAAATAGAGATTATTTCATGTATGACATTAACCAGATTTGGCAATGAACATTTGCCAGAAGCATAGGTACTTTAGATAGATTCAAATAAATAATTTGCAAGATAATTATCAAAAACCGATCTGTTCAGAAAATATATGCTTTGACCAGCTATGAGTCATTCTTCACAAAAGAGAGGGGTGGAGGGAGAGGAGGTAGGTAGGTAGGAGGGCATAAAAGACAAATAAATTTTAAAAAGAGAAAAGAAGTGGGGGGGGGCGGGGAAGGAAGGGAGGAAAATGACCCTAAACATTTTATGATGAGGTAAAAGAAAGCTGGTCTGGGGTTTCCCATGGTTGGTAATGGAAATCTTATTTCATTTACTAGCTGTGTCACCTTGGGAGAGTCAGATCACTTTTTTAAAGACCAGTTTGCTCTGCTGAAAATATAAATAGCACCCATCTTGCCGGAGAAGCAAAAAATTTACAAGTAAGTACTTTGGAAACTATGTATCCACATAGGTCAAGGCAATGCATTAATTCGAATTTTGTTCCAATTACCTACTCTGTATGAGAAGTAAAAAGCTTTTTTTTCTCACTTTTGTTGGATTCTATTTGTGATATAATGGTCTAAAATCATGTCATAAAGAAATGGTGATTCTGGGGGCAAGGGGTTGTGGCTCAGTGGTAGAGCACTTGCCTGGCATGTGTGAGGCACTAGGTTCAATCCTCAGTACCACATAAAAATAAATAAAATAAAGGTGTTGTATCCATCTACAACTAAAAAATATTTTTAAAAACAGAAAAGAAAGAAATGGTGGTTTTGAGCATTAACTCTATAGACCAATACTTTTCAAACCAGTATCCACAAATTCACTGGGATCTTATTAAAATGCAGGCCTGGGGTGGGGTCTAAGATTCCACATGTCTAGCCAACTCCCAGGTAAAGCCAAGGATTCATAATCCACTTGGTTCTTGGTAGCGCTAGGGGATACTTCAATACTTCCACACACTGAGAACACATTATTTATTGGATCACAGCTCAGAGTTGAAAGTGCTGCTGCTGATGTCATTTGGTTTTTTTCTTATGGTGATAAATATATCCTCTGGGAATGATTGCAGCCAACAAAGAGGACTGTAAACTGAGTGACAGGGTGAAAAGAGTAGGGGCGAGAGTGATCCATGGAAGAATCTGCTGCTTCTCCTCCTCTCTTGGCTGTCACTCATGATAAATGGCTCTATGTAGAAAGGTTGGACTCAACTGCAGTGGTAACTTGCAATTAAACCCCCATGCATTTTTTGTTATGTACTTCATTAGCATACTATCCATAATACATACCATAATTACAATCCATATTACGTATCATATTGAGGTGAGGACAAATCTTCATTTTGGTAGCTTGTTAGGCATGTAAGAATCTATCTCTCTAAATAGAGAATTTAACTTTATATCTTAAAGCATAGGTTTTGGCTTCAGAACATTGATATGAAGCAAAATTTGAAATATGGATGAAAAACTAGAATGAAAAGTACAGAGACCCAGGCTATCTTCACAAAAACCATCTATACATCACGATCTTCATTCTTTTTTCAATCCATTCATCCAACATTTACTAAGAACCTACAACATGCCAGAAATTGTTCTGAACTCTGGGATAAAGCAGCAGACAAAAATCCCCTGCCCCCAACTCTGATAGAGCTTACAGTTGGGAGAAACAAATAAATATAGGATATGACTGGTAGGGATAAATAAATAAGCAACACCAACAACAACCAAAACAAACAAACAACAACAACAACAACAAAAAAGTAAGTCAGAAAGGGAAAGCAGACTTGGAAGTTTTGTTTTATATAGGGAGGTATTACTAATGGTAAGGGCACAGGAAAGACTTAAAGGAAAGAAGAACAAGATACATAGGTATACAGTAATCAGGCAGGGAAAAAGAAAAGAATCAAGAATGCCAAGATTTTTGCACTAAGCACTGCAAGAATCAGGTTGCCATTTTAATGAGAACTTTATATGAACAAAAATGAATCTGGGCATTTTTCTTTTGGGGGGAAAACACTGTTCTAAATTCAATTTTAAACTGATGGAGAAAAAAAGGAAAAGAAAATGGGAATCATTCCTATGAAAATCTGACAATAAATGATTCTCTTTGAAATATATGTCAATAATTTTTTTAAGAACAGGAGAATAACTTTTCATATAAGCTATTTTGTATATAACTTGACAATGTCACCTAATACACATGGTTTTGAGATGATGGGTAAACCAAAAACATAAATCTAAATAAAAGAAATACTCATGCCTTCTTTTTTTTTGAGAAGCTTACCTAATTTGTATATAAAAATTTTTATAATCTATTATAGGCATCTTTTTAAAAGGAACTAGAACTATGTATTTATTTTAGAACATCTGTTAATGAGCAATAATACATCAACAATTCAAATCAACACATCAAAAAGTCAAAAAAGAAAGACCATCTCAATAAGATTTAGAAAAAGCTTCTGAAAAAATTTAATATCAGTGAACTTCCACTTTCGGAAATAGGGAGCAAGCATACTTTCCCCTACTCCTTCCCCGGGTACAACTAAAAACTCCAGACATTGAATATTAAATAAACAAAAGAAGAGTCTGAAAGGCAGAGAGAAGGTAGACAAGCTAAAGATCTTGGAACTCAAGGAATGACATGGTGGTGAGTTTCCTTGTTTTGTTGTCTGCCACAACAATGAGTCATAAACACCAACAAGCACAAAGAAAGCCCCTAATAATTCCACTCTCTCTGGCCAAATAAGTAGATAGCAAGACAAAAACCTTTTAATCAATAACCACTTTACTCTAACCAAGTACCAAAGAAAGACTGTGACCTATTCCCAGTTCCACCAGATAAAAACTGAGTGGGAAGCCTAGTTCTTCACCCATAAGAGTCTGTATCAAGGCATCTCAACACCTTATCATTATGGTAGCAGAGAAGGCCAAACATGGTGGGACTTTCATCCATACTAGTTGATAACAAGGCCTTCCTCACTCCTCTGCATGTCAGTGAAGACCAAACTGGGAGCTTTGACTTGTACCTCCACACCTTTTCTTTGAGAAGGTGGTATTAGAGGATGCTAGTGAAGAATCAGGACTTTCATCATTGCCTAGCAGTAATAAGGCTACTGCCACAGTGGTGCCAGTGGAGAACATGTGATACCGCTCAGTGATAATAGGAGCCCTTTCACTTAGGTGTTTAACAAAGGTAACTAGGTTTCTCCCTCCACCTGGCAGCAATGAGACAGTTACACCCCTCCAATCTTCCAGACAAGTATCAAAGAAAGCCAATTAGCTAAAACAGAAGGTTTAAATAAGATCCAGAGCCTCATATAAAATACACATGAAACAATTTCAACTGAAAATCAATCATTTTAGATTGACAGAAAATAGATTGGGAACAAAAAGAATAGAGCTTGAGACAAAACAAAAAAATCTAACATTCCATTAGAATTTTGTTAAAAAGGAGAAATAAATAAGGGCTGGAAAAGTACCAGAAGAAATAATAGCAGAAATTTTCACAAATTTGGCAGGAGACATAAACTTACAGATTCAAGAATCTAAGTGAATATCAAAAAGATAAACCAAATGAAATCCAAATCAAGACATATAACAAATAAATATTTGAAAACTAAAGACAAAAAGAAATTGAAAGCACAAAATGAGAAACAACAGCATACCTATAGAGGAAAAATGATTAGAATAATACATTTTTCATTAGAAACCATAGAGACCAGTGGTATTTTTCAGGTTTGAAAGAAAAGAATTGTCAATCCAGAAGCCTATATCCAGTGAATGTCTTCTTCAAGAATTCTGGATAAATGAGGACATTCAGATGAAGCAAAACTTAGAATGCCTGATGACAACAGATCTACTATAAAAGAGTTGCTAAAGGAAATCCTATGAACAACAACAAAAATTAAAGAGTGAAACTTGGAACATCAGAAAGGGGAAAAATTATAAGAAATATGAGAAATACAATAGATTTTTCTCCTCCTGAATTTTTCTACATTATGGTTTAAACAAAATTTATAATTTGGTCTGATGTTCTAAATGTACGTAGAAGAAATATTAAAAACAAGTATATTATGGGGGGGAGACAAAAAGATATATAAAGGTATCATTTTTATATTTTACTCAAACTGGCAAAATGACAATACTAGTGAATTAGAGTAAGTTATACGTATATAAATAATGTAATATTTAGAACAACCATTAAAAAGCTCTAGAAAAATATACTGAGAATTACAGAAAAATCAAAAAGAAATTCTAAAACATAAGTTTATGTAACTCATTGAAATCATAAACATAAAACAAACAAAACCTCAGAGAGCAAACAATATCAATGATTACATTAAATGTAAATGAAGTAAGTGCAAAATTAAAAGACAGGAATTGAAAGAATCAATTAAAAGATATGACCCAACTACATACTGTATATAAGAAACCCAACTCAAATATAATGACATAGGCAAGTTGAAAGTTAAATCATGGGAAAAAATAAGTGATGTAAATATTAATCAAAGGAAAGCAGAGGGATTATATTTATATTAGGTACATTATATTTCAAAGCAAAGAAAAGTACCAGAGATGGGGAGGGACATTATATGATGATAAAGGGGTCTGTCTTTCAGGAAGATAAGAGTAATCCTAAATGTACATGTGCCAACAACAGAGTTTTAAATATGTGAAGTGAAAACCGATGGAATAGAGAAATAGGCAAATCAATGATTATAGTTTTATATTTGTTTATTTTTGTTTATACATTGTTTATTTGTTATACATATAATACATAAATACATACTATATTTATTATATATATAAATATTTATTATAGAGACCTCAATATCACTCTCTCAACAATTGGTAGAACAACTAGACTAAAGATCATCAAGGATATAGAACTCCATTATACCATTAACCAGTCAGAGCGAACAAACATTTCTAGACTACATCTAACAACAGTGAGATATAAAGTCTTTTCAATTGTCCACGGAAAAATATACCTAGATATATCATATCCTGGGCCATGGAACAAACCTCAACAAATTCAAAGGAATTGAGAAAATACAGGATATTCTTTTCAATCACAATAGACTCAAACTGGAAATCAATAACAGAAAGCTAAGAGGAATTCTCCAAACATTTGGAAACTAAACAATACACTGTTAAATAATCCATGATAAAACAGAAAGTCTCAGGAAAATTTACAAATACATAAAAATAAATAAGAATCAAAATATAGCATATAAAAATTTGTGGGACACAAGCAAATCAGTGCTGAAAGGGAAATTTCTAGCACTAAGTACTTATGTCAGAAAGAAGGAAGTCTCAAATTGATAAACTTAAGTTCCCATCTTAAGAACCGAGAGAGAAAAGAGCACAAAAAGAAAATATTAAACAGCATAAATCAATTTAAGATAGAAAAGCAGTAAAGGAAAATTAATTAAATAAAAGGCTAGTTAATATTAACAAGCCTGTAAAGAGAAAACACGGTGCGCCAATATCAGAAATTAAGAAGGTATATAACTTTAGCTCCTACAGACCCCCAGAGATACTGCGAAAAATTCCACAAATTTAAGTTTGACAGTTTAGACAAAATGGACTGACTGCTGATACCAAAAAGCAAACAATTTGAAAAAAAATACAATATCCCTATAACTGTTAACAAAATTGAATTTATAATTTAAATACTGCCCCAACAGAAACCTCTAGATCCAAATGGTTTCACTCAGTATTCTACCAAATGCTTAAAGAATAAGTAAAAACAATTCTGTACAATCTTTTCTTAAAAATGAGAGAGGAAAGACTACTTCCTTATTAATTTCATAAAGGTAGTATTTCTCTGCCAAAGACAACACACATACAAAAAAATATAGACCAACATCTCTCAAGATTATAGACATAAAGCCTAATTAACAAGATATTATCAACTAGAAATTATCTGTAAATGAGAAGAATGATGCTATATGACCAAGGAGGTTTTTCTTCTTTAGCCCTTTAGTATTTAAAAAAACCAATATCCTTGTTTTGAAATGTCACACTTTACCCCATAAATATGTACAATTACTACACATCAATTAAAAATAAAAAACATAAGACTGTGGATATAATTAGGTGGTAAAGCATTTCCACAGCATGTGTGAGGCCTGGGTACTGCAAATAAATAAATAAATATTAAAAATACATTTAACAAAAAAGAAATCACCATGTGACTACAAACACCATTACAGGTTAATATAGTTTATTTTTGTGGGGTTGGGGTCGCCTGCCTAGCACATGTGAGGTGCTAGTTTCGATCCTCAGCACTACATAAAAATAAATACAATAAAAGTGTGTGTGTGTGTGTGTGTGTGTATACATATATATATATATTTTTGTTTGTTTTTTTTTTTTTTTTTTTTTTTTTGTTGTTGAATTGAACATTGGGGTGCTTAACCACTGAGCCACATCCCCAGCCCATTTTTGTTTTGAGACAGGGTCTTCCTAAGTTACTTAGGACCTTGCTAAGTACTGAGGCTATCTTTGAACTTGGGATTCTTTTGTCTCAGCCTGCAGAGCTGTGGGGGATTACAGGTATGCGCCACATACCCAGCATCACTTAACATAAATTTAAAACAAAAAATCTAAACCAAAACAAAACAGAACAACCTCTCCTGACTGGCTCATTTGAAAACTCATCTATTTCATAAAATGAAGTGTTGTCCAATTCTGAAAACACAAAGCCAATTAAGATCTTTAAACCAAATCATCATAATTTTGTCATTTGATATTCTATCTTTTCTAAACTAAAAAGAAAAGGAAAGAAAGAAGTTAACACCACCAAAATTTGCTTTAGAGCAAATAAAGAATTTTAAACTGCGGTCCATGGTTACCTATAGGCTATTGATATATTTCTGTAGTTCCATGGATTTATTTACCAAATAACATCAATTTAAAATTTTCAAAATAATTCAGTGAGTATTTTCTCCTTCTCCTATAATGATTCTTTATTACATATTAATTTCCATACACATTTTAAGTTATATTTCTTGGCAAAATTTTCTTTACTGGTGATCGTTTGTTCTTGGATATCAGTTCACACTGATTAAGTGGTTTTAACTTTATATTTTGTAATCTCTTCTCATTCTTTATTTTAAAAATACTCAGTCATATTTCTACTTATTTTTCTTGATAAATGATAAAATTTTATCACTATGTTTACTCTCTCACTCCCCCACAATCCCCTTATTATAAATACATATATAAATTTAGGAAAAAGAATCATGTTTATATTATTGAGCTTTTCTATCAACTGTTTTTCTACTAATTCAAGTTTTCTATCATGTATCTCATTAAAATTTAGTTGTCTCATTTTTATAGTTCTTGCCATTTCTAGTGAATCTCTTCTTAGATATTATCCTGTATAGTTTTCTATAACTGCATGACATTTTATTCTAAAACCTAGTATAACTCAAAAAGTACATTTTCATTTTTCATCTTGCACTTCCTTTGGGTTCAGGGATCCGAACATGCTCTAGCCGGGTTTTCTTCATAGCACCTAATAAGGCAGCAGTCAAGTTGTCAACCTGGAACCTGAAGTGTCTTCTGGGGAAGGATTTGCACAGGATTCAGTACCTTGAAGGTTGCAGGGCTGAGACCTTGGCTTAGTAGTGAAAGTTCAAGGCCACCCTGAGTCCCTTGCCAACTGCATCTCTCCAACAAGCCAGCTTACTCCATCATAGCATAGAGGCTGAGAAGTCATTAGACAGTCCTTGACCATATCCTAATGGTTAGAGTCAGTTACTAGATTCTGTCACATTTAAGATTAAGACATTACATGAGAGTGTGTTCAACAGGAAATGGGAACCCTTGGGGACATCTTAAAAGTTTAATTACCAATCCCCACTCATTTGATAATGTCAAAACAAATTCCTGACAACTTGTCATTTTATTATAAACATGTGTCTCTAAAAGATGAAATACTCTTTTTAAAATTTGACTATATAACAATTTAAGAAAAAGATAAATTAAATAATTTACGATTCAATGAGTCTGAAGTCTCTACTAAGTATTCAGATTTTCCAAATTATATTACATGTTATACAGTTGTTGAACTCAGAATTTAAACAAGGGTCCCACATTGCATCTGCTAATGTTTCTTTAAGTCTCTTTCACATAATCCTAAATGATTTAGTTGTGTGGTGCAGGCCTTCAATGACTTCTCTGCCTCCTTTCCTTTATGTTCATGCTTACATTACAGAACTATATTTTGTTGTCTATTTTTTGTTGATTTTTTTTTCTCTTTTTTTTTTTTTTACGTTTTTTTTATTGGTTGTTCACAACATTACAAAGCTCTTGACATATTATATTTCATACATTAGATTGACATGGGTTATGAACTCCCAATTTTACCCCAAATGCAGATTGCAGAATCACTTCAGTTACACATCCACAATTTTACATAATGCCATATTAGTGACTGTTGTATTCTGCTACCTTTCCTATCCCCTACTATCCCCCCTCCCCTCCCCTCCCATCTTCTCTCTCTACCCCATCTACTGTAATTCATTTCTCTCTTTGTTTATTTTCCCATTCCCCTCACAACCTCTTATATGTAATTTTGTTTAGCAATGAGTGTCTCCCTTCATTTCCATGCAATTTCCCTTTTCTCTCCCTTTCCCTCCCATCTCAAGTCTCTGTTTAATGTTACTCTTTTCTTCCTACTCTTCCTCCCTGCTCTGTTCATACTTGCTCTCATTATATCAAAGAAGACATTTGGTATCTGTTTTTTAGGGTTTGGCTAGCTTCACTAAGCATAATCTGCTCTAATGCCATCCATTTCCCTGAAAATTCTATGATTTTGTCATTTTTTATTGCTGCATAGTATTCCATTGTGTATAGATGCCACATTTTTTTTATCCATTCGTCTATTGAAGGGCATCTGGGTTGGTTCCACAGTCTAGCTATTGTGAATTGTGCTGCTATGAACATCGATGTGGCAGTGTCCCTGTAGCATGCTCTTTTAAGGTCTTCAGGGAATAGTCCGAGAAGGGCAATAGCAGGGTCAAATGGTGGTTCCATTCCCAGCTTTCCCATGAATCTCCAAACTGCTTTCCAAATTGGCCGCACCAATTTGCAGTCCCACCAGCAATGTACAAGTGTACCCTTTTCTCCACATCCTCGCCAGCACTTGTTGTTGTTTGAATTCATAGTGGCTGCCAATCTTACTGGAGTGAGATGGTATCTTAGGGTGGTTTTGATTTGCATTTCTCTGACTGCTAGAGATGGAGAGCATTTTTTCATGTACTTGTTGATTGATTGTATATCCTCCTCTGAGAAGTGTCTGTTCAGGTCCTTGGCCCATTTGTTGATTGGGTTATTTGTTATCTTATTGTCTAGTTTTTTGAGTTCTTTGTATACTCTGGATATTAGGGCTCTATCTGAAGTGTGAGGAGTAAAAATTCGTTCCCAGGATGTAGGCTCCCTATTTACCTCTCTTATTGTTTCTTTTGCTGAAAAAAAACTTTTAAGTTTAATTAAGTCCCATTTGTTGATTCTAGTTGTTAACTCTTGTGCTATGGGTGTCCTATTAAGGAATTTGGAGCCCGACCCCACAATCTGTAGATCTGAGCCAACTTTATCTTCTATCAGACGCAGAGTTTCTGATTTGATATCAAGCTCCTTGATGCATTTTGAGTTAACTTTTGTGCATGGCGAGAGAAAGGGATTCAGTTTCATTTTGTTGCATATGGATTTCCAGTTTTCCCAACACCATTTGTTGAAGATGCTATCCTTCCTCCATTGCATGCTTATAGCCCCTTTATCAAATATAAGATAGTTGTAACTTTGTGGGTTAGTCTCTGTGTCCTCTATTTTATACCATTGGTCCACCCGCCTGTTTTGGTACCAGTACCATGCTGTTTTTGTCACTATTGCTCTGTAATATAGTTTGAAATCTGGTATCGCTATACCGCCTGATTCACTCTTTCTGCTTAGAATTGCTTTTGCTATTCTGGGTCTTTTATTTTTCCATATGAATTTCATGATTGCTTTATCTATTTCTACAAGAAATGCCGTTGGGATTTTGATTGGCATTGCATTAAATCTATAAAGAACTTTTGGTAATATCGCCATTTTGATGATGTTTGTTCTGCCTATCCATGAACAGGGTATATTTTTCCATCTTCTAAGATCTTCTTCTACTTCTCTCTTTAGGGTTCTGTAGTTTTCATTGTATAAATCTTTCACCTCTTTTGTTAGGTTGATTGCCAAGTATCTTATTTTTTTTGAGGATATTGTGAATGGAGTGTTTTTCCTCATTTCCATTTCAGAAGTTTTGTTGCTGATATACAGAAATGCCTTTGATTTATGCGTGTTGATTTTATATCCTGCCACTTTGCTGAATTCATTTATTAGTTCTAGTAGTTTCTTTGTAGACCCTTTTGGGTCTTCTAGGTATAGAATCATGTCATCTGCAAATAGTGATAATTTAAGTTCTTCTTTTCCAATTTTTATGCCTTTAATTTCTTTCGTCTGTCTAATTGCTCTGGCCAGTGTTTCGAGAACTATATTGAATAGAAGTGGAGATAGAGGGCATCCCTGTCTTGTTCCGGATTTTAGAGGGAATGCCTTCAACTTTTGTCCATTCAGAATGATGCTAGCCTGAGGCTTAGCATAGATAGCTTTTACAATGTCAAGGTAAGTTCCTGTTATCCCTAGTTTTTCTAATGTTTTGAACATAAAGGCATGCTGTACTTTGTCGAATGCTTTCTCTGCATCTATCGAGATGATCATATGATTCTTATCTTTAAGTCTATTGATGTGGTGAATAACATTTATTGATTTCCGTATGTTGAACCATCCTTGCATCCCAGGGATGAATCCTACTTGATCATGGTGCACTATTTTTTTGATGTGTTTTTGTATTCGATTCGCCAGAATTTTATTGAGGATTTTTGCATCTAGGTTCATTAGAGATATTGGTCTGTAGTTTTCTTTCTTTGAGGTGTCTTTGTCTGGTTTCGGGATCAGGGTGATGTTGGCCTCATAGAATGAATTTGGAAGAGCTCCCTCTTTTTCTATTTCCTGAAATAACTTGAAAAGTATTGGTATTAATTCTTCTTTAAAGGTTTTGTAAAACTCCGCTGTATACCCATCCGGTCCTGGGCTTTTCTTGGTTGGTAGTCTTTTGATGGCTTCTTCAATTTCATCTATTGATATTGGTCTGTTCAGATTGTCTATATCCTCCTGACTCAGTCTGGGCAAATCATATGACTTAAGAAATTTATCGATGTCTTCACTATCCTCTATTTTATTGGAATATAGATTTTCAAAATAATTTCTAATTGTCTTCTGTATTTCTGTAGCATCTGTTGTAATATTGCCTTTTTCATCCCGTATGTTAGTAATTTGAGTTCTCTCTCTTCTTCTCTTCGTTAGCATGGCTAAAGGTCTGTCGATCTTATTTATTTTTTCGAAGAACCAACTTTTAGTTTTGTTAATTTTTTCAATAGTTTCTTTTGTTTCAATTTCATTAATTTCCGCTCTGATTTTAATTATTTCTTGCCTTCTGCTACATTTGCTGTTGTTTTGCTCTTCCTTTTCTAGGGCTTTGAGTTGGAGTGTGAGCTCATTTATTTGTTGGTATCTTCTTTTTTTGAGGAATGACCACCAGGCGATGAACTTTCCTCTTAAAACTGGTTTCATTGTGTCCCATAGATTCCGATATGTTGTGTCTGTATTTTCGTTTATCTCTAAGAATTTTTTGATTTCCTCCTTTATGTCTTCTGTAACCCATTGATCATTCAGTAACATATTGTTCATTTTCCATGTGATGTAGGATTTTTCCTTCCTTCTTTTATCCTTGATTTCCAGTTTCATTCCATTATGATCAGATAAAATGCATGGTATTATCCCCACCCCTTTATATTTACTGAGGTTTGCCCTATGGCATAATATATGGTCTATTTTTGAGAAGGATCCATGTGCTGCTGAGAAGAAAGTATATCCATTTGATGATGGTTGATATATTCTATATAAGTCAGTTAAGTCTAGGTTATTGATTGTGGTATTGAGTTCTATAGTTTCTTTATTTAACTTTTGTTTGGAGGATCTGTCCAATGGTGAGAGAGGTGTGTTGAAGTCTCCCATAATTATTGTGTTGTGGTCTATTTGATTCTTGAATTTGAGGAGAATTTGTTTTGTGAATGTCGCAGCACCATTATTTGGTGCGTAAATATTGATAATTGTTATGTCTTGTTGGTGAATGGTTCCTTTTAACAGTATATAATGACCTTCTTTATCCCTTTTGATTAACTTAGTCTTGAAGTCGATTTTATTCGATATGAGGATGGCCACCCCTGCTTGCTTACGAGGACCATGTGCGTGGTATATTTTTTCCCATCCTTTCACCTTCAGCCTGTGTATGTCTTTTCCCATCAGATGTGTCTCCTGGAGGCAGCATATTGTTGGATTTATTTTTTTAATCCATGATACCAGCCTATGTCGCTTTATTGGAGAGTTTAAGCCATTAACATTCAGAGTTACTATTGATATGTGGTTTGAACTTCCATCCATGTTTGATTGTTTATCCTTTTTTTAAAAAAAAAAAAAAATTTAGTTTGTCTCTCCATGATTGTCTTTCCCCTTGCCCTCTGTCTTTACTGCGGCACTTCCCACTGATGGTTTTGGTTATTGTTTTTCATTTCTTCCTCGTGTAGTGTTTTGCTCAAAATACTTTGCAATGCTGGTTTTCTGGCTGCAAATTCTTTTAACTTTTGTTTATCATGAAAGATTTTTATTTCGTTGTCATACCTGAAGCTTAATTTTGCTGGATACAGAATTCTTGGTTGGCATCCATTGTCTTTCAGTGTTTGAAATACATTGTTCCATGACCTTCTTGCTTTCAGTGTCTGTGATGAAAAATCCGTGGTTAACCGTATTGGTTTACCCCTAAATGTAATCTGTCTCCTTTCTCTTGTAGCTTTTAATATTTTCTCTTTGTTCTGTATATTGGATATCTTCATAACAATGTGTCTTGGCGTTGGTCTACTGTGATTTTGTGTGTTCGGTGTCCTGTATGCATCTTCAATTTGTATATCTGTTTCCTTTTTTATTTCTGGAAAGTTTTCTGTAATTATTTCCTTCAGTAAGTTTCTCATTCCCTTGGTTTGAATCTCTGTACCTTCTTCTATCCCGATGACTCGCAAGTTCGGTTTCTTAATGTTATCCCATAATTCTTGGATGTTTTTCTCGTGATTTTTTACCAGCCTTTCTGAGTTGGCTAGACTCTTTTCAAGATGGTGTATTTTGTCTTCATTATCTGATGTTCTGGTTTCTACTTGCTCCACTCTGTTAGTGATACTCTCAATTGAGTTTTTAATTTGGTTTATCGTTTCCTTCATTTCTAGAATTATTGTTTGATTATTTTTTATAGACTCTATCTCCTGATAAAGATGCTTAACTTCTTCTTTTATCTGTTTGTGAAATGCATTCTCAATGTGTTCTTTCGCTGCTTGAATTTGCTGTCTTGTATCCTCTTTAAGGTTCCATTCCATCTGTCTTAGGTGTTCCTTGAGTTCTTTATATGACCATTTTTCTGATGACTCTAGGTCCTCCTGAATATTTAGGCTGTCCTGCGTTGTTTGTACTCCTTTTCTTCCTTGTTTTTTGAAGCTGCTCATGTTGTTTCTTGTTCTGTTTGACTGCTGAGTTACTGTTTACTCCTATAAATTAGTTTGATGCTTGGGAGGAAAGGTATTTGAAGGGAAGGGAAGAAGTCTCTAAAGAGAATGAGAGTAGGCAGGTAGAATTCAAGAAAAAAGGGGGGATAAGAAAAATGAGAAGACTAAAGAAGAAAAAAAATAGGAACTAAAAAAGAAAAAGATTAAAAAAAATAATAATAATAATTAAAAAAATTTAAGTTAAAATTAGTAGAAAAAAAAATTTAAAACTATTTTGTAAAAAAAATTAATAAAACAACAAGAAAGAAAAAAATGAAAATGAAAGAAAAACCTAAATCAAAAAAAAAAAAAAAGGAGAAAAGAAAAAGAAAAAAAAACCTAATAACTGCAGTCTTAGAGTTTGATTAACTTCTCTTCCAGTAGATGGCGCTGTGCCCACCAGGTCAAGTTTCTCCTGTCAATACGCGGGAACCAATCACTGTGCAGCAGCTCCTCCCAGACTGGGCGAGTCTCCAATCCTGAGTGTCTAGGGCCTCCTCTTGTGTCTAGTCACTTCCCACTTTTTCTCTAGCCAGGCCCCTCTCACCACAATACTGGCTACACGCCAAGTCTGCTGCTCCCGGGAGCCCTGTTTTCATGAACGACTGGGCACATTCTTCCAGTTTGCCATTCCCTCAGACCCTAAGCTTGTAGAGTTTGGGGCTGAGAATCCTCAGCGGCTTTTACTTGCCCTCTGGTATCCACTTCCTGTAGGTGGTGCAAGAGGCCTCAGCAATCAGCCCAGGTGGGAGCGGTATTTCCGCTTGTGAGACCCGCACCACCTCTGATTCCCTCGGGCTGGCTGAAGCACTCACAAGAGAGCTGGGAGGTGCCCTTAGGGGAGAGCTGGGAGGGGCTCTCAGAGTTTTCCCGATGTGTGGAGAGGCAAGGCTATGGGATCACACACCTGTTTCAACAAAGTTATCTCCGCAGCAGTCTGATGACACGGTTTCCCTTTGCCGGGAGACTAATTCTACGGGTGGGTCCTTCTCTCCCAAGCCCCGTTTCAAACCTTTGGCCACTACTTATGAAGGCTCGGTAGGCATTTACCTTCGTAGGATGAGAAGGGCTGACCCGTTGTTTCAGCGGGATGAATTAATGCCGAGTCATAGCTGTTTGTCTGCGGGAAGCAGGTGACCGGGAGTTTGAATTCAGCGGGCCAGAGCTCCGTGCGTGTTCTCGGATCACTTGGATTTTAAATTGTCGCTCATCTTATCAGCTGTTTCATATAATTCGGCAGCTCAATCGCGCGGTGAAGCGTCTGCTCTGTGGTGCTCTGTGGGAGGCGGCGGCAGCGGCGGCGGCAGCGGCGGCGGCCTTCGGGACCCCCGGGGAGGGGGTGCGGGTTGGGGGAGGGGAGGCGGCGCCTCAGGCCACGCGGTCCGGGTACCGGACACGCAGGAGAGCGGGCGGGGTGGGGGAAAGAAGTTGAGATCTAAATTTAGAGACTGAGCTTGGGAGGAGAGACGGCTGGGGAGAAAGAAGCAAGGTGGAAAGGCGGAGAGGAGAAGGGGAGGGAGAAGGAGAAGGGGTTGATGGAGCCGGGCGGCTCGGGCTGCAGCCTTACTGCTCGCGCTGAAGTCCTGCTGTACTCCCTTCACCTTGGCTGGATTAGTGGCTGATTCACTCCACCTAGGCCCCTATCATGACACGGTGCTGGGTTTTTGTCGACAGATCTCCTTTAATGATCTTTACCTCATCTTTTCAGACGCCGCGGCGCGGGGCTCAGAGCGGCTTACTCACTTCCCGCCGCCATCTTCCCAGCCTCTTTTGTTGATTTTTTAAAGAAAATAAATGACAGCAGAATGCATTAAAATTCTTTTTACACATATACAGCATTTTTCATATCTCTGGTTGTATATGAAGTATGTTGACACCAATTCGTGTCTTTATACATGTACTTTGGATAATGATGTCTATCATATTCCACCATTATTGTTTATTTTAGTGTTCGGTTGTGTCTTTTAAGAAAAAACACTTTGACTTTTCATTTTCAATCTCTATTACCAAAAAATAAAATAAAAAAGAACAAATAAAAGATTTGTGAATTGATAATAATTTCCCAGCTATAGTAAGTGAAAAAGCAAGGAGCAAATAATGTATATTTTGCTATATTTTGTGTGAAAATGAAGGAGGAGTATATTTAGTTTTGTAAAAATAAAAAAGAATAAAATAGCTGGGTGTGGTGGTGCACACCTGTAATCCCAGGGGCTGGGGAGGCTGAGGCAGGAGGATTGCTAGTTCAAAGCCAGCTTCAGCAAAAGCAAGGTGCTAAGCAACTCATTGAAACCCCATCTCTAAATAAAATACAAAATAGGGCTGGGGATGCGGCTCAGTGGTTGAGTGTCTCTGAGTTCACCCATGCCAAAAAAAAAAAAAAAGAATAAAATAGAAGCTAATTAAAATGGTTACCATTAGGTCTTCTGTGGAAATAGAATGGAATAAATAGGAACAAAAAGATTTTTTCCACATTTTTTATTGATGCATTTAAGTTGTACATAATTGCAGGATTTGTTGTTACATATTTATACATGCATACAATATAACAATATAATTTGGTCAATATCATTCCACAGTATTCCCCTTTCCCTTTCCTTCTACCTCCCCTTGGTCCCTCTTCTCTATATTCTACTGGCTTTCCTTTGATTTTCTTGAGATACCTCCACCTTTATTTCCATTTTTGTAAAAATATACAAGATCAGAACTCCTTGAGGAAAGTTCCAGATCTGAGGCAAGAAAATTACAAAGGGAGTCTGGAAAAATCTATGTCAAAAAGAAATGCACTAAGATTTCAGGGGATAAGCAAAGGGAATACAGGAGCCAACTACACAAGTTAGAGCACCAAAAGCAATACAGTCATGTGTAGCTTAACAATAGGGGTTCGTTCTAGGAAATGAATCATTAGATGATTTCATCATGGTCCAAACATCAAAGAGTGTACCTACACAAACTGGGATAGCTATGACATCACTTAGATGACATAATTTTATGATATTACCATCCCATATACAGTTTACCATTGACTGAAATACTCCTATATAGCAGAGCATGACTATTTAAAAATAAATGTTTTAATCAATTGTAATAAATAAGAAGCGATACATAGTAAATAATTTCTTTAGAGAAGCATGCCAACTGACAAAATAAAATACATTTTTATAGTTTTTAGTTATCGTAAAATATTCTGCAACTATTGCATAGCCACCTAATACAATAGTTGAATCAGGCTACGATTATCAGTGAATTCTAAAACCAATGTGGTGAAAGGTCTTCTTGGAACAAATATTCACATAGTCTTAAAGACTACAGAGTCCTTATTAATTATAAAGGGAAAGACATACATTTATAATTGAGAAATTTCATGCACACCATCTTAATCAAATAGTGAAACCAGACCATTATCAGTGATGGGAAACTGACATCATGTGCTTCCTCATATCGTGCAATGGAAAGTTCCCATGTAGTCATCCATGTAGTACCCTGGCCAAAAAATGTTTAGCCCTAATATAATCATGAGGAAATAATTTAACAAATCCAGAGGGTAAGACATTTTACAAGACAACTGCTTGGGACTCCTCAAAAATGTCAAAAGGCAAAACACAGGGGCTTATTTTACTAGGTTTTAGTAAGACTAAAGAAACATGACAACTAAATGGTATGTGTAAACCTTGACAAAAATTCTGGAATTTTTTTAAAGCTATACAAAGGCATTATTGAAGTAATTGGTGAAATCCAAATGTGAACCATATATTAGATAATAGTATTGTGTTAACCTTAAATATCTTGGGAATGATAATGCTACAATAATTCTGAAGGAAATTCATGCTATAGTATTTAGAGATCAGGGGCATGATATTTGCAAGTTACTTTCAAATGATCCAGCAAAAGAGAGAGAGGAGGAAGGGACAAGAATGTGACAACATGATGAATATGGGCAAAGGGTATAGGGGCATTCCTGTTATCTATGGTTGATCTATGGTTGCATATGCAATTACCCCAAAACTGACTTAAAAAATAACCACTCCATTGTATTTCACCAATTTGTAAATCAGGAATTTGAGAGCATTTGGCTGGATTATTATTACCTAGAGTCACTTGGTAACTAAATATTAACACAGGTAATAGATAGGCTGGTCCAGAGACTCCAAAATATATCTGGATATATATATATACATACATACATACATACATACATATACAGCCACTTGGTGGCTGTCTCAGTCCATTTTTTTATTGCTATAACAGAATACCAGAGACTGGAAAATTTATAAATACATTCTGTTTTAGCTTATGATTGTGGAGGCTGGGATGTCTAAGGGTTTAGTGGTGGCCTCTGGCGAAGGCCATTATACTGCATGGTAACATGATAGAAAGTAAAAAAGTAAAAGAGTACATGCAAAAGAGAAAGCAAAAGGGGCAGACTCACTTTTATAACAACACAGTTTCTCAATAACTAACCCATTCCCATGAGAGTGACATTCCATTCAAGAAGACTCCACCTTTATGACCCTACCCCTCTCATTAGACCCCCATCTCCAAATACATCCACATTGGGGACAGATTTTCCAGTACCTGGATTTGAAAGACACACCCAAACTATAGTAGTGGGAATGGCTGGATTTAGCTGGAATCCTCTTCCTTTCTGTGTAATCTCAGGGTCCTTCCACATGATTTCTTCACCAGGATGGTTGAGCTTCTGTGGTGGCTAAGGGCTTCAAAAAACCATACCAGAAGCATCCAGTCCTCTTGAAAGCCAGATTCAGAACAGGCACAGAGTAACTTCTGTCATTTTCTATTGCTCCAGAAGTCACATCATCTCAGATTCAAGAGAAAGAGACTACTTGTCTCATTGAGAAGAGTATCCAATAATTTGTAACCATCTGCAGTCCACCACAACAGATTTCTATAGTTTTGAACATATTTAAAATAAAATATTTGAGGGGTGGGATAAGATTTGATGAATATATTTGGCACATTTTTTCAAGTATATTCATACCTTAAAATTTTAAAATAGGGCTGGGATTGTGGCTCAGTGGTAGAGCGCTTGCCTCGCACATGTGAGGCACTGGGTTCAATCCTCAGCACCACATAAATAAACAAAATAAAGGTATTGTGTCTATCTACAACATATATATATATATATATATATATATATATATATATATATATACACACACATATATCTGTATACATATACATATATACATATATAAAATCTTAAAATAAAATTTTTGTTTTGATAGATCTTTCCAAATTGCTATCTAAAATGGGTGTATGAGTTTGCTTAGCCTAGGTATATAAAAGTGACTATATTCTCCATCATTTGTAGTAGTTTTAAAGCATGCCTAAAGTGACACCTCTGTCATCAAAATGTAGTCTAAGTCCTCTCCCACTGAATGTTGGGCAAACTTAGCTACTTGCTTTTAATGAATAGGATATGATAGAAAATATGTGTGATTTCTGAGGCTAGGTCCTAAAAAGAGACTCAGCTTCTACCAGGATATCTCTCCCTCTGCCTCCTTCTTTTGGAAGTATGTTTGGGAGGCCTGAACTAACATGTAAAAACCCTGGCTACTAGAGTAAATATATATCTATAAATATATATATATATATATATATATATATATATATATATATATATATATATTATATATATACACACACACACACACACTGAGGATTAAACCTTAAACCTAGGGGTGCTCTACCACAGAGCTACATCCCCAGCCCTATTTATTTAGAGATAGGGTCTTGCTAAATTGCTGATGACAGCCTCAAACTGGCAATCCTCCTGCCTCAGCTTCCTGAGTCACTGGGATTCCAGGCATGTACCACCATGCCTGGCAAGTGACTATCTTTTTGGAGATCCAAGCTGGGACACATCCGTAACAGATTTACCAAAAAGAAATGATACTATATAATAAATAAGTAATTTAAAGTGTATTATTACTTTAATATAAAATATGAAAATA
The DNA here is from genome assembly GCF_964194105.1 of Spermophilus citellus. Classification (NCBI taxonomy): domain Eukaryota; kingdom Metazoa; phylum Chordata; class Mammalia; order Rodentia; family Sciuridae; genus Spermophilus; species Spermophilus citellus. The sequence continues at coordinate 78,989,048 of NC_138183.1, forward strand.
GCTATTTATTGGAATTTTCAATACTTAAGTTTATATGTTTGTATATTCTTAATATAATATTATATATTAAAATATATAATATTTTTAAAAAGGGGAACATAAATACAATAAGAATAAGACAGATATTAGCTTTATTTAATTAAAAAATGACAAGCTGTTTCTTTCTGTAAGTAGGATATTTTTACTGTTTCCTTTTCCAACAATATGTCTCTGAACTACCTGCAGCCTGTAAGATGTTCCTTTTTTTTCTTTTATGTGGTAGTAAAACTGAATATAGGCAAAAAAAAAGATTCACTGTGACTTGCAGTTCTGCTCTTATCAAATCCATATCACACGAATTCTAAGTCTCAGTCCAATATGATGTCAATCAAGTCTAACAGCAAAGATGTTTGTACATGAAATACTTAGAATTTTACTTACCAGCAACAATAGGATTTGGAGTTGGCTCTAAAAGTGCCCATCTATTTTGCATCTCTCAGCTTGTTCTGGTGGACTATCTCAACCTCGGGTGCACTGTATGTTCACAGATGATAAGCTATCCAGGTCTAACATGCCAATGATTTTTAAATACTCATCAATGAGTCATTAAATATCATCACTAAGCCTTTTTTATAGAAGATTTTAAAGCCCAGGGCTAATTTTTGAACTTACAAAAATTTCATTCCGATTCCATATTAGACTAAAAAGCTTCTGTAGAGATATCAATCAACAAAATGAAAAGGCAACTTACTAAATGGGAAAAAATGTTTACAGACCATACATCAAATAAGGATTTAATACACAAAATATATAACAGACTCCTTGAAACTTTACAGTTAAAAAAATGAACCCAATTAAAACATGGGTAAAGGACCTGAATAGATTTTTTTTCTAAAACAAAACAAATAATACATAACAAAGCAAGACACAGTGGCACATACCTGCAATCCCAGTTACTTAGGAGGCTAAAGCAGGAGGATTGTGAGTTCAAAGTCAGTCTCAGCAACTTAGTGAGGCCCTAAGCAATTCAGTAAGACTCTGTCTCTAAATAAAATATTTTAAAAGGGCTGGGCACATGGCTCAGTGATTAAGCACCCCTAGGTTCAATCCTTGGTACCAAAAATAAATAAATACATACATACATACATAAATGAAGAAGGAAGAGGAGGAGAGGGGGAGGGGAGTGGAAGAAGAAAACATACAAATGGCCAACATGTATATGAAATGGAGTTGAAAGTCACAAATATCAGAAAAATGCAAATCAAAACCACAATACCTCACACATTAGGATGATTTTTATCAAAAAGACAAGAGATAATAAATGTTGCCTGTGTGGTAGAGAAAAGGAAACTCTTGTACACTGTTGGCAAGAATGCAAATTGACACAGCTGTTATTAAAACCAGTGTGGAGAAAAATAACCCCCAAAATAAAAATATACTATAATATGACCTAGCAATCCCAATATACATATAAAATGAAATCAGTATCTCAAATACCTATGTGGAGATATCTGCCCATCCAAGTTCACTTCAGTATTACTCATAATAGCCAAGAGAGAAACAATGTTAAGTGTTCATTGACAGAAAACCAGACAAAGAAAATGTCACACACATACACATGGAATAAATATTTTTTTAGTCATAAAAAGAAGGCGTTTTAGTTGGCTTTTTTGCCATGAAATTAAAAGACCTGACCAGTACAATTATAGAGGAGGAAAAGTTTATTTGGGGGCTTACGGTTCTGGATATCTCTGTCCATAGACAGCAGGGTCCATTCCTTGGGACTCAAAGTAAGACAGGACATCTTGGTGGAAGAGTATGGTGGAGGGAAGCAGCTCATATCATAATCAGAGAGCAGAGATAGCAACTCCACTCACCAGATACAAATATAGACCCCAAAGCCACCCCCATAATACTCCACCTCCTCAAGACACACCCCACTTGCCTTCAGTTACCACCCAATTAATCCCATCAGGTGATTAACTTGCTGATTGGGTTAAGGTTTTCATAATCCAATCATCTTTTTCCTCTGAACTTGCATTGTCTCACATGTGAGCTTTTGGGGGACACCTCACATCCAAAGCATAATGGAAAGAAATCTTGCCTTTGTGACAACATAGCTGAGCTTTTTGGAATTTGGGCTAAGTGAAGTAGCCAGACAAAACCCTACAAATCTCACTTATATATGGAATCTAAAAAAGTTGAACTCATAGAAGTAGAGAATAGAAAGATACAATATAATACCAGCATATGTGGTATGGGGGATTTCAGGTAAAAATGCCTGAGGATATGGGATGGAAGAAGTGGGGAGCTGTTGATCAAAGGATACAAACTTCCAGTTATAAAATGAGGAAAATCTGGGATCTAACACATCATGGAAATGTGCATGTGTTAAATTGATTACAATGCCATTACACAATGCGTACATATATCAAGTCATCATGCTACATATTTCCATGGTTTGGATATACTTAATCCCCAGAAAAACTAATTTGGAAACTTGGTCTCCAAAGTAGTAGCATTTTAAGGTGGTGAAAACTTTTAAGAGGTGGAGCTTAGTGGGAGGTGATGGAGTACTGACTGCCCTCATGACAGGGTTACTGCTGGTCTACTAGAACGGATTAGGTCATGCTAAATTGGATTAGTTTCAGGGAGAGCAATTGTTATAAAAGAATGAATGTGGCCCCTCTCTGCTCACTTTCTTCTTTTTCATACAAATGCCCCTTCTGCAAGCATCCAGTTCAATTTGTTTCTCCAACATGTTGTGACACAGCCAGGGATCCTTATTAGACACTGATACCATGCTGTTTGAACCTTCCAACCTCCAACATCACTAGCCAAATAAGCCTCTTTTCTTTTAATTTATTAATTTGTTCTAATTTGTTATACATGAGCATAATGCATTTTGATCATAGTACACAATGGAGAACAATTTTTCACTATTCGTGTCTTCATACATGTACTTAGGGTAATGATGTTCATCTCATTCCACCATCTTTCCTATCCCCATGCTGCCTCCCTTCCCCTCCATTCCCTTTGTCGAATCCAAAGTTCCTCCATTCCTCCAATGCTCCCCGACTCCCCACTCCTGTTATGGATCAGTATCCACTTATTGAGAAAATATTCCGCCCTGGGTTTGGGATTGGCTTGTTTCACTTAGCATGATATTCTCCAACTCCATTCATTTACCTGCAAATGCCATGATTTTATTCTCTTTTAATGCTGAGTAATATTCCATTGTGCATATATACCAGAGTTTCTTTATCCATTCACCTATTGAAGGGCATCTAGGTTGGTTCCACAGATTAGCAACTATGAATTGTGCTGCTATAAACATTGATGTGGCTATGTCACTGTAGTATATTGTTTTTAAGTCCTTTGGTAATAAACTTAGGAGTGGGATCGGTAGGTCAAATAGTGGTTCCATTCCAAGTTTTCTAAGGAAAATCCATTTTGCTGTCCAGAATGGTTGCACCAATTTGCAGTCCAGCCTCTTTTCTTGACACATTGTTCAGTATCGGGTATTTTGTTAATCAGCACAAAAAGGGCATACAGCTTAAATATTTGTTAATTAAATTTTTAAATTGTCAGTCTTTTTTGCCAATTAATTTTTTAAGTTATAGTTTCAGTAATAAAGTTGAAAAGGTCCTGTTTAACTTGAGTGCCTTTTCCTGATGGCATTTTTTGAGTTTTCAGGCAGATTTCTTGTTTTTCCACTGTGTGAGGGGGTTTTGTGTAACCTATACATAATATCATATGATCAGGTGATCAAATAATCAAAAAGATTCTGAAGAGGATCTTTATGATCTCTTCAAAGATCATTAAACCCATTTTAGGGAAACAAGTTTGTTGTTTTTTTTTTACAAGTTTGTTTTATTGTAATTCTTACCTCACTATTTATCCTCAAAAGATTTCTAAAAGAGAGGACATTCTTCCTGTCCTACACTTTGAAAATCTGACTAAAAATCTGACTTTATAGCTGGCATCCATGATAGCCATCATGTTTTTTTTTTCTTTTTTTTTTGGTTTTTTTTTTTTTTTTTTTTTTTTTTGGTGGGAAGGGGAGGTACTAGGGATTGAACTCAGAAGGATTCAACTACTGAGCCACATCCCCAGCTCTATTTTGTATTATTATTTAGAGATAGGATCTCACTGAGTTGCGTAGTGCCTCGCTTTTGCTGGCTTTGTGCTGGAGATCCTCCTGTCTCAGCCTCCCAAGCCTCTAGGATTACAGGTGTGTACCACCACACCCAGCATGGTAGCCATCTTGTAGGCACTAGTTTCAGGAGGCTAGCTCCTTCTGTTCTTTACACTCAAGATATCTTATTAAGGCTTTTACAGGACTTGAAGAAAATAACAAATAATCAAAAGCTTTCATTACAGAAGCTTTAATATTAGAAACAAACAAGTCATACCTCTTTTTAGTAGTGTAATGTCATGCTGTGCAGGTCATTTAGCAGGTAAGAGCTTTTTAGTTTCTTCCATAAGAAGTTAATAGACAGCCTGATATGGTCGAGCATACCTGTAATCCCAGTTACTTAGGAGGCTGAGGCAGGAGGATTTCAAATTTGAGATCAACCTTAGCAACTTAGGGAGACCACGTCTCAAAATTAAAAATAAAATGACTAGGGATGTAGCTCAGTGGTAGAGCACTCCTGGGTTCAATCCCCAGTACTATTAAATAAATAATTAAATAAATAAATAAATGAAACTTGCCAAACTATGCATTTGCTATGTGTATCAACATGTAAACAGATGATCAAGTTCATATTTGGGTAAGATATAAGAAATCTTTTGCACATTCTGAAGTTTTATTAAAATCGTCATACAAACTTTTTTTTTAAAAGATGATTTGAGAGCTAAGGATATAGCTCAGTCGGTAGAATGCTTGCCTTGCAGGCACAAGGCCCTGGGTTCAATCCTCAGCACCACAAAAAAAAAAAAAAAGGAGATGATTGGAATCTCATTTTCAAGTCAAAGTATTGAAGAGCCAGGGAGAACATATTTTTTGTTGTTTTGATTCAATACATTCATATAGAATTTATGATGCAGATATTAAGTAAGGATTTAGATTTTTTTAGACTTGCCTAGCTAGTTGCCTCAACATTATTAATTGGCCAAACATATTTTATGAACTATGGTGTCTCAGTATTATGCCAACTTAGCTAGGTTGAAACTGTGACTTGTGCTTCCCATTACTTTTTCCTCAACAAAAGAGTCACCTCTTAAAGTTTTTACATTAATAAGTATTCAAAGGTCTAGACTACATGGTAGTAGATGAGATTTCTTCATGAAATGATAAAGAAAATTAATGAAATACTAAGGTTCATTCTAAAAGGGGGAAAAAAGAGAAAAGCTTAATTAAGAAAATTCTTCTATTTCAACAATTTAAAAATTTAATTTCTATGTTTACCTGGGAAACCTTAAAATCAAGTTAAACTAGGTCTATCTCTATCTAGTCCTTTTACTAGTTACAGATTCATACTTATTAATGTTTTACATAATCTACTCTCAGTTATGTGTTTGCATTTGTATGGAAATTTGCTTTGGCACATTAGCCATTTCAGTACTCATTTTGCTCTTCCTACAAAGAATCCAGAGGATTTGAAAAATGGGAGATCAGTTGCAACAGTGTTGGCCATTAGCTTCCTCTTTACTAGTTCTGATCCTTTATTTGAATTCAGAGGAGTGTATTTAGAGAAGTTGAAAATGATCGATATTGAAAAATTGTGTTTTATCTCTAGCTTTCAATTTTGTATTTCATCTTTGTTTTGCATGACTATGGACACAACTAAGTTAGTTCTAGCTTATTCACAAATGACAATCAAAAACCTGAGATTAAATTTTTAATTTTTTTCCAAAGCTACTAGTCAATAAGGTGAAACAGCTGTGGATGTGTTAGTTCAAATGATGTAATTGTCATTCTCATCAAAGGAATTGTCTCTCATTAGATTTAGCCTCATTCTCGAATAAGACATCATCATAAATATGATATAGGATTCATTTCAAAAGATCAGACCTATTAAATCAGTACTGGAGCCTGCTAGAAGATATAATTTTAAAGTACATTAAACACTCTTAAACATATGACCCTTCTTCCCCCAGATACCTCTGAGAAAATATAATTAAACGTAGTCTGTTTTGCAGTATTTTTTAAAGGAAAAAACTCATCAGATCTTTACAACATTAGAATATTGCATACCACGAGTGTTTGACTTTATTCCACTGGATTCGACAATAAGTGCATAGTGCTTATCTCTGCTTATAATGGAGAACCTGAAATGTGTGAAGACATGCTTCAAATGATGAAGAAAATGTAAATGCATCTAGTTTAAGGGGAAATAGGCTATCTGCTAATTGCTTCAAGAATTGAGTGATTTGGAAGACCTCAGGAGAGAGTTCATTTCCCTGATTTGCATACACTTCGCTCCTGCTACCTGGCTTACTGAAAATGCCTTTATGATGTTACATGTGGAGTGTTCCTCATCAACACCAGAGATTGAGAAGGATCCAGGGGCTCTGGGGACCAGAGAGCTTCTTCCCACTAAAGAAGCTGCCCCTCGTTGATACCCAGCCCTTAGGAGAACAGACTTCACATTTGATAAATGATCTGGTTTTCTGATAGTCCATTGTTTTATTATTATTGTTGTTGTTGCCAATAATAATTGGCTTAATTTTCACGGAGATGATAGTGAGCTTATTAATGTAGCACTTTTGGATCTCATAGAGATTCTCTCATCAGAGTCTAATAAAAAGAGGTAGAAAAAGAAGTAATATAATTTTTATTTCCTTTCAGAGCTTTTAACATTTTCTAAGTAAACAAGTACACTTAAAAACACAAAATCGAATGCCAAGATGGACTATAGCCTGCCTTTTATGCAGGTAGAAAATATAAATTCCCTTGAAGGAGAAGAATGAAGTACAAAGGGAAGGGTAAAAGAGAAAAAAGAGGATAATAGAAATAGTGAGAATATGTCCCTGGAGAGTGGAGACAAAGACAAAGAGTAAAATGAAGATGGGAAATAAAATAAGAGGAAATAAAGTGGGTACAGAATAAAGAAGGAAGAAGCAGAAAAAGGAGAAAAAAGTAGTACAAAAGTGGATGCATGTATAGGAAGAAAAGAAAAAGACTAAAAAGGAAGAGATATATAAATAGCATTATATAATATAGATTGCACATTATGCTACTTAAAAATAAATTCAACAACAAAACCCTCCATACTTGACACAATTTACATAGAGACTGCACTGAAAATATGACCCTGCATTCTAATACATTATTTTTGCACTTCATAAACCTGTGTCCTCCGTATTGAGAATATTAGTAAGGTTTGAGAGAATTAAACCAGCTTTGTTCATACCAGACAAAAACATTTTTAGACAATGCTTTAAAGTGGCCATTTCTGGATATACACTAAAATAATCAAAATGTTAGGATTTTTCATTTGTCTTGAGTACACAATCATGATCTTAAGCAGTATCAATGGTTGCAAAGCATGTCAGGGATAAAATGCACTTTAAAAATTAAAAGATCCATAAGGTTAACCTTCATTGCTGAGAAATCTGTTCAATATGAATGCAAAAATGAATAAAATATAAGGTCATAGGCAAATCATCCTGTTTTCATGAACCTTGATCATATAATGGAAGTTACATTTGTTACTGAAATGTGAATGAAGATGGAATTCAAGATAAGGTATTAATCATAATTAGAATGACTATGACAGGTCTGTGGTGACAAATACTTAACAAGTAGTAAGAATGCTTCTTCATAACAAACCTCTTAATTCATTAAATTCTTCATTAAAAGGGCAACCTCTTAATAAGTTCAACATAAAGTTGGTATAACATGCTATTTGCATTTTCTCTCTTTTTATTTCCATTTTAAGGATGTATTGTTAACAAATTGAGATAAATCATTTAAAACATATAATTACTTGGATATAGTCACATAGTAATTCCCTAAGCAATTGCACGGTTATAAGTTGTCAGTGTGCATATTAATTTATCATAGCCACCAGCCTCATCTTCATTGATTCGCTACTAGCTGTTAGAAAAACAGATTAAGAAGCACATGCTGCCCTTCTCTGAAAGTTTCATTGAGGCACAAGTAGGGCAAACACTGCTTTCCAATTAGAATCCTGCTGTTTGCCAGGACTTGACAATGACTAATTACAGTCCTAAATGACTTATTATGTTTGAATACATGATTATTTATAAATACATTTTCAGAGCTGCATAAAATAATCATTCCTGGTTTAAATATGAAAGGCTACTTTTTGTTCAAAGGGTAAAATGACCTGTTGAACACCTTGAGGTCAAAGAAAAAAAAAGATGCTTTAATGTTCATGTTGGAGTTGGCTTAGGTGACCATGACCTTATAAAAGGGGGAAAAGACTGAGAAGTTTACAATAATGAAGTTTTAAGAGGATAAATGATAGGTTTAAACCTCAGTGCTATTGATTCTCAAACTTATCACCATAAGATTTTTTTAAGAGTTCACTCTTCTTAAAATAAATAAGTGTCCTCTTAGGGTCATTTTGAGAACTAAATAGTTAAAAGGTGTGCCTGGGACAGAGTAAGTAGTCAATGAATTTTAGTTTTCATTATTATTCTGTGCTACAGTAACAGTAACAATTAACAGCTACATGGCAGATCTTTTTTTTTTATCGGTTGTTCAAAACATTACAAAGCTCATGACATATCATCTTCCATACATTTGATTCAAGTGGGTTATGAACTCCCCTTTTTTACCCCAAATACAAGTTGCAGAATCACATCGGTTACACATCCACATTTTTACATAATACCATATTAATGACTGTTGTATTCTGCTACCTTTCTATCCCCTACTATCCCCCTCCCCTTCCCTCTCATTTTCCCTCTCTATCCCATCTGCTGTTGTTTAATTCTCTCCCTTGTTTTTTTTCCCCTTTCCCCTTACAAACTCTTATACGTAATTTTGTGTAACAATGAGGGTCTCCTTCCATTTCCATACATTTTCCCTTCTCTCTCCCTTTCTCCCACCCCACTCATCTCTGTTTAATGTTAAACTTTTCCTCGTGCTCTTCTTCCCTGTTCTGATCTTAGTTGCTCTCTTTATATCAAAGAAGACATTTGGCATTTGTTTTTTAAGGATTGGCTAGCTTCACTTAGCATTATCTCCTCTAATGCCATCCATTTCCCTGCAAAATCCATGGTTTTGTCATTTTTTAGTGCTGCGTAATACTCCATTGTGTATAAATGCCACAGTTTTTTAATCCATTCATCTATTGAAGGGCATCTAGGTTGATTCCACAGTCTAGCTATTGTGAATTGTGCTGCTATGATCATTGATGTGGCAGTATCCCTATAGTATTCCTCCGGGAATAGACCGAGAAGGGCGATAGCTGGGTCAAATGGTGGTTCCATTCCCAGCTTCCCTAGGAATCTCCATACTGCTTTCCATATTGGCCGCACCAATTTGCAGTCCCACCAGCAATGTACAAGTGTACCCTTTTCCCCACATCCTCTCCAGCACTTGTTGTTGTTTGACTTCATAATGGCTGCCAATCTTACTGGAGTGAGATGGTATCTTAGGGTGGTTTTGATTTGCATTTCTCTGACTGCTAGAGATGGTGAGCATTTTTTCATATACTTATTGATTGATTGTATGTCCTCCTCTGAGAAGTGTCTGTTCAGGTCCTTGGCCCATTTGTTGATAGGGTTGTTTGTTATCTTATTGTTTAATTTTTTGAGTTCTTTGTATATTCTGGATATTAGGGCTCTATCTGAAGTGTGAGGAGTAAAAATTTGTTCCCAGGATGTAGGCTCCCTGTTTACCTCTCTTATTGTTTCTCTTGCTGAGAAAAAACTTTTTAGTTTAAGTAAGTCCCATTTGTTTATTCTTGTATATAACTCTTGGGCTATGGGCGTCCTATTAAGGAATTTGGAGCCCGACCCCACAATATGTAGATCGGAGCCAACTTTTTCTTCTATCAGGTGCAGAGTCTCTGATTTGATATCTAGCTCCTTGATCCATTTTGAATTGACTTTTGTGCATGGCGAGAGAAAGGGGTTCAGCTTCATTTTGTTGCATATGGATTTCCAGTTTTCCCAGCACCATTTGTTGAAGATGCTATCCTTTCTCCATTGCATGCTTTTAGCGCCTTTATCAAATATAAGAAAGTTGTAATTTTGTCGATTGGTCTCTGTGTCCTCTATTCTGTACCATTGGTCCACCTGCCTGTTTTGGTACCAGTACCATGCTGTTTTTGTTACTGTTACTCTGTAATATAGTTTGAAATCTGGTATCGCTATACCGCCTGATTCACACTTCCTGCTTAGAATTGCTTTTGCTATTCTGGGTCTCTTGTTTTTCCATATGAATTTCATGATAGCTTTATCTATTTCTACAAGAAATGCCGTTGGGATTTTGATTGGCATTGCATTGAACCTGTAGAGAACTTTGGGTAATATTGCCATTTTGATGATGTTGGTTCTGCCTATCCATGAACAGGGTACATTTTTCCATCTTCTAAGATCTTCTTCTATCTCTCTCTTTAGGGTTCTGTAGTTTTCATTGTATAAATCTTTCACCTCTTTTGTTAGGTTGATTCCCAAGTATTTTTTTTTTTTTTTGAGGATATTGTGAATGGGGTGGTTTTCCTCATTTCCGTTTCAGAAGTTTTGTTGCTGATATACAGGAATGCCTTTGATTTATGCATGTTGATTTTATATCCTGCCACTTTGCTGAATTCATTTATTAGTTCTAGTAGTTTCTTTGTAGACCCTTTTGGGTCTTCTAGGTATAGGATCATATCATCCGCAAATAGTGATATTTTAAGTGCTTCTTTTCCTATTTTTATGCCTTTAATTTCTTTTGTCTATCTAATTGCTCTGGCTAGTATTTCAAGGACTAAATTAAATAGAAGTGGTGAGAGAGGGCATCCCTGTCTTGTTCCAGATTTTAGCGGGAATGCCTTCAGTTTTTCTCCATTTAGAATGATGCTAGCCTGAGGCTTAGCATATATAGCTTTTACAATGTTGAGGTAAGTTCCTGTTATCCTCAGTTTTTCTACTGTTTTGAACATAAAGGGATGCTGTACTTTGTCGAATGCTTTTTCTACATCTATCGAGACGATCATATGGTTCTTATCTTTAAGTCTATTGATGTGGTGAATAATATTTATTGATTTCCTTATATTGAACCAACCTTGCATCCCAGGGATGAATCCTACTTGATCATGGTGCACAATTTTTTTGATATGCTTTTGTATTTGATTCACCAGGATTTTATTGAGGATTTTTGCATCTATATTTATTAGAGATATTGGTCTGTAGTTTTCTTTCTTTGAAGGGTCTTTGTCTGGTTTTGGGATCAGGGTGATGTTGGCCTCATAGAATGAATTTGGAAGAGCTCCTTCTTTTTCTATTTCTTGGAATAGCTTGAAAAGTATTGGTATTAATTCTTCTTTGAAGGTTTTGTAAAACTCCACTGTATACCCATCCGGTCCAGGGCTTTTCTTGGTTGGTAGTCTTTTAATGGCTTCTTCTATTTCTTCCTTTGTTATTGGTCTGTTTAAATCGTGTGTGTCTTCCTGACTCAATCTGGGCAGCTAATATGACTTAAGAAATTTATCGATGTGTTCACTGTCTTCTATTTTATTAGAATATAGGGTTTCAAAATACTTTCTAATTATCTTCTGTATTTCTGTAGTGTCTGTTGTGATATTGCCTTTTTCATCCCGTATGTTAGTAATTTGAGTTTTCTCTCTTCTTCTCTTCGTTAGCATGGCTAAGGGTCTGTCGATCTTATTTATTCTTTCAAAGAACCAACTTTTAGTTTTATCAATTTTTTCAATGGTTTTTTTTGTTTCAATTTCATTGATTTCCACTCTGATTTTAATTATTTCTTGTATTCTGCTATATTTGCTGTTGTTTTGCTCTTCCTTTTCTAGGGTTTTGAGATGTAGTGTGAGTTCATTTATTTGTTGTTTTTTTCTTTTTTGAGGAATGAACTCCAGGAAATGAATTTCCCTCTTAGAACTGCTTTCATTGTGTCCCATAGATTCCGGTATGTTGTGTCTGAATTGTTGTTTATCTCTAAGAATTCTTTGATTTCCTCCTTTATGTCTTCTGTAACCCATTGATCATTCAGTACCATATTGTTTATTTTCCATGTGATGCTGGATTTTTCCTTCCTTCTTTTATCATTGATTTCCAGTTTCATTCCATTATGATCAGATATGGTGCATGGTATTATCTCCACACCTTTATATTTACTAAGAGTTGTCCTATGGCATAATATGTGATCTATCTTTGAGTAAGATCCATGTGCTGCTGAGAAGAATGTGTATCCACTTGATGATGGTTGATATATTCTATATATGTCGGTTAAGTCTAGGTTATTGATTGTGTCATTGAGTTCTATAGTTTCTTTATTCAGCTTTTGTCTGGAGGATCTGTCTAATGGTGAGAGTGGTGTGTTGAAGTCACCCAAATTTATTGTGTTGTGGTCAATTTGACTCTTGAACTTGAGGAGAGTTTGTTTTATGAACGTTGCTGCACCATTATTTGGTGCATATAAATTGATAATTGTTATGTCTTGTTGGTGGATGGTTCCTTTTAACAGGATATAGTGTCCTTCTTTATCCCTTTTGATTAACTTAGGTTTGAAGTTGATTTTATTCGATATGAGTATGGCCACTCCTGCTTGCTTCCGAGGGCCATGTGAGTGGTATGATTTTTCCCAACCTTTCACCTTCAGCCTGTGTATGTCTTTTCCTATCATATGAGTCTCCTGAAGGCAGCATATTGTTGGGTTTGTTTTTTTTGATCCAGGTTACTAGCCTGTGTCTCTTGATTGGTGAGTTTAGTCCATTATCATTTAAGGTTACAATTGAAATATGATTTGTACTTCCAGTCATGTTTATTTATTTATTTATTTTAGTTTGGCTAGTTTTTACTTTTAGGTTTTTTTTCCTCCCCCTTTACTGAGATACCTCCCGCTGTTGGTTTTGGGCACTATTTTTCCATTCCTCTTCTTGTAGAATTTTGCCCAAAATCCTTTGCAGTGCTGGTTTTCTGGCTGCGAATTCTTTTAGCTTTTGTTTATCGTGAAAGATTTTAATTTCATTGTCAAATCTGAAGCTTAATTTTGCTGGATACAGTATTCTTGGTTGGAGACCATTATTTTTCAGCGTTTGAAATACATTGTTCTAGGATCTTCTCGCTTTCAAAGTCTGTGATGAAAAATCAGCTGTTAACCTAATTGGTTTACCCCTGAATGTAATCTGCCTCTTTTCCCTCGTAGCTTTTAATATTCTCTCCTTGTTCTGTATGTTGGCTATCTTCATAATTATATGTCTCGGAGTTGGTCTATTACAGTTTTGGATGTTTGGGGTCCTGTAAGCTTCCAGGATTTGGCAATCCATTCCATCTTTCATCTCTGGGAAGTTTTCTAGGATTATTTCATTTAATAAGTTGTTCATTCCTTTGGTTTGAACCTCTGTGCCTTCTTCTATCCCAATGACTCTCAAATTTGGTTTTTTGACAAGATCCCATAACTCTTGGATAGATTGCTCGTGAGATTTAAGCATCTTTTCAGTGTTGACTATACTCTTTTCAAGTTGATAAACTTTGTCTTCATTATCTGATGTTCTGACTTCTACTTGATCTAGTCTATTTGTAATATTCTCGTTAGTGTTTTTAATCTGGTTTATGGTTTCTTGCATTTCTAAAATTACTGTTTGGTTTTTTTTAAGATCTCTATCTCCTGGTAAAGCTCGTTCTTTGCAGTTTGAATTTGTTTAGCTCGTTTTCAAAATATACTTTCAATTCTTGGATTTGCTGTCTCATGTCTTCTCTAAAATTCCGTTCCATCTGAGTTAGGTATGCCTTGATTTCTTTCCCTGTCCATGTTTCTGATGCTTCTAGGTCCTCCTGTAAATTTAAGTTGTCCTGCATTATCTGTAATCCTTTTTTCCTTGTTTTTTCATGTTGTTCACGTTACTTTCCAGCTCTGTTTGACTGCTTTGTAACTGCTTTCTCCTATACATTTGTTTTGGCTTTGTTTATCTCTGTTGTCTCTCCTTTGTGGTGGGAGATTATGTCTATAGATGTTGAGCTTTATTGTACTTTAGAGCTGATTCATTCAATTTATAAAGGGCTTCCGGATTTTGTATACATATAGTGGTTTGTTTTTTGTTCTTAGGACTTTAGGTTAGGTGCTATGCAGGTATAAGGGTTAGTATGTCCTGGCTACTTTAGAAGATTGCTCTACTGAAGGGGGATACTAACCGTCGATTGGATCAGGGTGTTGGTAGAAGCTAGGTATTTAGGAGCACTATAGATGGCCTCGAAACATTCACCTATTTGCATTTAGATAGTTACACGAAATGTAGGACATAATGCTTGGGATAAAAGTTGGGGGGAAGGGGAAGGAAGGTGCTCTTGAAAAGAAAGAAGGAGAGGGAGATAGATAGCATAGAGGAGAATGGAAAGAACAATAAAACTTGGAAGGGGAGAAAGAGAGAGGAAAAAGGGAGAGAAAAAAATAAAATGAAATAAGAAATAAAATTAGGTCTTAGAGATCCATTTTCTTCTCTTCCCGTAGGCAAAGCTGTGCCCTCCGGGCTGAGTTTTGCCCTCAATGTGTCAACAGCAATCCCTGTAAGGCGGTTCCTGGGAGTCTCTCAATCCTGTTGGTCCAAAGCCGTTTCACTTCTACGGCCCCTCCTCCCCTTCCTCCTGCCAGCCAGCCAGGTCCTGCTCACCGGAGGCAGTTCCTCAAGGATTTGGTTACACTTTCAGCCCCACCGAGTGCTCTATTTCCCTAACTACTGAGCCCCAGTGCTGTGGAGCTGTGGTCTGGGAGTCGATTGTTTAATTTTTCCGGACCCCTTTGGTGGGCACACCTTCAGAATCTGGCGGCTAAGACCATTGGTGTCGCTGCTGGTGGTAATAGGAGTTGGGGGTCGAGGATCCCCTCTGCTTCCCTCAGCCCCTACAATCACGACCACTCCGCTGGCGGTAGGAGGAGTTGGGAGTCTGGAGTGTCCTCTGTTTCCCTCCGCCCCTACCGTCATGCCCTCTCAGTTGGCGGTTGGGGAGGTTGGGGGTGGGGAGTCTTCTCTGCTTCCCTCTGCCCCTACAGTCACGCCCTCATCACTGGCAGTAGGGGGAGTTGGGGGTCGAGAGTCCTTTGGCCCTTACGGTCACGCCCACAGAGAGATTTTGAAGTTTCCTGGTTGTTTGTATCTGGTGTTGGTGGGAGTCACACACCTGCTAAAGTAGATTCTGCTGGGAAGGAATCTCTTGGCCAAACTTTGGTGACTTCCCCTCTCTGCTATGGCGGGCCCCTGGCTCCTTGCCGGAGTGTCCAAAGGGAGGGGTGGAACTGGCTTGTCTCTGGTCTGACACAATCTCTGGTTTTTGTTCCCAGTTCGCTATTTCATAAAAGCTTGGTTAGATTCCCTTCACGTCATCTGGGGGGGGGGGGCGGGAGCCTTTTGCTGGGTGGGCGGGGCCGTTAGCAGAGCCGGGAGGGCACAGGCCATCTGCCAGGCCATCTGCCAGGCCAGGCGGGGACACCTCTCGCTGCGCCAGGCCGCCGGGGCCGCTTGTAGAGCTGGGCAGCTGCGGCCGCATGGCTAAGCACTGGGCGGGCGGGGTACATGGCAGATTTTAACAGCATAAAGCTTTAGTGTTATTTTTTTGAATATATATCCAAACTTCGGATTTTTGAAATATTTTAGGGAAGGAATTAATTGAATCATCAGTTATTCATTGACCAGCTTCTAAGTCAGGTACTGTGCTAAGTGTGAAAAATAAGACAAACACCATGTACAACCATCGAAAGGGATACCATTGCACTGTAAATAAAGTAGAGTGAAGCTACCAGTTGTTTTGTCAAAAAATTACTTTTACACTTTAAAAATTAAAAAATTGAGATGTGTGTAGGAGTAGACAAACTATTAAGTTGAATACCATGCGTGTACAGCAAAACTTAGCAGATCTTAGCTTTCAAAATATTTTCAGCTGGGTCTGGTGGCACATGCCTGTAATCTCAGCAGCTCAGGAGGCTGAGGCTGGAGGATCACATGTTCAAAATCAGCCTCAGCAACTTAATGAGGCTGTAAGCAACCTAGTGAGACCCTGTCTTAAAATAAAAAAGAAAAAGGGCTATGGATGTGGCTCATGGTTGAAAGCCCCTGGGTTCAATCCCCAGTACTAAAATACATGTATATATAAATTTTATAGACCCATACAGCAGACAGACCTAAGGGACCACCACTGATTTCCTTAATTTGTCTCCATGCTTTTGTGTGATCCTCTCTCTCATTGGACATGGCAAAGGTGATGGACTACCACTCCCGCAGTGGTTGTGCTATAATAAGACTCCTTCCTAGCAGAACAAAGTGAGGAAGTCTCCTTGCTGGCTTGAAGTAAAGAGTCATTCTGAAGAAATATATATAGCAAGGATCTTAACTCAGCCTCTAGGATCTGACAGTGACTACAAGCTATGAGCTGGGATCCTCATCATATAGCTACAGCAAATAAATCCTTGGTTAATCTTCTTCTCCAGCTCTTCCTCTCTACCCTGTCCTTGGTTACTCCCCTTATATCAAAGAAGACATTTGGCATTTGTTTTTTAAGGATTGGCTAGCTTCACTTAGCATAATCTGCTCTAATGCCATCCATTTCCCTCCAAATTCTATGATTTTGTCATTTCTTAATGCAGAGTAATACTCCATTGTGTATAGATGCCACATTTTTTTAATCCATTCATCTATTGAAGGGCTTCTAGGTTGGTTCCACAATCTTGCTATCGTGAATTGTGCTGCTATGAACATCGATGTAGCAGTATCCCTGTAGCATGCTCTTGTTAGGTCTTTAGGGAATAGACCGAGAAGGGGAATAGCTGGGTCAAATGGTGGTTCCATTCCCAGCTTTCCAAGAAATCTCCACACTGCTTTCCAAATTGGCTGCACCATTTTGCAGTCCCACCAACAATGAACAAGTGTACCCATTTCCCCGCATCCTCGCCAGCACTTGTTGTTGTTGGACTTCTTAATGGCTGCCAATCTTACTGGAGTGAGATGGTATCTTAGGGTGGTTTTGATTTGCATTTCTCTGACTGCTAGCGATGGTGAGCATTTTTTCATGTACTTGTTGATTGATTGTATGTCCTCCTCTGAGAAGTGTCTGTTCAGGTCCTTGGCCCATTTGTTGATTGGGTTATTTGTTATCTTATTATCTAATTTTTTGAGTTCTTTGTATACTCTGGATATTAGGGCTCTATCTGAAGTGTGTGGGGTAAAGATTTGTTCCCAGGATGTAGGCTCCCTGTTTATCTCTCTTATTGTTTCTTTTGTTGAGAAAAAACTTTTTAGTTTGAGTAAGTCCCATTTGTTGATTCTGGTTGTTCACATTAAACAGGGATGATAGGCGGGAGGGAAAGGGAGAGTTAAGGGAAATTGCATGGAATTGGAAGGTGAGCCTCAGGGTTATACACAATTACATATAAGAGGAAAGGAGGAGTAGGATAAAAATTATATAAGTGGAAGAAACGATTTTTAGTAGAGGGGGTGGAGAGAGAGAAGGGGAGGGGAGGGGAGGGGAGGGGAGGGGGGATAGTGGAGAATGGGATAGACAGCAGAATACATCAGTCACTAGAAAGGCAATTTATAAATCAATGGAAATGTAACTGATGTGACACAGCAATCTGTATACGGGGTAAAAATGGGAGTTCATAACCCACTTGAATCAATCTGTGAAATATGGTATATTAAGAACTATGTAATGTTTTGAACAACCAACAATAAAATATTATAAAAAAAAAATCCTTGGAAACACATTTTTTCCCAATTGAGCCTCTAGATGAGAACACAGCCCTTCTGATACCTTGATTACAATCTTGTGAGAACCTGTACACAGGACCCAGTAAGCTCTGCCCAGACTTCTGACCCATGGGAACTGTGAGTTAAACCATTAAGTGTGTGGAGGTTCGTTAACATAACCATAGGATGTAATACAGCTTCTAAGGGTAAAATAAAAATAAACAAGTAAAATAAAGGCATTGTGTCCATCTATAACTAAAAATATATTTTATAATAAAAAACTTTCCAAGGAATGATTCAAGTGTTTAATGTGTTGTACTGGCATACAGATTGTCGCTATCTGATTTATAGAGTTAAAACCCATTTTATTACAGTCCACGATATTTTTTTACTTGTATAAAATGGCTTTTTTAAATCTATAAACTAAACTTCATATTCTGGAATCATTTTGTTCAATTATTTCAATCATTTTGTTCTCTAGGATTAAGAATTCTGGTTATTTATGTTTCATTTTTCTTTTCTTCAATGCTCTTTCCTGTTCCACTCTGAAACTTACTGTATTGGATATCTTCTTTATCTCTCCAAATTCACTTTTCAGCCTTGGTCTATTCTGCTACTTGGGGTCCAGAAGTCAACTTATATGGAATATAGCAATGAGTGGTATTTCTCATTGCTATATTCCATATAACCATTTCAATTCCTTTAGCTCTTTCTCCTAATATACCAGTCTTTAGGTATTACCCATTGATAACCTACAATAAAAAGTGACTCTCTTATGTGCTGCTGTCTGTCTTCCTGTCTCTCTCTCACTCACTCTCTCTCACACACACACATACATTTACCCTCTACCAAACAAATTCTAAGTCACCCCGTTTTTACCAGATAAATATTCAGTGTTTTCATGTTTATAGGAGCACATCAAATATTACCTTTTGTGCCTAGTACACTTTTCCCTCATAAAGTTAATGATTACCTCATTTTTTTATACCTATTTTGTTCTTATCTATGAATTGATCACCAGTTCATCCCCAAACTCTGTATTTGAAGAGAAATCTTTTGATATATGCAAATATATTAAAAGAAAACTCTTTTGACATATGCAAATATATATAGTTTTTATATATATTTTATTCTAGAGCTCCCCTTCCTACTGCTCCCCTTTAGACTGCTACTTTCTTGGTCTGGTCTTGCACTGGGGATCTTCTTTCACCATAATCCTGGGAATTTCTTTTACCTTTTTCTGACTTTTGTCTCCCATTTTGGATCCCATGCTTTTCCTTCCTCTGTTGCCTTTATTGTTTTAGTGGAATACATCCTCCAGAAACTTTGTGAGAAATGGTGTAGGCAAATATATTTTGGGAGACATTAAATTCTATTAACACTCTAATTCACTAGGTTGTTTTTCAGGGTATAGAAATCTAAATTGGAAAGCACTTTTCTTCAAAATTTTGAAGACATTCCTCCATTTTCTTTTAGTTTCCAAAGTTGTGGTCATAAAACCAATTCCTCTCTTGATCCTTTATGAGTTTTCTTTTTTAAACTTACACTTAAATGCTTTCAGAATATCCACTTTCTCCAATGTACTAAAATTTTATAATCATGTGCCTTGAGGTGGGTATGTGACTTTTTCATGTGCTGGGCCTTCAACAAATTTTTCAATCTGGATTTGTGTTCTCTAGTTGTAGTAATTTTTAAAGTGTATATATTTAATGATATTATTCCATTTCTTCTTTCTGTTTTCAGGTAGTTCTTTAAAAAATATTGAAATATTGGATAACATGGCTGATGCTCTTTTTTTTTCTTTTCTCTCATTGGTCTGCCATTTAAAATATTTTCTTGACTTTATCTTCAAATTGCTCTTGAGCTTTTTATTTATGCTATTTTAATTTTCTTACTGACAGAATTATTCTTTTTTATTGCTCTTGTTCTTGTTTTATGGAAGCACTGTGTTTTCTTATTTCTCTCCAGAAAATAATTATGGATGTTCTTTTTGCCAGTGCATTTTTTCTTCATAAACTCTGAACTGCTTTTTTAAAATTAATTTAATTTTTTCTATTTTGGTCTCTTTCTTTCATATTTGAAGCTTTCCTTAAATGTTTGATGATTGCTTATTGTACGGAATAAAGTATTAAAAAGCTAATGTTAACTCTGTGCACATGGGTGGGGCATTTGAACTGATGAGTTTCACTATCCAGTGATCAGGATTTTGGTAGATTTGGCACTCCTATATAACAGTATATGTAAACTTTCCCCCTGGTCAAAGCTTTACCCCCTGCTTGCTCAGAAAAAAATACCATTTTGCATTGGGGTATGTATCTGCATGCTGGTATTCATAGATCTATCATGGGAAGATAACAGTAGTATCAAAAAAAAAAGGTAAAGGATGAATGAATGGATGAATTTATATTTATAAGCCTGAACATATTTCATATTTTATGTTACATTTTACTGTTTAGTTAATTAGCAAGAATATACACACTATACATAAAATACTTTTTTAATGGACAGAATGCCTTTATTTCTTTATTTATTTATTTATTATGTGGTGATAAAGTTCGAACCCAGTGCCTCACACTCGCTAAGCAAGTGCTCTGCCACTAAGCTACAGTCCAAGCCCTGGCCCCATAAAATAGTTCTTGAGACTTAAATATATGTACTTGTGGAAGTTTCATTTATTGCTGCTCAAAGCCTATGATTCAATTTATGTGCATTTTCAGTCTGAATATTGAGAAATGATTGGAATGCTCTCACTGACACTAGTAAATGCAATCAGTTCATTAACATGATTCTGATAATTAGACATTCTGGTTATGAACTCAGAATGCAACCAGCACAGAGGTCAAAAAGAAAAAGTGTGGGTTAGAATTGTAACTCAGTGGTAGACTGCTCACCTCACATGTGGAAAGCACTGGGTTCGATCCTCAGCACCACATAAAAATAAAATAAAGGCATTGTGTCCATCTACAACTAAAAAAAATTAAAAAAAGAAAAAGAGCAAATGGACTAGTCATATAGATATGGTCTTAATTAATTTGTGGTGCTGTTGAGCATTCAAAGCCATCTGCTTGCTCACTTGAACCATGTAGGTGCTATTCTGCAGAATATTGTAGCACATCTTATCTCAGCTTTAGTAAGTTTTATTCATCCAGTTATTATTATGAATTCCACCTGCCTTTTACAAGGATCTACCATGATTTTCTTCTTTCTAATATCTTCTTTTAAGTACTCCAAGTTTATATTCAATCTCATTCATTTCAATCCCTTTTAGAAACTAAAACCTTTCTATTTGATTTACTCAAATATAAAAGTACAAAAAAAAAGATTTTCAACAATTTAAGTATTATCACTTAAATTGAAAATTCCTAAACTCTTTTTCATTTTTCTTTTTTTGTTTATTTTTATTTATTTTTTTTTTAGTAGTACTAGGGATAGAACCCAGGGGTGCTCTATCAATGAGCTATATCTCCAGCCCTTCTTATTTTTACTTTGATACAGGATCTTGCTATGTTGCCCAGGCTGGCTTTGAACTTGCCATCCTCTTTCCTCATTCTGCAGCATAACTGGTTTTATAGATGTGTACCACTGTGCCTGGCATACTATTGAATTTTTTTTTTTCAATGCTGAGCATGAAACCCGGGGCCTCACCTAGTCTAGGCAAGCACTCTGCAATGAGTTACCCAGCCCTCAATTTATTCTTAATATGATTGAGATGATGGATATATCGTGAATAAACAGAGCAGTATCTTTTAGGTAATGAAGGTCATCAGAATTTTACTATCTTAAATTAATATATTGGCATAATTAGCATATGGTTAAACTCTAAAACCTCAATAGGGTAAATTGGCAGGTAGGTCAAAATGATTGAGCTTTAAAATTAGGAAAGCTCTGTTTTGTAATGTTGTGAACAACCAATAAAAAAAAAATAGATAAAAATTAAAAAAAATTAGGAAAGCTCTGTTAAAAACAAAACAAAACAAAGAACAATAAAAGAGCAGACTAGATAGAAAAAGTAATGTAGTTAAAAGATTTCCAAAATCAGTTCATTCATGGATTTGTAAGATTCTCTTCCAAGTGGAATGATTTCTTTAATCCTATATTGAGGTTCTCACTAAACTTGACTGTGAAATTGTTTAAAATAAATTTTGATAATTTATCAAAAGAATAAGTCTTGCATCAAAAGCTATCTCACAAGAATGCTTAATTTTAAGTCAAAAGCAATTTATAATCCCATCTAGTATACAATATATCCCACACTTATGCTTTTGTTATATCATTTTGTTACAAAATGATCCAAATTTAATTGGGAATAGATTGTGCCTATAAAATGGTGTATTAACAAATCTAATCACTGAAGGTTTAAACTTTACTGGCAGTTTCTAGTAAACATGAAAGCTTCATGTCATAGAATACTTTCCTATAGTCTAGGGAGCCACTTCAGTTAACAAATTTGTACTTCAGTTGACAAGTCGACCACAAGGTTACTTTCTTGGTTCTTTTCTCTTTACCTGGTTAAATAATCATTTCTTTTTTCAAAGAGGAAGTTTGGTGTTCTGCAACTTTGCTATGTTGCTTCAGGCAGCTAAGGTAGAAATGATGAGCAAGTTTGGCTTCCGTTGAAGGGGAAGAATATGCTCAGTTTATAAATATCTCAGGTATTTCCAATAAATTGGAGGTCACACAAAAGATGTTGGGATAATAAATCTAGCCTCTAAGTACACACTCCCTTTGCCCAGCGGGTAGCCTCCTGGGATCATTTGTCTGCTGTTCATTATCTTGTCTGCATTATTCAACAGCTCTGTTCTTGCTCAATGGGCTTCGGAGAGCTTTTAACAGCTGCAGCATCCTTCAATTTTTACTTAAGTTCCCTTTGTAATAGGGGAAAAAAGGCCAAGAAGAAGAAAAGAAAAGAAAATCTGTCTTTGATGGCCAAGAGCTACCTGGATAATTGAATCCACATCAAAACTGAGTTTGTTTGCTTGTTTTTGCATTAACTGTATCGGTGTTATATTGTCATATTTAAAGGTCCAAAATAGAAAGCTTACATTCAAATACTAAAAATATGAGGATTCTTTAAAAAGGTACCACAAACCATCTATAGGCTATTATGAAAAGGAAAAAAAATCATTTGATTCCTTGGAAATACTAAGTATAAGCATCACTTTTTGTACATGAAAAATTGAGAAATTCTTTAAAAACCACCAAAAAATCTACAATGTGATTGAAAGAAAAGAAACTTTGAAGAAAGGAAAGCAAGAAGATAGTTTATTAGCTTACTGGGGTAGAAATCTTTGCATTTGATATGTTTCAATGGGGACATATTTAGCTGACCCCTCAGGTAAGCTATTTTTCAGAAAGGTTTGACATTCATGACCATGATCTGACTTAATAAGACTATCTTGAATCTAACCTAAAGCTATTGTGTTAAAATAAAGTATGGGACTGTATTTATCAACCAGATGATGGAAAATGTGAGATAGTTTTCCAATGACCAGAAGCAGGGAACCTACTTTTTAAAAAATTCTTTTAAATTTGTTCTTTTTAGTCATATATGATACTAGAATGTATTTTGACATATCATACATACATGGAGTATAATTTCCCATTTTTGTGGTTGTATATGATGTGGTTTTACACTGGTCATGTATTCATATATAAACATAGGAAAGTAATATCTGATTCATTCTACTATCTTTCCCATTCCATCCTACTCTTTCTCCTACTCAAAAGTACCTGATGACAAGAACAGCAGTAAGCCCATGAAGAAGCTAATGGAAGCACTTTGTGGACTTGTCACTATTTTGACAAAGTTATGTGAGATTCAGAGGACTAATGAAAATTTTCTAATCAGAATGATGGAGACCCACTACAATTGGTTCTATTCCCAACATTTTTTGGTCTATAACATAAAAAAGTTCAGGTGAGTGGAAAACTATAAATAAATCAGCATTTAAAAAATGGATCTATATCATGTCAATCATAAGGAATGAAGTTATCCAATGATAATGTGATTTGTAATTAACACAAATTATCCATTTTTTTCTCTGAAAGCTATGCTTTAGACTAAAAGTGTTTAAGATGGGAGCGGAGAGAAAGGGGTAGTTGTGGACAAAGTAAAGTGATTTAAATTTACTCCTGTTGCCTAGAGATCCTCTGATCTTTAGCAAGAAAATAAGGTCTACAGAGGTTACAGTCCACGTCCAGAATGGAATGTCTTGATCTATGTATAATAACAAGAGACTGCAATTTCCTAGCATTAGATCATCATATTAAAAACCAAGGGAGCTTTTCAGCACCACCATTTGATCAGATTAAGATCCTTAGTTTTGTACAAAACACAGCTTGTTAGCCACACAAAGTCTGAAAGCATCTCTAAAGTGTCATACAAATGCTAAGTAGTCTCAGGCACCTGGACAATGCCTGACCTCCAAGTAAAAACCAAAGACCTTCTCAATTATCAGGATATTTGTTACTGGGAAAAATATAAATAATTAACTGAATTTGTGGTTAGAAATATGTAAATAAATGCAGGTAACTTTTATCCAAATCTTTGATACAGTTTTATGTGGACCTCTTAAAGCACATTAAATGCTCTGAAAGCAAAGAAGATCTTTGGCACTTGCTCTCTGAGATGGAAGAATACCAGTACAACAAAACTGTAAAAGTTATACCCTGTTCCTCAAAATTATTTTCCAAATTGTTAAACATACCAAATCTGAAACTGCTTCCTTAAACTATTAAAATTAAGTTTATAAAAGTAGCAGATTTAAGTTTGCATTTGCTTTATATATTAATTCTCTCAGAGTAGACAGTCATTCTTGCAATTCAGTGATTTAACTCTCATCAGTAACATCTTTTAGTATGCAGTCAGTACAAAGTTAAAAGTTTAAGAATAGGATGTGTTGGGGCTGGGGCTATGGCTCAGCATGTGCGGGGCACTGGGTTTGATCCTCAGCACCACATAAAAATAAATAAAATAAAGGTATTGTGTTCATCTACAACTAAAAAAAAATTAAATAAAGAGAATAGGATATATTTTAGTATGCGGTCAGCACAAAATAAAAAGTTTAAGATAGGGTACATTTAAAGTAACTCTAGTCTCACAAAGTAGGTATCCAGATTCCTCTTATGAAAACAACTTCTAAATTTTGTTTTGCTTTTATTTTTCATTCCACCACTACTAAAGTCTCAGGTTTCCACTATCAGGGGAAATAAAATAATCATTCAATGTATTTTTTGGCTTATTTCCATATTGTCTGATAACCAAGACAATTCATATAACAATAAAAAAGACAGATTGCCCCAAATGTGTCATTTATACACAAAATCTCAAGAAAAAAAGAAGAAAACCTCAACAACATTCAATGTAATAGAAGATACGTTACTCAATTATATAAAATTATAGAGAGAAAAGAGGGCAGTAGGTAGACATACCTTTTAAATAAACCATGTGATATTAAACTACCTTTTTAGCTTTGTAGCTGTATATTTTACTATCCAATCTTCATTACTCTCTCTCTCTCTCTCTCTCTCTCTCTCCTTTTTTTTTTTTTTTTTTTTTTTTGTTAAGAAGGAGTCCTGGTTTCAGAGTAACTGGAAACATGGTTGATGATTACAGTGTCTCTTGTATCATAGTGGTTTCTACTTCACTCTGACTTCCAGATCAGTATAAGGTGAGAGCAAGAAGAGGTGCAGGGAGTATCTCTGAGACAGTCTATGCTTCATTTTATCTGTGAACATTGGTTAGATAGGTATGAGTGTGTGGAGCAAATTGTTCATAAAAGCAGACATCACAAGTGTGGAACAAAGCTCACAAGCTCAGGCATGAAGTGCTGGCTAATGACCCTACTAAGCATAATTTAATTCCTGTCCTATATGAAGATCTATATGATCACCCACAAAATGTAACTGTTTTTAAGAAGGGATTCAGGCATAGATATGAAGCATCTGCCTCATACCTGAGATTTGCGAACTATGACTCACAGATCAACTCTAGTATGCCACCTGTTAATTATATGACACATAAGAGAAGAATCTTTTTTATACATTTAAATAGTTAAAAAAATATTCACCTGGGCATGGTGGCACATGCCTGTAATCCCAGAGGCTCTGGAGGCTGAGACAGGAGGATTGTGAGTTCAAATTCAGCCTCAGCAAAAGCAAGGCGCTAAGCAACTCAATGAGACCCTGTCTTTAAATACAATACAAAATAGGGCTGGGGATGTGACTCAGGGGTCAAGGGCCTCTGAGTCCAATCCCTGTTACCCTAAAAACTTCAAACAAAAAAGAATATTTATGACATATAAATGATATAAAATTCAAATTTTGGTGTCTATAAATAAAGTTTTTGATGTTGTTTTGTTTTTTGTGGGTACCAAGGATTGACTGAGGCTGTCTTTGAACTTGTGATCCTCCTGCCTCTGCCTCCTGAGGTGCTGGGATTACAGGTGTGTGCCACAATTATTTGTTTACAGATTGTCAATAGCTGCTTTTGCACAATGCCGGAGTACAATAGTTGCAACAGACACCATCTGGCTTGCATAGCCTAAAATATTTACTACCTGGCCCCTTACAGAAAAAATTACTGACCCTGTGCTAGGTTATCTAATTTCTATCTATCTATCTATCTATCTATCTATCTATCTATCTATCTATCTATGTTTTACACTTCAGCAGCTATTGTTCCAAATTGTTTCAGTACTTGAATTCTTTCCTCACCATATAAATCACCTGTACATTTTCATTTCATTGAGGAGGTTTATTTCCCAAAGAAATATATTCTCAGCATCATGTTTTTAGATTTGTGATTACTAGTAGTACAAAGATTAGTGCTTCTCTGTTTCTTGTTTCTTTCTTTAAAAAAAAAATTATCCCCCTTTTCTTTCTACTTCTTCATAAATTTTATAAAATTGACCTCTATCATAGTTGGAAAATCCACAATCCTTACAAAAGAATCAAAAACACTAGTTTCTTTTGAGGCACTGCCAAGAGTCCTGTAATATGTATACTTTCCCAAACAAGATTGGCAAACTTGGCCACTGAAGCAGCTGTAAAAATGGAAATGCAATCACAGAAGGAGTTATCAGCCTTATGAATTGAGGCGTCTTGACACTACTTGACATTCATTCTCAATTACCAAGTTCAGGCTTCTTGCCTTCATTGAGCAGCACTACAGAGCACCTCACATAAATGAGGGGCTTCTGGGCAGCCATGATGGTATAAGTAGCATGCTTCCTTTCTTCCAAAGGACTTGGGTCAGCCAACAAAGCACTAAGCATTAAATTATTTCTGACAGCAGCCACAGGCTTTTAGAATGCAACCCGCCTCTCTCTTTCAGATGTTTATCTTTGAAGAAACCACTCACATCTTTATTGCAGTCATAAAGTGTGTTGTAATGATAAAAATAAAAAAGACATTTAACCTTTACCTACACCCTGGAGCAGAGACCTGGATATATTAATTGCTTTCTCTCATACTTTCTTCACTTCTGTTGTAAGGTAAAATCTGTGGAAAGATCAAAATGAGGAAGAACTGCTATGGAGTCATGATAAAGTCAGGGATGTGCCCAAGAACTCTTGTCTCCCCAAGAATATGAGTGGAAAGGAATAAGGAAAACTGAGTTTTGTCCAGACATGTATGTTTTTGTTGCAGTATTTATAATAGCTTCATGAATCATAAGATACAGAAATATCTATGGCTTCTTTGGAATTTGACATTTTAAAAACTTTGTAATGGTAGAAACTAAAGGAATTTATATTCTATATATTCTTGTCTTCATTGAGTGTCTAATATGTTTCAGATATTGTGCTAAACAAATACATATATGACTACCAACGCCATTAAGGAAAATACAGAGAATCCAGCAAGAATGATTTTTGTTAAGCTTGAGGACAGGTCAGTCAGTGTCTGGCAAGAATCCTTTGAGGCAAGGGGATTTAAATTGCAAAGGAAAAGAAGATGCCAGGCAAGGAAAATGTTCCATGACCAATGGCCAATAGTGGAAGGACTGTGGTCCTTTCAGGTGAGTGACTAGGTCACTAAGGTTTAGAGATACATCCATTAATTTTAATCCATCAATAACAATAACAAGATAACTCCACATGCCACTGATTGAAATTGAGATCTTCTTTTGTAGAAAAGAAATACTTTATGACCTAAATTATTTAATATGTAATTATGCATTAAGTTCATTCAATTATATGTTTAGAAGAAAAACTACAGTTGTGGAAAGTACCTGCATGGAATCAACTACAGGTATTCAAAATCAAAATTTTCTCTGTCTTTTTTAAAAGAATATGTGTGTGTGTGTGTGTGTGTGTGTGTGTGTGTGTGTGTGTGTGTATTATCTTAACCATAGCAAGAGATTATGAGACATGGGGATGGAAATGTGCTTCATATTTGTGCCTGCATTACCATGGCTAAGATGGTTTGGTTCCAAAAACCATTTGCTCAGGAAGAGGCTCAAGAAGACCCAGGAGTTCTGAACCTATGTCACACCTATAGCACTGATAAAACCACACATGACACATTTCCCTCTCTCCCTACCCTCCCCTTTTATGTAAAACTCTGACAAATAAATCACTAAGAAAAATACCAGAAATCCAATGAGAGAAAAAGAATGAAAGATTTAAACAGGTAACTGACAAGAAATACAAACAGCCTTAAAAATGCAAAGATGTGGCTGGGGTTGTAGTGGTAGAGTATATGTTTTACATGCTTGAGGCCTTGGGTTTAATACCAGTATAAGAAGGAGAAGGAGGGCTGGGGCTGTAGCTCAGTGGCAAGAGCACTTGCCTAGCATGTGTGAGACACTGGGTTCAATCCTAGCACCACATATAAATGAACAAATAAAATAAAGGTATTCTGTCCATCCACAACTACAAAAAAAATTTTTTTAAAAGGAGAAGGAGCAGGTGCAAGAAAAGAAAGTTCAACAAATTTTTTTTGCTACCAGGGATTGAACTCAGGGACCCTCAACCATTGAGCCACATCCCCAGCCCTTTTTGTATTTTATTTGGAGACAAGGTCTCACTGAGTTGCTTAGTGCCTGCTTTTGCTGAGGCTGACTTTGAACTCATCGTCTTACTGTTTCAGCCTCCCAAGCTGCTGGTATTACAGATCTTCTTTTGTAGGAAAGAAATACTTTATGACTTAAATTATTTAATATGTTTTGAAGTCTAGACATCCACTGCAACTGGCTAGATTTTTAATATTTATTTTTTAATTGTAGTTGGACACAATACTTTTATTTAACTTATTTATTTTTATGTACTGCTGAGGATCGAATGCAGGGTCTCGCACATGACAGGTGAGCGCTCTACTGCTGAGCCACAATCCCAGCCCCCTATTTTTTAAAGCAGATTTTGTTAGTTGTAGATGAACACTATACCTTTATTTTATTTATTTATTTTTATGCAGTGCTGAGGATCAAATCTGGTACCTACAAGTGCTAGACAAGCATTCCACCACTGAGCTACAACCCCAGCCCTCAACCCCTACTCTTAAATAAGGAAATTCAAATTAAAATTGCATTGAATGTTGTTTTCAAGTACTTAGTTAACAAAGATGAAAACATCAGATAATATAGAATTGTGGCCAGGGTATGGGTTATTTCACGTATGCTATTGGTCAAAGTGTAAACTGGTACCCTATATTTGTGAAACAATTAGTAAACATAATTATGAAAATATATAAAAAGCATAACAGCCTAATTGTTTTGTCCAGACCAAAAAAAATAAGATAACAAAATACCCTACAGCCATTTAAATAATGAGGTGGATGTATTGCTGCTATATGATATGAAAAGACCATCAAGATAGAGTAAATGAAAAAGGCCAAGGGAAATGTGATTATTAAAAATACATTAATATTTTTCTAAAGGAAACATACATATACATGTGTTTAGGGTGTTTAGGGCTGAATTGTGTTCCACAAAATCCATATGTTGAAGGCCCAACACCCAGTAACTCAGAATGTGACTGTACTTGAAGACTTTAAAGAGGCGATTAAGGTAAAATGAGATTTAGGGTAGGACCTGTTTAATGTGATACCTTTATAAGAATAGGATATTAGGATCTACAGGGCCACACCAAAGATGAGTGCCCTGAGGAAAGGCCATGAGAGAACAGAGCAGAAAGGGGCCATCTACAAGCCAAGGGAAGAGGACTCAGGAGAAATCAAACCAGGCAAATCTTGTTCTTGGATGTCTAGACTTCAAAAATGTGAGAAAATAAATTTCTGTAATTTAAACTACCCAAAATGCTCTTTTGTTATGGCAGCCACGGCAAACTAATACAACATGCATATGCAAACATGTACTTGGGATATTTCTGGATGTATTTATCTTAAGAGTATGGCTAAGGTCTAAAGTAGAAAGGATACTAACTTTTGTACTACTTTAGCTTTTCCATGTGCATCTGTAGTGAATTTGAAGATTTCAGAGTTGATCAAAGGAAACACTATAGTATTGCACAGCAAGCTTTCATGGGCATCTCTGGGTCAAGGTTGCATGAGAGGAATTGCTCATGCCAGTAAACCTTCAAGAGACAGTGGTATGAGGCCACTCCATACAAGGGAAGAGGGTAAGGGAATGCTGGAGGGAGAGGAGAGTTGGAGAGATCTAAGCAATGCTTAGCAGCAAGTCAGGGAGTCTCTGGGTCAGAGAGCTGCAAAGGGCAGCCACAGTTTGGGGTCATTTGTAACTAGAGAGTTTATCTTCTCTATAACTAACACATGCTGGGTGCAGTTTCATGGATTATGCAAAACAAATATACTGAATTGCTAAAACTGAGCTTTTGGGATATATCTTATCACATTACCAGTATATATATATATATACACACACACACACACACTATATATATATATATATATATATATATATACACATACACACACACACAATATATATATTAATTAATATGTTATATAATTTATATATTTTATATAATTATATATTAATTATATAATACATGGATCAATATATTACATAATTAATATATTATACACAATCATATAATATATTAATTTATTGTTAATATTAATTTATTAATATATGATAATATATTATATTAATCATGTAATATATTGATTTTATATAATTATAAGTTATATAAATTAATTATAATTAATTTTATAATTAATAATGTATTAATTGATATATAAATATATATTGATCATGATACATTACCTTTAATCAAATACAAAGACATTTCCTTTCCAAGAATGTCACCTAACCATTCATTTCACCTGTTTCTCTTTTTGGCCACCAGTCTCTTTTCTCTCTCTTTTTCCTAAGGGAAGAGAAATCCTTGGTTTGTTGCCTTTACCAATAATGAGAATGTGGATAGCCAAGCTGCAAAGCTGTTGCCTTGGACATAGTTTATATGAACCACATCAAAGGATCCAGGATGCTACTCCATGTTGGTGATTACACCAATTCTACCCAAGTTAACACTTCTGGTCACCATACACTTTACCACTTAATGAGATCAGCAATGCTGATAGTCTTCAAATCAATCTGAATGGTGTCATTCATCTTGATGAGAGGATTTGGGTAGCAAATTATATGAGTATTGTGAGTCACTAGATGATGGGTTCTTTTTGTACCCACAAAGATCTGTCTCACTTTGCACAACATGTACTTGGCCCCCTCAGGTGTAATACAATGAATAAATAGCAAAGCAACCTTTGGTGTCATGGATCAGATGGAAATTTTATATGGTCTTGTAAATGCTGATGACATTCATAAAACCAGCAAGGTAGAATATATCAGTTCAGACTTTGTTATCAGTCTTAATAAAGATTTGTAAAACAATTAGTAAACATAATTATGAAAAAATATAAAAAGCATAAGTAGCCTAATTGTTCAACAATTGGATTCTTGATAAATAAAATACAGAATAATCAGAAAAATAAAATTTTAAAAAAGAATATTGTTTCACAATCTTCTTTACTTCATCTCCTATTAAGGCATACTTAAGTCTGTTCCTTATGAAAATGATGAAAGACATTCTCTGCTTGTGGGAACAAGTGGATGGGCAAGGAACAAACACACTGTTCAACTTATTCTGTGGAGAGCGGTGACAGTAAATGGTAGAGCAGTGTCTGAAATTGGAGTCCCTGATGATTTCATGGCTGTGCCTGGGGAAGTTTCTTGCAAAGGTACAAGATGCCTAGTTGCTATAGTAATGCCCTCCATGAGGAAAGACTGTGCTAGAGTATTATCAGCCTCAACATTTATCTCAGGCACACAGCTCCTGGGAATAAAAGAACTCTTTGCTAGACAACCACAATGTTTCACCAGCTCTGCTGCTCCTGAACCTGCTCCCAGAACAATAACTTTTAAAAATGAACTTTCTTGAGAGCTACACAAAGCTCTTAACATTGTACATTGCAACTGTAGTATGTAACAGAGGAATAAACTGCATAATGTTGCAAACTCTGTAACTTTCATGAATATAAAACTAATGCTTGCATAGTTTTTAATATTATGTGCAATACTATGGTGTTTTCTTTATATATTAATGAGACGTATGTAATAAAGATTTCTGGAGTAATTATTTGGACCTGCTTCTTCATCAGAGAGCAGCACTCCACCCAATCCCAGCTGTTATCTTCAAAATCTGTGCACGTGAGTCTTTATTTTCTAATCCCCACCCTCCCGCCACCTCTTGCCAGAACCTACTCACTTAGCCACAACGGTTAAGGCATTATCCAGTATCCAATAGTGTGGAGCTGCTACTTGCTTCAGATGCTTCTTCAAACCATGAGTCTTAGGTGTGCCTTGCATGGAAAGAACCTTGGGGCTATAATTTAATGCCAGTGGAAATTAGCTTGTTTTAACCACTTCACAGTGTATGAATTTCAAACCATATTGTTGTACACAAGCACATACTATTTTGTCAATTAAAAATACATAAGTAATTGTTAAAACATCCTATTTTCAATATTGTAAGTATGCAAAATTTTTATTTGCTTTTTTTAAAAAGTTTTAAACAAATAGAAAAAAAAAACAAAGAAATTGGATGTGTAAAGATGTGAGTTCAGCATCAGAGGGCTTTGCGCTAACAGTCCTAGCTTTCTGTGAAGAAGTAAATAGTATAGGGGTTAATAGAGAAGGGTCATCTTTAACCAATTTACATAATAACATAATTATTATCATTGTCATCATTGTTGCCATTGTCCATCATCAACATCAAGTATTAAGTGTGAAAAAAGAGAATGTGGCTACATAGAAATTTCACTCTCTGAAGACTAAGATGTCGAAAAGTAAGATGTCAAGCATTTTCACCTCTACTGTCCTTCACTGGGAGGCCTCAGACTGAAGTTTCCCACCATCCATTTATAAAACATACTGCCTTTCTCACTTATTCTGAATCTCTGTGACATTTCCTTTACTTAAAGCTGGCAAGCTGGTGTGTCTTGATAATCAGGACTTTTATCTCTTCTGGGAAGTCATTTTATATTTTCTCAAAATATATTGATATACATTCATTGGCAATATCTTTGAGCCAGTATGTCCAGAGAAGAAAATGATATTTGATTTATTCCACAAAAATGATGGCTATTTTTCTAAGGATCACAATTAATGCAACTAAGGCTTTGTGAGGAGTAAAAGACAGTGAAATCTTACATGCATGTAATTTGACTAAATGGCCTCTAAATGTTGCTTAAATATCTGCAGTCTAGTGTTAGCTGTGATGTAAATACGTACTAAGAGAGTTCAAAATGAGTGTGCTCAGTGTCAGCAGATTAGTAAGGATAGAGAATTTTCGTAAAATCCTTACGACTGGAGATACCCTGGAAAGAAGGACAGCATTTAGATAAGATGAAGAAGAAGAAAAAAAATGTAAGCAAAAGGAACATAGGATGATGATGCCAAGGTCTCGTTCATGGTAGGAGGAACATGGCAAGGGCATCTGACCCAAGACTTTCTACCAGTGAAAGAAGGTCTAAGACCAGCTGGGTGACCAGAACAAGAAGGTGGGGAGGGTAAAGAATCATCCCCATTTTGTTCAACTAGCCATTTTAATCATTTCCTTGAAAAGAAAAATACTTAAGACTATGTTATAGGATTTGTGGGCTTGTGTATGTGTGTGGTGTGAAATGAGTTGGTCCATAAATATGTTAAACATGAATATGGTTTTTAAAATCAGAAGAATAACATGTAAAATGAATGTCTCCTTGTAATAAGATAGGTGGCAAAACAGAAGTCAATCTGTAATGTCATAATGTTTCAATGTTTGCTAGAAAAATTAAATAAATTTATATAAAAACAGCCTCTTGAGGATATAAAACATATATTTGCCCTAAGTAATAAATGAGACTTGTAATTGACATAAGTAATTCTTAAGTTATGGATCTTTAGGTCAATATACATATATATGTATACACACAAATATAAATATATATAATATATATATATATATATATATATATATATATATATATAAAATGCTTAGGGAAAAATTTGATTTAACCATTTGGGACAAATAAACAGTGTGTTTGTCTTTGGTTTCTAGAGGGTATTCAAAGTTGTCCTTACTACTACAACTACTAGTTCTGTGCCCATTAACTATTGCTAGAAATATATATTTTATCATTCCAACCACAGATAAATAGCAAATTGTGCTTCTGAAATGCTGACATTAAAAGGTGGCATATATAGTAAACTAAGAATTGTCTGAGTTTCTGATACTTGTTTGTGTAAGCTTTCCAAAATTAAGCTCAGAATTTTCATAACGTACATATTTAATAGAGTGCAAAAAGGAAGTATAAATCTGCTTTATCTGTGTGTACAAAAAATACCAGATTCTATATTCAGTCTACATGACACTGCAATACAAAGATGAGGTCAGTGAACTCCGATATCAACTGAAATTATACTATGTAGAATAGAAAACTTTGAAGAAAGAAACTGAATTTTAAATAAGAGTGGGAAAGCAAAAATTTCATAGGATTAATAAATTACAAATACTGTATTATAAATGTTTAGCAAATTAGAATCAGCCTGGAAGGATTTAACATAGGAAATAAACAAACTTTAAGCCCTGTGCCCATAACTAACAAATACTTTGTTAAACACAAAATGTTTTACTTTGTAAAACAAATATGGTTTTTTAAATCAGATGAAAATAACTTCCTATACACTTGGAATTTTTGGTCATTATTCAAAATTCACAGGGACAGATTCTTTCGGGTTGAATCAGTATACATAATCTGAAATCAGAATTATTTTGTCAAAATTCAGCCACAGGACTCACTATGCTGTAATTGAGAGTTAGACTGCCAATTTTTTCTGCAATATACAAATAAATAAATAAAATATAGCGATATTCCATTAATGACTGTTAAGATCTCATGGCTTCTTTTATGCATGCAAATTTTAGTGTTTTCTCAAATGTATTATCTCATTCTTGCAATCATTTATTTTATATATATGGAAAATAAGACTCAAAAGAAAACTGACAAAGTTAAAACTAGGATCTCTGTATACCTTCCCTTTGTAAACTAAATGCATTATTTGTCAGACTATTCTGGGTATAAAAGCCAGGGCTCTATCGGCCTGTGCTAGAAGACCCTGTGCCACTTCTATCCAGAGTATATGCCCAGCTCCAATACTGAAGTATTATTTTGTCTGCTGTGTTTGAAAGCATCTGTTCTGACTGGCTTTTTAATAATATTAATATCATCCTTGTTTCTATCCAGACCTATTTAGGACCAAGTTTTCAAGGCTGTTAAAAGATTATAGGGAATAAATCTTCCTGTTCATCTACAGGTTAATTGCATAACATAAACATCAAGTGACTTACTGATTTGTGTTTAATGAAAGCTATTGCCATTGAAGAACTGAATGAACATTAGCCATTGTTGGAACTTAATACAAAGGAATTTTTAATTGAAAAGACAATATAGTAGTGAGATGAATAAAACTTAATTCTAAAAATAAATGGTAGCTATTGTCATTGGATTCTATATGTAGGCCTGCAATCATATTTTTTAAAAATATTTTTAGTCGTTATGGATCTTTATTTTATTCATTTATTTATATGTGGTACTGAGAATCGAACCCAGTGCCTCACACATGGGAAGCAAGTGCTCTACCACTGAGCCACAACCCAGCCCACAATCATATTTTAATATGATGCTTTATTCACTTTACATGGTTATAAACATTTTTCCTTGTCCTTACATTTTTTTTCTAATCATACTACAACAGCTGCATACTATGTCAGCATACATAATTTTAATCTTAAATATGATGTTATCAATTTATGATAATGTAAAGTTAATACATTAATGTTTTGTCAAACATCGGGTGTTTGAATTTACATGATTCACAACATTAAATATTTTTAAGTTGGTTATTATTTTAATTATTTACACTCTTGCAAGCATTGTTATCCTAAGGTGTGAACAAATTTAATTCAAATTGAAAATGTGAAAACATACCTTGAAGGTACAAACTACTTTTACAATAAATACCAAATGATTTTGATTTGTTTAACATAAAACTTAAACCAAACAGGTAATTAAATATAGTTTTAAAAAAAAAAATTTAAACCAATATGCTACATGCTTGTTGAACAGATATTTATATCACTATTTCTATAGGAGGAGACAAGTAAAAGAGCTCAACCTTGGTGAAACTAGAGAATTTAGAAGAAGAAGAAAGAAGCCCTACACATGGCCACTTTGTTTTTATACATGTTTTAATAGTAACATATCTAAACATATTATTTCAGTATTCAGGCCGTCATGGAAGTTGAAAACTTGAATGACTGTCACTGCTTCAGTCCAGACAGCAGTGATTTAACTTGAGGTCAAATCCCACACCAGCACAATTTATCAATGCAAAATTTTATCTCACCGAAGTGTAATGCATTCTGCCAAGCCTCTCCGTGCCAATGCAGATTATTTAGTGTATAATTGGCTGCAACTGGCACTCATACAAGCTGTGACATTTTCTATCAGCAATAGAAAGTATTTGTAAAGTCAAAGAAACAATTATGTACTGCAGGAAACAGCCAGATTTGAGAAGAAAGGAAATATAAAACAACTCAGCTTTTCTCCACTTCAAACAGGTAGTGAGGAAAATGCAATACCTGCCATCCTCTCTTATACAAAATTTGAGAAATTAAATAAAACAAAAAGAAAGAAAGAAAATGCTGACTTGGGAAATAAAGGATGAAATCATTTGGGGTCTTCTGTGTAGGTAAAGGCATAAAATGAAGAGAATATTAATTAAAGGACCCAGAGACTACATAATATTAAGGTGAAAAATGACATTAACATGAAATATCATTCCATTGATAAATTCTTCAAGTAGGCAGCTAGGTGTGGTGGCATGTGACTGGTATTTCCAGCTGTTAGGATGAGGCAGGAAGATTGCTTGAGCCCACAAGTTCAAGGCCAGCCTAGGCAACATTGTAAGAACTTGTCCCCCCACCAAAACAAAAATAAAAAAGGGAATAGACTAGGCACATATGGAAAAATACAAAGCTAAATTAGCATCAATAATAAGTTAGCTAAATTGGCATAAATTTATTTTCTTATTTTCCTTATAAATTGTGTGTGTGTGTGTGTGCTGGGGATCGAACCCAGGGCCTTGTTCATGCAAGGGAGGCACTCTACCAAATGAGCTATACCCCAAATCCCCTCATAATTTAATATAAAATAATATAAGTGATATGTAATCCTTACCTGTACCATTAGCAAACATAAAACAGAAATTTAATATCGAGTTTGGACAAGTGTGTAGATAACAGTCTCCTACACTATTGATGAAAATAAAAATAAACTTTGAGTGGAACTGATGTGTAAAACTTTATTGAACTATTCATACTCATTCACTCAATAGTCTCCCTTAGAAAGAGACACTTAAAAAGTATGAAACAATAGAGAAACAAAGATGGCAGGCCAGAGGGAGGCAGCATTCTGTGTCACTACGTGATCCAGATCTCATCAAGTTGGAATATTGCATCCCTGAGAGTGTTAGAGGACCCCTATACAGCTGCTTTCCACAGAAATCACCAGCACTGTGATACCACACAGGGCTCCGGCCCTCAGCATTCGAGCAGGACTCCGGACTCCTGGCTCCCAAAACCCAAAGCCCAAAGTTCCAGCAAATTCAGAGCTTGGTAGTACTGTAGCAGAATCACCTATCAGCATCTCTGCAGAACTCCAGACTTTGCTCTGCTCCCATGCAGGTCACTCAGCTGCTACCTATCCACAGTACAACACTGTCACCTGGCTCCCCCCACCTCACCAGACACCCTGTCTCCATCTTGGCTCACCTCCCTTGCCATATTTGGTGGGGACAGCTCCCAGACTGAATCTCCAGCTAGCCAGATACCAGATTTCCAACTCTCCCCCTCCCCAGTGGCAGTAACCCAACACAGTAACTGCCCAACTCAAAACAACTCTCAGTTGGACAGGTATGCAGTTGACCAGGGCAACGCCCATGGGAGCCCCAGTGCAAGAGGTCCCACAATTGGGAACCGCTAAGGCAGAGGGAAATGGGGCTAAAGTTTGGAGCCTAACAGAGAGACCAGGAATTGGGAATCTCCAAGCAAGATAGGGAGATAGTACGGGGTGCTCAAGTCATGAGCGGTCCCAAAAAGAGTTGCAATCTCCCTACAGGGACCTTCGGGTGCCACTCCGGGCTTCCAGGCACCCTACACCAGGATCAGTCTTCCCACCCTGGCTACCTCCACCATCCTGAGGGCAGAGACACCAGCTTACAACAGACAACCCCCACTATTGGTTGAGAAAAGAAGCAGGAAAGAAATGGATCTCTAAAACTAGCAACAACCCTGGTTTCTTCCATTGAGAGAGAGAGAGAGAGAGAGAGAGAGTATTTTTTTCTTTTCTCTCTCTCTCTTTCTTTTCTACTCCTCTATCCTCTGGCCCTTACATCCCCAATATATGTGAAATCAAGAACTTTGCATGATTTTTGAGGACTGAGTCATCTGAATAGTATAATATAGAGGTGTTGTATGTGCCCTTTTTTCTTTTCTTTTTTCTTCTTTCATTTTTCTTTCCCCCTCCAAATTTTACTATTTTAACATCCTGTATTTTTCTAAATACATATGTGTATTTATTTTATGTACTTTACTGTCTTCCCACCTACTTGTCTACCCTAAATTATTTCCTGTCTATTCTTTTACTACTAACTCTCTTCATTAGATTTCTCTTTCACATTTCCTAAGATATATTAACTTTAAATCCTCTCATCCTATCTCCTCAGCATATTGATCTACGCCCCATCCCCAGTTCATTGTCCACATTTAGAAACTGTAAACCTTTTTACAAAACTACTGATTATATTTTAGATAATAATTGAACTCATCATTTCTGTACAGTGAGAATAAACTGTAAACATCTTAATAACAACAAATTGTTCATAGAGGGTATATGATTGGTATTGGGATCTGTTAACATTTTCCTTCCCCATGAAAGAGAGATCTTGGAACCCTACAAGAGCACTACAAACCTATAGGGTAAAAACAATAACACTCCGGACCCACAGAACTGGAAAGGAAGACACACCAGCAACATGAAAAAACAAGGGAATAAAGTGCTCCAAACAGATGAAGACACCACATCCTTAGAATCATTGGCAGCCACAGCAAAAGAAGTTACAGAGAAGGAGTTCAGGATGTACATAGTTAAAATGTTCTGGGATCTCAAAGAAGAAATAAGAGAATAAATGCAGGCAGTGAAAGATCAATTTGACAAGGAGCTACATAAACAAATCCAAGAAGCAAAAGATCACCTCAACAAGGAGATAGAGGTTGTAAAACAAAAGCCAAATAGAAATCCTTGAAATGAAATAAACAATAAACCAAATTAAAAGCTCAAAAGAAAATATCACCAACAGAGTAGAACTCTTGGAAGACAGAACATCAGACAATGAAAATAAAATATATAATCTTGAAAAGAACATAGACCACACAGTGATAATGGTAAAAAACCATGAGCAGAACATCCAAGAAATATGGGATAACATAAAAAGACCAAATTTAAGAGTTATTGGGATAGAGGAAGGCTAGAGGTCCAAACCAAAGGAATGAACAATCTATTCAATGAAATAATGTCAGAAAACTTCCCAAACATGAAGAATAAATTGGAAATTGAAATTCAAGAAGCCTACAAGACTCCAAATGTACAAAATCACAATAGATCCACACCAAGGCACATTATAATAAAAATGCCCAACATACAGAATAAGAAGAGAATTTTAAAAGCCACGAGAGAATGGAATCAGATTACATACAGGGGAAAACCAATTGGGATAACAGCAGGTGTTTCAACACAGATCCTAGAAGATCCTGGAACAACATATATCAAGCTCTGAAAAAAAAAAAAGGAATGATACCAAGAATCCTGTATCCAGCAAAAGTAAGCTTTAGATTTGATGATGAAATAAAAACTTTCCATGATAAACAAAAGTTAAAAGAATTTATAGCTAGAAAACCGGCACTATAAAACATCTTTGGAAAAATATTCCATGAAGAGGAAACAAAAAACAACAATGAAGATCAGCAGAGGGAGGTAGTACCCTAAAGGAAAAACTAATCAAAGAAGAAAATCAAGTCAAGTTGAATAACAAAAATAAACAAACATGGCTGAGAATACAAACCATGTCTCAATAATAACCCTGAATGTTAATGGCTTATACTCACCAATCAAAAGACATATGCTAGCAGATTGGATTAAAAATACCCAAAAATATGCTACCCCAGGAGACTCATCTGATAGGAAAAGACATACACAGACTGAAGGTGAAAGGTTGGGAAAACTCATACCACTCATATTGATTGAGGAAGCAAGTAGGGGTTTCCATCTCATATTAAATAAAGTAGACTTCAAGCCAAAGTTAGTCAAAAGGGATAAAGATGGACATTAAATACTGCTCAAGGGAACCATACACCAATAAGACATAACAATCATAAATATATATGCCCAATGGAGAAACTATGTTCATCAAACAAATTCTTCTCAAGTTCAAATGTCAAATTGAACACAACACAATAATCTTGGGTTACTTTAACACACCTCTTTTATCACTGGATAGATCTTTCAAACAAAATTTGAATAAAGAAACTATAGATCTTAATAATACAATTAATAACTTTGACTTAACTGACATACATAGAATATTTCAACCTGCATCAAGCAGATACACTTTCATCTCAGCAGCACAGGGATCCTTCTCTAAAATAGACCATATAACATGCCACAGAGCAACTCTTAGCAAATACAAAAAAGTGGAGATACTACCTTGCATTTTATCAGATCATAATGGGAATGAAATTGGAAATCAATGACAAAATAAAAAATAAAAATTAGTCCAACACCTTAAGACTAAATAATATGCTACTGAATGAACAATGGGTTGCAGAAGACATCAAGGAGGAGATTAAAAAATTCTTAGAGGTAAATGAGAACATAAACACAACATATAGAAATCTATGGGATATTATGAAAGCAGTTCTAAGAGGAATGTTTATTGCATGGAGTTCATTTCTTAAAAGAAGAAAAAGTCAACAAATAAATGAGCTAACATTACATCTCAAAGCCTTATAAAAAGAAGAACAAATCAACACCAGAAGCAGCAGAAGTCAAGAAATAATTAAAGTTAGAGCTGAAATCAATGAAATCAAAAAAAGAGAAACAATTGAAAAAACTGACAAAACAAAAAGATGGTTCTTTGAAAAAATAAATAAGATTGACAGACCCTTAGATGCACTAATGAAGAGAAGGAGAGAGAAAAATCAAATTATGGGCATACGTGATGAAAAAGGTAATATCACAACAGATACTACAG
Organism: Spermophilus citellus; assembly: GCF_964194105.1. Taxonomy (NCBI): domain Eukaryota; kingdom Metazoa; phylum Chordata; class Mammalia; order Rodentia; family Sciuridae; genus Spermophilus; species Spermophilus citellus. The sequence goes on from NC_138183.1 coordinate 79,030,679, forward strand.
AAATACAGAGGATAATTAGAAGTTATTTTGAAAACTTATACTCCAATAAAATAAAAGATATTGAAGGCATCGACAAATTCTTAAGTCATATGACTTGCCCAAATTAAATCAGGATGATATACACAATTTTAACAGACCAATATCAAGTGATGAAATAGAAGACACCATCAAAAGTCTACCAACCAAGAAAAACCCAGGACCTGATGAATACACAGTCAAGCTCTACAAGACCTTTAAAGAAGAACTAATACCAATGCTCTTCAATTTATTTCAGGAAATAAAACAAGAGGCAGCACTTCCAAACTCATTCTATGAAGCCAATATCACCCTGATTCCAAAACCAGGCAAAGACACATCAAAAAAAGAAAACTTTAGACCCATATCTCTAATGAATATAAATACAAAAATTCTCAATAAGATTCTGGCAAATCAAATACAAAAACACATCAAAAAGATTGTGCACCAAGATCAAGTGGAATTCATCCCAGGGATGCAAGTTTGGTTCAACATATGGAAATCAATAAATGTAATTCATCACATCAATAGACTCAAAGATAAAAATCATATGATAATCTCAATAGATGCAGAAAAAGCATTTGACAAAATATAGCACCCCTTCATGTTCAGAACACTAGAAAAACTAGGGATAATAGGAACATACCTCAACATTGTAAAAGCTATCTGTGCTAAGCCCCAGGCCAACATCATTCTAAATGGAGAAAATTTAAAGGCATTCCCTCTAAAAACTGGAACAAGATAGGGATGCCCTGTTTCACAGCTTCTGTTTAACATAGTTCTTGAAACACTGGCCAGAGAAATTAGATGAAAGAAATTAAAGGGATACACACAGGAAAAGAAGAACTTAAATTAGCACTATTTGCTGACAATATGATTCTATACCTAGAACACCTAATAAGCTCCACCAGAAAACTTCTAGAACTAGTAAATGAATTCAGCAAAGTAGCAGGATATAAAATCAACGCCCATAAATCAAAGGCATTTCTATATATCAGTGACAAATCCTCTGAGAAGGAAATGAGGAAAACTACCTCATTTACAATAGCCTCAAAACAAATAAAATACTTGGGAATCAACAAAAGAGGTGAAAGATCTATTCAACGAAAATTACAGAACCCTAAAGAAAGAAATCAAAGACTTTAGAAGATGGAAAGATCTACCTTGCTCTTGGATAGGCTGAATTAATATTATCAAAAAGATCATACTACCAAAAGCACTATACAGATTTAATGCAATTCTGATCAAAATCCCAATGGCATTCCTCATAGAAATAGAAAAAGCAATCATGAAATTCATCTGGAAAAATAAGAGACCCAGAATAGCTAAAGCAATCCTTAGTAGGAAGAGTGAAGCAGGTAGCATCACTATACCAGAACTTAAACTATACCGCAGAGCAATAGTAACAAAACCAGCATGATATTGGCACCAAAATAGACTGGTAGACCAAAGGTACAGAATAGAGGACACATAGACTAATCCACAAAATTCCAATTATCTTATATTAGACAAAGGTGCCAAAAACATGCATTGGAGAAAAGATAGCTTCTTAATGGTGCTGGGAAAACTGGAAATCCATATGCAACAAAATGAAATTAAACCCCTATCTCACCATGCACAAAACTCAATTCAAAGTGGATCAAGGACCAAGGAGTTAAACCAGAGACTTGCACCTAATAGAAGAAAAAGTAGGCCCTAATCTTCATCATGTGGGATTAGGCTCCAACTTCCTTAATAAGACTCCTATAGTGCAAGAATTAAAACCAAGAATCAATAAGTGGGATGGATTCAAATTAAAAAGTTTCTTCTCAGCAAAAGAAACAATCTGTGGGATGAATAGAAAGCCTACATCTTGAGAGCAAATTTTTATCCCTCACACATCAGATAGAGCACTAATCTCTAGGATATATGAAGAACTCAAAAAGCTAAACACCAAAAAAACAAATAACCCAATCAATAAATGAGCCAAGGACCTGACAGACACTTCTCAGAAGAGAATATACAATCAATCAACAAATATATGAAAAAATGTTCATCATCTCTATCTATTAGAGAAATGCAAATCAAAACTACTCTAAGATATCATCTCACTCCAGTCAGAATGGCAGCTATTCTGAAGACAAACAACAATAAGTGTTAGTGAGGATGTGGAGAAAAAGGCACACTCATACAGTGCTGGGTAGGACTGCAAATTGGTGTAGCCAATATAGAAAGCAGTATGGAGATTCCTTGGAAAACTGAGAATGGAATCACCATTTGACCCAGCTATCCCTCTTCTCAGTCTATACCCAAAGGACTTAAAAACATCATTCTACAGGGACACGGCCACATCAATGTTTATAGCAGCACCATTCACAATAGCTAAACTGTGGAACCAACCTAGATGCCTTTCAGTAGATGAGTGGATAAAAAAAATGTGGCATATATACACAATGGAATTTTACTCAGCAATAAAAGAGAATAAAATCATGACATTTGCAGGTAAATGGATGGAGTTAGAGAAGATAATTCTAAGTGAACTTAGCCAATCCCCCAAAAAACAAATGCCAAATGTTTTCTCTGATACAAGGTAACTGACTCATAGTTGGGTAGGCAGGGGGAGCATGGGAGGAACAGACGAACTCTAGATAGGGCAGAGAGGTGGGACGGAAAGGGAGGGAGCAGGGGATTATCAAGGTTGGTGGAGTATGATGGACATCGTTATCCAAAGTATAAGTATGAAGACACGAATTGGTGTGAATATACTTTATATACAACCAGAGATATGAAAAATTGTGCTCTATATTTGTAATAAGAATTCTAATAAATTCCACTGTCATTTATTTTTTAAAAAAATCAACAAAAAATGATAATATTTTTTTAAAAAGGTATGAAACAATAGAGCCAGGTATGGTGGTACAGACTTGTAATTTCAGCTACTTGGGAGGCTACTTGGGAGGCAGGAGGATCACAAATTCAAGGCCAGCCCGGGCTACTAGTGAGACTCTGTCTCAAAATAAAACAGAGAAGGGGCTGTGGATCTAGCTCAGACATAGAGCACTTGAAGAGCACGTGGGAAACCCTAAGTTCAATTTCCAGTACCAAAAAAAAAAGTGTTAAAAAGATATGTGTATGTTGCCTGTGCACATAAGATACAAGTTGATGATCAAGAAAAGTTGAGAACAACCTAAAAATGAATGAGTGCTGAGGGCCATTATCAAGTAGGAATGACGCATCGAAATTTCCTTGCCAGCGTACCCCATGTTAATTTCGCTGTTGACCTTGCATGTGTGTTTGAGAAAGGTGACCCTGCTCAAGGACCAGGGTGGATCCAGGATTAGGGTGTGTCCTGCAGTTTGAGGAAGTATCCCACTCTGAGGAAGTATCCGGGTCCTTGGGTTAAGGGCGTTCCCAGTTTAAGACCTTGGGTTTTAGGGAAGTTCGATGTTGAGGATTATTGCTGCTGGAATTAGGGCGTTCCTGCTATCTGAGCTCCCTTTGAGTTCTCGTGAGATTCAGAGAGTATTTTTGGGAAGAAAGCCTCGTGGAGTAGGTGAATTGTGTGGCAGCAGAACTGGGATTGCCCCAGAACGTGTGTGGAGGCCGGTGTGAGTTCGGGAATAAAGATTTGCTGTTTGAATCTACAAAGCTGTGTGGTGGCTCGTGATTCTGTGCCCAGCCAAGACTGCGGCAAATGAGTTATTGATTTAGTAAATTGTCATACAGCCACACCATGAAAAACTGTATATAAATGAGAAAAAACATAAGAAAATCTTACAATAATAGAAGGTTTAATGTATGTTAAGTGAAAATGCCTATAATAATAGCAATAATAATGACCATAATAAAAAGCTAATACTATATGATTTTGACTATATAACAGTTTTGGAAATGTGAAACTATGGAAATAGTAAGATCAGTGGGTGCTAAGGGTTAGAGAGGAAGGAGGGATAAATAGGTGGAGCACAGAGGAATTTTAGGGCAGTGAAACACTCCAGCATGGTAAGTACAGTAGTAAGGATTATTTGCCAATCCCAGGGTATAACAGCAAGAGTGAACCCTAATATAGACTATGGACTTTGAATGATAAAGATGTGCCAATGCCGATTGGTGAACTATAGCAAAGGTACAACTCTAATGGGAAGTATCGATAGCAGGGGGTTCAGGGGATATTTGGGACTGTATACTTTTTACTCACTTTTGCTATGAACCTAAAACTACTCTAAAAATATAGTTTATTAATAACATAAAGTTAATATTTATTGAGAACTTATTTTTAGTAGCATGCCAAGTCCTTTACAAGCATTATTTCACAAGGAATCTGAGCTGTAAGGAGGTTAAATATGTTGTCCAGGATATTAGGAAGGTCAGAGCTGGGTCCCAAAGCCAGATATACCTAGTTTCCAAGCCCAAGCTTAGAGTCTCAGAGTGCCTAGGACTTAATAAACTCCCAAGGTCAAGTCTAAGTGTAAACTTCCAAAGTCTGGATGCCCAAAATATAGAATAATCCAATTTCTAGAAGAAATACCTAGTAAATGCATAGAAAAAAAATAGAGTATTGACCAAATTGTTAACATCTTCTATCTGCTGAAGTGGAGACTAATGTTTTATTATATTCTGTTTATTTCTACATTTGTAATTTTGTAATAACATTTACTGGTTTTTAATAAGGAAAGTCAATAACATTATGCTTGCTTTCTGAAAGTTGATTGTAAAATAGCACTCCAAAATGACTGGCATGTCTCTGAGTGCAGAGACTCCCAAATGCCAGCCTATGAACTTATCATGTCATGATTATTTTATTGCAACACATCTATTTTTTTTTTTTTTTTTTGGCCCCAAGTGTCTCATCCTAACCAGTACGGTATACCTGGGATGGAGCTTAGGAATTTACATCTTTAAAAAGCTCCTCAGGTGATTCTGATACCCAGCCAGGTTTGGGAATCACTGTCTAAGGAAATGTGATTTATGTAGATCCAAAGAAGAGAGAAAGAGTGCACCTTATGGTATGTTAACTCTTTTAAAATTTTATTTTAGAAGTGGTGTCACGGAGAAAAGTTGCTTTATCAACATTACATGACTTGATCATTGAAAAGATGCTCACAACCTTATTTCCTGAAATTGGTAATAGTTCATAAATAACTTGGAATGGAGGGTGTTTGTAAGGTTTGAGGGAGAGAAAATGTTTGTAAGGTTTTATACCTGAATAATTAAAATGCAGTGGCATCAGTGCAGGGATAGACATCAAAACCAATGGAGCATAATAAAGAGCACAGCCATGTGTGGTGGTGCATGCCTGTAATCCCAGCGGCTTGGGAGGCTGAGGCAAGAGGATCAAAAGTTCAAAGCCAGCCTCAGCAAAAGCAGGGCACTAAGCAACTCAGTGAAACCTTGTCTCTAAATAAAATACAGCATAGGGTTGGGAATGTGGCTCAGTGGTCAAGTGTCCCTGAGTTCAATCCCTGGTACCAAAAAAATTTTATTTAAATAAAAAATTTAAAAAAATAAAGACCACAGAAACATAACTAAGCACAGGTGGGCTGTTGGCCTATTGCAGGGTGGCCACAGATCAACGGAGAAGATGGCATTGGGCAGTGAGCTATCTCACACTGTTAAGAATTAATCTGTTAAGATTAATTCTTAACAGAGTTCCTGGTACTTATTGGGCATTCAGACTTTTGTTTTAATAGAGTAATAGCTTAAAAAACAAAACAAAATAAATCCCGGATTCCCCTTCGTTAGCTGGTCTCTTTGGGTAGAGGAATCACCTTTACAAACCTCCTCCCCCACCTTCCATCCAGTGCTCTTATTCCCCCTGGGTTCTCTCCATGGTTGTCTTCCCGTTTCTTTAGTTTCTTCCTACCCTCCTGGATGGTCTCATCCATTCTCATGACAAAGACAAAAAGAAACCCCAAATATTTTCTTTCCAAAAGAAGCTTTTTTTTTTTTTCCAAATTCCAAACACACATTCTAAAGCTTAAGGGATCAGAATGGCACCTGACATAACTTGTTTTCATCTCTCAACACTTTCCCTACTGAAATTACAATTTAAATTAATGAACTCCCTACCCAACAATTGTCCCAAGGTAGAAATTTGTTAGTCATACTTAACTTTGTATTTTCCCTGTAATCTGTTCAGTTATACCTAAAATACATTTCTTGACAATACTCCATCTCCATTACCTTTGCCTTAGTTCAAGTCCCCACCACTCTCACCCTATAACTGCAAATCTCCTATCTCATCTCCCTATTTTCCACCTTTCCCTGGTCCCGTTTATTCATCATATTCCAATGTGGAGTGATTTAAATAGAGTTGGTTAAAAAACATCAAGTTATGCCTACCGCTTCCCCTCTTAAAGAACCAGTGGCTTACGAAAGTCTACATAACTAAGTCCAAAAGACAATAATAACAGAACTAGCATACGAATGCCGATTTTATAGGTGAACTAAATGAGGTTCTAAGATGTTTCACGTATTTTTCAAGGTGATTTACAAGTAGCAAAGCTGGGATTTGAACCCAGACTGAATTTATCTCTGAGGGAGGAAATTTATAATAAGAAGAGCTGTTTGAAAATAAAACATTTACAACAAAATGTCAAAAGCTCTGGATCAGTGGAAGCAATCAAGCAGATTGCTTGATTTGTCCAAAGGTACAAAGAAAAGAATTTCCATAGCATTGTGGAACGGTTTAACTTAAGGATACATAGGAGTTTTTCCTAGTAAATTGTTTGCATCTCCAAGTGATTAAAAGGATGCAATGTATTTTAAGAGAGAAGGATTTAAGCCTTGCATTTTGGTGTACACCTATAATACCAGTTACTTGGAGGCTGAAGCAAGAGGATAACAAGTTTGAAGACATCTTAGTAAAGCTCTGTCTCAAAATAAAAAATTAAAAAGGGCTAAGGATGTAGCTCAGTGGCAGAAAATTTCTGGGTTCAATTCCCAGTACAGAAAGAAAGAAAGAAAGAAAGAAAGAAAGAAAGAAAGAACGAACGAACTTGGCAAGTGTGGAAGTTATTCAAAAAACAATAATGTTAATGTTTACCATTTTGCTTATTTCCTGAAGTCTTTGTACCTTTACTTAGATAACAAATATTTGTGGTCTTTAATTAAGGGCAACTCTCAGAATCAAAATTTAATAAGTAATCCTTGTTTGATAATATCATGTTATCGAGGAATAAGATCTTTGCTCCTCTGTTTCATGTAGTTAGACTTTCATAATGACCCTTTGTAAAGGATAAACCAGGTCTAAAATGGATTAGCCTTCTTGTTTCTCTGTGTGAAAAGCAATGAGTGAAGCATATGTAATTCATTTCCATTGTTTTTCATGAGTCTTTTTTTCTTTAGGAATATTTTATTGATACATAATAAATCTACATAGTTATGTGATATAGTGTGATAATTTGACATATATACACTATGTACAATAAACAAATCAGGGTAATTAGCATTTCCACCTCCTTAAACTGTTCTCATTTGTGTCAGGGTGCCTCAAATACCTCTCTTCTAGTTCTTTGTAAAACATTAAAAATAAATTGTGAAAAATAGCCTATATAGGCTAAAATACATTAGAAAATTTATGCTTTCTAAGTAATTGCATTTTTGTTACTGTTGTCCAACCTCCCTTTATTCAAACCCCTCACTCTTTTTGTTGACACAAGTCAAAGAAAATGCATTAAAGAGAACGTCAACTCTGAAGGTATAAATTTGTTACCTCCACTGATCAATACTTGCTGCCATCTGCTGGTCAAAAGAGAAAACTGCAGGTAACCGACATCACTATGGTCAGGTTTGTGGTAGGGTTTTTATAAAGGACAGGGAAGGATTAATAATCCAGAACTGTGCTTTTTTAAAATTTGTGCATTAAAATTATACATAATAGTGTGATTAGTTATTCCATCTCTAAACATATGAATAACACTTTGATCAATTTCCCTCCCCAGTATCTCCCCTTTCCCTCCCCCATCTATTTGCTCTATTGATCTCCCTTCTATTATTATTATTATTATTATTATTATTATTATTACTATTGAAGTAAAATTATACATAATAAGTATTCATTGTGGTATATTCATAAGTGGACAAAGCATAGTTTGGTAGATTTAGTTTCTCAGAACTTCCTCATTTCCTCACCCCCATTCCTCCCTTTGGATTCCCTCTCTCTAACCTATTGGTCTCTCCTTTATTTTCACGAGATCAAATATTTTTAATTCCTATTCTTTTTTTCTCTGTACAATTTCCATGCATGAAAGAAAACATTCAGCCTTTAACTTTCTGGGTCTGGCTTATTTCAGTTAGCATGATATTCTTCAGTTTTATCCATTTACTAGCAAATTACATAATTTCATTCTTCTTTATGGCTGAATAAAACTCCATTATATATACATAACAGATGAATGGATAAAGAAAATGTGTTATCCATTCATCTGTTAACAGGCACCTAGGCTAGTTCTATAACTTGACTATAACTTGTTCTATAATTTGATCCTGAACCAATGTGAGAATGGAGGTCCAGGGCTCAACATGAAGAAAAATAAAAAAACCTAAATCTCTTATGATCATGGAGCTAATATACCATCTTTGGACTGCATCTAGTACACTCTCCTTTAGAGAAAAATCAAACTTTATCATATTTACGTCCTTTATTTGGGTTTTCAGCTAAATTTAATCTTAATATATCTTTAACAAAACTGGAATGAGAGAGAAACTGAAAAGATTATGTGCTTCAAGAAAAACAGGGTGATTTTATAAAAATAATGTCGGTTTCATTATATTTAACATGCAAAAGATATGTACTTTCACACCTAACTAGTTTCCCTCATTTACTGTCACTTGCCTGGTCTATGGATGCATTTGAGTCCATGATTCTTGCCCCAGATTCCCTAAAGAAGACTCTTCTTACAAAGTCATGATATAGGGATGGGGTTGGCGCTCAGTGGTAGAGTGCTTGCCTAGTATATGTGAGGCACTGGGTTTGATCCTCAGCACCACATAAAAAATAAATAAACCAATAAAAATAAAGTTATAATTTTTTTTAAAAGTCATGATACATGATAAGAAGTAAGCATTAGGTAAGATCAATTAATATTTTTAACTCAGTCTCCCAAACTTATTGAATATGGAAATACTTTCTAAAATGAATCTCTTATTAATATTCTACAGAACTAATAATGTTCTATAGGAAACACTTGAGGCAAAGCTGTTCTAATGATGGTTTGTTGCCTTTTGCTATTAGTAACTTCACATTTCAACATTTGACCAAGAAATTATCTATGCTTTTTAATTTTTTTTTAGTTGTAGTTGGACACAATACCTTTATTTTATTTATTTACTTTTATGTGGTGCTGAGGATCAAACCCAGGGCCTTGCATGTGCTAGGTGAGAGCTCTATTGCTGAGCCACAACCCCAGCCCATGATCTATGCTTTTTTAAGATGCAGAGAAATTTTAGGAATACTATACTATTTAATTTTCTGTACCAAACTAATCTAATACTCTTTTTAAAATTTAAGGATCCTATTTTCTGGTCTTATAACAGTGTACTTGAAAAACCCTAAAAAAATCAATGAGGAAACTAAGTAAGTAAAACAATAAGAGTTGGGCAGGTACCAAAAAATTAACGTGTAAAAATTAAGGGACTTTATTTATATTCACAAATATCAACCAACAAGAAGATGTTATGGATAAGACAAAACTACTTATAATAGCAACCCCCCAAAAAGATAAAATATTTAGGGATAAATTACACAAAAAATGTTCAACACCTATATGAAGACAATAATAAAATTCTTCTGAAAGGCACAAAGTAGATGTATTTGATAGGAAAAATAAATCATCACATACTTTATTATATCTCTTAAATTCCTTTTTTATTCTTGCACATTTTCTCATCCCAACTGTCTCCTTTTTAGGGCACCATCACCCGCTTCCTTTTTATAAGAAAAAAAATCTTAATAATTTTTCTAAATCTGCTTTTTGTCTTCCTATCTCCAGCCTTAACCCCACACAACCTATTATCATTCCTGTCTTCTAGTTGATTATTATGGTTTAGATCTAGAATGTCCCCTAAAGTTTCTTGTGTCGAAGGCTTGGTCTCCAATGCAGTAATGTTTAGGGGATTTATCTTGAGAGCTTTGACCTCAGTGGATTAATCCATTGGTGTGAGAGGCCATCCTTGCACAGGATTGAGTTACCTCCCCAGCTGAGAGGCGCTTAGACACTTTTCTATGTGTTAGAGTTTTCCCCATCCTTCTCGGGTCCGAGGGCTTGTCCATGTGAAGGCGTGCCTGACCACAGCCCTCAAAGATCCAATCATCTCACCTGACCTTGGAGCACTGCCCCCTTAACCTTCATTGGATGGGATTTTCCCCAGAATTTTTTGTTCCCCAATAAAAGCCCTCTCCCTGGCATGCTCACCCTGTCTTGCTAGCCTCTTCAGTAAACCTTGCTACTTCCTTGGGTAGCTTGAGGCTGGGGGTTTGAGGAGCCGTCCTGGAGCTAGTTTAAAGGAAATTGGAGTCTGTGTCTTTAATTTAAACTCCCTTAGGATTTTCCCACTTAGCCAAACCGTTCATACATTCATACTGTTCATACCATCTGCACTGGCCGCGGACTAAACATTGGTGAATTAATAATTTTATGGCATTGATGGGACATGGTTGAACCTGTAGGAAGTGTTGTCTAGATGGAAGAAGTAGGTCACTGAGAGTATTTGCTGGGAGGGTGTATGTTGCCCCTGGTCCCTTCCTCCCCACTACTATCTCTGCTAGTGACTATTATGAATTGGGCAGCTTTCTTCTGTGTTAGGATGGCCTTAGGCCTGAGCCTAAGCAACTCCATTTTAAAAACTCCAATTTGAAACCTGCAGTTTCACCAGGCACACCCACAGAGCCCTCCAGTATGGCCTCAGACAAGTTACTTCCCCTCACCCTGATAAACAGAGCAAGCCCCCTGGCAGGCTGTCCTGCCTGATAAGAGGGAAAGGTGAGATCAGGGTGGAGACCACCAGACTAGATGTCTCTGACCCCCAGGGTAAATGATGTCACTGAGAAATCTAGTGGTAGCTGATAAGGATTGAAAGGAGGGTCAAAAACCCCAAAATTTAAATAATAGAGCAAATGAAGAGGAATTGAGCCAGCCGAAACAAGGATGCACTTGAGCTGGAGAGCCTAATGAGGACCTGACATCCCATCACTTGCCATCACTTCCTGAGCCTTTGCAGATCCTAACCTCTTTCAAACTCTACCACCTTGTCTGGACCTTCGACCCTCTCCTCAATTGGTCATCCACTCCACGCCAGGAAAAGACTGCCTGGTTCCAGACCTGGTTACCACGGTCTAAGTGAGTGTGCATCTGCTAGACATAAAGCCTAAGGCTTAAGACTTTTGAATTTAGCATGCAGAGGAAATGTCTGTCATGATTAAGTGTGTTTTGCAGTGCTTAGAATTAATCTAGAATTGTTTGCTGTGAATTAGTTAATCTAGAATTGTTTGCTGTGAATTAGTTAATCTAGAATTGTTTGCTGTGAATTGATTATGTCTATTGCACTGCCTAGTGTTAAGGATTGTCGTTTTCTTGATTAAGAACCTATAGAGTGAAATTGTATTGAGTAATTTGAGTGGATAAAGCACTGAAAGGAGCAGAAACGCGTGGACATTCTTTATTTCTCCCCTCGACTGCATACACTGCAATTTTGCTCCCTCATGACACTCTGCCATGTCCTTCCACCATGCTGTTTCTGCTTTAGAGGCAACCAACCAAGAACTGAAACCTCTGAAACTGTGAACCAAAATAAATCTTTCCTCCTAAGTTTTTCCTCAATTTTTTTTCCAGCAATAGAAAGTTGACTAATAGAGTAAAAATTAATGAATATTGGTCTGGCTTATTGTCTCTAGGGAGGATTTATGAACCTCAATATACCGGTCAGCATTTTTAGGAAAGATTAGATCAGACCAATTTATCCCTAAGGGGATATATGGTAACCAACATTTACAGAAATAAAGAACATTTTTTCCCCATTGCAACACTTCAACTGCTTTCTTCCATATCATTTTTCCTTATTCTGACATAACAACCTACATTTCACTACTTTAGGTTGAGATTTGTGAAATTGCTAGTTCACTCAGCAATATCTTTGGACCCAAGGAAGAAAATATACCCTACAGAGAGCAGCAGTCAAGACAAGGGGCAGGAGGCAGAGGTTCAATGCCATGGACTTTGGTATTACTGGAGAGAGAACTCACCCAGGATCCTGCAGGGGTGAAAAGATGCTGAGATGCTGGGCATATGTAGATTTAGTAAGTGAAGTTGCCAAAGAGATTATAGTCACTGTAACCTACATCCTGTGGGCTATATCTCTATTCAAAGAAGGAGAAAATGAAGAAACACAGTTACATGCGTAGATATATCAAGGAAATCAGAAATCTCCCTTTTGACTGCTTTTGGGGTTTTCTGGAATACTTCAAACCTTTGAAGACCAAATAATGACCACAAAGACTTAATTAAAGAATGCCTAACAGAGGTATGATTATCATCTTTGAATTGTAGTACACTATTAAAAAGAGAAGATTTAAGAATATAGAAGCATAGCACACTCTCCTGGCTCATGTGTGTATCAAAACAACATGAAAAAACCCACTCACTTGTTTCCTACTGTACAACTTGAAAGATTTCTTTTTCTTTCTCCCCGGCTCTCCCTCCTCCATCTATTTTAGTTTTAAAGGTTTTTTTCTGATAGCAAAAGAAATACACATACAATAAAATTAATTCAATGATCAATGATCAAAAAATATAAGAAACTTAATTTATACCTAGTTCTACCATTTCGATACAGTCATTTTTATGTTCTGGTATAATTTATCTTAGACTTTTTTGTTTTGTTTTGTTTTGGGACAGGGGATAAAACCTGAGCTTCATCATCAGCCTATTTATATCTTGAGACAAAGTCTCACTAAGTTTCTGAGAAACTCATTAATTTGCTGAGGCTGGTCTCAAATTTAGGCTCCTTTTGCCTCAGCCTCCTCCAGAGTCACAGGAATTACAGATGTGTGCCACCAAACCTGGCCCTCCCAGACTATTTTCTGTGCAAATGTTCACCAAGTTGAACAAATGTCTGATGTTATGTAGAATAGAGCAAAGGCTCAAAAAAATTCAGCTACTAACATTTTTTTCCACCAATCTTTTTAACTTAAGGTATTCTAAATACATTTTATTTTAAAATTTATATAATTATTTGAATGATTACAGTATACATTATGATGTCCCTATTTATGAATTTAATGAACACTATTTCCCACTTTATTATAAACTTTGCAGGCAACATTCTTATTCTTACACATGTGCATATATCCATTTTTTCCCTAAAAAATATACAGACTTGTGTACAAACTTCTATTTCAGCTGTTGGATCTTTGTCTTATTACCAAGAAATTGTGTAGTTTCCTCAATTGTAAAAGTCAGTAATAATACCTGCTTACAAAGATTTTGTAAGAATTAAATATTAATGTATGTAAAGTACCTATTATGTGCTTACCTCAGAGACAAAATTTAATAAACTGTATATTTTCTTCAGAATAGTTTACTAAAGTAGATTTTAATGGTACAGAGTAAGCATAATTTAAAGGTTTTTGATATATTCTATCAAAGGAACACTAAAAAACATTATATCAATTTCCAATTTCAGTAATATCTGCAGTTACCTATTCATATTTTCTTCAGAATTCTGAGTACTGTTAATATTTTTAATTCTATCAATTTTGTAGGTGAGAAGGGTTTTTTTTCTCTAAAATGAGAATAATAATAGAACATTATCTCCCATAGCCCTCACCTTCTAATACTGTCATCTTGGTAATTAGGTTTCACCATATGAATATCTGAAGGACAAACATATTCAAACCATAGCAGTAAATTTTGATTAGATGCTGGACATTGTGATATCATATTGTTTCATGTTGGGTTTTATTGTGTTCCTTTAAGGAGTACTGGGCAGAAAACCTAGAAATAGACCCACACAAATATACTTAAGATGATTCTGATAAAAATGCAAAGGCAATTCAATGTTGAAAAGATAGACTTCTCAAAAAATAATGCTGGAGCAACTGACATCCATGGGCAGGAGTGAAGGAAGGGAAGATCTCTACCTCAGTCATGAGAAAATACAAAAAGAAGTTAAAATGAATCATAGACTTTAATGTAAAATGTAAAATTTTAAAAACTTTTAGGTTTTTAAAACATAAGAGAATATCTTTAGGATCTAGTGTTAGTCAAAGATTTAATATACTTGACACCAAAAGTAAAATCCATAAAAGGAAAACTTGATAAATGAACTATGTCAAAATTAAAAACATTTTTCCAGGCATGGCAACATACACCTGTAATCCCAGTGACTCAGGAGACTGAGGCAAGAGGATTACAAGTCAAGGCCAGATTCAGCAACTTAGGAAGACCTTCAGCAACTTTGCAAGACCCTCTCTCAAAAAAAAAAAAAAAATTTTTTTTAAAGGACTGGGAATGTGGCTCAGTGGTTAAAAAAAAAAAACCCAGAAAAACAAAAAAACAAACAAAAAAACACCCCTGAGTTCAATCCCCAGTACCACCCTCCAAAAAAGAGAGAAAATTAAAAATATTTTGTTTTTTCAAAAGTTTTGTTAAGAGGTTGAAAAGACAATCTAACAATCGGAAGAAGATGTTTGTGAAACATATCTGAAATAGGACTATATCCAGAATATATGAAGACCGCTTGATACAGTTTAAAAAGCCAACAATCCAAATACATTCCTAAGTCATAAATATTTCACTAAGAAGATAATGAGGATGACCAATAGCATGTAAAAAGATATAAAAAGATGATCCATATGGCTAGTCATTAGAGAAATGCACACCTATCAGAATAACTGAAAACATTGCTGGTGGGACTGCAAATTGGTGCAGCCACTATGGAAAGCATTATAGAGATCCTTGGAAAACTGACAATGGAACCACCATTTGACCCAGCTATCCCTCTCCTCAGTCTATACCTAAAGGACTTAAAAACAGCATTCTACAGGGACACAGCCACATCAATATTTATAGCAGCACAATTCACAATAGCTAAACTGTGAAGCCAACCTAGATGCACTTCAGTGGGTGAATGGATAAAAAAAAAATGTGGCATATACACACAATGGAATTTTACTCAGCAATAAAAGAGAACAAAATCATGGCATTTGCAGGTATATGGATGGCATTGGAGAAGATAATGCTAAGTGAAGTTAGTTAATCCCAGAAAAACAAATGCCAAATGTTTTCTCTGATAAAAAGAGTCTGACTCATAGTGGAGTAGGGAGGGGGAGCATGGGAGAAATAGATGAATTCTAGATAGGACAGAGGGGTGAGAGGGAAAAGGAGTGGCAGGGGGTTAGCAAGCATGTTGGAATGTGATAGACATCATTATCCAAAGTACATGTATGAAGACACGGAATTGGTGTCAACATACTTTATATACAACCAGAGATATGAAAAATGGTGCTGTATATGTGTAATAAGAATTGTAATGCATTCTGCTGTCATTTTTAAAAAAAAAAATCAATAATGAAATTTTAACACAGAAAAAAAAATAAAGACAGTGACATCAAGTGCTGGGGAGGATATGGAGGAAGTAGATCGCTCAGTAACTGCTGGTGGGCATGTGAATTGGCAGTTTCTAAACACTGCACATGAAACTGCTGTGTTACTCACTAGTTGCACTCCTGGGCATTTATCCAGAGAAATGAAAATGTATGTTTACACAAAAACCTGTGTACAAATATTTACAGCAAATTTATTCATAATAGCTCCAAACAGGAAACCACCTTGTTATCTTTTCAGTGTATGAGTGGTTAGACAAACTGTGGTATACCCACACGTTGATTTCTACTCAGTAACAAAGAGGAACAAATTACTGATACATGCCACAATGTGGATGAATCATCATAGAACTGCACTGCATAAAAATGCCCAACATAAAGTGATATAGCTGTATCATCCCACTTATCTGACATTTTTTAAATGACAAAATGATAAGAAATGGAGGTTAGAGTAGTGGTTACCAGTGTTTAAGGAAGGTGCATGGTGGGGTGAGTGGCAATGGCTATGTAAGGAGAGTATGAGTGATCTTTGTTCTGATGGCAATGCTCTGGAACTTGGTAATATCGGTGTTGATATCCTTGTGCTACTGTCTTTTTATACCAGATGAATTAATGAATTTTATGCAATCAGAGAAAAAAACAGTTTGTACTGGGGCATGGCAACTAAAAGATAAAATGGAGTCTCATACAGTCATCTTTAAATCTCCTCAGAGACCAGTACAAATGTCTGACATACTCAGTGAATAGAATCAAAACTTTGTTTAAAAACTGGTCCACTAACAATATCATGTTGAAGAAAAGAAAAGCTAAATTTGTATTCCATACCACAAAGTTGCAAGAAAAGCCAAATTTGTGTTCAATACTGCAAAGTTGCCATCAATTGAGACTTTTTAAAAAAGGTATGGTTAAAATATATGGTTAAAAATGCCATAAATTGACATTAATAATGTTGCACTTTTGATCTGACATTTAGTTAAAAAGAGGTTTAGAATTTAGTTAATTAATTATGTAAGAATTAGTTTATAATATCACTTAAAAAAGTTTGTCTTAAAAATTGGTAATTTCGGGGCTGGGGTTGTGGCTCAGTGGTAGAATGCTCGCCTAGCATGTGAGGGGCGCTGGGTTCGATCCTCAGCACCACATAAAAATAAAATAAAGGTATTGTGTCTAACTACAACTAAAAAACAAAATATTTTTTAAAAATTGGTAATTTCAATTCGAAGACCAAATGAGAGGGATTTTATATAAAAAGTTCCACTAGATGGTGCTCTCCGAACTTCTTGGAGGGAAAGCTCAAGCAGTTGGATTCAGTAGCAGACTACTTGACTCAGCTCATTTAATGTTAATAAAACTCTGAATTTCCCTGGATATAAAAAGCAGAGTGTGGCCGGATACAGTGGTGCACACCTGTAATCCCAGCAGTTCGGGAGGTTGAGGCATGAGGATCCCAAGTTCAAAGCCACCGTCAGCAACAGTGAGGCTCTAAGCAACTCAATGAGACCCTGTCTCTAAATAAAATACAAAATAGGGCTGGGGATGTGGCTCAGTGGTTGAGTGCCCCTGAATTCAATCCCCAGTATCCTTGCCTCCAAGAAAAAGAATTAAAATACTGCAAAAATACAAAAAAGTGTGTTATTGAACTTTCATTGACAATATTTATCTTAACATTGAAGAAGCTGTGTATGTTTATGTTAAGTATGGATATGAACTGGATTTTCTAGATGAAAATGCACAACTAATAAAGATGAGTCTCACATTTGTTAGTACCTGTTTTTGTGATTAAAAACTGTTCTCTTTTTATGACTCTTAAAATTACTTTTGTTAGGTATCTTAATTTTCTGTTGCTGTAACTGAAGACTATAGACTGGGTAATTTATAAATGGAGGTTTATTTGGCTCATGATTCTGGAGGCTACAAAGTCTACCAGCATGGGCAAGCATCTGGTGAGGGCCTTCCTGCCACATAACAATGTGGCAGGGAGGGCATCACGTGGCAAGATAGCACAGCGTTCTAGCTCAGGTCTCTTCTTCAGAACCACTAATGCCAGCCTGGGAACATAATATCATCTAATCCTACTTACCTCCCAAAGACCCTACTTCCAAATTCTGTTATCATATGAATTTGGGATTAAGTTTCAACACATGAATTCATTCAAGCCATAGCAACATTTCAGGTGGATCAAATGAACTTGTTTGCATTCTCTAATAGCTAAATTCATTGTAGTTTTCAGAATTTTTCTTTTTGGTATCTCTCTGATTTTGATATTGCTGACTACCCCCTTCCGCTTATAAATCCTTCTTGGATTTCTATGTTATTCCAGGTATGCTGGCTTATGTTGTAGGATTCCTCATGTTTGTTTGCCTCCTCTCAAAAGGAGAGTTTCTTCACCATTCAGTTCTTACGTTTCTGCTTTTCTTTCTCTAGAATTCTTTTTTATTTTTGGGGTACCAGTATTGAAAGGGGCAGTCAACCACTGAGCCACATCTTCAGCCCTATTTTGTATTTTATTTAGAGACAATTGCTTAGCACTTCTCCTTTGCTGAGGCTGTCTTTGAACTTGTGATCCTCCTATCTCAGTCTCCTGAGTTGTGAGGATTACAAGTATGCACCACTGTGTCTGGTTTCTCTTATTTTTATTTTTTATTTTTGGTAGTGGGAATTGAACTCAGGGTTGCTGTACCACACTGAGTTATGTCCCCAGTCCTGGGACAGGGCTTTGCTAAGTTACTGTGGCTGGTCTTAAACTTGTAATCCTCCTCCTCAGCATTCTAGATTGCTGGAATTACAGACATGTGTAAAAAACTGCTTGCAACAGTTTTTTACTCCAGAGTGTCATCCATTCATTGTATACTGATGATTACTTCTGTGTAGGGAGTTTTCAAGTATTCATCTCTTGACCTAGACTCTCACTGGAATCCCATTCCTTAATTTCTAACTATTATTAAACATTTCCTTCTGGATTTTTAATTCTAATTTATCCTGAATATTTTGTTAGATTTGAAATTCCATGTAATGTATCAAAACCTGAACTCCTTATCATCTCCCATAAAACCAATGCCTTATTTTTACATTCCAGTTACTATGAATAATACCATCTTTAAATGACTTAATTTACCTAATTCATCACACTTAATTAGTCTCCAAGGCTGGTTAATTCCACCTTTGTGACCTCCATCACATCTATGCCTTTTCTATTTATTTAATGTACATGGACTTGTCAAGATTCATAATTATTTCTTGCCCAAATCTCAATAATGGCCTGCTGGCTGTTCTGTAAATTTGGTAGTTTCCCCACCTGTCCTTGTCATTGCTTCATATTTGTATGTTTCAGTTTACTTACACTAAAAGGTTGCATAAGGTAGGCAAGGCAGAGTGATGGAGACTGGCCTTAGAGCTGTACCTTGAAGTAGTGACCCAGGCTCTGGGAGACAGCTTAACAAAAGTGGCAACATACACAGGTTCACAAGGTCTGTTCAGTAAATGATTTACAAAGGAAGGAAAGAGAACAGAGGCAGGAAATTGAGATGGTAGTTAATATTTAAAAGTCCAAATCAGCAGAGTTCATTTCTGGGAGATCTTTCACATTCTGTCTAAATCAAGAACATGATTTAGACAAAAGGGAAGATGGGCTGGTCTGAACAAGCAAGGGTGATATTAGGGGATTCAGCTCATGAAGAGCTACTTAACTCTGCTGGTCTTGTGCCACAGGACAATTAGGATCAGACTCTCAGCATTTCTCTGCATCCTTCAACTTGACACACCTAATACTTCACTGCCTGACCTGTTCTTGATCATCTGAGTGCCTGACCCTTGGACTCATTATCCATTTATAGACTGGCTGTTATTGACTGGCTTCTCTCTTCATCCATAATTTGCATTTACTCTCTTTGATGATATTGTTCCCATCTCTCAGCCAAACATCTCCTTTGGCACTGATGTTCCTTCTCTTAACAATAGGTGTATACAGAATTGTTAACTAGATAAAAAATTATATAATGAAAAGGTGAAAGACATCCTCCAAAATATCAAGGATATACCTAACTCAAGGGTTGAGTGAGCAAAGGGACAGAGCTGGACACTCAGAGGAACCCTCCAGCTGATACTCAGATTTCCAAGGTGGGATGCTGTTTGATTGGCCTCTGTTTCTGAGTTCTGAGGATGGAAAATGATAAGATTGGTTCTGATGCCTTTGGAGATGGTGATATGATGCTGCTTCTGCAAGTGTTGGAGAAAATGCAAGCTAGATTCAGGTGCTGCTAAAATAATTTGACCAAGTGTGACTGCTGAAGACTGACAGGTCAGGGAAGAACTCTCTGATTAGGTGACATTTTTTTTTTTTTTGGACACAAACCTGAATAACAGTCAGTCCTGTAAAATCAACCATCTAACCAGAAATCTGAGATCAGCAAATATTGATGGATGTGAGCATTTTGGGCTCTCTAACTGAAAAGAGGCCAATTGTTTCAGATAGAGGCAGAAGAAAGTGCTTAAAATCCCTTATTTTATGTTCCCTTTTCAAGTATTTTAATGGAGACCACATAGTAATGGTATTTTAATAATTCTGATAAGGGACTACATTCAAATACCTTTCCTTGAATAATTTAACAAGGACCCTATGCAGAAATGTTAAAAACATCACATAGAATCTCTTAAGCTCATTTCGTTTTTTTTTTTTTTTTTGAGGCAACTCCTAGTTGACCTTAAATTAGCAGAACTTTAAAGAATTATTTTAAAATAATTATAGATTCATAGGAAGTTGTAAAAATAATTACAAGAAAATCGCATGTACCATTACCCAGTTTTCCCCAATAGTAGTATCTTAAATAACTATAATACAACATCAAAACCTGGAAATAGAGACATCAGTACCATCTGTAGTGCTTATTCAGATTTCATGAGTCTTAAGCACTTCTCTGTGTGTGTAGTTTAATATAACCACGATTGCAATCAAGATTCAGAAATGTACCATAAACACAAGATACTTTCCTGCTACTTAATTATAGCCACACCTACCATTTCTGCTCATACCTAACCTTCTATCCATTTGTAGCTACACGTACCCCCTACTCATACCTAACCTTTGGCAAACAGTCATCTGTTATCCATTTGAAGATTTTTTTTCAGTGCTGGGGTTTGAAACCTGGGCTTTATGCATGCTAAACAAGCAGTCTTCCACTTAGCTATATCCCAATCCCATTTTAAGAATGTTTTATAAATGGGATAATACAGCTTCATGCAACACAATTCCTCTGAGATCATGCAATTTGTTGCATGTATTGGTAATTTATTTCTTTCTATTACTATTACTTCATATTATGGAGGAACCACAATATAACCATTTAGTCATTGAAAAAAATTGGGCTGTTTCCAGCTTTGGCTATTTATGAACAAAGTGGATATATACTTTCGTGTATAGGTTTTTGTGTGAACATATATTTTCATTTATTTGGGGTAAATGTCTAGGAGTACAACTGCTGGTTTATATGGTAGGCACATGTTTAGTTTTTGTATAAACTGCCTTTTTTCCAGAGTGGGTGTATCATTTCACATTTCTAATATACGATTAATCCAAATTTTCCTTATCCTCACCAGCATTTGTTGTTAAACTATTCTGACAGGTTAAATAGAATAAGATATTCTGATATCTCACTGTGGTTTTAATTTTTGTTTCCCCAATGGCTAATAACATTGAACATATTTTCGTGTACTTATTTGCCATCTGTACACTCTCTGTGGGAAATGTCTGCTTGTGTCTTTTGGCAGACTTTTAAAGGTTCATATCCCTCTTCATATCTTGGCTATAAATCTAGGGAGAACAATTTGTCCTTATGCATTTATACTTTTCCCAGTTATAAAATAACATACAATATAATAAAATTTCAAACACATTCCTCTTCACAGGTTAGAACAAATTAATACATGCTCACTGTTAAAAAAAAAAAGAACTTCAAGAATAGAGAAAAATGTTCATTCACAAAAAACTTGTCATGTGGAAATAACTACTGTTAATATTTGGTGAGTCTACTTCTAGATTTCTGTATTTTATGTATATATATGTGTGTGTGTGTGTGTATATATATATATATATATATATATATACACACATATACACACACATACTTTGCATGCTTAAAAACACATCCACAATTTATACAGTTGGTGTGATACTATTCTGCATCTTGTTTCTTATAATACTGGCATCCTTCCATATTAGTTTACATCTTCCCTATCATCTTAATGCCTGCTTAGTAACACAATGTCTTTACTTATGTTTACTTATTAATGGATATTTGAATTGTTTACGGGTTTTTTGTTATAAGTAAAGCGTTAGTGAATATTTCTAGAGGGATAATTTTTGGGATTTTTACAATTTTTTAGATCAAATCTCTAGAAGTGGGATTGCTGAGTCAAAAGTCATCTGTGTGTGTGTTTGTAAATGTTTAAAAATTGCCTTTTAGATTGTGTCAATTTACATTTCCACTTATACTACTTGAGTACCTTACTTGTCTCTCATCTATGCTTCTGATACATTTCTCCATTTAAAGACTGAAGCACATATATCCAAGTAACTTTTATTTATTTATTTATTTTAAAAAATTTTTTCTTAGTCATAGATGGATACAATATCTTTATTTTTATGTGGTGCTGAGATTTGAACCCAGTGCCTCACACATGCAAGGCAAGTGATCTACCACTGAGCTACAACCCCAGTCCAACTTTTATTATTTATAATTTTTAAGCCATTAACTGAGACAGAGTCCAAGGCTCGGTATGGCTAAGTCAGTTAATGGTCATCTTTCTCCAGCATACTTTTTAGGATCATGGTCTTCTTCAATGGCTTTGTAATCCATCTAGCCTGCTACTATAAAACTAATGATAAAGACAAGCAGAACCCCAAAGATTTACTAGTGGATAGAAGAATTAAGAGTTGCAGAAAAAAGGTTCAAGATCACTACCAGCATGCAATTTCATAGACAGAAACTAAACATAAAACAGCAAGTCCTACCTACAAAAGTTAGAAATTTATTGAAGTTAGATGATATTGTAGTTTGGGGTGCTTTGAGTGCTCCCCCAGGCTTTTCCCATCTGATCATACAATGTGGTGATACAACGAAATATAACATTTTAATTATGATATGGAAGAAGAACAATTTACATAGACATATTCCCAAATTTAAAACTTGAACTTTTTTCTTAGTAGTTCTTAGGCTTATTTTTCAAGGTCCAATAGAAATTTGGTTTAATTATCGTACCTGTGTTTTTCATTATAGCATAAATGTAGTTTTACCTGCAAACTTCCTTGGAAGGATTAGGCAACACCATGACTGAATGTAAATAATATGTTTGAGTAACAGGGAAATGTGTTGTTCATGATTTACTACCTAATATTAGAATAGGATTCAGTTACAATATGAATTTTATTCATTTCTAAACTTTCTTCAGTAGATTTTTTTTCATTGCCGTTCAGCAATTAATTAAATGCTCGTACTTCTAATTTTTCAGCAGCACCCTTTCCCTTTTCTTGGATTGTAGAAAACCAATATTAAGTTGTCGAGATACTTAAAGATGCATTTTTGGAGTAAATTCTGGAAGTTCTTGCAACTTTAAATTTATGATGGTTGATATAACAATGGAATTTTGTGGCTACTGTTCATCTAGCTTCTTACTAATAGTAAAGTAGCAAAATACCTCATTAGGGCTTTATCCTTTGCTAAGTATCTTCGCCTCTATTAGTTTCTCTATACAGATATTCTGAAGTAGTTTTTTTTTTCCAACCAAAAAGTCTTTACCTTTTAGTCTTCAAAAAACCAAACTCATAGGGCTGGGGATATAGCTCAGTGGCAGAGCACTTGCCTTGCACGTGTGAGGTACTGGGTTCGATCCTCAGCACTACATAAAAATAAATTAAATAAAGGCATTCTGTCCATCTACAACTACAAAAAAGAAGGAACTGAATTAATTTCTTCTTTTTCCAAGATAATTATGACTAATTTAGAAATTTGGTCATACAATATAACGTGAAAGTATTTCCCTTTAATGGGAAAAATTATCCTTAGAGAACCTAAACATTAAAAGATTTAAAAAATATATATTTTAAAAATACTCAAGATTTTAAAAAATCTATCATAAAACAAAATGGAATCTAGTATAAGTCAAGGAAAATCATTCATCCTTCAGGTCCCTCTCCTTTGGGAACCAACATTGTTATATTCTTTCCATTAAGCAAAATCTTATCTGATTTAGTAATCCTTTTTCCTTCTGATGTCAAACTCAGTGACATCTTACAACACCATATTGACAGTTAATCCTATAAGAGTTCCAACAATTTCCTTATCATTCATCACAATATGAATTCTTGATCCTATAACTTGTCCACAAACTCTAGTGGCAGCAGGTGCATTATACTTGTGCTATACACTTGCTTTGTATACTTGTCTGTAAGCTCTAGTGGCAGTAGGCAGGGTTAGCCAGAAGTGGCCAGCATCCTATAGTGGCTAAGCCAGAAGTGGCCAGCATCCTGTAGTAGATTTCTAATGTAAGCCAAATGCAAGAGAAGCAATGCAGTGTTTCTGACCTCCACCACTGAGTGAGGTCAGTTAGAAAGGCCAGGTTCCAGTTCTGTGTGACTTTGGAGAAATCCTTAACATCTCCACTTCATTATCTTTAAGACCTTTAAAAAGACCTTATAAAGGCCCTTCAAATATAAGATTGTATAAAAATAATTAATCAATTCATGTAAAATAAAATTTTACACTGTTTTTTTTTTTTTTTTTTTTTTTGCCAGCCATTCTACTTGCAAAGATAAAACTTGAACCTTTAGTTTTGAAACCCTGGTGACTATGCTCAAAATTTAGTAATATGGGGCTGGGATATAGCTTAGTTGATAGGGTACTTGTCTCACATGCACACAGCTCTGGGTTCAATGCCCAGCACTACAAAAAAAAAAAAAAATAGTAATATGATACAGAAAGTAACAGAAGTCATTGTTATTTGACATGCAGAGAAGTTCAAGGTACACTCATATCTGAAATAGGTAAGAAGGTGATCACTCATCTCCAAATCTCACATCTAGTGCTCCTGTGATCTCAGGCCTTTGGGGCTATTATAAACCTCAGGAATGGGGTTGAAAGAGCTCTAATTTTTACTTAATTTAGGTCAGTGTTGGGCTAGGCCCCAAAATGGCTGTAGTTAAGTTACCTTGCTGAGACTTCCAGCAAGCTGTTATGTTTCTAATGTGCAGCTAGGGCTAGAAACCAACTATGTTATGGTAAGTCAAGGCCAGAAACACTGATTCAGCTTTTATACTCAAGGTCATAAACATTAACTTATGAGCATGAGTCCTGCTCCCCTCCACCCCCATGTAACCTGTTGGCAGTGTGCCTTCTTTGATTTGCATATATAAAAAGGGCCTATGGGAAAGACTTAGGGTGAACTGGGCTAATGGGGGTAAAAATGGGGGCTGAAGCTGAAGCTGTAGACTGTGGCCATCGCTAAATAAAACACATCTACTATACTAACTGCATTTTGCATCTTCTTCTATCTGCCAACCCTGAATTTGTTTCCTGGGTCTGAGTCCTCCGCGACAGTCTGTCACTTCCCAAAGCTCTCAGGATGTGTGTGTGTGTGTGCGCGCGTGCGTGCGTGCGCGCGCGGTATGTATGTGTGGCTGCGGGTGTGTGGAGGTGGTGCAGCGAGTATCCAGGAAGCACTCAGTATTCCTTTGAGGGACTCCGCAGTTTCTGGACTGGCTGACTTTTTGTATCTGTGAGAAACCTGTCATTCTTTGGAATGAAAGGCGGCTTCCAAAAACAACAGGGGGTTAAAAAGTGCCAATTGTTCTAATTGCAGTTATAGGAAAGGGGGCGTGGAATTCCATTCCCTAGTTAACTTTCGATCACTACACCCAGCCCCCATTTGCAGCTAGGGAGCTTAAGATATCTCGAGGGCTGATGGCGCGTTCTCGCCGGGGCATGGAGGACAGGAAGGGATAGTACAACCGTCCAAATTCCTAGCTGGCCGAACCCTCCCAACCTGTAATGAGTGGGGTTATTGCTCCCTGACCTACCTCCTTGGGAAACCTTTGCCTAACAGAGAAGGGGCTGGATTTTAGCCCACGCTTTACTTAGGGGCAGCTCCTTCAGCTCAAATGGCGGCGGGTGGGGAGTCTATCATTTCCTCAGACTGGGAAGGGGCGTTCCTGCCTGGCAGTGAGAAGCGCGGTGCTGGGTCCAGCCGGAGTGGCAGGTCCGCTTCCGGGACTGCAGGTCCGGAAGGGGTAGGAAAAGTCTTGTAGACCAAGCATTTGTTCTGTTGCTAGGCAATGCGGAGGAGGCGGGGCCCAGGGAAGACCAGCCGGGTTTGGCCCCAATGGGGCACGCGCCGGACTGGCGGCCGCGCAGCCGCCCTTCTGCTTGGAGAGGCGCGCTCAGATCGACACCACGCCCCGCCCCCACCCACAAGCCCGAGCTGCGCAAGCGTGGTGAGAGCGGCCGCCTTCGCCCTTGCCGGGCTCGCGCTGGGGCTGAGCATCAGGCTGGCGGCAGAGGCGCTGCATTCGGAGCGGTCCCGGAGCCGGTGAACTGGGCGGTCTCGAGGGCGGGGCACTGGGAGAAGAGGGCGGCCGCTGTGCCTTGCGCAGCCGAGGAAGATGGTATTCGAGTCGGTGGTCGTGGACGTGTTGAACCGGTTCTTGGGGGACTATGTGGTGAACCTGGACACGTCCCAGCTCTCTTTGGGCATCTGGAAAGGTAACGAGGCCGCCGCCGACATCCGTCTCGCTTGCCTCCCGGGCCCTCGCTGCCTGCGCCGGGTGGTACCTTCTTGGGGCCTCGGGCTTTTGGCTAGCCCTGCGCTGCCACCTGTCGCCGTCCGCCTAGCCGTTCAAGTTACGTAAAGAGGGCGGCGGTTCCCGGGCCTCAGCTCGTGAGTTACTTTTGGGGGAGGGTCATGAGTGCAGGGTGAAAGACTGCCAGTTTTTGGAGCTGAGGGCACTGGTAGTGGGCTCCATGGGTTCAGGTTCCGGGGGAGGCGCCCATTTTTTGTGCCCTTGTCCAGCGCGTTTGGCCAGGGAAAGCCACGACATGCTTCTGAGTTTGGTCTCATCACTGTCATTTTCCCCTTGGGTTATGACGAAGGCTCTAGAGAGCCCACGGGAATGTTGCACGCTGCTTCGCACGTGAAGGCAAGGCGCTGTGACCGAGTACGCCCTCCTACTTCCTCTCCCAGCCTCGCTTGTTTGGCTCAACGCCTGGGTTTTCCTTCTACCAGCCTGGGCTCCGGGCTGGTAACTAACAGGAAAGTCCTGAATAGAACAACAACAAAAATTTGTTTTTTGTACCGAGTATTAAACTCAGGGGCGCTTAACCACTGAGCTATATCCCTAGCCCATTTTATTGTTTTTTTTTTTTTTTTTTTTCTTTTGAGATAGTGTCTCGCTAAGTTGCTTAGGGCCTTGCTAAGTTGCTGAGGCTGAACTTGGGATACTCCTGCCTCAACTTCCCCAGCAGCTGGGGTTACAGACGCGTGTGGCTCAACGGTAGGGTGCTCGCCTGTCATGTATGAACCACTGGATTCAGTTCCCAGTAATGCAAAAAAGAGATGAAAGTGCTAAGTCAGAATAACTCTTTAGGTCGTTCTTGTGTGTTCAGTGATAGCTTGACCAAGAAGAATGTGGCATTGGCAGTGAATTACTGACTTAAAAAACACAAACAACAAAACCTAAATGGTCTGGGCATCATGTCAGACCTACAGAAGTTAGGAAAGAACATGCATGCATCTGCACTGTATGGTGAAGGACTGAAGCTTTATTTTGTGTGTCTCTACTGTGGTGCTGTACCTTATCTAGAGCCTCATTTTTAGTTCTTCCATCTGTTCTGTGTTATACCCTTTCTTATTTTAAAAATGTATTAGAAATTAGATTCCTTTTTTGAATTGAATTTCTGAGGCCAAAGTTAAGGCTAATTATTTGTGTGTGAATAGTATATTGTTTTAAAAGTACTTTGTTCTCAGACATACGTGCACTTCCAGCCTTCTAAAATACTTGTTTGAGTCTTCTTGTTTATGGAATAATATAAACAAGTAATTTAGTTTGACTTTTTAAAAACCTCTGTAACTACTGATGTCATCTAATACCGTGATGGAGTGGACTACAAAAATCAAGGACTTAAATGTAAGCATAGCCTCTCTGATGAGTACCAGAAACTTGTAGATTGTTTGATTTGTGCTACTTCTCAGTTGCAAAGCGAAAGTAATGAAACCTGACTCCTCATTGTGCCTCAGAAAGAAGCCTTAGAAAACACTTAAGGTGTACTTTTTTGCAGGGGTACAGGAATTGAACTCAGGGTCACTCAACCACTGAGCCACATCCCCAGCCCTATTTTTGTTGTTGTTGTATTTTATTTAGAGACAGGGTTGTTTAGCACTGAGTTGCTTAGCACTTCGCTTTTGCTGAGGCTGGCTTTGAACTCTGGATTCTCCTTCCTCAGCCTCCCAAGCCTCTGGGATCACAGCACTGCACCTGGCATTAAGGTGTACTTTTATCTGTAGGGAAACAGTGTTTCTGCAGTTGATGAGAAGTTTTGTGTAGTGTGATTTATCAATAAATTTATTTATTTAAAACACTTGTGTACAAGTCTCTCTTGATGAATGGTAAGAAGCATCATCTAGAAAAGTTCCATCAAGCCCCCCCAAATTCATTCTGCTGCTCCTTTGTAGTTGACCACTCCCAACCTCCTAGCAATTGCTGATCTATTTCTATCTCTATCATTTTGCCTTTTTCAGAGTGTCATATAAATGGAATTACAGGATTTGTAGTCTTTTGAGTCTGACTTCTTGATTTCACTTTTTTACACAAAATGCATTTGAGAGTCATCCATGTGTTGTATACATAAGTATTTCATTCCTGTACTTGTGAATGTTGTTTATTCTCTAAATGAACTATAAATATTTATATTTTTGACAGTTGAAGTATATTCCTATTTTGGCAGTTATGAGTAAAACTGCAGTAACATTCATTTACAGGTTTTTGTGTAGACATAAATTGTTGTTTCTCTTGAGTAAATACCTAAGAGAGTAGGATTGTGTGGTCATATGGTAACTTTATGAGAAACTACATATTTCAGGCATAAAGAAGAATGAAATGATGGCATTTGCCAGTCTCCCAAAAACCAAAGGCCAAATTTTCTCTCCAATATGTGGATGCTAACACATAATAGAGGGGGAAAGAAGATAGAAGTTCATTGGATTAGACAAAGGAGGATGAGAACAGGAAAGACAGTAGAATGAATTGAACATAACTTGCCTATGTTTACATATGAACGTGAAACTCCATATCATGTACAACCTCAAGAATGGGATTCAAATTAGAATAAGTTATATTCCATGTATGTATGGTATGTTAAAATATACTCTACTGTCATATATATCTAAAAAGAACAAATAAAAAAACCCCACACTATGATTTGGATATAGTATGAATGTATCCCCCAAAGGTGTTGGAAGCTTGGTCCCCAGTGTGGTGATGTTAAGAGGTTCTGGGATCTTTTAGAGCTAGGGCCTAGTGGGAAGTCGATACTTGTTCCTCACTTTTGCTTCCTGTCTCCCTGTGTGATCTCTTTCTTGCATGTGTTCCTGCCATTGTGAGTCCATCCACCACAAGATGATGTAGCCAGAGGGACCCTCACCATAGCACTGTGCTTTTTTGAATTTCAGCCTCTAAGATTGTGGGCTAATTATACTACTACTACTACTACTACTAGCCAGGGGGACCCTCACCATAGCACTGTGCTTTTTTGAATTTCAGCCTCTAAGATTGTGGGCTAATTATACTCCTCCTCCTCCTCCTCCTCCTCTTCTCCTCCTCCTCCTCCTCCTCTTCCTCCTCCTCTCCTCCTCCTCCTCCTCCTCCTCCTCTTCCTCCTTCTCCCCTCCCTTCCCGTCTCCCTTCTTTTTTAGTGAGTGTTCAGCCTGAGATATTTCATCATAATAACAACAATAGCAAAGCATTAATACTACATGAAATTGCTTTTTGAAGTTTCTGTATTATTTGCAATCTCATCAATATAATATCAGGATTTAATTTCACTACATCCTCAAAAGCACTGGTATTTTTTATATGAATATTTTGCCTATATTATTGCACTCCTTTGTATTTGCAGTTATAACATTTAAGCAGTGCCCTCTTCTTTTTAAAAATATTTTTTGGGGGGATTTATACATAAATGGCTTCTTTGGGATATATTTAATCTGCACATAGCATAATTTGGTCTATTTCTTTCCTTTATATTTTTCTTTTCTCCTCTCCCTTTCCCTAATCCCCAGCCTTTATTCTACTGCTCTCCCTTCTATTTTCATGAGATTCTCTTCCTTTTTCTGTCTTCCACATATGAGGGAATACATATGACTCTTGACTTTCTGAGTCTAGTGGCTACTGTCACTTTGATATCGTTCAGTTTTGTTCATTTCCTGCAAATGACAATTTTATTCTTCTTTATGCCTGAGTGAAACTCCATTGTGTATGTGTGTCACATTTTCTTTATCCATTATCTTCTGATGAACACCTAGGCTGGTTCCATAAATGGTTCTTGTGCAATGTTATGCATGTATCACTATAGGGTGCATACCAAGAAGTGCAATAGCTGGGTCATACGGTGGTTCTATTCCTCATCTTTTGAGGAACCTCCTTATTGATTTTCAGTTGTTTTATTAATTTGCAACTAAGTGTTTAACAGTGTTTAAATATACCTTTTTCACCATATCCACTTCAGCATTTTTTATTACTTATGTTGTTGATGATTGCCATTCTAATTGGAATGAGATGAAATGTGTTAATTTGCCCATTTATTGATTAGATTATTTGTTTTTTGGTGTTAAGTTTTTGAGTTCTTTATATATTTCAGATATTCTGTCAGAAGAACTGGCAAGGATTTTTCTCCTATTCTGTAGGCTCTCCATGATCTTAATAGTTTCCTTTGCTGTGCAGTTTTTTGTTGTTTGTTTTAATTTGATGCCATTCATTTGTTAATTCTTGGTTTTATTTACTAAACTTTAAGAGTCTTATTGAGGAAGGCAGTGCCTGCACCTGTATATTAAGAGTGTTGACTCTGTGTTTTCTTCTAGCATTTATAGAATTTCTGGTCTAAATCCTAGGTCTTTGATCCATTTTAAGTTGACTTGTGCAGGGTGAGAGATAGGGATTTTGTTTCTTTATATATATATATATATATATATATATATATATATATATATATATATATATATATGGGTAAACATTTTTCCCAGCACCATTTGTTAAAAGGCTGTCTTTTCCCCAAATATGTTTTTGGCACCTTTGTCAAAGATCAGGTGTCTGTGGAATTTTTTGTCTTCTATTGTTCTTCATGTCTGTTTTTATGCCAATTCCTTGCTGTTTTTATTACTATAGATTTATTCCTGGGTATCTTATTATTATTATTAAAAAATAATAAGACTATTGTGAATGGAATTGTTTTATTGATTTCTTTTTCAGTAGATTCACCATTGGTATATGGAAAAGCTGTTGGGTTTTGTATATTGGTTTTGTATCCTACTACTTTGCTGAATGTGTTTATCAGCTCTAGAAGTCTCCTGATAGAGTTTTTTTTGTTGTTGTCCGTCCCCCCCCCCCCCCATCTTCTAAGTATAGGAACATGTCAAGGACATCCTGTCTTGTTCCTGATTTTAGAGGAAATGCTTTCAGTTTTTCTCTATTCAATGTGATGTTGGCTTTGGGTTTGTCACATATAGCCTTTATGATGTTGAGGTAGGTTCCTTCTGTTCTTAATTTCTTTGGTATTTTTAGCATGAATGGATGCTGGATTTTGTTAAAGGCTCTTCCTGAATCTACTGAGATGACAACATGATTTTTGTTCTTAATTCTACTTATGTGGTAAGTTATATTTATTGATTTGTTTATGTTAAATCATCCTGTCAATCCTGGAATTAAAGCAAAATTGAAGTATAGTCTTCTTAATATGTTGAATATAACTTGCTAACATTTTATTAAGGATTTTTGCATCTGTGTTCATCAGGGATACTGGTGTGTAGTTTTCTTTCCTTGTTGTGTCCTTTCCTGATTTTGGTATCGGGGTGATACTGGCTTCATAGGATGATTTGGGGAGTATTCCCTCCTTTTCACTTTCATGGAATACTTTGAGGAACACTGACATTAGTTCTTTAAATGTGTTAGAATTCAGGTGAGAATCCATCTGGTTTTAAGTTGGGAGACTTCATTTCTTTGTTGGGAGACTTCATTACTGCTTTAATTTCATTGCTTTTTATTGGTTGGTTTGGGTTTTATTTTCTTGATTAAATTTTGATAAGTTGTATGTATCCAGAAATTTGTCCATATTTTTAAATTTTTGGAATATAAGTTTTCAAAGTAGCCCCTAATGATGCTCTGGATTTCAGAAATGTGTGAAGATGTCCTTTTTAATTTCTAATTTTATTAGTTTGGGTCTTTCTTTGGGTTACTTTTTAAGGGAACATTTAAGGCAAAAGTGTTAGAAATTCAAAAAGGCAGTTAAAGTGTCTTGTGTAATAATTATTACTTTCAGCACAGAAAAACCTGAATTTCATAGCCTTTTCTTAATTTAGTCTTTCTTCTCTTCTTTTTTTCCTCCAAATTTACACTACTTGGACAACTATAATTTTTTTTGTTGTTATGCCTGACCTCTTTATGTAACAGTTATTGCTCTTTAACTGGTGTGCATATCCTGTTTTTGAAATGTTAATCCCCAGTTTTCTCTTTGGGTACAGTACAGTAGCCATTTACCGTATACCTCCATTCTGCTAGGGACTATATAGGAAAAAATGAAGATTCAGTCAGGACCTTTTTCCTGTTTTTAAGAGGTCATTATTCTGAAATAGGAATATACTAGAGAACCAGACAAATGGTTCTTGCAGTCCAGGGGTAATTACCAATTCTAATTCTTATCTAATTCTTCTTCTTATTATTATTCGTATTATTATTGTTACTATTTTTATTTTTCCAGTTTTGGGGACCAAACTCAGGACCTTGTGCATGTGAGGCAAGCACTTTACCACTGAGCTGCATCCCCAGCCCTTAAATAATCGTTTTAAAATTTTTATTTACTTATTTATTTTTACCATGTTCTAAGTTCTTTCATAGAACTTTTATGAAAAGTATTCAAGTATGAATCCATGTTATCGGATTTTCTTAGCCTATGTCCATTTACATACCTATCCACTATCTAGATCCTGCTACATATATGTTAAACAGGTATTTGAGGTATAATTGACATAGTAAAACACATACTATTTTTTTCAAATGCACTTTTTAAAGTCTACAATTTGGTAAGTGTTGGCATGTGTATGCAATTGGAATACATCATCACAATTAAGATAATGAACATATGTGTCATGTTCCAAAGTTGTGTCACTTTGTCATCCTTTCTTTTAAGCCCCCTTTCCTTTCTCATCTTTCTTGTCCACTGATCAGCCACTGATCTGCTTTCTGTCACTATTAGTTTGTGTTTTCCCAAATATCTTTATCTGGTTTTGGTATTGGGATAATTCTGGCCTCATAGAATGAATTAGGAAGTGTTCCCTCTGCTTGTGTTTTCTGGAAGAGATTATAAGGGATTAGTATTTTTTCCTTAAATGTTTGGTAGAACATCATTGAAACTATCTTGGTCTGGTACTTTCAGTTTGAAAGACTTTGAATAATTGAATTATTCAGTTATTCATTTTTTTTTAAACAGACATGTCTATTCAGGTAACTTTTCTTTGTATGAGTTTTGTACAGTGTATCTCTGAAGGAATTGCTACATTTCATCTATGTTACAAAATTTGTGAGCATGTTTATAATACTCTTTTATTATGCTTTTAAAATCCATGGGATCAGTAGTGATCTCTTTTTCCATTTCTGATGTTAGTAAATTTTTTTTTCTTTCTTCCTTAGTTAATTTGGTTGGAATGTCATCAATTTTATTGATGTTTTCAAGGAACCTATTTTTGATTTTATTGATTTTTTTCCTTATTGTAATTTCATTGATTTCTACTTTAATTTTTGTTTTGCTTACATTGGATTTTATTCTATTATAGATTGCTAAGGTGAAAGCTTAGATTATTTTTGAAAATATATATAATTGTGATAAATTTCCTTCTGAGCTCTTCTTTTGTTGAACCCCACAATTTTTGATAAGTTGCATTTTCATTTGACACAAAATATTTTAAAATTTCTTTTATGACTTATTTGAATTAGGTGTTATTCAGAACTAGGATTTTGAAATATTTTGGGATTTTTCAGTTTTCTTCCATTTATTGTTTTCTAGTTTAATTTCATTAAGTTCTAAGTAACGTCTCTTCTTTTTTTATTTGTTATAACATACTTTAAGGATCTGAATATAGTCTGTCATTTTGAATATTTCATTTGAGTTTTAGAAGAATGTGTATTCTGTTTTTGAACAAAGTGTTCTATAAATGTCAGTTCAGTTGATAGTACTATCTAGTTCAACTGTGTCCTTAAACTGATTTTCTGTATGCCGAATCCATCCTTGACTGATACTAGCTATTGAAGTCTTTAACTATAATAGTGGGTTTATCTATCTCTACTTGTAATTCTGTCAGTTTTGTGTTATGTATTTTGACTCTGTTGTTAGGTTCATGTACTTTAAAGAATGTTTTGTCTTCTTGGAGATTTGTCCCCTTTGCTATCATGTAATATTCCTGTTATTAGTATAGCTGCGCTGGCCTTTTTTGATTTGTGTTAGAATATCTTTTGCTGTCTCTTTATTTTTAATCTGTATCTTTATATTTAAAGTGAATTTATTGTACATGACATATTTGGGTTTTGTTTATTTATTCTCTCAATTTCTGTTTAATGTGTTCAGACTATTCACATTTTAGTGTAGTTGGATTAATGGGTTTATATCTGTTTAAAACCTGAAATTGTATTTTATCTTTGTCCCCAGTTCCTATTACAGACCTTTTAAAATTCTTGGAATTCATTTTGATAGGAGGGTCTTTTGTTAATTATGAACAATATTAATAACATCTGAGTTATTCTAATGAAGCAACATAGGAGATTCTCAGGATGAGGTCAGGTCATCAGAAAGACCAAATGGTTAAAAGATTAAAGAATTGGAACTTTTAGCCCCACCAACCAACTTCTAGGAAAGGAGTGGGTCTGGAGATAAAACTGTAAAAACCTTTAATGAGATTTGATGAGCTTCTGCTTCTCTGAGCACAAGAAGTTAATGGGAATGTAGCATACCCAGAGAGGGTGTGGATGCCCTGTGTCCTTGTACCTTGTCCTGTTCATCTCTTTGTATCCTTTTTAATCCTTTATAATAAACCAGTGAGTTTTGTAAACCATCCCAGCAAATTATTGACCCAAAGGAGAGAGGTTTGGGGAACACTGTCAGTGGATAAGAAGCACAGGTCACAACCTGGAACTTGTGATTAGTGTTGAAGTGAGGGACATTCTCATGAGACTGAGCCCCTAACCTGTGGAATCTGACACCATCTCTACTTGCTGTTAGAATCCAAATAAATACATTGAAGGGGATAACTAGTTGATGTTTGTTGGAGAATTGTTTGATGTGTTGGGCGGGGAAGGGAGGCACCATACATCTAGTCATAGAGTCTGTGTTGAGTGTGAGAGGAAAAACCATTTTTAAAAAAATCATATTTGTAGTTGTTTTCTGCCTGTTGTATGTACATATACGTACCTACCTACCTACCTTTTTTTCTTTCTTAAAAATATTTTTCTCTTTTTCTACCTTCTCTGGTTTTAATCCAGCATTTTATATGATTTCAATTTTCCGCTCTCCTAGCATATCAATTTTACTTCTTTAAAATTTGTCTTGGAGTTTGTAGTATTCATTTGAAACTGATCTAAGAGTACATTCAGATAAAGCTGTATTGCTTCATGGATAATGGAAGTGTTTTAGAGCAGAGTACTCTTATTACTTCCTTCTGATTCTGATAACATTGCTGTCATTACTTTTACTTTTTCTGTAAAGTATAACCTTCCCATGCATTGTTTCTATTAATATTTTGGACAATTTTTCATTAGAACATTTAAAAATTAGGAAAATAAAAGATTTGATTTTTCCTCATTTCTTGTTTCTTTAATGCTTATTTAATATATTTTAAGTATATTTCTCAAAATATACTCAAAATATTTAAAAATTAGGAAAATAAAAGATTTGATTTTACCCTCATTTCTTATTTCTTTAATGCTTATTTAATGCTTATTTATTAAAATATTTTGAGTATATTTCTTACCCATTTCCCTTTTTTCTGAAGAATTCCTTTTTTAACAGTTCTTCTAAGGGAGATCTGTTGGCAACAAATCCCATCAGTTTTTGTTCATCTAGAAAAGTCTTTCTCTTTCCTTGCTCTGGCTTCCCTGCCATTATTTAAAAACAAAAAGTTACATAATATACACATAACATTTATGGTCTTAACCATTTTAAGTGTATTTCAGTGTCATTAATTAAATTCAGATTATTTGGCAACCATCACCACCACTATCTCTAGGACTCTTCTTTTACAAAAGTAAAACACTGTATCCATTAAAGCAATAACTACTCACTCTTTACTTTCGTCAGACCTGGTAACCATCATTCTACTTTCAGTCTCTGAATTTAAACATTCTAGTACCTCTAGGTAAGAAGAATCATACAGTATTTGCCCTTGCCCTTTGTGACTGTCTTCTTTATCAAAAAATGTTCTCAAGTTCATCTATGTTGCAAATGTCAGAATTTTGGTCATTTTTAAAGGCTGTATTAATATCCCATTGTATATGATACATTTTGTTTGTTTATTTATTGG
Organism: Spermophilus citellus; assembly: GCF_964194105.1. Lineage (NCBI taxonomy): Eukaryota > Metazoa > Chordata > Mammalia > Rodentia > Sciuridae > Spermophilus > Spermophilus citellus. The sequence goes on from NC_138183.1 coordinate 79,067,091, forward strand.
TGGACATTTGAGTTGCTCCCATCTTTTGGCTGTTGTAAGTACTGTTATGAACGTGAGTATTTTTCTTTGAGTTTGAGTCAGTTTTCAGAGCTTTGGGGTAAATACCCCAAAGTAGAATTAGAATGGCTGGATCATATGGTAATTCTATTAATTTTTTAAGGAACTACCCTTCCACTTTTCATAGCAGTTGCACCATTTTGCATTCCCATTGACATCATACAAAGATTGCAGTTTCTCCTCATCCTAACTAACATGTACACTTACTACACTTTTTAAAATAGTAGCTATTCTAATGGATATTAGGCACTGTGTCATTGTAGTTTTCATTTATATTTCTCTAATGAAATATAATGTTGAATATCTTTATTTTTAATTGATTTCTTTTAGTTACGAGTGACAATAGAGTATATTTTGACATATTTATGTAAACATGGAGTAATCTTATTCTAATTAGATCCCAGTTTTGTGGTTTGTTGAAATAATTTCTTGGGCTTTTTGACCATTTGTGTATCTTCATTGGAGAAATGTCCCTAAATCCTGTGCTTATCTTTTAATCAGTTTTTGTTGTTGAGTTATAGGGATGCTTAGGAAATCTATCCTGATATTGGACCCCTATCAAATATATGATTTGCAAGTATTTCCCTCCGTATCATGTGTTGTCTTTTTAATGTTGAAAATGTCTTATTAGGCACAAAAGTTTTTAATTTTAAAGTTCATTTCACCTTTGTTTTTCTTTTGTTGCCTGTGCTTTTAGTGTCATGTCTAAAAAAAGCATTGCAAAATAGAATGCCTTGGAACTTCCCTCTCTGCTGTATTCTAAGAAGTTTATACTTAGGTCTTAATATTTAGGTCTTGGGTACATTTCAGGTTAATTTTTGTATGTGGTTTAATACAAAGGTTCAACTTTATTCTTTTGTTTATAGATATCCAGTTTCTCTAATAACTGTCTTTTGGGGGGGGTATTGGGAATTGAACTCAGGGGCACTCGACCACTGAGCCATATCCCCAACCCTGTTTTGTATTTTATTTAGGGGCAGGGTCTACTGAGTTGCTTGGCACCTTGCTTTTACTGAGACTGGCTTTGAACTCGTGATCCTCCTGCCTCAGCCTCCTGAACCTCTGGGATTACAGGCATGCACCATTGTGCCCAGCTTTCCAACTGTTTTGAAAGGACAATCACTGATGTTAAAAATAATTTGACAATAGGGCTGAAGGTTTAGCTCAGTGGTAGAGCACTTGCCTAGCATGTTCAGGACCCTGGGTTCAAACCCCCAGTACCAGGAAAAAAATTTTAGACAATATACTAGAGGGCTTATTTGTGGATATTGTATTCTCTTCCATTGGCCTGTGTATCTGTGCCACACTGCTTTGATTAATGTGGGTTTTAGTAAATTCTAAAATCAAAAAGTGGAGATCCCTCTATCCGAAATTATTTAGGCTATTCAGGATTCCTTGAAATTCCATGTGAATTTAAAGGTGGATTTTTGTGTTTTCTCCAAAAATGTTTGTATTTTGTACAGATTGTGTTGAATCTGTAGATTGCTTGGGTAGTAGAAAAATTTTAACAATATTAAATTTTCCCATTCTGTGAACATGAAGTGTCTTTCCATTTACTTATGTCATCTTAGTTTTCAATGTACAAGTTAGCTTTCTTGGATAAGTGTTTTCCTAAGTATTTTTTATTATTTTTGATGCTATTGTAAATAGAATATTCAGCAACATTGCTGAATATGTTTAGTCTAATAATATGGTTTTTTCAGACATTTCAAGTTTTCTACATATAAGATCATGCCATCTGTTAACAGAGATAATATAATATATTCCTTTTCAGTTTGAACGTTCTCTGTTTCTTTTCCTTGCCAAATTGCTCTACCAGGCCTTCAAGTGCTGTATTGATGAAGTGGTAAAGGCAGGTATTCTATTCTTTTTTTTTTTTATTGGTTATTCAAACATTACAAAGCTCTTGACATATTTCATACATTTGATTCAAGTGGGTTATGAACTCCCATTTTTACCCCGTACACAGATTGCATTCTATTCTTACTCCTAATCTTTGAGAAGATTTCAGTCTTTTCACTGTTGAGTGTGATGATACCTGTGACTTTCTCATATATGCCTTTGTTATTTTAAGCTAGTTTCCTCTTATTTCTATTTTGTTGGGTGTTTTTTTTAACATGAAAGTATGCTGAATTATTTCAGATCCTTTTCTGCATTAATTGAGATCATGCATTATTTCTTTATTTCATTAAAAGTGGTGTATTACATTGATTTGTATATGTTGGATCATTCTTGCATTCTGGGAATAAATCCTCCTGGATCATATTATATCCTTTTACATGCTATTGAATTTTATTTACTAGTATTTTGTTAAAGATTTCACATCAGTATTCATCAGGGATATTCTAGAGTTTCCTTTTTTTATATTTATGTTTTTTTAGTTGTAGTTAGACGCAGTATCTTTATTTTATTTTTAAATGGTGCTGAGGATTGAACCCAATAAGTGCTAGGTGAGTACTCTATTGCTGAACTACAATCTCAGCCCCCATAGTTTCCTTTTCTTATAGTGTCTTTATTTGGCTTCATAGACAATTTTGGGTAATGCTGGCTTCATAGACAATTTAAAAGGTATTCCTTTTTTAAAAATTTTTTTTTTGGAAAAATTTGAGAGGGATTGGTGTTAATTCTAATTTAATTCTTAATTTTCTAGAATCTACCAACAAAACATCTGGTCCTTGTCTTGTGTTGTTTTGAGGGAGGTTTTGATTATTTATTTAATCTTCTTAATTCTTGTAGGTCTGTTCTGATGAACTATTTTATCATGATTCATTCTCAGTTTATTTTGTGTTTCTAGGAATTTTATTCATATCATCTAGGTCATCATTTGCTGGTGTATCTTTGTTCAGAGTACTTTGTTAAAATCCTTATTTGTATAAAATTGGTAGTGATATTTCTTTCATTTCTAATTTTAGTTCTTTGACTTTAAAAATATTTTGATAGTCAATCTGGTTAAAGGCTTATTGGTTTTGTTGATTTTTCTCTATTTCTTTTTAGTCTTTTGTGCTCATTTCTACCTTAATATTTATTATTTTCTGCTAGGTTTGGGTTATTTTTCTTTTTCCTTTTTTTCTCCTTTTTAAGCTATAAATTTAGATTATTATTTTTTTTAGAGAGAGAGAGAGAGAGAGAGAGAGAGAGAGAGAGAGAGAGAGAGAATTTTTAAAATTTATTTTTTTAGTTTTCGGCGGACACAACATCTTTGTTTGTATGTGGTGCTGAGGATCGAACCTGGGCTGCACGCATGCCAGGCCAGCGCGCTACTGATTGAGCCACATCCCCAGCCCCAGAAATTTAGATTATTAATTTGGAATACTTTTTATGTCTTTTTTTCTTGGGGGATTGAACCCAGGGCCTTGCCCATACTGAGTTAGTGCTTTGCCACTGAGTCCTACCCCCATCCCTCCTATTTTATTTTATTTTGAGACAGGGTCTCACCAAGTTGCCCCAGCTGACCTCAAATTTTGCAATCCCCCTTCCTTGACTTTACCACCAAGCTCAGCTTTTCTTTTTTAATATAAGCATTTACATATATACATTTCTCTCCTAACACTTCTTTCACTGTTTTCCATTAATTATGGTATATTGCTTTCATTTTTCTCAAGGTATATTTTAATTTCTCTGGTGATTGTTTTTTTCTTTGACCCATTGCTTGTTTAATTTTTATTTATCTGTGGATTGTTCTGTTTTCTTCTGTTTATTCCTAGGTCAATTCCATTGTTCTCAGAAAAGATGTCTGTGTTATTTAAATCTTCTGAAATTTTTTGACACTTGTTTTGTGACCTTATATATATTCTATCCTGGAGAATGCTCCATGTTCATTTTAACTTGAATTGTGTACAAAAAAATGAGGAAAAAATATGTATTCGTTTGTTTTTTGGGTGGAGTGTTCTGTGTAAGTTTGTTTGTTCCAATTGCCCAATAGTGTTGTCCGGGTTTTCTCTTTATTAATTTGTCTGTTTTTTGTATTCTATGGTAGTCTCATTATTATTGCAGTGCTTTTTACGCCTCAGTTCTCTCAATGTTTGTTTCATATGTGTGTTTAGTTTTCTGTTGCTGTGATGAAATACATGAGAAAACCAGGTTAAGGAAGATGTGTATTTTGGCTTACAGTTTTTGCTCATAGTTGATTGGCTCTATTGTTTTGGGCCTAAGGTGAGGCAGAACATCAGGGCAAAGGAAAGCTGCTCACCTCAGCTAGGAAGGAGAGAGAAAGAAAGGAAGGGGGAGAGAGAGAGGGAAAGAATGAGTCAATCTAGGGACAGAAATAATACATTTCAAAGGCACACCCCCAGTGACTCATCTCTTCCTACTAGGCTATATAAGTCTAAAGTTTTTACCATCTCCTAATAGCACCACCTGCTGGGGACCTAGCTTTCAATATAGGAGCCTTTGGCGCATTTTGGCAATTTCATGTTTATTTGTTGCATATATGTTTGTCATAGTTATGTCTTCTTTGTTAAGTACCCCGTTTAACATTATATCTTTTCCTTTGTTTCTCAGTTAAGAGGTTTTGAATTAAAGTTTATGTCTGATTATATCTAGCATAGATATCCCTGCTCTTTTGAGATTTCTTTTCCTATCTTTTTGCTTTTAGCCTATATGTGTTCTTAGCATACTGTTGGATCCTATTTTGTTTTAATCCATTCTGCCATTATTTATTTATTTATTTTTTGGGTTAGGGAGTTAAACATTTATATTTAAAGTAATTACAGATAAGAAAGGACTTAGTATTGTCTTTTTTGGTACTCACTTTGTATATGTTTGAAAGCTTATTTTTGTCTCTCATTTGCATCTTTTGGCTTTTTTGTGTTCAGTTGATTTTTTCTTTTTTTGTAGGGACATGTTTTTATCCCCCCCCCCTTTTTTGTGTATATTCTATAGATATTTTCTTTGTGGTAACCATGGTGATTGCATATCCTGATGTTATAACACTGTATTTTAAATAAGTACCAATTTAACTTGAATTGTGTACGAAAACAACTTTAAAAGTGCATCCTCCCTTGATCTATATTTTGATTAGTGAGACAAATTACATCTTATGTTGTATACTCATTAACATAGACTTATAATTATTTTTTTGTACTTTTGTCATATAAAACATATACTATAAAGTGGAGATGTAGATCAACATTATAAGACTGCTGGATCTTATATTTGTCCTTATTTGACTTTCCTGGAGAAATTTATGCTTTTCATGTGATGTTTGTTTATTATCTGGTATCCTTTCTTTTCAACTTGAAGGATTTCCTTTAGAATTTTTTAATAGGGTGGGTTTAATGGAAATGAGCTTGCTCAGCTTTTGTTTATCTGGAAATATATTAATTTCTCTTTTATTTTTGAAAGAGTTTAAGTGGATATAATCTTTGTTAAAATTTTTCCCAGTATTTTAAATATATTATCTCATTGACTTTTTAAAAAATTTTTATTGTTGGTTGTTCAAAATATTACATAGTTCTTGATATATCATATTTCACACATTTGGTTCAAGTGGGTTAGAACTCCCATTTTTACCCCGTATACAGATTGCAGAATCACATCGGTTACACATCCACTGTTTTACATATTGCCATACCAGTGTCTGTTGTATTCTGCTGCCTTTCCTATCCTCTACTATCCCTCCTCCCCTCCCCTCCCCTCCCCTCCCCTCCCATCTTCTCTCTCTACCCCATCTACTGTAATTCATTTCTCCCCCTTGATTTTTTCTTCTTTCCCCTCACATCCTCTTGTATGTAATTTTGTATAACCCTGAGGGTCTCCTTCCATTTCCATGCAATTACCCTTCTCTCTCCCTTTCTCTCCCATCTCTCGACCCTGTTTAATGTTAATCTTCTTCTCATGCTCTTCCTCCCTGCTTTGTTCTTAGTTGCTCTCCTTATATCAAAGAAGACATTTGGCATTTGTTTTTTAGGGATTGGCTAGCTTCACTTAGGATAATCTGCTCTAATGCCATCAATTTCCCTACAAATACCATGATTTTGTCATTTTTTTAATGCAGAGTAATACTCCATTGTGTATAAATGCCACATTTTTAAAATCCATTCATCTATTGAAGGGCATCTAGGTTGGTTCCACAGTATAGCTATTGTGAATTGTGCTGCTATGAACATCGATGTAGCAGTGTCCCTGTAGTATGCTCTTTTTAGGTCTTTAGGGAATAGACCGAGAAGGGGAATAGCTGGGTCAAATGGTGGTTCCATTCCCAGCTTTCCAAGAAATCTCCATACTGCTTTCCAAATTGGCTGCACCAATTTGCAGTCCCACCAGCAATGTACAAGTGTACCCTTTTCTCCACATCCTCGCCAGCACTTGTTGTTCTTTGACTTCATAATGGCTGCCAATCTTACTGGAGTGAGATGGTATCTTAGGGTGGTTTTGATTTGCATTTCTCTGACTGCTAGAGATGGTGAACATTTTTTCATGTACTTGTTGATTGATTGTATGTCCTCCTCTGAGAAGTGTCTGTTCAGGTCCTTGGCCCATTTGTTGATTGGGTTATTTGTTTTTTTATTGTTTAATTTTTTGAGTTCTTTGTATACTCTGGATATTAGGGCTCTGTCTGAAGTGTGAGGAGTAAAAATTTGTTCCCAGGATGTAGGATACATCCTAAATAGGATGTAGGCTCCCTATTTACCTCTCTTATTGTTTCTCTTGCTGAGAAAAAACTTTTTAGTTTGAGTAAGTCCCATTTGTTGATTCTAGTTATTAACTCTTGTGCTATGGGTGTCCTATTGAGGAATTTGGAGCCTGACCCCACAACATGTAGATCGGAGCCAACTTTTTCTTCTATCAGGCACAGAGTCTCTAATTTGATATTAAGCTCCTTGATCCATTTTGAGTTAACTTTTGTGAATGGGGAGACAAAGGGATTCAGTTTCATTTTGTTGCATATGGATTTCCAGTTTTCCCAGCACCATTTGTTGAAGATGCTATCCTTCTTCCATTGCATGCTTTTAGCCCCTTTATCAAATATAAGATAGCTGTAATTTTGTGGATTGGTTTCTGTGTCCTCTATTCTGTACCATTGGTCCACCCGCCTGTTTTGGTACCAGTACCATGCTGTTTTTGTTACTATTGCTTTGTAGTATAGTTTGAAGTCTGGTATTGCTATACCGCCTGATTCACACTTCCTGCTTAGAATTGTTTTTGCTATTCTGGGTATTTTATTTTTCCATATGAATTTCATGATTGCTTTATCTATTTCTACAAGAAATGCTGTTGGTATTTTGATTGGCATTGCATTAAACCTATAGAGAACTTTGGGTAATGTCGCCATTTTGATGATGTTAGTTCTGCCTATCCATGAACAGGGTATATTTTTCCATTTTCAAAGATCTTCTTCTATTTCTCTCTTTAGGGTTCTGTAGTTTTCATTGTATAAATCTTTCACCTCTTTTGTTAGGTTGATTCCCAAGTATTTTATTTTTTTGAGGATATTGTGAATGGAGTGGTTGTCCTCATTTCCATTTCAGAAGATTTGTCGCTGATATACAGGAATGCCTTTGATTTATGCGTGTTGATTTTATATCCTGCCACTTTGCTGAATTCATTTATTAGCTCTAGTAGTTTCTTTGTAGACCCTTTTGGGTCTGCTAGGTATAGAATCATGTCATCTGCAAATAGTGATAATTTAAGTTCTTCTTTTCCTATTTTTATGCCTTTAATTTCTTTTGTCTGTCTAATTGCTCTGGCCAGTGTTTTGAGAACTATGTTGAACAGAAGAGGTGAGAGAGGGCATCCCTGTCTTGTTCCAGATTTTAGAGGGAATGCCTTCAATTTTTCTCCGTTCAGAATGATGCTAGCCTGAGGCTTAGCATAGATAGCTTTTACAATATTGAGGTATGTTCCTGTTATCCCTAGTTTTTCTAGAGTTTTGAACATAAAGGGATGCTGTACTTTGTCGAATGCTTTTTCTGCATCTATCGAGATGATCATATGGTTCTTATCTTTAAGTCTATTGATGTGGTGAATAACATTTATTGATTTCTGTATATTGAACGAGCCTTGCAACCCAGGGATGAAACCTACTTGATCATGGTGCACAATTTTTTTGATATGTTTTTGTATCCGATTCGCCATAATTTTATTGAGGATTTTTGCATCTAGGTTCATTAGAGATATTGGTCTGTAGTTTTCTTTCTTTGAAGTGTCTTTGTCTGGTTTAGGAATCAGGTGATGTTGGCCTCGTAGAATGAATTTTGAAGTTCTCCCTCTTTTTCTATTTCCTGAAATAGCTTGAAAAGTATTGGTATTAGTTCTTCTTTAAATGTTTTGTAAAACTCTGCTGTATACCCATCCGGTCCTGGGTTTTTCTTAGTTGGTACTCTTTTGATTGCTTCTTCTATTTCCTCAATTGATATTGGTCTGTTTAGGTTGTGTATATCCTCCTGACTCAATCTGGGCAGATCATATGACTTAAGTAATTTATCCATGCCTTCACTATCTTCTATTTTATTGGAGTATAAGGATTCAAAATAATTTCTAATTATCTTCTGTATTTCTGAAGTGTCTGTTGTGATATTGCCTTTTTCATCCCGTATGTTAGTAATTTGAGTTCTCTCTCTTCTTCTCTTCGTTAGCATGGTTAAGGGTCTGTCAATCTTATTTATTTTTTCAAAGAACCAACTTTTAGTTTTGTCAATTTTTTCAGTTGTTTCTTTTGTTTCGATTTCATTGATTTCAGCTCTGATTTTAATTATTTCTTGCCTTCTACTTCTTTTGCTGTTGTTTTGCTCTTTTTTTTCTAGGAATTTGAGATGAAGTGTGAGATCATTTATTTGTTGGCTTATTCTTTTTTTAAGGAATGAACTCCAAGCAATGAATTTTCCTCTTAGAACTGCTTTCATTATGTCCCATAGATTCCGATATTTTGTGTCTGTGTTTTCATTTATCTCTAAGAATTTTTTAATTTCCCCTTTGATGTCTTCTGTAACCCATTGATTATTCAGTAACCTATTGTTCATTCTCCAAGTGATGCATGATTTTTCCTTCCTTCTTTTATCGTTGATTTCCAGTTTCATTCCGTTATGATCAGATAGGATGCATGGTATTATCTCTACTCCTTTATAATTTCTAAGCTTTGCCCTGTGACATAATATATGATCTATTTTTGAGAAGGATCCATGTGCTGCTGAGAAAAAATTGTAACTGCTTGATGTTGGGTGGTATATTCTATATATGTCAATTAAGTCTAGGTTATTAATTGTATTATTGAGTTCTATAGTTTCTTTATTCAACTTTTGTTTGGAAGATGTGTCCAGTGGTGAGAGAGATGTGTTGAAGTCTCCCATAATTATTGTATGGTGGTCTATTAGACTCTGGAACTTGAGAAGAGTTTGTTTGATGAACATAGCTGCACCATTGTTTGGGGTATATATATTTATGATTGTTATGTCTTGTTGGTGTATGGTTCCCTTGAGCAGTATGTAGTGTCCCTCTTTATCCCTTTTGATTAACTTTGGCTTGAAATCTATTTTATTTGATATGAGTATGGACACTCCTGCTTGTTTCCGAAGTCCATATGAGTGATATGATTTTTCCCAACCTTTCACCTTCAGTCTGTGTATGTCTTTTCCTATCAAATGCATCTCCTGTAGGCAGCATATTGTTGGATCTTTTTTTTTTTGATCCACTCTACTAGCCTGTGTCTCTTAATTGGTGAGTTTAAGCCATTAACATTTAGGGTTATTATTGAGATATGGATTGTTCTTCCAGCCATATTTGTTTATTTATGTTACTTAACATGGTTTGTTTTTCCTCTTTGATTGTTTTTTCCCTTTACTGTATTACCTCCCACTGTTGGTTTTCATTGTTATTTTCCATTTCCTCTTCCTGTAGTGTTTTGCCAAGGATGTTTTGAAGAGATGGTTTTCTAGCTGCAAATTGTTTTTAACTTTTGTTTATTGTGGAAGGTTTTAATTTCATCTTCCATCCTGAAGCTTAATTTCGCTGGATACACAATTCTTGGTTGGAACCCATTTTCTTTCAGCTTTTTAAATATGTTTTTCCAGGATCTTCTAGCTTTCAGAGTCTGTGTTGAAAGATCAGCTGTTATCCTGATTGGTTTACTCCTAAATGTAATCTGCTTCCCTTCCATTCGGCATCCTGTAGGCTTCTAGGATTTGGGATTCTGTCTCATTCTTCAAGTCTGGGAAGTTTTCTCATATTATTTCATTGAACAGATTGCTCATTTTTTGTTTTGGATCTCTATACCTTCCTGCATCCCAATGACTCTCAAGTTTGGTCTCTTTATGTTATCCCATATTTCCTGGATGTTCTGCTCATGGTTTCTTAACAGTCTCGCTGATCTGTCTATGTTCTTTTCAAGTTGAAATACTTTGTCTTCATTGTATGATGTTCTATCTTCTAAGTGTTCTACAATGCTGGTAGTACTCTCATTTGAGTTTTTAATTTAGTTTATTGCTTCCTGCTTTTCTAGGATTTCTGTTTGTTTGTTTTTTATAACCTCTATCTCCCTGTATAGTTGATCTTTTGCTTCTTGGATTTGTTTATGTAATTCATTGTCGAAGTGATCTTTCACTGTCTGATTTTGCTGTCTAATGTCTTCCTTGAGACTCCAGATCATCTGAAGCATGTATATCCTGAATTCTTTATCTGACATTCCATCTGCTGCAGATATTACCTCTTCTAAATTTGAGTTGACCTGCATTACTTGTGGTCCTTTCTTTCCTTGTCTTTTCATATTGCTCGCGTTTCTTTCTGCTTGGTGAAACTGTTGTGTTATTGAATTTTCCCCCTATATATTTATAGTGCTCTTGTATAGTTGCAAAGTCTCCCTTTTGTGGAGAAAGACAATGTTAACAGTTTTCAATATCAATAGTACATCATCTAAGCACACGTTCTCCTTATTACTACATTTATAGCTAGACTCTATGTCTACAAATGTTGGTTTCGATTATCGTTTACAAATATAGTCATTAGTTTCATGAAAGGCATACCGTTTCTGGTAGCTCGAAGAAAACTGAATTTCAGGTGTAGGATGTTATGTATGGGGAAAGGAGTGAGGGTATGGGGTTATTAATCTATCTTAGTAACTTTGTAGAGCTCTAACCAATAGATGGGAAATTTATAGAAGAATGTATAGATTCAAATTCCTATCTGTATTTATAAGATTACCCTACTTATGAATAGTAAAATTTAGGGGGTTGCAAGTGGGATAGAGGGAGTAAGAGGGATGAAAACAAATAACAAGGAAAGGAAGAGAAAAAAGAGCGGGAAAAAGAAAATACGAGAAAAAAGAAAAGAAATAAAAAGGGGGAAGGGAGGTGGGGCATATGCAATTCCTCTATAGTATATTATTTTGGTGATTCAGTTGTCAAAGACCTTTTTTGTGCACAATTTTTGGTTTCACATATGTTGTAGCGAATACCCGAGGGGGAAGGGTAGAGGAGACTGGGTGAATGGCTGAAAAGAGAGAGAGAAGAGAGAAAAAGAAAGAAAATAAGAAAAAAAACGTGTCTCAGAATTCTGTTTTCATTTCTTCCAGTTGGTGGCGTTGTCTATTCCTAGCTTGAGTCTCTGGGTTCAGATGGTGGTGGTAGTCAGTGTGACAGGACTTGAGCTTCCACCTGTGGCTTCTCTACTCTTATTTTCTGAGATGTAAACCAGGTTCCTGATCCGCTGCAGAACCGCACTGGTAGCCAAGCCAGCCAACCGGTTGGTGGGTTTTAAGGGTTGGTGGGATTTTCCATGATGAGTTCCATCAGTTTTTCTCATAAGGTGTTTGATGAGGTGGGGGTGTTGGGGAAACCTTATGTTTGTCAAGAGCTCGGTCAGGTGACCTCACGGGCTGGAGGCAGGGCTCCTCCTCCAGTTGGAGTGGTCTGTCTACCGTACCAGCGGGAGGCTGGCCTCCTCCAACTGGGGTGATCTGTTTACAACGCAGGCAGACCGCTGGGCCCCTTCTCCGGGACTCGCGGTCTGCCTACCTTGCAGGCGGCGGCTGGGTCCCTCCTCCAATAGGGGGGGTCTGTCTACCGGGCCGCTGGGCCTGTTCTCCAGGTCGCAGGTCTTTCTACTGTGCAGGCGCGGGCAGTGGCTGGGCCCTTCCTCCAATTGGGGTGATCTGTCTACCACACTGGCAGGCCGCTGGGCCTGTTCTTCTCATTGACTTTTGATTGCAAAGTTTCTGCTGAGAAGTTTGATAATCTTTAGGTTTATCCTATCTGAAATTTCTTGAGATTCTTGGATTTGTATATTCATGTCTTCCTTAAATGTGGGAAGTTTTTGTATGTTATTTCTTCAAAGAGCTCTCTGCTCTTTATCTCTCATCTCTGAGATTTCCATGACACATAAAATGATCCATTTGATAGTGTCCTGTAAGTCCTTAGGCTCTATTTACTTTTCTTCTTTTTTGCTCCTCTACAATTTCAGATGACTGATCTTCAAGACAGTGATTGTTTCTTCTGCCTGTTTAAATCTACTATTAATATTTCTGTAGCAAATTTTTCCATCTGATTATTATACTTTTCAGCCCTAGAATTTATATTTGATTCTTTTTTAAATATTTCTAACTCTGTAGATATTCTTTGTTTATAGTTTCCCAGATTTCCTTAAGTTCTGTATCCTTGTGTTTCTTCAGTTCTTTGATCATAATTGAAAGTTGTTTTAAAGTCATTTTTCTAGTAAATTCTGAGCCTGTTTTTTTTAATGTTGGTTTCCTGAAGTTTTTTTCACCTTAGAATGGACCATGTTTTTGTGTTTCTTTGTATGCATCTTTGTATGTATTATTTATCTTTTCTTAAAAATTGGGCATTTGAAAAGAGAGCTGCCTCTTAGTCTGCAGACTGGCTCTGTACTTAAGAAACCTTCATGAGGAAGCCCTGAATGAAGGCCTAAGGTCTTTTCAGTCTTCTTTTTGGCATGCATTATCCCTTGGCTTATGTTTGTGTTTTTTTTTTTCCCCCTCAGTTCCCCCAGATATGCAGCTGCTTGCTTGCCTGCAAGCAGCCAGGGGTCTTGCCAAGTTGCTGAAGCTGGGTTCAAACTTGTGATTCTCCTGCTGCAACCTCCTGAGTTGCTGGGATTACCACTAGACCCAGGTTACAACTGCTTTTATTATGACTTAAATTTTTAAATATACCTCACCTACTTCTTTGTGCCATAGGTATTCTTTTTGTATTCATTTATCCTTAATCTCTTGGATCTCAGGTTTATAGGCTATAGTTCGGTGTAGCTCTTATGAGTTATGGTGTCTACCATTCCTTTCAGTAGTCCCCAAAGAGGTCAGAACTTGGTGTTCTCTGAGCTTCCTGGATCTATTGTGTTTGTATCATTAATTTTGGAAATTTCTCAGCTATTATTACTCAAAATATATCATATTACATATAATATGTATGTAATGTTATCTCTCCTTTTTTTCCCTCTGGAAAAATAATAATCATCTGGCAGTTCTATTATGTTAATTTATTTTTTTTTCATTTTGTATTTGAATTTGAAAATTTTTATATTTAAATATCTGTGTGCTCACTGATTTTACATTTTTATAATTTCTTTCTAGACTGTTCATTGCCCATATAAATACAACTTGCTTTTTGCTTATTGATCTTGTATTATGCTACTTTGGTAGATTTATATTGTTTGTATTATTCTGATTAAATTATTTGTATACATTAATGTTAGGCTACAATTGCAGAGGTAAAAAAATTTCAATAAGTTTTGATTAAACATACCATCTTAGGTCATGCAGAAAAATGAAGGTAAGCTAGTTAAAAAAAGGGTAGATTTTATTTTCTGTTTATGTACTTTTTTGTGATTATTCTTCCCTAGTATTATATTCAAGAATGAAACATACTTAACCTTTTAAAATGAAAAATTTTTGAACATTTTAAGTTCATTTTTGTAATAATTTTTTTTTCTTTCTTTTCTTTTTTTTTTTTTTTTTTTTTTTTTTTAGGAGATGTGGCCCTCAAGAATCTTGAAGTCAAAGAAAATGCCCTGGTAGGTAATAACTATAAAAATTTTTAATGTTAGTGCATTTGATGTATTCTTCCTAATACAGCTTGCCATTCTAAATTATGTAAGTTTGAAAAAAATTTTTGGAAGTTATTTTTAAAATGTGAATTTTGTAAAACAAAGATTCAATTTCATTAAAAGCACAAACTGATATTGTGGCTCAGTGGTAGTATGCTTACCTAGTATGGGCAAGGCCCTGGTTTCAGACCCCAACACTGCCATAAATACATACATACTTGCATACATAAAAATTTATATTTTATTTATTCCCATACTGTTTTATTTTAGTGTTTCATTTGTCTTCTAGTTTTCACTTAAATTTTTTTTTTAGTTGTAGATGGACACAATACCTTCATCTTATTTGTTTATTTTTATGTGGTGCTGAGGATCGAACCCAGGACCTCACACATGCTAGGTGAGCGCTCTACCACTGAGCCACAATTGCAGCACCCCCTCCCAAGTTTTCACTTTTTAAAAATACCATTTTAATATGTTCAGTTCAGTGGCATGACTTATATTCACAATTTCGTGCAGCCTTCATAGTACTATTTCCACAACTTTTCCATCCCCAAGAGAAACTATAGCCATTAAATAGTAACTTCTATTCCCTCTCCCCACAGACCCCGGGACTCTTTATACATTGCAAACTGAAGCTCTGTATTCATTAAAAAGTATTTTCCTAATCCCCTCTCACCACCCTGATACATTTGCCTATTCTAAATATAAATGGAATCATGTGGTATTTGTCCAGTTATGTCTAGCTTATTTCACTTACAAAGTGTCTTTGTGGTTCATCATGTTGTAGCATGTATCAGACTCTCATTCCTTGTTATGGCTGAATAATATTTGTGTGTGTGTGTGTGTGTGTGTGTGTGTGTGTACATATACATACTGATCATTTGTTTATCCATTTAGCTATTGATGAACACATGGGTTGTTTCTGCCTTTTGGCTCTTGTGAATAATGCTACAATGATATTTGTGTACATGTGTTCATTCCAGATGCTGCTTTCAACTTCTTTGAGTATATATTTAGGAGTAAAATTGCTGGGTCATATGAAAATTTTTATTTATATATATATATATTTTAGAGACTACCCAGGTTTTTTTCCATAGTAGTTGTACCATTTTCCATTCCCTCCGGCAGTGCACAGGATTTTAATTTCTCCAAATCCTTGTTGAGTGCCTTGGTGTATGCCTGTAACACAGAAGGCTAAGGCAGGAGGTTTGCAAGTTCTAAGCCAGCCTCAGAAATTTAGGAAGACTCTCAGCAACTTATTGAGACCCTGTCTCAAAAGTAAAAAGGACAGGGTAAATAGTTCAGTGGTATTAGGTTCAATCACCAGAACCAAAAAAAAAAAAAAAAAAAAAATTTCTTCAAATCCTTTAAATCTTCTAGCATTTGTTATTTCTGCTTTTATTTGATAACAGCCATTCCAATAGATGTGAAGTGATATCTTATTATTTTGATTAGTAATCAATTTAAATTAATAATGACTAATGATATTGAACCTCTTTTCATGTGCTTATTACCATTTGTGTATGTTTGTAGAAATGCCTGTCCAAGTCCTTTATCATTTTTTAATCAGGTTTTTGTTGTTGTTGCTGTGGTTGTTAAGTTTTTGGCAATCTATGTATTCTGCATATGGACCCTTAACAGATATTTTACCTCTTTCCAATGATTACCTTAACATTCTATTGACAGTATCCTTTGTTGTTCAAAAGTTTTTAATTTGATAAAGGTCAGTTCATCTGTTTTTTAAATTATGTGTGCTTTTGTTGTCTTATCCAGGAAATCATTGCCAAATCTAATGTCATGAAGATTTTTCCTTATATTTTCCTCTAAGCCGTTTATAGTGTTAGCTTTTACATTTAATTCTTTAATCCATTTTGAGTTAATTTTTTGTATGGCATAAGACATATTTTTGCAACTAGGTGTACAATTTTCCTAACACCATTTATTATAAAGGCTGTTCTTTCTGACATTGAATGGGGAGAAATGTTTTGAAACTTTTTTTTTTTTTTGCAAAATGTTTCTAGAAGCACAAACGGACAGTGAGCTTTCTCACCTTAAGAAAAAATAATACAAAAGTGTTAATTATCTGGTATGGTTAGCTTTTTTGGGCAGCAGGAATGTGGACCCTTATACTACCTATTATGAAAAGAGAAGCCTCCATTAATTTTATTGACTTGAATAATATTTTAATTATATATTTGTAAATTTAAGTAAGTATTGAAGATAATGTGCAGGTAATTCAGATACCCTTTAAGCAATTATTGGAAGAAAAAAGTAGTTTTTGTTTTGAACTTTGTATTTATTAATGCTTTACATATTTATTTTTTTTTTTCTTGGTAGAGTCAACTGGATGTGCCCTTTAAAGTTAAAGTTGGTCATATTGGTAAGCTGTATTAGTGGAATGCCCTTCTTGCCCTGTAATGAGATATTGTAAATATTTCTGAGCACTACTGAAAATAAAGTTATCATGTATTCTTGTTTAGGTAGGGTTTAGTTGTATGGCTTAAAAATATTGTGAGATTTATGTACTCTTGCCCAGTACTTGATACCTTCATAATTTAGAAATGACACATTCTAGTAGGTTTTAAAATTGAGTTGGGGGCCACCAGGTACCTTAAGTGTCTTTATTTTCTAGGTTTCTGAGTAATCACTGTTGCTGTATTCTGATTAGTACTGGATGTATGATGTGAGGATGAGGTTTTGGATCATCCATGTACTGTCACCGGGAACCAATTTGAAAACTTGTTTCTGCTCTGGATTTTTTTCCCTAGGTTTCCAGAATTTCCAGAAAATACTGTATAATTTCTTGTTTTACATTTTTTTATATTTTAAATTTTATTTTTAATTATTTATCTTATGTTATTTTTTTGTGGTGCTGGGATCAAAGATAGGGTCTGGTATGTCCTAGGCAAGTGCTCAACCTCTAAGTTACTACCCCAGCCCCTTGTTTTTGTATTAATTTACCTGTATTTGTAGTGTATACTTTAAATATATTGATTGAGTAGAAACTGAGTGTAAAGTTTCAACATGTTTAATAAAAACTTGTCATAATTCTTAGATTATATTATGGTTTTATTTTAAATATTGTGGAAGATGATAAGTGTCTTTAGTTGGGACTTTGAAATTTTTGCTATATTGTTTTTGAAGTGGGATTCTATAATGTTATTGAATATGTATTGGTCCCATTGAGGAACTGGTATTTTGAAAGTTTACATAAATTATATTATGAAGGTTTTCACAGTTTTGTGTATTATAGTTGGTATTAGACCATATACCACAGAAAGTTTTCATCACCTTATATTGCCAAGACTTGAATTTTGTCCCGTTCCTCCACCCATTTAAAGGCAGTTTAGCATAAGTAAAAGGGGGGGGGGGAACGTCACTCATTATTTTGCCCCCTTACATTTTTCTTTTTGGAGTTTTTGATTGTGTACATGTATATATTTTAAATACTTATAACCATGTTGTATTTATGTGTAATAAGGATTTCTTATAATCCAAGTTGACTTGAACTCATTTATTTCTTATGGTATCATAATAATCCTATGAATGCATATTTGGGTATGGTGAATAATCCCCATTAGTCCATTGTACAACAGGTAATATATTTAAGATAGCTTTTAAAAATTTCAGTAAGTCACTGAATTCTTAAAATAATTATTGTCATATTTTATTGTATATTAATTTAACCTCATGTATCAGGAGGGAGTTGTGGGTAAAGCTCAGTGGTATAATATGTGCTTTGTAGGCATAAGGTATTGGGTTTGATTCTCAGGCACCACCTCTTTCCCACCCAAATGTGTGTGTGTGTATGCATATGTGTGAGTATAGATATATAAATTCATATATATGTATATGTATATGCATGTATGTACATATGTGTGTGTATATAGATATCTAGTTCCTTTTGATGGACCTGTTTCCTTTAGATCATGCATTCCTCTTTTTTTCTTGCTTGCTATTGTTTAAAAATGATAAGGTAATGTTTAGTGGTAATACAAGGTAGTGGAAAGAACTCTGGACTAAACAAGATAATTCGGAGAATCATTTAAGGTATTTGTTTGCATACCTTTCTCCTAGTACCTATCGTTCTTTTTAAAAAATTTTATTTATTTATTTTTTAAATACATGACAGCAGTGGAATGCATTACAATTCTTATTACACATATAGAGCACAACTATCGTTCTTTAATATTATTATTATTGTTTATTTTTTCCTTCTAGTCAGTTTCTTTTTTAAAATTCAATATTTTTAGTTGTACATAGACACAATACCTTTATTTTATTTATTTTTATGTGGTGCTGAGGATCGAACCCAATGCCTCACATGTGCTAATCAAGCACTCTACCACTGAGCTATAATCCCAACCTGACACCAAGTTTCTTGAGAAGAAGTCAGTTTAGTTTTTATTGTATCCTCACCACTTAGCATCTTCCCTGGTATATATAATAGGAATACAATTTGTTGAATGAGAAAGCATTTCCAAATGTGTGGTACAATGAGTATATTGTCCCCTTGCCATTATTGGATATAGTTAGTCTTATTGGTCTTTCAAAGATCTCTTCTAAGGCAGAATAAAATAGATGGATGGTAAATGTAGGTTGGATGAATATTTTCATACTTTTGTTTTTGACTGTAGGTAATCTTAAACTTAGAATTCCATGGAAAAACCTTTATACTCAACCATTTGAAGCTGTATTAGAAGATATTTATTTACTCATAGTGCCTTCTTCCAGTAAGTCAAATTTTAAAGTTTATAATTTACTCTTTTTTATAGATGGGAAAACCTTTATGTTTTATAATTATATTTGTATAAAATATTTTGGGTGATATTTTGGAGATATTTTAATATATAAATTTGGTATATTCAAATTAAATTGGCTTTTATTCTAAATTTTTGTAGATGATGAATTAGTGATTTTTTCAAAGGTAAATATTAGAATGAGTATATTTAAATTTAAAGTATTTAGATTCTTCCTTTTAATGCTTCTATAGGAATAAAATATGATCCTTTAAAGGAAGAAAAACAACTCCTAGAAGCAAAGCAACAGGAATTAAAAAGAATAGAAGAAACAAAGCAAAAAGTAGTTGATCAAGGTAAAAAAACCAAACAAACCTAAAAGTGCTAATAAGAAAGTGTAAAAAAACAAATATTTCTCATAATAGAATGTTCATCTCTGGAGGCACTGAGATTATTTAACAAATATGAGAGAATCTTATTACGTGGAGAATTTTAATATGGTTTGTATTTTGTCATGTATACAAAATTTTTTACCTTGCAGAATTTATCTTAAGGCATAAATACTATGTCTGGTTTATAAGGATAAAGGTCAGTTTTTAATGATAGCCATTAATTTTATCAAGTGTATTTTCTTACCTTTCTAGTCCATGCTTTTGTATTCTCCTTGTATCAATTATTTACACTTTTGAAGATACTTAGTATTTTGATATATTTATATTTGCCATAGACTGTTTATTTGCTTTCTTGCTTCACATCTTTTCCTATTCAAATTAGACCACATGGTCCATTATTACTATAAGCCCTTTTTCAGTGGTATATGAGGTATCCTGCATCTCTTTATTTTCACTTACTTCCTAGTCAGCATCTCCAGCTGCTTTTTACATGCTGACTCTTTGCTTCTTTCCCTAGTGGATTTTTCTTCTTAGCTTAAACATACTGTAGCCTCTCCTTATTTTAAAAAATAAAGTCATCTACCTAATCTAGTCCTTTGCTTATCTTTTACTCCTCTGTTATTCCTTGAAGAGCTAAGCATCTTTAAAATAAAGCATATATATACTTCACTATTCCTGCATTGATTGTTTTTAAATGAAAAGTGAACTCCAGAAATAAAATGTTTTACCTGTTGACAAACATTATTAGTGGAGATTTAGCATAATCTCTGGTAGTACCACATGTAAATCTATTTTCTTTGTCAAACTTTTTTCATATCCTCTATATAGTCATTCGTAGGCATTTTCTTTTTAAAATATTTATTTTATCAATACAATAAACAGTACATAACTTTAAAGCTAAATAGTACTATAGTACCCAAAGTTAAATAAAACACTTATCACTTAGCCATATACCCTACTCCCTAAAGAATTATCATATTGCTAAATAAGATATATTTCTATTACTTGATTTATTAAATTTAGACTGTGTGTGTGTGTGTGTGTATGTGTATAGTGTGTATGTGAATGATATAGTGATGGGACTGTGAAGATTGACCAAGTAGTATAAATGTTTACCGTTGAGCCAAATAGTATACTCTAATTACATAGATTTTCTTTTTAAAAATTATTCTAATTTGTTATATATGAGCACAATTTTTTATATCTCTAGTTTTACACAAAGTAGAGTCACACCATCTGTGTCTTCATACATGTACTTAGGGTAATGATGTCCATCTTCTTCTATCGCCTTTCCTACCCCCATGCCTTCTACTTTCCCATCCCTCCCCTTTTCCCTATCTAGAGTTCATCTATCTTAAGGCATAAATAATATCCTTTATCCTTATAAACCCATGCCCTCCTCCAACTCCATTATGAATCAGTATCCTTATATTGGAGAAAACCTTTGGCACTTTTTGGTATTGGCTTATGTCACTTAGCATAATATTCTCCAACTCCATCCATTTACCTGCAAATGCCATGATTTTATTCTCTATTAATGCTGAATAATATTTCACTGTGTATATATACCACATTTTCTTTATCCATTCATCTACTGAAGGGCATCTAGGTTGATTCTACAGTTTAGCTGTTGTGTTGTGTTGCTATAAACATTGATGTGGCTGTGTCCCTGTAGTATGCTGTTTTTAAATCCTTTGGGAATAGACCGAGGAGTGGGATAGCTGGGTCAAATGGTGGTTCCATTCCCAGTTTTCCAAGGAATCTCCATACTGCTTTCCATATTGGTAGCACCAATTTGCAGTCCCACCAGCAATGTATGAGTGTGCCTTTTTCCCCACATCCTCGCCAACACTTATTGTTGTTTGTATGCATAATAGCTGCCATTCTGACTGGAGTGAGATAAAGTCTTAGAGTAGTTTTGATTTGCATTTCTCTAATTGCTAGAGATGATGAACATTTTTTCATATATTTATTGATTGATTATACATCATCTCTGAGTAGTGTCTGTTCAGTTCCTTGGCCCATTGATTGATTGGGTTATTTCTTTTTTTGGTGTTTAGCTTTTTGAGTTCTTTATATACCCTAGGGATCAGTAGTCTTTGATGTGTGAGGGGTAAAAATTTGCTCCCAAGATATAGTCTCTCTATTCTTTTTTTGTTGAGAAGAAGCTTTTTAGTTTGAATCCATCCTATTTATTCTTGATTTTACTTCTTGTACTATAAGAGTCTTATTAAGGAAAGTGGAGCCTAATCTGACATGATGGACATTTGGGCACAGTTTATCTGGACCTAATTCCTAGGTCCTTGATCCACTTTGAGTTGAGTTTTGTGCATGGTGGGAGATAGGGTTTTAATTTCATTTTGTTGCATAGGGATTTCTAGTTTTCCTAGCACCATTGTTGAAGAAGCTATCTTTTCTCCAATATATGTTTTTGGCACCTTTGTCTATATAAGATAACTGTAATTTAGGTTAGTCTCTGTGTTCTCTATTTTGAACCATTGGTCTACAAATCTATTTTGGTGCCAATACCATGCTATTTTTGTTACTATTGCTCTGTAGTATTGTTTAAGGTCTGGTAAAGTGATGCCACCTGTTTCACTCTTCTTGATAAGGATAGTTTTAGTTATTCTGGGTCTCTTTATTTTTCCAGATGAATTTCATGACTGCTTTTTCTAATTCTAAAAGGAATGTCATTGGGATTTTGATTGGAATTGCCTTAAATCTGTATAGTGCTTTTGGTACTATGGTCATTTTGACAATATTAATTCTGCCTCTCCAAGAACAAGACAGATCTTTTCATCTTCTAAGGTCTTCTTTAATTTCTTTAGTGTTCTATAGTTTTCATTGTAGAGGTCTTTCACTTCTTTTGTTAGGTTGATTTCCAAGTATTTTATTTGTTTCGAGGCTATTATAAATGGGTAATTTTCTTTTCAGAGGATTTGTATATCAGATATACAGAAATGCCTTTGTTTAATGGGTATTGATTTTGTATCCTGTTACTTTGCTGAATTCATTTACTAGTTCTAGAATTTTTTGGTGGAATTTTTTGGGTCTTCTATGTATACAGTCATATCATTAGCATAGTGCTGATTTGAATTCTTCTTTTCCTATCCATATCCATTTAATTTCTTTCATCTGTCTAATTGCTGTGGCCAGTGTTTTAAGAATTGTGTTAAATAGAAATGGTGAAAGAGGGCATACCTGTCTTTTTCCAGTTTTTAGAGGGAATACTTTCAATTTTTCTCAATTTAGAATGATGTTGGCCTGGGGCTTTGCATAGATAGCTTTTACAAAATGTCAAGATATGTGCCTGTTTTTCCCTGGTTTTTCTAGTGTTCTGAACATGAAGGGGTGCTGTATTTGACAAATGCTTTTTTTTCTGCATTGATTATCATTAGATAAAATCATATGATTCTTATCTTTAAGTCTCTTGATGTGATGAGTTACATTTATTCATTTCCATATGTTGAACCAAACTTGTATCCCTGGAGTGAACCCCTTGTGATCATGGTGCACTATCTTTTTGATATGTTTTTATTTGATTTGTCAGAACTTATTGAGAATTTTTGCATGTCTGTTCATTAGTGAAATTGATTTGAAGTTTTCTTTCTTTGATGTGTCTTTGCCTGGTTTTGGAATCAGGGTGACATTGGCCTCATAGGATGAGTTTGGAAGTGCTGCCTCTTTTTCTATTTCCTGAAATAAATTGGAGAGTATTGGTATTAGTTCTTCTTCAAAGGTCTTGTAGAACTCGGATGTGTATCCATCTGGTCCTGGACTTTTCTTGGTTGGTAGGCTTCTGATGGCATCTTCTATTTCATCATTTAAAATTGATAAATTTAAATTGTGTATATCATTCTGATTCAATTTGTGCAAATCATATGACTCTAGAAATTTGTCGATGCCTTCAGTATTTTCTATTTTATTGGAATATAAGTTTTCAAAATAATTTCTAGTTATCTTCTGTATTTTTGTAGCGTCTGTTGTGATATTACCTTTTTCATCATGTATGTTAGTGATTTGAGTTTTCTCTCTCCTTCTCTTCATTAGCATGGCTAAGGGTCTGTCAATTTTATATATTTTTTTCAAAGAAGCAACTTTTTGTCAATTTTTTCAGTTTCTTTTGTTTCACTTTCGTGGATTTCAGCTCTGATTTTAATTATTTTCTGTCTTCTGCTTTTGGTGTTGATTTGTTCTTCTTTTTCTAGGGCTTTGAAATGTAATGTTAGGTCATATATTTGTTGACTTTTTTTTTTTTTTTTCAAGGAATGAACTCCATGCAATGAACTTTCCTCTTAGTACTGCCTTTATGGTGTCCCAGAGATTTTGATATGTTGTATCAGTGTTCTCATTTACCTCTAAGAATTTTTTAATCTCCTCCTTGATGTATTTTGCAACCCTTTGTTCATTCAGTAGCATATTACTTAGTCTCCACGTGCTGGAGTAGCTTTTATTTTTATTTTCTCATTGATTTGTAATTTTATTTCATTATGATCTGATAGAATGCAGGATACTATCTCTACATTTTTGTATTTGCTAAGAGTTTCTTTGTGGCATAATACATGATCTAGGATAGAGAAGGAACCATGTGCTGCTGAGAAGAAAGTGTATTCGATTGTTGAAGGATGAAATATTCTATATATATGTCAGGTCTAAGTAATTGATTGTATTATTGAGTTCTATAGTTTCTTTTGTTTGGAAGATCTATCTAGTGGTGGACGTGTTGTTAAAGTCACCCAAAATTATTGTGTTATGGTCTGTTTGATTATTGAACTTGAGAAGAGTTTGATGAATGTAGATGCTCCATTGTTTGGGAAATATATTTTTATAATTGTTAAGTCTTGTTGGTGTATGGTTCCCTTGAGCAGTATGAAATATCCTTCTTTCTCCCTTTTGATTAACTTTAGCTTGAAGTCTACTTTATTTGATATGAAGATGGAAACCCCTGCTTACTTCCGCAGTCCATGTGAGTGGTATGATTTTTTCCCCACCTTTCACCTTCGGTCTGTGGATGTCTTCTCCAATGAGATGAGTCTCTTGGTGGCATCATATTGTTGGGTCTTTTTAAAAAATCTAATCTGCTAGTCTGTGTCTTTTGATATGTGAGTTTAGACCATTAACATTCAGGGTTATTATTTAGACATGATTTGTATTCTCAACCATTTTTTTCATTTAATTTGACTTGGTTCTCCTTTGATTAGTTTTTTCTTTAGTGTGATACCTCCCTCTGATGAATTTTATTGTTTTTTTCATTTCCTCTTCATGTAATATTTTGCCTAGGATGTTCTGTAGTGCAGGCTTTCTAGTTGTACATTTTTTTAACTTTTGTTTATCATGGTAGGTTTTTATTTCATCATCAAATCTAAATCTTTATTTTGCTGGATATTAAGGTTCTTGGTTGGCATCCATTTTCTTTCAGAGCTTGATAAATGTTGTTCCAGGATCTTCTAGCTTTCAGGGTATGGGTTGACAAATCTGCAGATAACCTAATTGGATTTCCCCTACATGTAATCTGATTCTTTTCACTCCTGGCTTTTAAAATTCTCTTTTTATTCTGTATGCTAGACATTTTCATTATAATGTACCATGGTGTGGAACTGTTGTGATTCTGTACATTTGGCGTCCTGTAAGCCTCTTATATTTTCTTTTCCAATTCATTCTTCATGTTTGGAAAATTTTCTGATAGTATTTCCTAGATTGCTCATTCCTTTGGTTTGGAATTCTGTACCTTCCTCTATCCCAGTAATTCTTAAATCTGTTCTTTTTATGTACTGCCATATTTTGAATGTTCTACTCATGGTTTCTTACCATCTTCACTGGGTGGTCTACATTCTTTTCAAGATTATATATTTTCTCTTCATGGTCTGAGGTCCTGTCTTCCAAGTGGTCTAATCTGTTGGTGATGCTTTCAATTGAACTTTTAATTTGGTTTATTATTTCTTTCATTTCAAGAATTTCTGTTTGGTGTTTTTTTTAGAACCTCTATCATCCTATTCAAGTAATCTTTTGCTTCCTGTATTTGCTTATGTGGCTGTTTATTGAAATGATCTTTTGCTGCCTGTATTTGTTCTCAAATCATTGTTTAATTCACAGAACATTTTAATCGTGTACATCCTGAACTCCTTCTCTGTCATTTCTTCTGCTGTGCTGGCCATGGATCTGATAATGTAGTGACTTTATTTGTTACACTTTCTTCCTTTGTCTTTTCACGTTGTTCTTGTGTCTTCCCTTTTAGCAGGATTGGAGGTGTTCCAGTTTTATCATATAGGCTTATATTGTCCCTGCAGGATTCCAGTATCTCTCCTTTGAGGGGAAGGACAATGTTAATAGTTCCCAATACAAATAACATACAACCTTAAACCATATAGTTTCTATTAAGATGTTTATAGTTTGGTCACAATATACAGAAATGGTGAATTCAGTTATTATCTACAATATAAATAGTAGGTTTGCAGAAGGGTTTACAGTTTCTGATGTTGGACAAAGAGCTGGGAGTGAGGTGGAGGATGAGATGTTGAGTGGATAGGAGGTGAGGATGTAGAGTTATTATATCTTAGGAAGTATGAAAGAAGAATCTAAAGAAGAAGGTTTAGTAGCAGGAGAAGAAAGTAATTTTGGGAAGACAAGTGGGAAGATAGTAGAACACATAAACAAAAAACACATAAATATTAGAAAAATAAAAAAATGTAAAAATAGGAGAAAAAAGAATATACAACACAACTGTAAGATACTATTTAGACATCCCAGTCCTCAGTATCCTAATTCATGCAAAGTACTTGGTTTCACATATGTTAGGGATGTGAGAGCAAGAGAGAGGGAGAGGAAAGTATAATCTTGAAGAAAGAAATAAGAATTGTTTTGGTTGGAGATTAGTATCTTTCCTGCTTTCCTTCTCTCCCAGTAGATGGGGTTGTCTGTTGTTAGCTCGTATCTCCACCCTCAGGATGGTGAAGGTTACCAAAGTGGGAGGGTTGGACTTGGGTGCAGGTCACCTGGAAGTGGGGTATGGCACCTGCCAGTCCCCAATGGAAGACTGCACCCAAGGATCTCCTTTGGGGCCTGCTCATGTGATGTGAGTGCCTGGTCTTATCTCCTTATCTCGCCTATAGATCTCACAGTTCCTGGTGTCTTAAATTAGACTCCAAATTGTATCTCACTCACCCTTTCCCTTTCTACTTCCTAATCAGGGACCTTTATCTCCAGAGGTCTTATGGGTTGTGCTTTCGGAGCCGCACACCTGTCTTGGAGAGTTTTGTATTGTGCAGTCACTGCCAGGCTAGCGGCTGCCGGGGAGACAGGGTAATTGGGAACTATGATACCTGCTCAGCCAGTGTTCCAAACTTGGAGTTGCCCCAACCAAAGGTGGTAATGAAGGTGACCCAAGATGGAGGCAACTGTTTTCAGCCATGGGGTGTTGGGTCGGGTTGGGGGAGCCGGGCCATGGTGTTGGGCGATGTGTTTAGAGATTAGCTCTGTGGTGTGCAGTGTTGTGGCTGTTAGCTGTCTTCAGAACCTGTGCGATGTCCCCAGGTGCAGGTAGTCTACTGCACACAGGGGACTATGGCAGTGGCTGCAGAGTCCCAAGATGGAGGTGATGTGGGAGCCCCATGTTAGTAGATGGAGTCTGCATGGGAGTGGTGGCTGGAGTTCCTGCGCTTGGGCAGTGGCCAGGTGTCCTGCTTGGGAGCGTTGTCTGGGATTTCTGTGTGGGTGGGTTGCCAGAAGTCCTTTGTGGGTTCTGATGCTGGTGGTCCTGCTTGGGCACCTGGGAGACCTATGTTGGTGAGTAGTGGGGAGTCCTGCTCTAACGCTGAGGCCTGAAGCCCTGCATGGGAGCAGCTGTGTGTGGGGGTCTCTCTCTCTCTCTCTCTCTCTCTCTCTCTCTCTCTCTCTCTCTCTCTCTCTCTCTCTCTCTCTTTTTCTCTCTCTCTCAAAGAAGCAGTATTCTTACTACTTGAGTCCTAGGTCATGGAGCAACACAGAATGCTTCCTCCCTCTGGACCACCATCTTGGATCCTCCTCTAATTACATATATTTTCTAGCTCAGCTTTGTTATGTGTTTGATAATATTATTAAGTGAATGTGCATGTAATTGTACATTATTTAGAATTTTACTCTGTTTTAGTGTGAGCCTTATTCTGCTGCCCCCCCCCCCCAATGAATTTGGAGCCTGTTAGGTAAATTTTCTCCAGAATAAACCATTCCATTCTCATTTGTTTGCAAAAGGGATAATTGCTTAGCTATTAGGAGAGGGAGAGGACCTAGAAGTTTAACTACTTTGTATGCAGACTTTAAATCAATTCTTGTATTATCTCCCTTTCCCTTCACCTTGCTCCCTGATGGCCATTTTTCTTT
This sequence comes from Spermophilus citellus, assembly GCF_964194105.1. Taxonomy (NCBI): domain Eukaryota; kingdom Metazoa; phylum Chordata; class Mammalia; order Rodentia; family Sciuridae; genus Spermophilus; species Spermophilus citellus. Next base: position 79,094,623 of record NC_138183.1, read on the forward strand.
TGTGGGGGTTTAAGCTTGAATATTTCCAGGATTCTGTTTTCAAATTCATCTTGTGTTTCAATGGTATTTCCATCCATGGTCATTTAGAATTGAATTTCTTCTTCCTTAAGGCCATCTACTTTCTAGTTTCTGATTTTTCATTGCTTTGTCATCTGCTCTTTTTCCTCTCTTTTTTTCCTTTGACCTTGGGGATTTATTCATTTTCCCCCTTGTTTTGCTTTAATGAGGTTTTATTGAGTAATAGAGAAATTTATGCAATCTATCATGTTTAATCAGAAGTCCTTCCTATTATACTAGATCTAAAATATAAATGTGTAGTCATGCTTACAATTCATTATTGACACCTTGTTCTTATCAGGATAAGGTTTAAACTCTTCAGCAAGATATATAAAAGCTCTTATGATAATGAATCTCATCTACGTCTCCAGCCTTATAACTGGCCCCAAATCTCATCTCCTCCATTCTTTACTCTAGCCATATTGAACTCTTTGTAGTTTACTGAATGTGTTGAGTTCTCTGCACTTTGTATTTTACTTCCTACTTTATTCAATATTTATTTGAGAGTTACCAGCATTGGATTTATAATTCAGGCAAGAAGATATAGATGAGGTTCCCTGAAGCAGCACTATAGAGTAAGAAGTGAAATAATCCTAGGATTGAGCCTTAAAGAAATCTAACATGTAGGATTGTAAGGCAGAGGAAAACATACAAAAAGAGAACAAAAAGGAGTGGATAAATAATAGGAGGAAATTTGGAATTTATAGTTCTGTGGGAAAGGGGCTGTTTTAAGATGCAAACAATAGATCTTGATGAAATATATGGGTAAGATGATTAAGAAATTATTTTGTTTCTGGCATGTAGGTTATTGTTCACCTTAAAAACAGTGGGTAAACACTGTTTTGACAGAATGATGATGACAGAGAAGGAGTTATCTAACTGTGAAACTGCCTTCTTCCAAAGTTGGAGGCAAGAACATCTAGTAAAAGAAAACAGAGTTGTGTAAATAGAGTAGTTGGAACTTTGAAGAGAGTCAAAATGAATTTTGAAATAGTTGTTCTAGAAGTATGAACATGTTGACTAGAGAAATGTAGTAGGGTTACTGGTTGATTGAAGATAGTAATGAGTACTGTACCATACTTCTAGTCTGTCCTGTTGTGGTCTGTATCTTCTAGCACTCACCTGGCAAGACACAAGCATGGGCATATTTTTATATGAAGTTTATATAAAATTGGTCTTATTCAGGGTTGGGTCTTTATTGACAAGGGAAAGTTAGAAAAAAGAGCAAATCAGTTTAAGGAGTGGGTGAAATAATACATAGTAGTCCACCCGTGTCTGTGGGGCCCCCTGGTGTAAGCGGGAAATCTCACTATATATAAATATATACACTATATTTTTTCCTATGCATAAATTTCTGAGATAAATTATAAGTTTAAATTGGGCATAGTAAGAGATTAACAGCAATGAAAAACAGAACAATTATAATGATATACTGTAATAAATAAAAGTTATGTGAATGTAGTCTCTTGAGAAAGTTAAGATAGATGTTAATATTTTTGGATTGGTTGACTACAGGTAGCTGAAACCATGGAAAGTGAAATGATGGGTAGGAGGATACTGCTGTTACATGAAATTTGAGCTGCATAAGGAAGTCAGGAGGACAATAGTGGGTAGGGAAAGAAATACTTATCATTTAATTGAATAAGTTTATAAGGGCAAAGGATTTTATTATGAAACAGGATTCAAGGTTGAAATATGGTCTTCTGGTTTCAAAGAGCTTATATTCTATGGACTGATTAATTATATAGACCTTTTATATTCAGATATTCTTACTTTTGTATTTTTGAGGTGTATGGTTGATATCTTCATTAACTTTTTGTGAAGTCCTCCTGGGCTAACTGAATTAGGAGATGTAGATAATTAGAGTAAAAGAGAGGATATATATATATATATATATATATATATATAGAGTCTATAAAGAAGACTGATAATACTAAAGGAGAAATAGACTAGAAATACAAAAGGAGATAGCTTTCATCAGCACTTTTAAAAAGAGAATAGGGATGGTAACTAGCAGTTATCAAAGGCATATGTCAGAAAGAATTATAGTCCTCAATTGTTTATTCTTTTTTGTTCCCCTGGAAGGTATTGAAACTGAAGATACTTAATATTTTCTTTTTCTTTTTTTCTGGCAGGGGTGGTGATACCAGGGATTGAACTCAGGGGCACTCAACCACTGAGCCACATTCCCAGCCCTATTTTGTATTTTCATTAGAGACAAGGTCTTACTGAGTTACTTAGTGTCTCGCTAGGTTGCTGAGGTTGGCTTTGAACTCCCGATCCTCCTGCCTCACCCTCCCAAGCCTCTGAGTATACAGGCAATCCTCCTGTCTCAGCCTTATACACGTGCACCACTATGCCTGCTACAGTATTTTCTTAAAATGAACTTTTTTCATCTTTGTGTGAAAGGAGAAGAGAGGATCATGTAATTTTCAATTTTGTATCATCAAAAGAAGGAACATATTGTATTCAACTATTTTATTCATCTAAGCACTGAAAAAATATAATTTTTGCTTTGCTGCAGTTACTGGCTTTTCTAGTTTATGCCTATTATAATTATTACCTAATAGTCTTCATTGTTTTCCTCTTTATAGATTTAGACATAGTTAACAGATAAATTATAAAATTTGATGCCAGTAAATTTTACCTCTTTGACTTTAGTTTTATTGAACAAGAAACTATGTTTTGAAAAATTTTGTGTATTTGATTGTCTTTGAAAGTTTTTGGTTTGAAAGATTTTTGGAAAGCATGCTTTTAGTGTTCAATTTTTAAATCTCTATTTTTCTTAAACAAGATGTTATAAAAATGCTCCCTCAATGTATGGATAGTTACGGGATGTATGTTTCATTCAAATTAAATAAAAGGAATATTTGCAATTGTAGAACAACAGCGGGAAGAGAAACAGGATACTTTTACAGAAAAATTAGTTACTCAGATCATAAAAAATCTTCAAGTGAAAATTTCCAACATCCATATTCGTTATGAAGATGATGTAAGTATTTTAAAAATATAGATATTTTAAAAGATACATTTATATGTAAGTCATTGTACTATTTGTTGATACTTACTTTATACTAGCCAGACTATTAAATAATGCTGAGAGGTTGAAAGATATAAAACTGAAGATAACATGATCTATTCTTTTTTTGGGAACTGAGGATTGATTGTGGGGACTCATGCATACAAGCACATGAATGTGTGTTGTAATTTTCAGTTGTTAATAGTGAGTGTTTGGTTACATTTTCCTAAACTGTTCAAACTCCAGATCATGAATGAAAATGCCTTGGAAATTACCAATTTCAAAATTAAGTACTTTTAAAAATATGCTACTTTTATCTCCTGGAAAGAGCTCTGCTCTAGGGATCAGTAGTGCTAGGCTTAACTAATTGTTTGAGCTTAATTTGTTGTTCTCTTAAAACACTGAATTATTTACTTTATAGTATTACTGTGTCAGTCTTTTTAAAAAAAATTTATTTTAGTTGTAGATGGACACAATACCTTTATTTAATTTATTTATTTTTATGTGGTCCTGAGAATAGAACCCAGTGTCTCACACATGCTAGGCAAGCTCTCTACCACTGAGCCACAACCCCAGCCCTGTGTCAATTTTTTTAAATAAACTTTTTTTTATAAACTAGAAAACATTGTGTAGGTGTATCATTATAGTATAACACAGATGTTAATATTTAGTATTTTAATTTGTTTTTTAAGAAAAATGTAGGAACCAAATATATTTTCAAAGGAAGAAATACAATGTTTTTGAATATTCAAATAGGATACTTCCTAGAAAGTTAACTTTTTCCATAAAGTGAATTTTGTTCAACTGTTAACAAATTTGACTAAGATTTTCTTTTTTCCCTCTTTAGATCACAAATCGTGAGAAACCACTGTCATTTGGTATTTCTTTACAAAATCTCAGCATGCAGGTACTTCATTTAAAAAAGTAATGACAATATTTAATTGTGGAATACAGTTATTCAGACTACAATTATGATTTGTATATGCTGTATTAGAAATAGTTTTGCATTTAGTTGTAGAAAAGTCATACATACAATTGGAATTGAGGGGAAAGTAAATTCACATTTATGAAACTGGAAATAAAATTTAGTTTAAAATGTGAGGGCCTATTATTATTGGTAACTACAATTTAGATACTTTTGTTTGCTTAAAAAATTGATTTTCTCCTCAGCACTGCAAAAATATTTCCAAACTTCTAATAAATAAGTACTAAATAAAAATAATAAGTATTTGTTTCTGAATCTTTGATTAGTCTTGAAAAACTCAAAAGAATTCATTTCCTCACCACCATTATTAGTATTGTCGCATACTTTCTCCTGTTTAATTGTGAAATAGAGCAATTTTGAAAATAAAGGAACACAGAGAATTCTGAAAAATTTGCTTGCATTCAGAATGAATAGTTGTTGAATTTGTTACTTGCTCTAAATATTAAGTAATTTTATAGGACTACACAGTTATAGATAAAGTTTAAATTCCTTTTGTTTTCAATTCACCCTTCTCATCTCCCCTAAAGATAAACATTCTCAGTATTAAAACTTTTATACAATATGTTCATTAAAAATGTAGATTTATTTGAAAAGTTTATATAAATATTTTATGTTTCTTCAGTACGTTAACTTTTCCACTTTACAATATTTAAAAAACTTGTTTTCCTCACATGTAATGCAATTTAACTTCTATATAGTTTTTTATTATATAGTTGCATATCTTGTATCTGTTGAGTTTTATGTATGATTTCATTTTTCATGGCTCTACCATAAGCAAAAACAAAAAGTGAAAAGTTACTCTAAAGTGGGCAGGGTAAGTTGTCAAATACTACTGTTATGTTGAAAATAAGGACAGAATACCTTGATTGCTTTAAGGAAAAATGTGTAGTTTTGTCTTTATATAGTTTATAAATCTTGTAATCTGACTCCGCGTAACATAACAGATTTCACCTCTTTTCTTTGTTTGTGTTATATTCTCTGGCCATACTGCGCTGTTTCAGTTCTCTGAACGTGTCATCTTTACATATCTTTGTGCCTTCCTTTTCTGAACAATAATTCCTACTTAGAATCAATAATTTCTACTCATATCATAAATTAGGTTAGTCATAAGCCTTTTTTTCAGGTGTCATTTCTGTAGTTCATTATATTAAGTTGATCATCATTTTATTTGGCAAGCTCTTTGTTGCCACTGCCATTTGGCAAGCTCTTTGTTGTCACAGTTAATTATTTAACCTCTGTGGTGACACTTACCTGTTTGTATTTACTTGTTTTAATTGTTTTGTTTTTGACCTCCATGAAAGCAGAGACTTTCCTGTGGTCCTTCTTTTTTTTTTATTTTTTTATTGTTGGTTGTTCAAAACATCACATAGTTCTTGATATATCATATTTCACACTTTGATTCAAGTGGGTTATGAACTCCCATTTTTACCCTGTATACAGATTGCAGAATCACATCAGTTACACTTCCATTGATTTACATATTGCCATACTAGTGTCTGTTGTATTCTGCTGCCTTTCCTATCCTCTACTATCCCCCCTCCCCTCCCCTCCCCTCCCCTCTTCTCTCTCTACCCCCTCTACTGTAATTCATTTCTCCCCCTTGTATTATTTTTCCCTTTCCCCTCACTTCCTCTTGTATGTAATTTTGTATAACCCTGAGGGTCTCCTTCCATTTCCATGCAATTTCCCTTCTCTCTCCCTTTCCCTCCCACCTCTCATCCCTGTTTAATGTTAATCTTCTTCTCAAGCTCTTCGTCCCTACCCTGTCCTTGGTTACTCCCCTTATATCAAAGAAGTCATTTGGCATTTGTTTTTTACGGATTGGCTAGCTTCACTTAGCATAATCTGTTCTAATGCCATCCATTTCCCTCCAAATTCTATGATTTTGTCATTTTTTAATGCAGAGTAATACTCCATTGTGTATAAATGCCACATTTTTAATCCATTCATCTATTGAAGGGCATCTAGGTTGGTTCCACAGTCTTGCTATTGTGAATTGTGCTGCTATGAACATCGATGTAGCAGTGTCCCTGTTGCATGCTCTTTAGGTCTTTAGGGAATAGACCGAGAAGGGGAATAGCTGGGTCAAATGGTGGTTCCATTCCCAGCTTTCCAAGAAATCTCCATACTGCTTTCCAAATTGGCTGCACCAATTTGCAGTCCCACCAACAATGAACAAGTGTACCCTTTTCCCCACATCCTCGCCAGCAAAAGAAACAATAAGAGAGGTAAATAGGGAGCCTACATCCTGGGAACAAATCTTTACTCCTCACACTTCAGATAGAGCCCTAATATCCAGAGTATACAAAGAACTCAAAAAATTAGACAATAAGATAACAAATAACCCAATCAACAAATGGGCCAAGGACCTGAACAGACACTTCTCAGAGGAGGACATACAATCAATCAACAAGTACATGAAAAAATGCTCACCATCTCTAGCAGTCAGAGAAATGCAAATCAAAACCACCCTAAGATACCATCTCACTCCAGTAAGATTGGCAGCCATTATGAAGTCCTGTGGTTCTTAATAGTCTTTGATTGAATGATTTTGGGGGGTGGGGTTCCAGGGGTTGAACTCAAAGGCTCTGCACCACATCCCCAGCCCTATTTTGTATTTTACTTAGAGACAGGGTCTCACTGAGTTGCTTAGCGCCTCGATTTTGCTGAGGCTGGCTTTGAACTCAGCAATCTTCCTTTCTCAGCCTCCTGAGCCTCTGGGATTACAGGTGTGTGCCACCACAACCAGTTTGAATGGTATATTTTAAAAACGATTATTAGAGCTTTGTGGTTCTACATAGTAGTTGAGTTCATTCTGACAAACAGATATGTTCAAGGAGTTTGATTTTGGTTCACAATCCACCCACTTTGTCCCTTCACCCACGTTTCCTACCTGTCTTTCCTCTCCTCTCCCATGCTTCTTTCTCTACTAGACTTCCTTTTGCTCCCTGGCCTATTATTTGTATTTGATTGGTTCTTTATGTAATTTTATCTTTCCTTTCCCTTTTCCTTTAGTTTACTCTAGTTTCTGCATATGAGAGAAAATATTTTGACCTTTAAGTTTCTGAGTTTGGCTAGTTTCACTTCCATTTCCATCTACTGGCACAGGCCATAATTTCATTCTTTTTAATGGCTGAGTAAAACTCCATTGTGTTTTTTTTTTTTTTTTTTTTTTTTGTGTGTGTGTGTGTGTGTGTTTCTTGCACTATGGGGGTTTTGTTAAGGAAGTCAGCACTTATATGACACTGTATTGTCTTCTAGCAGTTATAAATTTTTGTTCTAATTCCTAAGCTTTGATCCATTTCAGTTTGACTTTTGTTCAGAATGGGTGATATAGGTCTAGTTTCTGTTTTTTTCTACACATAGCTATCCTGTTTTCCTAGCACCACTTGTTAAAAAGGCTTTTTCCAAAATATATTTTTTGCACTTTTTGTCAAATATCACATGGCTGTAGAAATGTGGATTTGTCTCTGTGTTTTCCGTTCCTTTCATCTTCTTGTCTATCTTGATGCCAGTCCATGCTGCTTTTGTTAAGATAGCTTTGTAGCATAATTTCAGATCAGCTATTATGAGGCCTCCTTCTTTGCTTTTCCTACTTTGTATGGCTTTGGTTATCCTATGTGTCTTATTCTTCCAAATAAATTTAAGAATTTTTTTTTTCTAATTCTGTGAAGAATGTTATTGGTATTTGAGAGGGATTGCATTGAATCTGTATACTGCTTTTGGTAGTATGGCCATTTTGACAATATTTATTCTGCCAATTAAGAACATAGGATATCTTTCCATCTTCTAAAGGTTTTTTTCCCTAAATTATATATTTTTAATGGCATTTTCATGAGAAATTGGTCTTAGGTTATAATGACAGCACTCTGCCATTTTAAATGTAATGATCATTTTACTGCTCTTCTTTTTTTCCTTTTCAGACCACTGATCAGTACTGGGTTCCATATTTACAAGATGAAACTGAGAAACTAGTTCGTAAGGTAAAATAAATAAATGCTAACTCATTGACTTGAAAGAGACTTTTAGAAAAATAAATGAAAATATACATATAGATAAGAGTTAATGTGAACGGTTGCTATTTGCTTAACTCTGTCATATCACTCAATTATTTGAGACTTCTGAATGGCTTATGTTAATACTTCAAAGAAAATAAAACATAATTTGATTTATTTTCAGTTAATTCGATTGGACAATCTTTTTGCCTACTGGAATGTACAGTCTCAGATGTTTTATCTTAATGATTATGACAAATCATTGGTGAGTAAATTATTTGGATGTGTGCATATATGTTTGTTAGTATCATATTTTGTATAAAGTATAATTCATCATAAGTATTCTATCACTACCAGAGTTGGTATTTTTTTTCCTAGGTAAAATCCATTATCTATTTATACTAATAGGTGAATTACACAAGCATGAATGCACGTACACACATATATGCATATCTTAATATCTCCTAAAGCATTGTTTTGTAGTAGTTTAATGCTATATTGTTTAATTAGTTTAATATTTTCTCATAGCTAAGTGCTTTTAAACATTTTTTTTGCACATAATAGAATTTTATAGGTTAAAGATATATTGATGTGAATATAAATAAAAGCAATTTGTCTTTTAATAGGACAACTTGAAGAATGGTGTTGTTAATGAACATATTGTTCCACAAGGTTATGATTTTGGTAAGTGTATTTTATAAAATAAAAAGTGTAATTAATCAGTATAAAATGTACATTAACATTTTTGATATTACTGTTCTTTAATATTAAATTTTCTCTTGTATAGTTGAGATATCTATAATATATTTAATATATGTGAGAAGAAAGGAGGAGGGATGAGAATGGGAATGACAGTAGAATGAATTAGACATAGCTTTCCTATGTTCATATATGAATGAATACACAACCAGTATAGTTCTACATCATGTACAACCACAAGAATGGGAAGTTATACTCCATGTATGAATGAAATGTCAAAATACATTCTATTGTCATATATAACTACAAAGAACAAATGAAAAAAAATTGAAAAACAAAAAATTATCTTTTTTGTATGCTTAGGAGCTTTAGCTGTCATTCAGAACTACAGGAGAAAATGTCTAAAAACAAATACGGTAATAAATTGTGATAAATCTCTAAGGATTATATTCAATAAGGCTTATATTCAGTTATATTCAATATTAAGATAATGTTTATAAAGATATTTTGACATAGCAAATACAGCTTAATAAAACTAGCTGCTATAGCTTTAGTTGCACTGTGATCTTACTATTTTAAAAACATGCACTTAAAATTTTTCTTCTTTATAGTTTTTTGGTTTTTAAATTTTCTAAATGAATACATATTGCTTTTATAATGTGAAACAAGTTACTAAAATACACAGAGAAAAGGAGTGTCATTTCTTCAATCCTGAGGACACTCTTGAATTTGGCTGCCTGCTGTCATTAACCACAAAATATTCTCCCTGAAAGTATTTTTCTTTTTGTATTATTCTACCTTATTGATAACCTTTGTCAGTTTCCTCAAATGGCTCTTCTTATTCTTCCCCCTCTTAAAATATTATTTTCATTGTTTTGAATATAGTTTCATTTTTAAACTTGTTCCTCATAGGAAATGCTCAGAATAGAAGAGCTATCTATCATATATGTTTATGATTCTCAAATCTGTTACTTAAGGTTTGACTTATTTCTCCTTTGCCCTGTGGTCATTTTATATTGTATCAGTAAGGATCCAATGAAGAGAGAGAATTGAATATAATTTGAACAGGTAAAGTTTAATGTAAATAAATATTTACTGTTAGACAGGTTTGGAGTAACAAGGTGTTGACTAGTTAAAAAAAAAAGAAGAGAAATCTAAAAAATTTAGGAGTAGATGATAAAAGAAATAGCTTCTACCCTAGGGCTAAGATGAAGTGCCTAAAGAAGGACCCCTTCCTGAGGACTGAGGTGTAGACCTTGTTGGAGAGGTAATGGTTGTAGCTCACTGAATGGCAGAAAGTCCCTATTCTTCTATGCCCACAAATCTGTTCCCTGGTTAGCCTCATGGAGAGGTTTCTTACTGTCAGTACTTTTGTACAGGTCTTCCTAAGTAGGGTAGTAGGGGAAGTTGCTGCTCTATGCTCTACCTTCAAAAGGCTGATTCTAAATACCTTCATGCTATAGGAGCTAGTCAGTGGTTAAAGTCTGTTCTAAAGGAATGGAGAACCATTCCTTTGTAGAAGTTTGTTAAATGACCACACTGGAACCAGGCAGGATAAATCCTTCCTCTGTAGTGTCACTAGTGGTTTAAAGGTTATTATTATAATGGCTGGTAAAGGAAAAATATTTGAAGGACCTTAAACCATTTTTCAGAGCAGGCATAAAGGATAAATTTGGAATTCACAGGCAATAAATTCATAACTGGCATAATGCTAGGAAGGGGAGTTGTTTGTTTGTTTGGTACTGGGGTCTTGCTGTGTTGTTTAGAGCCTCGTTGAGTTGCTGAGGCTGGCTTTGAACTTGGGATCCTCCTGCCTCAGCTTCCCAAGCCACTGGGATTACAGGCATGTGCCACCATGCCCAGCTGGAAAGGAAGTTTTTATCATGAAATTTTCACTATAAATGATGAATCTTTGAGGACATATAGATAGATATGTTTAACCATATTTAAACATTTCACGATGTATGCATGTATTCAAACAGTAGATGACAACCCATTAATAGGTATAATTTTTATGCTTTTACCTATCAGTTAAGACATTTTAAAAAGTAGAGAAAACAGACTTTAAAAACAGTAACACAAAAATAACATGACAGAGTATGGATGAAACTAAGGACATGTAGCAAGGTGAAAAGTTTGTAGATCAACCAGTTGTAGTAAGTGCTAGTCCTTAGGGATGATTAAGAGGAATACATTATCATTGTATACAAATTAGTTTATAATTTGATGGTTGATGTCTGTCTGGATTCTGCTATTATTGGTCTCGCTCCGCATAGTTCTTATTCTTTTTGGTATGGTGGAGTGAAGGAAGCAGGTAATCTGGGAAAAACTGTCATCTTCTCTGCCCTTGTTTCACAAATTGAAAGGAGGAATAGGAAGATACAGAGAAATTTAGAATTCAAAATCATAAAACGAAAGTCAATTTTAAATATAATTGTTTTCATAATATTTCTAATAATCATTTTCTAAAACAGTGTACTTTTAGTGAAACCATTTTATTGGACTATTTTTCCTTATAGTTGAGTGTTGCTGCTTTTAAGCATTTATTGGTGTTCTGAGGGTGCGTTTTGTTAGCCTTATTCTACTTATGGAAGATAACATGAATTATAAGAAAAAAAAACATTTTCACTAATTAAGAAACAGTTCTTTGGACCAAGTTATGGCAGTGTGGACATTTAAGAACTGTGAAAAGGGTATAAACGAAATGAAAATCAGTGTTTTCAACTTGATACCTTTGGTGCCTTGAGACTTTTAAAGGATGACTGAATTTAATTTTTTTCAATTTCTATTATTTTTCAGTATTTCGCCCCATATCTGCTAAAGCCAAACTTCAGATGAATCGCCGATCAGATTTTGACTTTTCTGACCCCAAAATAAACTTGGAAGTTGAGTTACATAGCATAGCAATTGAATTTAATAAACCACAGGTGATTTTCTTTGATGAAATTTTAAGTTTTGAGTTATTGTTTAATCAAAGCAGAACTAAGATTTTCAATGTTTTTCTAAAATTCATAATGTTATATGGTATCATTTCATTAAAAAGTTGGTAATTTCACTTTTCAGTTGAGCAAAAAACTTCAAACATTTGAGAATTTAAATTTGTCCATTCTTTAGTATTTCAGTGTTATGGAGCTTCTTGAATCAGTTGATATGATGACACAAAACCTGCCATACAGGAAATTCAAACCTGATGTTCCTCTTCATTTCCATGCCAAGGAATGGTAAAAATGCCTTTTAAGTTTTTTTGTTTGTTTGTTTTGTTTTTTAATAATGATTTAAAACATATGGCAAAAATGTAAGTTTCTTAGACATTAGTTTTTTTAAGGTAGTCTTTTTAAGGTCTTGATACAAACTTTGATTAAATTGATTTGTGTCTGGAAATGTATGTAGTAGCTGTTTTTGTTAGTAACACTGACTCAAGGGGTTCTTTATAACCGTTTATAGCTAGAGATAATAAAATACCATAATTTTTATTTACTATAGAGGGATCAGTTATTTTGCAATTATTTAAAAACTATCTTGGTTTGTTTTCTAGCAATATCTTCTTTTTTTCCTTCAAACTTTCCTGTCAGACCCACTAAATCTATTTATTAGACATGAGTTTTAAAAACTGAGAAGGTTATAGAGTCTATATGGTAAAACTCCATTTTAAAATGCAAAGATATATTGTTATTCTAGTTTTTAAATAATTATCTAGTTTCTATAAGTTTCTATTACTTTTTTAGGTACGTACTTCAATTATTATTTTACTAAAAAGCCTTAATAGTTTTTGTGTAGAGCCATATAATTTTTAGCCAAAATTGAATGATTTTGCTTATTTTTACTTTGGAAAGAAGTAAGATTAATAATTAACGGATTGTTAATATAAACAGGATTGGGAAACAGCAAATGCTCAGATAATACATCTTTTTACTAATCTTAATATTATAGATATGATTGTTGTTAGAGTATAAGTTTTGTTTCAGACTGTTGATTTTAGAGTGTTATGTTTGGGGTGTTTCTTTTTGTTTTGTAACTAGGTGGGCTTACGCTATACATGGTATTCTTGAAGTAAATGTTTGCCCCAGCTTACGGATGTGGTCATGGAAGCATATTCGGGAACATAGACAAAAACTGAAGCAATATAAAGAACTGTACAAAAAAAAGTTAACAAATAAGAAACCACCTGGTGAAATTCTCATGTCTTTAGAGGTTAGCATTTAAATAAATAAAAAAAAACACAAAATAGTTGTACTGTATAATGCCTACATCAATATATTTAGTGATTCGTTATTCTAACTTTTAGTGACTGCACTTTTTTTTAGACACCTTTGTGCTCCTGTTCTAATTTCACGTAATAAAAGATCTTATGAAATTCTCCTGTGAGCTTTTGAAATTTAGGAGATTATATTTATTCTGAAGAGATTTGGGTTTATAAAGCACATGGTAACTTGAAGTCTCATGTTGTTTTTAACCTCAAAGCCAAAATAAAGTGTATGCTACACTTTTTTCAAACTTCTCTGTTGGTTTCCAAAGTTGTATGTTACTGGCATCATCAATCACATTTTTGCTGTTATCATCTAATTGTGCATTAATTAAGTTTTCTATATGTTCAGTGCTCATTTTTTGTATATATTTTTAGTTATAGATGGACACAATACCTTCATTTTATTTATTCATATTTTTGTTGTGCTGAGGATTGAACCCAGTACCTCACACATGCTGGCAAGGGCTCTACTACTGAGCTACAACCCCAGCTCCATTCCTCATTCTTGTAGAAACAGTTGTGCTAATATGTGCCATCCATCTTTCCTCATTCTAATTCTTCTTGTCCCTGAACTTGTACTGAAGTGTCATCTCTTGCATGAAGATCCCTGAATTTTCTGCCCATATTTTATAGTTAATACTCTGTCTTGAGATACTATCTGTGTATTAACTGTTGTGAGATACTATCTGTGTGTTAGTCTAAATCTTTTTGCATTTTACATATTCTAAGAGGGGCTATTTTACAAGATGGATGAAGTACAGCTTAAAGAGACAAAGGGAGTTAGCCTCTTGAAATTAGTGTAGCCATTCTGAATCTAGAATGGATTTCCAATTAGAAACTCCCTGAAGATTGAGTTTTACTTTTATTTTTAAGGTGGGACACTTTCTGAAGACCCAGTGATAATTAGGAATGCTTGGGTTTAGAGGCTATGGGTGGTTTCAGATTTCCTTATTTAGTTTTGAATCTTAAGCAGAGGCCTTCAAGTGTGCTGAGTAGTAGAATCCTGAGTTAAGCTATTTTTTAGATAATAGTAGGTCATGGTTGCATGTATGTATCTTTTATCTGTGGGACAAAAGTAGCTTGAGCATACTACTTGAAAGTTATAGAAATGAGTATATATGATGAGGGATTTAGCTTATCTCAGTTTATTTTATAGCTGTTACAACTGTGAAAAGTGTAAAGATTAAAAAAATGTTTTAGCAAATTTAGCTAGGTCTACTTGGAATATCTTAATGATGCCATGCAAGCTGTACATATATTATGAAGGATTTATAATTATATTTTTAGTTGAAAATGATATTGATATTTTACCTTTAGCTATATTAAAAATCCAAATAAGATATTTAAAACAATGTATATATGTATCTATACTTCTTACAGAGTTTGTACTCTAATATTTATGACACGTATGATTTTTTTGTTCAAAATATTCTGTATACTAATTTTCACTTTGGTGTATATACATACACACACAACACACACACAAGTGTTGCCTTTCAGAATTTAACAGATATGTTTTGTTATATTGGTAGATTCTTTCTATATGAGAGAGCTTCCTCTCATATTTTTCTATAGTATAGCAGTTTGTAGATTTATATACTAAAGTTATTTATGTACCTTTATTTATATAACATTACCACATTTTCTTTTATATTTTCAGGAGCTGGAAAAAGCCTTGGATGTCTTTAATATAACTATAGCTAGACAACAGGCAGAAGTTGAGGTAACTTCAGATTTTTCTTTCAATTAGTAAGAATAATTCTGAATTGCATATGGTTATGACAGATATTTTGTTATTAATATTTTGTATTATAAAGTAGTTTCCTAAAAGGGCTCAAATTGGCATTTTTGCATTATAAGAAAATTTGATTTCATTTTTTGCCATATCCATTTAAATCAGACATATTTTTATGGAAAGAAATTCTTTTGAAATAATTGGGCTTTTCAAATATTCAGAGTTCATATGAAAGTGAAAGCAAGTAGGGGTCACCCTTCCTCTCCCCTGTCCCAGTCAACAAATCTTATAACAGGAAGAACTATGTGGTAATCCTAAATTCTTATGTTTGGCTAATTGAAGTTACTGGGTTATTTTTTCAGTGTGTTTATTGTTTACATTCATTCAGGTAGATAATTTTGAAATACCATGTATCCATTTCTTTTGATTGCTAAAAAATGGATAATTTGTCATTTATTAAAAAATTTGTTGATTTTAGTTAAAGAAAACTGGACACAAGATTTATAAAGAAGGAATAATTGATCCAGAGGATAACAAAGGATGGTTTAACTGGCTATGGACTTGGTCAGAATCACATACTAAAGAACAACCAGATGTTAAACCTGGAAGTATGTCCATTTCATTTTACAGTAGAGTAGTTAATCATCACTTGTGAAAATAGAGTTTTGCAGAAAATTTCCTAATTAAATAGACATTGTGTAAGCATATGTACATGATTATATTCAGTTTAAATTTATTATTAATAAAGTTATTGTTTAAGCATTTTAATATGTACAAGCAAATAAATAATTTATTTTTATTTTTATTTCTATATGACAGTGTAATGCATTACAATTGTTATTACACATATAGAGCACAAAGTGTTCAGTATAGTTAGCCATATTTTGAGCTCTTGCTTAAAACAAACATTTAGAAATTTATATTGCTCAATTTATATGTTTAGTAATTTTGTATTTTAGGAAAGTAACTTCTAAAAGTACCATTGTCATTCTAATATTAGTTGATACTTAAAAATATTAGAAAAGGAAAAATAAAATTTTCATATTATTTCTGAAGGCAGGTAAATTATATTTCAGTTTTTTATTGTTACCACCTGAAATTTCAAAGTTCTTGTTTACAATTTGTAGTTCTGGAAGAAATGTTGACACTTGAAGAAAAGGCTTTACTCTATGAAGCAATTGGCTATAGTGAAACAGCAGTTGATCCAACCTTGCCCAAAACAGTAAGATGTTTTCTTACCTAACACCTCTGAGTTTAGTGTTGGATATGTCTATTTTAATTTTTCTGAGAAATATGTGCTACTACCTTTTTTCTCTGATCTGTTTCTGAGTCTGTAAATATTGCATTTATTTTAATTTCCAAGGTAAGAACAAAAATTATCCTTTACTTTTTGGTGTTACTGTGGTATTTCTTTGGGGGAATAGATGAAGGATTGTTTCTAAAGTATTTTGTGTTTTTGAAATGAATGAATTATATTAAGTAAGATTTTTTTTTGTATATATATATATATATATATGTATATATACATACACACACACACACACACACACACACACACACACACACACATATTTATGTATTTTTTTTTCATTTTATTCTTCTGGTTATACTCTAGTTTGAAGCCATGAAGTTTTTTGTTCACTTGAAAAGTATGTCCATCGTTCTAAGGGAAAATAACCAAAAACCTGAGCTGATACACATTGTAGTAGAAGAATTTAGCACTTTAATTGTGCAAAGACCAGGAGCACAAGCAATCAAGTAAGTAATTATTTGCTTTCACAGGTTAAGAATCCCTAATCTGAAATTCTGAAATGCTCTAGAATCCAAAATTTTTGAGTGCCAACATAATACCACTAGTAAAAAATTTCACACCAGATATTATATGATGGGTTATAGTCAAAATGCAAATGCACTAAAAACATTTGTATAAAATTATCTTCAGGCTCTGTATATGAGATATATATAAAATGTTAATTCATTTCATGTTTAGACTTGAGTCCCATCCCTAGGATATCGTGCCTATATACAAACATTTAAAAATCTAAGGAAATCCTAAATCAGAAATATTTCTAGTCCCAAGCATTTCAGGTATGGGGTACTCAACCTTATTTAAAAAAAAAAAAATTACTGAGACTGAACTTGAATGTATCCTTTCTGTTTTTAGGAACCTATTTTTTCTAGTAACATGATGGGTATGTTTTGAATTATTAATGTATCAATTCTTAATTATAATAAATGTTCAGTAGAAAACTGCATGCCAATGAAACATAGGACACTAAAGAAAAATACAAAAATGGGCAGAAGTCATGCCACAGTAAAAGAAACAACATTAACAATGTAGTTTTTAATCTGGCAATATCTTTATTTTACTGTCAGCCAAGATCTTTCCCAAGAGACTACTTGTGGGATTAACACAGTATTGCTCATGTCTTAAAAGGGGCAGTAACAGATAAAACAAAAACACAGACAGCTAGAGGGAATTCCCAAACCCAAGCTCAATAAACAGATGAGAACCTAAGCAGACCAGAAAAGAGCAAATATCCATAGGTTTGAGTCTACTTGACTACACCAGTAACTCCACAGATGTTCCCACATAGAGGGACAAGATGGTGTGGAATCAAGAGTCTCAATGTGCACACCGGGGGACTTACCAGATGGCCATGGGTGTCATGACTTTACTGAGTTCAGTTTCCTCTTTCTCAAAGTGGACCAAGATGGAGTAGTCTGATAAGGGAGGGAAGGCCAAAGCAAAAGGAGCTTCTGCAGCTTCTGGGACAACCCCTCAGTCCCTCCCTTTACTCAAAGTATCAGCTCTTCCAGTTCCACCTGAGGCAGACTCACTGGTCTTCTAACTCTCCTGCAGATGGTTCTCCATAGGTTTGCCAACCACTTGATATCCTTAGCATGAAAGTGGGATTGCTTGGAGAGCCAGGCCTGCCTAAGAAAATTGGAGTGGGGGCTGTTCTTGGGTCCCATCTGGGGTACCAGATTTGTTACTGAAACCTCAGTCCTTGTCCCTGATGCTAATCCAATAATGAGAACACAGTTTGAGAAAAAGGAAAAAGAAGTTTTATTGCTTTGATAGCAAAGGAGAAACAGGAGGGTCTCTGGTCCCAGAGGCTGTGATTCTCTCCTTTGTTCTCTTGATATATAGTATATTACCGCAGTTGACTTTCAGATTTTAAAAGATCATTATGTTCCTGAAATAAACCCCATTTCGTCATATGTATAATCCTTTTTTAAATATTGCTAGATTGGGTTTTCTTTTATTTAGTTGAAAATTTTTTAGATCTATTGACCTATAGTTTTCTTTTGCTTATGATATAGTCATCTTTTTTTTTAAATTAAGGAAATACTTGTTCTCATATAATGAGTTGTAAAGTGTTCCTTCCTCTTTGACAAACTTGGTAAATAATTTTTAAAAATTCTAATTTAAATATTTGTTGGTAGAATTTACCAATGAAGTTATTGAATCTTGAGCTTTCTTTGTTGTAAGTTTATAATTACTGGATAATATGGTAATAGCTTCTCTTTTTTAGTAGTTTTTTGCCTTTAATAATTTGTTTCATCTAAGATCTTATTTCTTTGCATATAATTTATAGTATTACCTTACAATTCTTTTTCATTCTTTGAGATTGGTAGTACTATCCTTTTTCATTTTTGATCTTAGCAATTTGAGTCTTCTCTCATTTTTCTTAGTCTAGATAAATTTTGTTAATAGTTCTAAAAAAACCCAACTTTGACTTTGTGGATTTTCTTTATTTCTCTAGTCTCTCATTCATTACTTATCCTCTAATCCTTATTATTTTCTTCATTCAGCTTACATTAGGTTTTGCTTGCTCATTCTTTTATAGTCTATTTAAGTGTGTTTACTGCCTATAATGGGTAGAATTTTGTTCTCCAAAAAGTAATGTCAAATCCTAATTCTAAGTAACTGTGAATATAACCTTATTTGAAAATATGGTCTTTGCAGATGTAATCAAGTTAAGTTGAATTCATGATAGGTTGGTATGTTGGCCCTAATCCTGATTTGTGTCCTTACGAGGAGAATTTGGACCCAGGTTCAGAAAACAAGGAAGATGAAAGAGAGAATATGAACATAGATTTGAAATACTACATTGCAACAATGGCAGAGTTGCAGAATGTTCAAGCCAATACTTACCAGCAGCTCAGAATTTTGGAGAGAAACAAGGAACAATTGCTTCCTCTAAGCTTTCAAAAGGAACTAATTCTACTGACACCTCAATTTTAGATTTTTTTTTTAAAGAGAGAGAGAGATAATTTTTTTTTAATATTTACTTTTTTTTTTTTTTAGTTTTCGGCGGACACAACAATTTTGTTTGTATGTGGTGCTGAGGATCGAACCCAGGCCGCATGCATGCCAGGCGAGCACACTACCGCTTGAGCCACATCCCCAGCCCTCAATTTTAGATTTTTAATCTTCAGATCTGTGAAAGAACAGATTCTTAAGTATTCCAGTATGTGATAATAGAACAGATTCTTAAATCTTCCAGTATGTGATAATTTTTATGACAGCCCTGAGAAATTAATGCCATAACTTTTCCCAACTCCTTTTTGAAAGGACGCTATTCTGTGTCCTTTTAGTCTGTTTCATTATCTCAGATGGTGAGATAGTGACTTGATAGAGATTTCTTTAAATGCCTGGGATCAAAAGGAAACAAAGTTAAACACTCTTCCAGCTCTGCTTTGAGCTCTAACATTTCTTTAATGTTGTGCCAGGCTACCTATAACTCTGTCTTTGCATAAACCTCCTCCTTTTATGCAGTTCACAGATTTACTAGACCTGTTAATCTAGGTTTTTGTCAGGTCTTCTTTAGAAAATCTCTGATCCTGGGCTTAAGTGTTGCTCTTTGGTTTCCATGGTACTTTCAGTGGGGATTTTGAGTCTTTATTCCTCCTAGAAACTTTCTTTTGAACCTCCTTCCCACACTTTTGGGTCTGTTTGGTGCTTTCCCTAATCATTGTCCCATGTCCTGGCATCTGTGATATGGGCATTTCTTTAAATTTTGGAACTGGTACTGCCTCTTCCTGGATGGTGGGAGTATGGAATGAAGGTCATCCTCTGTGCTGGTATTTTGGGGAACCTCCAAATAGATTACAACATTTGACCACAGTATTTGAAGAACAAGGTTCCTGTAGTCCCTTGGCATCAGTCAGCCATAGTAGGAATATGAGCCATTGTCCCCATGGCAACCACACTACTGGAGAAAGGGGAATGGTAGATAGTTAAACAAAAATGCCACAATGCTTTGTTTTTGAAACCCAGTGTCCTTTTTCATTAAGCACTTTCCTGTTTGTTAAAAGATTTTTTTTTTAAATTAGATTCAAGGGTTCCAAAAAAAGTTGATTTTTGTCCATCCTTGTTAGCTTATAATTGCTTCAGTGGAAGGATTCTTTGAATGCTTTATTTTGCCATTTTATGTGATATTCTTCTTTTTTATTTTGGACTCGGGTCTCACTGTGTTACCCAGGCTGGCCTCCCAACTCTTGGGCTCAAGTGGATCCCCTTCCCTGTTTCCTGAATGGTTGGAACTAGAGGCATGCTGGGCCTGGCTGTCTTTTAATATTATCGTTAAAGTGGTTGGATTATGTATGCAATTTTGCTTTTAGTTTTTTTTATTTCTCATGATTATTTTGTTCCTGTGTTCCTCCTTTACGTGCCACCTTCCATTGGCTTTTCTAGTTTGTCATTTTAATTCCTTAAATAATTTAAAAATATTCTTACGAATTAATTTCTTAGGTGGTGTTGGGCTCATAATATATACCTTGACTTTTTACAATTTACTTCAGATTTATGCTAACTTTACTCTGGTCAGACATAGAAACTTTATTCCTATGTAAAACCCTTCCCTTTCCCCTATTTTTGCACTATTATTTCTAAATATGATACTGCATTTTATATTTATATAAATATATATGCACACATTATATAATTTTTGCCTTATATAATCATATCATTTTATAAAACTTTGTGAAGAATGAATAGTAATAAGTCAATGCATTGATGTTTTTTGTTATTGTTTAATATTTACCTTATTTACTGGTGTAGTTCTCTTCATTTCTTCCCATTTATTCCAGTTACCATCTGCTATTAATTTTCTTTATTCAATATAGCTTTATTCCTATCCTTTTGCTTTGTATTATTGTTATTTAACTTAATTTCTCTCTGCTATGGGTCCCAAAATATAGTTTTATAGATAATGTTTTATGCAATTATTTTTAAGTAATAAAAAAGAAACTGAAAAGCAACATATAATTATGTTGTCTTTTATCATTACCTATGTAACTACCTTTACACAAGCTTCATTTTTCCTTGTAAGTTTACATTGATGACTGATACTAATTTCTTTCAGCCTAAACAACTTCTGTCTGTATTTCTTTTAAGCTAATTTTGCTAGTAATTAATTCTGTTGAGTTTTTGTTTATCTTGGAATATTTTAAACCTTACTTTTTTTTTGAAAAACAATTTTGCTGGTTTTAGGACTCTTGGTTAACAAGTGTTTTCCTTTGTTCCTCAGCTGGGGATTGAACCCATGGCCTCTCATATACTATCAAACACTCTACTACTGAGCTACTGTGTTACACGCCCAGTTTGACAAGTGTTTCAGCACTTTCAGTGCGCTGTGCCACTGCCTTCTTGCCTCCATTATTTCTGCTTTTCTTTCTTATTGTGGTTTCAATGTATTATGAATCATTGTTGTTTTTGGTGTTCATGGGATTTTTCTTTATCATTTAGTATTTTTTTGGGGGGGGTTGCCAGGGATTGAACTCGCGGGCACTTGACCACTGAGCCACATCCCCAGCCCTATTTTTTTTTTTTTTTAATTTAGAGACAGGATCTCATTTAGTTGCTTAGTACTTCACTAAGTTGCTGAGGCTGGTTTTGAACTCACAATCCCTCTGCCTCAGCCTCCTGAGCCTCTGGGATTATAGGTGTGTGCCACTGTGCCCTATTTTTTTTTTTTTTTTTTAATTTAGAGACAGGATCTCATTTAGTTGCTTAGTACTTCACTAAGTTGCTGAGGCTGGTTTTGAACTCACAATCCCTCTGCCTCAGCCTCCTGAGCCTCTGGGATTATAGGCGTGTGCCACTGTGCCCGGCTATCATTTAGTATTTTAATTATGATGTGTCTGGGTGTGAATCTCCTTGTATTTATACTATTTAGAGTTTATTGAAGATTTTAGATATGGAGATTAGTATTCTTCATCAAGTTTGAGAAATTTGCATTCTTATTTCTCCAAATTTCTTTTGCCCCATTTCTGTCTTTTTCCATTGTGCATTAGCTGTGCTTTTGGCCCGTTTCTGTGTGTCTTCTTCCCATTGTGCTTTAGGTGATGTGCTTGATGAGTTCTACATTTCTCTGAAGCTCTATGCATTATTGTTCATATTTTTTTTTCGTTCTATTTCCTTAGATTGTACTATCTGTTAATTTGTCTTCAGTTTAGGTAATTCTTTTTTTCCCAGCTCAAATGTATTGTTGAATCTCTATAAAATTTATACATTTCATTTATTGTATTCTTCAACTCCAGATTTTCCATTTAAAAAGAAATTTCTTTTTCTTTATTGATATTTTTAAGTTGATTGGTCATTGTTACATCTTTTTTTAATTTATTACATATGTTTTTCAAATATATTGTTAATTGGTGCTTTTAAGTCTTTATCCAGTTCAGCATTTAGGCCCCTTCAAAGATAGTCTTTTGCCTGGTATTTTTTATTATGTTTCAGTAACACTTTTCTCTTTATATGCATGTCTTACAATTTTGCGGTCAGATTATAGCGTTTCAGATTATAGTGTCTGAATTCTGATATCTACCCACTCACATGTTGACTTCTTATTGTTTTAGTCATTTGTTTATGTTAATTTGAGTGGACTAGTGTGCAAAGCTCTGATGTCACTGCTGACTTATTTTTCTGATTTGTATCTTTTAGCCTGTCTTTCTAGAGGTTGTCCTTATGTAAGCACAAGCTACTTACTAATCAAAGGTTGTGCTTAAGACCCCCAAACCAGTAAAATATTCATACTTAACTGTGAATCTGTATGTGGCATAGAGGCTACTTTCATAGTTCAAGGAGTTTACTTTTTGTGTTTAGGTTGGGAATAGTAGCTCATGAATTCCTTCTTTGGAATAGGAAAGATCTATAGTGGACCAGGGATGAGTGTGAATGTGTTAGTTATTTCTTAATCATAGGAGTCTTCCCTGAGTTAGACTCTGATTATTGAATGATTGGTAAAATTTGTCCTTAAGCATCTTGAGCCAATATGAGTTTTGCCTTTATTGATACAAATCTTATTTTGTTGTCTTTTTTTTAACTTAGGGAAACTAGGTTTTGCTATTTCTTAATTTAATATTTAACTGATACATACAAACATAAAAATTGTGTATATTCATGGCATATGACGTGACACTTGTATACGTGTGCATGTTGTATAATATTTAAAGCAGGGTAAATGTATCTCCTCAAATATTTGTCATTTCTTTATGGTGAAAATATTCAGAATCCTTTTGTCCCATTTTGAAATACACAGTACATTTTTGTTGTCTATAATCACTCACCCTACTGTGTAATAGCACACCACGAATTGTACTTCTACACAGTTATGACTTAGTATACATTGATCAATCAAGTTTGTTATTCTATATTTATTCATTTTATCAGTGCATTATAATTATACATAATAGTGGGATACATTGTGACATATTTTTACTTGCACATAGCATAATTTGGTCAATTTCATTCCATAGTTCTTCCTTATTGGTTCCCTTCCTCCCCTCTCCCAGTCTTCTTCTTCTCTCTTTTTTCTTTCCCATATCAGGGATCGATTTACCATTACCATTAGCCACATCCCCAACAC
Organism: Spermophilus citellus; assembly: GCF_964194105.1. Classification (NCBI taxonomy): domain Eukaryota; kingdom Metazoa; phylum Chordata; class Mammalia; order Rodentia; family Sciuridae; genus Spermophilus; species Spermophilus citellus. Next base: position 79,118,235 of record NC_138183.1, read on the forward strand.
TTTTCTATATTTCATTGAGACAGGGTCTTGCTAAGTGGCTTAGGGCCTCACTAAGTTGCTGAGGCCGGCTTTGAACTTGCAATCCTCTTGCCTCAAGCTCGAGAACCACTAGGATTATAAGTATGCACCACCACACCCAGCCCTCTATTCCTTTTGAGCACCTTTCAATTAGATGTAGTCTACCTACATTATTGAAGGTGCTTTCCTTTACTTAAGGTATTTTCTGCATCTACAAAATGTCTGCACAGCACACTTCTGTTTGACTTTTTTAAAAAATATTTTTTATTTGTTTTAATTAGTTATATGTGACAATAGAATATACTTTGATACATCAGATGTAATGGAGTATAATTTCTCATTCTTCTGGTTATACATGATGTAGAATCCCATTGGTTGTATAGTTATATATGTACATAGGGTAATAATGTCTGATTCATTCTACTATCCTTCCTAGTCCCATATCCCCTCCCCTCCCTTCACCCCCTCTACCTAATCTAAGTAAGTCTACTCTTCCTCAGTCCCCTCCCGCCATTGTAAATTAGAATTTGCATATCAGAGAAAACATTTGGCCTTTGGTTTTTGGAGATTGGCATGTTTTGGTTAGCATGATATTCTTCAGCTCCATCCATTTACTGGCAAATGCCATAATTTCATTCTTCTTTAAGGCTGAATACTATTAAACATTTTTTAAATTCATTCATCTGTTGAAGGGCACCTAGGTTAGATCCACAGTTTAGCTATTGTGAATGAGTTGCTATAAACATTGATGTGGGTGCATCACTGTAGTATGCTGATTCGAAGTCCTTTTGGTATAAACCTACGAGTGGAATAACTGGGTCAAATGGTGTTTCCAGTCCAGGTTTTCTGAGGAATCTCCATACTGCTTTCAAGAGTGGTTGCACCAATTGGCAGGTCCACCAGCAATGTATAAGTGTGCCTTACCTCTACATCCTTGCCATAATTTATTGTTGCTTGTATTCTTGATGAATACCATTCTGACTGAAGTGAAATGAAATCTCAATGTAGTTTTGATTTGCATTTCTCTAATTGCTAGAGCTGTTGAATATTTTTTAATATATTTGTTGATTGATTGTATTTCTTCTGTGAAGCATCTGTTCAGATCCTTAGCCCATTTATTGATTGGGTTATTCATTTATTTGTTTTTTGATGTTATGTTTTTTTGAGGTCTTTACATATCCTGGAGATTAATATTCTATCTTAGGTGCATGTGGTAAAGATTTTCTCCCATTCTGTAGGCTCTTTCTTTTACATTATTGATTGTTTCCTTTTCTGAGAAGAAGCTTTTTAGTTTGAATCCATCTCACTTATTGATTCTTGATTTTACTTTTTGCAATTTAGGAGTCTTGTTAGGGAATTCAGATCCTAAACTGACATTGTGAATATTTGGATCTACTTTTTCTTCTGGTAGGTGTAGTGTCTCTGGTCTAGTACCTAAGTCTTTGATCCACTTTGAGTTGAGTTTTTGTACAGGGTGAGAGATAGGGGTTTAATTCAATTTTATTACATGTGGATTTCCAATTTTCCTAGCACCACTTATTGAATAAGCTATTTTTTCTCCAGTGAATGTTTTTGTTACCTTTGCTAGAAAACCTTGAAAAATTTCTAGAGTTATATAACCTACCCAAACTGAATCAGGAGGACATACATGATTTAAACAGATGAATTACAAGTAATGAAATAGAAAAAAACCAACCAAACAAACATGAGAATCTACAAAACAAAAAAAGTCCAGAACCAGATGGAATCTCGGCTGAGTTCTATAAGACCTTCAAAGAAGAATTAACACCAATACTCCTCAAACTATTCCATGCAATAGAAAAGGAGGGAACCCTTCCAGATTCATTCTGTGAGGTTAACATCATCCTGAAACTAAAACCAGACAAAGACATATCAAAGAAAGAAAACTTTAGACCAATATCCTTAATGAACATATATGCAAAAATTTTAATTCCTCAAATATTTGTCATTTCTTTATGGTGAAAATATTCAGAAATCGCATACAAAAACATACTAAAAAGGTAGTGCACTGAGATCAAGTAGGGTTCATCCCCTGGATGCTAGGTTGGTTCAACATATGGAAATCAATAAATGTAATTCATCACATCAATAGACTTAAAAACAAGAATCATATGATCATCTCAATAGATGCAGAAAAAGCATTTGACAAAATATAGCACCCCTTCATGTTCAAAACACTAGAAAAACTAGGGATAGTAGGAACATACCTCAACACTATAAAAACTATATATGCTAAACCCAAGGCTAACATCATTCTAAATGGAGAAAAATTGAAAGTGTTCTCTCTAAGAACTGGAACAAAATGAGGATGCCTTCCTTTTCACCATTTCTATTCAACATTATCCTTGAAACTCTAGCTAGAGTAATTACCCAGGATAAAGAAATTAAAGGGATATGAATAGGAAAAGAACTCAAACTCTCATTATTTGCCAATGACATGATTTTATATTTAGAAGACCCAAAACATTTTATAGAAAATTTCTAAAAGTTATAAATGAATTCAGCAAAGTAGCAGGTTATAAAATCAATACCCATAAATCAGTTACCTTCCTATACATCAGTGATAAATCTACTGAAACAGAAATTAGACTACCCCATTCACAGTAGTCTCAAAAAAAAAAAAAATTCTTGGGACAGCCAATCTGACAAAACAGGTGAAAGACCTCTACAAAGAAAACTACAGAACACTAACGAAAATAATTGAAGAAAACCTTAGAAGATGGATAGAGCTCTCATGCTCCTGGCTATGCGAATTAATATTTTCAAAATGGCCATGCTACCAAAAGCTTTATACATATTTAATGCAATTTGAATTATAATCCTAGTGACATTCTTCATAGAATTAGAAAAAACCAATCTTAAAATTCATTTGGAAAAATAAGAGGCCCAGAATAACCAAAGCAATCCTTAACAAGAAGAGTAAAGCAGGAGGCATCACAATACCAGATCTTAAACTGTACTACAGAGCCATAGTAACAAAAACAGCATGGTATTGGCATCAAAACAGACACGTAAACCAATGGTACAAAATAGAAGACACAGAGACAAACCCACATAAATACAGTTATTTGATAGAAGTCTCAGTTATTTGATAGAAGTCTTATTGTAGTCTTGCTCTAATTTTGCTAAGTGAATGCAGCCTAGTGTGTGCACACAGACTTCTCTTAAATTTGTTCTTTTTGTGGTATCCCATATTTCTTGAATGTTCTGCTCATGGCTTCTTATCATTTTTGCTATGTGGTCTATGTTCTTTTCAAGATGATATATTTTATCTTCATTGTCTGATGTCCTATCTTCTAAGTGGTCTACTCTGTTGTTGATGCTTTCATTTGAGTTTTTAATATGGTTTATGATTTCTTTCATTTCAAGGCTTTCTGGTTTTTTTTGAACCTCTATCTCCCTGTTGAGGTGATTTTTTGCTTCTTGGATTTGTTTATGTAGCTCATTGTCAAAGTGATCTTTCACTGACTGTATTTGTTCTCTTATGTCTTCTTTGAGATCCCAGAACATTTTAACCATGTATATCCTGAAATCTTTCTCTGTCATTTTTTTCTGCTGCAGCTGCCAGTGCTTCTAATGATGTGTTATCTTGATTTGTTTGTGGTACTTTCTTTCCTTGTCTTTTCATGTTGCTCATGTGTCTTCCTTTGCAGCTCTGTGGATCTTGTGTATTATTGTTTTTACCCTATAGATAGGGTAGGGTTCTAAGATCCTTCTTTTGTGGGGAGGGATAATGTTAACATATCCCAATGTCAACAATGCATCATCTATGAACAAACTGTTATTATTAAGACATTTATAGTTTAGTCTCAGTGTCCAGAAATGTTGGATTAAATTATTATTTAAAATATAATCAGTAGTTTCATAAAAAGATTTACAGTTTCTGGTGATGGACAATGAACTGGGAGTCAGGCATAGGATGATATGCTGAGGGGGAAAGATGTGAGTGTATAGATTTAATATATCTTAGGAAATGTGAAGGAAAAATCTAATGAAGAGGGTTAGTAGCAGGAGAGTAGACAGGAAGTAATTTAAGGTAGACAAGTACATAGGAAGACAGTAGAGTACATAGAACAAACACAAATATGTATTTAGAAAAATACAGGATGTAAAAATAGTGAAATTTAGAGGATGAAAGAAAAAGAAAGAGAAAAAAAGGAAAGAAAGAAGAAGAAAAAGAAAAAAGAAAAAAAAAGGCTTATGTTAACTCCTCTATATTACATTATTCAGGTGACTCAGTCCTCAATGTCCTATTTCATGCAAAGTTCTTGGTTTCACATATGTTTGTGATGTGAGGGCCAGAGGATAGAAGGGTAGAAGAGAAAGAAGAAGAAGAAGAAATACTCTTAGAGATCTGTTTCTTTCCTCCTTCTCTTCTTATCCAGTAGGTGGAGTTGTCTGTTTTAAGCTGGTGTCTCTGCCCTCAGGATGGTGTAGGTAACCAAGGTGAGAAGACTGGACCTGGTGTGGAGCGTCTGGAAGTGGGAAGTGCCACCCATCAGTCCCAGCAGGGAAATTGCACCTCATGGGTCTCTTTTTGTGACCACTTGTCTGACTAAACCCACAGTATCATCTCCCTCTTTTGCCTGGAGATTTCCCAGATACTGATCTCTCTGTTATGCCCCAGACTTTAGTCCCCTCCCCTCTCTTACTTATCATATCCCAAGTTCGAGACCTCTCACCCACAGGCTCACACCAGGTGGCCAGCGCCCTGGTCACACTGCACTCCTGTCCACCTGAGAGCTGTTTTTGTGTTGGGTGGTCCCTGTGCCGAATTATCGCTGCTGGGGGTCGGGGAGTTGGAAACCAGGTACCTGCTCAAATGGAGATCTGATCTGATAGCCACGCCCACCAAAAATGGTGAGAAAGGTTTTCCAAGATGGAAGTCTGTGTGCTTCCAGTACAGGGTGTCTGGTGAGGTGGGGGGACCTGGCAATGTCCTTGTGCTGTGGATAGGTAGCATCCGAGTGACCTATGTGGGAGCAGACTCATTCTGGAGTTCTGCAGAGGTGCTGATAGGTGATTCTGCTAAGCTGGAACCGTGCGTGAGCTAGAGCTGTGACCTTTGGGTTTGGAGTCCAGAGACCTACTTGAATGCCAAGGCTCTGATTTCTTCACAGATGGTCACAGCGCTGGTGATTTCTGCAAAAATCCGCTGTATAGGGGGTCCTCTCACACTCTCTGAGATGTTGTATTCCATCTAGGTGAGACCTTGCAGAGAAGCTGCCTGACTGCTTTCTTGGTTTCATGCCACAGAGCAGCCAGAAACAGGACCTCCTCTATTCTTCCATCTTGGATCATCCAGACTTCTCTACTTGTAATATAAGTTTGATCCCAGAAGGATCCTACATAGCTCTCCTTTCCTGGTTCTCTTTGTTAAATAAACTATTGGTTGGTTTGCCATTTTACTTGTTGTTACTAGTTGATGACGATTGCTATTGTTTCAAACTACATGTTTAAGCATGAGTTTGTCTTTGCTCTGTTATAAATAATGTCAGTCCTAGCAGCCGGAGCTACCAGTCCTATCAGCCTGCCTCTACCTTTGACAAAAACCTCAGCTTTATATGTGGAGTTTGTAGGCAGGCCCATAATTCTTCCAGAGTGACACCTTGCTGTATCAACTTCACTGGGGTGTTCTGTTTACATTTTTCAGAATGGAACTTACACTTCAGGAGCAAAGTGGTGGACGGGCAATTTGGGCCTCAGTATTCATAAAGTGCGGCTTCTGGGTCAAAAAAATCTTTGCGCATGAATGGGAAGAAAGGGAAACTCAACCCTCCTGACAGTGCCTGTTTGGAATAGAGCTTTTGTAATGTATAGCTGGGGGAAGGATGATATGCTGCCTGTTCCTCCTCAGGTGAAGCTGTACCTTAAACTTGGAGCTGAAGAAGAGCCCCCTATTTAGCAGCATCCATTTATATATTACCTTCTGTAATGAACTATGGGGCTGGAAGTGGGAGGTGATTGTTGTTTTCATGTCACAGACTCTTCCTGTACTTACCCAATTTTCACTGTTGTTCCTAAATATATGTTTTGTTTGTTTGTTTGCAGTGTGCCCTTAGGTTGATTTCCAGATAACCTAATTTTCATCAATTGTTTCGTGGTTAATACGTTGGGAGATATTTTGCTGAGTTCCTCACATAGCTATTTTAGAAATTCTGCCATCTGCTTGGTTTTTAATTATTTATGTGAAATCTTAGAACAGAAAGTACTCATAAAATTGGGTTAGGTATGACTTTTCAGTTTTACATTGATATGCGTTATAAGACATTATTGCGATGTTAATTTTAGATTTTATCAGTAAGTACACCAAATATTAGCATAGCATTAGCTTTTTTTTTTTATTAGGGTGGTTACAATTTTTTTATTTTTTTATTTTTTCTTTTTTTATTGGATGTTCACAACATTACAAAGCTCTTGACATATCATATTTCATACATTAGAATCAAGTGGGTTATGAACTCCCATTTTTACTGCAAATACAGATTGCAGAATCACATCGGTTACACATCACATTTTTACATACTGCCATATTAGTGACTGTTGTATTCTGCTACCTTTCCCATCTTCTACTATCCCCCCTCCCCTCCCCTCCCATCTTCTCTCTCTACCCCATCTACTGTAATTCATTTCCCTCCATGTTTGTTATCCCATTCCCCTCATAACCTCTTATATGTAATTTTGTATAACAATGAGGGTCTCCCTCCATTTCCATGTGATTTCCCTTTTTTTTCTCCCTTTCCCTCCCACCTCATGTCTCTGTTTAATGTTAATCTTTTCTTCCTGCTCTTCCTCCCTGTTCTGTTCTTAGTTGCTCTCATTATATCAAAGAAGACATTTGGTATTTGTTTTTTTGGGATTGGCTAGCTTCACTAAGCATAATCTGCTCTAGTGCCATCCATTTCCCTGCAGATTCCGTGATGTTGTCATTTTTTAGTGCTGCGTAAATACTCCGTGGTGTATAAATGCCACATTTTTTTTATCCATTCATCTATTGAAGGGCCTCTGGGTTGATTCCACAGTCTAGCAATTGTGAATTGTGCTGCTATGAACATCGATGTGGCAGTATCCCTGTAGTGTGCTCTCTTAAGGTCTTCAGGAAATAGTCCGAGAAGGGCAATAGCTGGGTCAAATGGTGGTTCCATTCCCAGCTTTCCCAGGAATCTCCATACTGCTTTCCAAATTGGCCGCACCCGTTTGCAGTCCCACCAGCAGTGTACAAGAGTACCCTTTTCCCCACATCCTCGCCAACACTCATTGTTGTTTGACTTCATCATGGCTGCCAATCTTACTGGGGTGAGGTGGTATCTTAGGGTGGTTTTGATTTGCATTTCCTTGACTGCTAGAGATGGTGAGCATTTTTTCATGTACTTGTTGATTGATTGTATGTCCTCCTCTGTGAAGTGTTTGTTCATGTCCTTGGCCCATTTGTTGATTGGGTTATTTGTTTTCTTATTGTCTAATTTTTTGGGTTCTTTGTACACTCTGGATATTAGGGCTCTATCTGAAGTGTGAGGAGTAAAAATTTGTTCTCATGATGTAGGCTCCCTATTTACCTCTCTTATTGTTTCTCTTGCTGAGAAAAAACTTTTTAGTTTAAGAAAGTCCCATTTGTTGATTCTTATTAACTCTTGTGCTATGGGTGTCCTATTAAGGAATTTTGAGCCCGACCCACAATCTGTAGATCGGAGCCAACTTTTTCTTCTATCAGATGGAGAGTCTCTCATTTGATATCTAGTTCCTTGATCCACTTTGAATTGACTTTTGTGCATGGCGAGAGGAGGGGATTCAGTTTCATTTTGTTGCATATGGATTTCCAGTTTTCCCAGCACCATTTGTTGAAGATGCTATCCTTTCTCCATTGCATGTTTTTAGCTCCTTTATCAAATATAAGATAGTTGTAGCTTTGTGGATTAGTCTCTGTGTCCTCTGTTCTGTACCATTGGTCCACCCGCCTGTTCTGGTACCAGTACCATGCTGTTTTTATTACTATTGCTCTGTAATATAGTTTGAAATCTGGTATCGCTATACCACTTGATTCACACTTCCTGCTTAGAATTGTTTTTGCTATTCTGGGTCTTTTATTTTTCCATATGAATTTCACGATTGCTTTATCTATTTCTACAAGAAATGCCATTGGGATTTTGATTGGCATTGCATTAAACCTATAGAGAACTTTTGGTAATATCGCCATTTTGATGATGTTAGTTCTGCCTATCCATGAACAAGGTATATTTTTCCATCTTCTAAGATCCTCTTCTATATCTCTCTTTAGGGTTCTGTAGTTTTCATTGTATAGGTCTTTCACCTCTTTTGTTAGGTTGATTCCCAAGTATTTTATTTTTTTTTTTGAGGACATTGTGAATGGAGTGTTTTTCCTCATTTCCGTTTCAGAAGTTTTGTCGCTGATATACAGAAATGCCATTGATTTATGTGTGTTGATTTTATATCCTGCCACTTTGTGGAATTCATTTATTAGTTCTAGTAGTTTTTTTGTAGACCCTTTTGGGTCTTCTAGGTATAGAAGCATGTCTTCCGCAAATAGTGATAATTTAAGTTCTTCTTTTCCTATTTTTATGCCTTTAATTTCTTTTGTCTGTCTAATTGCTCTGGCCAGTGTTTCGAGAACTATATTGAATAGAAGTGGTGATAGGGGGCATCCCTGTCTTGTTCCAGATTTTAGAGGGAATGCCTTCAATTTTTCTCCATTCAGAATGATGCTAGCCTGCGGCTTAGCATAGATAGCTTTTACAATGTCGAGGTAAGTTACTGTTATCCCTAGTTTTTCCAATGTTTTGAACATAAAGGGATGCTGTACTTTGTCAAATGCTTTTTCTGCGTCTATCGAGATGATCATATGGTTCTTATCTTTAAGTCTATTGATGTGGTGAATAACATTTATTGATTTCCATATATTGAACCATCCTTGCATCCCAGGGATGAATCCTACTTGATCATGGTGCACAATTTTTTTGATGTGCCTTTGTATCCGATTCGCCAGAATTTTATTGAGGATTTTTCCATCTAGGTTCATCAGAGATATTGGTCTGTAGTTTTCTTTCTTTGAAGTGTCTTTGTCTGGTTGCGGAATCAGGGTGATGTTGGCCTCATAGAATGAATTTGGCAGAGCTCCCTCTTTTTCTATTTCCTGAAATAACTTGAAAAGTATTGGTATTAATTCTTCTTTAAAGGTTTTGTAAAACTCCGCTGTATACCCATCCGGTCCTGGGCTTTTCTTGGTTGGAAGTCTTTTGATTGCTTCTTCTATTTCATCTATTAATATTGGTCTGTTTAAGTTGTGAGTATCCTCCTGACTCAGTCTGGGCAAATCATATGAGTTAAGGAATTTATCGATGTCATCACTATCTTCTATTTTATTGGAATATAGGTTTTCAAAATAATTTCTTATTGTCTTCTGTATTTCTGAAGCGTCTGTTGTAATATTGCCTTTTTCATCCCGTATGTTAGTAATTTGAGTTCTCTCTCTTCTTCTCTTCGTTAGTATGGCTAGGGGTCTGTCGATCTTATTTATTTTTTCAAAGAACCAACTTTTTGTTTTGTTAATTTGTTCAATAGTTTCTTTTGTTTCAATTTCATTGATTTCTGCTCTGATTTTAATTAATTCTTGCCTTCTGCTACATTTGCTGTTGTTTTGCTCTTTTCTAGGGCTTTGAGATGAAGTGTGAGCTCATTTATTTGTTGGTTTTTCCTTTTTTTGAGGAATGACCTCCAGGCGATGAATTTCCCTCTTAAAACTGCTTTCATTGTGTCCCATAGATTCTGATATGTTGTGTCTGTATTTTCATTTATCTCTAAGAATTTTTTGATTTCTTCCTTTATGTCTTCTGTAACCCATTGATCATTCAGTAACGTATTGTTCATTTTCCATGTGATGTAGGATTTTTCCTTCCTTCTTTTATCATTGATTTCCAGTTTCATTCCATTATGATCTGATAAAGTGCATGGTATTATCTCTACCCCTTTATATTTACTGAGGGTTGCCCTATGGCATAATATATGATCTATTTTTGAGAAGGTTCCATGTGCTGCTGAGAAAAAAGTATATCCACTTGATGATGGTTGATCTATTCTATATATGTCAGTTGAGTCTAGGTTATTGATTGTGATATTGAGGTCAATAGTTTCTTTATTCAACTTTTGTTTGGAGGATCTGTCCAATGGTGAGAGAGGTGTGTTGAAGTCACACATGATTATTGTGTTTTGGTCTATTTGATTCTTGAACTTGAGGAGAGTTTGTTTTATGAACGTTGCAGCACCATTATTTGGTGCATAAATATTGATAATTGTTATGTCTTGTTGGTGAATGGTTCCTTTTAACAGTATATAATGTCCTTCCTTATCCCTTTTGATTAACTTAGTCTTGAAGTCGATTTTATTCGATATGAGAATGGCCACCCCTGCTTGCTTACGAGGACCGTGTGCATGGTATATTTTTTCCCAACCTTTTACCTTGAGCCTGTGTATGTCTTTTCCAATCAGATGTGTCTCCTGGAGGCAGCATATTGTTGGATTTGTTTTTTTAATCCATGTTACCAGCCTATGTCGCTTTATTGGAGAGTTTAAGCCATTAATGTTTAGAGTTACTATTGATATATGGTTTGTACTTCCTGCCATGTTTGATTATTTATCTCTTTTTTTTTTCTAATTTAGTTTGTTTCTCCATGATTATCTTGCCCCCCGTCTTCTGTCTTTACCGAGGCACTTCCCGCTGATGGTTTTGGTTATTGTTTTTCATTTCTTCCTCGTGTAGAGTTTTGCTCAAGACGCTTTGCAATGCTGGTTTTCTGGCTGCAAATTCTTTTAGCTTTTGTTTATCATGAAAGATTTTTATTTCGTTGTCGTATCTGAAGCTTAATTTTGCTGGATACAGAATTCTTGGTTGGCATCCATTGTCTTTCAGTGTTTGAAATACGTTGTTCCAGGATCTTCTCGCTTTCAGCGTCTGTGATGAAAAATCCGTTGTTAACCTTATTGGTTTACCCCTAAATGTAATCTGCCTCTTTTCTCTTGTAGCTTTTAATATTTTCTCTTTGTTCTGTATATTGGATATCTTCATAACAATGTGTCTGGGCGTTGGTCTACTGTGATTTTGTGTGTTCGGTGTCCTGTATGCATCTTCAATTTGTATATCTGTTTCCTTTTTTATTTCTGGAAAGTTTTTTGTAATTATTTCATTCAGCAAGTTACTCATTCCCTTGGCATGAATCTCTGTGCCTTCCTCTATCCCGATGACTCGTTAGTTTGGTTTTTTTAAGTTATCCCAAATCTCTTGGATGTTTTTCTCGTGATTTTTTACCAGCCTATCTGAGTTGGCTAGACTCTTTTCAAGATGATATATTTTTTCTTAATTATCTGATGTTCTGGCTTCTACTTGCTCCACTCTGTTAGTGATACTCTCGATTGAGTTTTTAATTTGGTTTATCGTTTCCTTCATTTCTAGAATTATTGTTTGATTTTTTTTATAATCTCTATCTCCTGATAAAGATGCTTAACTTCTTCTTTTATCTGTTTATGTAATTCATTTTCAATGTGATCTAAGGTTCCTTTCCATCTGTCTAAGGTGTTCCTTGAGTTCTTTATATGGCCATTTTTCTGATGACTCCAGGTCCTCCTGAATATTTAGGCTGTCCTTCATTGTTTGTACTCCTTTTCTTCCTTGCTTTTTTATGCTCATGATACTTCTTGTTCTGTTTGACTGCTGAGTTACTGTTTACTCTTATAAATTTATTTGATGCTTGGGAGGAGAGGTATTAGAAGGGAAGGGAAGAAGTCACTAAAGAGAGTGAGTGTAGGCAGGTAGAATTCAAGAAAGGGGGAATAAGAAAATTGAAAAGAAATGAAAAGACAAAAGAAAAAAAGTGAAAAGAAAGAAAGAAAAAACGAAAAAATAAAAATTTAAAACCAAAAAAAAATTATAATGATAATAAACAAATGGAAATTAAAGTTTAGAAAATAATAGTAATAACAATAGAATAAAAAGAATTAAAAAAAATTGAAACCATTAATGAGAAAGTTGAAGAGCAACAACAACATCAACAACAAAAAGTAAAAATAAAATTAAAGAAAAATAGCAATAATAATCATTAAAAAAATAATAAATGCAGTCTTAGAGCTCAATTAACTTCTCTTCCAGTAGGTGGGAACTGGGCCAGGCTTCTCTTCTTGATGGGTGGGAACCAATCACTGTGCCTCAGCTCTTCTTCCCAGACTGTGCGGGTCTCCAGTCCTGAGTGCCTAGGGCCTTCTCTTGTGGTTCCTCAAGCCAGGCCCCGCTCACCTGTGAAGCTCGCCACAATACTGGCTACACGCCGGGTCTGCTGCTCTTGGGAGCCCTGTTTCCATGGATGCCTGGGCACACCCTTTCTGTTTGACTCCCTCAGACCCTAAGTTTGTAGGGCTTGGGGCTGAGGACCCCCAGCGAATTTCTTTGCCCTCAGGTAGCAACTCCTCTGGTAGCTGGTGCAAGGGACCTCTGTTGTCAGCAGAGGGATACCCTGGGTCTGACTATCGTGCTCAGTTGGCTTTTACCTCTGTGAGTTCAGGTGGGCCGACTAGTTATTTCAGCGGGATCATTAGTTCTGAGTCACTAGAAGCAGGCGAACCAGAACTAGAATGCAGCCCAATCCGGGCTCGGTGTGTTCTGAGAGGGGCAGACTGTTCGCCCGGGATCCCCTTCAGCTCAACAGTGCCTAGTCGTCCTGAGCGAACAGTATTTTGACAGTTTACTTCTCCCTATGCTCGTGCAGCTGAAGGGGTTAGAGACTTGATCTCTCCGCGTCCGCCGCCATGTTGGATCACTTAGATTTTAAATTGTCACTCATCTTATCAGCTGTTCCATTTAACTCGGCAGCTCACTCACGCGGTGAAGAGTCTGCTCTGTGGTGCTATGTGGGAAGTGGCGGCGGCGGCGGCACGGTGGCGGCCCAGCTGTGGCCTTCGGGACCCCCGGGGAGGGGGTGTGGGTTGGGGGAGGGGAGGCAGCGCTTCGGGGCCGCGCGGGCCGGGTACAGGACACGCGGGAGAGCGGGCGGGGTGGGGGAAAGAAATTGAGATCTAGATTTAGGGACTGAGCTTGGGAGGAGAGACGGCTGGGGAGAAGCAAAGCCGAAAGGCGGAGAGGAGAAGGAGAAGGGGCCGAGGGAGCCGGGCAGCTCGGACTGCAGCCTTACTGCTCGCGCTGAAGTCGTGAAGGACTCACTCCACCTTGGCTGGAGTCGTGGCGGATTCACTCCACCTAGGCCCCTTTCTTGACACGGTGCTGAGTCTTTGTCGACAGATCTCCTTTAATGATCTTTACTTCATCTTTTAAGACGCGGCAACATACGCTGCGGGCGCGGTGGCGCCGAGCACGGAGCGGCTTACTCACTTCCCGCCGCCATCTTCTCCAATCCGGTTACAATTTCGGCATTAGCTTTTTAACATAGGAATTAACATTGAATGAGTCTTTGTGAAATATGGTATATGAATTCAGAGGAATCATTGTATATTTTCTTTTATGTAAATGGACTAGAGTTGCAGGAAATAGAAAGTGAAGTTGTTGTTACTTATTTTTATTTAATTTGAAAAATTCTTTGGAATTGTATTGATTCCTAATTTTTGTCCTATCCTTTGTCATACAGATTTGAAACCAAAATAGACTCATTTCATATTACTGGCTTACCAGATAATTCAAAAAAACCCCGCCTCCTGTCTTCATTGGATGGTACATCACTCTTCCAGATTATATTTGAGATTAATCCATTAGATGAAACTGTTTCTCAGAGGTGTATCATAGAAGCTGAACCATTGGAAATGATATATGATGCAGTTAGTATTTTTTATGTTACCAATTTTTAATATAATTTAGATTGTCTTGAGATTGTGCTTCACATTAATGATTTTTTTTTTTTTTAAATAGAGGACAGTGAATAGTATAATAGAATTCTTCAGGCCTCCAAAAGAGGTATGTCTAGCACAGCTCACTTCAGCAACTTTAACAAAACTTGAAGAATTTCGTGAAAAGACAGCAACAGGTAAATTAATTAAATTTAATAAATTAAATACTATTTCATACTTAATAATTTTATTTATGCTAACATGATTTTGGTAAAGTTTAAATTTATTTCTAGAATGGATACAGTGTAATAGAAATTAATTTGTTACTTTTTCCGGGGGTGGGGGTGGGGGTGGTGATGGTGGTAATTAGAGATTGAGCTCGCTAGCACTCAACCATTGAGCCACATCCCTAGCCCTATTTTGTGTTTTATTTAAAGATAGGGTTGCTTAGCAACTCACTGTTGCTTAGGCTGGCTTTGAACCTATGGATCCTCCTGTCTAAGCCTCCTGAGCTGCTGGGACTACAGACATGTACCACCAGGCCCAGCAATTTATTACTTTTCTGTTGAAAGGCATGTGTAATAATAATCATTTTTTATACTCAGAAAGTTGATAGTTAGGATCTTTGGACCTCTGTTTTTGACAATAGGCCTGTCATTTCCTTACCATAGTTTGATATATTGGCCTCAGAAAATAAAATTTCCATCCTTTTATGGGAAGGGTTAAAGTTACAGATTTGGTTTTTAAAATGTCAGTTCATTATAGTGAACAATCAGCACAAAAGCAATTACTATTTTAGCCAGTCTCTTAAAACTGTGAAGACAGTAACTTATAATCAAATCAGTGAAAAATACATTGAGTTTATTAATGTAGGAGGTTAGGAGATTTGTAGGTCTAGGAGATAAGGCTCAAATTAACTCAAGATAAACTCGAAACTCTATTTATGATCATTATTATTAGGCACTCCCGCACAGGAACCTTTCCTTTATAGTCTCCAACTTTACTTACTTTTGGTAGAGTTGACCCAAGTGTACATTTTAAATTACATTTAAAACAACAACAACAACACATCTTTTTCCTTTAAATGTCCCTGAAGGACTGTGTTTAGGCTATACTGTTTTGCTAGGTGTTTAAGACCAAGTTGGTCAAAACCACCTTGTTCCTATCTACTCTTAAGAGTCAGCTGAGATTCCTTGGGGATGTGTGTTAAGCCTCTTGGCTCCTTTAGCTTTCCTCTACCAGTGGTGCCATCTGCCAGGATGGGTCAGTCACATATGGGTCCATATGTGACTTCTCTTGTAAGCATGGAGGGCATTACCGTCTCCAGTGACCCTTCTCCAAAGACCGACTTTGAAGAATATAAGAAGGGTAGTTATAGGGTTTATAGGATTGAAGTAATTTTCCCCAGGAAGTTATCCCTCTGTTCTCCAAGGGTTGACATTTAGACCTTACTGGAGGAAGGCACAGCTATGACTCATAGGATATTGGAGAAGCCATTATGGTGCCATGCTAACAAACTTGCTGAAAACCTGCTTCTGAAATGTTCTAGAAATCCTTCCTTAGGTGATAGGGAAAGGTGTTCAGGCATCCCCTTACATACATTCTGCCCTGAAAACACCTGAGGAGAATGATTCTAAAGAAAGATGCTGGCTATTGGGTACTGTTGTCCCTTATGTGCTACCTGTGCTTAGTGTTGGAGAAAGCTGCATTGTTGCAGCATCTTGCTGAGGGGTTGCACTAAAATCAGGAAGTAATATCCTTTCTTTTTATAGTCTTCCTTTATTCTATCTTATCTTCAGTGCTTGTTGGTAAAAGAAAAGCATTGAAAGGGCTCAGGTCCAGTTTCATAGAGCAGGCAAAAGGGTGAATTTGGAGTTGAGGAAATAAATTGATAATAGGACCAGATGTTATGAAGGAAATGAGAATGATGGATGTCCTAATTTAGTTTTGGTAATTGTACCAGAGATCCCTTTGAAAAATTGATACAAGATTCAGTTCTCTTAGAGGATGCCACAGTCTGGCTGGGCACAATTCAGGAGCCACTTGTCAAAAGAAACGAACTTTATTTTTAGAACTACAAATGCCAAACAAAACAGCTCCTCAGGAAAAACCCTCAGAGCCCAACTGCCACCACCGGCTTCCCACAAGTCTCTTGCCCTCCCCCACTCCTCCTGCTCTTGAGGCCGATTGGCTGGGTCGCGTGGGCGGAGCCAGAAAAGTCCCCCAATGAGCAGCTCTGTAGTCTGAAAGGGCTGGGAAACAGCCTAATGAGCATCACCACAGAGGAGCCAATCAGCTAGAAGTTGCTGGGGCCGCTGTGAGCCAGTCATCAGCTGGCAGTCTGAAAGTTTGCTGGGGCCCCTTCGGCTGTGGCTCTCAACAAGAGGATAAGAGGCAGTCATCAAATTTGGATAGTAACTTAGAAAAGAATTTCGAAGTGCAGAAAGCTGGTTCTAATGTAGTGAATGTGAGGCGGAGAGTGGAACGATGTTAAAGAGGCACAATCTCAATTATGCAAAACAATGATGGAGAATTAAGCAGAGGATTTTATTATAAATATGAGAAATAGGGGTGAGACATAAGTAGGTTTAACATTTAAAATAAAATTTTCCTTCTTCCTTTTCATTGAAAGTAACATAGGGAAAAAGATCATTGTGTCGTAACATTAAGAAAGGATTCATTGACACCAGATTGGCCAGGGTGGTGTGGGGGGAAGGAAGAGGGTATGGGAATGGGAAATACAACTGATGAACTGGACAAAAATTTCCTGTGTTTCCTATATGAATATATGACCAGTGGAACTCCACATCATGTACAACCACAAAAATGGGAAGTTATATTCCATGTATATATGATATGTCAAAATTCATTCTACTGTCATGTATAACTAAAAGAGAACAAATAAAAAAATGTTTAGGGGGAAAAAAAAGAAACAATTCATTGAAAGTGAGGCATAGGACTTCCAGGGAGTATAGGGCATAGATTTGTAGAGGCAGGAGGAATACACAGATAATTTGAGTTGAGGAACCATTAGCCTAGAGATGAAGATAGAGAAATATGCTTTAACAGGTAGAATCTGGAGGATTTTGAGGGTCAGACTGTCCCTTTTGGGTACTTCTTATGACTTACTCAGCAAATAAACTTGAGTAAATTGTACAATCTGTGTTTCAATCCAGATCATGGCGGTGGGAATGGTTTGAGCAACTGTGTTTTAGTCAGTTCTGTGTTTTAAGTTCTAAGCTTATGGGATGATTGTCAGAATTTGATGATCTGTCAGTCTGTATTCATTTCTGTTTTTGACTTTACTTTTCATCCTCATTTTAAGAGATTTCGTTTGAATCTGCTTTGTTTAGGTTATTGGAGATGTCAATAGTCCCCTTTACCCCCAGAGTATTGCTTGGTTCAGCCTAGGCAAGGCCTTTGGAATTCCTTGAAAATGATAGTTTTGTTATTAATTTATCATATTTCGAATAAGAACTGGTCCAGACTATGATCTTAGGCTATTTTCTATTATTATATAAAAGTGTATATTTAAATTATTTTTTATTTAATTCACTTTCTCCCTTAGCTTGTTTATCAAATTTATCATATGCTGGCACTTGACACTTCATATATGTTTTTAAACTTTACATTTCTTTTTTTTTCCCTTTAATTTTTATTGTTGGTTGTTCAAAACATTACATAGTTCTTGACATATCATATTTCACACTTTGATTCAAGTGGGTTATGAAATCCCATTTTTACCCTGTATACAGATTGCAGCATCACATCAGTTACACATCCACTGTTTTACATATTGCTATACTAGTGTCTGTTGTATTCTGCTGCCTTTCCTATCCTCTACTATCCCCCATCCCCTCCCCTCCCATCTTCTCTCTCTACCCCCTCTACTGTAATTCATTTCTCCCCCTTGTTTTTTCCCCCTTTCCCCTCACTTCCTCTTGTGTGTAATTTTGTATAACCATGAGGGTCTCCTTCCATTTCCATGCAATTTCCCTTCTCTTTCCTTTTCCCTCCCACCTCTCACCCCTGTTTAATGTTAATCTTCTTCTCATGCTCTTCCTCCCAACTCTGTTCTTAGTTACTCTTCTTATATCAAAGAAAACATTTGGCATTTGTTTTTTAGGGATTGGCTAGCTTCACTTAGCATAATCTGTTCTAATGCCATCCATTTCCCTCCAAATTCTATGATTTTGTCATTTTTTAATGCAGAGTAATACTCCATTGTGTATAAATGCCACATTTTTTTTTTTCCATTAGTCTATTGAAGGGCATCTACAGTGGTTCCACAGTCTTGCTGTTGTGAATTGTGCTGCTATGAACATCGAAGTAGCAGTGTCCCTGTAGCATGCTCTTTTTAGGTCTTTAGGGAATAGACCGAGAAGGGGAATAGCTGGGTCAAATGGTGGTTCCATTCCCAGCTTTCCAAGAAATCTCCATACTGCTTTCCAAATTGGCTGCACCAATTTGCAGTCCCACCAGCAATGTACAAGTGTAAACTTTACATTTCTTTATAAGTATATTATATCTTACATATCTACTTATAATTTTATCTTATATAATAAGTACATTTAAAGTTATTGACTTATTCAATTTGAACATGTATTTCTCAATGAATATTTTAATTTTAAGGTTTTTATTAAAATATACTGATCTTCTTACATTTATGTCACTTTACTAATAATCCTTCGTAATAGTGTATTAACATTGAGTCACTAAACATGGAATAGGTTCTTTTGGGGATTTGTCCTTTGAAGAAAAAAGTACTATTATAGGAGTCATTGTAGTTCCAAATAGGAATATCATGAACTGTTCAAATACTGAATTTTCTGAATCTCTTCTTTTAAATTAATACAAGGTTAAATTAATGCAAGGTTTTTAAATTAATACCTGCTCTTCTCATTTAATACTCTTATGAGCTTGGTCTAACCATGGTCCTGTTCTGAAAAAAAAATGTTCAGTTAAACTATAGATATTATTGACTGCAGTATGAGGGTTTGTTTTCTTATTATAATAGTTTAGTTTCTTATTTATAATTCACATTGAAAATACTTAGTCCTCACAATCATTTTTGTGATAGTTTTCTTCCCTGCCTTCCTTCTTGTCATTGTGAAGTAAGGTGCCTTTCTATTTAGGTAGCAGATCTCTTGAAATTTTATAAATCAAAACATCTGTTTTTTTTTTCACTAAAACAGATTTGATGGCTTTTTAAAGAATTTATTTATGTAAAGGAGGGGTTCCTCTCTGATGGAGTCATTAATAATTTATTTGATTTAAATTTGATGCTGGGGCTGGGATTGTGGCCCAGTGGTAGTGCACCTGCCTAGGATGGGTGAGGCTCTGGGTTCGATAATCAGCATCACATAAATACAAGTCAACAACAAATAAATAAAGATTAAATTAAAAAAAAAAGCTGATGCTGGACTCCAGCACTAAAGTAGATTAATTTGGCTTACTAATCACATGCAAGTGAGTGAATTAAAATTTTTTGAACAATATCTAAGGAATGTGGAATCCTGGTTTGTTGCCTTTTCTGGTTTACATATGATTTTATTAAAGATGATTTAATGATCCAGCAGTTTTCATCCTTTCAGAGTAAAATCATCAAGATCAAGTACCATTGTTTAACTGTATTAAATTTATGAGTTGGAATGACTGCATACAGATTCTAATAGTAACCGTGAAAAAATGTTTCATATCACTTAATTTTTTTTTTTTTTTAGGTCAGTATCTTTCTCTCCAGTTTTAGCCAAATTGACTGTGTGGGCTAAAAACCATTTTCTTTTTTTTTGAAATTGCTCTTATTTTATACTCAGATTTAATTGGTGTATACATTAACCAACAAATAATTTGCATTTATTTTGGAAATATTTTGCTCAAGATTATTTTAAAATCAGTACTACTTTCATATTATTTTAAGATTATGCTATAAATTTTTATGTTTAGTGACACCGTATTTTTTAAGTAATTTCTGAGAAGTATTCATTTCAAAGATTTAAATTTTCTACAGGTCTTTTGTATATTATTGAAACACAGAAAGTTCTTGACCTCAGAATTAACTTGAAGGCTTCATACATTATTGTCCCACAAGATGGAATTTTTACTCCTACATCTAATCTACTACTTTTGGATCTTGGTCATCTAAAGGTACATAATAGTAATATTTGATTCATGATATGGCATTTAGGGTATTATGAATCTTTTTTTTTAGGCTGTTTGATTGGCTTACTGATTTTTAGATTTGTGGTAGATACTAGTATTTGAGAAATCTTCCTTTCTGGTAAAGAAAGTGCAGTGTCATTTAATTAGGTGTTCCCGCCCTCCTTCTAAAAGAAAAATAACCAATTGAACTCTTAAGGGCAGGAGTACACTGAAAAATTATATTTGTAGAATTTGAGTTGTACTTGAAAAGTTTATTTCCTTTTCTGTTTAATCTTTACTTGATTAATTAAAGTAAAATAGAGGGAATTCTGGAGATAATCAAATATATCTTTATTCTTTTGAAATTTTTGTGTATAATACTGATATTTTAATTATATATAAATATTGACATTTTAATTGTATCAAATGATTTAAAATTGAGAGATGGTTATCTATTTACCAAAGTTATTTTCTTTTTCTTCCAATTATGAACTTTTTTCTTCTCAAATAGTAAGTAAAGAACAATTATTTTTGACTTTTTTTTTTAAAGAGAGAGAGAGAGACACACAGAGAATTTTAATATTTATTTTTTAGTTACCGGCGGACACAACATCTTGGTTTGTATGTGGTGCTGAAGATCGAACCCGGGCCTCACGCATGCCAGGCGATCGTGCTACCGCTTGAGCCACATCCCCAGCCCCTATTTTTGACTTTTGAGATCTGTGCTGTGCTACCCATTAGATACATTTGATTAAGTTAAAATTAAACAAAAATTCAGTTCCTTAGTGACATATTAGTCATATTTAAGAGTTTTGAAGTCAGAAGTGGCCAGTGGCTGTTGTGTTGAACAACATAAAAGTTCTATTAAACAGCCCTGCTCTAAATCATTAAGGATAGAGAAATACCAGTAACAATTTAAAGGTCTAAGAGAGATGAAAAATGTTAGAATTGATTTCTTTTGGCTACCTAACAAGTATGTGCCTTTCCTTAATATTGGCGTTTTCTTTTATTGATTGATTATACTCTGCACTGGGAACATATGTAGACATTCACTGGCTTTATATTTATAATAAGCTTATACAGCTAATTATTCACATTTGAATTTGGTTATTCAATTGTTTCAAGGACAATATGGTGCAGTGGGAAGAGCATAAGGTCAGGAGTTAAGTATATAGTTTTGTGACATTTGGTAATTCACTTAATCTGTTACCCAAAATTCATTACATTTCAAAGTTAATACTTTTTGACTGTTTATTTCACATGAGATATATAAACAGAAGAAAAACTGTGTATATGTGTGTGTTTGTTTAAATATGTACACACACAGATATCTATCTATACCTATTTATTTATTCATCAGTGAGTGAAAGAATAAGATCTTTGAGCGATTCCTGGAATGTTAAGTGAAAAGAATCCCATGTCAAGAAAAGGGAGAATACAGTATAACATCTTTGGAGTCACATAAATGGCAAAGTTGGGTCTTAAATTTTACCATCCTAATATTAAATCCTAGACTCTTATTGCTATAAAACTATCTAAATATCTGTCTTTGTACAATGGAAACGTTTTATAAGCTAAATTTATCTCTTGGTTGATCTGGCTCTCAGTGAGGAGTCTTATCAGATTTTAAGTATTTGTAGATGTATAATTTCTAGTACTGTCTTGGTTTTCCTCTTTTAATATAAGTAATGGGAAATATAACTTTACATGTAAAAATTTACCTTATGTCCTGTCCTTCTCATTATATGTCTTAAGAATAATGACTTTTCTAATAGCATTACAATATGTGTCTGCATGTGAGTTTCTTTTCCTATTAAATTTTTACATTATAGGTCTGAAAGATAAAAACTTTATACTTATATTTTGAAATATTTTGCATAGTCTAAACTTTTAAAATTAACTTCAAGGTGGCAAGTAAAATTCGTTCGGAATTACCAGATGTGAAACAAGGTGGGCCCAACCTTGAAGAAATTATGCAAAGAGCTTATGATTCCTTTGATATTAACCTTACAAGCATACAACTACTTTATAGTAGAGTGGGTAAGTATAAAATGCATTATTGATTGATTTTGCTGAAAGTAATTTAATTAGGTTTTTAGATACTTTGTCTAAAGACATTCTTCATAATTTTTGAATTAAAAGCAATAGTATATATTGCCTAAAGGTGTTCAGGGCAGCCTCCAGCAACAAATGTCATTAGTGCCAAGGTTGAGAAATCCTGATCCATATCAGAATTTCTAACCTTGGACCAAAGATTGGCACATATTACTAATGATATGTGTACATATTTTTTATGTACACATATTTATTTTTTAAATTTTAAATTTATTTTTTCTTGCGGTATTGGGGATTGAGCGCAGAGTTTTGCAAATGGTAGTCTAGAACTCTACCACTGAGACTCACTCTTAACCCTGTTGATGATATTTGTGTTCACAGTTGGATAACCAGAAGAGGCAAAGAGGCTTCTCAAAGCTAGAGGCAACTAATCTGGAGTCTCTGATAGCCTAGACTATAGATAGCCAAACAAAGCCTGAGGAGGTTCACTCTCCTGGGCATCTGTATCCCAATCATTGTGGTATACAGTCATGCATCAGTGGTCAAGTTCATTTTTTAGATGAAGACAACTAGAAATTTATTTGACAACAAAGTCAAAAGTGTATAAATGCTTTTTCAGAGAATAAATTATGGCATTTGGTATGTTTGAATGGACATTTTGGTCATAGGTTTTTAAAGTCTGTGAGCCATACTTAATATTTAAGATACTAAAATGGTTAAAATTTTAAAAATCCATTATTACTGTGAAGATTATTGAAATTCTTTTTGATTAATTGTTCTCAAATAATTGAATCCCTTTTTTGAACATTTTTTTTGATATGGTGTTAACTTTATATAATTGTCATAGAATCCCTTGAAAAATTCTGAAATATATGCTTCTAAATATCACATTTTTATCTATCTCAATACTGGTGGAAGAATTTTAAAAATTATACATTTTACTACTTATCTCCATGAGTGTAACATTTCCTTGGCTGGTTTTTCAAGATAAGAAGTTTATCTGACTTATAGAGTAATTAGGTGCAAATGAGGTAGTTCGTGTGAAAATGCATTGAGATCACATTCGTCTTATTTGTGTGTGTGTGTAGGGCTGGGAATGTTGAGTCTTAGGAATGCTAGACAAATATTCCACCTTCAAACTACACCCCTAGCCCTAAATAAAATTTTAAAGTTTTCTTTCTGATTATAAATGTCTGCTTTAGAAAATCTGGATGATTCAGAAAACAAAAAGAACCATCCTTTGTCTTATTGCTTAGACATGAGCTCTGTTGGTAGTTTTAGTGTTTTTTTTTAAAAATATTTATTGTTAAGCTTTAGATGGATACAATATATTTAGTTTACATTTATGTGGTGCTGAGGATTGAACCCGGTGCCTTGTGCATGCTAGGTGAGCACTCTACCACTGAGCCACAACTCTAGCCCCTCTTTTAGTGTTTTTAACAACATATGTGTCCACGAATGTATTGGATATGCTGTGTAATGTTAATGTGTGTAGGTATTTGTGATTTTTAAGGCAGCTTTATATAGTTTTTAAAATCCAAATAATTCTTTTACTTTACAAATAATTTTTGGTCACTGGAATTTATGATTTTTATTGGCTGTGTTGTGTTCTAAGGCTATTCTGTAAGTTATTTAATTGTTCCCTTACTGAAAATTAAGGCTGTAACACTGCAGTGAGCATAGCCTGAGGGTCATGTTTGTAGACCTGGGTATGAATTTCAGATTTATTATTAGCCCCTTGACTTTAGGAAATTTTGGAAGCTCTGAGCCTCAGTTTTATAAAATGGGATAATTTTAAACCGTGAGGAGAATTAAAGTTTATATATTACCTACAACAATGCTAGTTATAAATCTTGAGTAAATGGTAACATTTATTAGTTACTATTAAATAAATTTACCTTTTTTTCCATTATGGCCTTATACCCATGTAATTCTGGGGTACAATATCTAGCTTTATGGTGATTGTCAATGAATATATAGTAGATTTACTTTAAACTTCTGCTTTTTAAAAAGAATAAGTATTTTTTTTTCTAGTAGAACCTAAAAGAAAGTTTTGTGAAGAAAAAAAAGAAAGCAAAAAAGTGATAAAAGGGAAAAGAATTTGCCTGTTGATTGTGTATACCTGAGAATGTTATGGGATATTTTCTCATGCAGTGTGTGAATATAAGAGATTGGATTTGCTTTTGTAATGTTAATGTGTGGAGGTATTTGTGATTTTTTTAGGCATTTAATTATTCCCTTATTGAAAATTAAAGCTTGTAACATTGTAGTGAGCATAGCTAGAGGGTCATGTTTATAGAATTGGATATGAATTTCAGATTTATTACTAGCCTATTGACTTTAGAAAATTTATAAGTTCTGTGCCTCAGCTTTATAAAATGGGATAATTGTAAACCATGGGGAGAATTAAAGTTTATATATTACCTATGGTAATTTTAGGTTTACTATGTTATTCAGATTATTTCAAGATTAAATATGAACTGTTTTCTGTAATTAGGTGATAATTGGAAAGAAGCACGAAAACTCAATGTATCTACACAGCATATTTTGGTGCCCATGCACTTCAATGTGGAACTCTCTAAGGCTATGGTTTTCATGGATATAAAGATGCCCAAGTATGTATGAACTGTTTTATGCACTGTGGAATTTCTCAGTGTTTCTTTAGTTAAGGAAATACCATTTTTATTGATTCTTTTTTTGTGTGTGTGATAAAACATATGGTTAAACTATTTTTAAGTGGATAGCTTACTTTTGTTGGTAAGCCTTAAGTTCCTTCATACCACCATTACCTACCATCTGTCTCTAGAACTTTATCATTTTCTAGACTGAATGTAAATACCCATTAAATAATAATGCCCCATTCTGCTCTTTCCTGACCTCAGCCCCTGACAACTGACATTCTATTTTGTCTTATGAATTTGGCTATAAGTGAAGTCATCAAATATTTTACCTTTTTTATCTGGATTACTTAAGTTAGTATAAAGGGTTCAAATTTCATTCATGAAGTGTATGGCCAATAGAGTTTAGTCCTCTACTTTTTTTTATTGATCTGGCTTATTGTCTGATTGTTCTGTCCATTATTGTAAATGGGATTTTGAAGTCTCCTAATATTATTAGAGAGCTGTCTATTTCTCCTTGTTAATTCTATCAATGTTTGATTATATATTTTTGAGCTCTGATGGCTGGTGTATATATTTTATAATTTTTATATCTTTTTGTTGACATGACTCACAAATTTCATTATATAAATGTCCCTCTTTGTCCTTTGTTTGACTTGTAATCTGTTTTGATTTATTATAATTAATCCTTTTTTCATTGGATGATTATCTGTATGGAATGTCTTTTGAATTCCTTCACTTTTGACCTATGTTTTTTCTGGACCTAGAGTCTCTTATACATAGCATACAGATGGATCTTAATTGTTTTATTAATTCTGTCAACTTTATATCTTTTGGGAAGTTGAGAACATTTATATGTAAAGTAAATACTGATGGGGGATAATTTACTTTTGTTGGTAAGCCCTTTGTTATAGCTTGTTTTCTTTCTCATTTCGTGTATTATTGCCTTTATGTTTAGTTGATATTTGTTGTGAAATGTTTTTAATCTCACCTCATTTCTATTTTTTGTATGTTTTATAGATACTTTCTTTGAGGTTACCATGGAGATGACATATAATATCCTAAAGTTATTACAATCTGACTAAAATTTATACCAATTTAATTTCAGTTGTATGAAAAAAAAGTTTCCAGTTCCATCCCCTTCAGTTTGTTATTGATGGCACAATTTAAAATGTTATGTACTCTGTACCTATTAGCATAGATTTAGAGTTATTTTTATGCAATTGTCTTTTAAATCCTATAGAATATTATAAAATTGGAATTATAAACTAAAATTATAATAATATTTGTTTGTTCATGTATTCATCTTTACTGTGATCTTTATAATTTATTATTAACTGAAGCTTGAGCCCAAGACTCAAAGTAGAAAAGTCTGTTGAACTAGACCAGACCATTTAGCTAGTTTTTTCCTTAAATAGTTTTATATTATAGTAGGCTATTTCATCTCTTCTTCATATCAGCATCATTTTTCTTTTTTTGCATGCATTCCTCCTTGGCCAGAACTATTTTAAAATTTTATCAAAGACTCATCTAACAACCTACCAAACAGTTTCAGAATAATTGTTACTAGTAAGTTAGCAAAAGAATGCTCAAATGTTTGTGCTTTATTAAGTATAGGAAGAATACAGGGGATTCGGGTTATCCTGATCTTTTCCATATGGTATGTGGTGCGGACCTTGTTTTTACTTAAAGGGGAGACCTAAGAGACTCATCCCCTCCTCTCACCATTTTTTCCTACTTCTCTCTTTCCTTCTTTCTTTCTTTCTTTCTTTCTTTTTTTTTTTTTTTGCTTAATTTTAGTCCTCTTTTGGGATTTGAGATACCATCTACCCCAAGAAGCATTCTCTGACCATTCTCAAACTTTTTGTTTTTTGACTTTTAACTTATAGTGCCTCTTTTTGTTAGTAGACATTGTCCAGAGTCCTAAATCTTGTTCTTCTAGGCTTCCTTCTCTTATATAAATCAAAGTGTGTTTTAACTTGAGGTACAGGAATACCTGGAATTTTGGTTAAGTGAGAGAAGGAAAGACAGCCATTCCATATGTTCTCTTGCTTTTCATATTTCAGCTTTAGGTATGATTTGATTTTAGAGGTAAAGCTTAAATTCTTTCATTACTTCCCAGATGTCCCCCTGTCTATTTATTTGTAAAAATTTTCAGTCTGTGATAAAGAGCAAATATGTATATAATTTCCTTTTGTCAGCGTAAGAATTTAAATTTATTTTTTTCTGGGATAATTTACTTTTGTTTTTTCTTGGTAAATCCTGGATATTATAGGGTACCAGAAAAAAGAAAGGAGGAGATTGAGGGAAGAAAAGGGAAACTTATCTTGCTTTGGACTTGCTCTGTCAGTATATGATTAGAGAGAATATTATATCCTTGATATGGGGAATAGATTAGCATAATAGGATTAAAAATATCTGATTAAAATATCAAACATAATCACAGTCCCAAAATACCAATGGTTTAAAAAGGTGAAATGTCAGAAGTTATTTGGGTTTTATTTGTAAGCTCTTGAGTAACATCGAATGATATGATTATTATGTAAAATCCTGATACTCTACAAGTGTCAGCAACCTTTCTTTGAAGTTTGAACTGAATAAATTTTAAGGTACATAAAAGGAACCCTGTTATTTGGTAGGTAGAACTTTGGCACCTAGCATTGAACCCAGTGCCTCACACGTGAGAGACAGGGGCTCTACCACTGAGCTGCTGTCCCAGTCCTATAGATTTATTTTTTTGTGGTGCTGAGGCTTGAACCCAGTGCCTCACAGGTGCAAGGCAAGCATTGCATCACTGAGTCATAACCCCAGCCCCACATCTAGCATCTTGAGATTGTACAAATTGAATATTTTAAGAAAGTAAAGACTTTAGATGCATCAGTTGGACTGATCCATAATATGTAACTAAGTTTTACTAGGATGAATGGAATTGATTTTATATATATATAATATATATATTACTGAAGTCAAAGAAATCTTTTAAATTTTTGAAGAAACTCAAGATATATATTTCAGAAAGAAACTTTAGCAGTCACTATGCATAATTCAGAAAGGTAAGTTTTAGAGAAAAATACAGGGATCAAAATTGTGCATGAAAACTTTCCCTTGAGGTCTGTCTCTTTTTAAATTCTATGTCTTGTATCTGTAAGCAAAGTACACTGCCTAGGCCATTAAAAGCCTAATAAGATTCTCAACTCTGGTTTTGAGTCGTGGTTTTAGATATCTGATCTCATTGATGTGTTATCTGAACTTGCCGTAGTTTCTTCATAGGAACCATATGGGAACTTACAATCAATAGGGAATAAAAATAGTTTATATACCTCATAAATTGAGACCTACTTATGATAATATACAAAACACTTCCTTAAATATCTGTCACATAATAAACATGTGATAAATAGAAATTGCCATCTATACTTCGTAAATAGTAGAGAGGAAATAAATAGTAGAGAGGAAATAAATAGTAGAGAGGAAAACATTATTTCATTTATTTCCTCTCTACTATTTACTTAGTAAATTTTTATTTACTAAGTAAATAGTACATTTTTATTTATTTAGTAAATAGTAGAGAGGAAATAAGTGA
This sequence comes from Spermophilus citellus, assembly GCF_964194105.1. Classification (NCBI taxonomy): domain Eukaryota; kingdom Metazoa; phylum Chordata; class Mammalia; order Rodentia; family Sciuridae; genus Spermophilus; species Spermophilus citellus. The sequence goes on from NC_138183.1 coordinate 79,146,507, forward strand.
AATAATGTTAGGAAATAAGTTATCCCATCTAATGAGACCAGTTAATAAGCTAAGACAGAAATTAGTGATTTGTAGTACTTTAAATCACATTTCATTATATTTGTATAATTTGAGGAATATATTCTTCTTTTTAATTAGTGTACTTAAATCAGAATGAAAGATCCTCTATAATCATTGTTATCTTTTTAAAACAGATTCAAGGTTTCTGGAGAATTACCTCTTGTTTCTTTACGAATCTCTGATAAAAAACTGCAAGGGATTATGGAATTGGTAGAAAGCATTCCAAAACCTATATTTACAACTGATGTATCTGCCCCTGTCAAATCAATTCAGGTAATGTTTTCAGAATTAACAAAAGATTGAATGAAAAAGAAAGCTCACTAATAGTATTTGAAACTACTATAGGAATTTCAGATAAACAATTTACATTTCGTTTGGAAAATAGACATTTTAAAATGTTGATGAAGTGGTAAAAAGTACAAATAGTTAAGGAAGTTATAAAATCTATTTGTCCTCACTTTGGTAGCCTCCAATCCTTCTCCCTAATGGTAATACTATTAATCCTTGTTTGTCTAGTTTTTCAGAAAGTGTTCATGGCATATCCTAGTGTGCATACACACACAAACACATGTTTGTATAATCTTATATTCATACAATTTAAATAAATGTGATCATTATTCTTATTGTTACCATTATTATTATATATTTTACATATCTTAAGAGATATTTTCATGTTAGCACCTTTTTCATGGTCATATAATATTGAATTATATAGATACGCCATCTTTTACGTAATATGTTCAGTTTTGGTGGATATTCATTTGTATTGTTATATGTATTTACAATTTTGGAAAGTGCTGCCTTGAACTTTCTTGTATATATATTTGGTTTTACTTTTATCCATAGGATGAATTCCTACAAGTGGGATTTTTTAGTAAAATACTGTGTGAATTTTAAATTTTGATGAATTTTGCCAAATTTCCTTTCTAAATTGACTTTTAATTTTTGATACTGCTAACAGTGAATGATGAATGTCTTTTTCTTTGCTTGCATTAATCTTGAATATCAGCAATCATTAACATTTTTTTCTAAGTGAAAAAGTGTTCTTTTGTTTTGATTTTCATTTCCTTATTAGTAAGATAGAACATATTTCCTAAGTTTAACTGACTTTGAATTTCTTTCTGGAAACACTGATTCATGTTTAGTGTACATTTTTTATTAGACTGTAGTTTGTCACTCAAAATTACTTTTCCATTTTGTTGTTTGTTTTTTGTGACACAGATACATTTTTTAAACCATATAAAACATATCTGTTTTTCTCTGTCTATACTTCTGTCAGTGCTAGGGATTGAACCCAGGGCCTTGTTCATGCTGCACAAGTGCTGTATCACTGAGCCACATCCCCAGTCCTCCTTTTTAAAAAAAATACAGTCAAAATTAGTAGGTTTTTATTTCCCTTTATGATTTCTGGGTTTCGTATTATATATGTTTTCTCATTCCAAGATAATTTTAGAAAGAAAATATCCAATCATATTTTTCTTTGATAATTTCTTCAGAGGGTGTATGTTTGGACAAGTGGGGCTATCTCCTTTGGAATATCAGTGAGTGAGGCTGCTGTAACCAGGACCCATGGGACAAGGCTGTGTTTAGGCTTTCCTTATTAAATATGATAAAATAATGTTTTTCTTTTAGTCATTCTTTCACTAGATTGAGAAATTATTCTTCCTAGTTGGTTGAACATTTATTTGGATAGATATTGCAATGACTTTTCTTTATCTGTTGAGATGATCTTAATGTAATCTGTTTAAAAACTCATGAGAATAGTTTGATAGGGCTTCATAAGGTAGCCATAAAATTCTCTTTGCAAAAGTCTTCCGAAAGTCTTCAAGGAAGCTTATGGTGATTCTGTTAATAAAAGCAAAAATATGTAAAGATTTTTGAGCAAGAGTGGTGGACAAATAAGTAAATGTTCGTTTATTCATCAGTGAAATACAATTTAGCAGTGAAAATTGGTGAACTGTTGGTACAATTAAAATTTAGATTATTTTGTAAAAGAAGGAAGTTTCAGGAAAATATATGTAATAATCCCCTTTTCTATAGTTTAGAAAGAGTTACACTAAATATTATATTAAATGAGAATAATAATAAGTAACATTAAAATTATAAAACTACTTTAAAATCTACATTGTATAATGTACCTTCCTAATTTAGGCTTTATTTCTTCTCAGATCTTTCAAATTGAGTGTCTTGTCCAAGTTGATAATTTTGAATAAAAAGTTATTGTGCTACTTGACAGCGAATTGTTTTGTTTCCTCCCTGCAGGTTCAAGCATATACTGGTTTAGGACCGTCACATATTTCACAGAAAATAATTCCTGTCTTGGAACTTCCACGTATTACTGAGGATGGTAAAATGAGATTGCTTAAGGAATTTTTTGTTATTATACATATATTATTAAAATAATTTTTATTTGAAGCATATTTTCCTCATATGAGATTTAGAGGAGGTTAAATATTTTTTGCTTTTAACCTAGGTTTTCTGTAAAAAAAATTATAAGAGAAAACTAATAAATTTATTAACATTTACATCTCATTTTTACATTGGCGACATTAGAGATTAGTAACTCAAAGGGCAATTAAAATTTGGGCTTATATACCAATTTGTGTTAAACAAAGGAGTTTGGGGCTGCTATGCTTGGGGAGGGAACTTTCAGAAAGGTAACCAGGAGAGATATGGTATATAAGGATAAGATTCATTATGTTGAATAAAGGCAGCATCTTCCCCTTTGATAAGAATTTCTCATGATTAAGAGTTATTTTTCTGGTATAGAGAAGGAGACATCCTTACAAAGGTATAATTCCTTTATAAATTTTAATATTCCTTATAAAAGGGAAACTTATGCTGTGTCTTTAGAGCTGCTCTGTGTATGTTGTTTCTCAAAGTAATGAACTCAATATGACCCCTTTGTCAAAAAGAAATGGAATAGTCATATAAAAAAAAAGGCAGTTACAGATATTTTTATATTATGAAGACATTTTCACTAAAATAATACAATTTGGATATTCCTTAAAGTTGCTTTTGTAATAGGATTTTTCTTTTTCTCTTCTTTTTTTTTTTTTTTTTTTTGGTATAAGTTGAATTTGTAATGCCAAGAATCACTAGTAAGTGAATAATGTTTATTGAACTTGGGATTAAAAAAACTCCACAATACTATGTAGATGTCTAATTTGTAATGTGGTAGTTATTTTGAGAACTTGCTATAGGAAAAACTTTATATAGTTTTTTAAGTGAAGAAAAAATCAAGTTTTAATATCCAAATTAACATGAAAATATTATAAATATTCTAATATCTACTTTTTTTTATGACCACACTGGAAAAAAACTGTTATCTATTTTTAAGATTAAAAAAGGCTAAATGTTGAATGTTTTAAAAGTGCCATCTTTATCCCATTTTCTAAGGAATGCATTTTTTTGTGTGGTGACCAGAGAGGAAATTGAGTGAGGTCATGTACTCTTTCTTAACCTCAATTTTAGGTTGTTAGGGATATGTTTCAGATTATTTTAGGTTCCTTTAGAGCTCTTTATAGTTTTATCAGTGGTTGAATGTTTTTCATGATTTTGATCTTTTTAAATGTTTCTTCTTGGCCAGGGGGATATCTAAATACATGGAGGGAGGGAGGGATGAAAGGAGGGAGGGGAGAGAGAGAGAGAGAGAGAGAGAGAGAGAGAGAGAGAGAGAGAGAGAGAGAGAGAGAGAAAGAAATAGTTAAATAGTTGTATAATGTGTAGTAGTTTAACAGTGAATAGTAATCTCCCTTTATCCATGGAAGATATATTCTAATACTCCTATTGGATGTCTGAAATCACAGATAGTGCCAAATTCTATTAATACTGTGTGTGTGTGTGTGTGTAATCTGTGATTAAGTTCAGTGTGCTTTTCACCTTAGTTAAGTACTTGATACTGCATGATGAGTATAACTAACAGTATGACAGCGAAACTAGCATGAATTTATTTATTTATTTTTGGCATAGTTTCACAGAGTCATCATTCCTGGAGTGGATCTTGGCAGCATCAGCATATGGTTTTTTCTTTCCTTAAAAATTACGCATTTGGGGCTGGGGATGTGACTCAGGCGGTAGCGCGCTGGCCTGGCTCGATCCTCAGCACCACATACCAACAAAGATGTTGTGTCCGCCGAGAACTAAAAAATAAATATTAAAAAATTCTCTCTCTCTCTCTCCCTCCCCCCTCTCTCCCCCCTCTCTTTCTAAAAAAAAAAAAATTCGAGAACTAAAAAATAAATATTAAAAAATTCTCTCTCTCTCTCTCCCTCCCCCCTCTCTCCCCCCTCTCTTTCTAAAAAAAAAAAAATTACGGTATTTTATCTTTTCACTTAAAAGGAATCATTTTATGGCTTCTCTCTGGCATGTTTGAATTGCTACCATCACTACTCTTGGGCTTTGGGGCCAATATGGAATAAAATAAGGGTTACTTATACACATACAATACAGTTCTACAAGAGTCCATCTGATAATCATAATGGTTGCTAAATGACTAATGGATAGGTATTGTATGCAGTATGAATACTGAAGGAGTCCAGGTAATTGTGCCCCCAAAGTATGCTATTTTAAATTAAAGGTCTTTGGAGAGCAGTAGATGCTGGAAAAGGTTTTTTCAAGATACCACACAAAGATTAGAACTGCCAAAGATGGAAAACAATGATCTTTAGTTAAACTAATGTCTGTCGGAAGGAAAATTAAAGAATATAACCATACCTAGAATGAATTTGTTATAAGCTATTATCTGTCTCTTAGGACCATTCAATTCCCAAAGAGAATCATTTACATTATCTGAGCACTCAGTCTATTCATTTACCTAAAATCATTTACTACCCCTCCAATTGTGTATTTCACTGACCTCTTTGGGTTGTTTCAATTATCACAATCCTGTGATTCTCCCCTGTGCATGTTAATAATATATGTATCTTTTTTTCCTATTATTAGTTCATGCCAGCAAACTTGCAGACTTTTTCAGAGAGAAGGGAAACTTCTTTCTTTGCCCCTATAATATACTGACAAAGGAATAATTCATATCCGGAGTGGAATAGTGCAAGATTTTCTAATGCTACTTAGGATAGCGTGCAGTTTAAAATTTTGGAATTCTTGGAATTTTTCATTTAATATTTTTGAGCTGTGGGTGACTGTGGGTAACTGGAATCACATAAAAACAAAACTACAAATGGGGTGGGAGATTGCTTCATTCAAATTTCAGGGCCTGTCTTCTGCTGCTAATATTGCAGAGTTTATATCTAAGTCCTGTTAGACTGTTCAGATAAATGAGCATTTTAGCATGTTACTTTGAGTATTCATGATATGTAAAGTCTTGAGTGTTGTCATTTACTGTAAAATATTCTTATGAAACTTTGAAATAGACTAATGATTTCATAAGGTGATCTTTAAAGATTACATTTTATAGTTTTTCTATACTTTTTTGTAATCAAGAATGTTATTTGTTCAAAAGTAATTTTATATTCTTTTCCATTTACTTTAATTCTTAGATTTCTATTAAATTTTAAAATAAATAGATCCATAGTGTTTCATTTCAGAATATTTATTACAGTGTTATTATTAAATTGATCATTTTTTTATTATTGACTGAAACAATATTCTTGAAATTTAGACTCAGAAGAAGAATTTTTTGATGCACCATGTAGTCCCTTGGGAGAGTTTCCTCAAGTTCCAGTTAGAGTTAAAAGTTCTCAACACAAAAAATTACAAAAGCAAGATTGTTCAGTAAATTTGACTGAGATTAAAATGCGATTTGAAGTAGCAGAGGTATGTGATATGGTAAATTAATAACAGTTTTTTAAATTGTCATGTCTACCATTTACAACCTCATTGCTAATAGGTACTGCATCCCAATTAAATGATGTAAATTTTCTGTATGGTGGTTCCCTTTCATCCTCCCCTTTCTTTTGTTTGAAGAATAGCTTCTTTAATCAAGAATTAGGTGTTTGGATATGATACATTGTGGGTTTTCAATACATATTTCTTAAAAATTATTATAAAAAGTGGAGTGGTGATTATATGTGGAATGGTGATTATAAAATTGCTTCTAAATTTTAAATACATAGTACATTATTTATATCATGTGTATGTGCAAATACATTTCATATATCCATATATAGCCACTATGCAAATAAATGTGATTTTTGTTTTAATAGTAGTAATTTAATTTTCCATTCTTCTTCAGGTTTTGATTCAATTTTATCACCTTGTGGGAGATTGTGAACTACCTGTGGTAGAAATTGATGTTTTAGGATTAGGCACAGAAGTTGAACTTAGAACATTTGATTTGAAAGCAAGTGCCTTTTTGAAAGAGTTCTGCTTAAAATGCCCAGAATACTTAGGTAAGAATCTCTATTTCTTAAAAATAAATAAATTAATTTTATTACTTAACTACATGCTAGAGAACTTTTAATTATTTTAGTGTTCGAATATTTATAGTATATTTGCTCAAATATTCTCGGAGAAATATTGTGTTTATACTATTACTATTATATTGTGTTTGTACTAGTCTATTTTCCATTGATATAACAAAATACCTGAGACTGAGTTATAAGTATAGAAAAGAAGTTTAATTACCTCATAAATTTGGAAGTTGAAAGGCTGAGCTTCAGTGGCTGCATTTATTTGGCCTCTGGTGATTATCTTTTGGTGGGTGGTATGACAGCAGGAGCATATGTAGTGGAGATCACCTGGTGAGACAGGAAGCCAGAAGCTGATTCAAGGGTCAGTCTCACTCTGTTGTAACTATTCACTATAATGGATACTAACTGGGATCCCACAAGAACTATATTAATGCTTCCTCTGGACAGTGTCCCCAATGACCTTATCATTTCGAACTAAACTCTACCTCTTTAAGGTTTGACCACCTTAACACAACATCCCTGAGGACCAAGCCGCCAGCACACTAATCCTTGGGAGACAAACCACGTCCAAACCTTAGCAGAATTAGTCTTTGGCTTTTCATCTTACACTTGGTAGTCTGAGGAAGGGGTAGACCAGAGACAAAATGAAGATAATTTTTTTTCATTAAGGAAAATCAAATGTGATTAAATCTTAAAGCTACATTTAATATAGGAACACTAAATTAATTTCCTATTACTGCTGTAACAATTTACTATGAACTTGACAGAAATCTGATGTAAGTCCTACTGTACAGAGAAAACTGTTATATGATTTATGAATATGTCAGAATGAACCCCAGTATCATGTATAACTATAAAGCATTAAGGAAAAAAAAAAGAGACCTGAGAAAATAAATTAAGGGGTCAGTGAGAGTTCCTTTTTGGAGGCTCTAGAGGAGGATCCATTTCCCTGTTTATTATGTTGTTGACTAAATTCATTTGCACATGATTTAAGTTTGTTTTCTTGTTACCTGTTAGCTGTTGTTAATGCCTACAGGTTTCTATTCAGTCTTGCATTATATCCTCCTACATCTCAGACCCAGCAAAGGGTATCAGATTCTTACAGGGTTATTTCTAACATCCTCTTCTACTTTTTGCTTCCACTCTTAACTCAGGCAGATAATCAAACATAATCTCCATTTAACTATAATCACATCTTCCAAGTTCATTTTGTCATATAATCCCGTAAGATCACAATGTAGGAATCTTGTCTTGTTTTTCTTGTTTTTGATGGGAATAGTATTCTGTCTATCACAAAACTTTTAAGTTTTCCAGAATCATAATGGATCTGTTATATCTAAGAAAATAGTCCTGTTTTCTTTGTTAGGGATTTAGGTAGATACTATTTATATTTCTTCTTTTATGTTTTTTTAATCCATAGTTTACATTAAAAGTTCATAATTTACATCAGAGTTCACTCATTATGTTATACATGTATGCATTTAGACAAAACTATAATAGCAAGTATCCACCATTATATTTATCTAAAGGTTAGTTTTACAATGCTAAAAATCTTCTGTGCTTCATCTTATTCATCATTCCCTCCCCTATAACAAGTGGCAGTCACTGATCTTTTTATTATCTCCAAATTTATACCTTTTCAAGCATGTCATATAATTGGAATCATATAGTATGTATCTTTTTTCTGATTGAATTCTTTCATTCAGTAATATGTATTTAAATTGTTTTTATATCTTTTCATGGCTTGATAGCGTTTTTTTAAAGCTGGAATAATGTTTCATTGTCTAGGTTGTTATGGTATATTTAATCCATTCACCTACTGAAAGATTTCTTAGTTGTTTCCAGATTCTTCCAGTTATGAATAAAGCTGCTGGGTGTTTGTGTAGATGTTTTTGTTTTCTTTCGGTAAATGCCAGAATCTGCAATTATAGAATCACATGGTGAGAGTGTAATGTAGTTCAGTAAGGAACTGCCATACTATTTTCCAAAGTGGTTGTACCATTATGCATTTCAACTGGTGATAAATAAGAGTGCCAACATTTGGTGGTATTGTAATTCTGGATTTGGGTCATTCTAATAGGTACGTAGTAATAATTTGCATATCTCTGTGACATATGGTGTGAAACCATTTTTCATTTACTTATTTGCTGTATATATACCTTATTTGGTGAGTTGTCAAGATCTGTGGCCCATTTTTTAATCAGATTAAGTAGTACAGCCCTTATCTCTTACTAAGAAGATCACGTATGTAGCAGATTCAAAATTTTATTATGCTTGTTCTTTTGTAACCAAGAAGCAGTTTTCTTTGATAATTGGAAAGAAAAGTATACCAGCTCAATAGTGTTCTGTAATGCTCCAGAAGTATTAGAACAGTTGTTAATTTACACTTTAGCTTATTTTTGTTTTCTCAAGAGCAAAGGATAAGAAAACCCTTGAAAATAAAACACAGGGCATACAGTTTTCACTGTACTCATTTGGCCTTGTTGTCTTGAGAGAGAGCAAATAGCACAGTTTCTCATGAAAGGTAGATGATCAATAAATATTTGTTCAGTGAATTAATAAGTGTGTAAACAAAGTGTGGATCTTCTTGGGGGTAAAAGTGTGGTTAGCACCGGCATTAGAAAGCTGGTTTATATGCTAATAACCTTTTAAGTTTGGAGGATTTTGTGGTGTTTTTCCCTTAAGAATAATATAGTTTTTTTTTTCTCCCAGTCTCTACATATTGACTTCTAATAGACATAAGTAATTTGATGATGATGGTAATGATTTTAAAAGGCATTATATGAAAATCTCTCCTATGGTAGTTTTCCTACAATGGCAGATTTTGAGCAGAAGCAATAATATAATTAAAACAGATTATGTGGTAATAGAGTTAATTTAATCTAAACTGTATATAAAAACTTTTTCATCACATTCCTGATCTGTCTTCTCAACAACTCGGTTTTCTAGGATTGATGACTTTTCTCTAGGGATTTTTATGACCTGGGGCTATAAGTCTCTTCATGTCCTTTCATTTAATAGATTGCTAATTTTTCTTACCTTACCTACTGTCTAGGGTTAGGAAGGTTGAGACTTCAGTATTGAGGCACAAAGGAAGGGAATGAAATTGTATGGAAAAATTACACTTGTAGAATATAAAAAATGAAGGGAACTGAGTAAGTATATTCCAAGGACTAGAACTGGTACAGAAAAGCCTTTTTCAATTATGTTATTATTAATATTCCCTACCTTTATTTTGAATTAATTTTCCTACCAATAGATAATTAAAAATTTTATTTTTAGATGAAAACAAGAAACCTGTTTATTTGGTCACAACACTGGATAACACAATGGAAGATCTGTTAACATTGGAATATGTGAAGGTAACTGGTTCCATTTTTATCTGCTTGATAGGTTAAGTGTGCTGCTGAAATTTTATATCAAGTTTTGAAAGTTTAGTAATATTTTGTTTGTTTAATATTTAGTCCTAGTGTAATCTCAGTAACTCCTGTCTTGATAATAAGAATGATAATATGCAACATGTATTGAATACTTGCTGTGTGTGCTATGTGCTGGAGAAGCCCATACTTAACAAATTTCTTTTGTTCTAGTAAGGAAATTGCTTTGTTCTTGTGAAGCACTTGCCTTTTTCCATAAATGTATATACTTAACCTAAAATCTGTAATCTATATATAGTTACTGTATACATACATACCCCGGGAAAATTATATAAATGCATGTTAGGACTATTATTAATTATGTGAACATATTTTCCTAAGATATGCTAATAGACTTGTTTTCTCTTTTGATAGGCTGAAAATAATGCACCTGATTTGAAAAGTACCTATAACAATGTTTTACAACTGCTTAAGGTATGATTGAATAACAATTTACTTTTAATTGTGTGTATTTTTTTTGTCCAAGTGTATTATGAAAATTATCTCTCATTATAAAATCCTTGAGGATAAAACAGTATTATAAATTGTATCCTTGATAGCACAAAACGTAAGTCCTTATAGAGACTACACAAGCAAATTTTTATTGACCTGTTATTAAAATCAGCTTCGTTCTTTAGGTGAATTTTTCATCTTTGGATATTCATTTACATACTGAAGCACTTCTGAATACAATGAGTTATCTCAATAACATCCTTCCACAATCAGTGGAAAAACCAACCTCAGTGTCTGTTCCAGAGACTGAAGACAAAGGAGATGTCATTAAAAAATTGGGTATCTTTCTTTAAAATTCAACTGCAATTTCTTTTTTAAACAAGTAGATCATTAAATTTAGGACTGGGACTTATTGTTAACTTATATTAATGACTTCAGGATTCTGGTGTATAGACTACTATCCAAAGGATTCATGATTTATTGAGTTAATTTTAGAAAATAATATTAAAGGCAAAGGAAACCAATTACTGCTGAAGAAAAGATTTTTGTCATGCAGCTGATTATACAGAAGATTATACAGTAGAAGTATTTGATTTGGATTAAAATTCATGCATTTAATAATTAAATAGCATTATTTTAGATTAAGAGGAATGTAAGCCTTGGTAACTTAGCCATGACCCTATTTCAAAATAAAAAATGAAATAGCTCAGTGGGGAAGTGCCGTATGATTCAATCCCCAGTACCACAGAACAAATAAAAAAACTAACAAAATTTGAGTAATATCAGAGTTGTGAATTATTTGTGTGTGTACATTTTTTTTTTCTTCTTTTAGTGCTAAGGATCAAACCTAGGGTCTCATACATGCTAGGCAAGCACTTTGCCAAATGAGCTACATCCCCAGTTTTGTTCAGAGTGTATTTTTAATCAGAATAAATTGAGTATCCCAGTCCAAAAATTTGAAATTCTTCAAAATCTGAAACTTTTTAAGTCTCCTGTGTGCTAAAATGTTTTAGATTTTGGAGCCCTGTTTTGGATTTTTGGATTAGGTGTGCTCAGCCTATTACTATTTAAAAGCAACAAAAATTTATAATTTTCACAATGATAGGTGTTTCCTAGTAGACATCAAGTCTTAGAAGTTTAGAATTTTATAGCTACAGTTGCTTAGTTTCAAATAAGTAGTCTCCCCTAGGAACAGTATTTCATTTTGCTTTTTTTTTTCATTAGGTATGATAATTCTTTAGAAATCCTAAGCCAGTAGGAATTATCTTATTTTGCTTTTAGTTGATGCAAAGCAGACTTTTAATATCATTATTTATTTTGATAGTTCAGTTACTTTTTAAGTGTAGTATGGTAACTGCTAAACTTTTCCTTTTATTTTACAATATGACTTTTTTTTATAGCTTTAAAACTATCCATGAATGAAGATACTATAACCTTGCAGATTTTAGCAGAATTATCATGTATACGGATTTTTATTCAAGATCAGAAACATAACATTGCCGAAATTAAGATTGAAGGTAATAAATCTCATAAAATAAATCCAATAAATAATTAAATGAAAGAAATAAAAACTATTAGTCATCTTTTTATTTCCTTAGGACTTGATTCTGAAATGATTATGAGGACTTCAGTTATGGAAATAAATGCCAAGCTAAGGAATATAATTGTTTTGGATTCTGATATAATGGCTATGTACAAAAAGGTAAGAATTTGTTTTCATTAATACTACATCACTAAATATGATTGTCCTTAAAGAGTGGTCATACTTTGCTAAATTTTAGCAATGTGTATGAGTTTTATAGTCAGGCATAATCAGATTATCTTGGCTCTATTCCTTAGTAGTTGTGTGATCCTTAGCAAATTACCTAATCTCAAATTTCATTTCTTTTCTTCGAATACCCTGCATGTTATAATGAGTTTCAGATGCCAACATCAGAAGGGCTGAGATTTTTTTGAAGCTTATTTCCAGGGATGCTAATCAATATAGCTGTTATGTTAAGAGAGCTGTTTGAACTGAATGCTTAGTGACTGAAGAGTAGGTGTTTTGTTACTGGGTATAAAATAGTAGGGATTCTGGATTTGATACTTTTGTGGAGTTGGACAGATAATTCTTGAATAATGAGGTCTGAAGAGTGAAGGAATATTAAATAGTAAGATCAGAAAACCCGTACTTCTTGAGCCAGGAAGTCACCATTTGGAATTTGACAAGAAGAAAGGAGAAATGCACAAATGGACTTAAGAGTATTCTAATCAGCTTTTTCACTGCTGTGACTCAAAGACCTGACTAGAACAGTTTATAAGAAGGAAAAGTTTATTTTGGGACTCATGGTTTCAGAGGTCCATAGAACATTTGCCTGTTTCTCTAGGTCTCAGAAATGGAACATTCTGGGTGACCCTGTCCCTTTTTCTCATGGCATTTAACTGATATGTTTGGTGGCTCCTACATGGGACCAAATATCCTACTGTGTCACAGCAGAAGGGGACCTTGAAAGATATTGTCCAAGGAGGATTTCTTATTCTTCCCCCAGGTATAGTTTTCTCATATCCTTGTCCCTAGAATTTTGAATCTTCACCTGAACCTTGATGGCCAGGATTTCTGCCCTTTTGTATCTTAACATTTTGTTCTGAGAAGCGGATAATCCTGGTGGTTCTTTGGACTTTTTTGCATTGGAGTCTTCTTTTCTTTTCCAGGAATATACCAAGGAATACTCTGTCTGATGTTCTACTTTGTCTTTCTCATGATCTCCCAGAGAGGTCCATGAAGTACCTTCAGCTGAGTGTGAACTAGTCTTGTGTTTATGGCTTCCAGGGTTTCATTATCTCACATTAGTTCACAGTCCATCTTTATCACTTTGTTTTGTTTTTATCCTGAGGCATTTTACCTATCTTGTATGGTACCTGGCATCTCTCTATCCTGCTTTCTACCACAAGTGAGCTGGTGCTTATTTTCTGACTTTCCTTGAAGATGAAAGTTTTCCCTTATGTTTTAGGGTGTTTTGTTGTCAAGAGACCTTCTATTTCTAATGGTTCCACGAAAAATTGTGATAGTTTATTTGGTTTATTCTTGTTTTAGGGTTTGGAATGACTTTCTCTCTAGTTCATGCATCCTAGACAGAAGCATACTGTAGACTTCTTTTCAGACCTCATATCTTTGACTCTTGAGGATTATTTATGCTATGGTTGGAATTTATTTGCCTGTTGATGGTTCTTCAGCTCCCTGTTCTTGCTTCTAGAATTTAAGAGAGTTGACAAGACAGTAAATTAGTGTCCTTCCCATGTTCCAAAGTATTAGAATACATTTTACGTCTTCTGTCGTCTATACCATTTTTAACTGGTATTACAGAACTTGAAATTTTAAGCCTTTGTAAGTAATTCCAAATTGACAATTAAGATGGGTCTTCACAAACCAATAAGGAATGAGGAGTATAGAAATAGGAGATCCCTTTAAAGAATCTGGGAAATCTGTTCCTATATCTCAGATCAAGAGAAGGTAGTTTTTAGTAAGTTGTAAATATAGTTTTTTTTCAGACTTTTGAAAGTGAGCGAGGATTTTTCATTTAAATGATGACTCTTGGATACAAAAGTATAAACTCTTAAGTGAGAATGCATATGCTGAAATTTTCTCTTCATTAAAAATAAAATGCTGAGCCATACCTACTAACATGATTTCATGACCTACAAAGGGAGCTGCCACCATCAGTTTGAAAAACTGTGTAGTGTAGGTTCTAATAAAGCAGTGAGAATTGTAGCCTCATTTGTGCTGGCTTGAATATGTGGGATATTTTCCAAATATGTATGTCTTTTATTATATTTTGCTTTGTTTTGTTTTTATCCTGAGGCATTTTACTTAAAAAATGGATTCTAATCATTGGAATGTTCTCTCATTAAGGCTGTGTATATCACTGGAAAAGAAGTTTTCAGCTTCAAAATGGTTTTTTACACGAATGTAACTGCTGGTTCTGCAGACACAGATATGAATGTGGTTGACGTTGGGTTTAATTTAACTGTTGGTTGCATTGAAGTCGTTTTTGTCACAAAATTTCTATATTCCATAATAGTAAGTATTTTAATTATTTTTATTCTTTTATACTAGTTTGGAATTGGTGTATTAATTAGATAATCAAACCAATGAACAATAGCAAGAATTCCTTGCTTTTTAAAAAAATTTAATAATTTTCTGTGTACCATTTATAATAGTGACTGAAATGGTCAGTACCTTGTTTATATAACATCATTTTCACATGGGTATATTTTATTTAATTGAAATTATATTTTATATATTACCACATTAATATATGTAGCATTATTGTTATATACTATATATTAATCGAAATCTTTTATATATTATTGACTTAAGTATTTGCTTTGCCTGATTTCCAGCTCCAATTTTAAAAATGCCAAACACAAGTTTGTTTTGGTCTCATGTCATTATTAAGAAAATTACATTTCTTATTTCTTTATAATTCTGTGGATGTTTGGATACTTCAAGAACTGATGTGATTCCTATATGACTTTGTGCTAAAACTTCTGCGTTTTTAGTTGTGCTTTTCATATTTTATTTTCTGTTTTACCATTGCCATCACTATTTTTTCCTGTGAGTGTCATACCTGTCTTTATGATGTCACTTTTTTAAAAAATCTTTTGTTTCTAAATTTTGGTGTATAAACTAGATAATCAAATCTAAGGATATAAATAGAATAAATAGGCCAAGTATGGCAAGTATGCATATGTATTGTACATATACAACATGGCATACATATTGATAAGATTAGCAGTTTTTATAAGAAAGGGATTCATATATTTACTTGGATATATTTGGGGGCTATGGAGCCCTCTTTTGTTATTTTAGAGTTTTAATCACTTAGAACTTTTGTGATTTTTTTCAAATTGAGGTTACCATATAGGTTTGTAGACATAATATAAGGATGAACAAATCTTCGTCTAATTTATGTTTATTACTCAAAACATTATGTCACTGAGCCCTCTTATGATACCCTTTTATTTAAAAATTACTGAAAATAAAATGTAGGTTCTTTTCAGAATGTGAAAATTAATTTTAATCAGATATATTTTATTATTAAGGTAATTTTTCTAGAATTTTAGAAATTTGAAAACTTACTTGAGAATCCTTGAAGAAAGATATTTTATCTTTTCTTTTAAAATTTTACAAACATAGATGGCCTCTCTTCAATGAGGTTGTATGTGGAAATATGATTGTTTTACTTTCAGAGAAGGTATACTAATAAAAGGAATAGGTATCAGTGAAACATTCCCCGTCCTTATTTTGCTTTGTTTAAGAGACTAGATTTTTATTTTATCAATATCTTTGTGTTTATTTCTCAATTTTTACATCAGAAAGTTAAGATTTAATTTAGACAGACTTTGAATAAATAATGCATGGTTATGTGAAGTCAAGAGGTTTTCTTATGGAGGTAAGTTTAGAAACATTAATACATATTTAATACATCTTACTAATGGTAATGTTAATAGGAATATTATTCTGTCTTTAGGCTTTTATAGATAATTTTCAAGCAGCAAAACAAGCCTTGGCTGAAGCAACTGTTCAGGCAGCAGGAATGGCTGCTACTGGTGTAAAAGAACTGGCACAAAGGAGTTCTAGATTTGCATTAGATATTCACATCAAAGCCCCAGTTGTGGTTATCCCACAGTCTCCTGTTTCTGAAAATGTTTTCATTGCTGATTTTGGACTTATTACAATGAAAAATACATTTGTTCAAATATCAGAGAGCCAGAGCTATCCCCCACCTGTTATTGACTTGATAACAATAAAGCTGAGTGAAATGAGACTATATAGGTAAGTTTTTTGCAAGTATATTTGTGTACAGTGTAATTTTTTTCTAAATTTTTACATTAAAGACTTTGGTAGCTTAAATTGTTTACAGTGGGATTGTAGTTTATTTTAACTATACTTCATTTTGTGATTCTCTCTCCCTCAAATATTTTTGGGAATATCAATTATAGTCTTTTTAAAATTGTTTTGTATTGGAAGTGCTACAGCTAGTTGGATTCAAGTGACACTGAATTCTTTTTTTAAATTTATTTTTATTAGTTCTAATCAGTTATCCATGAAAGCAGAAAGCTTTTTGATTCATTGTACTCAAAAATAGAGCACAACTTTTTATTTCTCTGGTTGTACACGACGTAGAGTCACACCACATGTGCAGTCATACATGTACCTAGGGTATGGTGTTCATCTCTGTCCATCATCTTTCCTGCCCCCATGCCCACCTCCCTTTTCCTCCTTCCCCTTGGCCCTATCAAAATTTCTACATTCTTCTCACAGCACCCCCTATTATGGATCAGCATCCACTTACCAGAAAAAATACTCGGCCTTTGGTTTTTAGGGATTGGCTTACTTCACTTAGTATGATATTCTCCCACTCCACCCATTTACCTCAAATGCCATAATTTTATTCTCTTTTAATGCGAGTAATATTCCATTGTGTGTATATACCACAGTTTCTTTATCCTTTCATCTGTTGAAGGGCATCTAGGTTGGTTTCACTGTTTAGCTGTTGAGTGACACTGAATTCTTGACAAGCTGGTTTGACTTAATTTTAGGGGGCCAGGATTCTATTGAATGAGGGTCATGCTAATGAATAATGGTGATGGAAGATATTAAAGACAAGAGGGTAGTGATAATGTAAAAGAATATAGAGGCATATATAGATTGGAGATTCAATAATATCCGTCTTAAAAAATAAGAACTATTTGGGGCTGGGGATGTGGCTCAAGCGGTAGCGCGCTCGCCTGGCATGCGTGCGGCCCGGGTTCGATTCTCAGCACCACATACAAACAAAGATGTTGTGTCCGCCGAGAACTAAAATAAAAAATAAATAAATAAATTCTCTCTTTAAAAAAAAAAATAAGAACTATTTGTTGATGTATTATAGCATGAGTAAAAGTGGTAAACCTGGGTCTTGTTATTCTTAAAGGAACAGTGAGAGGTGGGAGGCATCATCACAAATTAAGAAAAATTATTTCTCTTACCCTGAGATAGGCAGGTTATTGGAGAAAAACTGACATCTGTTTATAGAACTTCTTGGAAAGCCAGGTTTCGGTTAAGATAAGTAATGAATGATATAGTTAGTGAAGACAGTTGGAAAATGTTGAATGATTTGTTATCTAAGTCCAGGGATTTGGGAAATTACAGGAAAATACTAAGATAAGAGATTTCTGTTTTATTAGTAGGCTATAATATGCATTAATACCTTGAAGTTTCAAGTGGTTCAGTAACCTGGAGAGTTTGAACTGTAAGTTTCCATTGCTAAAATAGAATATTTATACTTTCATTTCATCATGTGTTGTTTGTTTTAAAGAAATGGTAGATGTAAATGAGGTGTGAATCTATTGGTAAAATAGATTGCTTGTGTTTAACAAGAGTCCACAATTGTCTGTAATAATCATAATATTTATTATTTTATCTCCAAAATGGTTAATTTTATTGATAATGAGCATAAAAGATTTTTAACAATCTCTTGAATATCCCAAAATAACTGCTAACAATTTGGTTTTTTTGTTACAGTTCATTTTATCTGCATATATATTTAACTTCAGTAAAATTAGGATTATATTGTGTGGTTTGTGTTGTACATTGCTTTTTTTCTAACAACAGGCTGTGTTTTTCCATGTTTTTATTTTGAATGCATAATTTTTTCTTAATAGTTTATTACTTAGATTTTTTAAAAAAATTTTGTTAGGAATTTAAATTGATTCAATTTCTTTTTGCTATTATAACACTATAATGATGATTGTTTTTTTGTTTGTTTATCAGTACTGATAGGATCATCTTCTTTACTTTTTTTGGACAATTCATTTCTGTAGGTTGAATTCTTACAAATAGAATTGTTCAACTAGAGTATAACCACTTTTTCCTGAAATAACTTTAAAAAAGTAATTGGTTTGTGAAAATATAGTTTAGTTACTACTTTTTTCCACATAAGCAAGGACAGCAAGTTCTTTATATTGTTGTATATATCTTAATCCAATTTCTTGAATACAGTTTAGCAAATATTTATTAATTATATTACTTATGCCAATAATCTGGACTAATACTAGTAACACAACAAAGAATAAGATAAACATAGTCCAGTGCCTTCCCATGAAGTTTTCACTATAATTGAAACTCATAAGTGGACTATATACATTAAAATGCATTATATGAAATACTTTGATAGAAAAAGTTCAAAGTACTTGTAGGTACACATAGCCAAATTATCTAGCCCCAAGATATAGAGTAATATTAATACAAAAGATTTTTCCAGAGGAAATAATGTTTTAATTTAGTATTTATGTTTCTTATAGTTTATTTACTCAAATATTTTGAAGGTTATGATCCAAGTATTTATTACAGTGAAGAACTGGAAATAACATATTTTTCATGATAGAAGGCTGATTAAATGACTTAGGACTTAGCTCTATGTTATGATATATAGCCATTAAAGTTGAATATGCAGTATTATCCTATAGAGTTTTTAGATTCCTTATTTTATTACAGTTAAGTTGGAGATTGCAAGCATGCATGCATGGATAAGTATAATGCCACTCTGTATTCCATTCATCAGTTGGTTTGATAACTAGACATTCTGAGAGATCCTTGATGATTCCCATATTTCTTTCCCATTGTATAAACAATAGCTAAAATTACAGTAGTATCCTGATATTCTAATTTAAGGATTTGCTGTCAGTTAAACTATAAATACATTACTAATTGTTTGAGATTGTCACTTGAAGATACAATAGGAAGCTTCTATGGTCATATTGTCCTTGAAGGGTGTTTTAGTCAGCTTTTTTGTTACTTATCACAAGGCCTGACAAGAAACATGAAAAAGTTTATCTGGGGCTCCTGGTTTCAGAGGTCTATGTTCATAGGTGGCTGACTCCATTGCTTAGTCTTTAAATGAGGCAAAAGATCATGGCTGAGATATGGAGGAGTAAACAGCTCAGGACACAGCAATCAAGATGCAGAGAGAGAGCTCTGCTCAACAGGGACAAAATATAAATCCCAAAGGCATGTCCCCAGTGACCTGCCTCCTCTAGCCATGCCTTACTATCTTCAGATACAACCCATTTAATTTCCGAATTGAACCCAGTTAATCCTTTTTAGTGGATTAATCCACTGACTGGATCACAACTCTCAAAATCTAATCATTTCACCTCTGAACCTTCTTGAATTTTCTTACATGTGAGCTTTGAGGTACACTTCTTATCTAACAAAGGAATTCAGTGACCTGATCTTTTCTTGATTCTTGAGCATCAATCCTACTTTTATCAGTACTTGGAAAACCAAATATGGTTCAGCTTTATATAAAATTATACATACTCAGCTATTTTGATCCATAGAAATAGAAATTTCATATAGTACAACTTTATTTCTTTTTAAAGTAAGGAAATATGCAGTATTCTGCTACATATCTGAATCAGTGTAGTAAAATGTTTTTATAATGAGGTTTTATGTAATGATTGTTTACTGATTATATAGAGATAGTTCTGGATTTGGTATACAGCGAGTATTTTTTGTTACTTTTTTACCACATTGTAAAATGCTATTTAAAAAATTAATTTATCAGATAAAGTCGCCTTTGTTTCTATAGGGACAGAACATCTCTCATGTTGATATGCAAAATGTAGCCCAATAGAGTTTCATCATATCCAAAATTTATTGATTTCTCTTTTATGTAGAAGTTTATATAAGTTAATCTTTGTCCCTCCACCCTCATCTGACTATATATGAAACAATTCATAGAAATTTTGTTTCTACTTACAGGTCTCAGTATTTTAATGATGCATACCAGGAAGTACTGGATCTATTACTGCCATTAAATCTTGAAGTGGTTGTTGAGCGAAATATGTCCTGGGAATCGTACCAAGAAGTTCCTTGTTTTAATGTAAATGCTCAGCTAAAACCTATGGAGGTAACATTCTGGTTGCTCTTTGATTTCTGTTTTTGTTTTTGTTGTTGTTGTTTTTCATGGGAAATGTTGCTTTGGGATATAAGAACTTTTTTGGGTAGAATTTTTATATAATCATTTCGGTCAGAAGGAAAATTGTGACTTATTAGTCTAGAATTTTTTAATATTCTCCGTTTGCTCTTTTAACAGATACTCTAATTTAAGGATTTGCTGCCAGTTAAAATATAAATACAAATGAGTACTTACTGTGTGTGAAGTCTTGTGTTAGGTGCTGGAGATATAGTGACAAAGAAGATATGACATTTTACTTCATGTAACTTACAAGTCTAAGGCAGTGGTTGATGGTGATGGTGATCTGGAATATGCAGTAGTTAGATAGTAAAAAGTGAATGGACACGTATTTAAAATAGTTATAAATTGTGATAAATTCCATGAAGGAAACAGTCAATTAGTTGTATTCATGGAGAATTTAGTGGAAAGGTCTTGGCTGGAAATATTATTTGATAAGTTATCAGCATATAATATTTAAAGCTATGGTAAAATATGAAATAACCTGTAAAAAAAGAAGTTAAAGGAAGAGAATGTCTAGAAGAGTGGGGAGGTTGAAGGTGAAAATGGTAAATGTTGTCATCACCTTAGTTATAGCTTTGTCTGTTCATTGACATTACTTTGCAGATCTCTAACACACCACCCACAAGTCCTTATTTTTCCCTTCTGACTGGATTGAAGTTAAAACTATTATCACATGCTTTACTGAAGTGACAGCAACATATACTCTGTTTATTCTTTAAGAAATCTACTTAGATCCTTCCCCGCCTTCCATCCCCAGTTTTCCTTTAAATTTCTCTATAAAATTTTATTCAAAAAGAGAAAACCATCATTTTTGAGATTTCAGACTTTTTAAGTCAAAATTATATACAGTGTTTAGAATGTGATGGTGTCAACCGAAAGTCTTTAAGCTCTTAGTAAGTAAGGTAATATGAATGTGTTAACTTATAGGGTTGGGCATGGATGGTGTCTTCAGATAAATATTTGAAATATTTAAAGTCTCTTTATATTGGTAAGAGAACAGATAGAAACTTAAAAAAACATAAATAGCATATTCTACCCAGAATGCAGGAAGATCCACACCCCACTGTGTTATTAGGCAGATTTTCGTGTGGCAACAGAGATTTTGTTTTCGCTCACTGTTCTCAGGGAGACTTCATGCAGAATATTCATGTGATGCTGCAGATCACCTTCAAATACCTGGGTGCCTTCTGGGGCAGATTCACTAGGAGGAAGTTCAGTCTTCCCCTACCCTGATTCACCTGAACAATTAGCAAGTATTGCCGTAGCTCACTCCACAGCCCACATATTTTATCCCTTTTGGACCTTATGTTTATACCCTAGGACCTTATTCTCTGTCAGAGAAAAGCTGGAATGAAGTCATTTAGTCTCATGCATGCAGACCAAGTGCAACAACTTTTGATTTCTGCCTGCCCTGACTTGTAGGAGCCATACATCAGCGGTCTTGCAATCCTTACAATTCTTCTAGCTTCTTCCAGTGAGCTGCTATCTAGATTGAAGAGTTAGGATTAAAAATCAGTATTTGAGGGGAATTCATTGTACTGTACTAATTGAAAGAAATGATTTAAAAGTTCTAACATTTAATTTCAGTTAACTAATTTATATGAGCATATTATTTTTGCAATGCTTGCACCATAATGAGCACAAAATATTGTCATGAGTAAAAGAGAATGAATGAAAGTTAAAAAAAAACATAGGTAGCATGAATAAAGTATATATGGACTTTATCTTAAAAACTAGATGAAGTACAGTCAAAGGAAGCCTGATTTCAATACAACTGTAAAATTTTGTGTAATTAAAATCCCTTTAGCTTTTTACAACCAGAAATAAAAACAGTTTTGACAAGTTTAGAATGAAGTCACAATTTCGCAATTAAAAATACTGTCTTGATCACATACATCAATTTAAAACTCATTTTTTTTTCATATAAATGCTGTTACTTTATTCATGGTTCTCCAAAGAAATAAATAATAGGAATGGTATGGTAGGGGTAAAAGGGAGAGATTTAGCTTAAGAAATTGGTGCATATGATGTGGAGGCTAACAAGTTCAAAAGGTACAAGGTAGGCCAATAGAAGGCACAGGAAAATGTTGATGTTGCAGCAGTCTGAAGGTAGCCTGCAGCAAAATTCTTGCTTGAAAGGGGTCAGTCTTCTTTCTAGGGAATGCATTCAACTGATTGGATGAGGTCAACTCTGTCATGGAAAGGAGTCTCATTTGCTCAAAATCTACTGATTTAAATGTTAATCTCATCTAACAAAAAACTTTAGAAGAATGTCTAGAATAATATTTGACAAGATATTTAGCTACTGTGAACCAAACTAATGAAACATACCATACCTTTGTGTGTACATACAATTAACCACTATATCTCTCATAATAGGTCTTATGGTGTTGGTATAGGCTAATTTCAAAACATGTGGGGTTTGAAGTTAACTGTGAGGGAGTTATTGAAGTTTATGTGAACTTAAGCATTTTACTTAACTGTTTAGGTTTATTTTCTTATAAAATCAGGATTATATTTCACATACTTAAGACTTTTGTGAGATTGAAATAAAATAATTCATGCAAAACACATTATATATTTCATCACACAAATATACTGTTAGTTTGGCTGTTCTATCTTTTATAAAATAGATGATTAATAATAAAAAATGTCCAAAGTATTGGATAACTACTGACCAATGAAAGTTCATTTTAAAGGTTTAAAATTACTGGATTATTTGGCACATTCATAGCAAGTAGTTCACTGGCAGTAGTTATCTAATTTAGTTGTGTATTTCACAAATTCCTAAAGATCACATGGCATTTAGAAAACTGAATGTTCTTATGCATTAAAATTTT
This sequence comes from Spermophilus citellus, assembly GCF_964194105.1. Lineage (NCBI taxonomy): Eukaryota > Metazoa > Chordata > Mammalia > Rodentia > Sciuridae > Spermophilus > Spermophilus citellus. The sequence continues at coordinate 79,169,651 of NC_138183.1, forward strand.
AATCTAAATTTCAGTTAGAGAGCTAAAATTAAATAAGTTTTTCATTTTTCTTACATGAGAATTTTAAGGGAAGGATATAGGGGTATTAAAAAGAACAAATCTTTTTTTTTTTTTTTTGTTATACCAATACCGAGACCCTCAAATAACTCTCAGACCACACATTGCCATTCCAATTAAGCTTTTATTGCTGGCCACCAGCAGACACTCTAACTCTCTAAAAGCGAGATGGTCAGAGTGACGCGCCTACCTTCAGTTGGCCTCATATTGTAAGCCAAAAACAAAAACAAAAAACCCACAAAAGGGACGTTTGAGGGTTTAGCCAATATAAGCAAGGAAGTACAGAAGCTGAATTGTGCAGTTAACGTGACAGTACAATGGGTACTTTGGTATTTCCCACAAGACTTTCCAGGTTGACATAGCAGCAAGCAAGCAGAAAGGAAGTGGGTCAAAATGATCCTAGTTGAGTACAAGTTAGAGAATGGTTACTAAAGTCTAGACGGTTAATCTCTGACAAGGTACGTTGCCCTAGAAATATAGAAAGCAGAGAGAACAATTTTACATTGTATAAGAATTGCTAGGTAACTATTGATGGGTACAGAGTTGGGGCTTTCCCATGGGAGAAGCATTTCTTACATGATACGGAGTCTCGGTAAAATGGAGTCTGTTTGGTCATCGCCTTACCCTGGCCCATAACATTTTTCCTTGTATTTTCTTTTTTTATTTTCCTAAATTATTTTTTTAAATAGTTTATTCTTAGTCAAGAAGATATGACTACTATTTTTAAAACATTATATGGCAACTTATGGTATGAAGATGTTCATGCCTCACCTGCTAGTGTGAAAGACGACTCTGGCAATTCTAATGGAGTAGCTAATGCTTCATACCATTCAGGAGGTAAGTTAACCTTAAATTTGTTCCCCCTTTTCATGCTTTCTGTCCTCTCTCTATTTATTCTCCCCCTCCTCTCCTTTGTCCCCTGCCCCATCTCCCTCTTTTCTCCTTTCTTCTATTCCTTTTTTCCTTTCTCCTCTCTTTCTTTCCTTTCCCTTTCTCTTTCTTCTTCTCATAGGATTAATAAATCTCTTTCTAATGCTCTAATTCCATTTAGACATTCATAAATTATCTCTTTTATTAGTCATTCTGTTGATATTTATCCTTTGAATTAAAATTCCTAGTTCTGTTTTGTTACTTTTTTATCAACTTTCCTATAGGACCTTCCATCTGCTTGCAATCCTCTCCGTTATCCTTATAATAGTATACAATGGTATTAGGAATATCAAAATATTATGAGTGTATATAGAAAGATGATCATTGTAGGTGATGGGTTTTAACATATGTTTTCAAGATAAACGGCTGAAAAATAGGATAGAAGGAATCATTACTTAGAAAGTTGTTTTCCAGTGTTAGATCCAAAGTGCTATGTGGAATATAGCTGGGTGCTAAATTCAGTACTAGCATGTGAAAAATTGGGTTAGTTAGGAATGCTAAGATGATTTTGATGCACAATAATGAAGTGTTATCCTCATTGTACAATTTGGAGATCCTCAAACCTACCTACCATAAAGTAAAACCTACTTATCCATGATGTCTACATTTTCAAAGCCCTGAGGTATTATATAGCTTTACCACTTGGAGAATCCTTACACAAAAATAACCTTACATTTACAGCAGTATTGGAAACCCATCCTTACTATCTAATCAACACAGTCCTTTATTGTTAAACATAAATGGTCAGATTTGAGGAAAAATCACAAGAGCACAAGCATGAAAGAAACAATAAATACATTAGTGTTTTCTAAAATAAACAAATAATTGAACAGTATATACTTGTAGTGCAGAAGTGTAGCATACTAAATTTTGCATAATTGAGCCACTGTTAGCAACTCTCTAAAATAAAGAAATTCTCTTCTCTCACATTCTATTTTAGAGAGTTTCTTTATCGAAACTGTAGCAGCAGAGGTAGTATCATAATAAACTACAAGTCCCCAAAAACACAGGGATGAAAAAGTGTTGCTTCAGTTCAGAAAGCCCAATTCCAGAATAATAGATACTGCAGGGGAAATATCTGAGAGAATGAAAGCTTCCAAATATGTATTAAACTCTGTATTTAAGTAAAATATCAAGTCAACTCTTATAAAGAATCTATCAGATTTTAAGCAGCTTGAGTAAACTATGTCTCCCCATGTAAAAAAAAATTTCCTTTTTTAAACTATCAGAACCAAAAATGGTAAGATTTTAAAAGTTACGAGAAAAAAAGAAACAGGCTGCCTACTAGGGGTTTGGGAAACAAATGACTAGATTATTGATTGTGTGTGTGTGTGTGTGTGTGTGTGTGTGTGTGTGTGTGTGTGTTCGGGGGTGTATTGCTTTTGCATTATCAGTAGAACTTGATAAGATGGGAATCTGGATAATAGGTGAAAATAGAGCAATATTTCAGAATTCTGAGAAAAGTGATTTTAAAGCTAGGATTCTGTATATGGCCAAACCATCATCTAAAATGTGAAAACAAAAGAATTCTTAGATTTTTCATTGATTAAAGTGTACTCTGGGCTGCGGTTCTGACTCAGTGGTAGAGCAATCTGCTTGCACTCTGGGTTGGAACCTTAGTACCACATAAAAATAAATAAGTGAAATAAAGGTATTGTGTCCAACTATAACTAAAAAATACATTTAAAACATGTACTCAAACTCCCAAATATCTACACCTAAAAAGTTGAGTTTAAAAATATGTTCCAGCAAGGTAAACTAGGAATCAGAAAGAGGAAAATATGTGATCAAACAATAATGGTTCTACCCAGCAGTGCATTTTAAAGAAATCCCAAAATTATATATGTGACTAAGCTGGAAGTACTTGGTTTTCATTAAAAAGGAACCGAGACTATTTAATGAACAACAACAACAACAAAAAAAAAAAAAAATAGAAAAGAAGAAGAAGAAAAGATAGGTAGAATCATGTCCTATATCCTAAGAAAAGTAGCATAAATTGTACATAATTTGTGTGATGAGGACTTAACTATATTTTATAAGTGGCATAGAGAGAATTGTAAGTTTTCTGTTTTTAAGAAAGAAATCTGTATATTGTAATGCAGAAATACAGTGTGCTGAATTTTCCATGATTTTTTAGCTACTGTTAGAATGGGAAAGAAGAATTTTCATTTTTTTAAATATTTATTTATTTATTTATTTTTATTGGTTGTTCACAACATTACAAAGCTCTTGACATATCATATTTCATACATTAGATTGAAGTGGGTTATGAACCCCCAATTTTACCCCAAATGCAGATTGCAGAATCACGTCGGTTACACATCCACAATTTTACATAATGCCCTATTAGTAATTGTTGTATTCTGCTACCTTTCCTATCCCCTACTATCCCCCCTCCCCTCCCCTCCCATCTTCTCTCTCTACCCCATCTACTGTAATTGATTTCTCTCCTTGTTTATTTTCCCATTCCCCTCACAACCCTCTTATATGTAATTTTGTATAGCAATGAGGGTCTCCCTTCATTTCCATGCAATTTCCCTTTTCTTTCCCTTTCCCTCCCATCTTATGTCTCTGTTTAATATTAATCTTTTCTTCCTGCTCTTCCTCCCTGCTCTGTTCATAGTTGCTCTCATTATATCAAAGAAGACGTTTGGTATTTGTTTTTTAGGGATTGGCTAGCTTCACTAAGCATAATCTGCTCTAGTGCCATCCATTTCCCTGCAAATTCTATGATTTTGTCCTTTTTTATTGCTGCATAGTACTGCATTGTGTATAGATGCCACATTTTTTTTATCCATTCATCTATTGAAGGACATCTGGGTTGGTTCCACAATCTAGCTATTGTGAATTGTGCTGCTGTGAACATTGATGTGGCAGTATCCCTGTAGCATGCTCTTTTAAGGTCTTCAGGGAATAGTCCAAGAAGGGCAATAGCAGGGTCAAATGGTAGTTCCATTCCCACAGAAATAAGAATAGAAAAAACAAAAGAGAACAGATGAACAATAGAGAAGTTTAAGTCAATTTAATAGGTTTATTGGAAGGACTATTAAAATTGATAAACCCTAGAAAGACTAATGAACAGATCTGTGGGCTCTCTCTCGTCCAGTGAGGAAGTCCACAGAACAGGGTAGACGAGAGTGTGGCTGCGGAGTCGCTAATCAAGACCCCCAGAGACCAAGCAGGAAGCTGGTCTGATTTTATTGTGCAGTTACTATGTATATATACTCAGGCAATAGCTAAGTAGATTATATGCAGCCACCAATACAATTTTTTGCTAACTCTGCTTGCAGTGACCAGTCCAGGAGAGGGCTGTGGAGCAAGCACAGGGACTGCAACACATGGCCTGATGCCCAGGGTTGTGCCTACCAGGTAATTGGCCTGCTGCTCATGGGCCTAGCACAGGGGAATGGCCTGCCACTCAGATACTCTTAACATATGCCATGTATGCAATACTCTATGAACTTGTCCCCACAAATATAAATTCTCAATATAAGATTTAAATAGATTACTTACAGACCACTAACAGGATAATAAGTGAATATTATGAATAATTTCATGACAGTGAATGCTAGCTACAACATAATATTGAATCTAATAATAAAGATATAAAGAAAGTTCATCTCAAGTGATAATTATCGTGGGTGACAGTTGGTTTAACACTGAAAATAAATGTAATTGAACAAATTAAAAGACTAAAGGCAGTGGGGCTATCATATGGTCATCTCGAGTTATGCACAAAGTACATTTGACAAAATTCAGCACCTATTTAAAAACTAAAAAATTGAGAAGCATACATTTTTTTTTTTTGACAAAATATTGAAAGTATTCCCCCCCACCAAAAAAAGGATCACGGCAAGAATGTGCACAGTCACCATTCATGTCATTATTCTTCTAGCAGACAATTACAAAAGAGTAAGGCTGAGGAAAGGATTAATAGGATAAAGGAAAATATCACTGCCTTTTGTCTCACCTTGACCCATCATGTAGAAAACACTAAGAAGTATTTAGCAAATTCCTAGGATTAATAAATAAATTTAGCATTTTAACAGGATACAAGATGCAATTTGTAAATATCTTCAGTAACAGTTGAAAAATAAATTTTTAAAAAACATTATTTATAGCAGCATCAAAAGTCACACATGGGAAGAAGTTTACAGAAATTATGCAAGTCCTCTATACTGACTGATGAGAGAAACTAAATGATTTAAATATGATGGAGAAGTGTATGGTTTTGGAGCATTGTAGATTCAGCATAATCCTTGTCAGACTTCATTTTAATAGAAATCGAAAATTTGCTTTTAAACTTTATATGGAAATGCTAAAAACCAAGAACAGTTTGAAAACAACATTGCAAAAGAAGACCAAAGATTTACTCTAATTTTAAAACTTGCTATAAATTTGTTAACAATGGAGATATATACTGCTGGCAAAATCCAGACATATAGATCGGAAGACAATAGAGTTTAGTAGATACAAAAATATAGTTAGTTGATTTTTGAGATTGTATTAAATATGGAAAGGATAGGCTTTTTAACAATGATATTGTCACAAGTGGGTAAATGTGGGAAAAAGTGAAACTTACCCCTTTACACCACATACAAAATATAATTTGAAATGGATGCAAAATGTAAAATTTAAAAGCTAAAACTTTAAACTCATGGAAGAAAACATGAAAGATTATCTTCATTGATCATATGATAGCCAGAGATATCCTAGGTAGATGCAAAAGCTCCAATCATAAAAGAGAAACTTTATATATAGACTATCAAAATTTTTCATCATCAAAGATAGTATCAAGGTAATGAAAGGCAAAGGGGAGGGAGGGGAAAGGAGGCGGGGCAAGGGGATAGGAATGATGGTGGAATAAGTTAGACATCATTACCCTAAGTACACGTATGAAGGCACAAATGGTGTGAAAATACTTTATGTATAATCAGTGACTTGAAAAATTGTGTTCTGTATGTGTAGTATGAAAGAGTTGCATTCTGTCATCATGTATGACAAATTCAAATAAATAATTTAATAATAAAAAAGAAACATATTCCTGGTGTGTTATGGTTCTTAAGCCCAGAATACATTACAATAATTCAGTAGCAACTTTTTGAAAACAAAATAATTATCAAAAGATATGGATATTTGAGAGAGGATGATGTGTAAATGGATAGTAAATACATGAAAAATGGCTATTATAATTTTTATGAGATAAACTTCAGTCTACCAGACTATTATAATAGACTTACAATGCCAAATGTTGATGGAGAAAATGGAATTGCTAAAACTTTTACATATGACCTGTTGGAATATGAAGTAGTATAACCAGTTTGACAAAGAGTTTGTTTGTTAATATACACCTACCTATTATAGAGTAACTCCACACTTAGGTATTTAACCCCACCCTATTCCAAAATAAGTGTGTATATACACAGAATGATTTATTCATAGAAGTCCAAATCTAAAAATAATCCAAATGTTTTTCAATAGGTGAATGAATAAACTGTTTTCAGAGTGCATGATTACTTCCATAAGTGAACTACTGATGCATGTAGTAACATAAATAAATCTCAGAAACATTATGTTCACTGAAAGAAGCCAACCATGAAATGGTACAATCTATATTATTCCATTGAAATAGAATTTAGGTACAGACAAAATTAATCCATGATGATTGAAATTAGAATGGTAGGGATGTTGGAATTTGACTGGAAAGATCAATTAAGGAGACTTTTGGGGGGGAGATTTAAATGTTCCATATGTTGGGGGGTTGGTTACATGGATGTATACATTTATGAAGTCTCATTAAGTTGTTCGGATAGGATTCATTTATTTTATTTTATGTAAATTTTATCTTAATTAGAAATAAATTACCTGGAATGTTGATCTTGTCTCTTGAGTTGGGTTGAATGAGAATTAGGAATTGATGTGTTTTCCTTATAAGCCCATTTAATATATATCATATACGTATAATATTCTCATTAAAATTTAAATCTAGGAAACACAATATTTGAGTCCTGATTAGTGGAACAATTTTTAAAATAACATCTAATGTGTCTTATTTGGTCTTATTTTTTAAAAGTAAAATTTCAATATTAAACTATGTGATGTGCTTTATTTACTTATTGTTAAGCACTTTAGTATACATTTTACACATGCTGATTTACTTAATCTTCAAAACAAACCCTGTGGTTAGTTTTATTATTCCCAAATTATAAAAGTAGAAATGAAAGCATTGATAGAAAACAGGAGTGCTGAGTGTTTAATATTCCCAAATTATTATGCAAAGAATCTCAAGCCAGAAATTCTATATGTGAATTTCTAATATTTTTAATTTTCTTGAATAACATCTTAATTTGTTGAATCTATTTCATGGTTGTTATAATAAGCTACTTTTCATATTTTTTTCTCTTAATAATTTTTCAAGGTGCAACTGTGGTAACAGCTGCTGTTGTAGAAGTACATTCACATGCTTCTCAAGTTAAGACAACACTAAATATGAGTTTCAAAACTGATTATCTCACCATGGTACTGTATAGTCCAGGTCCTGAACAGGTAAGTTGAGGAAGGAAAGAAAATACATTTTATTGTGAAAAATTATATATGTGAATGTTCATCAGTAATGCTTGTTCATATTCTGTGTGTATTTTGTAGTGTTCTTCTGAAGAAATGGTTGATCTTTTCACTTTAAATTGACAATAATTTTGACTATTTCCATTTTTAATTAGCTATTACTTTTATATAACTAATAATGTGAAAAATAAATTGTTTTTGGCATTTTATTGGAGAGTCCTTTGACAATATAGAATTTTGGAGCAGAGGATATATATATAGCTTAGCAGTAAAGTACATACTCAACATGTGCAAAGCCCTGGAATTAGCCCCTGCATCACTCCCGAAATTAGAGAATTTTGATATTTCAGATAAGCAGATATAATAATTTCTAGTAGTTTATATCATAAAGTATACTTTAAACCTATTTTTGTATAATTTTCAGATTTCTGTTTGGATTTCTTATTCCGCAGGAGGCTTTTACAGATGTTCGTGATCCTTCTTTGAAACTTGCTGAATTTAAGTTGGAAAATATTACAAGTAATTTAAAAATGTATACAGATGAATCAATATTTTCTTCTTTCTCATTAAGAAACTGTATTTTAGATGATAAAAGACCTCACATCAAGAAAGCAACTCCTAGGTATGTATTATAATAGCATTCTGAATTTTTACGTTAGAAATTGTTGGTATATTGTATAGAGCATACCTTTAGGATTACATTTTAACTTTCTATTTACATCTTAGGATCTTCAGAGCTTCAGTTCAGTCAAGTCATGATATTCATGTTACATTTGAAAAGTTCTGGTTTAGTTATATGCTCTTACTAGACAGTTGATAGATTCATTGAATAAATAAAAATAAATGGGGAAAAGCATGCTGACTTTCAAAAATGATAATTTCTTAAACATGAAGTTTCTAATTTATGAAGTATTTATGCTCCAGAAGTTTAAAGGTCTGTTATTTATAGCACTTTGTGGGTCTTCCTAGGAGACATGACTTCAGAGTGCTTATTTGTTCTCAGTAAAAGAATAAGAGGCCTTAAAGTTTTAATTGGTGTATTTGGTTATTTGTAAATTACTCATACATAGGCATTGTTATTGTGTTTTTCAGAATGATAGGACTGACAGTTGGGTTTGACAAAAAGGACATGATGGATGTTAAGTTTAGGAAAATCAGAGATGGTTCTGTGACTGATGCAGTCTTTCAAGAAATGTATATTTGTGCAAGTGTGGAATTCCTGCTGACAGTTGCAAATGTCTTTTTGGAGGCATACACAGCAGGGTCTATTACAGAGACCAATGTTCAAGCATGGACTTCTAAAGAAGGTTAGTTACCAGTTAAAATATTTAATATCTTTACTTTTGAAATACTATAATAGTATTTATCTTGGTTAGCCATTTAGATGATCAGAGTAAATGCAGAAATAAATTAAAATCTTTATTGTTCAGAGTAGGAGGAAACCCTTAATGTGTTTTCTGAGAGTATATGCAGTTTATATTTTTTTTGACAGTGCAAATATATATTGGGTTACAAAATTATGAGACCTATATTGGAATAAGTAATTTGCTTATCTACAGGCAACAATATGAACAAATTTGTTGCCGAAAGAAAACAAGTAGGGAGAATAAGAACCCACCACATCTTTTGGGGATCAAAGATAATACCTTAATTTAATATATTTGTGTTTTATTCTGTTCTGTTGATAAATAGCTTTTACATATAATTTTTATATTTTTAACATATTTCATGTAGTAGAAAGAGTATCGGGTTGAGAGTTGGAATCTAGATTAGGTTCCAGTTGTGCCCTTAAATAGTAAAGATTTTGTCCCACAGTTGTTAGTGTTTCTCCAAGTCATGAGAGAATTGGAGCTTGAATGAGCATGTACTTAGTATGCATGAGTCCATTGGTTTAATCTTCAGTGCCACCAAAAACAAACAAAAAAAAAAAAAGAGAAATTTTGAGTAGATGATTTGGGGATCTATGATTCTTTTATTTTCCTTTTGTACTTAGAGAAACATGTTTTTCTCATAAATAATAAAATACTTATAAGTAATACTTATATAAAAAATACATATATATTTAAGATGTTGAATTATCATTTTTATTTTAGCACCTGTACAGGAGTCAGAGAAATGGGAAGTTAATATTCTTATTAAAAACCCTGAAATTGTGTTTGTGGCTGACATGACAAAAAATGATGCTCCTGCCTTGGTCATTACAACACAATGTGAAATTTGCTGTAAAGGTGACAGTAAAAATAGTACAATAACTGCTGCTATTAAAGATCTCCAAATCAGAGCATGCCCATTTCTTCCAGCCAAGAGAAAAGGCAAAATCACTACTGTGAGTTTACTAACTAATTATTTGCTTAATTGTAACTGATTTAATATATAATATATATCATTTTTAGGAGTGAAAATTTCCTATTTTCTTTCCAACCTTGTTCTGTATAATAACTTTGTCTCTGTTTGAAGAGCCTCATTTAGAATATTATTATACCAGTTTTCAATTTTTTTTTCATTTTTGTAGATGTTCTTCATTGTTGTGTGTATTTGTGGGAATTTTCTTATAAGAAGTTGGTTTCCTCTTGATACTTTTCAATTAAGATCTTACTCTGAATTTCTAACCATGTCAGTTTCAAACTGCTCTTTGACTTTTAGGACTTTCTACCAGTTGTTTTCTGTGTTGTTTCAGTTTTATTATTTTCCCTTTTAATCTCCCATTTGGGTGTTTTGCTTGTCTGCATATAACATATTTTCAACCTCAGCAATTTGCTTTGATATACTTCATATTTGAATTTGACTCACTAGTAGTCACTTGGTTTTCTTCCTCCTTAAAACTCTTAATTCTTAGTTTATTTTCATAGATTCCCAATAGTTCAAAAAAATACACCTGAAAATGTTTTGGCTTCTAAAGGAGTAATAGAAGCATAAATATTCTAATTATGAAATATAATAGACATTATAATTTTAAGTTAATATATATTGATTAAGATATTAAATACAGGCTGGGGTTGTGGCTCAGAGGTAGAGCACTTGCTCTACGTAAATGTAAAATAAAGATATTGTGTCCATCTAAAAGTAAGACAATAAATATTTTTTAAGAAAGATATTAAATAGGCTGGCCATGGTGGCACACGCCTGTAATCCAAGGCCTGACCATGTTGTGTTGAACATCCGAACTTCAGGCTTTGGCGGCTGAGGCAGGAGGATCAAGATTTCAAAGCTGGCCTCAGCAGTCTAGTGAGGCACCAAGCAACTTAGTGAGACCCTATCTCTAAATAAAATACAAAAAGGGCTATGTGTGTTGCTCAGTGGTTAAGCCCAATGGGTTCAATCCCCAGTAAATGAAAAAATTAAGATACTAAATAAACCTTGTCTTAGTTTGCAAAGTTGCTCATTATTTTTTTTTAAAGAGAGAGTGAAAGAGGAGAGAGAGAGAGAGAGAGAGAGAGAGAGAGAGAGAGAGAGAGAGAGAATTTTTTAATATTTATTATTTTTGAGTTCTCGGCGGACACAACATCTTTGTTGGTATGTGGTGCTGAGGATCGAACCCGGGCCGCACGCATGCCAGGCGAGCGCGCTACCGCTTGAGCCACATCCCCAGCCCAAAGTTGCTCATTATTAAGAAAAGTGAGGCTCTAAGGAAAATAACCATGACCTGGATCTGTCTTTAAAGCAAACAGCAGGTGTCAAGTATATCATCCACAGCACTAATGAATGTATTAGCATTAATGATGGGGGCCAGTTAGTTCTGAAAGATGGAAAAAGTATAGTAAATTAGGGGGAAAGAGATGTATTAGGAAGTTAGGAAAGCGTTTACAGTTTCAAAAAGTGAGAGAGAATGCAGAAGAGATATAGTAGGTAATGTTTATATAGAAAGAAGGGAAAAATAGAAGCAACAAATGAAGTGATATTATTACTTTTATTGTTTAATTTTATATATAAAACCTTTAGTATGTTGAGATATAAAGTCTTATATATCTAATTTTATGACAGAAAATATCTTATTAAGTGTAGCATTTTATTGTGTGACTATTGGCAGACTGTTGAAAAAAAAGATTAGTTTTTCCTATTCTTATGTTAAATTATGTTGATAGATTTTCCTGTAGTATACCAGCATTATGTTTATTTGTTGGGGTTATCTGTTGTGGGGGGGGCACTTTTCACTGGAAGTCATATTTATGGTGATAACCTGAAGGATAAGTAGATCTTAAACTTGGGCAGGAGGAATCATAGGAATGTATTTTGAGAAGAAGGAAACTGTATGTGCTGAAAAATGTGAGTTTCATAGAACATATTTCCACATATTTACCCAAACATCATCACTTTATCTCATATATTTTATCTTTTCTCTTTGTTATTCAGTGGTCTTCAACTTGGGGCAGTACTCCCTACCACAATTAATCTCTGTAATGTAAGGAGTCTGTTGTGAGCATTTTTTTTTATTGGTTGTTCAAAATATTACAAAGCTCTTGACATATCATATTTCATACATTAGATTCAAGTGGGTTATGAACTCCCATTTTTACCCCAAATACAGATTGCAGAATCACATCCGTTACACATCCACATTTTTACATAATGCCATATTAGTAACTGTTGTATTCTGCTACCTTTTCTATCCTCTACTATCCCTCCTCCCCTCCCCTCCCATCTTCTCTCTCTACCCCATCTACTGTAATTCATTTCCCTCCTTATTTTTTTTCCCATTCCCCTAACAACCTCTTATATGTAATTTAGTATAACAATGAGGGTCTCTCTCCATTCCCATGCAATTTCCCTTTTCTCTCCCTTTCCCTCCCATCTCATGTCTCTGTTTAATGTTAACCTTTTCTTCCTGCTCTTCCTCCCTTCTCTGTTCTTAGTTGCTCTCATTATATCAAAGAAGACATTTGGTATTTGTTTTTTAGGGTTTGGCTAGCTTCACTAAGCATAATCTGCTTTAGTGCCATCCATTTCCCTGCAAATTCCATGATTTTGTCATTTTTTAGTGATGCGTAATACTCCATTGTGTATAAATGCCACATTTTTTTTATCCATTCATCTATTGAAGAGCATCTGGATTGGTTCCACAGTCTAGCAATTGTGAATTGTGCTGCTATGAACATCGATGTGGCAGTATCCCTGTAGTACGCTCTTTTAAGGTCTTCAGGGAATAGTCCGAGAAGGGCAATAGCTGGGTCAAATGGTGGTTCCATTCCCAGCTTTCCCAGGAATCTCCATACTGCTTTCCAAATTGGCCGCACCAGTTTGCAGTCCCACCAGCAATGTACAAGAGTACCCTTTCCCCCACATCCTCGCCAGCACTTGTTGTTGTTTGACTTCATAGTGGCTGCCAATCTTACTGGAGTGAGATGGTATCTTAGGGTGGTTTTGATTTGCATTTCCTTGACTGCTAGAGATGGTGAGCATTTTTTCATGTACTTGTTGATTGATTGTATGTTCTCCTCTGAGAAGTGTCTGTTCAGGTCCTTGGCCCATTTGTTGATTGGGTTATTTGTTATCTTATTGCTTAATTTTTTGAGTTCTTTGTATACTCTGGATATTAGGGCTCTATCTGAAGTGTGAGGAGTAAAAATTTGTTCCCATGATGTAGGCTCCCTATTTACCTCTCTTATTGTTTCTCTTGCTGAGAAAAAACTTTTTAGTTTAAGTAAGTCCCATTTGTTGATTCTTGTATATAACTCTTGGGCTATGGGTGTCCTATTAAGGAATTTGGAGCCCGACCCCACAATATGTAGATCGGAGCCAACTTTTTCTTCTATCAGACACAGAGTCTCTGATTTGATATCTAGCTCCTTGATCCACATTGAGTTAACTTTTATGCATGGCAAGAGGAGGGGATTCAGTTTCATTTTGTTGCATATGGATTTCCAGTTTTCCCAACACCATTTGTTGAAGATGCTATCCTTCCTCCATTGCATGCTTTTAGCTCCTTTATCAAATATAAGATAGTTGTAGCTTTGTGGATTATTCTCTGTGTCCTCTATTCTGTACCATTGGTCCACCCGCCTGTTTTGATACCAGTACCATGCTGTTTTTGTTACTATTGCTTTGTAATATAGTTTGAAATCTGGTATCGCTATACCGCCTGATTCACACTTCCTGCTTAGAATTGCATTTGCTATTCTGGGTCTTTTATTTTTCCATATGAATTTCATGATTGCTTTATCTATTTCTACAAGAAATGCCGTTGGGATTTTGATTGGCATTGCATTAAACCTGTAGAGAACTTTTGGTAGTATCTCAATTTTGATGATGTTAGTTCTGCCTATCCATGAACAGGGTATATTTTTCCATCTTCTAAGATCTTCTTCTATTTCTCTATTTAGGGTTCTGTAGTTTTCATTGTATAGGTCTTTCACCTCTTTTGTTAGGTTGATTCCCAAGTATTTTATTTTTTTTTTGAGGATATTGTGAATGGAGTGTTTTTCCTCATTTCCGTTTCAGAAGTTTTGTCGCTGATATACAGAAATGCCTTTGATTTATGTGTGTTGATTTTATATCCTGCCACTTTGCGGAATTCGTTTATTAGTTCTAGTAGTTTTTTTGTAGACCCTTTTGGGTCTTCTAGGTATAGAATCATGTCTTCCGCAAATAGCGATAATTTAAGTTCTTCTTTTCCTATTTTTATGCCTTTAATTCATTTTGTCTGTCTAATTGCTGTGCCCAGTGTTTCGAGAACTATATTAAATAGAAGTGGTGATAGAGGGCATCCCTGTCTTGTTCCAGATTTTAGAGGGAATGCCTTTAACTTTTGTCCATTCAGAATGATGCTAGCCTGAGGCTTAGCATAGATAGCTCTTACAATGTTGAGGTAAGTTCCTGTTATCCCTAGTTTTTCTAATGTTTTGAACATAAAGGGATGCTGTACTTTGTCGAATGCTTTTTCTGTGTCTATCGAGATGATCATATGGTTCTTATCTTTAAGTCTATTGATGTGGTGAATAACATTTATTGATTTCCATATATTGAATCATCCTTGCATCCCAGGGATGAATCCTACTTGATCATGGTGCACAATTTTTTTGATGTGCCTTTGTATCCGATTCGCCAGAATTTTATTGAGGATTTTTGCATCTAGGTTCATCAGAGATATTGGTCTGTAGTTTTCTTTCTTTGAGGTGTGTTTGTCTGGTTTCGGAATCAGGGTGATGTTGGCCTCATAGAATGAATTTGGCAGAGCTCCCTCTTTTTCTATTTCCTGAAATAACTTGAAAAGTATTGGTATTAATTCTTCTTTAAAGGTTTTGTAAAACTCCGCTGTATACCCATCCAGTCCTGGGCTTTTCTTGGTTGGTAGTCTTTTGATTGCTTCTTCTATTTCATCCATTGATATTGGTCTTTTTAAATTGTGTGTATCCTCCTGACTCAGTCTGGGCAAATCATATGACTTAAGAAATTTATCGATGTCTTCACTGTCTTCTATTTTATTGGAATATAGGTTTTCAAAATAATTTCTAATTGTCTTCTGTATTTCTGTAGCATCTGTTGTGATATTGCCTTTTTCATCCCATATGTTAGTAATTTGAGTTCTCTCTCTTCTTCTCTTCGTTAGCATGGCTAAGGGTCTGTCGATCTTATTTTTTCAAAGAACCAACTTTTAGTTTTGTTAATTTTTTCAATAGTTTCTTTTGTTTCAATTTCGTTGATTTCCGCTCTGATTTTAATTATTTCTTGCCTTTTGCTACATTTGCTGTTGTTTTGCTCTTCGTTTTCTAGGGTTTTGAGATGAAGTGTGAGCTCATTTATGTGTTGTGTTTTCCTTTTTTTGAGGAATGACCTCCAGGCGATCAATTTCCCTCTTAAAACTGCTTTCATTGTGTCCCATAGATTCCGATATGTTGTGTCTGTATTTTCATTTATCTCTAAGAATTTTTTGATTTCCTCCTTTATGTCTTCTCTAACCGATTGATCATTCAGTAGCATATTGTTCATTTTCCATGTGATGTAGTATTTTTCCTTCCTTCCTTTTATCATTGATTTCCAGTTTCATTCCATTATGATCAGATAAAATGCATGGTATTATCTCCACACCTTTATATTTACTGAGGGTTGCCCTATGGCATAATATATGGTCTATTTTTGAGAAGGATCCTTGTGCTGCTGAGGGAAGAGTATATCCACTTGATGATGGTTGATATATTCTATGTATGTCAGTTAAGTCTAGGTTATTGATTGTGATATTGAGTTCTATAGTTTCTTTATTCAACTTTTGTTTGGAGGATCTGTCCAATGGTGAGAGAGGTGTGTTGAAGTCACCCATAATTATTGTGTTGTGGTCTATTTGATTCTTGAACTTGAGGAGAATTTGTTTTATGAACGTCGCAGCACCATTATTTGGTGCATAAATATTGATAATTGTTATGTCTTGTTGGTAAATGGTTCGTTTTAGCAGTATATAATGTCCTTCCTTATCCCTTTTGATTAACTTAGTCTTGAAGTCGATTTTATTTGATATGAGTATGGCCACCCCTGCTTGCTTACGAGGACCGTGTGCATGGTATATTTTTTCCCAACCTTTCACGTTCAGCCTGTGTATGTCTTTTCCAATCAGATGTGTCTCCTGGAGGCAGCATATTGTTGGATTTGTTTTTTTAATCCATGATACCAGCCTATGTCGCTTTATTGGAGAGTTTAAGCCCTTAACATTCAGAGTTACTATTGATATATGGTTTGTACTTCCATCCATGTTTGATTATTTATCCTTTTTTAAAAAAATTTAGTTTGTTTCTCCATGATTATCTTTCCCCTCGCCCTCTGTCTTTACCGAGGCACTTCCCACTGATGGTTTTGGTTATTGTTTTTCATTTCTTCCTCGTGTAGTGTTTTGCTCAGGATGCTTTGCAATGCTGGTTTTCTGGCTGCAAATTCTTTTAGCTTTTGTTTATCATGAAAGATTTTTATTTCGTTGTCGTATCTGAAGCTTAATTTTGCTGGATACAGAATTCTTGGTTGGCATCCATTGTCTTTCAGTGTTTGAAATACGTTGTTCCAGGATCTTCTCGCTTTCAGCGTCTGTGAGGAAAAATCCGTTGTTAACCTTATTACTCATTCCCTTGGTTTGAATCTCTGTACCTTCCGCTATCCCAATGACTAGTAAGTTTGGTTTTTTTATGTTATCCCAAATCTCTTGGATGTTTTTCTCGTGAATTTTTACCAGCCTTTCTGAGTTGGCTAGACTCTTTTCAAGATGATATATTTTGTCTTTATTATCTGACGTTCTGGCTTCTACTTGCTCCACTCTGTTAGTGATACTCTCAATTGAGTTTTTAGTTTGGTTTATCGTTTCCTTCATTTCTAGAATTATTGTTTGATTATTTTTTATAATCTCTATCTCCTGATAAAGATGCTTAACTTCTTCTTTTATCTGTTTATGTAATTCATTTTCAATGTGTTCTTTCACTTTTTGGATTTGCTGTCTCATATCCTCTTTAAGGTTCCATTCCATCTGTCTAAGGTGTTCCTTGAGTTCTTTAATTGACCATTTTTCTGATGCCTCTAGGTCCTCCTGAATATTTAGGCTGTCCTGCATTGTTTCTACTCCTTTTCTTCCTTGCTTTTTTATGCTGCTCATGTTACTTCTTGTTCTGTTTGACTGCTGAGTTACTGTTTACTCCTATCAATTTATTTGATGGTTGGGAGGAAAGATATTAGAAGGGAAGGGAACAAGTCACTAAAGAGAATGAGAGTAGGCAGGTAGAATTCAAGGAAAGGGGAATAAGAAAATTGAAAAGAAATGAAAAGACAAAAAAAAGAAACAGAAAATAAAGAAAGAAAGAAAAAAATTTAAAACAAAAAAATAAACAAAATAATATTAATAAAAAAATGGAAATTAAAGTTTAACAAAAATAATAATAATAAAAAAATTGAACACATTTAAAAAAAGTTAAAGAACAACAACAAAAAAATTAAAATGAAAGAAAAAAATAATAATAATAAATGCAGTCATAGAGCTCGATTAACTTCTCTTCCAGTAGGTGGAGCTGTGCCCACTGGGCCAAGCTTCTCTTCTCAGTAGGTGGTAACCAATCACTGTGCAGCAGCTCTTCCTCCCAGACTGTGTGGGTCTCCAATCCTGAGTGCCTAGGGCCTTCTCTTGTGTTTCCTCAAGCCAGGCCCCGCTCACCTGTGACGCTCACCACAATACTGGCTACATCCCAGGTCTGGTGCTCCTGGGAGCCCTGTTTTCATGAATGTCTGGGCATACTCTCCCTGTTTGCCTCCTTCAGACCCTAAGTTTGTAGAGCTTGGGGCTGAGAACCCCCAGCAAATTTGCTTGCCCTCTAGTAGCCACTCCCCCGGTAGCTAGTGCAAGGGACCTCAGTTGTCAGCACTGGTGGGAGCAGTACCGGGCATTCGGCACTGCTAGTCCCGCACCACTCCTGATTCCCTTGGTCTGGCTATCACGCTCACGGGAGAGCTGGGAGGGGCCCTTAAGATTTCTCTGCTGTGTGGAGAGAGATGGCTAGGGGATTACACACCTGTCTCCGCTGGCTTCAATGAAGTTATCTCCTCCGCCCGTGACGTCAGTTCTCTGCCATGGTGGTATCCCATGCAAATGGTGACCGTTCGTTCCCTTTGCCAGGTGACCAATGCAACGGGTGGGTCCTGACTGTCTCTCCCAAGCCCGTTTCAGTCCTGTGGCCACTGCCTATGAAGGCTCGGTTGGCTTTTACCTCTGTAAGTTCAGGAGGGCCGACCAGTTATTTCAGCGGGATCGTTAGTGCTGAGTCATGAGACGCAGGCTAACCGGAGCTTGAATGCAGCCGATCTGGGCTTGGTGTGTTCTGAAAGGCCCAGACTGTTCGCCCCAGATCCAAGTCAGCTCAGCATTGCCTAGTGATCCTGAGCAAACAGCATTTAGACAGTTTATGTCTCCTTATGCCTGCACAGCTGAAGGGGTCAGAGACTTGATCTCTCCGCGCTCTCTCCGCGCCCGCCACCATGTTGGATCCCTTAGATTTTAAATTGTCACTCATCAGCTGTTCCATTTTGCTCGGCGGGTGGGGGGCTCACTTGCGCGGTGAAGAGTCTGCTCTAATGAGCTCCGCAGGAAGTGGTGACGGCGGTGGAAGCGGCCCAGCCGCGGCCCTCGCGACGCCCGGGGAGGGGTTGCGGGCTGGGGGAGGGGAGGCGGCGCCGCGGGGCCCGCGCGGGCCGAGTGACTGGCCACGCGAGAGATTGTGAGCATTTGTTAAGTGCTTGTTCATATTTGGTTGAACCTTATAAGATTGCTTCTTTGAAGGGGAAGCACTAATAGTCTCCACAGTAAAAATCATATAACAAAGGGAGAAATATGGTGAGGGGGTTATAGTAGTAAAAAAGAATAAATCAATAGAGTGTGATAGGAACTTTTTCAGAACAAAGAATAGATAACATGGCACCATCAGTATCAATGTACACATTCCACCGCTTTATTGTAACACTGTTGCAATTCTATACTATAGGAATAAAATGCCTAATCAGAACGTGTATTACTTTATATGAGAGACAAAAGCTGACAAGTAAAAGAGGAACTAGCAAGAGTGTGATATAAGGCAATGACTGCTGTGTTCAGTCCTCAGCCTTTGGATATGAATCCTTTGGGCCAGTGCTGGCACTTATAAACACTGCTTTCTGCTGAATACCCCGCTGATTTGTCTCTCTATAAAAGAATGCCACAGTGGCAATAAAATCACACTGGATGTAGTTGGTGTCAAAAATATCACTAGCAGGGAAATAATCCCTTTTAAGAAAGTATTCTGCAACCTGAAGTTTAACTCTGTGGACCGCATTATGGAGAACTTGAGTGTGTAGTTTTGGCATGAACAGTCTGATGGTTGAGAACCACCTACATGTTCAGTTTTAGAGAACTGGACAGAGCAATTTGGTGAGAAAACAAATACATGTGAAACTTTTCTACAACTTGAATATTTTTAATTGGCATTTTGTGAAATTCAAACCAAAAGTTTCAGGGACTTAAATTAAACGCCTAATTTAATTGGACAAAAGCCAATTAAAATTTTTCATGTGTAAAATCGTTTACATGTATTTATATATATTTTTTATTCTTTTGTTTTTGCCTTCTATAAGATGGAGAGATAACATAAATTTTATGTTGAGAATCTGATTATATATTATACATCATTATAGTTTCTTATGCTCGAAGTACATAGAACTAGTATATTGACTTTTAAGTCATATGCTAGTTATCTTACTTATTAAGAATAATAGTATTTTTTCTATACTTAGAAGATGAAAAAATTCCACCAGAAAACTTCTAGAACTAGTAAATGAATTAAGCAAAGTAGCAGGATATAAAATCAACACCCATAAGTCAAAGGCATTTCTGTTTATCAGTGACAAATCCACTGAAAGGGAAACAAGGAAAACTACCCCATTTACAATAGCCTCTAAAAAAAGAAAATACTTTGGAATCAACTTAATGAAAGAGGTGAAAGATCTATACAATGAAAACTACTAAAGAATGCTAAAGAAAGAAATTAAAGAAGACCATGCTACCAAAAGCACTATGCAGATTTAATGCAATTACAATCCAAATCCTAATGGCATTTCTCATAGAAATAGAAAAAGCAGTCAATGAAATTCATCTGGAAAAATAAGAGACCCAGAATAGTTAAAGCAGTCCTTAGCAAGAAAAGTGAAACAGGTGGCATCACTATACCAGACCTTAAACCATACTACAAAGCAGTAGTAACAAAAACAGCATAATATTGGCACCAAAATAGACTTCTAGACCAATGGTACAGAATAGAGGACACAGAGGCTAACCCACATAATTACAGTTATCTTATATTAGACAAAGGCACCAAAAATTTACATTGGAGAAAAGATAGACTCTTCAACAAATGGTGCTGGGAAAACTGGAAATTCATATGAAATAAAACCCCTATCTCTCACCATGCACAAAACTCAACTCAAAGTGGATCAAGGACCTCGGAATTAAAGCCAAACACACTGTGCCTATTAGAAGAAAAAGTAGGCCCAAATCTCCATCATGTCAGATTAGGCCCCAACTTCCTTAATAAGACTCCTATGGTGCAAGAAATAAAATCAAGAATCAATAAATGGGGTGGACTCAAACTTCAAAGCAAAAGAAACAATCAGTGAGGTGAAAAGAGAGCCTAAACTTTTACCACTCACACATCAGATAGACCACTAATCTGTAGGGTATATAAAGAACTCAAAAAGCTAAACACCAAAAACCAAATAACCCAATCAATAAATGGGCCAAGGAACTGAACAGGCACTTCTCAGAAGATGATGTGCAATCAATCAACAAATATATGAAAAAATGTTCAACATCTCTATCAGTTAGAGAAATGCAAATCAAAAGTACTCACTAAAATTTCATCTCACCCTAGTCAGAATGGGAGCTATTAAAAATATCAACACAAAACACAATTTGAGTCTAATGTATGAAAGATGATATATCATGAGCTATGTAATGCTTTAAATAATCAATAAAAAAATTAAAAAAAATCATTAAAAAATAAACTATGCCACATAGAAAAAAAAAAAGAATATCAACAACAATTTGTGTTGGATAAGGGGGAAAAGGCACCCTTATACATTGCTGGTTGGACTACAAAATGGTGCAGCCAATATGGAAAGCAGTTTGGAGAATCCTTAGAAAACTGGAAATGGAACCACCCTTTGACCCAACTATCCTACTCCTTGGTCTATACCCAAAGGACTTAAAAACAACATACTGCAGGAACACAGCCACATCAATGTTTATAGCAGCACAATTCACAATAGCTAAATTGTGCATCCAACCTAGAGGACTTCAGTAGATGAATGGATAAAGACAATGTATACACAATGGAATATTATTCAGCATTAAAAGAGTATAAAATCATGGCCTTTGCAAGTAAATGAATGGAACTGGAGAATATAATGCTAAGTGAAGTTAGCCAATTCAAAAAAAAACAAAAAATGCTGAATGTTTTCTCTGATTTAGGGATGCTGATTCATAATGTGGTTGTTTGGAGGTGGGTATGGGAAGATTGGGTGTACTCCCAAAGGGGGTGGGAGGGGATGGGAGGGGTATGGGTGTAGGAAAGACAGTGGGATGACGTGGATATCAGTACTATAAGTACATGTATGAAGATAGGAAAGGTGTGACCCTACTTTGTGTACATCCAGAGATATGAAAAATTGTGCTCTATATGTGTAATACGAATTGTAATGTATTCTGCTATCTTATATAACAAATTAAATTTTTTTTAAAAGTAAAAAGAAACATTCAACTAGATATGTTAATTGTAAGTTGGATATACGAGTCTGGAATTCAGGAGACAGGCTAGACATTTTGCTTCATTTTTGTTATCTATTTCTCTACTTAAAACTAATTTAAAAAATTAACCCTGGAAATAAACATTTCAGATATGAAAACTGAGCAAGGGTAAATTTTTCTGGATTCCTTATAGACAGAGTCTCTGAATATAGATCCTAAATAAAAGAGATCCCCTCCCAAAAAAAGAATAATAATATTTTTTTGTGTGATTGCTTTGAGGGAATGGTTTTAGATTTTTTTCTTCCAATTTAGTTTTCTCTGTAAGTGTATTAAACAGAATTCCAAGATTTCTTCCCCCGATTTTTGTTGTTTCTACACAGTTTTTTCTCCCCTATGTATGATATTAGGTTACTAATCAGTTGACTTTGTGTTAATGGGGAGTGTGATTCTTCTCAGTGAGATATTAGAAATATGATGAAGCATCAGGGAGACGCCTGCTTGCTGTTTTGAATGAAAAATTGCCATGTCAAGGAGCAGGCCACATGGCAAGGACCTGGGGAACAGGAAGTAGTCCCTGACTGACTTAATACATATGGGATCTTAGTGTTAGGGCCACAAGGAAGTGAATTCCCCCATCAATTTGAAAGAAGTTGAAAGCAGGTCTTTCCATAGTCAGTCCTCCTTTTTAAGATGAATCCTGTAGGGTATATAAAGAACTCAAAAAGATAAACACCACATGTTTTATTTTATTGGCCACATGTTCAATTTTGATTTCATCAAAATTCCTGACTCATAAATCTAGGAAATAATACATTTGTGTTATTTTAAACCACTAAATGTGTGGTTATTTGTTTCACAGTATTATAAAACTAATATGTATAGTGTTTTGCTCCAGAAGTAAGATGCTGTTGTAATAATTTATTTTAAATGTGGGAGCATCTTTGGAACTGGGCAGTAAGTAGACATTAGAGAAATTTTGATAATGATAGAGTAAGTGTTAATTATATCAAACACACTCTTGACAAAAATGTGGTGAAGGAGAACACTACCAGTGAGGACTCAAAGGAGAATAAAATGTACATTATTGGAAACTTGTTGGAAGAGGAGTTTGGTACACAGTGATTAAAAAACTTCACAGAATTGACTTATGGTTACATAGAAAATGGAACTTGTGACAAAGTTTGGCATGTATAACTAAAGAGATTGCCACTTACCTGGTTTTTTGCTGTTTATAATAAAATACTGGAAGACAGAAATAAATTGTGGAAAAATGTTTAAAAGAACCAGAATTTAATGGTTTTGATAATTCTCAGCCTTTCCAAATGGCAAAAGCTTCTAGAAAGCAGAATGGGTGTCTAGAGGGTAATCTGGAGAAAAGATTGTGTGATTATATAATGTTTTGCTAACACCTAAGGAAGATAAGTGTTCAGTCACTTAAAGGTCCCCTTCACAAGATTAGGATTTGTTTGGTATCTTAATCCAGAAGGCCTCTAGAAAGCACAAGGGTGTTACTCATTAGTCTTCTCATGAGGAGACCAGGTTTTCTTAAAAAAGAGATATTTGGATGTGGCTTTTGTCTAATGGAATGAATTTTCATGAAATCCACAAAAGACTTGCAGACTTCCTGAGAAAATTATTTTGCCTGAAACACTATTATATTTAGACTGACAAGGACTGAGTATCAAATGAATAGAGACTCTTGAACCCCCAAAATTCTACCATTGAGGGGAAGAATGATAAAACTATAAAGGTGCAGATTTTCCCTATCTTTTATAAAGAAGGAAGGAAGATTTAGAGAGAGGAGCTGAGAGAGAATTATTCCCAGGTTTGAAAACTGAATCAAGAAACTCATTTGCCTGGCTAGATTTCAGAATTGTTTTGGACTCTGTTGGCTTCTTTTTTCATTCTTTTTCCCCATTTGAACTGGAATATATGTAAACTGTTGTCCTAGTGTATTCCACCTTCAAGTGTTGTGAGTGGTGGATGCTGGTAACTCACCTCAAGTTTTAGAAGGAGCGAAATTGTGTCTCAAAAACTATTTTTAATGGATTACATCCTGGAACTTCATCTGCAGCTGGTTATGATTTACATTTTAAACTTTACATTGATAAAAAATAGATGAAATTTTGAATCAGTGAGACATACAAGTCAGATATATGATGAAATACATAAATTTTAGGAAAGGGTAAATATATTTTGCATTTGGGAGAGACATAAGTTATTCGACAGGCCAGAGGACAGAACTCTGCTTACCACAGTTAGGGAAAATTCAATTAGTTTTTAATTATATTACAGAATTAATTAGTACACCTAATGTATTTGTAAATTTTCAATTTGCCTTGCCTTTTATAGCTTTTCCTTATGTAGATGAACTTTTTTCATTTTAGTTGTACAGTGGATTAATACTGTGATAAGATTTTATTTTAGTGATTTTAGTGAAGTAAAATACATAGTGTAAGTTCTTTAGATTTTTCATATATTTAAGAATATTAAAGAAGTGTTGAGACAGGCATGTGTGCTTTTTTGTCTTTTGCCATGTGACGCCATGTGCCACCTCTGGACTCTGTGAGCAAAAAAGGTCATTACCAGAACTGAGCTGATGCCAATACCATGCCCTTGAACCAGGAGTCTTCTCTTGGAGTGAAATTATCTTTCCCAGGAATATGTGTCTTCCTGATAATATCAGCCACATTGCTCCAAATGTTTTGCATGCTATTATATGAACACTTCGGTCTGACACTTCTCTTCTCAGATAAAGCCCTTTAGATGATTGTTGAACCCTCAGAAGAAAATAAAATGAGAAAAATTGGGATATATTCTACTTTGCAAAACAGTGAAGTAGATTGGGGTTGCTATACTGGTGAGCATGTGGAACTGAATTCCCTTGGAATTCCCTATAAAAATAGGAAAAATTTAGTATCCTGTCTAGGGGACTATAAAATGAAGATGCCAAGAGTCAAGAATCTAGGAGTCTTCTCTTAGCTCGGTGATACAGACTTAAGATTCTTCATAAGATTGCAATGAAGCTGTCAGCTGGGGAATCAGTTTTCTGAAGCTTTACTTGGCAAGAATCCAAAGGACTGCTTGTGATATATTTTCTGCCAAAGTGGGTGACCAAAGAGAAGGATAAAAATATCATTAGTGATGGAAGCTGCAGTGACTTTAAGAGTATAACCTCTATATTTTATTGGCCACATGTTCAGAGCCACCTTATAGGATGACAATTGTAAGATTTATGATCAAATGTACTGTCTCATTAATTTATGTCAACAATGGAATGAGATAAAAATGACTGCTAATCATTTGATACTCAGTAGTACGTATATTGACTGACGTTTTGATCAAATGGGTATTCTGATTTTTTATACCTTTATTGTATTCATTTGTTCAGTTTTATGCGGTGCTAAGGATCAAACCCAGTGCCTCCCACATGCTAGGCAAGCACTGTTACCACTGATCTGCAGCCCCAGCCCCTATTCTGACTTTTTGATGTTAATGCCCAACCAATTGTTAAATATTTTGATTCTTAGTTCTTGAGATAGGTATTATTATTCTCATGTTATAGATGTTGAGTATGAGGTTTCTAGAACTCAATTCCTCATTAAATAAATGCCAGAACCAGGGGAATAACATTTCTATTTAATGTGTTACATTAACATTATTGCAAATGCAATTATTAATACTTTATTATAAAGAATGATTAGCGATTAAGAAGTGTTGAATCAGTTGGTTGTTTACAGTTAGTTACTTTTTATTTAACATAGCTTTATTAGTATAAAGGTCTTGAAATAGAAATATTTTAATATTTGAATGTTAATTTAGTGGTAATAATTTTTTTTCTCATAGGTTTTGCAGCCCTGTGACTTGTTTTTTCAGTCTACTCAGACAGGTACAGATCCACAAGTGATTGATATTTCAGTAAAATCCCTTACACTAAAGGTGGGTTAAAATATAATCACTCAAATCTTTTAGTACACTTTAAAAAAAAAAGTAGTAAAACATAGAAACAAGCAATTATTATAGCAAGTTTTAAATCATTAAATAAGCAAAAAAAATTAGTTTTTGATAAGTTTTATGAAACATTGTTTGTAAAATTTTTAGCATATATTTTTATAATGTATGTTATTCTATGTTTTATTACTGACATTCAACAGCTTTTATTAATATCTACTATCGTTATAGTACATATAGTTGAAATTATACTTGATAGTTCAGTATTTACAAGATTCATGTAAATACTTAACAGATTGAAGTTAGTTGTAGTAATGTAAAAATTAACGTAAGCAACAAATTATATCTCCTATTTTGTGTTAATAATGTTTAATATTAATTGCTTATGATTATTTAGCAAATATATTTAATGTATTTTGAAATTTTGTTTTTCCATTTAGGTTTCACCAGTTATCATAAATACCATGATTACTATAACTTCAGCACTTTATACAACTAAAGAAACCACCCCAAAAGAGATGGCTTCTTCTTCAGCACATTTATGGGAAAAGAAGGATACAAAGAATTTAAAAATGTGGTTTCTTGAAGGGTCAAATGAAACTGAAAAAATATCTCCCTCAGTTGAATTGGTACCCAAAGGAGAGATGATGAAATTGAACATTGATTCTATTTTTCTGGTTCTTGAGGCTGGAATTGGTCATAGAACAGTGCCTATGCTTTTGGCAAAGTCATGTTTTTCAGGGGAAGGCAAAAACTGGAGTAGTCTAATAAATCTCCACTGTCAGCTTGAGCTAGAAGTAAGCATATGTTTATTCTTGTAGTTTTTATAACAAATAGTACTATGCATAAAATATTTTAGGTATTATATGTAGATATTTCTGCCTTTAGAGAGGATTTTATCTCAAGTAAATTATGAAGGGCAAATCTGGACCATTATTTGTTAGCCAATCGAGGAAGGTGCTGAGGGAGGGATTATATTGTAGGAAGCTCCTGAATGACATGCAGTGTGTTTTTCATGCAGAAGAAATAGCATGGCCAGAGTCATGTTTACAGGAACCATTGTGGAAGATCATTTTTTAAACTATCAAGATGCTTCAATTCATTTAAAAAGATTAAAAATTCTTTCTTTAGGTTCATTATTATAATGAAATGTTTGGTGTATGGGAGCCATTGCTTGAACCATTAGAAATTGATCAGACTGAAGACTTTAGACCATGGAATCTTGGAATCAAGGTAAATATATATATATATATATATATATATATATATATATATATATATTTATGTATATATTTATGTATATATTTGTATATAACATGTATATATATATATATATATATATATATATATATAATGTGTGTGTATATATATTTATGAAGTGTGTGTTTAATGACTTTGAGCCATTTATATTCATAGCAAAATTGAGAAGATACAGAGATTTTTCCATATACTCTTTGCCACTCTACATGCCTGACTTTGTATTACTATCCCCCATCAAAGTATATTTGAAGTCTGAACAGAAGATGAACTCTAGATAGGGCAGAGGAGTGGAAGGGGAAGGGAGGGGGCAGGGGGTTAGCAAAGATGGTAGCATATGATGGACATCATTATCCAACGTACATGTATGAAGACACGAATTGGTGTCAATATACTTTATATACAACCAGAGATATATTAAAAAAGTTTTCAAAAATTGATGTCTACACCACATTAGACACTTTAATTTTAATCATAGCAAAGTTGAAGTTTTCTCATTGTCAACTTTGCGCACATTCTTTCCTATTTGACCTCTGAATGTGATTTTCAAATCCAAAGCCAGTGCTACCTGTCCTTCTAATACAAATAATTAACATTACTGATGTATAAGGCATTGTTCTGAATAAAATATATTTGCTTTAATCCCCACAATGCACCCCCACCACCACCACTGAAAATGATGCAGTTTTTATCAACATTTGTAACTGGACTAAGACCAGAGAGGTTAATGGACTTCCATAAAGTAATAATAGCTACAAAGTAGAATAGATGGTATGAAAATTTAGCTGCAGTCCCCATTCTTCGCTATATTATGTGTTCTTTTAGGTTGTGGTCTATTCCAGGTTTCTTTTACTTTCTGGAGGGAATATTTTTCTAACAATCTTATCTATCTTTCTATCCATAAAAACTTTATAGAGAAAAATGTATATTTTTTTCTTAAAAGATATTGTAAATTTATGTAACCATGATAATCAGGGCTTTTAGATGGACAAATAGTGCTTCTGAAGCAGAGATTTTAGTATTACCAGCATGTTTGCTGCCTAATAGTGACTAGTCAAACTACAAACAAATTTTTAGGGGCTTTAAAGCCACTTAAAGTAACAACAGAAATGGCTAGCCTGGCATGCCCAGGTTAATGTATTATATCACTTGATTTAATTTTCGAGATATTTTTAGATGAAGGATTTAGATAAGTGAATTCCTTTGGTAAATTTTACGTCAGAATATGCATGGCAAGTAGGTCTTTGAATCCTAAAACAGGGTAAATGTTATTGATTCTTAATGATGGCATGTACAAGTAAATTTAGGAATGAATGAATTCATTGCCCTTTGTAATAACAATATTATTGGATTTGTCTCAAGTTTGTTTTTACTTTGTAGAATGAATTATGTTGTGTTCCTAGAAGTGAATTCTTTTTTATATGTCACAATTTATCATTTTAGATGAAAAAGAAAGCAAAACAAGCTATTGTTGAGTCAGATTCTGAAGAAGAAAACTACAAAGTGCCAGAATATAAAACTGTCATCAGTTTCTATTCAAAAGATCAGTTAAACATTACATTATCCAAATGTGGCCTTGTAATGTTAAGTAATTTAGTTAAGGTAAGAAAATTTGAAACTTTTAATGTTGATATAATGGACTGAGTTGACCCCTTTTTTGAGTACATTTATTGTTAATTTAATTGTCATGTATTCTGCTTATCATTTAGTTCTTCACATTTTCATTTAAGAAAACTGTTCCTCACTAGGCATTTACAGAAGCTGCTACTGGATCTGCACCTGTCTTTGTAAGGGATCTAGCACCATTTATGATTTTAAATTGTCTTGGACTTACGATCTCTGTTTCACCAAGTGATTCTTTTAGTGTACTCAATGTTCCTCTGGCAAAGTCATATACATTACAAAATATGCAAAGTTTAAGTATGGATTATGTACGAACTAAGGACAATGACCATTTTAATGCAATGACCAGCCTAAGCAGCAAACTCTTCTTCATTCTTCTTAGTAAGTGATAAATTTCCTTCTTGACGTTTTATTCAAAATTACATTTTACCTATTTGTAGTGTGTATGTGTATAAGCTATATGGTATATATGTAGGTGTGTGTGTTGTTGGGATGGTGGTGGTGGATTTTTAATAGATTGAGGCCTTTTTTTTTTTTTTTTTTGCCTTTGCAGCACTTTGGTTTCTTTCATCACTAATTATGTGTTGTTCAAATCTGCTTTATTTATGTTCTCCATTTATTTAGAGCAGGCTAGTTAACTGCTTTATTGTGGGGAGGAAAAAATGTTGTATCTCTTCTAGTTTTTATAAACCATAGGTATTTGGTGAATGTTTTAGTCATATGTGGTATAAAGTATTAGATATTCTACCAGTTTTGTAGCTTAGTGAATTCAAAGAGTTTGAATTCATACAAAATTCTTAAATTGTCATACTACCTGGTCATTATGAAAAACAGTTCCAAATCTTTACCCTTACCACTTTCTGATACTCTGATATTTATGTAGCTATCGAGGAGAGGGCATCATTTGAAAAAGGTAATTCAATTTGGGGGACAGGGAGCAGACTACAAAAATATTGCTCATTCTTCTAGTTAAGAAATAATGCATAATGGGTGTTTCAGAGCATTGTCAGTGGCTTGATCAGTTTTAGCTCTGTTTGTTTTTGCACTAACATTTCTATGATTGGGAATAAAGTGAGTGAAATTCATATAAATAAGAAACTTCACAACTCAATACAACATGTATATATTAGGTAAGTATATACAAAATTTTGTTTAATCAAATCCAAGATATGGCTAAAAAGTTACAGAAGTAGTTGAAATAAATGAAAATTAAAAAATTTCAGTTCCTTTAGTATTTTCCAATGTCTGTCTCAAGGTATTAGTGACAGCAACTCAGAGATCACTATTCTTGAATTTTATAATAATAATTATCATTGCTTAGATATTTTTAAAAGGTTTAAACTGGGCCCAGTGATACATACCTAAAATCCCAGCTACTCAGGAGGCCAACCTGGGCAACTTAGACCCTATCTCAAATTTAAAAATACATAAAAATAAAAAAGAAATAGGATGTGGATCAGTAGTAGAGTACCCTTGGGTTCAATCTCCATATCACAAAACACAGAAAATAAAATTTTAAGACCATCATCTGATATTTTGGTATTTACCATACGTAAAATTAATATATGGTAAATTACAGTAAAAACTTTCAAACATCTGTATTTAATTTAGCTCCTGTTAACCACTCGACTGCTGATAAGATTCCTTTAACAAAAGTAGGACGATGTCTGTACACTGTAAGACACAGAGAATCTGGAGTTGAAAGATCTATTGTTTGTCAAATTGATGCAGTAGAAGGAAGTAAGAAGATAACAGTTCGCTCACCAGTGCAGGTATGAAATGATTGATTTGGAGGGGAGATTCTTCATGCTTACTTATTATTACTAAATGGATACAAACTATAATAGAAGTAGGTTAATATCAAAGAATATCTCATCAGTAGCCACACTACTAGAAGAATTTGTTCAGTATATATCTTAAAATTATTTATAGAATGGCTTTATAAGATATTATGTAAGAAAAATCATCAATATGTTCTTTAGGTTTTTATAATATATACATATATATGTATGTGTGTATATATATATATATATATATATATGTGTGTGTGTGTGTGTGTATATATATATATATATATATATATATATATATATATATCCTTTCTTTTCAATTAGAAAAATATATATAGCTTTATCAAGGTATAGGCAATAAACAGCATATATTTTAAATTGAGTTTTGGTATAAAAACACTTACGAAACTTGATTATAGTCAAGGTAATAAACATATTTATTACCAAAAAACTTCCCCTTTTCCCAACTTCCCCATTCCTACGTATCCGCTAATCTGTTCTCAATGTGCATTATTATATAGTCTTGAATTTTATATAAATGGAATACAGAGTAGAATTTAACTTCTTTCACTCAACAAAATTTTATATGTATCAACTTCTGTGAATAGTGTTGTTACATGTAGTTGCAGAGAAGTAATCCATTATATGGAGATACCATATATCCATTTTGAGTGATTTTTTAAAAATATTTTTTTAGTTGTGAATGGACACATTAACTTTATTTTATTTATGTATTTTTATATGGTGCTGATAATTGAACCCAGTGCCTCACACATGCTAGACAAAGGCTTTCCCACTGAGCTACAACCCCAGCCTCTCTAGTAATTCTTTGTATACATTGCAAGGTAAAGGTTGAGGATTAGTCTTTCCAGATGACTTTCCAATTGCTCCAACTCAGATTGTATTTTTCCCAAATTTTCTTGATACTTGCCAAAAGTTATTTGGCCATAATAAGATGGTTTATTTCTAAACTTGTGTTCTTTTTCATTAATCTGTTTGTCTTTGTGCTGGTACCACATCATCTTGATTATTAAGTCTTGAAATCAGGTAGTAAAAATTGTCCCTCTTTAGTTCTTTCTATTTCTCTTTAAATTTTAGTCAGGTTATTTATTTTTGTCAAAATGTGATAAAATCGACTTTTTTTAAAATTTAAATTTTCAGTTATCTATTACTAGCATTTAGAAATAGATTATTTTTCTATTAACTCAGATTGTACAGCCTTACTGGACTCATGTATTCTAGTAGATTTAAACCGTTGTGTAGCTTTAGACAATTATAATTTCTGCAAATAAATACATTTTTACTTCATCATTTCCAATTTTTTTTGCCATTTTTCTTGAGCTTATTGAGAAGATCTTAAAAATTTTGTTGAGATGATAGATTAAATTTATTTTAAAATGTTTCATCAACTCTGCATTCCTAGGATAAATCTCATTTGATCATGAAGTATATTATTGGACTGTTTTCTAAAATTGTGATTAAAATTTTTAAATTTATGTTCACAGAGAATCTTTGTCTAGAATTTTAATGTTTTGTGTGTCTTGTGGGAAAGTTTTAAACTATGGTTTCAATTGATTTGTTATCTACTACTATTTTTGGTGGTATTAGGAACCAAACACAGGATCTTGCATATGCTGGGCAAATGTTTTACGATCTACACCTGAACTCTACCTTCAGCCTTTTCTGTTACTTTTAAGTGAGCTGTTTCATTCATGAAATTTATCTGTCTCACCTAAACTGATGAATTTGGTAACATTAAAGTGTTAATAATATTCCATTATTTCAATGTGTAAATTTGCATTGACAGTCAATTTTTAGAGCAATGACCTTAAATAGACTTTATCTAAAATATGTCATTAGGTCCTTAAAACATTTTGTTGATTGTTATTTACTTATCTTCCCTCAATACAGACAAACCAATTGAGATTACTATTCATATTTTTTAATACTGATAAAAGAGACAAGCTGCATATCTGTGAGGTATTAGTTAAGTACTCCACAGAGCCATTGCAAATGAAAAAGAATTTGGAAGGAAGGAGGGAAGACAGGAATGAAGGAAGGAGAAAAGTAAAAGAAAAAGGAAGAAAAAGAAAAATAGAATTAAGGATTGCTAAAATATATTATCTGATGTATCCATATGTTAAATCATTCTTTTTCAAAAGCAAGAATAGGGATTTTTAAAACAGCATATATAAAACTGAACATTTGTTGTATTTTACAGGTTTGTTTTTTTTGTGTGTGTGTGTGGGGAGTATGTTATTTATACAGATAAACAAAATATCCAGGGATTGTGCCCTGGATATTTATGGATGGGAATGATTTAGAGTTTCTTTGTTATGTTTTCCTGTATTATTAAATGTTCTCATATATGAGTTCATTACTTTTGGTATTCAGGAGAAATAGAATTTGTCAAGCTCACAGAACTAGTTAATAGTAGAGCCAGGATTTGATTACGTGCGTGTGTGTGTGTGTGTGTGTGTGTGTGTGTGTGTGTACAATGTTTTTACCTTAGTTGTTCATGTCCCTCTCCTATTACTCTGCTGCTGTATAGTGAAAAACTTTAGGATAAACTTATGCTTTTTTAAAAAACAAAGAACAGAAATTTATTTCTCACACTTTGGAGGCTTGGGAAGTCCAGGATCAAGAGGCACCAGCTTGAGTGTCTTCTGAGAACTGCTCAACACTGTGATTCTAAGATTGTACCTTACTGCTGAGAGGATGTAGCAATAAGATGTAGTCCTGGAATCAGATGGTGGAAGGCAGAAAGGCAAGAGGGACTGAATGCTGTGTCCCCAAGGACAGAAGAGAAAAATGGGAAGGGCTGCAGAAGGCTTTTATGATTCCTTTTTCCAGATATTTGGTCTTCTTTCCTAGTTTTAAACAAGTAGTTTATTCTCTGCTTCCAACCGACTTTTTCCACACTAAATTTGACTGGGTAAACAAAGCAAAATCACACTTTGGTAACGAACTTTACATTCCAAATTTGCACTATTGGAAGCATGTAGATCTTAGTAGGTTTCATTTGTATCAGTGGCAAGTTGAGTGAAAAATTTATTCAAAAATTTGTAATCAAAAAATGTGATTATAAAACTTACACCTAATGTCTCTTATTTGAACTGAACATTGCTGATTTGATATCAAATCTTTTCCTTAGGAAGATTTTTCAGTTGTATTTTTAACTTTGAGAAGTTTATTATATATAGTCCTCTCTGTCCACAGCATGGAATATAACAAATGTTGACATTTAAATTTTTTTCTTCAAATTAAAAAAAATGAGTAAAGTTGAAGTCATCTATTTTGTTTCCTTCTTAGTCTGTATTTGCTTTTTTATTCTTATAGAAAATACCAATTTGGTGATATGAGATATATATATATATATATATATATATATATATATATATATATATATATATATATATATATGTTTATTTTTATCTATGATAATATATTCTGTTGCATAAATAATCAATTCTAAGAAAATTGTTTTGTCTTGTGTGTGTGTGTGTGTGTGTGTGTGTGTGTGTGTATGTGATGCCAGGTTCAGACCCAGGGCTTTTCACATGGTAGGCAAGAATTCTAACGCTAACATCACCAGCAAGAAAGTTTTCTTAATTATTGCAGTATTTATGAGGTGGTTTCTTTGTTTCTTAATAAGATCAGTAAGGTCAGTGTTATAGAGAACATGACTGTTTTTTGGTGCATATATGTAAATATTTCTCTGGATATATGACAGGAGAAAACTTGCTAAGTCTTTAAACAGGTATATATTTATTTCTTTGCCCAACTATTTTCTGAATAATTTTTATCAATTTGTATTATATCAGCAGTGTGCAGGTGTTCTTGTTCACATTCTTTTTAGATGTTGATATTATAAGGCTTGTGATTTTTTGCTAGCCTTATGGTATGAAAACATACCTAATGATTATAATTTGCATCATATTGATTTCTAGGAAAGTTGAGTATTTTTTCATCTGTTTATTGGTCATTCAAGTTTTCTCTTCTGCAAATTACTTGCTTATATTGTTTGCATTTTTCTCAATTGCAATTTTCTTAATGATTTCACAGATTTTTGTATGTATGCTGATTATAGATTCTTTATTAACTATATTTTAACATTTTCCAACCTGTCACATTTTTCACTTCTGTCATATAAATAATAAATTGATATATTTTTTCTGTGGATTTTCTTCTTCTGTTTCTGCCTAAATAAAAGCATATCTCTAAATAAATTAATCCCTGTCTCAAGGTGAAGAAATTATTATCTTTCACCTCTTGAGATATTTGAAGTTTTATTTTTAAATTCATTTCTTTTCTTTTCTTTTTTTTTTTTTTTTTTTTTGGTAAGGCTGAGAACCTTTCCATATATTTTTTAGGATAAATGATTCTGTTTTCTTCTAGTTAGTTTATATGAGCAAGATGAATGTTGCCTAATAGTATCTTTGTTTTACTGTATTTTATATGGACATATAAAAATTGTTTAGGTTCTTATAGTAGTAATATTAAAGATGAGTTATTTTTCTTTCTCAGATTAGAAATCATTTTTCAATTCCAATCTCTGTTTATGAAGGAGACACTTTATTGGGAATTGCTTCACCTGAAAATGAATTCAACATACCATTAGCATCTTACCGGTAATTTTTTTCTTTATTTTTTGTTGCTATTTCATAAAGTTTTTAGTTTTAGATGCTATGTGAAATTTATTTTTAACTTATTAAATTTTCATCAAATTTATCCTGTTGATTATTTTATTTAGATTTCAAGAATCCTAGGTGGTTCTTTTCAAAAGAAATATTATTTAATGTATAATTAATTTGTACCATGTAAATTATTTATGTTTTTGCTGGTAAAACAATTACTACATGCTTGCAGAATGATCACCTTAACCATAGTCATGTATATTCATGAGTTTTACATATGTTTAAGAATATGATTGATGGTTCCAAGATTTATATATTGTGGCCTGATTTTTACTTTTCAAAACTATTATAATAGAATTTTGGTGAAATTCCTTTTGAAAAAATATCTTTTAATATAAACACTTCTCTGTTACTTGGTTAGGGATAGAGTAATGTAAATGCATTAATGGTTAAATGTTTATAATATTTTGATTAAATTTGATATAAATGTTTTAAGAAAAAATTAACAAAATGCTAGTCTTACAATTGTAGATTTAACATTGTAACAAATAAATATTATTTGGGCGATTTAATTTACAATTGAAAATAATCTCTTTTGTGGAGAATGGATTATCTTGGAGAATAATCCTTCTGTAAAATTAAGCATTGTAGTTTGTTTAAATGCCATTTCAGAATACACTCTAAAAATGCTAGGGAAGGAAAAAGGTGATACTACGGTTTTTAACTGTCCCCTAGTTCTGTTCTTTCTGATCCAAGCCTGAAAGTTTATGGTGGTGTTCTAAATGCTTAGAAAGCAGTCTTAATAGTTCAGGGCACATATTTTCACATAGATAGACCTACAAACCCTAACATGCATTTTATTACTTAATTCAGAAGTGCTGAGGGAAAGAATTGTTGAGAGAATAACAGCAAAAATAGTTGTTTACAATATCAGACATGTTCTAGAAAGTTTTTTGGGTTGGTTAAAAGACAAATTTTAGATAACTTGTAAGATGTTTAAAAATTTCTATGAAGAACTTTTAAACCATTTAATAATAGTTAATGACATTCATCATAAAAAAAAATACCGGCAAGGCATTGGCACCAAAAGAGAGACTTAGACCAATGGTACAGAATAGAAGAAACAGAGACAAACCCACATAAATCCAATTATCTTATACTAGACAAAGTTGCCAGAAACATACATTGGGGAGAAGATAGCCTCTTCAACAAATAGTGCAGGGAAAACTAGAAGTCCACATGTAGCAAAAATGAAATTAAACCCGTATCTCTCACCTTGCACAAAAATCAACTCAAAGGGGATCAAGGACCTAGGCACTAGAACAGAGACCCTGTGCCTAATAGAAGAAAAAGTAGTCCAAATCTCCACCATATCAGCTTAGGTACTGACTTTCTTAACAAGACCCCTGAAGCACAAGAAGTGAAATTAAGAATCAATAAAAGGGATTGAAATCAAACTAAAAAGCTTCTTCACAGCAAAGGAAACAACAACATGAAGAGAGAGCCTACAGAATGGAAGAAAATCTTTAACTACATGCCACCAACATTAGTCTCCACAATATTAAAGAACTCAAAAAACTTAACACCAAAAACAAACAAATAACACAGTCACTAAATGGGCTAAGAAGCTGAACCGACACTTCACAGAAGAAATACAATCGATCAACAAATAGACAAAAAATGTTCAACACCCCTAGCAATTAGGGAAATGCAAATCAAAACTACACTGAGATTTTATCTCACTCCAGTCAGAATGGCAATCATCAAGCATACAAGCAACAACAAATGTTGGCAAGGATGTGGGGGAAAAGATACATTAATACATTGCTTGTGGGGCTGTGAATTGGTACAACCACTATGAAAGCAGTGTGGAGATTCCTCAGAAAACTTGGAAGGGAACCACCATTTGACCTAGTTATCCCTCTTCTCAACATATACCCAAAGGACTTAAAATCAGCGTACTACAGTGATGTAGCAACATCAATGTTTATAGCAGCTGAATTCATAGTAGCCAAACCATGGAACCAACTTAGGGGTGCCCTTCAACAGCTGATTGGATAAAGAAATTATGGTATATATACACAATGGAATATTACTTAAAGAAGAATGAAATTATGGCATTTGCTGATAAATGGATAGAGCTAGAGAATATCATGCTAAGCAAAATAAGCCATTCCCATAGAACCAAAGACTGAATGTGGTGGGAAGAATAGAGGTACTTTGTATTAGACAGAAGGGAGTGAAGGGAGGGGAGGAAGTATGGGGCGGGAAGTACTGTGGAAGGAATCAGACATTATTACCCTATATGCATATATGATTACATACTAGTGTAATTCTATATCATTTACAACCAGAAGAATGAAAAATTATACTCCATTTATGTATGATACGTCAAAAATGCATTCTAATGTAATGTATAACTCATTAGAACAAATTTTTAAAAAACAGTTAATGGCATTCTGGTTTTTAAGAATATCTGCCAAATATTTTGTGACTCTGTAGTAGAGAAAAGAATATCTTTGTACTTTTGTTCAAGTCTAAATAATACTTCATTGCATGAAATTTAATCTTCCCTAATAGAGTTATTATTGACTAATCAGCAAGAATTTTGCATTAATTCAATGATTAGATGTACGTGCACTTAAATATTTATGAGATGAGGGCTTAAATTAACAAATGATATTTTTCTCTATAGAATTTGACTATACTAATCCTTAAATTTAATTAATAAATATTTATCAAGTGTTGTGTTGTGGGTGAGACATTGTAATATACCAAAATAAATTGGACATGGTTGTTACCATTAAGAGATTGATACATTTTCTAAATATATTAGGTAGGAAAAAATGGATTTTAGAGAGTTACTGAAAGTGTTACTAGGAACTGTTGAAAACCAAGGATTAGTGATTGACTTCTGGGGAAGGTACATGAAGAACAGATAAAATATAGTAATGTTGAGATTAGATGCAGACAGCAACATAAGTAGAAATAATTGCATAAACAAAGATAAACAGGAATGAAATGGTAAGGACTTTGTATAGTTATAAAGAATAATTTGAATTTCATTAGAATATAGAGTATGTATTTAAAAACCGAATTTGAAGAGTTAAGTTCACGCTTAAGAAGTTATTCCCTCATTTTTTTTGCTGCCAGTTTTATAAATCTTACATCCACCTACTAACATCATCTGTTTTCTTCCTTCTTGTCACATAATATTTGTTGTTCAGTTTCTAGACCACTCATTCTACCACTTTTTCTTATTTACAGTCTCCTACCATTGATCATCTTCTGTTTTCTCTTCTTCACTCATTATTTGAACTTTCCTTTAACCACACATTTTTCTCTAACTCAAGTCTTTTTCTCAGAACTCTTTTTGGGAAACATTTCACTTCTTCTTCATTTTTTTTTTAAGGTAATTAAATCCAGGGACACTTAACCACTGACCCACATCCCTACCCTTTTTATTTTAAGACAGGGTCTTGCTAAGTTGATAAGGCTGGCTTTGAACTTATGATATTCCTGCCTCAGACTCCCAAGCTGCTAGAATTACAGATTTGTTCTACTGTGCCCCGCAAAATTTTTCACTTCTGCATAACACCCTGCAGTCTGTTTAGAAAGAGTTGGCCACACTACATTATTCCCTCAGTCTTACATTTGCTCTTTCAGTTATCTATTACAGTGTAGTAGTTACCTTTTAACATTTCATTTACTACTTGGTTTATATATTTTAAATTTTGCCCTCTCATTGCTACATGGAGGCCCAGAGAATATTTTGATAAAATGTTTTGATATGTTTGTTGACTTTAGGAGAAAATTAATTTTTTTCTTTAAGTGTTGGAATAATGGAAAGTAGAATGAAAATTATGAAGAGGCTACAAATAGAATAGGCTGTCTGAAACTGATTGGATAAAAAATTGTGTGTAGGTCAGGGGTACAAGTACTCTAATATTTCAAAGACTAGTAGTTTAAAGTCACTAAAAATGGGAATATAGAAAATCAAGCACGGAGGATTCATTGTTCATTGTGGGCAGTTTTTAACATCACAAATCATTATAGAAATACAAAACAGTTAAAATTTTAAGAAAAGAGCTTAGGAAAATAGGGATGGAGATAGTTTTTATAGTTGTTCATCTATAAAGGTTACTCATAATCATAGCTCATTAGTGTTATAAATAAATAATATTTGTAGGTGCTGAGGGTGTAGCTCAGTGGTAGAATACTTACCTTGCACATTTGAAGCCCTAGATTTGATCCTTACCACCATACATACTCATAAATATACACAAAAATATTT
The DNA here is from genome assembly GCF_964194105.1 of Spermophilus citellus. Lineage (NCBI taxonomy): Eukaryota > Metazoa > Chordata > Mammalia > Rodentia > Sciuridae > Spermophilus > Spermophilus citellus. The sequence goes on from NC_138183.1 coordinate 79,208,981, forward strand.
CTTAAGTGTTTATTCTAGCATATAGCTAACTTTTAAACTTGTTAGACCTAGCTAGCCATGGTGGCATACTCCTCTAATCCTAGTAACTATGGAATATGATGTTGGAGATAACAAGTTCAAGGTCAGCCTGGGCAACATAGCCAGCTCCTATCTCAACAGCTTAAAAAATAAAAAAGACCGGGATATCCAAGATGGCGGGCCAGCAGGAGGCAGCATTCTGTGTTACTCTGTGACCTGGGACTTAAGTAGTGAGAATAATGTTTCTCTGCAAGCAATATTCCTGCTCCCGCGCAGGAATCACAGCCACTGTGCCAGCACAGAGCTCCAGGCCTCAGCTTCAGAGAAGGTCTCCCAACTACTCATCCATACAGGACTACCAGGAGCCGGAGTGGCAACATAGGCATGGGTACCCACACAGAACTTTCGGCCGCCCACCTGAGCAGAAATCCCAGATGCTGCTCCTACACAGGACACCCAGCAGCTACCAACGTGCAGGAACTCCACCTGCCATTCCCGTATGGACACCTGTCTACTAATGTGGGTCTCCCAGGGTCGTCTCCATCTTGGGACTCTGCAGCAACAGAGGTGGTCCCCTACGTGCTGTAGCATGCCTGTACCAGAGAACTTCACACAGACTCTGAAGACAGCTGAAACCACACACTGTATGCCACAGAACACACTCTGAACATATTGTCCATATCCAATGCTATCACCTGCCTCCCCCAAGCTGACCGACACCTTATCACTGAAAGCAGCTGGCTCCATCTTGGGTCACTTTCATCACCATCTTTAGTGGGGCAACTCCCAGTTTGGAATGCCGCTGGCCAGGTGCCCAGTTTCTAAATCCCCCTTCTCCCCAGCAGCCACTAACCCAGAATAGTGATACCATGCTTAACTTCACCATCCTGAGGGGGTAAATACCAGCTAACAACAGATGACACCACCAGGAAAGATACTGATCTCTAGCTTAAACAACCCTTGCCTCTTCCTTCGAGCTTTTTTTTTCCTTCTACTTCCCTATTCTCCCACCCTCACATCCCCAGCCTATGTGAAAGGAAGTATTTTGCATGAATTAGGATTTTGAGGACTGGGTGTCTGAATAGTATATTATAGTTGACTTGCGTATTCTTTTTTTTCCCTCCAATTTTTACTATTTTAACATTTTTTTATTTTTCTCAGTATATGTGTACTCTACTGTCTTCCCATTTACTTGTCTACCCTAAATTAATTCTTCTCCATTTTCCTGCTACTGACATTCTTCTTTAGGTTTCTCATCCATACTTCCTAAGATATAAGAACTCTATATCCTCACCTCCTGCCTCCTCAGCAAATCATCCTATACCTCATCCCCAGTTCTTTGACCACTGTCAGAAACTGTAAACCCTTTTACAAACCTGTGGATTATATTATAGATAATAATTGAATTCACCATTTCTATACATTGTAAACAAATTGTAAACATTTTAATAGCAACTATTTGTTTTAAGGTTATATCTTGTTTATATTGGGATTGTTAACATTGTCCTTCCCCTCAAAAGGAGAGATATTGGAACTCTACAAGGATACTATAAGCTTATAGGGTAAAAATGGAAATGCCTCAGATCCACAGTGCTAGAAGGAAAGACACACAAGCAACATGAAAAGACAAAGGAGGAAAGTGCCCAAAATAAATCAAGATAACACATTATTATAATCCATGGCCAGCACAGAAGATGAAATTACAGAGAAGGAGTTCAGGATGTACATAATTAAAATGTTCTGTGAGTTAAAGGATGATATAAGAGAGCAAATACAGGCAGTAAAAGCTTATTTTGACGAAGATCTACGTAAACACAGGAAGCAAAAGATGACTTCAATAGGGAGATAGAAGTTCTAAAAATAAAAATCAAACAGAAATCTTTGAAATGAAAGAAACAATAAACCAAACTAAAATTCATTTGAAAGCATCACCACTTGGAAGACAGGACCTCAGACAATGAAGACAAAATATATCATCTTGAAAAGAAAGTGGACCACACAGTGGAAATGGTAAGAAACCATAAGCAGAACATTCAAGAAATATGGGATAGCATAAAAGACCAACTTTAAGGGTTATTGGGATGGAGAAAGGTATAGAGTTCCAAACCAAAGGAATGAACAATCTATTCAATGAAATGTTTTCCAAGCATGAAGAATGAATTGGAAAACCAAATAGAAGAGTCTTACAGGACGCCAAAAATCCAACAGATCCACACCAAGGCACACTATAATGAAAATGGCTAACATATAGAATAAGGTGAGACTATTAAAAGCCACAAGAGAAAGGAATCCAATTACATATAGGGGGAACCAGTTAGGATATGTACAGATTTTTCAACCCATACCCTGAAAGCTTGAAGATCCTGGAACAACATACACGAAACTCTGAAAGAAATAGATGCCAACCAAGAATCTTGTATCCAGAAAAATCAAGCTTTAGATTTGATGATAATATAAAAACCTTCCATTATAAACAAAAGTTAAAAGAATTTACATCTAGAAAACCTGTACTACAGAACATCCTCAGCAAAATGCTTCATGAAGAGGAAATGAAAACCAACAATGAAAATCATCAGAGGGAGGTGTTACACTAAAGGAAAAAATAATGAAAGGAGAAATCAAGTTAAAATAAGCACAAAAATGGCTGGGAACACAAATTATGTCTCAATAATAACCCTGAAGGTTAATGGCCTAAACTCATCAATTAAAAGACATAGGCTAGCAGATTAGATTTTTTAAAAAGTCCTAATTATATGCTGCCTCCTGAGACTCATAGGAAAAGACATCCACAAACTGAAGGAGAAAGTTTGGGAAAAATCATACCAGTCACATGGACTTCGGAAGCAAGGAGGGGTTTCCATCCTCATATCAATTAAATAGATTTTAAGCTAAAGTAAATAAAAAAGGATAAAGAAGGTCATTTCATACTGCTCAAGGGATCCATCACCAAGAAGACATAACAATTATAAATATATATGCCCCAAACAATGAAGCAACCTTGCTCATTTAACAAATTCTTCTCATGTTCAGAGACTCAAATAGACCACAACAGAGTAATTTAGGGTGACTTTAACATACCTCTTTAGCGACTGGATAGATATTCCAATCAAAAGCTGAACAAAAACTATAAAACTCAATAATAAAATCAATAACTTCTACTTAATTGATACATATAGAATATTTAATTCTTCAACAAGTGAATACCTTTCTTCTCAGCAGCACGTGGATCCTTCTCTAAATAGACCATATATTATGCCACAAAGAAACTCTTAGCAAATACAAAAAAAAAGTACAGAGACTACCCTGCATTTTATCAGATCATAATCGAATGAAATTAGAAATCAATGACAACATAAAAATTATTCCAACACCTGGAGACTAACTAATATTGCTATTGAATGAACAATGGGTTGCAAAAAACATCAAGGAGGAGATTAAACAATTCTTAAATGAGATAGGTAAATGAGAATACTGATGCAACATATTGAAATCTCTGGGACAATATGAAGGCAATACTAAGAGGAAAGTTCATTGTATGGAGTTATTCTTCTTTAAAAAGAAAAAGGAACCAAATAAATAACCTAACATTACATCTTAAAGCCCTAGAGAAAGAAGAATAAATCAACACCCAAAGCAGTTGAAGACAGGAAATAATTAAACTCAAAGCTAAAATCAATGAAATCAAAACAAATGAAACAATTGAAAAAACTGACAAAACAAAAAGTTGGTTCTTTGAAAAAATAAATAAAATTTACAACTCCTTAGCCATGCTAACAAAAGGGAGAAAGAAAACTCAAAATTACTAACATACATGATGAAAAGATAATATCACATCTGACACTACAGAAATATAGAAGATAATTAAAAATTATTTTGAAAACCTATACTCTATAAAATAAAAAATATTGAGGGCATTGACAAATTTCTAGAGTCATATGATTTGCACAAATTGAATCAGGATGATATATACACTTTAAACAGATCAATTTCAACCAATGAAATAGAAAATGTCATCAGAAGCCTACCAACCAAGAGAAGCCCAGGACCAGATGGATACACAGCTGAGTTCTACAGGCCATTTAAAGAAGAACTAATGACAGTACTCATCAAATTATTTTGTGAAATAGAAAAATGGTCACCACTTCCAAACTCATTCTATGAGGCCAGTATCACCCTGATTACAAAGCAAGCAAAGAAAGAAAACTTCAGACAAATATCTCTAATGAACATAGATGTAAAAATTCTCAATAAGATTCTGGCAAATTGAATACAAAAACATATCAAAAAGATAGTGCACCATGATCAAGTTGGGATCATCCCAGTGATGCAAGTTTGGTTCAGCATACAGAAATCAATAAATGGAATTCATCACATCAATAGACTTAAAGATAAGAATCCTATGATCATCTCAAAATACAGAAAAAGCATTTGACAAAATATAGCACTCCTTCATATTCAGAACACTAGAAAAACTAGGGATAATAGGAACATACCTCAATATTGTAAAAGCTATCTATGCTAAGCCCCAGGCCAACATCATTCTAAATGGAGAAAAATTGAAAGCATTCCCTCTAAAAACTGGAACAAGACAGGGATGCCCTCTTTTACTACTTCTATTTAACCGTTCTTGAAACACTGACTAGAGCAGTTAGACGAAAGAAATTAAAGGGAAGCAGTTAGGAAAAGAAGAATTCAAATTAGCGCTATTTGCTGATGATATGATTATATACATAGAATATCCAAATTGTTCCACCAGAAAGATTTTAAAACTAGTAAATGAATTCAGTAAAGTAGCAGGATATAAAATCAACACCTATAAATCAAAGACATTTCTATTTATCAGTGACAAATCCACTGAAAGGGAAACAAGGAAAACTACCCCATTTACAATAGCCTCTAAAAAAAGAAAATACTTTGGAATCAAATTAATGAAAGAGGTGAAAGATCTATACAATGAAAACTACTACAGAATGCTAAAGAAAGAAATCAAAGAAGACCTTAGAGGATGGAAAGATCTACCTCGTTCTTAAATAGGCAGAATTAATATTGTCCAAATGACCATACTACCAAAAGCACTATGCAGATTTAATGCAATTACAATCCAAATTCTAATGGCATTTCTCATAGAAATAGAAAAAGCAGTCAATGAAATTCATCTGGAAAAATAAGAGACCCAGAATAGTTAAAGCAATCCTTAGCAAGAAGAGTGAAGCAGATGGCATCACTATACCAGACCTTAAACCATACTACAGAGTAACAGTAACAAAAACAGCATAGTATTGGCACCAAAATAGACTTCTAGACCAATGGTACAGAATAGAGGACACAGAGGCTAACCCACATAATTACAGTTATCTTATATTAGACAAAGGCACCAAAAATTTACATTGGAGAAAAGATAGACTCTTCAACAAATGGTGCTGGGAAAACTGGAAATTCATATGAAATAAAACCCCTATCTCTCACCATGCACAAAACTCAACTCAAAGTGGATCAAGGACCTCGGAATTAAAGCCAAACACACTGTGCCTATTAGAAGAAAAAGTAGGCCCAAATCTCCATCATGTCAGATTAGGCCCCAACTTCCTTAATAAGACTCCTATAGCATAAGAAATAAAATCAAGAATCAATAAATGGGGTGGACTCAAACTTCAAAGCAAAAGAAACAATCAGTGAGGTGAAAAGAGAGCCTAAACTTTTACCACTCACACATCAGATAGACCACTAATCTGTAGGGTATATAAAGAACTCAAAAAGCTAAACACCAAAAACCAAATAACCCAATCAATAAATGGGCCAAGGAACTGAACAGACACTTCTCAGAAGATGATATGCAAACAATCAACAAATATATTAAAAAATGTTCAACATTTCTGTCAATTAGAGAAATGCAAATCGAAAGTACTCTTAAGATTTCATCCCACTCCAGTCAGAATGGCAGCTATTAAGAACACAAACATCACATTCCACCATCATTTCTAACTGATTACTCCCATGCTTCCTCTCCCTACCCTACTATGAATCAGCCTCCTTATATCAGAGAAAACATTCAGCATTTGGTATTTTAAGATTGGATAAATTCACTTAGCATTATCTTTTGTAACTCCATCCATTTACTGGCAAATGCCGTGATTTTATTCTCTTTTATTGCTGAGTAATATTCCATTGTGTATATATGCCACATTATTTTTACCCATTCATCTATTGAAGGGCAACTGCTTTGGTTCCACAATTTAGCTATTGTGAATTGTGCTGTTATAAACATTGATGTGGCTGTGTCCCTTTAGTATGCTGTTTTTAAGTCCTTTGCGTATAGACCGAAGAGAGGGATACTAGGTTAAATGGTGATTCCATTCCCAATTTTCCAAAAAATCTCCATACTGCTTCCCATATTGGCTGCTCCAATTTGCAGTCCCACCAGCAATGTATGAGTGTACCTTTTCCCCCACATCCTCGTCAACACTTATTGTTGTTTGTCTTCATAATAGCTGCCATTCTGACTGGAGTGAGATGAAATCTTAAAGTAGTTTTGATTTGCATTTTCCTAATTGCTAGTGATGATGAATATTTCTTTATATATTTGTTGATTGATTGTATATCATCTTCTGAAAAGTGTCTGCCCAGGTCCTTGGCCCATTTATTGTTTGAGTTATGAATTTGATGGACATCATCATCCAAAGTACATGTATGAAGACACAAACTGGTGTTTATATACTTTGTATACAACCAGTGATATGAAAAATTGTGCTGTATATGTGTAATAAGAATTGTGATTCATTTTGCTGTCACATATAAAAAAAAGAATATAAACAACAGTAAATCTTGGTGCAGATGTTTGGAAAAAGACACACTCATACATTGCTGGTGGGACTGCAAAGTGTTGCAGCCAATATGGACAGAGTTGGGAGAATCCTTAGAAAAATGGAAATGGAACCACCCTTTGACCCAGCTATCCTACTCCTGGGTCTATATCCAAAGGACTTAAAAACAGCATACTGCAGGGACACAGCCACATCAATGTTTATAGCAGCACAATTCACAGCAGTTAAACTGTGGGCCCAACCTAGATTCCATGCCCTTCAGTAGATGAATGGATTAAAAAATGTGGCATATATATACAATGGAATATTACTCAGCAATAAAAGAGAATAAAATCATGGCCTTTGCAGGTAAATGGATGGAGTTGGAGAATATAATGCTAAGTGAAGTTAGCTAGCCTCAAAAAACCAAATGCCGAATGTTTTCTCCGATATTAGGAGGCTGATTCCTATTGGGGTGGGAGGGCAAGCTTGGGAGTATTAGACAAACTCTAGATAGGGCAAATGTGTGGGGGTAGAAAAGATGGTGAAATGAGATGGGCATCATTACCCTAAGTATATGTACGAAGACATGAATGATGTGAATAAAATTTGTGTACAACCATAAATATGAAAAATTGTGCTATATATGTATAATATGAACTGTATTGCATTCTGCTGTCATATATAACAAATTGGAATTTTTAAAAAAGAGACAAAAATAAATAAATAAATAAAAATAAAAGGCTGAGGATGTATGTAGCTCTGTGTTAGAGTGCCCTAGGTTCAATCCCCAGTACTGCTAAATAAATGAACACATCTTCTTAAAATTTCTTTAAATAAAACATTATTATGCTTAAAGGTATTGTTGAAATGTAAACACAGAATGTAATATTCAAATATAAGTATTAATCATTTGGTATCACAGGATTCTGTCATCATTTTCTTATACCTACTCTTCCACATCTGTGCCCCAGATTTCTGCAAATATATGTAGAAAACTTTTTTTTTTAGTTCTACGGGACAATAGAATCCATTTGATATATTTATACAACCATGGAATATATCTTATTCTAATAAGGATTCCAGTCTTGTGGATGTATACAATGGTGAGATTCATTGTAGTGTGTGTACATAGGAAAGTTATGTTGGATTCTTTCTATTGTCCTTCCTGTTCCTAAACATCCTCCCTTCTCTTCATTCTCCTTTGTGTATACTACTGAACTATTCTTCTCCTCTTCTTGCCTTACTATGTGTTACCATCCACATATCAGAGAAAAGTATCAACCTTTGGTTTTTTGGAAATTGGCTTTCACTTAATATTATAGTTTCCAGATCTCTCCATATAACAGCAAATGTCATAAACTAATTCTTCTTTATGGCTGAATAATATTTCACTCTGTGTGTGTGTGTGTGTGTGTGTGTGTGTGTGTGTATACCACGATTTCTCTATCCATTCATCTGTTGATGGGCATCTAGGTTGGTTGCATAGCTTAGCTATTATTAATTGTGCTGTTGTAAACATTAATGTGGCTGTGTCACTGTAGCCTGCTAATTTTGACTTCTTTGCATATATCCTGAGGAAGGGGATAACTGGGTCAAATGGTGGTTACATTCCTAGTTTTTGAGGAATCTCCATACTATTTCAAAAATTTTCATTAACTTTGAAAAGCCTGTGATGATTTTTCAATAGAATTTTTTAAATTTTATGATCACTGTTGTGACGTTTACTTCTTGTTAAGATGATATAAAGCCAACTTCTTTCAGTAAAATGCACAAGTGATTGTATGTGTTTAGCTTTGCATGTATGGTTGGTATGATTGTGTATTTTCTGGTTAATATAAGTATACTTTTAAAATAGTAAATTTGTAATAAAAATATCCTCTTCTTAAAAGCCAAATAACATAATGGATTTACAGAAAGTTAAGAAGATATTACCTAGGCCTAAAAAATATACAAAAACTTAAATATTTATTATAACAATATGGAACAAAATAATTTCATTATTCTAAAGCTGTAATCATAGTTTTTTAATGTAAAGCATTATATTTTATTTTTATTGATTTTATAAAAAATAAATGACAGTGGGATGCATTACAATTCTTATTACACATAAACAACACAATTTTTCATATCCCTGTTTGTATATAAAGTATGTTGACACCAATTCATGTCTTCATACATGTTCTTTGGATAATGATGTCTATCACATTCTACCATCCTTGCTAACCCCCTGTCCCCTCCCTTTTCCTCCCAAACCTCTGCCCTATCTAGAATTCATCTATTCCTCTCAAGGCATTTTAAATTGTAATGTTTAATCTTTTATGCAGATCATTTCTTTTTCTGAAGCCAGAAGATGAGGACTATCAAAGGTGTGAACCAATTGACTTTGAAGAAATTATAACAAATGATGGAGCTCTTCTTAAGAAGAAATGTAGATCTACAAACCCTTCTAAGAAATCATTTATTATTAATATCGTCCCTGAAAAAGATAGTTTGACATCTCTGTCAGTATATTCACAAGATGGTTGGGACTTACCTTATATAATGCATTTGTGGCCACCCATCCTACTTCGAAATCTTCTTCCTTATAAAATTGCTTATTATATTGAGGTATTTTTGATTTGGGATTTCATTATTTTGTGTGTGTGTGTGTGTCTGTGTGTGTGTGTCTGTGTGTCTTCCTGTCTGACTTTGCAGCTTGAGTTACTTAAAATTATGAAAAATAAAAATTGTTTTGAAGTTCAAGTAAATGTTATATAGTAGTAATAAAGAATATCTAACAGATATTCTTCAAGTAGAAATGTTTTAATCATGTATAAAATGATGAATTAAAGTACTTTTCACTAATTTACCTTAGAATTCTGTTAAGCCTAATACAAATTATTTGCACAACTGTGGTATGCCATTTATAAAATAACTTAACAAAAATAATATGCAGTTCTCTTAAAATTAAATTTAGAATATGGAGATAATAAAATTGCATATAATCACCATTTGATGAGATCATTGTTTTAGACAACATATTGCATGTATATTTCATATATCATTTGTTTAAAAGATGAATACTAATTTTTGAAATGAGTATGGGAATTAATATTGAAATAACATTTAAATACTATACATAAGCAGAAAAGCTGGCTACTTTGTATTATATTTAATGCTAATTCCCTAAAAGAGTTGTTTGCCCTCTGAAGGTGCTTTTTCCCTTAAATACTCGAATTTATTTTAGCAGATTAAGTATGGTTTTCTCATAAGGTTATAAAAGTAATATCTCCATCATAGATTTCATATAAATAATCAATTTTTCAAACTTATCACATGAAAGAAAGTACTTTTTCACTATATTTATCGTAGATTCATTTTGCTTTTTGAGTTATTATATTCCTACACTTTCTAATACATTCTTTGCTGAAGGGAGTTAACATATCTGTGGTTAAAGAATATCTGTTTACCACATGAGTGACAGATAGTTAGTTGCACTTTGCTGTCAGATTTGAGATTGTATTTTAATTCTATAATTTGCTAGTTGTATGTTCTTAGGCTATATTTTATAATATTTTGTTCCTAGTATATAAAATGTGAATAATAATAATACTTGCATGGTTAGGATATGGGGAAATTATTTGTTGGTGTACATAAAGAATTTAGCATAGTGCCTAAGAAACACTCCAGCACCACCACCATCAACCACCATCATTTTTGTGTGTGTGAAATATTATTTAGCATATAAGGAGTCAGTAGCTGATATTTTGCTTTAATTAATTAAAAATTTTAAGATGAAGAGATTCCTTCATCTTATGTTATGAACAATATTAATTGTAAGAAGGAACCAGGAAAGAAATATTGAGAATACTGGTAAGATACATAGATGCACTGTTTACATTTACATTCTTATAGAATTTTTTATTTGATGCTCTTGGAATCATATTCTGTCTGCCAGTTTCCAAAGGATGTGATCAATTTTTTTAAATACAATTTATATAAGTATGGGAAAAGGGAATAGAAGAGGAAAGTATGGTTAGGAGACTCAAACTTAGAGGTCATAGAGATAGGAATTCAGGTAATGGAAGCATGGTTGGAGAGCAATGAACAGTTTTGAGGGATACATAAGATGTAATATAGTTGTTGGATATGTGTGAATGGATTGGTAAAAATCAAGATTGGAACCTGGCACTGTGGCACAAGCCTATAATCCCAGCTGCATGGGAAGCTGAGGCAAGAAGATTATAAATTCAAGGCCAGCCTGGGCAATTTTTTAAAAAATTAAAAATGCTAGGTCGTAGAGCACCCCTGGGTTCACTCCCCAGAGCTGTCAGAACAACAACAACACATCAGAAATGGAAGGCAGTAAAGATTATTATTTTGGATTAGCATTAGCTTTTTATGTTTTTCGTTAATTTGTAGTTTTCAAAGTATAATCACTTGTAGATGTTTTTGGTTTACTAATTATATTTATAATGTTTTACATATAATTTCCAATGAAGTTTCCTACTGCTTATTCTTCACAAGAGTCTTTGAAGTAGTTTTTAGACCATTTTACAAATCAATTACTCTAGATTGCATGTTTTACAGAGGTTTTCATCATTGGCAAAGTTAGAACTTCAATGTAGGTCTTCTAACTGATTCTGATTGTTATTTCAAGAGTTTTTTGTATAGCATTAGAATAATAAAATAGAACTTTTGGATGATTATTCAGACATTTCAAATTTTATTGTATTTTTTCATTACAGGGGATTGAAAATACAGTTTTTACTCTCAATGAAGGATATTCAGCCCAAGTTTATACTGAGCAAGTGGATAAAACCAAACTACATTTAAAATTGCTTGATTATCTTAATCATGATTGGAAAAGTGAATTTTATATAAAATCTAATCAACAAGACATTAGTTTCATCAGTTTTACCTGTGTTACAGAAATGGAAAAGACTGATTTAGATATTGCTATCCACATGACTTACAACACTGGTCAGGCAATCGTGGCATTTCATAGTCCATACTGGATGGTCAATAAAACTGGCCGAATGTTACAATACAAAGCAGATGGAATTCATCGAAAGCATCCACCCAATTACAAAAAGCCAGTTCTCTTTTCTTTTCAGCCAAATCACTTTTTTTATACCAATAAGGTATGTAACTTTTTTCTTACTCTTGCTCTTCTCTTTTTATGATTCCTATTTGGAGCACTGAAGTACTTTGAAACTTAGGTAGAAATAACATTTGTACATGCGGTTAAATAGATTTAACATTTAATGTTGAGAAAGGTTTTGTGTATTAATGTAATATTTAGTTTATGCAAAAAAAGTTTTAAAATGTCAATTTAAGTAAAAATTTTTAAAGGTACTTGTAATGTCTTTAAAATATTTTTTCCTAGGTTCAGCTTATGGTAACTGATAGTGGGTTGTCAGATCAGTTTTCAATTGATACTGTTGGTAGTCATGGAGCTGTTAAATGCAAAGGCCCAAAAATGGAATATCAAGTAAGTTCATTCTGTGTTCAAGAAACTTTTATTTAAAATATCTGTTGGTTACTTAAGAAAATTTTATAAGGATGTTATAATAATATAACAGTCTTTGAACTGTTAATTTTTTTTCCTTAGGTTGGTGTCACTATAAACCTTAGCAGTTTTAACATTACCAGAATTGTGACATTTACTCCTTTTTATATGATTAAAAACAAGAGCAAATATCATATATCAGTGGCTGAAGAGGGAAGTGATAAATGGCTCTCTCTTCAATTGGAGCAGGTGGGTAGATGAATTTCAAAAATGTATCTCTTTGAATTCTCCTTTTTTGAAGTTAGATGCCTGAAATTTTAACCCTCCCCCACCCCAATTTTGAATCAGTTCCATGAACTTTTATTGAGTATTTGTACTAGGCTTTCAATATTTAATTATCAAAAACTAGACCTTTCTCTATAGAAATGCATAGCTTGTTCAGGAAGGTAGACACCAAATTAGTTAAATACACTAATGGAATTAGTTAAGGTATAGAGGCATTAAAGAGGAGGAAATGATTTATTTTCTCTTTTAGAAATGCCTTCATACAGAGTAGATTAAGCCAAACTTTCCTTCAAATTATTTGAAGTAACTTATGAAATTTTGATTGTGTACCATCATTTGCTGTCAGATCTACATAAAAGTTTCTAAACAATTGACTTAGGTTGATAGAATATTTACTTTCTATAAAATTTGAAACTTATGTGTCTTTTAATATTGCTTTTCCTTTAGTCTGTTTTTATTTTCCTACTGCATCTTTATTCAAACATTTTAGATGTTCAGATTCTCCTTCATGTATCTTATATATCTTAATATTCCTTTTGTCTTTTCCATGTCTTTAACTCTTTGCTACATTCTGGATGAGTTCTACTTTGTATATCTCTTTCTTGTTTTTTTTTTTTTTAATTTACTGTGTCTAAACTGCTATTTATGACTTAAACTACTGATTTTTTATTTAAATATATTTCTCATTTCCAGAAGTTTCACCTTTTTCAATTCTGTTCATTCTTTCAGTGAATACTTACCATGGACTTTTTGTTTGTTTTTGTTTTGTTTTGTTGTTAAATACTTAGTTGTAGGTAGACACAATACCTTTATTTTATTTTTATGTGGTGCTGAGGATCAAACCCAGTTCCTCACACGTGCCAGACAAGTGCTCTACCACTGAGCTACAGCCCCAGCTCCTTACCATGTACTTTTTATGTGACTTGAATTACATCTGTTAACAAAATCTCAAGTTTCTGTCTTTGGTAGTTTACAATTCAGTGAGTGCAAAGAAAAACAATAAATCAATAATAACCTAATCAGTTAATAAAATGTATAAGAAAGTTAAAAGTCTAATGAGAGAAATAGAAATCAAGTAATATAAGGAATGTCAAACATTCTGAAGAGCAAGGAGTGACCTTTAGTTTTAGTAAAGTGATCAGAACTCACTGAAGTCACCTTTGAACAAAAGCTTGCAGGAAATGAGAGAGTAGCTGTCAAGAGCTCAACTGAGCTGACAGATACAGGAGTAATTGATTAAGACAACAAGCCAGAATGAAAGTAACACAATCAAACTTTTAGTCATTTACTTTGAATAGTCCAAGCAAGAGGCTAAATAAACCAGATAGGCACTTACATCCCCTTGTTCCATTTTCCCTTCTAGGAACATTCCCCTTCTAGGATGAAGTGGATCAGCCCAGACATTGGGGTTGTCTCCCTGTTGAAGGACTCCTTAACAAAAGGCTCTGGCAGTTTTATGAACCTGAGGGACGAAAGAGGGCAGAGTAGAAAAATACTGAGCACTGAGAAAGAGTTTTCAGGGCTTCTCCTCTTCTCAGATAAACCTCTGGCAGAGGCTTCTGAGGAACTCCTCTGCTCATGGGCCCAGATAGAGAGACCTCCAAATGAAAGTGCCTGGGCTAGAAATGCAGGTATATCTAAAAGTATTGGGTGAGGGAGAAATGAGGGGGATTGTCTTTGAAACCACGGGAGGGTACTTAGTTAGCCTTGTGAGGCCTGATGGAATATTTGAGGAGAAAGCATTAGACACAGAAGGATAAACCAGAATAGGGATTCTAAAGAGGGAAAGTATTTGACACGTTTGAGGGATATCAAAAGAGGCCAGTGATACTGGAGAGGGAAAAATAGTAGAGGAAAAGCATAGTGGTAATGAAGGATAACTATACAGAACTTTGTAAGCCTTTACAAGGACTTTACCTTAATTGAGTGAAATGGGGAGCTTTAGGAGGGTTTTGGTCAAAGATTAAACATAGCACGTTTTCAAAACATACTTACTGATTTAATATATGATTTATTTTTGTGAGTGTTCCACATAATCTCATTAGCTTTATGTTTTTCTTAGACATATTTTTTTCCGTGATTTTGTGATAACATTTTTGTCTTGATGTATCTGTGTCTCTCAGATATTGTCAGGTCTTGATTATCCTATGAAAGAAAACCTTATCTGTAGAATGTCTTTCAATAGTTAGTTCATATTTACATTAATTTCAATCACAAATGCACAATGACTCTTTAAAATTTGCTTTTTTTTTTGTTTGTTTGTTTATCATTTCAGCCTAAGGTAAATTTTCTTTCATGTGTTGAATTTTTTAAATTCTAATTTTGTTATTTGGCTTTTTGTTCTTGATAGGGGAATGGGGTCTCACTTTGTTGCTCAGGCTGACTTTAATTTTTTTTTCTTTTGTACTGGAGATTGAAACCAGTACTTTACCACTGCACTACATCCTCAGTCCTTTTATATTTATTTTTATTTTGAGGCAGGGTTTCTCTGAGTTGCTGAGGATTTTGCCAAGGCTGACCTCAAACTTGTGAACTTCCTGTCTCAGGCTCTCAGATAACTGGTATTACAGGTGTGCAGCTTGTTTCAAACTAATGGGCTCATGCAATCCTGCTTCAGCTTCCCAAGTAGCTGGGACTGTAAGCATGTTTCTAATTTGACTCATACTGATCAACCTTATCATGTTAAGATGCATACTCACCAGGCATGTTGGCGCACACCTGTAATCCCAGTGGCTCAGGAGGCAGAGGCAGGAGAATTGCAGGTTCAAAGCCAGCTCAGCAAGGCCTAAGCAACTTGGTGAGACCCTGTCTCAAAAAATAAAAAAGGCTAGGAATGTGGCTCAGTAGTGAAATGCCCCTAGGTTCAATCCCCAGCACCAAAAGAAAGAAAAATACTCATGATTATTACTGTTTTTGATTTTTAACCTTATCTATATTTCTCTGTTTCCCTTCTACAAAAGACAAAAACGTTAGCACTTTCTTGAGCCTCAAGAGGCCTCACAGTTTTAAATACATTATACATTATTAAGCTCAATACATTGTACATTATTAAACTCCAGTATTAAGCCAAGGCTGTCAAGGAATCATAGCCTTGAGGATGTCTAAAATATACAACATTTTTAGTCTTTTCAGTTCTTCACAAGAAATATGCTTGGATTAGTTGTATTGTTTCTATTTTGACTCTCCCTGGTAAGTACCTGCTAGGATACAGGAAGTCTTGACGGGGTGTTGGTGGGGGGGCGGATCATAGTAAACCTCTTACATCCTTAACCTTGTTCAATAACTAATTCTACCTTTCGTGGTTGAATAAAACCGACTTTAACAAGCTAAGACATTTAGCTCAGTTTTGCTACAGAATTGTCCCCAGGTAAAAACTAATTATCAACGTGTAGAAGAATGAGACTATTTCCTTATTTCTCACTCTGCACAAAAATCAACTCAAAAATGTATCAAAGACATAGGAATTAGACCAGAAACTTTGCAATTCCTGGAAGAAAATGTGGGGTCAACTCTTTAACATATAGGTAGGTACAGGCAGCGATTTTCTCAGTACAATCCCTAAAACTCAGGAAATAATGCCAAGAGTTAATAAATGGATTGACATCAAAGTAGAAAGCTTTTGCACAGCAAAGGAAATGATTAAAACTGTGAAGAGATAGCTTATGGAATTGGGAAAAATCTTTGCTCTCTGTTCTTCTGACTGGGGATTAATATCTAGAATGTATAAAGATCTCAAAAACCTTAATACCAAAACCCAAATAACCCAGTTAATAAATGGGCAAAAGAACTAAACAAATACTTCTCAAAAGAAAAAATACAAATACCCAACAAATACATGAAAAAATGTTCCAGATCATTAGTAGTTAGGAAAATTCAAGTCAAAACTACACTGAGATTTCATCTCCCTTCAGTTAGAATGGAAGCCATCATGAATACAAAAATAATAAATGCTGGAGAGGGTATGGAGAAAAAGGATTACTTTTGCACTGTTGGTGGGATTGTAAATGAGTACAACCACTATGGGAATCCATATGGAGGTTCTGCAAAAGGTTATACCTCTACTCAGTATTTATCCTTAAGAATCAAAGTCAGTATACTGTAGAGATACATGCATACTTGTGTTTAATATCAGAACAATTTGCAGTAGTTAAACTATGAAATCAGCCTAGTTGTATGTCACTAGATGAATTAATAAAGAAAATGTGGTATATGTACACAGTAAAATTTTATTTAGTCATAAAGAAGAATGAAATCATGTCATTTGCAGAAAAATAGATGGAACTTGAGAACATTATTTTAAGTGAAATAAACCATACTCAGAAAGTTTTCTGTCATTATGGAAACTAGAGAGGAAAGAGAGAAAAAAAAAAGATGTTTGTGTGGGGGAGAGTATCTTATGAAAATCAAAGGGAGGTTAAGGGAAGGGAAGAGGAGATGAAAAGGAAATACTGGGGCATGATACTGGTCAAATTCTATTGTTACATTGTGTGCATGTACAAATATGTAACAACAAATCCCACCATTATGTACAACTAAAAAGGGGAAAAAAGAATTGTCTCCAGGTCATATATGATAAAGTTCAGGTATCATACATGAAAAGGCTCTTTGAAAACACTGCATGACCAATCAAGTGACCAATCTGGTCAGGACCTAAGATGGAGTTGACTATAATTTATAGAGAAGGCTAGTTCTCCATCTTGTTTTTTTAATTCTTGTCTTTGTTTCCAGTTTCTGTCATCCAGTCTTTCTTCTGGTGCCTTCACTGTCTCCTCTGTCTTTAGCTTGATTTCCAAATCACAGATGTCCAATTATTTTAAGATTCCAAGCTTCTTTCCTTCTATGAATTTTAGATTACTTTTTTACTCTTAATAATATTAAGAGCTTAATTACATTTTCTGACTCATCCATAGTGTGTACTTATACTTAATTAACAAATAATATCCAAACATGATTTATATTTTTAGTAATTAAATGAACCTTTGCTTTAAACTCAACATCTGCTTCCTAGTTTCTGACTCAGCTTAGTTGCTGATTTTTCAACACTTCTCTGAAAGAAGTCTGTTTTCTCCCAAGCACCCTACTTATCTTTGCTCTTCAACTTAATTACTCATTGCTGCTTGTATTTTTAGTACTTGAAAGTGATAACCCATTTCTAAATTGACAGTTTATAGCTGTTCAGCTAAGCAACCTAATAACAATGTTGAAAGAGTTTGGTGGTTTTGTTGTTGTTTGTTTTGGGTACTCAGGATTGAACCCAGGGGGCTTTACTGCTGAGCTACATTGCCAGCTCTTATTTATTTTACTTTTTTAAATTTTGAGACAGTGTCTCACTAAGTTGCTGAGGCTGACCTTGAATTTGAGAACCTCCTATTTCAGCCTGCTGAGTCCCAGGGATTATAGGCATTCACAACCATGCCCAGCTGACAGAGATTTTTTGAAGTTTATTTTACTACTATGATGAGTTTATTGCAACAATATAAGTATTTTTGATAAGATCTGTTTATTTTTATAAATATATGTAATATATGTTCTTAGTGTATCCCCTTTTGGCCTGAGGATGCTGGCAGTAAACTTCTTATTCAAGTTGAAAGGAGTGAAGGTCCTCCAAAAAGGATATATTTTAACAAGCAAGAAAATTGTATTTTATTGCGTCTGAATAATGAGGTAAGTTATTTTTTCACAAGAATCTTTGAAAAAGCTACTATGTATTTACTAGTATTTTATTTTACTTTTTAAAACAATTATCTGTTTTTCCCCTCTCACTAAAAATGAACCAACATTTCTTTTTAAAAGGGAAAAGGTACCAAAGATAAAAAGAAATATTTAACAAAATTAAAAAATATATATTTTTTAGTTGCAAATGGACACAGTATCTTTATTTTATTTACTTATTTTTATGTGGTGCTAAGAATCAAACCCAGTGTCTCAAGCCTGCGAGTCAAGCGCTTTACCATTGAGCTACTACCCCAGCCTTAGAACAAATTTTTTAAAAATTAAAAAATTTTAAAAAAGAGAAATTTAAGATAAATTAATTATCACACCGAAAGTGAGTTGGAGTGCCTAAGATGCTAGATAGGAGATCTAGAATTCCACAAATCTGCATACAAAAAGAATTCATTGTTTCCCAGAAATGCAATATAAAATGCTTATTTTCTAAATTGTCTTCCAAATTATCAAGTTATGAATAGTTTTATTACTACATGTTATTAATAATAATCTTGGGGAAATTGTCACATTAAAGAATGTTTTCCTTTCTTTTAGCTTGGAGGTATCATAGCAGAAGTTAATTTGGCTGAGCATTCAACCATTATTACATTTTCAGATTACCATGATGGAGCAGCTACATTCCTGTTAATAAATCACACTAAGAATGATCTTGTTCAGTACCAACAAAGGTAAGAAGATTATCACAAATATGGTAACTCCTGATTTAGCCGAATCTAGGTAACGAGACATTTATAATGATTTCTCATGAATATAAACATAGATAATGGTATTGTGGTTATAAGAAACAATGTCCTACTTTTAAAGAAAGGTATACTCAAGTTTGTAGGGATCAAACCAACTTCATAATTTACTTTCAAATGCTTCAAAGAAAGAATCATGAAGAGTTAAACAAAGTATAGCCAAAGCTTGATCATTTTTTAGTGTGTTGAAAAATGTTAGGTTTGTTCAGAGTCTCAGATTTTGGTCTTTTTGAAATTTTCATATTTTAATAAGCATAATGTAATTATAAAATTTTAGATTTTTTTCAGATATCCTCTTCTCGCTAAAGTGTATGGGAAAAGAACTGCTTCCTAAATACCAAAACTCAAGGTTGATGGTATAGGACTAATCTTAAAATTGTTTATTTCAGTTTTGTGTGATATCATACCCTCTTGGTGCTACTGTAGTTTATGCAACTCTATGTTCCACTACTTAGTGGTTCCAGGTTATCCTGAATTTATTGTGTCTGAGTATTTTGTTTTCATCTCTTACTTTTTAATGGGCCCATATCTGTTAGTGTATTTATACTTTTCTTTCGCTTCCAAATGTAAAACTTATAATAATTGATTTAAATCAAACACATATTGAATAGGGACCATAGAACTAGTCTAAGAAGTACCTAGAAGTCCTCCTTGTCTATCATTGTCTCATTTGTTTGAGATATTGAGAAAGGATACTTCCTGTTTTGTTTTGTTTTTTAATTATATTATAAAAAACATAAATTCTGTCTTAGTCTGTTTGGACTTTTTTGTAAATAACAGAAATTTATTCCTCACAGTTTAGAGGCTAGAAAGTCTAAGATCAAGTCACTGACACATTGAGTAATCTGGTGAAGGCTCACTTTCTGTTTCATAGCATTCTGTCTGTATATTTGAACTTTCTCACTAATTTATAGAATTTTTTTCTAAAAGCTCATTTTTATTCCTTTGCAAGTAACTGGCTTTTCTGAATGTTTACAAGGGTTTCTCTTCCCTTTGTTTTTTTTTTTAATTTAAATATTTTACTAAATAGGCATAGGATCATATTCTGTTTTTGTTGATATTATCTGATAGCCAGCGAAGTCTTTTAATCTTCAGGGTAAATTTATTTGGCTCAGAAAAACTTTAATTTATTACTTCTTTGATTAAATAATTTCTGTTTTTCTTATTGAAATCTTTTTGTGAATGAGCTGAATTTCTTATATTGTGTCTCACATCTTATTATTTTAAAAATAACTAAGCTACACCTGCTTTTGCCACAGTAACTAACACTTAGGGAACAGTTGCCAGTTAAATTCTCTTAGATTTAGTATGAATCATATAAAATAGTTGAAATTTTTTCCATAATTTGAATTAAAACAAAAATTAGCATTCATTTCAAACTTGAAGATCTTTATTTCCTAAGTGAGATGCTTTCCTTAAAATATTTTCTTAGAGATTGCTTGTTTCATTATATAAGGAAAATTTGTCTAATTCAGAATTTCTACAAATCTCAATAGGCTAAGAATTATATATTATCTTGTATTTTTGATATATTATCTGGTTGCATTTAACTTAATACCTATTTTTGCTACTTTTAACAGTTGTCTCAGTGATATTGAAGATTCCCTTCCTCCTGGAAAGGCAGTGTTTTATACCTGGGCTGATCCAGTGGGCTCTAGAAAATTAAAGTGGAGTTGTGGAAAAAGCCATGGGGAAGTAACACAAAAGGACGTAAGTGTTAGTTTGATTATTACAGTGTTCTCAAGAACTCTTTTTGGTTTTGTGGGTCTGTGTGTTTTTTAAAAGATTATTTTCAGCCTTGATGATTTTAAGAATTGTTCTATATTTGTAAAATAACTGCCAGTGATTTAAAATATAGTATTTAGGCTCTTTTTTATTTGTTTGTTTGTTTCTTTTACTATTTCTTTCTTTCTTTTTTTTTTTTTTAATCTAACCAGAAGCTAGATACAATTGGAAACCAGAAAGAACTAGTTTTATCCCAAAGAAGCAGGATCTTTCAGATTTACTCCAGTAAAACATGCAAACCACATGCAAAACTTTTCTTCCTTTAAAACAAAACTATATAGAAATCCTTCCTTATGTTCATTGTAAAAAAAGTGAGTTCTGTCCAGCTTTATCTTATCCAGAAATATTATAAACCAGAAGTAGTCTAATTTTGTCCACATCTCTATATGCTTCTACTAAGTTGTAAAAGATAAAGCTCTGCTTACAGAAGTGCTTTCAGCATTCACCTCATAAAGAGATAAATTATTGGCCCTGACAGTCATCTTAGATTTAACTGCTTATGTAGAAAACATTTAAGGGTCCATTAAGTATACTGTTAAGAATTTATTTCTTAGGGGCAAGTTCAGATAATAAGGTTGTATACAAACATTTTCTAATAACATAAATGACTTTCAGAAAATATTTTCTTAAAGTTATATTTGACCTTCAGAATTCATCTTAATTTGACCCTATTCTAATATTTTTCTTCCCTTTTATTATTATTTGTTCCTGACTATCAATAGGCCAGTGATTTCTCTCATTTCTCTTTTAGAAAGGAGACTGGACACTTTTATTATTAAGTGTGTTTTTTGTTCTAGGGTTTTGTTGTTCTTGTTGTTACTATTTTTTGAATTAACAGCCCTGTATCAAATTAAGGTAATTGCTTTCTACTCCTAGTAGTTGCTGATTTTTTTTAAATTAAATGCTTTCAATTTTTATCTATTGAAAATGATTATGTGCCTTTGGGACTTTATCTTATTTTGTAGATGGATTTTATGATTTAGTTTTTTAATATTAGGCCACTTTCACATTTTGGGAATTGACTTGCTAATGGCTTAAAACTTTTTGTTTGAATATTCATGAAGGAGATTGGCCTGTAACTTTCCTATCTTGTAATTTCCTCTTCATAATTTGATATCAAGGCATTCTTGGCTCACTAAAAATCTTAAAAAATATTTAATCACATTTTATAGAAGATTGATGTGAATCAATATGATGTCCTCTTTGGATGTTTGATAGAGTTTACTAATGAAGCCAAGCAGTCCTTGCCTGCAGTGGGAAGGTTTTGAATTATGAACTCTATTTTATTTTTACATATAGGACAATCCACTTTTCTGTTTATTCTTATTTTGATGTTTTTCTAAGAATGTGATCTTTTCATTGGAAATTTCTAATATGTTGACATAAATATATTCATAATACCCTTTTTAAAATTTTGAATATATTTATGGTGATGCCCTTTTTCATTCTTGGGATTGTTTATTTGTGCCTTCTTTTTTTCTTGATTAATTTTGCTAAGGGTTTATCAATTTTATAAGTTGCTTTTTTACACAAGAAAATCATGGTTTCTATAATGATATCTTTTATACATGTATTTTCAGTTTCACCAGTTTTACTCTATTTTATTTTATATTATGTCATCTTTCTTTAGATTTACTTTGATTGTTTTTTAACATCTTAAGATCAATACTGTATTAGTCTGTTCAGACTGCCAAAACAAAGTACCACTGACTAGATGGTTTAGACAAAAGAAATTTATTATCTCCTTAAATGTTCCATCTCCAGATACAGTCACATTGAGTACTAGGGTTTCTACATAAGTCTTAGGGGAAAACAACTTAGTTCATATCTAAATCACTATTTTTCAGATATTTTTGCTTCATATTTGAAGTCATTTAAAGTCACTAATTTTCCTCACACAATAACATTAACTTTATCTCACAAATGTTAATTTTGCATGTTTATTATCATTTAGTTCAAAATAACTTTCTAATTTTTTTTTATTGGTTGTTCAAAACATTACAAAGCTCTTGACATATTATATTTCATACATTAGATTCAAGTGGGTTATGAACTCCCATTTTTATTGTTACTTATTTTTTATATTTTAGCTTACTGGTTATCATATACTTTTTTTTTTGTACTGGGAATTGAATTCAGGGGCACTTGAATACCGAGTCACATCCCAAGCCCATTTTTGTATTTTATTTAAATAGAGATAAGGTCTCACTGAATTGCTTAGCACCTCGCCATTGCTAAGACTGGCTTTGAACTCGAAATCCTCTTGACTCAGCCTCCCAAACTGCTAGGATTACAAGCATACGCCACAGCGCCCAGCCTTACATTTTAATAGTATGGGAACTTTCTCATTTTCATTGATTTCTGATTTAATTCTTCTGTAATTTGGGAAAATATTTTGATTCACTATTTTGAAATGTTTAGATTAGCTATGTGGGCCAGTCTATGGTCAGTAACTAATTCATATGTATTTGAGAAAAAGAAAATGTTCTGTAGCTTTTTAAAGAATGTTATATGGTTTTTGTTAGTTTGTTCAGATTTGTTAATTGTGTTATTTAAATCTTCTGTATCATTTATTTGCTTGTTATATTTGAGAAATATGTTAAAACAGTATAATCATAAATTTATACATTTCTCCTTTTTGATTCATTTATTTTAGCTTTTCTATTTTGAAGCTATGTGATTAGGTAATTACAAATTTTGAATTGTTATATCTTCCTGGTCATATCATGAGGATATAATGTTGCAGTGCCTGACATAGTATCTTCTTAGGCCCAAACATCTAGACTCACAAAATGCTTATAGGCAATTTGCACCTGCTTATTTCTTTTTTTTTTTTTTAGTTGATTTTTTAAAATACACAACAGTGGAATGCATTACAATTCTTATTACACATAGAGAACACAGTTTTTCATATCTCTGTATATAAAGTATGTTCACACCAACTTATGCCATTGTACATGTGTACTTTTTTTGCATTACAATTCTTAATACACATATATACCACAATTTTTCATATCTCTGTATATAAGGTATGTTAACACCCAATACCTGTACTATGTATAATGATGACCATCACATTCCACCTCCTTGCTAATTCCCTTCCCCCTCCCTTTGCTTCCCAACCCTCTTCCCTGTCTAGAATTAATCTAATCCTCCTATGCTCTCCCTCCCTACCCCACTATGAGTCACCCCCCTTATATCAGAGAAAACATTTGGCATTTGTTTTTTGGGAATTGGCTGACTTCACTTAGCATTATCTTCTCCAATGCCACCCATTTACCTGCAAATGCCATGATTTTATTCTCTTTTATTGCTGAGTAAAATTCCATTGAGTATATATCCAACATTTCTTTTATCCAGTCATCTATTGGAGGACATCTAGGTTGGCTCCACAGTTTAGCTATTGGGAATTGTGCTGCTATAAACATTGATATGGCTGTGTCCCTGTAGTATGCTGTTTTTAGGTCCTTTGGGTATAGTCTGAGAAGGGAAATAGCTGGGTCAAATGGTGATTCCATTCCCAGATTTCCAAGGAGTCTCCAAACTGCTTTCCAAATTGGTGCAGCCAATTTGGAAAATTGTATGAATGTACCTTTTTTCCCACATCCTCGCCAACACTTGTTGTTGTTTGTCTTCATAATTGCTGCCATTCTGACTGGAGTGAGGTGATATCTTAGTTTTGATTTGCATTTCTCTGATTGCTAGAGATGATGAGCATTTTTTTTCATATATTTGTTGATTGATTGTATATCCTCTTCTGAGAAGTGTCCGTTCAGGTCCTTGGCCCATTTATTGATTTAGTTTTTGGTTCTTAGCTTCTTTTTTTTTTTTTTTTTGTGACTTTGTTGTTTATTTTTTTTTTTAATTATTTTATTGTTGGTTGTTCAAAACATTACATAGTTCTTATTATACCATATTTCACAGTCTACGGCCATACCACCCTGAACGCGCCCGATCTCGTCTGGTTCTTAGCTTCTTGAGTTCTTTATATACCTAGAGATTAGAGCTCTATATGATGTGTGAGGGTTAAAAATTTGCTCTCAGGATGTAGGCTCTCTATTCACCTCACAGATTGTTTCTTTTGCTGAGAAAAAAACTTTTTAGTTAGAATCCATCCCATTTATTGATTCTTGTTTTTAATTCTTGTGCTATAGGAGTCTTATTAAGGAAGTTGGGGCCTAATCTGACATGATGGAGATTTGGGCCTACTTTTTATTCTATTAGAGGCAGAGTCTCTGGTTTAGTTCCTAGGTCCTTGATCCATTTTGAGTTAAGTTTTGTGCATGGTGAGAGATTGGAGTTCAATTTCATTTTGTTGCATATGGATTTCCAGTTTTCCCAGCACCATTTGTTGAAGAGGCTATCTTTTCTTCAGTGCATGTTTTTGGCACCTTTGTCTAATATAAGATAATTACAATTTTGTGGTTAGTCTCTGTGTCCTCTATTCTGTACCATTGGTCAACCAGCCTGTTTTGGTGCCAGTACCATGCTGGTTTTGTTACTATTGCTCTGTAGTATAGTTTAAGGTCTGGTATAGTGATACCACCTGCTTCGCTCTTCCTGCTTAGAATTGCTTTAGCTATTCTGGGTCTCTTACTTTTCCAGATGAATTTCATGATTGCTTTTTCTATTTCTATGAGGAATGCCATTGGGATTTTGAACAGAATTGCATTAAACCTGCATAGTGCTTTTGGTAGTATGGTCATTTTGATAATATTAATTCTGCCTATCCATGAGCAAGGTAGATCTTTCCATCTTCTAAGGTCTTCTTTGATTTCTCTTGCTAGGGTTCTATAGTTTTCATTGTACAGATCTTTCACCTTGATACTTGATTCTCAAGTATCTTTTTTTTTTTTTTTTTGGACATTGTGAATGGGGTAGTTTTCCTCATTTCCATTTCAGAGGATTTGTTACTGCTATACAGGAATGCCTTTGATTTATGGTTGTTGATTTTATATCCTGCCACTTTGCTGAATTCATTTACTAGTTCTAGAAGTTTCTTGGTAGAGCCTTTTGGGTCTTCTAACTATATAATCATGTCGTCAGCAAATAGTGCTAGTGGTTTTAAGTTCTTCTTTTCCTATATTTATTCCTTTAATTTCTTTTGTTTGTCTAATTGCTCTGGCCAGTGTTTCAAGAACTATGTTGAATAGAAGTAGTGAAAGAGGGCATCCCTGTCTTGTTCCATATTTTAGAGAGAATGTCTTCAATTTTTCTCCATTTAGAATGATATTGGCCTGAGGCTTAGCATAATTAGCCTTTACAATGTTGAGATATGTTCCTGTTATCCCTAGTTTTCTAGTGTTTTAAACATAAAGGGGAGCTATATTTTGTCAAATGCCTTTTCTGCATCAGTTGAGATGATCATATGATTTTTAAGTCTATTGATGTGATGTATTACATTTATTGATTTCCATATGTTGAACCAACCTTGCATCCCTGGGATGAATCCCACTTGATCATGGTGCAAAATCTTTTTGATATGTTTTTGTATTTGATTTGCCAGAATTTTATTGAGGATTTTTGCATCTATGTTCATTAAAGATATTCTTTCTTTGAAATGTCTTTTTCTGGTTTTGGAATCAAGGTTATATTGGCCCATATAATGAGTTTGGAAGTACTTCCTCTTTTTCTATTTCCTGAAATAAGTTGAAGAGTATTGGTATTAGTTCTTCTATAAAGGTCTTGTTGAACGCAGATGTGTATCCATCCAGTCCTGGGCTTTTTTGTAGAACTCAGGTGTGTATCCATCTGGTCAAAGACTTTTTTGATGGCTTCTTCTATTTCCTCACTTGATATTGGTCTGTTAAAATTGTGTATATCTTCCTGACTCAATCTGGGCAGATCATATGACTTAAGGAATTTATCAATGCCTTCACTGTCTTCTATTTTATTAGAGTATAAGGTTTCAAAATAATTTCTAATTATCATCTGTATTTCTGGAGTGTCTGTTGTGATATTTCCTTTTTCATCACATATGCTGGTAATTTGAGTTCTCTCTCTCCTCTTCTTTAGCATGGCTAAGGGTCTGTCAATTTCATTTATTTTTTCAAAAAATCACCTTTTAGTTTTGTCAATTTTTTTCGTGCAATGTATACCTATTTTTATTTTTTTATTTATGAAATTTATTTATTTACCCTAATTTGTTATACATGATAGCAGAATGCATTTCAGTATATATATAGAGCACAGTTTTTCATTTCTCTGGTTGTACACAAAGTAGAGTCATACTATTTGTGTCTTCATACATGTACTTAGGGTAATGATGTCCATCTCATTCTACCATCTTTCTTGCCCCATCCATCCTCCCTTTCCCTCCCTCCCCTTTTCCCTATTTAAAGGTCCTCCATTTCTCCCATGATTCCCCCCAATCCGCATTATGGATTAGCATCCACATATCAGACAAAACATTCAGCCATTGATTTTTTGGGAATTGGCTTTCTTTACTTAGCATGATATTCTCCAACTCCATCCGTTTACCTGAAAATGCCATGATTTTATTCTCTTTCAATGCTGACTAATATTCCATTGTGTATATATACCACAGTCTTTATCCATTCATATATTGAAGGGCATCTAGGTTGGTTCCACAATTTAGCTATTGTGAAATGTGCTGCAGTAAACATTGATGTGGCTGTGTTTCTAAGTAGTATGCTGTTTTTAAGCCCTTTGGGTATAAACCAAGGAGTAGGATAGCTGAGTCAAATGATGGTTACATTCCAAGTTTTGCAAGGAATCTCCATACTGCTTTGCATATTGGTTGCACCAGTTTGCAGTCCCACCAGCAATATATGAATGTGCCTTTTTCCCCACATTCTCGCCAACACTTATTGTTGTCTGTATTTTTTTTCCTGTGTTTATATTTTAATTTTTTAAATATTTGAATCAGAATTGGTTTTTTTATTTCATTGATTTCAGCTCTGATTTTAATTATTTCTTGCCTTCTACTGCTTTTACTGCTGATTTGTTCTTCTTTTTCTAGCACTTTGTGATGCAATGTGAGATCATTTATTTGTTAACTTTTTCTTCTTTTAAGGAATGAACTCCATGCAATGAATTTTCCCCTTAGTACTGCTTTCATAGTGTCCCAGAGATTTCAATAAGTTGTGGCTGTGTTCTCATTTACCTCTAAGAATTTTTAAATCTTCTCTTTGATGTCTTCTGTAACCCATTATTCATTTAGTAGCATATTGTTCAGTCTCCATGTGATGCAGAAATTTTTATTCTTTATTTTGTCATTGATTTCCAACTTCATTCCATTAAGATTTGGTAAAATGCATGGTAGTATCTCTGCTCCTTTGTATTTGCTAAGAGTTGCCCTGTGGCATAGTATATGGTCTATTTTTGAAAAGGATCCATGTGCTGCTGAGAAGAAAGTGTATCTGCTTGATGCTGGTTGATGTATTCTATATATGTCAGTTAAGTCTAAGTTAAGTCTAATTGTGTTGTTGAGATCTATAGTTTATTTATTCAACTTTTGTTTGGAATATCTGTCCAGTGGTGAGAAAGGTGTGTTAAAGTCACCCGAGATTATTGTGTTGTGGTCAATTTGACTCTTGAACTTGGAAAGAGTTTGTTTGATGAACATAGGTGCGCCATTGTTTGGGGCATATATATTTATGATTGTTATATCTTGTTGGTATATGTTTCCCTTAAGCAGTATGTAATGTCCATCTTTATCCCTTTTGATTAACTTTTGGCTTGAAGTCTGCTTTATTTGATATGAGTATGGAGATCCCCTGCTTGCTTCCTCAGTCCATGTGAGTGGTATGATTTTTCCCAACCTTGCACCTTCAGTCTTTGTTTGCCATTTCCTATCAAGTGAGTCTGCTGTAGACAGCATATTGTTGGATCTTTTTTTAATACAATCTGCTAGCCTATGTCTTTTGATTGGTGAGTTTAAACCATTAACATTTAAAGTTACTATTGAGATATGGTTTGTATTTCCAGCTATATTTGTTTATTTTTGTTATTTAACTTGACTTGTTTTTCCTCTTTGATTGGTTTTTCTTTTAGTGAACCACCTCCATAGTACTGATTAAAATCCCAATGACATTCTTCATAAAAATAGAAAAAGAAATCATGAAATTCTTTTGGAAAAATAAGAGACCCAGAATAGCCAAAGCAATCCTTAGCAAGAAAAGTGAAGCAGGAGGCATCACAATAACAGACCTTAAATTGTACTATAGAGCCATAGTACATAGTAACAAAAATGGCAAGGTATCGGCACCAAAACCTATATGTACACCAGTAGTACAGAATAGAAGACACAAAGACAAACTCACATGAATACAGTTATCTCATACTAGACAAACATGCCATAAACATACATTGGGGAAAAGATAGCTTCTTCAACAAATGGTGCTCAAAAACTGAAAATTCACATGTAGCAAAATGAAATTAAAACCCTATCTCTCACTCTGCACAAAAATCAACTTAAGGGAATCAAAGACTTAGGCACTAGAACAGATCCTGCTCCTAATAGAAGAAAAAGTAGGCCCAAACCTCCACCATGTTGGTTTAGGAACTGACTTTCTTAAGACTCCTAAAGCACAAGAAGTAAAATGAAGAATCACTAAATGGGATGAAATCAAAGTAAAAATCTTTTTCACAGCAAAGGAAACAATCAGTAACATGAAGGGAGCGCCTACAGAATGGGAAAAAATCTTTACCACATGCACCTCAGATACAACATTAATCTCCAGCATATATAAAGAACTTAAAACTTAACACCAAAAAAAAAAAAAAAAAAAACCTAATCAGTAAATCAGCAAAGGAACTGAACAGGCACTTAACAGAAGAAGAAATACAAATGATCAACAAATATATGAAAAAATGTTCAACTTTTCTAAATTATAGAAATGCAAATCAAACTACACTAAGATTCCATTAAACTCCATTCAGAATGACAATCATCAAGAATACAAGCCACAATAAATGTTAGCAAGGAGAAAGGAAAAAAGGTATACTCATACATTGCTGGTGGGACTGTGAATTAGTGTGGCAACTATGGAAAGTAGTATAAAGAGTCCTAAGAAAATTTGGAACGGAACCACCATATGACCCTGTCATCCTACTCCTGGGTTTATACCAAAGAACTCAAAATCAGCTTACTCCAATAATGCAGCAAAATCATTGTTTATAGCTCCTCAATTCAATTATAGAACCAACCTAGTTGCCCTTCAGCAGATGAATAGATAAACTGTGATATATACACAATGGGATATTACTTAGACTTAATGAAGAATGAAATTATGGCATTTTTTGGTAAATGGTTGGAACTGGAGAATATTATGCTAAGTGAAATCAGCCAATCCCACAGAACCAAAGGCTGAATATTTTCTCTGATATGTGGATGCTAATTCACATTAAGGGGTGGGAGGTAGAATAGTGGTATTGTGGACTAAACAGATAGAGGTAATGGGGGTGAAGGGAGGTTATGGGCATAGGAATGATAGTAGAATGAATCAGACATTATTACCCCATGTGCATATATGAATACATGACCTGTATAACTTTCCATCATGCACAACCAGAAGAATGAGACGTTATACTCCATTTATGTATGATGTGTCAAAATGCATTCTACTATCATGTATAACTAATTAGAACAAATACAGAAGAAGTAGGTAAATAACTTATCATTTAATCCTTATTTACCAAAGGGTTTTTTTTAATCATGGTTAATATTGAATTTTATAAAATGTTTTTTTCCCAGATAGATCTTATTTTATTTGCTCAACATCTATTTTGTTTCAAACCTCCATCTTGGATCACTTTGTTTTTGCCATTTGTTAATTCCTTCTCTAGAATATCCTTGTATGATTCTCTTTTGATGATGAACTTTAGTAATTTAGCATGCATCTTTATTTTGTATCCTCGTCTTCCATGAAGATATTTTTGCTAAGGAAGGAATTTTAGGTTCAGAGTGACTTTCTTTTAGCATATTGGTAATATTTTCCCATTGTCTTCCAATGATGTTGAGTAATCTGATATGGGTTTTTTAAAATTGTATTTAAGGGGATTACCTATAATTTAAATAACTTTATTTAATGTTTTCTAATTCCGATTAGATTTACTCAGGAAAAATATTTTAATATAAAAGTAGTCTTGATTATATTTGCATATTTAGATCATAGTGATAGTTTGAAGTTTATAAAAGCAGAAATTCACAAGACATTAGACTTAAGAATTGTTTGTAAGCTTCTTATCTCTCAATGTTGTTTTAGTGCTGTTTATTTTACTTTAGAATGTATTATAACATGATGTTTCCTATGCAATAATTTCATTTTAACATTTCTAATTTCTGTGCATTATAACATGAATGTTACTAAATATTAAAATTTCCTATAATCTGAATATTCATTAGCTGGAAATTTATAGCTCTTACTGGAATTTGCTACGTTTATCATGTTATTTAACCTCAGGATCCTGGTTCATCACAATGCTTCTGTAAGTGCTTTCTACCTAATTAGTCCTGTGCTGAATATCAGTGTTTCATTTATAAGAATTTCCAATTGAGATATCAGACATTTTTTATTCTCTTTCAGCTATCAAATGATAATGAAGTAAATTTCCAAGTATTATACAAATATTAATTCAATTGGTTGTCACTAATCCTTTGAAGTAATCATGACTGATTAATTTTCTAAGTATTATAAAAATATTAATTCATTTAGTTTGCCACCCCACTCCACTCTTATGAAATAGGTGAAATTAATATCTTCATTTTGCAAATATGAAATTTAGACTTTGTGTTTGTTGGGACCAAACTCTAATTTTTGTGTGTGTGTGGTTTTCTTTTAGGATATGATGACACCTATAAATTTGGGAAAAAAGACCATTTATTTAGTTTCATTCTTTGAAGGCTTACAGCGCATTATTTTATTCACTGAAGATCCAAGAGTGTTTAAAGTGACATATGAAAGTGAGAAAGCAGAGTTAGCAGAGCAAGAAATTGTGTTGGCATTACAAGATGTTGGAATTTCTCTTGTCAACAATTATACAAAGGAAGAAGTAGCCTATATAGGCATTACAAGGTTAGGTACCTTAAGTTTTGGATAAGTTTAATTAGTTCTTAATTATTACGAAATGATCATAAAAATCTAAAGTGACAATTTTTTTGACTAGTCATCAATACTAAGGTAATTGTAATTTCCAAGTACATTTAAGGGGGTTTTTTTGGGGGGGGCTGTGGAATAAAAATGTCAAAATCAAATTTATAAATCCCCTATCATGTTTTTAATCATCCTAGTGCTCTAACAAAGTTAGACTTATTCAGTTATTAAAAGTATATCTTATTGAACAAGTCATAAAATTTTCTGATTTATTTCTTACCATCTATCAGAGAACAAAGTACACTGTATATATAATCCATAAGTAGTTGTTGCAAGACTTAAGACAAGCACATTCTAATTTGACCTTGGCACTTGAAGATCTAGTAAAGAATGCTGTATTTTATTATTTTCCATATAAGGCATCACCATTAAAGCTCTTATCTCCCCTTATGCCCTTATTGTTCCTATTCACAAATTGTTAAATTAAAATTAACACACACACACACACACACACACACACACGTGAGCACCCGCACGCCTATTGTGAGAGCATTTCTTCCAGTCTACTTAACAAGATAATGTAGTTTTAATCCTTTACATGAGTTGAATTCCAAATATTAAAGGTATTTATGATACATATTTAAATTTAGTTTCTATGTGAATTATATTTTACCAATTTCTCATTGAATGGAATAAATGTAATTTTAAAGAAATCTTAAAGCTGTTTTCTTTAAAATTTTCATTGTTCTCAAAAACTTAAAGTTTTTCTTATTTAAATAAGAAGTTAAAATACAAATTTTATGACTATTATAACTATCATGTATTATCTCTCATGCTAAATGATATGGCAAAGATGAAAACATGGTTTTCTAACTTTGTATTTTATTAAGTGAATATAAATGTTGGAAAGAGTAAACAAATTGAATACTTAAAATTAAATAATTTATGTAAGTAGAGTAATTTTAGAGGCTGTTTTTATTGGTGCATACTTATTATACATAATGGTAACTTACAATGTGACATATATTGGAACACGAATATAACATATTTTGATTAGTTTTAGTACCCCAAACTTCCCCCGATAGGGTTTTTTAATTGCCATTAAAGTAAATAAATAAATAAGTATATATGCATATATATAGTGCATTATAGTTGTACATAATACTGGGATTCTCTCTGACATTCATGAATTCATATAATATTGTTTGGGTATATATATTTATTCTGTCGTTAGGTGTTTAAGCATTTTAATTTCTGTGCAATTAGATTTCTTCTATTTATACTGTCTTCTAGATTACTGTTAGATTGTAATTTCCAAGTACATATAAGGATTTTTTTTGCCTGTGGGATAAAAATATCAAAAATCAAATTTATAAATACCCTATCATGTTTTTAATCATCCTAGTGCTCTAATTACTGTTTTATATTTTGTCTCTCCTTAAAACTCCCGTTTTCTCTCAGTTCATTCCCTTGCATCTCACTTCACCAATTGAAGCCAATTAAAAGCAAACTTCCTAGGCCCACCTTATCTCCCAGTATCACAACTTCTTATTTACCAGCATTTGTACCTACATGCTATACCAATATGATTCTCTTGAGTTCCATAAGTATATGTATGTGCTCCCATTTAAACATGTTTCTACTTTTGCACTATATTTCCTATATTGCACATATATTTCACTGTTACTTACTTGACAACAATGATCCACCATCATCTTCTTTCCATCTTAGGTTTACAATTTCTGTCTCTCTACTGGGTTGTTTCTGTCTCTCTACTGGGTTGTTTCTGTCAGTACTGTTACTTCTCTGAACTTAAAAAAAAAAAAAATCTCCTGACCCTACTTTGTTTCTTTCTACTACCCATTTTATTTTTTCTCTTTACAGCCAAACTTCTCAAATCACTATTTCAAAAGAGTTTAATACGTTCACTATCTCCAATCTTTTTCATTCTTTTCTTTCTTAACCACTCCATGCAGGATTTGCTATTTAACACAAATTTCTTCTTGATACAGTTTCTTTCATTTGATTTCTAGGATATCTCACCATCATGGGTTTTCTTCCTGTCCCAACATTCTCAGATTCATTTGTTGTTTCCTTGTTTTCTCTCAGTTTCTTACATTGGATGCTTTGAGGCTCTAAGACCTCAATCCTCTTGTCTATTTCATTTTTTCATAATTTCTAATACCAATATATTTACCAACTTTTTGTAGATACACAAATAATATATTTCTTAAGCAAGTCCTGTTTTCCAAATTCTTTACATATATATCTGACTGCCTACATAAAATCTGCTCAGATATCTAAGAGACTTATTTAACTTCATATGTGTAACACCAAATTCTTTAATTTTTTCCTACCAAAACCTGTTTCCCTTGGGAGGTATTCACAACTCCAAGTTGCTCAGGCTGAAGACTTTGTTTGATTCCTCTGTTTCATACCCCATATCTATTTCATGGAGAAGTTCTGTACTAACTTTTCCTTCAATGTATGCATAGCAACTGACCATATTTTATTGCCTGTTATTACCCTCATCCAAGCCAGTACCATTTCTCAGGTGCTTGCTGTATTAACCCTTAATAAGTTTTTCTGCTTGTAGCCTTGATCCTTTTTTCTTCCCCCAACCCATAATGCATTCTCAAAACATAGATTATATTACTAATCTTCTTTTAACCTTTCAGTGTTTCCTCAACTCAGAATAAAACTCAGTCTTTTCAATGTCTTAGAAGGTTCTGCATTATTTGATCTCCCACTGACTGACTTCATCTTTTACTCTTAATGTGTTCCTACCATACTGGCCTTCTTGTTCTTCTTCATTTACTACAGATGTGATATTGCTTTATAATCTTTGTTAATGCTTTGCACTTAAATGAAATATTCTTTTTCTGTAGTCTGCTGGATAACTCCCTTACCTCCTTTAAGGTTGATGAAATTTTAGCTTCTCAGTGAGGTCTGTGTTGACCACTCCATTTTAATACCACATCCCCCACCACTTCACATATCCTGAGACTCCAGATTCTCTTTATTTTGCATACTTTTTCTCTTTTGCAAACATTTTTACGTATATGTTAAAATTGATTCACTTGTTCACTACTTATTGTCCATTACACCCCAGCTATAATAAATAGGAATGACAGAAATGTTAATTAATTAGTGTTTTTAGATTTGTAATGTGCTTATTTGTAATTAAGGCTAAAATTGTGGTTTCACAATTCAGTAAAACTTTTGAAGTTTTACAAAGGTTTTTTAATTTATGTAATAAACCAGTTTAAATGAAAACGATTATAAATTAGTACTATGATTTTCGCTTTCATATGTAAGTTCTGATGTGGTTTGGGAAACAAAGCCCAAGAAGAAGGCAAGATGGAAGACAATGAGTGTAAAGCATACTGAGAAGTTGGAAAAAGAATTTAAGGAATATACTGAATCTTCACCCTCAGAAGACAAGGTTATTGACTTGGACACTAATATTCCGGTAAATTCTTTTAATCATTAATGTGAATTTCTAATTTTTCTCTATTGTAGTTTGAATTGCTAATGAATTTTAAGGAAAGTCTGGCTTCCTTACAAAACAAATGGAATATAGTTAATCCTAACATACCTAACTCATACAAAATATTTTAAAGGGATGGTTATGTGTATTAAGAAATCAAACTTTCTGGCTGGGGTTGTAGATCAGTGGTAGAGCACTTACCTAGCACATGAGAGGCACTGGGTTTGATCCCCATCACCACATAAAAATAAATAAACAAAATAAAAGTATTGAGTTCATTTTCAACTAAAAATGTTATTTTTTAAAACACTTCCTCTTAAAGATACTTTCTTTAGTTAATGAGAAGTTAAAAATGGTTTTTTATTTTATTCTTAAATTTATTTTCTTTCATTACTTGATTTTTATTATGTAAATTTTATTAATGTAAAAATTGATACAGCTAACCTATAAGGATTATAAAAGTATGTACAATTTAAGAATATGAGGTAAAAGATCTCAGTCTAACCCTAGTCAAATATTTAGCCTACTCTTTAAATTAGTATTACCCTAAAAGTTTTATGATATAAATTTTCAATCTTAATCATTTATGGAAAAGAGACATTTCATGTTGGTTTTCTTTTTGTGGGGGGATTGGTTATTTTTCAGGTTCGATTCACACCTAGTGGGATTAACATGAAAATTTTGCAACCACATGTACAAGCTATTCGAAGAAACT
Organism: Spermophilus citellus; assembly: GCF_964194105.1. Taxonomy (NCBI): domain Eukaryota; kingdom Metazoa; phylum Chordata; class Mammalia; order Rodentia; family Sciuridae; genus Spermophilus; species Spermophilus citellus. Next base: position 79,245,092 of record NC_138183.1, read on the forward strand.
ATCTTCCAGCATTAAAAGTGGAATATAGCACATCTGCACATCAATCATCATTTAGAATTCAGATTTATAGAATACAGGTAAGTCTTACTGAAAATACTGGCAAAACATAATTCAAAACCCTATTTATTCCCCTGGTCTATATTGTCTTTTAGAAAACCCAAAGAAAAAGGCAAGATGGAGTCAGTATAAAACACACCAAGAAGCTGGAGAAAATTGAATCTTCACTTCCTACTTCAATTTCGATATTTGACTGACTTTTTGATTCCCTCTATTTCTTAAAGCCTACTGTTGTAGTCAGGTTGTATTATTTATATACTATGTATTGACCTCTTTTTTGTTTTCTTAGATTCAAAACCAGATTCCTGGTGCTATTTTTCCATTCGTGTTTTATCCTATTAAACCTCCAAAGTCTGTCACGTTGGACTCAGGTTTGTTTTTACTTTTAGATTACCATAAAAACAGTTGTTCTAGCTATTAGGTTCATTTTACTATAAAAATATGAAATAAAACCTACTGTAGGATCACTGAAAAATTATACTGCTTAAAAAGGAACAGCAGAGAGTATTCAGCTGACTTCAATGAAACTCAAGTTAATGCTAAAAATAAAAGATTAATTGTAAATGTATATTTAAAATTTTAAAAATATTAATTAGCACATCAGATTACTAATCTATAAATCTGTGATTTAAAAACTATTAGATCATTTGAATAAATAATGAGTAAATTCAAATTCAGAGTGTTTTCTAATAAGAAACTTTTTCTTCTCCTTTACCTTTCTTACCTATCTTTGTTCCCCCACTTTCTCTTTGCTCCTTTCCACCCTACTTCACTTGCCTCTGTTCTGGGTTTCCCATTCCAAACCACAGGCTCTAAAAAAAAAAAAGCCTGAAAGCTTTTTTTCTTTTAGTTGTAAATGACACAATACCCTTTTTTTTTTAGTTGTTCATAGACCTTTATTTATTTATTTATATGCGGTGCTGAGAATTGAACCCATTGCCCCACACATGCCAGGCAAATGCACTACCGCTGAGCCACAATCCCAGCCTCAATATTTTTATTTTATTTATTTTCATTTTTATGTGATGCTGAGGATTGAACCCAGTGCCTCACATGTGCCAGGCAAGTGCTCTATTACTGAGCCACAACCCCAGCCCCTTTGAAAACTTTTAACTACTATACATGCCCCCCCACTGAGAGACCTTGGGCAAGTCTTCAGAATCTATTTTCATAGTTTTTGTCATGATTCTAATGCATACTTCCAGTTTAAAATACTAATTTTTAGAATTAATTATTTTTAGAGTAAATTTAGATAATCACAGTCCTAGAGTCTGAAATTAAGACCATAAGGAAATTTGCAAATATCAGTAATTTTAATTGATACTCATGATTTAGTAAATGATTTAATTTTCCATTATAATTATATTAAATTGGAAGAAAATGCTTATGTTTGCCTTGAAGAATCAAGAGAGTAATCATGTTTATAACCTTGACAGCACCAAAACCCTTCACAGATGTCAGTATTGTCATGAGATCTGCAGGACATTCACAGATATCACGTATTAAGTAAGTGTCGTCATATATTTCTTACATGTTCATTTAATATTTTGGTTGAAGAATATGAATTATCTGCACTCTATAAAAATAAATTTCAGATAAGTCAAAGATTTAAATGTAAAATATTAGATAATAAGGATCAAAGAAAATATCTTAATTATATTATAATCTTGGAAATTCAAAAGGCTCTGGATGAAATACTTCAAATTTTAACAATAATTGTTTCTAGATCTGGGTATTTTATTATTTTCTTTTTTGTATATTTGTTTTTTCTTTTTCCTAAGTTGTCTAAAATGACTGTAGATTGTTTTAGAAACAAGAACAAAATAATATTTATATTTCACTCACTACACATTCAAAAAATGGGACATAGGCAAAAATTTAAGTCTGTTCCTCCCAATTATCTCTGAGACAAACTCTCTTTATTCCCTTGCTTTTTAAAATGTAGTTTATTGTATATGTGTACCTATTATTATGCTTTTTTAAAAAATATATATTTTTAGCTGTAGATGGACACAATATATTTATTTATTTATTTTTATGTGATGCTGAGGATCAAACCCAGTGCCTCACATGTGTGAGGCAAGTGCTGTACCACTGAACCACAGCCCCACCCCTCTTTTTAATTTTTTATTTTTAAAAATTTGAGTTTACTTATCCATTTCCTCTCTATAGCCCTTTTTATATTTTGGGTTTGTAGCTGTTATAAACAGTATTGCCTTGATTTATTTTTTATTCACTCATTTAAGAAGTCCTAAATTTCAAAATTCTAATATTTATCTGATACTTTTTTTCCTCAATGCAATTAATTGATTTTATGAAATGTTTTCTGCTTTATAATTAGGTATTTCAAAGTGTTGATTCAAGAAATGGATCTCAGGTTAGATCTTGGTTTCGTATATGCTCTAGCAGACCTCATGACAGAAGCTGAGGTGACTGGAAAAACAGGGGTAAGACTTAAAATAATAGAATTTATGGGATGGGCTAAGGAAAGAGGGGGATTAAAAAATATAAATTCTTACAGATATTAAAATGGCTTTTGTGTTCTTCTTTAAAATATAATTTTAAGCCAGGTATGGTTGTGCATGCCTGTAATCCTAGTGGCTCAGGAGGCTAAGACAGAAAATTCAAAAATTTGAAGCCAGCCTCAGCAGTTTAGCAAGGCTCTAAGCAATTAGCAAAGCCTTGTCTCTAAATAAAATATAAAAAGGTCTGGGGATGTGGCTCAATGGTTAAGCACCCTTGAGTTCAGTCTCTGGTACCAAAAAGAAAAATAAATAAATAAAAAAAATATATATAATTTAAATCCTTATTTAATTGTGGTGGGTATATTGGGAAAAATCATATTTTTAGATGTTAGCAAGACAAAGGAAAAGTTTTAGTCTAAATGGTAGAAGAAAGAAGGTAATCAGTCATAGTCACATCACTTTTTTCCTTTTTTTTTTGTGGGTTAATTTTGCTTTGTTTTTGTTTGGATTGATAATTTAGAAATTTGGGGTACAACCAGGATATTTGATGAAAAAAGGGATAAGTCAAATTGAAAGGTTTCATTTTCTTGGTGAGTATTTGAAAGACTTTAATATCACAGTGATAAGCTAGATGAAATATAGGCTCTTTAATTACCTTCCCACATAGAAAGACTTCTTAAGATAAAGACAAACTTCATGGCAGATACATTTTTTTCCCCTTAAAACAGCTTTTTGAGATATATTTCACATACTATGCAATTCACCCTTTAAAAATATAAAACTTGGGGGTTTTAAATTTATTCACAAAGTGGTATGACATCACCACTAATTCCAGAACATTTTTATCACACCCAGAAGAAATGCCTTAGTCCTGTGTAACTGCTATTCTACTTTTTGCCTCTTCAGAAAGGTTTTCTATTCTGAACATTTTATATCTGTGAAATCATATAATACATTGTCTTTGGTGAAGTGTTTCTTTCACTTAGCACAATGTTTCTAAGTTCATCTATGTTGTAGCATTAGTATTTTATTCCTTTTATGGTCAAATAATATTCCATTACATGAATATGCCATATTTCCATTATCAGGTAATGGAAATTTGGGTTTTTAGCACATTTTGTCTGTTACAGATAGTATTACGAATATTTGTTTATAAGGTTTTATATAGACATATGTTTTTATTTCTCTGGATTAAATGTATACCTAGAAGTGAAATTGCCAGGTCACATGATATCTATGTTCAATTATTTGAGAACTACCAGTTTCCTATAGTTTCTCCACCATTTGTCATTTTTACCAGAGTATATGAGGGTTCTGTTTTCTCCATACTCTCTCCAACACTTATTATTCTCTGTGTTTTTTTTATTGTAGCTATTCTAGTGGGGTGTATAATAGTTTCTTATTGAGGTTTTGATTTGAAATTACCTATGATTAATAATGTTGAAAATCTTTACATTTGCTAATTAATAATTTTTATATATTTCATAGAGAAATGTCCATTCAGATGCCTTTGCCTAGTATTTGTATTTTTTCTTCTTATTAAGGAATTATAAAAAGTTCTTCATATATTCTGGATACATTCTGGATACTAATCTCTTATCAGAGATAGGTTTCTTAAATATTTTCTCATGTTTTATTTATTTTATTTTTTATTTATTTTTATGTGGTGCTAAGGATTGAACCCAGTGCCTTACAATGCTAGACGAGCGCTCCACCACTGAGCTACAACCCCAGCCCCATATTCTTTATTTTATTGTTCATGCTTTTGGTGTCATTTCTAAGAATCCTTTGCCAAATCTCAGGTCAAAAATATTTAGCATTATGTTTTAAAACTTTTAAATTTTTACATCTTAAAATTTGGTCTTTGATCCATTTTGAGTTCAGTTTTGCATAAAAGGGTCTAAGCTATTCTTTTGCATATGACTATCCAATTGACTCAGTGTGATTTCTTGAAAAGATATTTATTCCTCTATTGAATAATCTTAGCACTTTTGTCAAAAACCAATTGACCATAGGAACATATTTTTATTCCATTGTTCTGTTTGTCCTTGTTACCAGACAATACTATCTTATCATTGCTTTGTAATTAGTTTTGAAACTAAGAAATGGGTGTTTCTACTTTTTCTTCTTTTCCGAGATTGTTTTGGCTATCCTGAATCTTGGAATTCCATATAAATTTTTAGCTCCTCAAGTCCTTCAAAAAAATTCAGATGGGTTTCTGATAGGTATTGCATTGAATCTATAGATTAAGACAGAATTAATAGTTTTAAGACTTCTGCTGCTTTAACATGAGATGGTTTTCCATTTTATAGATCTTTCATTTCTTTTAACAATGTTTTACAGTTTTCAGAGTATAGGTTTTGTACTTGTTAAACTTTGGCAGGTAAAGGGACCTGGGGATTGAACCCAGGCACACTCTATCACTGAGGTACACAACCCAACCCTTTTTATTTTTTGATTTTGAGATAGGGTCTTGCTAAATTGCTGAGGTCTTACTAAGTTGCTGAGTCTGCCCTGGAATGCAGTCCTCCTGCCTCAGCTTTCCAAGTAATTGGGATCACAGGCTTTTCACACCACACCCAGCTACTTATATTAAATTTATTCCTCAGCATTATATTCTTTCTTCAGTATTATGCATGAAGCTGTTTGTTTTCCTAATTCCATTTTTTCATTGGTAATTGCTAGTACATTGAAATAAAATTGATTTTCACATGTATTATTTTCTACAATGTAACTGAATTATTTTGTTAGCTATGATTGTTTTTATCATATATTTTAATATGAGGTTATATCATCTAAGAAGAGAGGTAGATCAACTACTTCCTTTCTGATATGAAAAGTTTTTTTGATTACTTTTTCTTCCCTAATTGCCCTAGTACTAACTAGTGAATTGCTGAAGCGAGAGCAGCAATCCTTTTGTTATTTCTAATATTAGTGGGAAAGGTTTCAGTCTTTTACCCTTAAGTATGATGTTGACTGAGTTTTTTCTAGACATTGATTGTCTGTGTTATATATACATTTACATGTCATTATTCTTATAATACATATGTAAATAGCTATATTAAGTTTATTAATATTTTATTGAGGATTTTTATATTCACATTCATAAGAGATATTCATCTGTGGTTTCTTATGATGTCTTTGTTTGGTTTTGGTGTCAAGAGTAGTAATGACTTCATAAATTGAGAATTGTTCCTCCTCTATTTTTTTGCGGGGGGGAGAAGTTTGTGAAAATTTAGTAGTTTTTAAAATGTTTAGTACAATTCAGCAATGAAGCCATCTGAGCCCACATTTTCTTGTGTACTTTTTTAAATTAAAATTTAATAATCCTTCATTTATTGTAGATCTATTTAGATGGTATATTTCTTTTGGGGTCACTTCCACCAGTTTGCATACTTCTAAGAATTTTGTCTCTTTTATCTAAGTTTTCTAATGTATTGGTATAAAATTATTGACAGCATTTTTTTAAATTAGTTGCTCATGACAATACGACAGCAATTTTTTATAATCCATTTTTTTTAAGGTCAGAGTGGCTGGGATTACAGGCGTGTGCCACTGTGCCTGACTCAGTCTTACTTTTTTTTACATCCATTCTGATAATTTCTGCTTGTCAATTGAATTGTTTGATTCATTCACATTTTGTTACTAATATAATTGGATTTAGCCTACATTTTATTTTTTTGTTTTCTATGTGTTCATCATTTTTGTTCCTTTCTGCCTTCTTTACTGCTCTTTGTATTAAAAGAACATTTTCTTATGAAGTGTTTAAATTTCTTTAGTAATGTGCTTATCATAACTTTGAGTTTTTTTAAGTGATTGCTCCACAACTTAAAATATACATCTCATCAAAGCAATTTCTGATTTATATAAGTGGTATTCCATATTTCCCTGAGACACTGTTAATTTTTCTTCACCCCTTTTTTTATTGCATAATTTCTACAAATTTATCTTCAAGTTCCTGGGCTACTTCTCAACACATAGAAGTAACTTATGTCTTTGGGTTTGGAAGAGAAGTATTGGTGATTATCAAAAATGAAAATATAATCACTTCATGCAAAATTATTTTCACTCCTTCTCCTTTTTTGCATAACTATTGTTATAGTAAAAACTTTAGAAATTATTCTGTAATATTATCTAATTGACATGCCATGATTAAATTTTACTCACTGTTGAAAAACTGTCTTTTTACATTTGATCATATATATCATGATCCAAAATTGGTCCACAGGCTGCTTTGATTAATATATTTAAATATGTTTAATGCATTGCATCTTTTTGAAACCACTTATTGTTGAAGAAACTCATCCATTCATGCTCTAAAATTCTTCACATTTTGGATTTATCCATTTCTGTTTTTGCATTATCATTTAGTAAATTACTCCTTTTATATGTTTTCTTTAAAATAGTAGTTGGATTTTTTTGCTCGATTTATCCTGGTTCTACTTTGATGCTTTAGCAATAGGTTTATTATGTGAACTTAAGCATGAGTTCATGAGTTTCTTTTTTCATTTTATTTTTTAATTTGTTCTTATTAGTTATGCATGACAGTAGAATGCATTTTGGCACATTGTGTACAAATGGAGCACAACTTCCCCTTCCTCTGGCTGAACGTTGTGCAGAGTCACACCTATAGTATAATCATACAACTATATAGGATAATAATGTTTATCTCATTCCACCATCCTTTTCATTCCCACCCCCCTTCCCCTTCTCTCATTCCCCCTGAACAATCCAAAGTTCCTTTATTCTCTCCCACTTCCTCCCCCCTTTATGGATTAGCATTCGTTTCTCAGAAAACATTCAGCCTTTGGTTTTTTGGGTTTGGCTTATTTTGCCTAGCATAATATTCTCCAGCTTCATCCATTTACCTGCACATGCCATAATTTTGTTATTCTTTAAGGCTGAGTAATAGTCCATTGTGTATATATACTACATTTTCTTTATCCATTCATCTGTTAAAGGGCATCTAGGTTGCTTCCATAGTTTAGCTATTGTAAATTGATCAGTTCCTTCTTTTCAAAATTATATTAACTGGCCTCTGTAGATTGCAGTAAAGCAGGTACCAACATTCTATAAGTGTAACCATTATGATTGTGTTTAAAGAAACAAATATGCCCCAGAGTAGGTTGATGAAATGGATTAGTGGCCTTTTGAAAGAAGATCTGTAGTCACTTGAAGAAAATCTTGGTGTCTTCTAATGATTTAATGAATGAAAACAAAAGATATGCTTGCCAGTTTGTGATCAGACAGAACTTTTCTAACTATAAAAATTTTAGTTTCTCTTCTGAGGCAGTAACCTCTAATCATGAGTACTCTTGAGTAGGTATTATAGAGGAGCTTTCTTAGATATGTGAGCTATTAGTTTAAATCTCCTACAGGCAGATTTTTTTCAGTTTTAAATACTTTATGTTCCTTTTGTAGCTTGAACTTTTTCATAAAGATAAAGAAGCTTTTGAAGAAGAATATGAGACAGTTTCATTGGTAGATCAATCACAAGTCAGTCTCTATGAATATTTTCATATATCTCCTATCAAGGTAGGGAAAAACAAATTATTTTTATTGTCCTTGATAATCTAGGTATAACAAATAGATTTGATCTTTTAGGAGTGATATAGCATTTAAATTATATTCTTTAATAGTATAGAAATTCTCTATTATGATAATTACAGATATAAATAAGTAACAAAGAAGTTATGTGGAAATAATAGTGGAATCACCCTACAGCATGTGTTTGTATTTTGACCTAACATTATTTTACTTTAATTTTCTGTTAAGCTATTAGCTGGCAATTTTAAATTTTCATATATTGTGTATTAGTTTTGAATTATTTTACAAAGTATACTTGATTTTAAAATTGGACAATGAATTAAAGTAAATCTAAGTTAGATTTTAACAAAAAAAATGCTTTGAGTTACAGAATACTTTAAAATCATTTCACATATATATGCACATATATGCAGTACAATACAATTGTACTTTTTAACTGGTTTCATCATACTAACACAATTCTTATGGTTGAAATGTACACATTTAGATATATTTGAGTTATTCTCAACAGCTTTAGCTTCTATATTATTAATGTTATTATCAAATGTTAAAAATAAATATTTTCCTAAGCTTGTCAAAAGAATAGGATTAAAGTAAATATCATATAATTTTAAATTGTTGAATTTAAATAGAGCTATGTTGGATTTTAAGTTTCTTTAAAATTTCTACTTAATTTTGGCATAATCCACGTAACTTTAAAATGTTATTTATGGTGTAATAAACTTAAAATTAAGCTGATTTTTAAAAATTAAAATTGTCAGTATGAAGAAAGTACTTTTAAATATGTATCTCTTTGTCTCTAGCTGCATTTAAGTGTTTCCCTGAGTTCGGGTAGAGAAGAAGCTAAAGATTCAGAGCATCATGGAGGACTGATCCCAGTTCATTCTTTAAATCTTTTGCTAAAGAGTATTGGTGCCACCCTTACAGATGTACAAGATGTAGTTTTTAAGTATGTTCAATATTCAGATTTGTATACTGATGAATAATTCCTTTTTATTTACCTAAAAATTTTTGTAAATGAGAAAGTATGTATAGTATGTAGTAGATAATGGGGGAAAGGCGGTTTTGTGTTTAAGTGGAATGCAATCCAAACTAACATCAAGCATTTTATCTGCTCCTAACTACTAAATCAGAGAATAATTATTAAATAATTTTCTTAAGAAAAATTGACGTAAGCCATGCAATTTTGTATACTCTAAAATGTCTGGCCTTGGAAATATTTCGAAGAAGACATGGTTGCCCAGAGATATTGTGCTTGAAGTCTCAATTAGGACAGAATGAATGCAATAATAGGGGGAAAAAAAGGGATCAATTTAAACAGGTGGTCAAGAATTTATATTTGAATGTAAGCTCTTTATTAAGTCATCTGACCAAAGACTCAAAAACTCTATTTTTAGAAAAAAAGAATGAACTTTGCAGGTAGCATGTGTAACTGGTGAATAAGGTCAGTATTGAAAATAAGTGTAATAAGAGGTAACTCTGAACCTAGGTGAAGTTAGGTAACAGTTAAATAAAAGATGTACATTTAAAGGCAGCAGAATAGGATGAAATATCTAATCTTTTTGCTCTCATATTCAACACTAAGAAGCATAGAGCTTCACAATTAGTGGATTAGTCATATTTTGTGAATGTATTATAAGTAGACTGATTTTGATTCCTCACCTGTCAGCCCATTAAGAAAGACCAGCAGCAGTTGAACTGCAGCCATCCTTAAGCAGCCATTTACCCCAACATGTTGGTCATTTTCTGGGAGTGCCATGATAGGACAGAACTAGGAAACAGTTTTAGTGGTCCATAAATGGGATCCAGAAGGTCTGTGAATCCCCTAAATTATAGGAAAATTTGCCTACTGGTGACTTCCAGAGTGTAAGATCTATAGATTTCATCAGTTTCTTAAAACTTTCTTTGGCTATGAAATGCAGAGATGTACATGGGAAAATATATTAGGAAAGATTTGGGTAAAAATTCTAAAGAAAATAAAACTTTATCAATATTTAAAATATTCTCTTTCCATGCATATGCACGTATGTATATGTGTGTGTGTCTACGTATATTTATATTTTTTTCAGGCTTGCCTTTTTTGAACTCAACTATCAGTTCCATACAACATCTGAACTACAGTCTGAAGTAATAAAACACTATTCAAAACAGGTTTGTCTGAGATTATTTTACAAAGGGACAGAATGATATACTCTAGTAAAACCTTCTGTATCTGTTCGTTGATGTATACCATAAATTTGTCAAGAAAGTAAATGGCCATTTTCAAACTTGCAAAAATTTTTTTCCTTCCAGAATTATAGTAAGAAATATGAACTAACCCCCATTTGGTTTTTTTGGTCCTTGTATTTTTCAGCTACTGTCAGAAATTCTTTTCTGTATCAGTGTAGTTTAGAAGTAAAATTTTTTTATTAAAAAATGTTTTATTAAGCATAATAATTTTATAGTATATTGGGTTTCATTGTAGCATATACATATATGCACATAACTGAGTTAATTTCACTGACCAGTACCTCTCCTTTCCCTACCCTGTGATCTTCTTCTTACTCTACCTCCTATTTCCATGAGATTCTTTGCTTTCTCCCTTTTCTTTCTCTCTAGCTACAACATATGAGAGAAAACATGACTCTTGACTTTCTGAGTCTGACTTATTTCACTTAACATGATGCTCTCTCCATTTCTACCCATTTTCCTGCAAATGACATAAATTTTTCTTCATTAAATGAAATGTCAGCTATGTAATTCATTATATTTATTAGTAACTGGTGAATACAAGGTGTTTTTAATATAAAATTGTTAAGTTATATAGATGTTATTTTAATAGTTTTTTCCACCTCTGGAAAGATTTCTATATTTTCTGATATAACTTAGCATCTGAATTACCTATGGTATAGTGAAAAGATCACCGGGCATGACTCGAGATTTATTTGGGTTTGGATCCCACTTTTGCCATATACTTACTTTGTGACCCTGGGCATCATTTGACTCAATCTATAAAATGGTGCTGGTAATAACAACTGATATAAATAATGATACAAGTGAAAGTATTTTAAATATTCTAGAGCTTTATGTAAATATATTATCTTATTAGTGTAATACTGAATTGCTTTTTAAAAACAGAATAATGATGAATGGGTGATATAAAGTAAGAGTTGAAATTGGTAGTGAAGATGTTATCTTCAGAAAACTGGATATGTATACTAAGTAATTTTTAAGAGAATTAGGTCTAATGATCTGAATTGATTAATGTTCATATTTCATTTTTAGGCCATTAAGCAGATGTATGTACTAATTCTTGGACTTGATGTTTTGGGAAATCCTTTTGGCTTAATTAGAGAATTTTCAGAAGGTGTGGAAGCATTTTTTTATGAACCTTACCAGGTAAAACATTTGCACTTATATTGTGGAACGTATCAAGTTACTTTTGAATAGATAATGCATTTCTTTTGCTAACTTGAGCTGTCGGAGTAAATAGATTTGTGGAGACACACAAAATGATAATTTGCAGCAAACATTCTTAAGGTTTGAGGAGGTTGGAAGAAAGTTTCTACTTTTTTACTCAAAATATTTAACTTCTGATTTTATTAGATATACTGGATTTTAAGTGTTTTTTTGAAATATAAAAGATTGATACAATTCAAAGTGTAACAGAAGGAAGGTCACCATGTTTGACAAATCTTGCTTTGCAAAGAACTGTAGAACTATAAAAATAACCATACAAGCTAACATTTTGCAAAGTAGTCTTAATAACCAGTGGGAAAAATTATGATTGTGTAGATCCCTGAAGACTTTGTCAAAACATTCAGAACTTTCCTGCTTTCACTTATAAGATGTATACCCTATAGGATAACAAAAAATGAAGTAAAACTAATATATATTTCATATAATTAAAACATTAGAAACATTAAGAATTTCAAAGTGTTTTATTTCTTTTCTAAAAAACTTACGAGTAGTTTGAAGTGTGCTTGCTTTGTTTTCATCATATAATTTACAAAACACAGCGAGCATCTTTTCCAAATTTTGGTGAATTGTCAAACTCTTTTCTAAGTTTGGAACAGCTTCCAACAATATATTCTTTACATGTTAAATGTCATGAAATTTTCCCTGAAAATTCTTTCAGTGTTACATTTTTGCTGGCAGCACTTCTTTATTCTTTTCCTCACTACCACTTTCCTCATTTCTATCAATAAGCTCACTTTTAAAAGTAAATATGACCTTTTTTTTTCTTTAATTCTTTTGTCACTTCAGGGGGCTATCCAGGGTCCTGAAGAGTTTGTGGAAGGAATGGCACTAGGACTTAGAGCACTAGTTGGTGGAGCTGTCGGTAAGAAATAGAATGCTATGTTTTATTGTACTGAAAAGTAATGATATATTGTTTTTACTAAAAATATTACAACTTCTGTTAGGTGGATTAGCTGGTGCTGCCTCCAAAATCACCAGTGCTATGGCTAAAGGAGTAGCAGCTATGACTATGGATGAAGACTACCAGCAGAAGAGAAGAGAAGCAATGAATAAGCAACCAGCTGGGCTTAGAGAAGGCATTACTCGTGGAGGAAAAGGCTTAGTTTCTGTAAGAAATTTCACAGGGTTGTGAACATTTTAGGAAATACCTATTGAATCCACATTCTATGAATAAAAAAAATAGTCTTATAACTCTCGCTGCTTAAATTATTATTTGGATATTTTAAGAGTAGTGAGTGATGACATATAGAATATATTAGTAGCCTCCAAAAACATTGTTTCAATAAAGTACTTAAGAAATTTGTTAATTCTTAATGGTATATATCAATGAATAATTCTGTATTTTTTTGTTGTTGTTGTTTAAGCCATACTTAGTTCTTCAGAGCATCATATAAATGTATTGTAAACTTTCAATTGTGTTTTCCCTCCAGGGTTTTGTGAGTGGCATTACAGGAATTGTTACAAAACCAATCAAAGGTAAGGATATTGTTGCTTTTGGTTATATATATATCAAAGTCTTTAACAAATTGCTTATTTTTATTCTTGGTCCGATTGTTTGAATCTTTATTATTTTTTTCTTTCTAGGAGCTCAAAAAGAAGGAGCAGCTGGTTTCTTTAAAGGTGTTGGGAAAGGTTTAGTTGGAGCAGTGACCAGACCAACTGGAGGCATCATAGACATGGCTAGCAGTACATTTCAGGGAATTAAAAGGTAAATAATTCTCTTTGAGGTAAAATGTATAAGCCATGAGAAATGAAATATACCTGTTGTTTGGCTTTGCACATTTAGTTGTGAACACTATAATATGGCAGATTACATATGACTTCCAAATTCGTTTTGATTCTTTTTAAGTTGTTGTGATGTCATTTCAAATTTATATAGTTCTCCTTTACTTGTCATTCATTCCTAGAAGCCGTTCCCAAGAATGGTTTAGCAAGTAGAAGCTTTTTAGTTACCTTAATTGAAATATATTAATGTAATGCTATGTGTCAGTTTTGAAATTAGTAAATATAATATTCTGTATTCTATTTTGAGAGGTAAAAAATGGCATTTTATATTCGATTCAAACTCATTTTATCCTCATCCTTCCTTTATGATCTTATTTTGTTATAAAACTGTTAAATTCATACCCTCTCTTTCTCTTCCTGTGTGTCTTTGTTTTTATAATAATTTAGAATTAAGATGGGGAAGAGGCTAAGTTTCCTTTACCTTTAACTTCAGTTTACTATAACTGGAGTCACATTCATTAGAAACTCAAATGGCAGTGAAACATAAGGAATTCAAAACATCTATGCACACATCTGCCCAGAGCTGCTAGACTTACCAGTCATTTAGCTAAAACCTGTATTTCTGTATTCTGCTACATTACTTTTAAAAATCAAAGGCAAAAACAGAGCATTTTTAGAAAAAAGAAAGAAGACTGAAACTATCAAAGGTGTACTTACGAAAAAAGACTTTGAAACCAAAAGGAAGAATCAAAGGTGCAAATATAAATTAGTGGATAAATCTAATTGGCCTATATAAAAAAGCAAAATTGGATCCCAATTAATATAAAATAATAAAATGGAATTTGGAAAGGGAATGATAGGCATCAAGCATTCTGTTGCTTTATTATTTGTGAAGAGTATACATGTATTAATTTTACATGAAATAGACTCTAAAGCAGAAAAAGCTTTTTTTGAATAAATAAGGCAATTTCTAATAATCAAAAGAATAATAAGCCACAAAGTTAAGAATAATCTTCAACTTGTATTCACTTCACAAATTCGCTCAATTTTTATAAAGCAGGTTTTATAATTTTGATAAAATTATAAAGCCTTCCTATTATATTTATGAAAGAATTTAATATTTCTCTCAATTTTGGCAGATGAGAAAGACAAGAGTAAGTAAATAGATCATATAAACATAGTTAATAAGCTATTTAATACACAAGTAAATTTTTTTGTATTTCTGTAATATATAGTTATCATATCTGTTCCAATTACTTAAAGAACTACCAGTGAATGTAATTGAAAATGTTTCTGTCTTGGTACAGCTTACAAAAATAAGTAGCTGGTAAATATAAGCTAAATGGTGAAAAATACTGTGAAGAAAAAGTAGATCAAGGATAAGAACCAGCCAGGCATGGTGGTGTACACCTGTAATTCTAACAACATAGGAAGCTGAGGCAGGAGGATCACAAGTTCATAGCCAGCTTCAACAACTTACTGAGGTCCATCTCAAAATAAAAAAATATATGTAAAGGACTTGGATTGTAGCTTAGTGGTTAAATACTCCTGGGTTCAATCCCCAGTACAAAAAAAAAAAAAAAAAAGACAAAATGGGAGAACCAAAATGATAGTGATGAAAAGTTGCTGTTTTATAAATACAATATTCAGGGTCAGTTCACTTCAGTGAACTCATAAGATTGTATTTGAGGAGAGACCTGAAAGAAGTAAGAGTCATGTGAGAATCCAGGCAGAAAGAAAAGCAAGTAAAAAGTCCTAATGAAGGAGTATGCTTGGCCTATATGAGACAGCAGGACTAGTAAGCCCAAAAACGTTGGGAGATGTTATCAGGAAAAATGAGTAGGGACTCATCACACAGAGCTTGGCAAGCCAGTGTAAGGACTTAGAGTTTTTAAGAAAGAAGCGAAGTCCTTGGAAGGTTTTGAACCCAGAGGAATGATGTGGGTGGCAAAGGGGTCAAACAGTAGAGCACTTAAAAGGGCTCTGCACTAATTCAGAGAGAGATGATATGATTTGACCATTATAGTGTTAGAGATCGTAAGAGGAGGTCATGTTATGAGTGTATTTTGAAGGTAGTATTAATAGGATTAATTGATTAATTGGATATGAGATATGAAAGGAAAATCATCAAGGATAATTATGTTTTTTTGTATGAACTCACTAGAACAATGGTTTATCGTTACTTTTAGGTAAAGAGGAGTTCAAGGGTTTATTTTAAATATATTAAGCTTAAATTACCACTTAGACATCCAGATGGAGACCCAAATAGTTGTTTCATGCAAGAGTCTGAATTTGAAGAGAAATTTCCAAGCTACAGTTAAGTATTTAAAACATGAGATTGAATGGGATCACTTAGGGGATGAGAATGGAAATGAAAGAGGCCCAAGAACTTGGCACTTAGGCAAAGTGAGGGCAATAAGGAGGACCCAGTAAAGGAGGAGAGAGGAACAGCTAGTGAGGTTGGAGAATAATCGAGAAAGTGATGTTTCAGAAGCTAAAAAACAGGCAGTTGGTGCTTTTACTATGGTTTAGGAGAAAAGAGAAATTCCTGCCCCCCCACTCCATTAATCCTACATGAGGATGTCATAAGTTTAAATTGAAAATCAGATGTGGTACACAACAGAAGATAATGTTCCTCTTTCTTTTTCAGTCCGCTCTGCTTAGAATATACTTTCCCCAGTAATTAGCAGGATTTATTCCTTTATTCAGAAATTATATTCCTACTGAGACTTTTTGTGACCACTCCTGACCCCTTCCTGACTCCACATAGTTCATATTTCCCTTCCCTTCTGTAGTTTTCTGTCTCTATCTTTTGGCCACTTTTTAACATACTATATATTTTACTTTCTTTATTTATGTCTACAGCTTAAATGTAAGTTCTGTGAATGTAGTTGTGGCTCTTATCCTTTTCCATAGCACTTAGAGTACCACTTAACATGTGTCATAGTCCTTTTTTTTATTGCAGTAATTACAGATTTACATCCAAATTGTAAGAAATCATGTGGAGAAATCCCTTATATACTATTTTTTGTGTGTGTGTTCTGTGGCCACTGTAACAAATTTCCACAAACTTGGTGCTTAAACAACAGAAATTTATTCTTTCACAGGTCTGGAGTCAAAAAATCTGAAGTCAACGGGATTTGCCTACTCTGGACATTTCATATAAATGAAATCATAAAACATGTGGCCTTTTTGTAGCTGGCTTCTTTCACTTAGCATTGTGCTGTTTTCGGGATTTATTCATGTTACAGCAAAAAGGGAAAACTTCCTTCCTTTTTTATGCCTAATATTTTATTGTGTGTGTGTGTGTGTATATATTGCCACTAAGAAAATTCATGTACAAGTATTTGTGTGGACCTATGTTTTAGAAGTGGAATTACTACGTCAATATGGCTGCTTCTCTAAACTATGGAACCAACCTAGGTTGCCTTTTAACAGATGAATGGAAAAAGAAACTGTGGTATATATACACAATGGAATATTACTCAGCCTTAAACAAGAATGAAATTATGGCATTTGTACGTAAATGATTATAGCTGGAAGATAGCACACTAAGTGAAAAAAGCCAATCCCAAAGAACCAAAGGCCAAATGTTTTCCCTAATATATGTGGATGCAAATTCCCAATAAAGGCAGGGTGGGATAGAAGTACTTTGAACTAGACACAGGGGAGTAAAATGAAGGGAGGGGTTGTGGGGGTAGGAATGATAGTAGAATGAATCAGACATTATTACCCTATGTGCATATTATGATTCTACAACCTGTATAACTCTACATCATGTACAACCAGAAGAATGAGAAGTTACACTTCGTTTATGTGCGATGTGGTAAAATGCCTTCTACTATCATTTATGACTAATTAGAACAAATTTAAAATTTAAAAAAAAATATATAACTGCTCTATATTTAACTTTTTGAAGATCTGCCAGACTTTTCTATAGCAATTATACTATCTTACATCTTTAAAGGCAAAGTAAATTTATAATTTCACCACATTTTTTCTAACACTTATAATCTTCCTTTTTATTCTTTTTTTAAAATGCCTAACATATTAGGTATGAAGAGGTATCTCATTAAGGCTTTGATTTGCATATCTTTAATGACTAATGATGTCAGTCATCATTCATGTGCTTATTGGTCATTTGTATATTTTTTCTAAAGAACTCTCTGTTCTAATCCCTTTTTTCTGTTTTTTAAAATGGATTTAGGTATTTCTTGTTGAGTTGTAAGAGTTGTTTATATATTCTGGAAACTCAACCCTATTTTCTCCTATTTGTGTGTTGTCTTTTAACATTACTAAATGTTTGATAAAGTCCAAATTATCTATTTGGGTTTTTTATAGGCATACTTTATCATGAATGGTTGAGGAAATTCCCTTATATTCTAGTCAAGGGTATTTATTATGGAATGGTGTTAGATTTTATTACATGCTTTTTCTGCATTCATTGAGATGATACTGTTTTACCTTTATTAATATGATCTATTTTAGTAATGATTCAAATGTTGAACCAGTATTACATACTTGCAATAAATTCACTTCATCATGATTTCTAATCCTTTTCATATTTTGCTGGATTTCATTTCATAGTATTTTTGTATATTCATGAGGGATATTGTTCTGTAGTTTTCTTGTACTGTTTTTACCTGGTTTTGATATTTGGGAAATACTGTCTTCACAGACAATTTTAGAAGAATTTGTAATATATTGATGTTAATTTTTCTTTAAACACATGTTAAAATTTATCAGTGAAACCATTGGCTCTAACTTTTATTTCTGGTAAATTTTTAAATTATTAATTCTCAGATTATTTCTTCAGTCACTTTCAGTAGTTTTTGTCTTTCTAGGAATTGTCTGATTAATCTAGATTGTCTAATTTGTTAATTTACACTTATTCATAGTATTTTTATCTCTGTAAAATTGGTAGCAGTATTCTCTCTTTCATTCCTGGTATTAGTCATATGAATCTTCCTTCCTACCTAGTGCTTTGTGTTTTAGTCTTTTTTTTTTTTTTTGGTGTTTTCAAAAAATTGTTTATCTTATTCTTTGTCTCTGCCTCCCCCAACCCCTTTTTTTCTTTTGGGATTGGGGATTGAACCTAGGGCCATGTCACTAATGAACTACATCCCTAGCCCTTTTACTTTTTATTTTCAACAAGGTCTCCCTGAACTGCTTAGGGCCTCTTTAAGTAGCTAAGGTTGGTCTCAAATTTGTGATCCTCCTGCTTCAGCCTCCCAAATTCCTGGTATTGCAGGTATATGCCACTGTACCCAGCTTCTCTGCTCTAATCTTTTATTTTCTTCCTTCTGCTAGGTTTGGATCTAGTTTGCTTTTCTTTTCCTAGTTTCTTAAAAGAGTTAAGTATTGACTCTAAATCTTTTTTTTTTTTAAGTATTTTATTTTTACGTTTTAGGTGAGCACAATCTCTTTATATTTATGTGGTGCTGAGGATCAAACCCAGCGCCTTGTGCATGCTAGGCGAGCACTCTACTACTGAGTCACAACCCCAGCCCTAAATCTTCTTTTTTAATAGGCATTCCCATTTATAAATTTAAGTTTGGGTATGTTATGTTTTGTTTTCATTCATGTCAAAGTAGTGAATTTCCCTTGTGATTTCTTCTTTGATCTTTCATTACTTAGACTTGTTATTTAATTTCGAATTTTATTTAGTTTCCTAAATTTCTTTTTTTTATATAGATTTTATCTTTATTCCATGTAGTTAGAAAATATATTTGTGTCTTTTTAGTACTTTTATATTTTTTGAGACTTATTTCACATCCTTGAAATATTGTCTGTCCATCTGGTAGAATGTTCCATGAGGCTTTTCGAAGAATAGGTATTGTGCTATTATTGGGTTGAAAGTTCTACAGATATGTTCGAATTTTCTGTTTCCTTACTCTTGTTGTCTAGTTGCTATTCATTATTGAAATTAGGGTATTTAAATGTTGAACTGTTATTGTTGGATTATCTTTTCTCTTAAATTCTTTCAGTGTTTTGCTTCATGTATTAAAGGACTCTTCTGTTAAGTGCATATTATGAGAATTTTTTTATTTAATGCTGTTTTTTTTTTTCTTCTGGTTTTAATATAGCCACTTCAGTTCTCTCTTTTAGGTACTATTCACACGACATTCTTTGTTACATCTTTCTACTTCTACCTTTGTAGCTTTGGACAATGTTTATTTAGTTGGATCATTTTTGTTTGGTTTCTGTTTCATCTATTCTGCTTTTAATTGGCCAATTTATCAGTGTGTATCATTGTTTAAGATAACAAACATTAAGCCCATGTACATTAAGCCCAAATAGGCAAGTATTCAAACTTTAGAAAATCATGTCATGTGATTGTTAACACCATAAGTTTAATGGAGATAGGCCATATGATCACAACAATGAGTAGAAAAGAAATTCTTGTTTAAAATTCATTGTGCATTCAAGATGTTCAAAATAAACAAAAATTTTAAAAAGAACTGTTATCACACTAAAAGTAGAAATGAATTTCCTTGTCTTGATTAGGGCACAGTGGTGCATGCCTATAATCCCAGGAATTCAGGAGGCTGAGACAGGAGAATTGCACTTTTAAAGCCAGCCTCAGCAACTTATCATGGCCCCAAGCAACTTAGCAAGGCTCTTTCTCAAAATAAAAAAAAAAAAAGCGGGGGTGGGGGTGGGGGCTGGGGGCTAGGGATGTGGCTCAGTGGTTGAGTACGCTTGGGTTCCATCCCTAGTACCAAAAAGAAAAAAAAAGAGTACTTGAAATCCACACTTACAATGAGAATTGTACTGGAGGAAACCAAAGGTATTAAAGGGAAACAAATGCTCTGATTTTTATCTCAAGAAAACCTATTAACAAACTTTTTCATAGTTTTATATTTTTTCTAGAGAATTTACATTATAATCATATAAGCAAATTTAAAAATGGAAAAGTGATGTGGTATTTTTTACATTTTATAGTGTTTTACAAGGTTTTTTTTTTTTTAATAACTTTTTCGTTTGTATTTTTTTCCTCTAGAGCTACAGAATCTTATGAAGTGGAGAGTCTACGACCTCCTCGGTTTTTTAATGAAGATGGAGTTATCAGACCTTACAGGTTGAGGGATGGTACTGGAAATCAAATGTTACAGGTAAGTTAAGAAATATCTTATAAATTAAAATTAAATTAGTAAAGCTAGATTTTTTTTAAGTACCTATATGATGCTATAAATATATATTAGATTATCTGGACTTTGATCAATTTTGATTAATTCCTTTTTTAAGTTTTTTATATTTACTTAGGCTTTAAAATACATTTATTTACTATAAGATTTTTTTTCTTTTTTACAGGCATCAAAAAGTTTGATATGAAAACAATTAATGCATGACTTTGCAAGTGAAAGCCAACAGTAGATTTTAGTCTTAAAATTACAAACTACATACAGCTGTTTCAGTATTTTGAACATAAAGAAAAGCTTTTGTATTGGTAACTTTTTAATAGAATTTTAGTGAATCTAATCTTTTTATATATTCTTAGCTCTGCACTGGATTTGCTACATTTATTCAAAGCCAATGTGCCTTATTTATCCTCATAGCATGTGGTACATATTTAGCCAGTTAGACCACTTCTATTTAGGATACTTCCTTCAGTTAATTAAACCACTACTAGCTTTTATACCAGATATAAGTAATCCTTATCTGTAATTGAAAATAAATAAAAACAAAACTCAGGAACACTGCCACTGTAGATTATTCATGGGTTCTTGTGATTTACTTTTGAAGATGTTCAAATGGCCATGATCTTCTTCCTGGGTTTTTTGTTTTGTTTTGTTTTGTTTTGTTTTGTTTTGTTTTGTTTTTGGTGGTTGTTGTTTTTAGTTTTTGTTCATGTTGTTGTTCCTAGTGTAGTCTGTGTAAAACCTTGGAAGATTTGATATGTAGTTCACATGCTAGCCAGTATCTTTTAGTAAGGGAGGTTAGCTTCTGAAACACTAGATATTTGGAAGGTAGAATATTTTATCTGTTCAGACAATTTCTTACTTGATAAGTCAGACATTAATATCTGGATTTTGGTGTAAGTAACATGGTGATCATACTAAGCTATACCAATCTAAAGTTGTTTCTGTGGTTTAGATGTGGAATACTAAATTAAATCATTTGCTTGAAAACATACCAGTAGTTATTACATTATACAGATTCAAAAATACTTACAGTAATAATGAATATATGGCACTTCTTTATAGCTTTGATATTTTAAATATTGTCATATTTAAAATAACCAGGGTAAAGATTTAAAACTTTAATATTTTACCTACTTCATGTAGAGCATATAATATTGCACAAAATGTACATATCCATTTTTCTCTGAGCCTGCTGCCTAGTATATTAAAATGTAACCACAGAGTTAATGTACACTATTTAGTGAAGTGATATTATGCTGTGATTTTAAATTGTTCCTTAAAGTGTCACAATATTTGCAGTCTGTTGAAAGCTTGTGCTCTAAGGACTTATTGTGAAATCTCTACATTGACATTGTTTCATTCTTTGAAGATAGATAGTTGCAAAAATGACATTGGCTAACACTGTTTAACATTTCTATTCAATTCCTGACTTATCTTGTCAGAGCACAAACAAAATGTTATTAGCATTTTACTAGATTAAAAGTTGAGTAGTTTTCAAATCACCTTTTAAAAAACTAAAAATACTTCTAACAAAACTATTTTTAAAAATTTCCTAGGAAATAAGAATGAGTAGTGAGAATTTAGAAATATACAAGTCTCATTATTATAATGGAACAGATTATAATATATAAGAAAACTATGAGTTATCAAAAATTTCTCATGGTTGACGATTTAAGTGACAAGTAACTTATTTCCATGCCTTTACTAATTGTTTTATGAAGTTCTAAACTCTGGGATTTAAAGGCATGATTTTCTAAGTACTTCCAGAGATGCATATTATTTTTAATACTCCAGTCTTAGCATTTATTACTACAAGAGCTATTTCAGGGACTAAAAACTCATAACTTACTGTTTAGTAAGAGAGTTAAATACAGTATAAGCTGAAAATACCTATAAGAATTCTCCAGCTACCTTAATATGTTTACAATTAGTATTATTCTCTTACAGGTGTTAAGAAGTAGGTGGTTGTTCTAGCAATAGTAGTGATTTTTTTTTAAATGGAAACTACTATATTATTAGTGAGTGAGTTAAAATATATGAATACTAGTGCTGTGAAAAATAATTGGATGATATAAACTAGATTTAAAACCTCATCTGTTTAGGTTTCATCTAAATGATTTAATGACAGAGCCTTTGAAAAAATTTGATACTTTAAAATGTTTCTCTTTTTCTTAAAAAGGTGCTCTTTGTTCACTAATTTATATTTGCCCATATTTAATAATTAAATATAAAATACTTTTATTGAGTAATTTTCTATCTAGAAAGCTACATATTATTATAGTGCTTCATAGTAGTCAATTCCTACATCTACTAGAGATGTAGAATAATTTTAATATATTCATAGAATACCTTATTGATATCATAAAACCATTTTATACATGGAGGGTATAAAAGTCAACACAGTTTTATCTTAGGCCTGTTAAATTATGGAATGTTATATCCATGATTGCAACCTGAGTCGCAGCCATAAAAATCTGCTTTAAATTATTTTAACTCCTTTAGCATTTCATATTTTTTACATGTTTTCCAAGAAATTTGCCATAATTAACTAACCTCTGTGCTTCTTTTTTCCTTTACCATGCTTTCAGAAAATTCAGTTCTACAGGGGATGGATTTTGACTCTCAGTAGCAGTAGTGATGAGGAGGAGGAGAAGGATAATGATGATTAGTCAGATCTAAATTGTTAACATTCACATGTTCTTTATCTTTTAACTTGGAATGTTTCATTAGTGTGTTTTGTATGACTGCTATCATAACGTCTATGTGTCCACTTTTAGGGAGTTAAAACACTTTTATTTCTTTTCCAATGTTTTTCTGAATATCATGATAAAGCAATATATAATTGGATTATCTTAAGCACAGAAAAAAATGTATTTTACATCCAAAGTAGGGTGCACTCCATATTGTAGATTTGCTTTTATACACTTCATTGCTTTTGTATTAAAAAGTTTGTCCTTAAGATTTAAAGTTAGACTTAAATATAGCTTTTAATGTTCACTAATTTTAATTATCCACTTACATTTGTTAGCACAATGCCTTCTTTTTATTGTTCTATGTAAATTTTCTGGGCTGTAATGTAATAGCATTGTGTAAAAAAAGAGAAAAAATAGTAATGGTCATTCAATGTTTTTAGATTTATTTATCATTTTAAAGGTACTTTTTGTCAAATTTCTTTTAATAATAATAAACATACTTTACTTTTGAAGCTGTGTGAATTTGTTGTTCTATTCCAAAGCAATAGGTTTAAATATATCTGATTTGCCATGGAATGTTAGTGAATAATTTATAATCTAAGAATGAAAAAATATTATTTTATTTGGTTCACTTTCTATTGTTTTATTGTGAATTTTTGTGAAATAATGAACAAAGTTGGTTTTTAAAGTCATTATACTTGCTTATTAATTTACATATCTATTTACTATATATTATAAAATTTTATAAATTCAGAATTATTAGTAAGATATTTATAATAAACATATATATTTTCCTGGGTAATATAGGGGAATTTTGCCTGTGTTTCTGAAAGATTTAGAAACAAATTCTTTTAATGTTTTGTTTTCTAAAGGTATTTTCAGAATTTCAACTTAGATAAATTTAATTCTATTGTTCTAGTTCCCTAGTTTATCAGATGTACTAATAATTAGATGTACTAATGGGGGGGGGACTACTAAAAGGTGAATAATTATTAGTATTATAAGTTTTAATCCCCATGATTGCTGTGCTTTTGGATCAACAGAGGAAGATTTCTATATGCTAAAGCACATTGTTTAAATTAAGCTTATATTAGATCATACAAGCTAATTCCCTTAACTGTTTAACTTTTGGTTTTTTTCAACACATCATTTCTGAGGTTTTTTTTAATTCTTAAGTTTATCAAACAAACTTTTATTTCTATGAACCTGCATTCTTTACATTCTTTGAAAATGACTACTCTAGATTTTAAAATACTGTGCTTTTCAAAAGTAAAACAGGAGCAGTAAAAAATAATTGGCTCTTCTGACATTTCTACCTGTCTAGCATTCATTTAAATTAAAATAAAGTCAAGGGTATACCTACTAAGACTAAGGCATATACATATATCAAAGAATTTATTGTTGATATCAGTAGTACTCTTATCTTTTGGGAGTAAGTAAATAAAAATAATGACCATTAAAATAGTACTGGCATCAAAAACTGAATTTCTATTTGTCACTACTCTCTCACCCTTGGCCAGAATCACAAAAACTTTCTCTACTAGAAACAGATAGACCATAAGCTATTATTATATATATATTGTAGGAAAGAAAAGCCTAGAAATGCCTTCATTGGTTTCTTACATTTCAGCTTTATAAAACTATTGTTTTTCAAGACATTTTTACTGAGTTTCCTGTGGTTGGTCTGTGATACTTAAGTTTTTTGATATCATTTCATAAAGATGACCTTAATAGTCTTTTATTTATTATTAATATATCTGGAAAAAGTTCTGTTTATTTCAGTAACAACTTGTCATTTTAATGAAAAGAAATTGGAAGTAGAATTACATTTATTTAAAATCTCTCTGGCAGTAAGATTTTAAACAGTGTTATAGTAACTAGCACATTTCACTGATGTGGTCTTCTTTTATCATTCTTTAATTTTTAGCCCTTACAAGCAAAATATGAGTGGGTATGGTGGTATCCACCCATAATCATACTGCTCATGAGGCTGAGGCAGAAGGGTTGCAAATTCAAGGTCAGACTCAGGAATTTAGCAAGGCCCTGAGCAACTTAGTGAGACCCTGTCTCAAATATAAAATATAAAAAGGGCTGGGGATGTGGCTCAGTGGTTAAACATTCCTGGGTTCAATCCCTAGTACCCCCTCCAAAAAAAGTAGTAAAATATATTCTTTAATATTAAAAATTTTTTTATTATTAGTTGTTCAAAACATTACATAGCTCTTGACATATCATATTTCATACATTTGATTCAAGTGGGTTATGAACTCCCATTTTTTCCCCGTATACAGATTGCAGAATCACATTGGTTATGCATCTACGTTTTTACATAGTGCCATACTAGTGTCTGTTGTATCCTGCTGCCTTTCCTATCCTCTACTATCCCCCCTCCCCTCCCATCTTCTCTCTCTACCCCATCTACTGTAATTCATTTCTCTCCCTTGTTTTTTTCCCCTTTCCCCTCACTTCCTCTTATATGTAATTTTGTATAAAGGGTCTCCTTCCATTTCCATGCAATTTCCCTTCTCTCCCTTTCCCTCCCACCTCTAGTCCCTGTGCCCTTTTCTCTTTTTGTTTTTCTGGCACAATGAAATAATCTTTTCAAGCTTATTAGACAAAAGTTTATAACTGGATTTCCAGTATTGTAAAAACAAATGCTTTTATTGGAGAAAAATTGAACACTAAAAATTGCTCTGTACCTGAGTTTTATTGATGGAGATATATGACTGGACAAAAATATCTTGTTCCTCATCATATATGTAGAAATTAAGCTCCCCTTTGAGATTCTAATCAGGTGAATAGTTCTTTTGTTTATTAATGGCTGTATAATTAATTAGAACTTTAAAATGGAATCTACAATGAAAGTCTAGTGAGAAAGCTATTTTTGAACATTGATTATATAATACTATACCTTTCATATCCTTTAACTTTATGAATACTCTAATTTCTACATAATCATTGCTTATGTGTAGTAAACAGGAAGAAAATTCTTCCTTAAGAAAGTGATTACCATGAGGGATTCATTTTCACTGTCTCCCTGACTCTGGAATAACATTTGAAAGATGGCAGGAAAAAAGCTGTGAAAATCCTGAAATAGTGCACACCCATGATCATGGATGAATAACCAAGGTGTTTAAGAGTGTAAATGAATATTTAAATATTATTCTGAGCTTACATCTGATTTATCTATATCCAATTAGCACTCACGTTGGATATAGATAAATCAGATGTAAGCTCAGAATAATATTGCTCATATAAATTTTAGCTTTTGAAATTGTTCAGACCACTTATTTATGCAATTTTGTGTTGGTTATTAAAATGTACAGATGGAGTCATTGTAGATCTGTGACTAAGATATTAATATTCATATGAAAAACATGTTAATGTATTTATATCTCAAGGTCATATATACAGAAGAAAACGACTGATATACTAGCTATTGCTCTCTCTCATTTAAATCCTATAATGAAATTTTGCATTAAACTTTGCTTTGGTGATGGGAAGTGGACCATCTTCAAGCTTTAGCTTTTTTCTTTTATAGAAAAGAACAAATTTAAATTATAAACTATTAAATTTCCTTTCAAATGAATTTATAATGACCTCAAACTATTACAGGTCCCATGAGGTTAAGTAAAATGATATTAAGTGTATTATTAATTTAGATCAAATTATTATGATGGATAAATTAAAAAAAATATCAGTTTAATTCATTAGTCTAGCTCCTTTGGGGTAAATGAAGATCAATTAAAATATTTAAACTATTAATCTTTAATTTCAACAGATGAATGCCTGAGTATAAAGTAGTATAGAAAAGCCTGAATCAAAGAATAAAACATGGTTTCAAATGGCTCTGTATTTTAGAATTGGAATAATTAATGATTTGCATAGATAGAACATTTTTGTGTTCATTATTATCTTTCAATAGGATGAATCTACTTCAGCACTTATTCCATACCAACCAGTGAATATAGCAACAATGTATCTCCAAACATTAGTTCAAAAACACATTTAATAATTCTGTAAAACTGGCTTCTAATGTAACTTTGTTCATTGTATATACATTTTCTAAGCAGTGAAACAGTAAAAGATTTCTACTAAGTAGCATTATATCATTTCTCAGGATTTTAGAGATCCTCAAATTTGTAAACATTCAAAATATTATAGATATTTGTGTTTTTAAAACAGAATAGTCAGATTTAGCTAAGTATTCATGTCTGTAATTTTGTCTTGAGCTTATTATGTTTTTCAATTAAATCAATTATCATTTCTCAACAACCTGTTAAGTACCTTAAATCCTGCAAGGATTTTTTGAATAAATTCAGTTAAATATGGACTTATATAAATTTCTAAAAGTATGCTCATTAAAAAGAAGTATAAGAAACTGTTGAAAATTTTCAAAAGTCTTTGTCTCTACCATTTATGAAATATTCTTAAGAATTTATTCACTCAGTTCTGATCCAAATATATGAATCACCACTTTGTTTTTATTTTTTAACATTTTAATTGATGCATTATAATTACACATAATAGTGGGATTCATTGTGATATATTCCTACCTGCATAAAATATAATTTGGTCAGTTTTATTCCTAACTACTTCCCTTTTCCTTCCCCCCACATCTTCCTCCAATATCCCCTTCCTCTATTTTACTGGTCTCCCTTTTGTTTTGTGAGATTCCATTTTTCCCCCTTTTTTCTTCCATATATGAGAGAAAACATGTGACCTCTGACTTTCTAAGACTGGCTTATTTCATTTAACATGATGTTAGAAACCAACTTACTACCTTTTAAAGATTGAGAAAAAAAAATCCCACTCAGTATTATCCTTAATGTAGAGAAGCTTAGTTTTCATTGCTGAAGCACATGAATGGCCAGAATCTTTTCTTTACTTGTGTATCTGATGTAGAAGCTTTTTTCTTTTTCATTGAACATTTTACCGTTTTGCATTTCCTTTTTTAAAAATATTTCTTCCCCTTAAAAAATAAATTTTTCCTTAAAATGTTGTGAATGTGTGTGTATGTGTATGTGTGTATATATATAAATATGTGTGTGTGTGTGTGTGTGTGTGTGTATATATATATATATATATATATATATATATATATATTCTCATATCCATTGTTTATGAATATTGAAAACCAAGTTGTACCATGGAGGTGTACTCTTTACTATTTCAGGTACTTTTTTATTTTTATCTGTGTTGTCTTTGAATCCTTTATAAAAATATTATAATGGCCATTATGTAAGTTCTAGAAGGGAGGCTGTTTTTGTTTGTTGTGCATTTCTTTTCTTTCAGAAATTACAGATGTTTGTAATTAGCTTCAAACACTGCCTTAATAACATTTGGAAGATAACCACCTTCAGCCGTCGTAGTCTTTCCTTTTACTTCAGGATGAGAATTACAACTAATCGGGAAAAAAGGGCTTAAAATAGCAGTCAGATCACCATAGTAGTGCTGAACACTCTTCCTCTGGCTTCATCTGAAATTTTGAGTAAGTGGACAAGAACTAGGAGACAAGGCTTAATGGATCTTACTCTTCATTTTGTAACTCTTCCTCTCCAGAAGGATACTTCTGAATGGAACAAGAAAATTGAAGAGAGCCAAATTTTGTTTCCCAGGCTAATTAGAGGTCTTAGTACCTCAGATAAAGCAAATCCCATGGGAAAAGAAATTACCTATCCTTCGATGGAATTCTCAGAATTTATTTATTAGATTACCAAAAATCTCTTGGAGGAGTACTTGTCATATCATTTTGTAAGGCCCAGAGTTTTAAACATTTGATAGGGGTATGTCCCACAATGTTTACTTTGGACCAAAGGAACCCCACTCCAAACTTCCAGTGTTATGTAAAAATAATTTTTGAATAAGACTGAAATTAATTATATCTTCTCTGGAGGTAATGGTTCCACCTAGGGAAGGTTTAGGTTTACTCTGTCAGAAGTTTTAAATGAATGTCTCTTTAATTCTGTAACTTGAATGAGACCAATTTAATTTCTAAAACTTTTTAAAAGTTTGTTCTCATTGCATTTGTTAAATTGCTAAACATATGAAGGAAAGAAAAATACTGTTATAATTGAATTTGAGTACATTTTAACGTTTTAAAATATTCTTTTAAATTTAACTCAGATAAGATCCATTTGGGTCGTACCCTCTTTTTACCAAGGGAGTAAATAGAGCTAAAACTCATAATATTAGTTTAGAAGGTCTTCCAGTCTTATTAAGGTACAGGTACTAAATTCTCACCCCAGGCTTGCTTAACTCATGACTTCTCTATTGGCTTGTTGGAGGTCTGCCTAGTAATTTCTCCCCTAGTTTCTTTGGATAGACTCAGAAATTCTGAGCATAAGCTGAGTTTAATAAAACTCATCCGTAAATGTGTGTGTATATGTGTGTACAAGTGCATGCTAAAAGTAGTTGTTAGAATTCTAGACTTTGAATGAGTTAGGATTTTTGTTGTTACTGGCTAAATGTCCTGTGAAAGGATAATGTTCGTTTGCTGAATTAAGTAATTCATTTTCATGGGCTTCTCTCATTTATCTAAAAAAATTTAATGTCACCTATGAAAGGAAGCACCATGTTTTTTGGTTTTTGTTTGTCTTATAAATTTAAATAATATTGATATCTTAGGCACCTCTGATGATAATTCTGATAAACTGTCTTAATGGCAATTTTTCAGTGAAAATTTACCTGTAAAGAACCCTATGGAAATATTGTAGAGAAAAATGGGGAAATGTTACAGAGAAAAATGCATTTAGTTATTTTTGTGGTACTTCAAGTCAGAGGTGGTTGTGTATGTTAGAGGTCTCTTGAAGATGCAGTGTTGGAATACAAATATGGGAGGCTAGCTGTTTTGTGGAAGTTAACCTTGCTGGAATACATTGCCAGGCTACTTTGAATTTTAGAATTGGCAAAGGAATAAAATGTATAATTACATATATATGAGTGGATGTTTGCTGGCTTGATATGGGAGAATAGTTTATATGAATACATATAAAAAATTAATGCCATCCATGCATTCCTTAACTCTAGATGTCTTTATTGAATTCTTGTTAATTATGTATCATACGTTTTTCAAGATATTAGGCTTCCAGCTTGGAGTTGAGTAATCAAGATTTCTACTCATCCTTCACAAGCTTAATTCTAGTGATTATTTTTATTGTTAGGATAATTGGGGATAAAACATTACCCATTAGAGGCCAACTCTGTAATGTGAAAATCTTCACAATTTTATTCCTGTTGGTTGTGTAGGTGATAGATGCAAGCTGTAAGAAATTGTAAGAATCAAAAAACACATAAGATATGACTCATCTCCAAAGAGGATCCTGACATTACATCAAAGTTGAAACATTGCAAGAGCTGTGGGATATCTGAATCATATTCCACCGAACAGTTAAAATGAAATTCTACTCTATCTCCTAGAATATATACACACTTGTCTCTTGGAATCTGTAGCAGATTGATTGCAAGACCTCCAAGGACACCCAAATCTGATGCTCAAGTCCCTTATAAAATAGCATAGTGTTACATATAACCTAAGTATATCCTCTGAACACTTTACGTATCTATGGATTACCTACAATGTAAGTACTATGTAAACAGTTGTCATACTGTATTCTGAGGGAATAGTGACCAAAAATAAAAGTCTGTACACATTCAGTTTTTTTAAAGAATTTTTGTTCCATAGTTATTTGAAACTATTGATGCTGCAGCCACAAATATAGAAGGCTGACTATAGTTTTTCTGTGCTTTTTTTTATAAAAAAATATTTAAGATACAGCAATATCCTATGGCTCAGGGTCTGAATTCTTACACTGTTAGCCTCAAATTCTAGTTTTTTTCTTTTACTAGATTTTTAGTCTTTTCTTATGCCTGTCTGATTTCAGTTCCAAATTGTAAAATGGAAATATTGTACTACCTGTCTTGGTATTGTTGTTAGGATTTAAACAAATGAGATAATATATGTAATTATTAATATTATGCCTAATAAGAACTATATTGTATTTTTATTGTTCCAGATGAATACCAGTTTATGCTAGTTTTTGAACTCCATTATATAAATTCTATATTCCTCATTTGTCTCCTCTTTGTCAAGATAAAAGCATCATTAAATTTCATCCTTTTTGTTTCCTTTCAAGGTTAGTAGAATAGTTATAATACCATGATAATTTCTGCACATTAATTGGTAAACAGTAAGTTCTTAGTGATTTGGACTGCACCTAATTATACAATATTTTAAAAGAAATGTTATTTTCAGGTATATGTAATGTCATGGATCAATAAATGTTGATCACTTGGAGGTTCTGCTGGAACTGAGTGAGATTGTTGTAACTATGAACTTATTACTGATGCACCCACTCTGGTTCTTCTAGAATGTATTGGGTAGGTTAATTGAAAATCTGATGTTGTTGGTGCACAGTTACTCTGCAAGCATAATTCTGTCATTTCTCCAGGCTGTTTTGATTATACCAGTTGAAAACAATATATAATATATAATAATGTCTTTCCTTTGATTTTATGTCAAAGGGTTATATTCAGCTTTCTGGTCTAAGCTGTCAATATAACCTATAGCTATGCTTTGGCTGACAATCAAGGTAGCTCATTAATATGAGAGGAGAGGAAGATAGGAGGGATAATCCCTCTCCAGAAATGATGACATAGTCAGATTTGATTTTTTGTTTAATCAACTTGCTTTACAGGGTAGCCTAAATATCACTTCTTCATTCTTGTTTACACTTATTCTGTTATATATGAAATCATTGAGTTTTAAAATAATTGATTTCAACTATATTTAATTATGAAGCTTGAATGAATACCCCCTTTTATTTGCCATGGCACTGAAATCTCAAATTTGAACTGAAATATTAAGACATCTTTTATCCCTAAACTTTGAGCACATTACTCTTCAGAAATTATTGGGGTTTTTTTCATTAAAATAGATTATTTTGAATAACTTGGTCAATTCTTAAATAATTGAAAATGATAGCACTTGCCATTTTTCAAGTAATTCCTTGGATTTTGTTGTTTATACAAATGGTTCACATTTTTAGTAGAATCTATTTATAAACCTTTCCTCTTTCGCCATCTCTTGAATATTAAAATTAAATAATCTATAAAAGTTTTTCTTTATTATCTAATAGATTTTATCACTTGATAGCATTCATTGTTAATTCATCTTTCATCTAGATGAATTTCATTTTCCTATAATCTCCCATGGTGTTGTCTTAAATTTTTTTTAAAAAACTATGAGACCCTTACAAAAATTTCAGATATTGATCATATTTTATAGTTTTTGCTAAACTATGTATTCTTATTTTCACTTAGTTTTTAAGAATATATTTTCAATGAATGATTAATACTTTATATTGCTTGGGATTTAAACTTTTCTCTGTTTATATTTTTCTTTGCTTTTTCAGAATTTTGCTATTTTATAACATTTTGATGATTTGAAAGTATTAGAAATGTTGTGTGTGATACTATCTTTTTTAACTTATGTTCTTTTTCTAATTTATATGACAGAAAATGTGGATATTAGTAAAATAACTCTGACACTAGTATCATCAAGCTCCTAATCTCTTTGTGTATCTAAATGTGTGATTAATTTGATTGGATTTATTTACATTTAAAGTGTCACTTCATTTATATAAAGTGCCATATATACTTTTCAAAATGCCAGGGAGATTCTTTTACCAATAATCATTTTAATTCTTACCTCTACATTTTGACAAATATATGTAATGAATGCAGCTTCTGTTGTATTATTTTGTTTCTTTCTTTTTGAAAGTTTCCCAGTTTATGATAGGTAAATCACACATTCTTTTAATGAATAAGGTAAAAAATATTTTTCTTTGAACACGAAAGCATATAAAGAAGACTGACATGTCTAATGTACTGGCTATTGTTAATCCCTTCATATTTCAGCCAAATCTTGATATTTATGCAAAGGCCTTATAGTGATTTCTAACCCTGATTTTGCTAATTCTTCGTTTGTTTTTAAATGGTATCACAAATTATTTTAATAGAAACATTTCATACCTAGCATCTGTTTGGGATAGAGGAATATAGGATATTAACACTAAACTTATTGGATACTGTTGATCTAGTTTAAAAATTCAACAACTACCATCTTCTAGGATTATCAAAGACATTCTTGAGGTGCCTTGAGGGAAGTGTATCTGACACCTTAAGAGGAAACATCATGGTATAGTGAAAAGCACTGGAATTAGAAGTGAAGAAGCCGATGTTCTGAGCTCAGTTTTGCAACTGACCCAAGTCACTTAATTGTAGGATTATATATTTATTATTAATAATCACATGAGATCATTGTGAAGATTTACATGGATTGATTAAACACTGGATTCTCATTTTCTTGATGTAAAGGAAAAGATTGTTTTGGATGAACAATACCACTCCTTTAAAGTCTAAAATTCTCAGGGTGGGAGGGTTCAAAAATATATAATGATGTTTTGAAAAGTATAGATCTTTAATATATAATGTGTTTATAAAGTCAAATAATTAGGCAGAAAATTTGTGACCAAAAGTGTGACATTTGTATACTCCTTACCATGTGACAGAAGATGGATTTGGCTGATAAGCTATCACAATCTCTCCCATGCGTCTATGGATTTAGTTTCAGATTCTTGGATTCTGCTTATAATGCCATTATTGCTGTATTTTCACACAAGTAATAGAGACTTCAGCAACATTTTGCTGTGCAATGAGTTATATTTGATGTTTATTCAAATATATCAACTCTAATAACAAAAGGTCCAGTTTATTATGTTTCAGAGCACATTACTATGATCATAACATCTGTTAATTTTTTAAGTGTTGTATTTAAGATTTTGGATGAACTCCAGAAAGCATTGCATGAATTATTTTTTTAGGTTTTTTTAAAAAATTCCAGATGCTATTGTAACTATTGAAATTGGTTTAATTGCTGGTAGACACAACTTAGATTTGATTTGAAAATGAAAAGTGATGAAAGATAGGGTCAACTGCAGTGCCCAAACTTAACATAATATTGAAATAGAAGCTAGGTGCTTGAAGTGAAACAGTGGCTTTTGGGTTATTTGAAGATTATAATCTTTTAAGGGGATAGAGAGTCTTCTGTCAGGAGTGGTGTCTTTGAGGAAAGCAACGTTTATAGTCTTGATTTTAAAATGTGACCATGTAGAACAAAAGAGAACAAATATTTTGTAGTTTAATTTCAATACAAACAATCATAATAAAAGGATTATATATTTATTATTAATAAAAACTTCACTTCTCTCCTCACCATTGCCTTTAACAAGTCCAGAGATAAATACTGTTAACAGATCAGTGTGTACTCTTTCAGAAATTTCTAATGTTTATGCATTTCCCTACCGATTTCCTCCATACAATCAGTTCAGTAATATGATTTCTTTTCACTTAATATATCTTTTTTTTCTGTATCTGTACACAGAAATCTGTCTTTTTATTATGACTTTATTATGACATTTCCCATTGTATGGCTTCCCCATAATTTATTTATTCAGTCCCTCATTAATGAACATTTAGATTTTTTGCTTGTAACACAACATTGCTATAAAGATCTTATATGTATATTTTGGCACTTGTTGGTTAAGATAAATCCTATCAGTGGAATTGCTGACTTGTAATTGATTTGTATTTTCTTGTTTTTGAGTTAAGTCTCCTTATTGGTCAGTTTGTTGTGTTTTTTTGTTTGTTTGTTTTTTGTTTTTTTTCCTGAACTACCTATTCATATCCTTTAGATAGTTTACTCTTGGTTTACCATTTTTCTCTCATAGGTTTATTTAAATCAGTAGACTTCTCTAGATTATGAAACACCTCTCTGTATTAACAAACATTTTCCCAAATTTTCCTGTTCTTTTATTTCTTTGCTTATTTGCTTATTGTTTTGCCATTCAGTAGTGTTTATATGTTCTTACAATTTTTTTATTAAATTTCATGATCTTAGTTTTATTTGGGCTTTTCCTGCTGGGAGATTATTAAAATGTTACTTTCATTGTATTTTTACAGACCTCTGTATACTTGCCTGATTGGCCCATGCAGGATTTAGTATATAGAAAAATAGATCCAGTTTTAGCCAGCAAGTTGTCTAAAACTATTTATTAGATAATGCATGCTCTTACCCACTAATTTGAAAGGTGGTTGCTGTCACAAATTACTATGTTCAGATAAAAAGATTTTTATAAATCCTATATGCATATTGGTCAGTTTCTGTAATTTGTATTTTTTTCATTGGTTATGTCAGTATAAACTTTCACCAGCACCAAGCTGTTTCATTACTGCAGCTGTACAAGTTATATTAATGATGTTAGGGTATTGTTCTCACTCTCCTTTTTTATAATTTAATTGATGTTATATTTTTCTTTCTACATAAATTTTATTATGATTTTGTCCAGTCACTTATCTTCCCTCCTCTACCTCCACCCCATCCTCCAAAAATTACCATCTTGGGACCACTTTGAAAGAGAATATATGTGTTATGTATAAATGTGAAAGGGGGTAAATAATATCTTTATTATAATGAATTTTTATATTTATGAATAAGGCATGGATTTTCATTTTAAAAAATTCATATACCCCCCTTAGGAAAGTATTATACCTTCTATCACATAACTTCTGCACATTGTTTGTAAAAACACACATATAAATATCTTTTTTATCTTACAAGAATAATTTTTTCCTTCTATTTCCAAATTGATTACTGGGTTTTATGTATTTGGCTTCCTAGATATATTGTCATCTGCAAATAAGTTCTTCCCTGCCTCTCTAATTGAGGCTTCTTTCTCTTAATTTATATCTTCTTGAAATATGACCCATTTCACCTGATTTTTCACATTTATTTGCATAATTTATAAGTTAATAATACTTATTAATTTCTTCTAAATCTGTGCCTCTGTCCCTTTTAATTTCTGATATATTTGTGTTTAATTGCCTTACCTATTTGTAGATACTTTTTCTCAATTTTTTGTGATCTTCTAAGTTAGAAACTTATTCCACTTGGTCCTCTTGCTCTAAAAGACTGGTTCCTAAGACATTACATAAAAAACCATGCCTCATCATGCTGTTTCAGTTTTTTATTTCTGTCTCCATTAAAAATGAAACCATTCTATCCACCTTTTATATTCAGACAATTATGAAATCACAGCTTCTAAGCTAAATATTTGTAGTTTTTTTTTAAAGATACAACTTCAAGAAACACAATTTTTTAAAAGTCTTGTATCTTCTTTTTTAATTTCTTGAAGACTTTTAACATTTTGCCTAAATTCTTAACATGCCTTTTTTGAGGGATCATGATCACAATTACATTGCTTACCTTTTGAAACAGTCTAGCCTGCTATATGTTTTAAATAGAGGAAGTAATTATTATCAGAGCCAATTACATTGAAAACAAATTTAAAAATTATTTTTATGGTTATGTTCATATTTTCTGGAGTAAATAATGGTTAACAGACAATATTGTACATAGACAATCTTTCAGTAGTCTTAAAAATAAATTTAAAGATTGTTACATAGTCCAAATAGGCCTCAGGGCTCCTATTTGTCTAGAAACTCTGCTCCTCATTTTTAATGAGTTCTGAGATTGGCAAAGAAAAGTATCTTTATAGAGCAGGTGAAATTTCCAGGGAAGAGACAAAGTGGGGGCTAATAGTTATTTATGTCATGCATGCATTTATGAGTTTTATATATGTTCTATACAAATGTAATCTAATATTAATATATTTTCTGAGATAAAATGACAACAGTTTAATACCTCATTAGATTGAATTTAAACATAACAATATTTTTTAAAGTCTACAATTTAAAGATTGGCATTGCTGCATTCAAGAAATCTTAAAGCAGTGTAGGAAATACTTTTAAAAAGGAAACAGCAATAATTTTTTGAATGTTTGAATTTTCTGATATGTGTATTTTTTGTATATTAATGATTTTCCCCCATTGATAAATGATTTTTAGAGGATCATAACATATTATGGAATATTATCAATTTTCTCACTCTCACTTTTTTTAGGTAATGGAAAATGGAAGATTTGCAAAATACAAATATTTTACCCATGTCATGATCAATAAAACAGATATGTTTATGATAACTAGAAGGTAACTTGCTTTCTTTCTCCATTGTAATTAGATAATGGGTTAACTAACAGTCACTTGTTATACATCTTTTGTTCCATGTAGTCCTGCTAACTCTTGTCTTCTTTCTCTAAAAGATTGGTTCCTAAGACATTACATAAATTCCTGTTTAGATTTGTGCATATATACAGGTAAATAGCCACACATAACTTTAAATTAGATTCTAGAGGATTTGCTTCAGTCAGTTTATTGTATGCAGAAATTTTATAAAGCTATCCTCTCAGAGATCAACTTCCCTCCCTCTGAAGAAGTACACAATTTCAGGTTACCATAAAAGTCAATAGTACTGTGATTGTATCTATTCATTATAATATAGAGACCCAGTCACACAATTTTATACACAAATGGAAGTAGATAGCATTATATGTGGATACTCCTGGCAACAGTGACATCTTCAGGTAGAACTATAGACAGTGGAAGGGTTCTTTGAAAAATACTCAGTGATACAGCCTGTAGACACAGCTGGCCATGTACTCAAACACTACTAAGTTTGTGCCAACAGCCACTATAATCCAGGAATGGTGAAAGAGGATGAGAGGCAGAAGACTGAGGTGAGAGACATAAAGCCAGATTAGCTTTCTCCTTCTGCATTTCCACCAGAAGCTGGTTATTTCTTTAACTTGGTTCCTTAAATTGAAAATATACTTATTTAAAAGAAAACTCTGGTTACACCTAAAATTGATATTTCAACCAGAAAGAGAAATTGCAGAAGAAAGATTTTTGAAGAAAGGATTAAATAGAATTATTTTAAACAATGCATTTTCATTTCTTAATTTCTTCTCCCAAAATAGGAAAACAAAAATTGATTAAAATGAAAAGCATGTGGTGGCACATGCCTGTAATCCCAACATCTGGGGAGGCTGAGGCAGGAAGATCATAAATTCAAAGCCAGCCTCAGCAATTTAGCAAATCCCTAAGCTACTTCGTAAGACCCTATCTCAAAATAAAAAGGACTGGGGATGTGGCTCAGTTGTTAAGTGCCCCTGGGTTCAATCCCTGTTACAAAAAAATGAAACCCAAGATGATGGCTATTTGAAATTTCCTTCTAAAATTGATAATAGGGCTTGATTTTGCCTGTGAAAAACCCAGTGCCTCTCAGCATGTCAATTTTGTTTAACGTAGTTAGAAAAGTCTCTTTCTGATATATGCTGGGAAATGTATTACAGGAGTCTTAGTCATACAATAAAATATTTATTCTAAAATGCTAATTATATGAAAGTTCTCCAAACTATTGGCTGGTAATTGGTTCTATAAATGGTTTCTAACATTTTTTATTTCCCACGTATTTGTCTTTATAAATACATTAGTTTTTCTTGTTATACTTTAAATTTCCTACTAAGCATCACTTTAGTTGCATCCCAAAAAAATTTGTATTATATTTTCATTCTGTTCAAAATATTTTCTAATTTCCTTTGAAATTCCACGGGTTATTTTAGAAATATCTTGATTTATGGGCATTTGGAAATATTCTTGAGCTCTTCCTGATATTTTTCTAATTTAGTTCCATTATGATCTGAAAATATACTTTTATGGTTTTTGTTCTTTTAAATTCATTAAAAAATTTTTATGACCTAGAATATAGTTTATCTGGAGAAATGGTTTATGTGCACTTGAAGAGAATGTGTATCCTGTTACTAAGATATAAGTGCCTCTGTTTTTAAAGTGGATTCTTTGCTTTCTTCCCTTTGCCCCCTCTTTTCTCCTCCCTCAGTGGTGTATTGTTTGTAACAAAGGGAGCATTTGGACAACTTACATGTGAGTGGCAGTATAGTTTTGATGAATTTACCAAAGAGCCTTTCATTGTTCATGGGAGAAGATTGCGTATTGAAGCAAAGGTATATTGAATACATTTTTTTCAAAAAACTTGGAGCTGAAAATATATATTGTAACAGTTACCTTTACTTTTGTAATGTTTCTTCCTCTTTTATAAGTGTTCTTGTGGTCTTGGTGTGGTTTTCCTAAAACTGATAGTTGGGCTTTAATTGAAGGGGATACGGGGAGGCCAAGGGAAAAAGTTCTGTTTTCTGTGCTATTGTATTGACAACAGCATTCCTAGTTACTTATTTCATAAGCAGGAATAGAACCCCAACTAAATATGAAATAATGGATGGTGGCTATTAGCCTCTGCTCTAAACCATGGCTTTCCTGGTTTTGTTTCTTGTCTTTTTCCCTTTCCAAAGATAACAGTTCCCCTTATTTCCTTTTTTCCTCTTATTTTCCTTTCCAAAGATAACAATTCCCTATATTTCCTATTTTCTTCCTTTTTCACCTTTTTGAGACCTGTGTCAGAAAATTGCTATTCTGTTTTAGATAGAAGAAACTGATTTCTTCTGGGTTCTATATTTGTGTGGATTTTTTAATTACTTAAAAGCATTGCTAAACTAGTAAAACCTCCCATCTTCTTTTATAACAATACCCATCCTGGTCCTTAGTAGTACCACTTTTCTTTCTTATTTATCCCTCAAATGGTTAACATCTGCTATTAAACAGTTTCCCCCAACAAATAGCAAATAATACCAAAAGAGTTGTGAACAGTAGAGAATTATAATCTAGGATCCAACCTTATTTCTTTGATTCTAAACTGCATTCCTATTTCATGACTGGTTTAAAATGTCACAGGTACACACATACATACACACATGCACATACCTATATAACTTGTGTGTACATGTATGTGTGCATATATATGTGTGTATTATTTTTGAACTTGACTCAATCAAGGTTGCACAGCCTTATATCAAGAAATGAGGAATTATTTGAAAAGAAAAAATAATAGACATCCTTCTCATCCTTTTATGTCCTTAGCAATTGAAATCTCACCATAAGCCTTTTAACTTGGGTTTAGTGATATGTGAGAATGTAGCCTTTTTTCTGTTTGCTTTGATTCTTCTTTGTTACCCATTCTTGGCTTTTTAAAGGTGCATATTTGTGTAAAATGGATACTTTAAACATAGGCTAATAAATCTGTCTGACATTTCTTTCTTGTATTTTTACAACTGGATTTTCTTTTTAATAAAGTTACATATTCTGCTTATAGGAACGGGTGAAGTCTGTATTCCATGCCAAAGAGTTTGGAAAAATAATTAACTTCAAGACCCCAGAGGATGCAAGGGTAAGTATAATGAATCTTTTACTTAAACTAGCTAGGTGCTTTTCACATTAAAACCATGTAAGTTTAAAAAAACAGGATAAATTTTGTTTGGGATTTTTGTTTTTGTATTTTGACAGTTTTTAGAATGTAATTAGTATTTCCCCAAAACATTTTCCACTCAATTTAACACTCCTGTTTGCTTCTCAAATCAAAATGGTCTTTTAAATCCTAACTATACTATATTTTAAAATGTCAAAAGCAGAAGAAATCATTTCATTCTAGTGTTAAATCTCAGTTCCAGCAGAGAAAGTAGAGCCCCATATACAACAGTAGAAAAATCAACCATATGTGATTTAACCACAAAACAAAAACAAAGAAAGCCACTACTATAACATGGCACAGGGCAAAGAGAGCCAAATCTATAGTCAGAAAATTTGAGTTTGAATACTGTTTTTGTTCCTTCTTGATGGTAGAACCTTGAAGGAAGTCAGTCAAGCTTAGTTTCCTAGAGATGGGAATGTTGTGAACTGACAAGCACTATATATACTTCAGGGATTATGGCACTTATAACAATGTGCACTGTCAAGAAAATGAAGACGATGAGCCAATTATGTGAACCTCATTGATTGTAGTTAGATACTATTGTTGACACCGAATTATACCTAATGTGTTAGGAAATTTACAGTAAGAGCACCTGACTCCTTTATTAATCACTGGGCCTCCTGCCTGGATTCAGTACATATACCTGGCCTCCTGGCTGGGCATGACTATTGCTGGTAAATGGCACATCTGATCCCAAGTGAGGGATATCCCAAACCCCACCCCAGTAAGCACAAACCAGGTAGCATGTGCTATTCAATTTTACTAGATATTGTATATAAGACAACATTGGCACATGAACAGTAGAAAATGGGAATTACAAAGAAATATGAGTAAAGCAGCTGGACCCTTAATATATGTGTCACTTGGAACAAGGAGACAAAATGGAGCATGATAACAGCATGACTTTTAGGCTACTATCTTTCATGTTGCTGAAAAATATCACCACTTATTTCAATTTTTCTGTGATAAATTCTTATAATCTCTGTTCTCATGTGACTCTATCCCATAGAATTTAATTCTGCTCTTCCAGAAACATTCATAGAAAGCTACTGAACTCAGTTCTCAGTTCTCCAGGTATGTTAGGGCTGTTCCCACTAGGTGGTTCTTAATGTAAAGAGGCACAACCATCTCTGCCAAATGTTTTTTGTTTGTTTGTTTTCTTCTCTGAGGAAGTTCTGTTTGCTTTTTAATTTATATCTTAACTGATACATAAAAACAAAAATTGTAAATATTATTGAGTTACCATGGTAACTTTCCATATATGTACATTGTACAATGTTTACATCAGGTTAAACATATTTCTGTCCTCAAACATTTATCATTTTTTATGTTCACAATCCTTCTTTCCAGACTTTTAGAATCTACAGTACATTATTGCCATTTGTGGTCACCCAACTGAGCAGTAAAATACCAGGCTTCATTCCTAACTGTAAATTAGTACCCATGGATCAACATTTCCCCATCCCTCCCCACCTCTACTATTCACCATTGTCTTTGCCTGGTTTTGGAATCAGAGTGATACTGGCCTCAAAGAATGAGTTTGGAAGTGCTCCCTCTTTTTCAATTTCCTGAAATAA
Organism: Spermophilus citellus; assembly: GCF_964194105.1. NCBI lineage: Eukaryota > Metazoa > Chordata > Mammalia > Rodentia > Sciuridae > Spermophilus > Spermophilus citellus. The sequence goes on from NC_138183.1 coordinate 79,287,095, forward strand.
ATTGGAGAGTATTGGTATTAGTTCTTCTTTAAAGGTCTTGTAGAACTCGGCTGTGTATCCATCCAGTCCTGGGCTTTTCTTGGATGGTAGACTTTTTGATGGCATCTGCTATTTCGTCACTTGAAATTGATCTGTTTAAATTATGTATATCATCCTGATTCAATTTGGGCAAATTATATGACTCTAGAAATTTGTCAAAGCCTTTTATTTTTCTATTTTATTGGAGTACATGTTTTCAAAATAATTTCTAATTATCTTCTGTATATCTGTAGTGTCGTGATATTTCCTTTTTCATCATGTATGTTAGTGGTTTGAGCTTTCACTCTCCTCTTTTTAGCATGGCTAATGGTCTGTTGATTTTATGTATTTTTTTCAAAGAACCAACTTTTTATTTTTTGTCAATTTCTTTAATTGTTTTTTTTGTTTCAATTTCATTGATTTCAGCTATGATTTTAATTATTTCATGTCTTCTGCTGCTTTTGGTGTTGATTTTTTCTTCTTTTTCTAGGGCTTTGAGATGTAGTGTTAAGTCATTTATTTGTTGACTTTTTCTTCTTTTAAGGAATGAGCTCCATGCAATGAACTTTCCTCTTAGAACTGCTTTCATAGTGTCCCAGAGATTTCGATATGTTGTATCTGTTTTCTCATTCACCTCTAAAAACCTTTTAATCTCCTCCTTGATGTCTTCTGTAACCCATTGTTCATTCAGTAGCATATTATTCAGTCTCCAGGTTTTGGAGTGGATATTATTATTTTATCATTGATTTCTAATTTCATTCCATTATGATCTGACAGGATGCAGGGTAGTATCTCTACTTTTTTATATTTGCTAAGAGTTGCTTTGTGGCAGAGTATATGATCTATTTTAGAGAAGGATCTATGTGCTGCTGAGAAGAAAGTATATTCTTTTGTTGAAGGTTAGAATATTCTATATATGTCAGTTAAGTCTAAGTTATTGATTACATTATTGAGTTCTATAGTTTCTTTGTTCAGCTTTTGTTTGGAAGATCTATCTAGTGATGAAAGAGGTGTGTTAAAGTCACCCAAAATTATCGTATTGTGGTCTATTTGACTCTTGAATTTGAGAAGAGTTTGTTTGATGAACGTAGCTGCTCCATTGTTTGGGGCATACATATTTATAATTGTTAAGTCTTGTTGGTGTATGGTTTCCTTGAGCAGTATGTAGTATCCTTCCTTATCCTTTTTGATTGACTTTATTTGATATGAGGGTGGAAACCCCTCCTTGCTTCCACAGTCCATGTGAGTGGTATGATTTTTTCCAACCCTTTACCTTCAGTCTGTGGATGCCTTTTCCTATGAGATGAGTCTCCTGGATGCAACATATTGGGTTGTTGTTGCTTTTTTTTTTTTTTAATCCAATCTGCTAGTCTATGTCTTTTGATTGGTGAGTTTAGGTGAGTTTAGGCCATTAACATTCAGGGTTATTACTGAGACATGATTTGCATTCCCAGCCATTTTTGTTTATTTTTGGTATTTAACGTAACTTGGTTTCTCCTCTAATTAGATTTTCCTTTAGTGTAATCCCTCCCTCTGCTAATTTTCATCATTGTTTTTAATTTCCTCTTCTTGGGATATTTTGCTGAGGATGTTCTGTAGTGCAAGCTTTCTCATTTTAAATTCTTTTAACTTTTGTTTATCGTGGAAGGTTTTTATTTCATCATCATATCTAAAGCTTAGTTTTGCTGGATATAAGATTCTAGGTTGGCAACCATTTTCTTTCAGAGCTTGGTATATGTTGTTCCAGGATATCCTGGCTTTGAGGGTCTAGGTTGAAAAATCTGTTGAGATACAAATTGATCTTCCCCTATATGTGATCTGATTCCTCTCTCTTGCAGCTTTTAAGATTCTATCCTTATTCTGTATGCTAGGCATTTTCATTATAATGTGCCTTGGTGTAGATCTGTTGTTATTTTATACATTTGGTATCCTGTAAGCTTCTCGTATTTGGTTTTCCAATTCGTTCTTCATGCTGGGAAAATTTTCTGATGTTATCTCATTGAAGAAATTGTGCACTCCTTTGGTTTGAAACTCTGTGCCTTCCTCTATTTCAATAACTCATATATTTGGTCTTTTGATGCTGTCCCATAATTCTTGGATGTTTTGTTTATGGTTTCTAACTTTCTTCACTGTGTGATTAACTTTATTTTCCAGATTGTATATTTTGTCTTCATTATCTGACGTTTTTCTTCCAAGTGATCTAGTTTGTTGGTTATGCTTTCTATTGAGTTTTTAATTTGATTTATTGTATCATTTCAAGCATTTCTGACTGTTGTTTTTTGGGATTTTGGGGGTTTTTTTTAGGGTCTCTATCTTTCTCTTGAAGTAATCTTTTGCTATCTCATTGTTGGAGTGATCAATTTTTGCTTATATTTGCTCATTTAGGTCATTCTTTAATTTACAGATAATTCACATCTTTATCTATTTCATCAATTTTCACTCTCCATAGATTCTATTATTATAGTGTCCTGGTTTGTTTGGGGAACTGTCTTCCCTTTTTTTTTTTCATGTTGTTTATGTGTCTTCCTTTCTTGCAGTGTGGATCTGAGATATTACAGGTTCTTCCCTATATTCTTATAGTACCAGTTCAGATTGTCTGTACCTCACCTTGATATTGGGCTTCCAGACCCTGCTGATGTCCCTCAATGGATGCTACTGTATCTTGGAGTCTGGACCTGCATAATTTGGAGTGGGTGGATCTGGGCCGCTGAGTTTGACCTCCCACTGTAGTCTTCTGGTAGGAAGGGGCAGTCCTTCGCCAAAGGCTAGGCTCTGGCAGTGTCTGCCCCATGGGGGGAGGGGTGAATCGGGCTACTGAAATTCTTGATCCCTTGTGGGCTGTTGTGAGCTGTCTGGGCTGGATCTCTCGGCTCTCTAGTGTACTAGTCAGAAGGGGTGGTCCTGCACCAGAGGCTAGGCTCTGGCGAGTGTCTGCCCCATCTAGAAAGGGATGGACCTGGCCTGCTGTGCGCCTGGGCTCTGCAGAGGCTGGTGTGGGTGGATCTGGGCCACTGGGCTTGACCTCCCATGGTAGTTGAGATCTTGGATCCCTGTGGACTGGTTGGTGTGGGCGGGCTTCTTTTTTTAAATTAAAGCTTTATAGTTATATGTAGTAGTTGGGTTCGTACCAACAAACTCATACAGGAATGGAAATTGTTTTTAGTTCATGATCTCCCTGCTTCAACCTCCCACATTTTACCTTCCCATCCTCCCGCTCCTCTTCCATTCCCCTTCCTTTCATCTACTAGACTTCTTTTTCCTCATCCATTAATTTATTTTTGAATTGTTCTTATGTTATCCTATCCTTTCCTACCCCTTTCCTTTATTTTATTATAGTTTCCACATATGGGGAAAAAAGCATTCGACTTTTGAGTATTTGAGTTTCTCTTATTTCACTTAGCATATTCTCCATTTCCATCCATTTACTGGCAAATGCCATAATGTCATTCTTTTTATGTCGTGAGTAGAACTCCATTATATATATATATAACACAATTTCTTTATCTATTCAACTATGAACTGGCATCTGGGTTGATTCCATAATTTAACTATTCTGAATTGTGCTGCTAAAAACAATGACATAGCAATATTGTTATAGTATGCTGATTTTAGATCTTTTGGAGAAATATCTAAAAAGTTTTGGGAGGAACCTTCATATTGTTTTCCAGAATGACAATACTAATCTGCAATCCCATCAATGATGTACAAGTGTATCTTTTTCCCCCACAACCTTGTCAGCATTTATTACTGTTCATATTCTCGATCGTTGCCATTCTGACTGAAGTGAGATGAGGTCTTAGTGTAGATTTGATTTGCATTTCCCTGATTGCTAGAGATGTTGGACATTTTTAAAATATATTTGACCATTGAGAAGTTTCTCCTTACTTATTTTGCCCATTTATTGATTGGGTTATTTGATATTTTGGTATTAAGTTTTTTGAAATATTTTTTAATATATTCTGGACATTAATCACCTATCATAGGAGTAGCTAGCCAGGATTTTTGTTCATTCTGTAAGCCCTCTTTTCATGCTCTTAATTATCTCCTTTGCTATGCAGAAGCTTTGTAGTTTGATGGCATCCCACTTATTGATTCTCAGTTTTATTTCTTGCATGTTGGGGGTTTGTTAAGGAGATCTGTGCCAACACCTATATGATGGAGTATTAACCCTGTGTTTTCTTCTAGAAGTCGTAAAGTCCTGATTCCTAAATCTTTGATCCATTTCAATTTGAGTTTTATTTATGGTGAGAGATAAAGATCTAGTTTTCTACATGTAGCTGTCCTGTTTCTCCAGCATCACTTGTTTAAAAGGCTTGCCTTTTCTCCAAAATATGTTTTTGTACCTTTATCAAATATCAGATGGCTGTAGGAATTTAGGATTTATCTGTGTCTTCTGTTCCTTTCATCTTCATGTTTATAATCACATCACTCCATGCTGTTTTTGTTAATATAGCTCCATAGTATAATTTCAGAACAGGTATTGTGATGCCTCTTGCTTTCTTTTTTCTTGCTTAGAATGGCTTTGGTTATTCTGGGTCTCTTATTCTTCCAAATGAATTTAAGAATTGTTTTTCTTAATCCTGTGAAGAATGTCATTGGTATTTTGATGGGGATTGCATTGAATCTGTATATTGCTTTTGGTAGTATGGACATTTTGATAATACTAATTCTGCCTACCCAAGAATATGGATGTATTTTCATCTTTTCAGGTCTTCTTCAATTTCTTTCTCCAGTGTTCTGTAATTTTCAATGTAGAGCTCTTTTACCTTAGATTAATTCCCAAGTATTTTATTTTTTTCAAGTTATTGTGAATGGGATGGTTTTCCTGATTTCTTCAGGAAACGTTGATTTGGCTGAATCACTGTTGGAGTATAAGAAACCTAATGACTTATGGGTGTTGACCTTATATCCTGCTACTTTGCTAAATTATTATAACCTCTAGAAGTCTTCTGGTGTCATTTTCTGGGTCTTCTAGATACAGGATCATATTGTCAGCAAACAGAGATAGTTTGACCTCTTTTCCTATTTATATCCCTTTGATTTCCTTTTTTTGCCTTTTCTCCCTGGCTAATGTTTCAAGTACTAGGAGTGGTAAGAATGAACAGCTTTGTTTTATTCCTGATCTTAGAGGAAATTTTTTTAGTTTCTCTATATTCAGTCTGATGTTGGCTTTGGGTTTGTCAAAAATGCCCTTTACAATGTTGAGGTAGGTCCTCTGATCCCTAGCTTCTCCAGCATTTTTGACATGAATAGATGCTAGGATTAATCAAAGGCCTTCTCTGCATCTGTTGAGATGATCATGTGTTTCTTATCCTTAATCCTCTTTAAGTTGTGAATTACATTTATTGATTTGTCAAACCAATCTTGCATCCCAGGAATGAAACCCACTTGATCATGGTGTATTATCTTTTTAATGTGTTTTTGAATGGAGTTTGTTTCTTCTTTTAAGAAGTTTCTCTTTAGTTCTTTTCCCCATTTGTTGATTGGGTTATTTGGGGGTTTTGTTGTTGTTGTTGTTTGTTTTGTTTTGAAGTTCTGTGTGTGTGTGTGTGTGTGTGTGTAAGCTTTTTGAGATCTTTGTATATTTTGGATATTGATCACCTATCAGAGTAGTACCTATACAAGATTTTCTTCCATTCTATTTTATTAAAGATTTTTGCATATATAATCAATACATAAACCTCTGGATTTCAGAAGGGTTTGTGGTGATATCTTCTGTTTCATCTTTGAACTTGTTGATTTGGATCTTCTTACCTCTTTACTTTGTTTACTTTGGCTAAGGATTTACCAATCTTATTTATCAATCTTATTTATCCAACTCTTTGTTGCATTGCTCCTGTATATTGTATTCTTATTCTCAATTGCATTGATTTTTGGCTCCGATTTTAATTATTTCTTATCCTCTACTGGTTTGGGAATTAGTTTGTTCTTCTTTTCCTAAGGGCTTGAGACGGAGGAGTATAAGCTTATGTATTTGGGTTTCTCTCTAATTTTTTAATGTAGGCACTCCATGCTATAAGTTTTTGTCTTCAAACTTCTTTCATATTGATTTTGATATGTTTTATCTCTGTTCTTATTTTTTTCTAAGAATTTCTTGATTTCTATTCTCATTTCGTCTTTGATCCATTCTTCATATACAAGATTATTATTCAATTTTCACATGTTTATGTGGTTTTTATTATTTTCCTTGCTGTTGATTTCTGGGTTCACTCCATTAGATGATAGGGTACATAGGATTATATAGATTTCTTTTTGTATTTGCTAATATTTTCTTGATGGCCTGGTATATGATCTGTTTTGGAAAAAGTGTCATGCACACCTGAGAACAAGTAAATTCTTCTGTTTTGAGGTGGCATATTCTGTAGATGTCATTTGATTTATAGTGTTAGTTAGGTTGGAGAGACCTTTATTGATTATGTTTTGATAACCTGTCTATTGATGATAAGGGTATAATGAAATCACCCTGCATTATTGTGTTGGTGTCTATGGGGATTTAATGTCATGCAGTATTTTTACCATGTAATTGGATGCACTGAAATTTGAGGCTTAAATGTTTACCATTGTTAAACCTCATTGTTGAATTATTCCTTTTAGTAGGATGTATTAGCCTTTTTTTTTTTTTTTTTTTTGGCCTCCTTTGATTGATACTTGCTTGAAATCTGCTTTGTCAGACATCAGAATAGCTATTCCTGCTTGTTTTCATGGTCTGTAAGCATGGAATTTGTTTTCTTTTTTTTTTTTTTTTTTTTTACCTGTAGCCTGTGGATGTCTTTGCTATAAGAAGAGTCCCTTGGTAACAGCATATAGTTGGATGTTGTTTTTTGATGCACTTTTCTAGTCTGTGTCTTCTAATTGGGGAGTTGAAACCACCGTTAACGTTCAGCATCAGTATGGATATATGTTTGGGGTTTCCTGAAATTTTTAATTAATTTATTTATTTTAATTAGGTATATGTGATAGCAGAATGCATGTTGATTCATTGTACACAATTGTAGCACAACTTTTAATTTCTCTGGTTGTACACAATGTAGCAGTCAAACCACATGTGCAGTCAGATGTATACCTAGGGTAATGATGTCCATCTCATTCTACCATCTTTCCTGCCCCCACACCCCCTCCCACCATTTTGTTTTTTGCTCTATTTTATCCTGTCTTGATTCTCACTTAGTGGATTATTCTTCTGTTGAACTTTCTCTGTTTGAGAGCTTTGGGAATTTTTCCTTAGTTCTTATGTATGCAGTTTATCTGTGTCTTTGTAGTATTGGCCTGGTGCTCATGAATTCTTTTAGTTTTTTCTTGTCATGAAAAAACTTTTTATTTCCCCCTCAAATTTGAAACTGAGCTTTGCTGGATATAGTAACTTCAGCTAGCAGTTGTTTTCTTTTAGGGCTTAGGATATCTCATTCTAGACCTTCCTTGATTTTTAGAGTCTGAACTGAGAAATCAGAAGTGAGCCTTATTGGTTTGCCTCTAAATATGACCTGATGGTTCTCTCTTGCAGCTTTTAATATTCTTTCCATATATTCTATGTTAGGCATTTTGATTATGATATGCCGTGGCCAGCTTCACACTTGAATTGCCTATAAGCCTCCTGTATGGGATGTCTATCTAATTTCTAATATGGGAAAAGTTTTATGTAACTATCTCATTGAAAATGTTCTTATACCTTTAGTCTCTATCTCCATGTTCTCTTCTATCCCAGTGATCCTCAAGTTTGGTGTTTTAATGTTCTTGAATATTCTGGTTATGTTCTGTGATTTTTTTTATCTCTCTCTATTGAATTCTATATATTCAAGATCATAATCCCTGTCTTCAAGGACTGAAGTTCTGTCTTCAAGAGCTAAGGTTCTGTTCTCTACAAATTCCAGTCTGTTAGTGTTGCCTTCAAGTGAGTTTTTCATTTGATTATGTCTTTCATTTCTAGGAACTGTACCTGTTTTCTTTTCACTATTTCTATTTCTTTATTAAAATGGCGTTCATCTCCTGTAACTGCTCTCTTAATTCCTTCTTAGCTGTTCTTTCAGTGCGTGGAACATTTTAATTATCAGTTTTGTATAATCTCTCTCTGGGCTTTCATCCAACCTCACTGTCTGTGGGATCCTTTGTTGGGGGATTGTGGATTTGGGTGGAAGGGGGTGTTATTTTCCTGTTTCCTCTCGTTTTTAGAGATCTTGGACTTGGACTTGCACATCAGTTTTTGCCCTTTTGTGTATAACTATCTTATTTATTCTAGGACTTCTTTTGTTTTTGATGTATGAGGACATGCCAAATGGTGGGACCAGAGGTCCCTCTCTGCCTGTTCCTCCTGAATCCTTGTCGTTGCTTTGAGGCTTTTGTCTCCTCACTTCTTTGAGTTGGAAAACATCAGGGCTCATATGGAGTAGATGGTGTATGAAGTGAGATTCACTATTGCCCAATTGAGATGTATCTCTCCATGCAGGATCACTGTGATCTTGAAATGTCCTTATCTCTCTCCAGCCCCTCTTAGAGACAGGGGGCAGCAAGGAGTGGCACTAATGTCAGCAACAAACTTATAGCTTTATGTTAAATGCCTGGTATCTGCTTTGATGTCCATGATGCTATTTATCACCTAATAGGAATAATGGGGTTGGCCTTTAAGCAATAGTACCAGTAAAACGAAAATAAAACCAAAAAAAAAAAAAATCTGTGAACTAGATCAGGCATTCAACATCAGGTGTCTGCTTTGTTGTCTGGTATGTTTATGATCATCCCAACTTGAATGGGGTGGGAATTACATAGTCTTATCATTAGTTTTGGTTTTGGTCTCTTCTATTCTTTGTATTAAGTATAGCTGAAGATTGAGTGTCATTAGTTTATATGTGGAGCAAGGTGCACTCTCTTTTGGTTGGGTTTAGTTCAGCAGCAGTCTCTCTAACCTGTGAACTTTCAGTTTTCTTTTGGGTTCCCAGAACCTCACAGAATGGGTCAAAATAATCAATAGTAGCAACCATATAGTACACAGCATTAAAGTAAATACCCAGATCCTACTACCACATCTTCAACATTAATTACCATCAAAAAACAGTAATGGTAGGTTTAGCAATAGTAAAAACAATATCCATGAACTATATCTGTCTTAAAGCAAACAGCAGGTGTAAAGTATATCATCCACAGCAGTAATGAATGTATTAGTAATGAATGCAGGAATTATATAACCCAGTTAAGTTTTGAAAGATGGAAAAAGTACAGTTAATTAGGGAGAAAGATATATTAGGGAGTTATAATAGAGTTTACAATTTAAAAAAGTGAACAGAGAATACAGAAGAGGTGTAGCAGATGATGTTTATATAGAAGGAGGGCAAAAATAGAAGAAACAAAGTATTTGAAGAGAGGTTGAGAACTATATAATTTGGTCATTAGCAAGAGAAGAGAGAAAGAGGAACAAGAGAAATGAAACAGAACAAATGACAATGATACTAAACCAAAACAAAACAAAATCCAAAAAACCCAAACCCTCAAAAAGACAAGGCACAGAAAAAAATAGCTACATTTTAAAAATGCAAAAAAAAGATAGAAAAATAAATGTATGTATTTATGTCCCTGACTCCGTCAGCATGCAAGAAGTCAGTGTCTCTCTTCCATATTCTCATTCTCTCTCTCTCTCTCTCTCTCTCCCCCCCTCCCTCCCTCTGAGAAAAAAAAATTAAAAAGAAATCTTAACAATTGAAGGAAACATATCTGCTAAGGTGCTCAAAATAGTTGACGAGATTTGATGTTCAATATTACCTATGTCCAACAGTCTTTCTTTTCAACACTTTTTTTCTTTCTTTTTTTAAAATTTGTTCTAATTAGTTATACATGACAGTAGAATGCATTTTTGATACATCATACATAAATGGAGTATAACTTCTCATTCTTCTATTTGTACATGATGTGGAATTACACTGGTTGTGTAGTCATATTAGCATGTAGGAAAATAATGTCTAGTTCATTCTACTATCATACCTACCTCCATGCCCCCCATCCTCCCTTCACTTCCCTCTATTTAGTCCAAAATACCACTGTTCTCCACCCACCCACACCCACCCCTTATTGTGAATTAGCATCCATATATCAGAGAAAACATTTGGCCATTGGTTCTGTGGGTTTGGCTCATTTCATTTAGCATAATATTCTTACCCTGATATCTTCTCTCCCTCTTCACTCCTAGTCCAAAGTACTTGTATTCCCTAGCACCTCCCTTATTTTGAATTAGCATCCACATGTCAGAGAAAACATTCAGCCTTTGGTTTTTTGGGATTGGCTTATTTCACTTAACATGATATTCTCCAGCCCCATCCATTCACCCATAAATGCCATAATTTCTTCTTTAAGACTGAGTAATGTTCCATTGTGTATATATATTACTTTTTCTTTATCCATTCATCTGTTGAAGGGCATCTAGGTTGGTTCTATAATCTGGCTATTGTGAACTGAGGTGCTATAAACATTGATGTGGCTGCATCACTGTAGAATACTATTTTAAATTCTTTGGGTATAAACCAAGTACTAGGATACCTGGGTCAAATGGTGATTCCATTCCAAGTTTTATGAGGAATCTCCCCATACTGTTTTCCATAATGGTTGCACCAATTTGCAGTCCCACCAGCAATGTAGGAGTGCACCTTTTCACATATCCTTGCCAACACTTATTATTGCTTGTATTCTTGACGATTGGCATTCTAAATAGAGTGAGATGAAATCTTAGAGTAGTTTTGATTTGCATTTCTGTAATTGCTAGAGATGTTGAACACTTTTTCATATATTTGTTGATTGATTGTACTTCTTCTGTCTATTCAGTCTTAGCCCATTTATTAATTGGGCTTTTTATTGATGTTGAGTTTTTTGAGTTCTTTATGTCTTGGACATTAATCTATATCTGAGGTGAATGTGGTACCTTTTCAATTTGGTTTCCCTTTATTTATTTCTCTTGCCCTATTGCTCTGGCTGGGACTTCCAGAACTATGCTTCATAAAAGTTGCTAAAAGTAGGCATCTTTGTTTTGTTCCCTATCTTAGCTGTCAGCTTTTCCCCATTCAGTATAATATTAACTGCTGGCTTATTATAAATGGCCCTTATTATGTTGAGATAAGTAACTTCTATGCCTAAATTCATTCTGCATTTTTATCATGAAGGAATTTTGCATTTTATCAAATTCCCTTACTATGATTATTATTATTATTATTCCCTTACTATTATTTTTTATCCTTCATTCTGTTGATACAGTATATCATGTTTATTGATTTGCATGTATTGTACCATCATTACATCCCTGGGTTGAATCCCACTGTTCATGGTAATTGTCTTTTAATGTGCTATTCATTTAATTTTGATAATGTTTTCTTCATTTTTGCATCTATGCACATCAAGGATTTCCTCCTTGATTTGTGTGTGTGTGTGTTAATTATTGTGTTCCTCATGTGGTTTTATTATTTGAGTAATGGTGGTTTCATGGAGTGTGTTTGTGTGTTCCTTCCTCTTCCTGGAATAATTTAACCCATTTTGTCCCATTGTCCCAGATGTGGAACACCTACAAAAAGTCAAATTGAATTACGGTAACTTTGAAATAATTGTTTTTAGAGGTCTATTCTCTGGAGGAAAAGTAATAGGTAAATAATTAGAGCATTTGAAAAAATACATAAATATGATATGTAAGCTTTAAATTATGATTTCCAACTGATTTTAATGCACCTTTATTAATTTTGTTGAAATATTCACAAATTTACAAACTTGGGACTTAATAGTTAAGGGAAATTGTTATTACCTTTTTGAATTTTGGTAGAAATCATCTGGTTCTGGGCTTTTCGTTGATAGGAGCCTTTTTAATTACTGATTACATTCTGGTTACTTGTTAATAGTCACTTGGGATTTCTGTTTCTTCATGGTTCAGTCTTGGTAAGTTGTTTGTGACTATGAATGTGTCCATTTCTGTGGTGTCTGAATTTGTTATGCCTCCCCTACTTTGAGCCTTCTCTTCTTATAGTTAAAGGCTTGTGTATTTTGTTTATCTTTTTCAGAGAACCAGCCCTTTGTTGTATTTTTATTAGTATCTATTTCATTCATTTATTTCTACTCTGGTCTTTACTTCCTTTCATTTATTTGGGGTTTGATTTGCTCTTGTTTTACCTACTTCCTTGAGATGCAATGATAGGTTGTTTACCTCTTCTTTGTGATGTGGGCATTGGCTGCTATACCCTTCCTTCTTAGTACTGCTTTTGCTATATCCTGTAGGTGATTTCTTCCTTAATCCATTGATTGTTCAGGAGTAAATAGTTTAATTTCCATGTGTTTGTATAGTTGCCAGAGTTTTTCTTGTTACTAATTTCTTTGCATTGCGGTTAGAAAAGATACTCAATAAGATTTGAGGGTTTTCTTTTTTAATTTGTTGTGATGTGTTTTTTGGTCTAGTGTATGATCTCTCCTGGAGAATATTCTGTGTGCTAATGAGAAAAAATGTGTATTCAGCAGCTGTTGGGTGGAATGTTCTGTAGATGTCAGTTAGGTTTATTTGGTCTAGGGTGCAATTTAGCTCTGCTGTTTCTTTGTTGATTATTCTGTATTGATGGTCCATCTATTGCTGAGAGAGAGGTGCTAAAGTCTCTAATTGTTATTGTACAGGAGTCTTTCTCTCCCTTTAGATCTGTTAATATTTGCTTTATATATTTTGGTGCTATGTTTAGAATTGTTATTTCCTCCTCTTCCTTTATAATTATATAATAACCTTGTCTCTTTGATTGAAGGTATATTTTGTCTAATACAAGTGTGGCTATTCCTGCTTTCTTTTAGATTCAATTTGTATGGAATATCTTATTCTAGCCCTTCTTTTTCAGTGTGTGTGTCCTTAGAGATGAAGTGAGTTGCTTATTAGCAACATATTTGTTGGGCCTTATTTTTTTCAATCCACTCACTCACTCTGTGTCTTTTAATTGGAGAATTTAATTCATTCATCATTCAAGGAAATTATTGAAAAGGTCTTATTATGAAAACTTTTTTTCTAGTTTTGTTATAATTCCCTTCTTTTTTCCTTTCTTGCAATCTTCCTTTATGGTTAAGTGATTTACTTGATTCCTTATTATTTTGGTTTGTCCATTATAGATTTTTGTATTGTGGTTACCATGAGGCTTACAAAACTATCTTTTGGTTATGAAAAAGCTATTTTGAAATGATAGCAACTTATGATTGTAAAGATAAGAACAGAAAGGACAAGAGAAAATATACTAATAAGAAAATTCTACAAGTGTCCTCCATTGTTCCCTGCATTTTGAAGTTTGTATATCCATTTTATATCTTTCTATGTTGCCTCTTAATAGATTAATATAGTTATTATTTTAATTGTTTTGTTTTTAGCCTTCATACTAAACATATGAATGATACATGATTGCAATATTAAAGCATTCTGAATTTGTTTGCATGCTTATGCAGTCCCATATTCTTATTAATATCTCTCTCAGTTTAAAGAATGTTCTTCAACATTTCCTATAGAATAGACCTGATAGAGATAGATTCTCTCAGCTTTTGTTTGTCTGGGATTGTATTACTCTCTGCATTTATAAAGGATAGCTCTGCTGCATATAGTATCCTTGATTCAATTTTTGTCTTTCAGTACTGTGATAATCTCATATCACTCTCCTGCTGGTAAAGTTTCTGCTGTGAAGTCTGTTGTTATTCAAATTGGTACACCTTTTGTGTTGTTTCTTTTTCTTGCAGACTTGAGAATCTTCTCTCTCTTTTTTTTTTTTTTTTTTTTTTGACAGCCTGATTATAAAATATCTTGGTATAGATTTGGTTTAATTAAATTTGGTGATTTTTGACCTTCCTGTGCCTGTATATTTCTATCTTTCTCTAGGTTTGGGAAGTTTTCTGGTTTTTTTTTTTTTTTTAACATGTTTCTACTTCTTTGGCATTGTCCAGTCCTTCTTGATCCCAAGTAATATGAATATTTTTTAATACAATCTCAAAATTTCCATAAGTATTTTTGTTCCTTTTCCTTTTTTTCTTTTTTCTTCTCCAACTGTATACTTTCAGATTCTCTTCACGCTCACTAATTTCTGTGTGAGCTGTCCTACAATTGATGTCTTCTATCACATTTTTCATTTTAAAATTAGTGTACTTTTCAGCTTAAGAATTTGATTTTTAATAGCTTTCATCTCCTGGTTGAATTTCTCTGTTAGAGAACTGAAATGTTTCTTCATATTTTCTCACCTAATTCGGTGAGGTCATGATTTCCTGACAGCTCTTTATGCTTGGCATGTGATGTCATCAAGACATTGAAGAATTAGATATTTATCCCAGTTTTCCTTAGTCTGCCTTTGTGTCTATTTTCCAGAAATTCTAAACCTACTGCTTATCTTAGCCTTCCACTATTTCAGTACTAGATGGCACCAGATTTGCTAGGAGTTTCCTATTGCCAATTGCCACCATTTCAGTACAAGAGGGCAATCCAAGCCCAGGTTTGTCCCAGATACACTGTTGGTGTGTTTTTCAGAAGGAAGCAGAAGATATCTAAGAAGAACTGTCCATCCCTACAAACCACTGCCTAGTGTAGGGCTGGATGCCTTGTCCACAGTTAGCAGCCTTTGGTCAGGTACTGCAGGACTCAGCCTGCCTGTGGGCTGAGTATTTGTGGATTGAGCAGGCCACCAGCGCTGCCAAACAGTGCTATACCCCTGAGCCCATAGCCCTAGACCAGCACCAACACTGGGGTATGACCAGGGTCCACACTGCTGCTACAGGATGCCTATTGCTGAGATGGAATTGTAGCCCAAGACCACTGTAACCAGTGATAGGTGATGCTAGCTGGAAAAACAGCCTGATAGAGTTAGGTTATGTGACTTCCCCAGACACTGAACTGTTCCAGAGGCTCCATTTACAGATGGGGTGTTGGGGACCATAACAACTAGCTAATGTTAGGTTTTACCAAATTCCAAAGGAGAGTCTTGTGCTTACTACTCTGCCCTACCCCAGCAAAGGGGATGTTGCACCATATTATGCTGCCTGAGATTGTGGTATTATTGGGGAATGCAGTCCCTTAGCCACCAAGGCTGATGTTAGTAATGCCTGAGTCTTAGAGCTTTAGGGGCTTGCAGAGTCTCAGGAAGAGGGAGGTCTGCCCTTAGGTCCCTGTAAGATTGGAAATGATGTAGGCCAAAACTTGAGTCTGTCCTGCTGGCACAAACATCTCTTGATTTGGGGGCTGGTCCAGTGGTTCCACCTGTGAGTTCTGGCCTATGTATGGTCCTTTAATTTCTACCATGTGCTAGTGCTCACCATGGCAGGCCTGACACTGGGCTTTAAAGCAAAGCCCTGTACTAACTTGTGTACCACTCTCCAGCAGGTAGAGTCTTGTTCCATGCTCTGTTACTCAAGGTTGGAGGAGGGTGAGATTGCAGTAATTCATCTGACTTACAGTTCCAGCCACTCATTGCAGGGGCATTGACTTGGCATTGTAGGGGTTGTGATTTTTCACTATGGTGGCCCTTGTCCTAAGTTTCACATCTAAAGCCTGGATTTAATTCTCTCTCCCTCCCCAAAGTGGGAGGTGTCCCTCCAAATCTGTACTGTATGGAGTTATGGGAAGTATGTGGGAACATATACCTTTTACTTTCTTCAACACCGTTTTTTATCTTGTTATACTAAAAATGGGCACTATAGTTTCTTAACTGATTTCTTAACTACTTGTGATTGGCATGTGACTAGCTGTTCAATTTGGTGTATATGTGGGTAGACCACAGGCCAGAGGATCTTACTCAGATGCCATCTCCTAAAACTTTTTATAACGAGGTGACCCCATATTAACTGTTACGACTTTCACCTGTCCTGACCCAATAATAATGAACAATATAGGTAGAAAGGTTTGTATTACACTTCATTTTTATGATTTCAAATCCTTTCAGAATAGAAAATACATTAAGAGAACATCAAAACTGCTTGAGGATATTATTATGCTACTACCCACAGTAGAATTGTATGTAATTATCCTGTTTAGTAAAGAACTGACGCAGGTTGGAAGGAATTTTACATAAATAATTTTTAGACTGTCATGTATTCAGTATAACTGCCAAATTACCCTTATCCCTCAGGATGGTTGACTTTATTTTTCTTATTGTGAGGATGAACTTCCAAGTGCAGAGACCTTGGAAAAACATTATTCCTACTGTTAAACGCAGTAACATTGTCCCTGAATCATATGAGCTATTTGAGTGATCACTTCTGCGGTATGAATGTTGTGTATCAGCTATCAATGTATGCCTAACTAAACTGGAAAGCTGACTTCTAGGTTTCCATCTATTAACATTTTGTGTCATTGTAAGTTCACTGAAATAAGTAAATGTTTTTTCCTCCACAACAGTGGATTCTCACAAAGCTAGAAGAAGCAAGAGAACCTTCTCCAAGCCTCTGAGGGATAACCCTGCCTGAAGACACAGCAATCCATTACTACAGCATCCATACTGTTACTTCCTAACACCTGATGGGGAAGCATGTTATAGGAGTGATTTTGAGTATACTGTATTCTAGATGATTTTTAAAAATCAGGTAAAACATCTATGTGATTAAAATTCATCTCTTCAGAGAACCATTCAGTTTTCTACCATGAATCAAGAAATATTTGCTCCAGGTTATTCTCTGTTGCGGTAGAGAAGTTGCCTGTACCTGGTCTTCACATGGGGTGAAGCCTTTAGTTTACATTTTAAATTTCAATCACATTTACCTCAAACTCATGGAGTGATGGATATATTATCAAATCAGATAATGCTTTAGTGGAATCAAGAGAACTGTGGTGGTGATTTCTTCAGAATCATAAAGTCATTTCTTTTTACAAATTAATATTTTGGCATTATTTCCCTTCTTTTTTAAAGCATAGGTTTAAATTATACTTAAACTGCATAGCATGATCATGAAAAACAGTCTCTTGAGATTGAACGTAGATTAAATAATATCCCTTCAAGCCTCGCTTTAAGAAAGGCTTGAATAAATTAATATCATACCCAGAAAATGAAAGTCTCTCCCAGACTTTAGAGCCTTAGGAAACTTCAAATCAACTCCTTGATAGCTACTTGATTTACCCAGATAATGTTTTTAATAGACAGATCTCAAAGGAAAATTCCTAAAGCCTTAAATATACCTATTTTCTATTCACTGATAACAATAAAATTTCCAAATCTTGGATACAATGTGCCCTAAAATCTAACCTAGTTATCTTTTGGCCATAGATTAAGAATTTCTTGTTTGCTTTCTCTAATTATTCAAGTAAAAATTACTTCTTTAGTTAAAAAAGGGCCGCGGGGCAGAGGCTGAGGGATGTTTTTTTCTTGGTTTTTGTCCAAGATCTTTGCACCTTAATATTCATGGACTATTTCAAGTGAAGGAGGATAAATATGTGATTGTGAATTATGAACAGAATAGTGTAGTATCTTAATTAAATTGTTATTGAATAATATAGAGTATTTGATGCATGTTGTTTGTGCCATCAAATTATTATCAACTGTTTTTGAAACTGAAGACTCTATATAGTCAATGGTTGTGAAATTCTCCTCAGGCTTTTCAAACCCTTGCATTGTTGTAAAAGCTGAAATAAACAGCTTGCAAGATAGTAATTGTATTTCTTGCTGAGCAGATCCTACTAAATACTATTGATTTCTCTGATTACAAAAACTCATTGTTTATTATCAGTAGTTTCACCCAAAATGCTTTTTCTTTATCAAAGATAAATTGAATAGAAAGAAGATGACAAATTTTAAACCACATGGTGGTGTGTGTCCCCATGGTGATCTTTGTTCAAAGTAATGTACTTATATTCACTGTTGCTGAGCTCCTCCAGTTTTGCATATATCCAAATTAAAAAGTAGAGGTAGTCTGAAAGCTTGATTTAGATTGTCTCCATTTGGAATGTTGCTTTACTGGAGTTCTGTTTAATGCCATTAGTCCAAAACCTCATTGCTCCAGTTTCAGCATTCAGAAAAGGTATAGACCCCTTAATTCTGTAGGTATTCTATGGTGAAGAAAAAGGGTGAAATAGTAAGCATAGAAATTCTTCTGGTATCCTCTGGCAAACAGGAGGAATGGATTTGTAACTAGTATACATTGTAAAGCCAATGTGCCTATCTCTCCTGTTTTCCTTCTAATGAGAACCTAGAAAAATCTCTTCATCTACACATCACTTCCTCTGTCTGTAGTTTATCAGTTGTTTTATAAGATTATGTTCATCTGAACAAAAAAAAGAATAAGAAGAACATTAATAGATCACTAAAAAGGGAGTATTTAGCATAATACTTTACAATTTACAGTAGTATTATGTTTTTTCACACACAGAATGCAGAATCTTCTTCCCTGAATTACAGTGTATACTTCTCCAATGGCTTCCCTTTTAAAGGGAGGGCGTATATATATGTTGCTTCTTTCCTAATGTTAGCAGTGTCTTGGGAGATTGCTGTTTCCTGAAATACCATTTCGGATAAATCTTCTACATACTGTATGTACTAGGTCACAATATCAGGTGTGAGCTTCGATTGTCAACTGTAGTTTTTTTTAAAAGTTTGAACAGTCTAGATTGTGTAATGCCTGTTAGATAAAGCATAGTGTAGATCCACAACTCAAGAGCCCTTCAGATTGTAAGCACTATCCTTAGAATGAGAAGACAGGATAGTTCTCACTTAGGCTTATAAAACGTTTTTCTTTGCTAGCATGTGACCCTCACTGTGATTCAGTGAGACCAGAAAAAAATGCATGAAAAAATTAGATCTACAAATGGCACCCAAAGACCATGGCTATCATTTACTTAGGTATATTTCAACCTCCTAATCACTAAGCATTTTACTATAATTGGGGACAAAAGTTTTCCTTTTGAGTAAGTTGAATTTGTTCCATCTACCTTCTGGCTGATTTACCATAACAGGTGGCAAAAGCCCGTAAAAATGGGGAATATATATGTCACTTTCTTGTAGGCCCAAAATATTCATTTGCTGGGGGGTACTGTCCAAATGTCACTCATTTTAACTAAAGGAACAGTAAGAATATTAAAAGATCACTGATAAGGAGTCTTTAGCATAGCATTTTACAACTTACAAATTTTTTTAAATAATGGATTTTCCCATTTCTTTAAGAAAGTGTAGACAACTTGCATTCCTTATACCAGACTCAGTGCACAACTTAGTCAACCTGATATCCTTTGGTGCTATGCAGTATCACAAATAGCTCCTTTACTCTATAAAGGAACCCATTTTACCTTTGCCTAATCCTTTAAACATCCTTTTGAAGTTGCATCTTATGGTTTATGCTAACCCAGTAAAGGTAGTGCTAGCTGGCTAAAATTTCATGATTCTTATGATCTGTATTTTTAGTTATAATGGCCAATATACCCATTAGTACAACTCTTAATCCCCACCCCGCCCCCACACTTTTCTTTGGTTAAAGTGGTGTTTTTTAGAACTGTGCTGTAAGCAAGGCTAGCACCTTGCTGCATCCTGCTCTATTACGAATCTCATTTCCATCTAATTGAAACTTTTCTACTTTATTTCCTCTTTTGTAAAATAAATTTGCCCATGTCACTTTAAAAATGTACTTTAAAATTATGGATTAGTTCTAGTTTTTTTAAAAAGCATATGGCTTTTAAAAATACACATAATTTTGGTTACCCAAAGAGCTATGCAAGAAATGCAATTTCAATTTTTATAGGTAGATATATTTTTTAAATTTTATTACTGTATACAAATGTAAATTAATTTGTAAAATAGTTTATCACCTATTGTGATAGGTATCAAACTGCTTTGATTGAGAATCTCTGTCATGAATACGATTCATTTCATATTGCTGATATATTAATGATGTGTTCCTTTTATGACATTCTTGTAACAAGAAATCCTGTGAGTCTGGTATAATAAAGTGTGTAATAATTAGAAGTTTACTTAAAGGAGAACATGTTTAAAACCTCAACATTTCTTGTTATGCCATGATACCTCCAGTTTTTGGTTACCAAAAAGTTCCCAATTCTTGCACTGAAAAACATTCAAATAACAATATGGTATAGGTTACATTGAAATATTGTCAATATCAATGATTATACTCATGTAACTCACAAACTATTAGAAATGATATCTAGGACTTGTTACAAGGTAAGATAGGTTTTTGTAAACTTTTTAAAGTTATTATCATCTCTTTATGTAACTGTATTAAACTTAATAATGAAGTTTTCAGGGAAGGTATACTTTAAAAATACTTTTT
Organism: Spermophilus citellus; assembly: GCF_964194105.1. NCBI lineage: Eukaryota > Metazoa > Chordata > Mammalia > Rodentia > Sciuridae > Spermophilus > Spermophilus citellus. The sequence continues at coordinate 79,307,330 of NC_138183.1, forward strand.
CTTGCTACTTTGTATATTGACCAAATAGTCTCACATGTTTGTAATGCTTATTCTTTGGTTGCTATTGGCTATGATAGTTCCTGCATCACTGCAATGTTTCTTGTTCCTTTTATAAGTGGGCTCAGCCCAGTTGTCTGTTTTACACAACCTCTGCTTTAGTTTATTTTGATAAGACAATCTATAAACCTCAATATTTACAGTGCAATTCATAGTCTTGAAACCGACCTTAATCTTTTTGTTTTTGCTCCCCTAATTGGGTTGGCCATCCTCACTAATGACTTCTCTCTGAACAGTATTTCTTGGTACTGGTAGATTTGGATTGCATGATAAAGATGAGTGCCCAGTTTAACCATGTGTATCTTTTTCAAATAAACTGAGTACAATAACACCTTCTAATTCTTTAGTGTACTTTGGTTTTTAATTATTGACTAGAACTAGAAACTCTATCAGTAGCCTTTCCTTGCCTATCTGAATTCTACCTTCTGTGAGTCCTAAATAAAGGTCCCCCAAGAGAACAAGCATGATTTTTCAGTAAAAACAGAAAGCATTCCAGCCCAGCATGATCACTGTTCACCAAAAAGGCTTGAATAGTTGTACCTGGTGAACTCTCAGCCACCAGCACTGTGCCTCTCAACCTTTAGAAAACTTCAGATGGATAATTTTCTCAGTAAGTGATTAATGTTTTGAAAGAAGGGCTAAGGGAGAATTTTCTATGAGTAGAATCAATATTGGCAGAGGTGAGTAATTCACCTTACCATCAGTGAGAGTTCAGCCTTTCCATGACTTAAGAAAATATTTTGTTACCATCCTTTGATTTATTCCACAGCCCTACTGTACTAGTAATTGAAAGCCATTGTTTTCTTATATGTTTTTAAGTGTCAGCCGGAGATTAATTAACAATAACTTGAACTAAATACTAGAAAATACTTGAAGTAAAAAACAAAATTCCACATTGTTTAATTTCCTTAATTACTGAGTCTTTTGAGCCCTTTTCATGTTAATTGTCCAATTGTACCCAGTTCATAACCTTTAGCCCACTGCTTGTTGCAGGGAATAAAGACATTGTCTTTTTATTTATGTTTCTAAATATTTTGAAATATTCCACATCTCATTGTTCTCTTGTGCAAAATTGTCTTGACTGTTCCTGGACCTTTATTATTTCAGATAAATTTTAATATGTGTATCAAGTTCTTTATCTCTTAAGGATTAGTTTTGAAGGCTTAATGTTGCTATGGTAGAAAAATATCAGTCTTTTCCAGCATGGATGTCCTAATAGCTTCACACTTAGAATTGTTCCAACAGAAATGAGAACTTCACAGTCCAATAAGTGGCTAAAAGGAAGGTTTAGGACAGCTGTGGGAATACTGACACATAGTTTTATAACATATGTAACCAATCTGGGTTTACCTTGTATGTTCAACTTCTGTAAACTATGCTAAGTTGAAAATATTAGATCTGGCCCAGGGCAAGGGACTTGGCCCTTCCAGTACTAATAATAATGTCCCACCTCCTTAGCTGTTTAATTAATAAGATCATAGTCTATGCAGGTCGCCTCTAGTACACTGAACCTATGTTTCATCATAGCCTAGCAACACAATGCACTATGGGATAAAATTGCTGTTGTCCTCCTCTCTCCCTATCTTGTGGCTGAGTGGGAGTTGCCTGTCATTGCATCTTCCATGCATTGTTGGCCTAAGATCAGATCAAAATCAAAGATTTCCACTGAATGTACAGCTTTCACATCATCATCATCAAGTCAAGTCATCCTAAGTTGGAGACCGTCTGTACATTAATTTGCAATAGACATATCACACCTTAAATCCCAAAGTGTTGAGCTTATGTGAACACCTTCAGATGAAAAATTCAAATAAAACCATTGTGAGCCTTTAGTTTGATGCACTCTGTACTTATAGAGAATTCTGCATCTACTTTACTAAGCTAGCTACTAAGGGAACTCCAGCATAACATGATGAATGCAGATTTTTGAATTTCAAAAGGAAGAAACTTAGTAGTTTCTGAATTACTATTAAATCTACATCATTTTTCTCTTTAGGAGAACCATCAACCAACTGTGTGCTCTTAATAAACACAAGGTAATCAGTACTAGCGGTAGAATATTATATTCTCAGCCTCCTCACAAAGGCACAGCATACATAGTTCAAGCAGCAAATCTGTAATGACCATCAGAACTTTGGCAGAGGTTACATAACATTTGTTAAACAATTGCACTTTTAGCCATTTCATAAGTTTATAAGACCTGGCCATATGCATTAATGCAATATATATATATATATATATATATATATATATATATATATATATATATATAATCTCAATCTTATATATATACATACATATGTATATACACATTTTTCACCAATACAGCATATATACTGTCTGGAATCCATTTTTCAAATGTCAACTTTAGTGTCATGGTGACCAAGTTATGACTAAACTAAATTAGATGTACTGATATATTCATTAATCTGACTTAGAAAGTTGACACAAAAAGAATCATCTTTTTTAAAAAGAGAAAATCTTTGGTGACATGTTGTTAAAGGAGTCATAATTCCAGCATAAGGAGAGAAAAACACTCAAAATTAGAAATTTCTCTAAATTACAAGATTTAATAAAAAGCATCAAACCCATTAACACTTGTTTTTTTAAAAGGTCACCCAAATTAATCCTAGAGGTCTGAAGACATAATCTATTAACAGGCCCCTCTGTATGTAATATTTTTTAATACCTTTATTTTATTTATTTATATGTGGTGCTGAGGATCAAACCCAGGGCCTCTCATTCATTAGGCGAGCACTCTACCACTGAGCCACTACCCCAGCCCTTGTGATTTTTAATGTCTATCATTAAACATCTTGAAACTTAATTTTTGAAAGAAAACAGTACATCACAGTGGCCATTTAAAATTCTTTAAAATACCAAATTCAAAAATTACACAAAATGTAAGAGGCAAGAAAAGAACTACAAAAACAATCTGGGAATAAAGACTCTTTTGAGAGGTTTGATAAACTCAAACACCTTCCAAATTCTATTACCCATCTCTGTCCCTGTTGTCTACAGAATGTTCTTGGTGCCTGGCACAGGGTCTTGGTCCAGGGGATGTCAGAAGCATTTGCAAATTAAACAGAAGGAGCCTGCAAATCCTGTCTTTTGTTGTGAGGAAGAAATGGGCAGTAGCTTTTAAACTAAGTTGAATTCCCTTAGATTTAGTTGCAGAATTGTGTCTTTGACAGCAGCAAACACAAAACGGATATTCTCTGTATCTGTAGCACATGTGAAGTGGGAATAGATGACTTTTTCTTTGTCCAGATTCTGGTCTTGATAAAGCTTCAGAATAAAGTCTCTGGCAGCTTTGACATCCTGCTTTGGTCCTATTCACGAGTGCAATTAGGAGAAGAAAAATATATAGACTTACTACCACATCCTCCCAAGAACCAAGAACTTTTAAAAAAAAAAATTGGTTCTTTTTAGTTATATATAACATTAGGATTCATTTTGACATAATTATAAAGCATGGAATATAATTTGTTCTAATTCATAATTTAGTCCTCAGTACTTCCCCTTTTCCTTTCCCTCTGCCCACCCACTCCCCACCTCACCCCCCCTACCCCATTCCCTTCCCTCTACTCTACTGATCTTTCTGCTATTTACTTACAGTTTTATGGGCATTTTTTGTTGCTGTTTTTTGGGATTGTTTTTGGTTTTGTTTTGTATTAGAGGATTGAACCCAGCGGTGCTTAACCACTGAGCCATATCCCCAGCCCTTTTTATTTTGAGACAGGGTCTCATTAAGTTTCTTAGGTCCTCACTAAATTGCTGAGGCTGTCTTTGAACTTGCAATTCTCCTGCCTCAGGCTCCTGAGCCACTGAGATTACAGGTGTGCACCACTGTGCTGAGCTTTTTTGTTTGTTTCTGTGGATGTATATGATGGTGAGATTCACTGTAGTACATTCATATATGTATATAGGAAAGTTAGGTCAGATTCATTCTATTGTCTTTCCCTATCCCATGTCTCCCTTCATTCCCCTTTCTACTCCATTAATCTTCCAAGAACCACTTTGAATATACTCTTGTTCTTATTTGGGGTCCTTCTTTGGTCTACCTTACTTTATTCCTAGGGAACAGTTTACCTGGAGCATTATTTTTATTATGTCACTATGGGTGCATATAATAGCATTGCACAGTGTGTTCACTGTTATCTAAAAATCGTACTTTAAGATCATTTGTTTAAAATAGTGGCCCAATTTAGTTTTTTGATTTGGACCACTTTTGAACAAAGATAATTCTTATTATCTTTCACAGATGTAGACTAGAGGAAAGAGCAAAGGAATTCAAAATTAGAGGCTAGAAAGCTTAAGGGCTCTATATTTAACAACCAGTGTGGGTAATAAAAGGAAAAAAAAGAGTGACGAGACACCAACCCTCAGTGTCAAACAGTAATATCTGAGAATTATAGGAATAATTCACAACAGGGCAAAAAACTCTCCTGCTTTGAATAGGTGTATACATAAAGGACTGATCGCCTGTGTCTGGGAAAGGGGATGCCACCCCCTAACCTATGAAGCACCAGCTGCTCTGACTGATTCTGACTGGGCAAAGATAAATTAAGTAGCTGAGTAGGGAGAGAGCTGAGCAAGTGAGGGGACAATGCTACACAACCAAATGACAGCCAAAGGAGCAAGAGGAGCCAGTGCAACACCAAGGAGGTGGCAAACTTATGCAAGCCCTTGCTTGTTCAAGGAAAGGTCAGAAAGGCTTCCCAGTAGAGAAGCATGAACTGGGTCCTGGAGAGCCAACAGGAGCCAGCAAAAGGCGTTGTCAAAAGTGTATTCCAGGCGCTAGGAGTGGCCTGTGTGGAGGTGCTAAAGGGGAAACACACAAGAGTCCAATGAGAGCTTCCTTCCAAAGGTGAGGAGGCAGAGAGGCTGTTTTGGGCAGATCAGGGTAACCCCTGTAAGCTATGCTGAGAATTCAGAATTGATGCCTGGGAGGCTGACAAGATCAACACAGAAGCATTATCCCCAAGATGAACACTTACCTGTGTATTCTGGGAAATAGCTAATTAGATGAGAGTACATGATTTTCTCTTCCAAAAGATCCTTCTTGTTTAAAAACAAAATCACAGATGAATTCAAAAACCAGGGGTAGGTGATGATGGTTTTAAACAAGGCTTTGCTCTCTTCCATGCGATTCTAAGTGAGAAAGAAGTGACTTAGGATAAACTGGGGGGGAAAAAAGGCAATATTTTGGAAACAACATGCCAAGTGGCTAAGGCATCCATCAGTCCTCTTTACCCTGCTGCAGGCTCTGGGTTCCTGCTCTTATTGAAGTTGGTGAGCACATGGGCCCACAAGATACTATATCCTGTGCTTCTATTTATCCCTTCTCTCTGGAGCACCCCAGATCTTCTCTAGACCAAAACTAACATATAAGGAAATAAAAACTTTTGTGCAACTTAGAACAGGAAGGTTTATGTCTATATTTGGCAAAAATTTTCCATGTTGTATAATTGTTGGGATTAACAAGTGGAGAAGTACCAGCTTTTATACCTGAGACAGCCACTCAGCTGGATATGGGCTTCCAGATTGTTCCTCAAGAGTCACATGACATAGGAGGAAGGAAGGTTTTCCAGCAAGATCATGCCCCTAGGAATGCTAGATGCTGGCCAAGAAGGGAACCAGTGCTGCTTAGCACCTGTCCTCTGCCATGCTCTACAAGCAGAACAGTGCCCCCATTTAAAAGATGAGGGGCTGGGGATGTGGCTCAAGCGGCAGCATGCTTGCCTGGCATGCGTGGGGCGCTGGGTTCGATCCTCAGTACCACATAAAAATAAAAAAATAAAGATGTTGTGTCCACCGAAAACTAAAAAATAAATATTAAAAAAGTCTCTCTCTCTCCCTCCCTCCCTCCCTCCCTCCCTCTCTCTCTAAAAAAATAATAATAATAATGAGAATATTGTTCAGAAAATTTAAGTCCCTTTACCAAGCCCATGTAATAGTGGGATCTGGTGAAGACTATATACAAAAAAACAGTAATAATTTCTATACATGGCAAGAGTATGTTAAATGCTCTAAATTTGCAGAGAGCAGACAGTGCACATACAAATATATCTGATGACAATAATTGTTTTAGATAGCATTCTTAGAAGTATTTCTAAGATGAAAGAAACAAGAACCTCTGTTTAACGAGAGAGAGGTGGCCCGAAGGAAAAACATCCAAGCTCCACGCATGACCTCCAGAGGGACATGCTTTAACTCTTACTTCCCTACAACTCCCAGACACCAGGGCTCCTTCTCCCATTCAGTGCATTTGGAGGCATTAAGATCTGGAACATATTAATAGACCCCTCACCTGTTTCTAAAGCTTCTTTAAAATTTCTTATGATTTTATTAATAATAACATCCAAGGAAATAATATATTCAAAAAAAATTCTTTCAGCATAGTAAGTGGATATCTACAACCAGGCAGGAAAGGTCTGGCATAGCAACCACTTAAGTTTTTTCTCCAAATACCTTGTGATTCTTAGGGGAAAATGTTTAGTTTCTAAGCACATCAGGCTGAGTTACTAGCCCCTTGTGCCCCTGTCTAATCTTTGTTTTACTGGGAAATATCACAAATTATTCCCAAGACAAATATGGAGATAATTTTTTTATATATTGCTAAGTGGATGCCTGCTTTAAAAAGGAGGAAAAAAAGTGGAGCTGGGCTGCAGCCAGTATTACTATTTGCACAATGACACAAGTAAATGGATTAAGCCCTCCACTAATTAGCTAATGTAGTAGTGCTCCTCAGAGAGTCTGCTCTCAAGAAATATAAGATATGATTTGTTCATAGTCATTACCTAATCCTGGACACAGTTCTTTATTGATTTACTTTCATGTCCTGGAAACAGAGACATTTTTTTCTAAGAGGTTAAGAAGGCTTGCACAAGTTCAGGAGAAAAGAAAATGAGGAGGACATTAGCATCCCACAGAAAATACCCATCACCTCACAAAGAAATGACTGGAAATGTTATCACTTGGGCAGATCTAGCTAATGGAACTGGAACCAACCAGCAGGGGACAGAGTGCCTGACTTGGCTGAGTCAGCTATAGCTGCCTTGAACAAGTGCCTCCTGGGGGAAGTGAAGGGCAGACATAATCCCAGGCAACCCCAGAACAACTCCAAGCATCTGGTACTGCTGTCCATGCCAGTTAAGATAGGGACCTAATTTGGGAGTGCCATGGCCTGTGGAGGTTGGGAATTTTGTGCTCAGATAAATTTTATTACAAAGAGTATTGCTCAAATTTGGCTGTGCTTTAGGATCCCTGGGGAACTTGAAAAAGAAAGCCCCACCTGAACCCAGTAAAGCAACTCTCTAGTGTGGGGCCCAAGACCATGGTTTTAAAAGCTCCCCCGGGGATTCCAATATGTTGTCAAAGATGCGAAACTTTGATTCTGAGTGACTTCCACCCTTCACAGCACATAGATTCACCTAGGGAACTTGAGGGGGAAAAAAAAATCCCATGTTCAAGCCACATTTATCACCCATTAAGTTAGACTCAGGCACCAAATTTTTCTTTGAAGTTCCTCAGGAAACTCTATAGTGTGCTGGCAAATTTGAGAACCAGGTCATGGCCAGTAATTCTCAACCTTTCATATGTACAGTCTTGTGTTGCAAAATAACCATTTGGCTAACAACCACCATAAATGATGATGGTCCCCAGTGCCTGGTATTTTTACTGTTACTTCTATGTATTTAATATGTTTAGATACATAAGTAATTGATGTTGTATTGCAGTTGCCTTTAGTATTAAATATAGCAACATGCTGTACAGGTGTGTAGCCTAGGAGCAGGTGTGTAACCTGGGTATGTCACAAGCTGCATACAGTCTAGGTTTATGTACATACATTTTCTGATGTTCACATGAGGATGAAACTACATAACAACCGATTTCTCAGAATTCATCCTTGTTACTAAGTGACACATGACTGTTAAAATTACCTAGGACCTTGTTTAAAAAAATGCAGACTCTGACTTAGTCACCCTGGAATAATTTAATAGTTTGCGTTTCTAACAAGCATCTCAGTATTGCCTGAGCTGTTAGTGCATCGATTGTACTTTGAGTGGCAAGACTGTGTAGCCCAAGGAAGAATCTATTACTTGACCTACTTGGAAAAAACAGAAAAGTTCTCTGCTACCTAACCTCCCCTTGCAAAATACCTCATTGTCACACTCAGCCAGGACCTGGTCATATTCACTCAGAGCAACCAAGAAAATGATGGAGGTGACACTCTCGAAGCAATGAATCCATTTCCGTCGTTCAGATCGCTGACCACCAACATCCACCATCCTGCTCAATACAGACAGAAAACACGAAGGTTGGAATACATCACTTTGGAGGAAAGGATACAAGTCGCTATACCATGGAATCAGTGATCTCTATAGAGTCCTCAAATTTTCAGAGTGCAGAGGAATCCTAAGTTTAACACATTTGAGCACCACTGTTTTAGGCAATGAGGGACCACTGAATGTTTCCAAGCTCAGGAAGCCAAAAATGTAAATGAAGTTTCTGAAGACAGAGGTGAATCAGATGGCATACAGAGGAAACTTCCTGAGGACACTGGTTAGGATCCTGCTGCAGTAGTTCAGGAAGAAAACACAAATTTCACTTGGGTTTGAATCCAACCACCCACTGTAGAGTCAAAGGATAGCAGACACAAAAGGAACAGAGTCAAACAATCTTCCAGGTCCTTTCAGCCTTCTTTGGGCCCAATCTTGATTTCAGAGTTTCTCTAATTTATCCACAAATCCTTGCATTAACTCTATGCCACCCCTTCTTCCCTACAAATACCTGCAAGTGCTCTCTGCCTGGTATGGAAATCCAAAGCCTTTACCTGTGTCTTTGGGTGAGATTTCAGGGACTAATAGCCCAAAGATCACAGATTTGAAAGGCCCAGGGGTCAGGCAGTTCGTGAGTCAAATGGAAAAGCTGCAGAGTGGAAAAGCTTATATGCTTGAGAGGTAGGGGCTCTGTCCAAAGGGATGGTTGCTATATCAGGAGTTAAGCGCTGCTGGACAGAGCGCAAGCTCACCATTACCAGGTCCTTGGATGTTTAAAGAGAACTTTGACATCAACTGTTTTAGGTGAAACATCCCAATTTTTAAATGTTAGCTCAGATTTGTTTTTATACTACTGAACAGCAAAGAGAATACATCTGTGGGTCAGATACAGCCCACATATTCTGTTCCATAACTATTGTCTAGAAAGGTGCTTGAGAAGGCCAGAAATCTAACCCTGCAGGTGCAGACACTTTACAATGCTGTGCTCACGGCTGGCTGTCCCACCTCGTCCCACCACACAGCAAGGAATGGAGCTGGGAAGGAACACTACAGTTGTCAAAAGCTTGGGTTCCATAAGGTCATTCTCTAAAGACTTTAATCTCAATGATCAGAATTCTTCAGCCAGAGGGTGAGCAGGAGGAGGTATAGAGCTATAAAATAATAGATGTCACTGGTGGATGATGTTAAACCTACTTATCAGTCTCTAGGAAACAAGGCAAACCTATTTATCAAAGCATGAAGCAGATACTTAGAATAAATTTCTTAAAAAAAAAAAAAAAAACAAATGCAAGCCTTGGGAGGCCCTCACTCTGAGAAGGTTTGGGAGTTGCAAGCAACCCTTGGTTCTCAAAAGGTTTAAATATGGACACACAGGGACGGCCATTAAAATCAGGGATCTGCTAACAAATACACAGGATCTCTTCTGAGTGCCTCCCCAGCACTACAGTTCAGAAGAAACACTGAGATATAACTGTAGATAATATAGGACCTGGATATGGGAGAACTGGGCCTGAAGAAGTATGTGTAATAATAATTCTTGGGAGGAACAAGGGAAATAAATGCAAAAGTGCTTTGAAATTTGCAGTGCTGTGTATATGCCCCCACATTATTATTCATTTTCCCATAATTAAATCAGTGAAGACCTACCCAATTTGTCATAAAAGTACATCCTACATTTGTAGTGGAAATTCATACATTTACACAGCTGTAAGCAGTTTATCCATATCTGAGGTAATTTTACTATAAATTTTTGTATTCTTATTTTTCTCTTTTTTTAAGGATAAAACATAAAGAAATAGAAAGAGAACTATTATCCAACATTAGGGAAAAGACATCAATAGTCAGTATATTCAGTATGTAGGTGACATATATATATATCTGTATGCATGTTACACATAAGATGATTCCAGTTCCCAGAAAGAAATTTCTTTCCTAAGGGCAAAATAGAGTCCCTCTCAATTCTAGAACTTGAAACCTACCACAATCATACATGCCTTGGGACCAAGAGGGTCATTCTGCCTATCACAAGTAACCCCTACTTAGGGATAACACATTTAGGCCTTGGGCAGACAGATTCTTAAATGAGCATGCCCAGAAGACAAACTTACCGAAAAATGATGTTTTCCAAGTCGAATGGATACTCAATGATGCCTGTGGTGGGCACTCGGACACGAAGCACATCTTGCTGTGTTGGCACAAACGATGGCATGGCGATTCGGTCAATGTCAGTCAGGTAACTGTGATGTGAACAAATGAGAAGCCAAGACTCCTTTTAGAGAAGGGAGAGAAATGCCCATCCTACTCAAGGGAAGTCACCCCCAGCTCACAGTGCTACCTACTGAATTCTATCGCTGACTTTCTTGAGAGTCAACTGAGGGTCAGGCCCCAAGCTCTATCACACAGCTGTGGCTGTGAGGGAGACAGCAGGTCTGGAGGACTAGGATGTGGGAAACAGCTCCACCTAGGGACTCTGACCTGCCACCCAAAGGGCCCTCCCACCTGCCCTTAAGGAAGAGCATTAGGTAATGTAGATGCTGCTCTTCAAAGCTTCTGCTCAACAAATTAGATGGAATTTATAAAAAAACACGGATGTAAAGCAGGCCAACAGGAAATTCTTTCAAAGAAACAAGAAGAAAAAGTTTTCCTGTTAAAAACACTAGGAAATGAAACATCTCAAAATAATCCAAAATTTGTCTTAGATTATTAAAGACTTGAACTTAAAATAGATCATTTTTTCTAAGGTGAAATTAGAGGAAACTCTTCAAAAAATGATAAGGCTCTTATAAAAGTCATTTTTAGAAAAATGACTAAATTTTTTAAGGCCCTGGCCAATAATGGAGTTGGTGATTCTGAGCTCCTTCCAAGCCAAGGGCGGCCCTGCCTTCTCCCAGCACAGCATGGATGCCAGAGACTGAGCAGGTCAGCATGAAAGTAAACCAACAGGAACAAGGCCAACCTGGCTCACTGGACAGCCTGAAATTCAGTTTAAGAAGCCAGGCAGTAGGCAGTCTTCTGTGGCCCACCCCATGCCCAGATACAAGCCCAAGGTTTATGACTGTCTTTGCTGAGCAGTACAGTGGTCTCCCCTTACTAAAGGTTTCACTGTCCACGGTTTCAGTTATCCATGGTCATTCGTGATCCAAATGGGAAATTCCAGAAATAAACACCTCATGAGGATCTTTTGGTTTGTTTGGGACAAGGTCTCACTATGTGGCCCAATCTGGCTTCAAGTAATCCTCCTGCCTCAGCTTCCTGAGTAGCTGTGACTGCAGGTGCCACCATACCCAGCAACAATTCATAAACTAAGTCATAATCTGTTCTGAGCAGCATAAAATCTGGTGTCGTCCTACTCTATCCTGCTGTGGACATGAATCATCCATCCCCTTTTCTGGTTTGGGGCATAGTACATACCTATTAGACACTTAGTAGCTGTCTATTACTAGATCAACTGTCACAGTATCACTGCGATGTCCAGGTAACTGATTTAACTAATGTTCCCAATAATTGTTCTATTTTATTGTTGTTAATTTCTCACCTGCCTAGTTTATAAATGAAACTTTTTCTTAGTTAGGTACATATAGGAAAAAATAGCGTCTACACAGGGTTCAATATAATCTGCAATTTCAGGCATCCACAGGGGGGTTCTTAGAATGTACTCCCCATGATAAGGGGGAATCCTGTACGTTGCTGTGTGATTATTTTATTTATATCTCATTCCACCAGGCAGTACCTTTCCTGAGAGTAGAAGGCATTGATTGCCCTATAACCCTTACCACTGTGCCAGGCACATTACAAGCATTCATCAAATAGTAAACACATGTCCATTTGAGTAGACAAAACTAGCAGATGGTTGTGAGATGCTGATGTAGACCAAAGAAGTGCACAGGTGCCTGCATCCTGCAGATTCTCAAGATCAGGCAACCATCATGTTTATGAGTACCATTTTTAATCTATGGCATCTCTGTCCATCCCTCTCAATGAACTTGCCTCGGTTTTCTGGGTTACACTGAATTCCCCAGCAGTTCTATTGGGTCTTCTCCAAATGGATCAAGAGCCATTGCCAATTCCCAGGTCCTTCACAGAGTAAATAACACCAGGCAGTCTCAGGTAGGATCAGGAAGGCCATGGATACCTGGCCTTGAGCTGTCCCTGGCTCACCAGGCTGTCCAGGACCTGGGCAGCCCATACCTCCTTCTTGGAACAATTTCTTCCTCCATCTCTTTTCTTTGCTGATCTAACACCTATTGGAGTTCCTTTTATTTTCCTTCCTTGATGGTATTTTGTTCCTGTACTTAGATTAGTTGTGCCCATCTGGATTAAGGACATTGAACACTCAGCCTAGGACAGACTCCAAAGGGAAGCTGTTGACCACAGAGATAACATTTCCTTTCCTGTACACTGCTTCGTTCAGCCCTTTGGGCAAACTCCCACCCAAACCAGCTTAGAGGGCAATGGTACCTGAAGGGAAAGGGATGGGAATAGGAAGTAAAAGGGATGGATCTTGGGAAATATCTCAAGGCCACCATGATGATGATGTGGGACAGGCAGAAAGCTGAGCTGTAAAAGCAAGGATCACCACCTATTCAAGTAAGACCAAACCATTTGCCCAGTGACCTGGCTGAAGGATGCATTTCCTTGGGAAATTGTTAGATTCCGCGATCTCTATGAGATGGTTTGCATGAAGGACTGTCTAAACAGAAATTTTTCCACCTTTGGGAGTTAGCTATTTAAAACTACAGCTTTAACTATCCAAAATGTGGTATGTAGGTCGTTGGAGTCAGCTGAGATTTCTGGATGCCGGGCCCAGCAGTACTTGGCTCTGCCACGAGAGGGCAGCACCAGATCAGCAGCGACTACCACCGGTGGACCCTGATTTTAGGTTTTCGTGCAGTTGGACCTGCTGTCTTCTGATCAGGCAACCAGAAAGACAGAGATATGGAAAGGAAGAAAGTGAAAAACCAGAAACAAGTATATTCCTTGCTTAAATCATTTCAACACCCCAAATCAGATCCACCCACTAACAGAACCTCAAATTTGAGCATTTTATTGAAAATTAAACACATAACAGTGAGGAAAAATTGGGTCTCTGCCAAGAAGGAAATTTGGGGATCCTCAAAGATGGAAGGTTTTCAGGGGATGGTAAGAACACCAAGAAGGGAGTGATAACAAAAACAGAGGGAGGTGGTGTTGCCACTGAGCCCTTCCACTTACGCAAGCAGCAAGAAGCTCCCCTGAAGCATGACTGTGTTTGCCTAAAAGCCCGCCTCCCCCCCCCCAAGGCAGCTGTGGCCGGAGCTCTGTACTCACTATTTGGCAGAGTCTGACAGCTGGTACTCCCGCCTCCTGTCATAACACTCCTGGATTCCTGGATCCTGCCAGAGCTGCTTGATGGCTTCCACCTGGTCCCTGCAGAGCACTGAGACCTTGTCAACTTCCACTTCTTTGATTATCTGGGCATTTTCCTACTCAAAGAAAAGAATTTTTCATTAGACAAAAAAAAGTCAGCTGCTAGGTGATTTAAGAATAAGGACTTGCCCTGACCCATGGATCTCACTAGGTGTGGAGGTGGAGAGGCTCATGGCTGGGGCTGTTGACAGCCTTGCCACTCAGCTGCAGCCACAGTAAGTGGAGGTGATGCAGCTGTTCATCTCAGCAGAAAGCAACAGAGTCCACGACCTTCAGGTCTAGCAGTGCTTGGGGATGGTTCCATCGGCATTAAATTCCACGTGATGACACACAGGACTATCATCCAACTAGCAAACATGCTGCTCATTCGAGTACCTACAAAACCAGCAATTTAAAAATAACATCATAACAAGGGTTGGTTAGTGGAAGCGGGTCCTTGCTGGGTGCAAGCAATAAGGGGGTGCACTGTCTTGGAGAATCCAAAACAATACCATCATTTGCTTTTTCTTCTCTGTCCTTTATTTTAAAAAAAAATTATAATAGACGACTTTCTAGAGTAGTTTAAAGGTCATAGCAAAAATGAGGGGAAAGTACAGAAAGTTCCCACACAGCCTGCTTTTTATTATCATGAGTCAGTGATTAAATTCTTTCCCACTGTGTGAACCACCCCCATTGTACCCCCTCTGCACACCACTGAATTAGCTATATTTATTATTGTCATGATTATTAAATAATAATTACTCTAATACTGTTGTTTGATTATTGCAGTAATTGTTATGGTCATTTTTCCTAGAATTATTACTACTAGAGCAGTTACCATTTATTAGCTACTTACCATGTGCCAAAGACACTATAGAACATTATCTCACTTAATCAGTGGAAGGCCCACACAAGGCCAGAGATCCTTCCAAACCTTAGAAAATGAAAATGATCCCATTGGCCTGCATCCACAACATTTCCCAGAGACTCAACATCCCTTCCTTGGCTGCAAGTTGCAGCAGACAAGCAAAGCCTGCTGAGGGAGACAAGACCCTGGTCCCTTCTCCCCGCCCCCCTCATCTTCCTGCATCTCACACCTATTACATCATGGAGATCTGGCCATTCAACGGCAGATGTGGGTTGGCAAAGTGTCCATTTGGGGCTGTGAGCTCAAATACATATGGCACCCTGTGAACGTCGCTTTCAGCTTGCATTGTTCATCCAACAGGAAGCTGGAGCAGGGAGTCTCATAGACTCACTTGGCTCAGAGTGAACCTCTACGGGCTGTATTTATAGAAACGTGCCTTTGCCCCACATCCATTGTAAAACTGAATGAACTCTCCTCCCAGGCTGTGGGATCCTCAGCCAGGCAGGATCTCAAGCTAGAAAGAGGCAGGGTGGATTGGCAGAAAGTGCCCTGGACCAGGAGTCAGGACCATCAGTTCCAAGCCATGCAGTTGGGAGTTAAAAAATTCCCTGTCTTGGTGTCCTTGTTTGTTTAAAAAGAAATACTTAGTGATTTTCAGGGGAACCTGAATTATAAAGTACCAAATCTTACATTTTTTTAGCATTAGCCTTATTACTGTAGCAGTTGTCTTGTAAACAACAACAAATATATATATATATGAAATGTATTAATAGTCCTTAAACCTCAACATCTCATGCCTCCTGCTGGCACACTGTGTCGTCTGCACATTCCTGGTTAGAGAGATGAGGAAGACATGTCCCTGACAGAGTAAGCCACAAGCAGATGCCTCCCACTTCCTCCCTTTCTCTAGCCACCCACTCTCCCCACGAACAGGATTCAGATGGTCTCACCACTCTGTGAAAGTTCTACTCTAAATTTAAAATCTGTTTTCTTCTTGGTCTTCAAGACAACTCAGGAAGTGCCCCAAGAACACAGCCAATGTCTTGCTTGTTCTTATAGCCCAGAGCCTAGTGCAGTGCCTGGCAAATAATAGGTATCTCTGCTGATGTGTGCATTCAATAAACATTTGTGATACATATAAAATTTATCTAACAGAAAAATCCTAAGTAACCAACAGCCAAAGAATGCAAGGACAGGGTGCCAGGAGCCTGTGCAGGTGGCCATGGGAGCACAAAGAAGCTTGGGGATGTCTCCGAGGGGGACACGCCCTGGTGGGTCTTGGCTATTTGTCTTCCTGATTCTGCCCCTGGTTGAAGGTGGCATTCTGGTGGCAGTTGGCATCCTTGTTTCTTGTGCCCTATGTCTCTTAGGCTGCACTCCTAAATGTACCTGTTAAATGCAACTTAGCCACCAAGAATCAGTGCTGTGACAGTTAGGGATGTTACAGATATATTTCTCTCTCCCTTATGACCCAAGGATTTTACCTTCTGCTTTATGAAATGAGGGGAAATAACTTTCATTTTTTTTGGAGAAGAAATTTTAAAAACCCAGTAATTCACCACCTTCCCTTTTTACCCTCCTGTGGTGATGGTAGAAGAGTCAAGATGGACCCTCTATCAACCAGGGTTCCCAAGAGATTTCAATGAGCAGAGATACCCTAACACACCACAGCAGACATGTTGCATGAGTGAGAACTTGACTTTTAAGTTGTAATCAACAGTGAGTTGAGTCAGCTGAACTTTAGGGACAGTTTTCTACTACAGTATAACCTGCTGTGTGCATCCTGACTAACACATGCTGCAGCGGAGAAGCCCAGCCCTGGGCTCTCCCAGTGGAGAGAGAGCAGATGTTAGAGAGGTACCAGAGAGGAATGCGGGTTTCCACAGAGGCTACCCAGGGAAGGAGTGGATCTGAGCTCTCTTTGAAGGCCCAGCCAGGAGAGAGATTGTTCAGCTAAGTGAGGGGATTTGGGGGGACTCTGGCTTGAAAGAGGAGGAGAGCTCAGGCTCTTGAGAAGCTCAGTAGGAGAGGGGTTTGGAACAGACTGCACTCACAAGGCCCCGAAGCAGTTCAAGTTCAGAGAACTCTTTTCTGTCATCAGCTCCTTCTGGTTGGTTTTCCTACCTCCTACCAATGAAAATCCTTTTCTTTTTTTCTTTTCTTTTTTTAATTTCTCATTTTGAAATAATTGAAGACTTAACAAAATGCGGAGCAAATGGTTCAAAGACTTCCTCTATGCCTTTCTTCCAAGAGTGGTCTAATGTTAATAGCTTGCTACCTTCCTTATCATGCATTCCCTCTCCAACATGTCCGTGCACCTAGACACGCATTCGCCCATGCCTGTCAACACACACGTATATCTTTTTCCTGATTATTTGAGCGTAAGTTGCAGATACCTTGCCTCTATTTGTAAACACTTTAGTGTGGTTTTCTCCTGCGTAACTACAGTACAACAATCAGAATCATGATATCAGCCTTGACACAACATTATTATCTAACTTTCAGACCTTGCTCAAGGTTTGCCATTTGTTCCATTACTCATCTCAAGGCTATCACTCCCTCCTCTAGGATCTGACCTGTTGAAGGAGGACGTAGTGTTCTTCGTGGGATCACTAGTTCATGCAAGCTGTTAGAACAAAGAAAGCTTTATTCTAACTTGTATTGATTCAGCCCCATTTTAAATACAAGTTAGAACAAGAATTCAGACTCTCACCTGTGGAGAGGATGCTCTGCCCCCCCCCCCAAAAAAAAAAAAAAAACATCCCTTATCTTGTCTGGAACCCAATCTAGGGTCACATGTGTCACATCTCTTTAGTTTCCATCTGGAAATTGTTTTTCCAGATGAAAAATTGTTTTTGTCACTCTGGGCAAGAAGAGCCAAACAAGTGTCTATGTTTTAATTGCAAGTCATTATGAGGATGGCTGGTAGACAGTTGAGGCCCCGGAGAATGTTCCATCAGCAAGTATTAGGGAGGCTGGCAGAAGGAGAGTGATCTGCCGTGGAGCACACCTGTGATTCCAGCTACTCAGGAGCCTGAGGGAGGAGTATCACAAGTTCTCTAAGTTACCTTAGCAACTTACACCCCATCTCAAAATAAAATTTAGAAAGAAAAAAGGCCTGGGGTGTAACTCAGCGGTAGACTGCTTGCCTAGCATGCTCAAGATCTTGGGTTCAATCCCCAGCACTACAAAAAAATAAATTACCTTTTTTTAAACAAAAATGTTTATTGAAATATGAGATAAATGACTTTTGTACATGATCAACAATGACTGAACATTATAAGAGTGTGATATTGTGCATATTTCTCTCTGATGTGTCTCAAATGCAGGAGTTTGGGCATTTCCAAGTGCGTTGTCTCGACAACGCACAGACAGAGCAAGGGGCCCCCATGCAATAGGAGAAAGCTTTGTAACATTTTAAGTCTGGCTTCTTCATCTCATAGAAAGAGGGGACAAATGTGAGAAGACGATCAAGGTTGGGAGAATGTTAGCCTTGTTGTGCTGAGTTGGAGATGACCAGCATCTATAAGTGATGTTCAGGAAGCAGATGAGTTAAGTGTCTGTAGCTTATGGTAAATAGAGCCCCAAGCCAAAGTAGCACACTGAGCTGAAATTGCCTGGAACACTTTTTTAACCAAAAAGGGGGAAAAAAATCAACCTCGAAGAGTATTACAGGAGCAAATCCAGGGTGTTCAGAAATGTAACCAGGCTCTTGAAGCACAGAGCTCAATGCTGACTTTTCCTCCTTTTTTTTTTTCTTCATTCTCAAATCATTAGTTTCACTGCTTTGAAGGGGGAACACAGAAAACAGATGTCCTCCACGTGTGTTCTGCTCAGAAATTCCCAGGCCTGTAGTAAAAGGAGATGCTGATGGAGTAGCGCCTTGCTGGCTTCATGCAGGGACCCACGGCTGCTGGTGACAGTCCCTGTCAGGCACAGTGAGCCCTTCTGGCTGGGACCCAGAGCCCAGCAGGCTGCCTAACCTCCACCAGGCCCCCTCCATGCAGTTCCCACATCATTAACATGCCCAGACAGTGGGGCCTGTGCCTTCCCTGCAGGGCTGACTTTCTCACTCACTAGAGGCAATGTCACCTCCCCAAATCAGAGGGCTAGAGCTCTTGATTCTTTGGAGAGACAATTATACATTTTCATAATTTTTGTTGATGTATTTTAACTGACAAACCAAAAATTGCACTTATGGCATATAACATAATTTTTAGTATGCCTGTACATTATAGAATGGCTAAATCAAGTTAGTTAACATAATATTACCTCACACACTTTTTTGTAGTGAAAACCCTTAAAATATATTCTAGCAATGTTCAAGTGCATAATACATTGTTATCCACTTAGCACCAGGAGGTACAGTACATCTTGAACACCTTCCTTTTGTCTAGCTGTGACATTTTCATTGAAATTAATATTCATTAAATATATTATAGATGATAAAAACCTAACAGTATTTTGGTTTACCCATAAACTTAACATGCTTTGTAAAAACAAGTGAGATTAAAGCATGATTAAGAATGAAAGTTCACTGCAGCATCATATTTCCAATTTTTATGCAATCACCCCTACTCCTTTCAATAATGACATCAAGGTTCAGAATGACACTACATATTGTATTAAACAAAAGTTATGAAGTAAAATTTCAGTACTTATAACCAACAGCTATTAAGGCCTCTCCAGCTGGGCTTGGTGGCATATGCCTGTAATCCTAGCACCTTGGGAGGCTGAGGCAAGAGGATTGTGAGTTCAAAGCCACCCTCGGCAATGTAGCATGGCCCTAAGCAACTCAGTGAGACCCTGTCTCCAAATAATATTTATTTATATATTTTTAAAAGGTGCTGGGGATGTGGCACGATGGTTGAGTGCCCCTGAGTTCAACCCCCAGTACCAACAACAACAACAACAACAAAGCCTCTTGACCATTGTATTATAAAGAAAATGCAAGCTGGGTGTGGTGGTACCTGCCTGTAGTTTAATCTACTCAGGAGGCAAATGTAGCAGGATCACTTGAGCCCAGGAGTTTGGGGCCAGCCTGAGCAACACTGTGAGACCCTGACTCTTCAGAAAATGCCAGTTAATGATGCCTCCAAATGTTTTCCCCACAGAAAATAACAAAGGATGACTTTTGCCAGTAAATGGATGGATCTAAAGATTATCATGTTAAGTGAAATAAGCCAAAAACAAAAGAAAACCCCAAAGGCCTAATGTTCTCTTGGATATGTGGATGCTAAAACACAATAAGAGGGGTGAAATTAGGGAAGAACAGAAGTACTTTGGATAAGACAAAGGAGAATGAAAGGAAGGGAGGGGGTTTGGGAACAAGAAAAACAATAGAATAAATCAGACATCACTTTCCTATGTTCACATATGAACACACAACCAGTGTAATTCTACATCATGTACAACCACAAGAATGGGAATTTCTACTCCATGTATGTGTAATATGTCAAAACACATTCTACTGTCATGTATAAAAAGAGCAAATAAAAAAATTTAAAAATCAAAAAAAAAAAAAAAAAAGAAAAAGAAAATAACAGAGGAACTCTGCTTCTGATGAAGGACAACTAGAGAATTTGGACTGATTATCCTACCAAGAGCAGCTACAAGTGGTCCACGTAATATTTCTTTAAATATGCTCGAATGTATTAGATAGCTAAGAAATAGTAAATAATTGCTGATGCATAACTCAGGGGTGGATGAGAGGCTGAGCCCAGCACGTGGGAGGCCTTTCCTGGGGTTTCTGCTCATTCTGGAAGGGCAGAGACAGGTCAGCAGCTCCTGTTTCAGTATCACAGGGCCGGCACAACAGGGGCTGAAGGTGAAGGGCTAGCAGAGCACAAGGCCCTCACAAGTCCTCGGGCCCTGGGTCAAGGCTACAGGGCAGCCCTCAGGAGGCTGCTGCTCAGCCTGGAATCGTCAGTCTCAGAAATCAACCATCCCCAGACACCTGGCAGAAGAAAAGGAAGCACCCTTTTGGAGTATGGAAGATAACATTTCCACATCCTCTAATTACTTCTTCAAATAAGTGTTCAGAACACACCAAAAATAATGAAGCCTAAGAGAACTCCAGAGAAAGAGCTAGTGAAAGATGGCAAAGGCAATATGTAAAGCAGTATGGAGATTCCTGGGAAAGCTGGGAATGGAACCACCATTTGACCCAGCTATTGCCCTTCTCGGACTATTCCCTGAAGACCTTAAAAGAGCATGCTACACGGATACTGCCACATCGATGTTCATAGCAGCACAATTCACAATAGCTAGACTGTGGAACCAACCCTGATGCCCCTCAATAGATGAATGGATAAAAAAAAATGTGGCATTTATACACAATGGAGTACTATGCAGCACTAAAAAATGACAAAATCATGGAATTTGCAGGGAAATGGATGGCATTAGAGCAGATTATGCTAAGTGAAGCTAGCCAATCCCTAAAAAACAAATGCCAAATGTCTTCTTTGATATAATGAGAGCAACCAAGAACAGAGCAGGGAGGAAGAGCAGGAGGAAAAGATTAACATTAAATAGAGTCATGAGGTGGAACGGAAAGGGAGAGAAAAGGGAAATTGCATGGAACTGGAAGGAGACCCTCATTGTTATACAAAATTACATATAAGAGGTTGTGAGGGGAATGGGAAAAAATAAGAAGAGAAATGAATTACAGTAGATGGGGTAGAGAGAGAAGATGGGAGGGGAGTGGAGGGGGGATAGTAGAGGATAGGAAAGGTAGCAGAATACAACAGTTACTATTATGACATTATGTAAAAATGTGGATGTGTAACCAATGTGATTCTGCAATCTTTGTAATGTTTTGAATAACCAATAAAAAAATTAAATTAAATTAAAAAAAAAGATGGCAAAGGGTGTGCCTGCCAACCTACCATTCACCTAGTCAGGAGGCACCTGGCTGCAGCCACCATCCATCCTCATGGAGATACTCTTGCATTAACTCTCACATGAGCTTTTGGGGGATGCCACTAATCTAAACCATAAGAGATGGATTAACATTGCCCTGGTGGGAGGAGAAGAGAGCTGTCTCCCCTTTTTGCTAGTATAGATATGGATCCCTGACTGTGCTGGCCACTCCTGACAGCACTTCCTAAGGGAGGAAACTGGGTCTGCTCTCGGCAACATCACATTCACATAACGTTCCTTCTCCTAAGATGTGTTGGAAAGAACTTGAATCCCTCAACCTCCAAGGGAGCAGAACATATTTGAAGTATAATTTATCAAAAAGCATCTGGTAGCCCCTGCCCCTATCCTCAAAAAGGCAACATCCTTCTATAATAGTCCCTTTGTATCTCAGGGGATTGTTTCCAGGACCCCTTGTGGGTAACCAAATCCAAGTCCCTTACATAAAATGGCACCGCATTAGCATCGAATCTATGCACATCCTGCTACATAGTTTAAATCATCTCTAGATTGCTTCCAATATCCAATACAATGTAAGTGCTATAAGAATAGTTGTCACTATTCCCTAAACAATACAAGAAAAATAAAAGCTTGTGCATGTTCAGTAGAGGTATAGTCTCAATATATGTATGGTTTTTTCGTGTTTCTGTTTTCCCCAAATATTTTTGATCTGCAATTGGTTGAATCTGTGAATGGAACCCACAGATTGGGGGGGGGGGGACTCTATTTGACCAATGGAAGCCACCTCTTAGAAAACCATTTGTTTGGGCCAGTAAAATTGCATGTACACAGAGGCGATATGATACAGTTCTATTACATACCAAGACAGGGTTTTCTGTCCCTGTCACCGTTTTGGTCCTCCTCCCTTAGCTTTTGAAGAGTTTTTAGTTTTTTAGCACATGGAATTTGTGTTATAAGTTTGATTTTTGTTACAGTTTGATTTTGCCAGAGAAGGTCTGTCCTTCATAATTACTTCTCAGTTTCTTTTCTTTATCCTGACTGAATCCAAACACGTCATTATTAGTAAGGAATGACCAAAGACCCTCTAAGTCAGTGTGTTAGAAAAACAGGTTTATTTTGTACTCCTTCACAGTCCAGCCTGAGTCCAGGGTGGGTGTGGGGAGGACTCTGTTCCACACAGTGACCCAGGAACCCAGGTTCACTACAGCAAATGGCTCACCAACTCCCAGGGCCCTAGGGTCTCTCACTAGATATTTGCACCTGGTCTTCAAGGGAGAAGAAATAGTGTAGAGCAGTAAGTTCTATGGGCGGGTGCTGGGCAGGGTGGACTTCACTTCTGAATACAGTTCATTGGACGGAACTAATTGAAAGCTTCCACCTGAGTGCAAGGGAAGCTGGGAAATGTCTTCCTGTGTGCTCGGGTGAAGAGGAAGACAGAATCTGATGAATGGAGAGCATTGTCTCTGACACAGATTCTTGAAATTTCTCTCTTACCACAGTGACTTCTGACATTTGGAATGATGCCGGCAGGTACTTTTGTATAGACTGGTTAATTTGCAGCCAGTGGGCCAAATCCAGCTCACTGCCCGTTTTTGTAAATAAAGTTCTCCTGGAGTGCAGCCATGCCCTGTCATCCTCTGCCTGCTTTCCCATCTGAAATAGCAGTATCAGGCGGTTGTGATGGAGCCTGTATGGTCTCACAAGGCCTCACAGGCTATCTGGCCCTGTAGGGAAAATGTTCACCAACCCCTGGAAGAGACGGGTAATGTATGATTAAGTGTGCTCAAGTAGTACACTACTATAACCTTAATTCTCTCATTTCATTCAACAAGCATGTATTTATGAAGCACCAACTCTCCTAGGAATTACACAGGTACAAGTATGTGACTATGGTAAAATATTGCCCAACATGTTTACGCTGGAGCTTATGGTCTTGCTAGAGATGATGGTAACCTGTGCAGGGTGTGAGAAAGGAGCCATTTAAAATTAGCCATTTAAAATATATATATATCACCCAGTGGAACAAGCTGGAATTGTCTTGATTCAGAAAATTTAGAAAATTTCCCCAGTTCTTTTTCCCTTACTTACTTTCCTAAGCAAGTTACTTTGTCATATACTAGTTTCCTGGAGGTTTCATGTTGCAATTGCTTGTTCTTATAAAGTCTATATTGTGATAACCAGCCCAGGGCCAGTAACCAGATATTTCCAAAGAACTTGAAATCCAAGACAACAGGCTGGTCTCACAGAGGTAGATGGCACCATAATTCTCCATGGGTCACAGCTGATTCTCAGGAGAAGCTAGTGGTTTCTTCCCTGCGACCCCCCAGACTGCTTTAAAACAACTCCAAAATCTTCTCCCAACTCCCTATTAACAAACTTTACACTCAAATGAAAAGGGAAGGAAATGTCATTCAGTCACCAGCTAGACAGGTACGCCCAAGGCTGAGCAGAAGAACAAACAGTAAGAAATGAAGTTCTTTGATTTCACTAAACTGGAGTCCTAACTGGACATCTCTCTCCCATAAGCTCATCTTAGGCCCAGATATACTTCTAGAAATTTCCCTGTGTGTGCCTCATAGTGATTTAGAACCTTCCCTCCTCCCTGCCTAGACATGAACATTAGCAACCACAAGAGCACACACAGGGGTTGCAGGCAGACTGGATGGAAGGACATTTGCAGAAAGTATGACATTTGGAGAAAATGTTTGTAGAACTTTAAGATGCTTGAGGAGAGAAATACTCAGCACTGAGGCCAGTAGGTTTCCTCAGTTACCTGATGACAGGGCTGAAGGACATTTGGTACAAGGGCAAATGTCCTCACGTCCTCAGGACTTTGTCCCAGAGACTGCAGGATTCTGGGGCTTTAGAATTCTGGTTTCAGCTGTTCAGAACTACCCTTTTCTATCTTCATCCTGGGTTATTTATCCCACTGGTCTTGAGTCTTAATTTACAAAATGGGATACAGGAAGGCAAGATGAGGAGGTTCTTCTATGTCTAAACATTTCTTCTCCCTGGGATGCATGTTCAGTCCCAGCAAAATACAGAGTGCTCAGCTCTTTATAGGCTTTTAGTAGAGGACAATGATTGTAACCCCACCTCCAGGCTTTTCCCTCCTACCTTCCCAAACACGCTCCTCATGTGCTGCCTGGAAGTAACCAAGAAGTCCATGCAATCTTCATTATTCACAGATTCCATGTTTGTGAACTCATCTATTCACTAAACTGTATTCGTAACCCCCAAATCAAACAGATGGCACTTCCACAGTCATTCTCTGAGTATAGAATAGCAAAATATCCTAGTTGCCTGATAAGTATGTTCTCAACAAAGGTGGGATGTGGCCAGGCTCTGCCTCCTTATCTTGAACTGTTAACTAGTATTCTTTGCATGGTCCACCCAGCCTTATGTTTTTCGCACTTTCATAGAAATTTTACTGACTAAAATGATCCCTGAGGAGAGTGCTAAAGAGGTGTCTGGTATTCCTAAGCACAAGAAGGCTGAGCTGTGTCTTTAGAGAAAAAGTAAATGTGTCACGTTAGCTTCCTTCAGGCCTGGAGGCACTCAGGATGTAAGCTCAGTAAGGGGTAAAATTCACCCAGGTTCTAAGACCTCATTGGTAAAGTAAGATGGGAAGGTGGAGGGAAAGTGATCATTTCAATACTAACATTCTATAACCCAGGAATGAACCCTTTAGTTATAAAGTTTCATAAATATTTAGTGTTATAGACACCCTTTCTTTCAAATTATAGGGGAAAACAAACCCTCTCCCGAAAGTCCACTCTGTACAGAAAGCCCAAAACCAATCATCACAGTTCAGGGAAGGATGAGTGAGCCAGACCTCATTGAGGATGCAAGAAATTACCACCAAGAGCAAGGACCAGCCACAGCCCATAGCCACCAAGGATGAGATGCAGGGTGAAGGCTGCTCTGGGTTGGCCCTTGAAATCATCAAACTGACCAATATTTTGGCTCTTCTCTCAATTCTGTTTCACATGTCTTCAAAACAACTGGGGAGACAGCCACAGTTACACCCAAATGATAAAATCAGTCCAACTGTTTTCTCTTTTATCTCACACAAACTTTCATCAGTGACCCCCGAGGGCTCTGGACCAAGACAGTTCCAGATGGAATGTGCCAACATGCCACAAAGCTACTCAGCCACTCTTCCCTATGGGAATGAAGATCTCTGCTGTCATCAGGTAACCGAGGAAACCTACTGGCCTCAGTGCTGAGTATTTCTCTCCTCGAGCATCTTAAAGTTCTACAAACATTCTCTCCAAATTTCATACTTTCTGCAAAAATAAAATCCCTACCAAGCAACCAGCCCAGCACATCTAGGTGGGTAGCAGATTATTCGTGTAAAAACATAGACACAGGCAGTCTCTTAAAATCCCCCAGTCCAACAGCATTCCATTCAATAGAGTGAACAGCATGCTTACTACGAGCTAGGTTTCTCGCTAGGCTCCAGGGGAAACAGACATTAATTTGCAGAGCTGACTAAACAGGGACACCATCCAGCAGGAGACTGGACTGTTGGATCCAGATTCTCCTAGAAATGTCCTTGTCCTGCCATGGGTATGGGATAGGCATCTACTAAAACCACAGTCCCAGAGGGACATCAAGATTCACCGAAGTCACCCACTCATGTGATACATGAAGCATGTAGATTTGCTGCTAAGTAGAAGCAAAGAATATCTGCACTGGAGACACGGTGGAGAGTTTAGTCTCTGCTGTCTAACTCTTATCAGTGTTGAAACTAATGATATTTATGAATGGCTTTTCTAAAGCACACACAGTCCAGCTCGGCCTTTATTAGCATTTCCCAGAGTGGCATATTATTGTGTAAAACACTATAAAATGTTGCAAGCATCCTTAAAAAAAAATTCTATGTCCAAATAAGTTTAGGACCAGGCCTGAAACAACATTACCCACTGCCTTTTTTTTTTTTTTTTTAACTGTGGAGCTTCTCAAGAGTGTGTGCAAGTTCACGTACTCTTCGGGGTCAGGGATCTGCTGTGGTCTCAATGTTTGTGTCCCTCTAAAATCCCTATCCTTAAATCTAACCCCTAACGTGTTGGTATTGAAAGATAAGGTCTCTGGGAGGTGGCAAGTCCATGAGAACAGAGCCCTCATGAGTAGGATGAGTGTTCTTATAAAAGAGGGCCTCGGGGAGGTTGCCACTCTGTCCACCAAGTGAGGACACAGCAGTAAGGTGCCATCTGGGAGAAGTGGTCCTCACCAGCCACCAAACCTTCTGGCTCCTTCATCTTGGACTCCCCAGCCTCCAGAACCGTAAGCAATCAATTCTGTTATTTATAAATTTCCCAGTTCAAGGTATTTTGTTATAATAGCCTACACCAAGTTAAGAGCTTGATCTCATTTCTTCACTGCTGTACCCTCAAGTGCCTAGATTCATGGCAGGCACATCAGTATTCTTTGAAAAGAGAAAGTGATATAAAAGATCTTTACATTGAGTCAATATTGATGAAATATATTAAAGTCAAGGAGAAATGTGCACTAACAGTCTATAACAGTTCATGAAAATATGTGACTATGCATGCCAAGTTCTAAAACTTCGAGTTTTATTTCCACATATTTTATGGCACATATTTATAATAGAAAAAAACACCACCATGAAACTACAATAGGATGCCATTAACAAAGGGACTGAACTGAGAGAACATGAGCTGTCATGAGCCTGTGCATCCGCGACAAACAGAAGGTTGCTGAGCAGGGAGGACCAAATACCACATAGAACTTTAATACAGAGCACTTCTGGGATATGCTACTTGCTGAACCAATGCATCAGTGAGCATCTGAAGCCCCACTTTGTCATGGGGTACAACTGGCCCAGACCTCAGACAATTCCATGGTTTAGAAAGTTGGCTCCCTACATTTTTTGTTAATTTCGGGGAGGGGGGTTGTTAAATCTTCACATAGTTCAGTGTCTATTCTCAATTACCCAGGCACAAAGCTCTGCCCCTTTATTCAGAGCAACCAGTCTGCTCAGTCTTGAGTTCCACAAGAGAAGGTCGCATGGCACAGCCCCCTACTGTCTCAGGTTAGTTCTAATCTCCCACCTTCTAGCTCCACTACCCACTGCAGCTTGGGATTCAGAGATCCCAAATTCTTTACCTTTTCTTATAAGAGTGACTTCCCCTTTCCTCTGCCATTCAGATACAAGACAGAAGGGCTCAGATCATAACCTCCATCGCTTCAAGCCCAGACCTATTTTTTGAAACTCCTTTCCTTTTGGGTGGTCCACGGTCCATTCTCCCAACTTCTGTTTACAGCTGCCCCTAGGGGAAGGACCTTTCTCCCAACGTGTGCATCTTGGCAGGTCTGTTTATTCAGGTGTCCTGCTCTCCCATGGCTAAGTGCCAGGTTGCTCACACTTTGGCAAGACCATACTTCAAGCAGAGTTATGTGATAATCTTGAGAGAAAGAGTAGATTGGATTCTTTAGTTTGGGTGGCAATGGGGCCATCAAGGTTTTTCTAGGTAGTGAGACCTGAGGAATTTCCAGGTTCCTCCCCACCCGGAGGCTGTATCTTCAGCCTGCTTCTTGCTACAGCCATCCCATAAACTGTCTTCTGCATGTAATTGCCAATTCATTTCTGTTACTACAACCAAAAAAAAAAAAACTGGCTCTTGGCTCTTTCTGCCTCTCTAATGTGAACAGACAGGGTTTGAGAAAAAGAAAACTTTCCTTTTTTTTTATTAACATCTCCCTTTATTAATGTTATATTAACTCTAGTTTGGGAAATGCCCTTAGATAATTGGGTTTTATTTCCAAATCAATCCAGCAACCATTGACTTTAAAATTATGGTCTGTATTGGCTTTCTATATGTAAAAAATATCACACATTTATGATCCTGTTTCCTGCAGGTCAGAAGTCCAGGCACAGCATGAGTGGATTAGGCTCAGGGTCTCCCAAAACTGAAATCAGGATGTTTGCTGGGCTGTTCTGTTTCTGGAGCTCAGGGTCCTCTCTTTCAAGCTCATTTGGTTTATTGGTAGAATTCAATTCCTCATCAATATAGGACTGAGATTTCTATTCTCTGGCTGTCACCCAAAGGTCTGGTTCAGCTCCTAGAGGCCACTCTCAGTTCCAAGCCAAGAAGCCCTCTCACAGTATCCCAGCTCCCTTCTTCAAGGTTGGCAAGAGATTCTTCCCAAACTCTAGATCTTCTTCCATGGAAAATTAGGTCAGCCACCCAGGGTAATTTCTGTTTTCATTAACTTGAAGTCAGCTGATTAGGAATTAACACCTTGAAAGCCCTTTCACCTTGGTTCCATCATATAATCCAGTCATGGGAGACACAGCCATCGTAGCCCTGCACACACTCACAGGATGTATCATGAATGACGTGTCTGCCGGGGTTGTGAGTCTTGGGGGCTATCTCAGAATTCTGCCCAGCACATGTTCTCAGTCGCAGTTCTGGGAGCATAACTGCATTTTACTTTTCCCTTGGCTTATCTTAGAGGAGTGCCCACATGATCCACATGGGGCTGTTGGGGTTACAGTTTCCTACAGCAGTTCACATTTGCTGGATGATGCCCTCCCATAAAAAGATACGTTTTTGGAATTAAGACTCAAGAACATTATGGCTTGCTGAGGGAGTAGTAGGTTTTACTTTGTTGTACAGAGGAATCAGCGGCTATGGATGTTAGCATTATGGTCTATATTATGGACTTAGTCATGGCTCTCTTTTCCCATTAACTACGGGGAAGCTTGGAAATGAATATGTGTTAAGTCTAAGTAACTCATTAGAAGTTTAGGGGTTCTCGTGTCCTATACTGCCTGTGTTTTTATTTCACCCAGCCTCACCCTTTAAACTTAATTCAAACATTAATTTTGTCAATGGGTGTTTTTGTTCAGTAGATATTCTTGTAAGCAACCTCCAGTGTATCATAAGGAGAGAGGGTATAAATATAATCGAATAAAAAAATAGCTAATATAAAATGAGTCACTATGTGATATCATATGACCTAATGTAAGCATTGTCTCATTTAATCCTCACAACCCTATGAAATTTAATACTTTACTATCCCTGTTTAATAGATGAGGCTTCAGAGAGTAGTGGTAAATGATCATGCCAGTCCAGGTGTGACTGACCACACAGCCTGGACTATTAGGAGACCACACCCAACTTATTTAAATACATTTGAAAGGGAAGAAGGAGCAGGGACAATGACTACCTATGAAACCCTCCAGACTAGAAAGAGACTGTCATATGTATTGTAACAACCAGAGGAATTGTTTCCTGCACACCTTGCCAAGCCACTGTTTTTATGCAACCTAAAACAATGTTCTCTAGGCTACAGAATTCAACAGGGGCTTTCAGAGATTTAAAAAGTGGGGAGGGTTTTGGAGATAAATTTTTCCAAACAAGTGTAAGAGAGCATCTGACACCAACCGTTTCCATGTAGAAGACTCCCAAGTACACACCTTACAACTAAGGAGTAACATTCTTCTTAAAACAGAATATGGAAAACAATTAGTAATACATGGTAAGAAGCCATACCATTGTTTCCAGTTCACAATTTTTTTTAACTTTTAAAGGATATTATTTATACAATAATCAGTTCTTAAAACCAATGTTTGTTTCTAATAGTTTATATAAATGTCAATTTCAATGTGATGATTACAGAAAAATAAGCACTGCTGGTTAGTTTGTATACTTTGTGTGACCAAATGACAGGAAAGTGCTGGACCATGTATTTCATGCCCCTATGGCTCATGGTGCCATCTAGTGGCAGATTTCCTAACTGCATGTCCATTGAAAGGCAAGACTCCATGGGGCTGACTGCAGACCCAATCTGTAAAATAATAGCCAGAATGATGTGGGTTTTACCTTGAATTTTATCTCAGAGTTCATTTGAAGGTAAGAACCCAGAAATTCTCATTCTTTGAGAGCTATAGAATAAAAGAGAGACTGAGAGTTTAGCAGAAGGCATATATCTTTGCTACTTTGTTTGATTGGGGGGGAGGGTACCAAGGATTGAACCCAGGGGTGTTTAACCACTGAGCAACATCCCCAGCCCTTTTTATTTTTATCTTGAGACAGAGTCTTGCTAAAGTGCTCAGGGCCTTGCTAAGTTCCCGAGGCTGGCTTTGAACTTGAGATCCTCCTGCCTTAGTCTCCCAAGTTGCTGGGATTGCAGGTATGCAACATTGCACTCAGCTTTTACTACTACATTTAAAAAGCTAGTAGAATATTAATCAACAGCACAGATTCACTTGTTCTATAAGTTCTAAAAAGAGGACAACCGCATTCTATAAATTCAAATTTTATCTGTAGCCCTCTGAAGTATATAAAAATTGGCAAAAAAAAAAGTTGTTTTCACTAGTCTTTTTTTTATCATTTATTTATTTTTATTTTTTTATTGGTTGTTCACAACATTACAAAGCTCTTGACATATCATATTTCATACATTAGATTGAAGTGGGTTATGAACCCCCAATTTTACCCCAAACGCAGATTGTAAAATCACGTCAGTTACACATCCACAATTTTACATAATGCCCTATTAGTAACTGTTGTATTCTGCTACCTTTCCTATCCTCTACTATCCCCCCTTCCACTAGTCTTAAAGTAAGCAAATGGTAAGGAACTGAATCCAATTGTCCCTGCCCCTAAATGTTCCATATGTTACTTCCTTAGTGATCTGATGGCCAGGTCATGAGGCTGACAGGCAATGCCCAGCCAGAGGGTGAAGGCCCCCACCTTCAGAAGGTAGCCAGTTACTTTTGCCTTCCAAAACCTCAATGAAGCTGTTTCCTTCAATTGTGTTTCCCTTTGGCTCATCTTTCACTCCCAAATGAAGTAGATTCATTTGGGCTGTAAATACCCCTGACCATGCTTAAAACTTTCAAAATCCTATTCCATTAATGATTCTAGTCTAGTTCTGCAGTTCTCTCCACATAAGAACTTATATTTTTGAAAATAAAGAATTGCCACACAGTTCCCAAAGAACAGTACAAAACATTCTTTGCTTTTTTCTTTTCTCTCTCTCTCTTTCTCTCTCCCTCCCCCCCCCCCCCCCCCCCGGTGTTTCACTTTTTCCATTCTTTTTCAATAGCTTGAAAAACTCAAACACACAACAAATATTTGGGTCACAGCTTGCTTTAATGATGTGCTTTTGAAATGGTGGTTTTAATCCTGATGCATTTGGGGTTGTTGTTTTCCTTTTGCAGTGAGAACCCACAGGCATTTCTGCCTGGGAGTGGCGGCAGGAGGGCAGGGCACCCCAGAATTCCCAAGGGCCTCCTTACTCTTGGCTCTGCAGGAGGCTGCCCTAGTGCCCCAGCACTGCAATCTTCAGAGCGGAAGTCCTGACCATCATCTATTTGGGACATGGAAAGAGGCAGGGATTTCTAGGGGGCACCAGAACAGTCCTGATCTTCCTCTGCCAGCCATTATTCACTACTTTACTGTAAGCAAAACCAGATCCAAGTGCACAGCTTTAAGGGGGAAAAGAGGCCTCCTGGGAATTCCATGTGGCTGGAGGCGAATGTGGGAGCAGTGGGTGCTCTGCCTTGGTAGGGTTGTGGTAGAGCAGAGTAAGGGAGCAGGGATGGGCTGACCACATGTACGCAGGGCCTGCAGTGTTTCTGACCGGTTACCAGCTGGTGGAAAGAGACCCCGCTACAATTGGGCAAAGTTAGCTTAGGCTCTGGATTTAATTACTCAAATAGCAAAGACTCATCTGAATATAATGCCAAATACAAATACATGACACCCTGTTGAATTTGAATTTCAAATACACAACAGATACATTTTTAGAATAAGTATGTCACATGCATTTGAGAAAAACATGTACTAAAGTATGATTTCAATTTACTATAGTATTTCCTCATAGTGCAAAATTTAGGAATATAATTAATGTAATAATTTAGGAAAAAAAGGGAACCAGGATACTTTTGTATCAGGGATTATTGATCAACAACAGTGCATTTTTCCCTGGCTTTCAAAACAAATTTGGCATTAATAAGGCTACACCCCAAGGGGAAGCAGCAGAAATTGGTGCCTGTTTGTCCCTGAGTATCTCCGTCTTGCTTTCCAATGTTTTAGAAAGCCCATTTCTACACAAAACTTAAGCTTATTTAATCACAAGATGGAAAGGAGTCAATTTTTCCTCCTTCTCACCTAAGGCCCCAGGCCAACCTCCTCCTAGGACTATGTCACCAGCACCAAGTGTAACTGGCCCTCAGATTCAACCAACCATGGATTC
This sequence comes from Spermophilus citellus, assembly GCF_964194105.1. Lineage (NCBI taxonomy): Eukaryota > Metazoa > Chordata > Mammalia > Rodentia > Sciuridae > Spermophilus > Spermophilus citellus. The sequence goes on from NC_138183.1 coordinate 79,340,039, forward strand.
AAAACATTTGAAAAACATTGTCTGTATGAAACATGTACTATTTCCATAGCATTTACATTGTGTTGGTTGGGTGTCATTAGTACCCAGTGTTAATTTAAAGTACACGGGAAGATGTGCGTAGGTTATATACACATATTATACCATTTTAAAGAAGGGATTTGAGCATCCATAGGAATAATTAAACTCCATCCCAGACATGATAAAAACCAAGAGGGTGGGTAAGAAACACACAAAAATGTGAAAGAACTTAAAGCCATTGAACTGTTCACTTAAAAATGGCTAAAATGGTAAATTTATGCTTTGCATATTTTATCACATTTTTTTAAAGGTAAGAAGTAGAGGAATTATCTCACTATTAGATGACTGACAGCTCAGTGCAAAGCCTGTCATGCTCTTGTTTCAGAATCTTCTCCAGGCTTCCTCCTGCCTGCAGTCAAAATGACATCTGATCTCTCCTCTTTCTATTTGTCTCCATGTGCTCTTTACTTCAGCTGTGTACAGACCCATGGCCTTTCCTGCTTCTGGATGTCTCTGCACATACAATCTCCCACCTCTGGGGACCCCTCACTCTCAGCTTTTCACCTCCAAGGTCCAACCTGCAAACCCTTTCCCCAGCTCTCCCTGACCATCCAACTTGAAGGGCAGGCTGGGCCCATGGTTTCTCCTACTTAAGAAATATTAACAATACCTGATCCCTCAACATTTTCAATTTTTATTTTCCAAATGTCAAATCAGCTTCTTGGTTGGCAAGTATAAGGTGTGTCCTTGTCCAACCCTAGAGTCCCCTGACTTATAGGTACAAAGCTTTCTCATAGCCCATGGGGCCTACAAAGTACCTTTTTATAACCACTCTGCACTCTGCTAGGTGTCTCTGTGCTCCTGTCCATCCCCCTGCCTCACAGTGGCAGGGATCATGCAATGTTTATGGTCTGGTCCTGGTGAGGCCGTTAAGGTAGCAGGGGAACTGCCTGTAGCTTCCACGTCTCTGTGTCTGGAGCACCCGCTGTATCCTATCTGGACAAGGTCATTTCCTTCTCTACTTTGGGTTCCTTGCTATTGTTTCCCTACCCTACTAACCCCTGTCAGAAAGCTCTTCTAAACTTTGGTAAACTGAACAGTGTCCCCATCAAATTTACATTCAAGAAAGAACCTCAGAGTGTGACCTTTATTTGCAATTGAGGCCTTTGTAGATTTAGTCAAGACAAGGAGTCAGATGAAATCTTAAATTGGATTAGGATGGGCCCTAAATCCAATGAGAACATCTTAAAAAGAGACAGAAGAGGACACAGAGAAACATGGGGAACAAGGTGACGTGAAGATAGAGGTGCAGACGGAGGTGAGGTGTTCACAAGACAAGGAATGCCAAGAATTGTTGGTGACCACTGGAAGCTAGGAGAGGGGCCTGGAACAGGTTCTCCCTGGATCCTCCAGAGGGAGCCACCTGCCAGCACCCTGATTTCTAACTGTTGGCTTCCTGAACCATGAAAGATTAAATTTCTGATGTTCTAAGTCACCCAATTTGTGGTAATTTGTTATGACAGTCTAGGACACTAATTCACAAACCCACAGGGAAAACTGGGTCTCAATATACTAGGACAGAGGAGTGAGCCGTGGCCAGGAGGATGTCTGTAAGCAACTGTGACCAGAGTCTCGACAGATTCTCATGGGAGCTCCTGGAGGAAGTCAGGGACCTCAGGGATGAAGACAGCCAGAAAAATGGGAAAGAAATAAAGGTGCCAAAGAGCATCTCCAGCCAAGTGACCCTGGCCAGCTACGGGGAACAAAGCAGGAGCATGCCCAGGACAGGAAGAAAGGAGTGGTGATCATCATCAGAGGTTGTGGAGCATGGACAGAACTGGGGCCAGATCCAGGGCTGCTGCCTTTGGTTTTTCATAAATAGGATTAATAGTGTCTCTCATATGAGTCTCACAGAAAAGCCACACCAAACCCAACCAGAGGGATCAAAAGTGCTCAGAAAATAACCTGTAAAATTAGATCATTCGTTTAACTCAGTTTACCTAACAGACACAGTTCCATTAACCGTGATTAAGTGGCAAATATTCAGCCTTCACTAGTGTCAATCCATCAGTGAATAACAGTTCCTTCAGGAGTCTTAAATGAATATTCATCCACGTTTTCTCTAGGTCCCGGTGAGGGGGTGACATAAACCCTGTTGAGAGTAGTATGAACTTTGCTGTCCAACGTGAGACCCTCCGACCAGCACCAGTAAAGTTTGGGAGCTCTTTGAAAATGCAAAACCTCAGGTCCCACCCCAGACCTCCTGACTCAGAATCTGAAACTTAGCAAGATTTTCAGGTGGTTCAGGTTCATATTAAATTTTGAGAAGCTGTGGGATAAAACATGACCTTGCTCTAAAGGTTGATTCTTATGATATCCTTCTGGAGCAAAATCATCATATTATAAAAGGAAAAACCCAACTTGGGGAACTTGCCCAATGTTCCACAACTCATAGACAATTTGGTAGGTTTCAAACCTAATCCAAACGCATCTTGTGAGCCACTCTACTTTACCAAAAGGAGAACAAGTCAGCAAAGGGACTGCTTATCATCATTAGAATCAGCTAGGAAGCAAACAATGTCTGTTTTATACAGTCCTTGTAGTTTTATAGTCACTGTTATTTCTGGATGTTTACAAAATATACCCCCTAAAAGTGCTTCTCTTAAATAAGTATGCCTTTATATTTAAAATTTATTGAAAAATAACATTACAGCAAACCATCTTTCCTTAAAAAAATCCAGGAGTATTTCTAATAATTTTCTAAGCAAGCATAGAAAACAAAGAAATTATATATTACTTTTAGTCTCTACAGTTCCAATATGGTTGGCATGCATCCCCCAAGAGGACCTGCCTTGAAATCTTGGTCCCTAGTTGAGAGGTGGAAGTCTACTGGGAGGTTCTTGGGTCGTTGGGGGCCCTATCCTTAGAAGGGATTAGATATTTCTCTTGAGATCCTGGTTATTTCTTATATGAGGTTTGTTTTAAGGAGAGTGAGCCTAATTTCTCCCCTTTCTCTGGCTTCCTGTTTGGTGACATGATCTCCTTTTCTCACGTACGCTACTGCCACCATGTAATGGGAACAACAGAGTCCTCACTAGAGCTGAGCCAATGCCCGCATCGTACTTGAACTACTAGAAATAAATAAATAAATAAATAAACCTCTTTTAAAAAATAAGGTTAGCCTACTTTAGGTATTTTACAGTAATGCAAAACAAACAAATAATATTATTTTTTAATTTTATAATTTTTTTTAAAGTTGCTATTGGGGTGTCAAGGAAGGAGGTGGGGAATATTAAATCATGTGACTGCTGCTGCAGGGATTTCAGGCTGAGACCACTTGCCCAGCTTGCAAAGTTAAGATTGGAGTGTGAATATGTACTTAGCCACATAGTTTAAGGCTCCTCTTCAATAACTACCAGAAATATGAGATGTTAATCTAGTGCTTACTGATCTCCCCCTGCAGCTCTCTCTCCCTGGGGTTTGTTCAGTCAGGCTAGCTCTTCTTCCCTATGAGCTCACCTGGGCTTGAGGCTGGCTGCTGCTATGTGGGTAATGGAGGAATCCTAGTGCAATGGCAGGAACTGTGGCTCTTGCCTGAGATGCCAACTGTCAGCTCCCTCTTAAAACAGCTGCATGAAATCCAGTGGCTCCCTGGTCTTCCCTCCATTATCCTGACTGTGATTAGAAAACATCAGCTTACCCTTTCCACAGACTTCTCCCACTGTCCTCAGGGTTACAGAAGAACTGGTAGCTTTAGACCTACCCTAGACTCCCCAGATCCCCAAATGCCAAGTTTCTTTATCTTGAAAGGGCTCCCTGGCCTATGCAGTAGATGGCCCCCTCATGTGGAGGAACCCACCTTAAAGTGCCTCAATTATTATTTCAGCCTTATCCATATCCATGGTCCTCTGGTGAAAACCACTGAAGGGCATTAAACAACATAGGGTGGAAGAACAGGGTAAGAGAAAGGATTTTGGACACCAAAAACCAATCTTGATTCTCTACCACTGATATGAAGTGCACCATTTTAGAACATGCAATTTTACTAGATCCCCACTAGATTCTATAGCATAAATGACGGTAGAATTTGGGAATCTTAAAACTCTCCCAACAGTCTCTCTGTGTAAGAGAAAAGATACCATAAATCCCCACCCTAATCAGATACAGCAACACTGCATCTCAAAACAGCTACCCAATTTAGGCAAAGCCAAGAATAATTTCCTACTCAGGACACCAGAGACCCAGGACTGCTAATAAAAACAGTTTGGAATTAGTTGATGTCATTTTTTTTTAAAAAAAAGGTTGCATTATATGTGGACTGGTCAGTTCTAGACAGATGCTGACCTTTGCTTTTAAAAATCTCTCTGCGGTACAGGGGAGGACCATGGCCAAAGGGATTAAATCTAAGAAAATGGACCTTTATCCTAACCTTTAGTTTTAACTTCAGCCAAACATTTCTGTCATTTAGAAAGTGTGATTTGCTTTTAGATAAAGTTTTTTTTTTCCCCTTCAGCAGAGAACATATGTAGTTTCTCAACCAATATCAAAAGCAATTAGAAATGCCTCAAAAAAGATCATTTGGTTTCTGTTGCAGGGGTGGGCAGTGGGATAATCTGGATAATGCCAGATTCAGTAAGTCAGCCCCATGAGCCTGGAGATCACAGGATCAGGGAGCAGCTTAGAATCTGGACAGGTTAAATGAAAGGTTAAAAGTCAGGAGGAACTCTGGGGCCATTCTAGCTTCATGTGGGTGAAAGTGCATGGACAGAGTCCTCTCTTTTATATAATTTATTTTTACATCACTAAAGAAACAAAAGGAAATACATAATTAGATGTCCTTTATCATTTCCTACATAATTACCTTTACCGGAACTCTTTGTTTTTTTTTTCTTGTGAACTCAAATTACTCTTTGGTGTTACTACTTTTCAGCCTAGAGAACTTTCTTTAGTATCTTTCTTTCTTTCATTTATTCATTTTTAGTACATGTTAGGCAATTGTTCCACCACTGAGTTACATCCCTAGCCCATAGTATTTCTTTTAATGAAGGTCTGCTACCTACAAATTCTCTGGGGTTCCCACTCTATATTTTATCCCTCATTTTAAAATATTTCTCTTTTGTATTTTAAAATAACTTCATTGCTATATAATTAATAACACCATGGACTTCATTTATTTGAAATGTACCAGCCAGTGGTTTTTAGAATATTTAAGGAGTTGTACATCTAACATATCTAATTTTAGAACATTTTTATCACCCCTAGAAGACTCCATACCCATTTGTAGTCTGAGTTACACCCTGTCCCCCAAAAAAGATGTGTTGAAGTTTTAATCCCCAGTACCTTGAATGTGACCTTATTTGGAAACAGTCTTTTCAGATGTAATCCAGTTAAGATGAGGTCAGTAGGGTGGGCTGTATTCCAATATGACTGGTATCCTTACAAGAGCAGGGGAACTTGGACACAGACACCAAGCCGAGGAGAATGCTGGATGAGCCAGACACAGACACAGAGGAAGATGGCAGCAGAGACTGGCTTTATGCTGCCACAAGCCGAGGAAATCCTGGAGCTACCAGAAGCTAAGCGAGGCAAGCAAGTGTTCTCTCCTACAGGCATTGGAGAGGGCACGGCCTTTGATTTTGGACTTCTAGCTTCTAGAACTATAAGATAATAAACTTCTGTTTTTCCAAACCATCCAGTTTGTGGTAATTGGTTACAGCAGCCCTGGAAGCTAATGCACAATCACTTCCCATTCCCTCCACTCTCTCCAGCCCTAAGCAACCAACAAGGTACATACTGTCTGCAGAGAGTTTTGCCTCTTCTGGATATCTTACACAAATGGAGCCATACAATATGTGATCCTTTGTGACTGGTCTTACACTTAGCATGTTTTCTAGATTTACTTGTATGGTAGCATATATTAATATTTCAATTATTTTTATTGCTGAATGATATTCCATTGGATCATAATAATTTATCCACTTTATATTTGATGGTCATTTAGATTTTTAAAAATATTTTTCTACTATGAATATTTGACTTAGTCCATTTTTTATTGCTCATCAACACAATGTCACAGGGTAAATGATAAAGAGAAAAAGCTTATATGGGTTCCCAGTTCTCTCTCCAGGTGAAAGGGCTACAACTAGTGGTGGCTGTCCTACTGGCAGAGTCCTGAAGTGGTGCACAGTATCACATGGTGAGAAGGTGAGAAACCCAGCCAAACTGGCCTTTACATCAGACTAACTCTTGAGATAACTCATTAACCCATTAATCCATTAACCGCATGAATGGATTAATCCATTCATGAGGGCAGAGCTCCAAAGTCCCTGTTGGTCTCATGTCTTAATATTTAATAACAGAGATTAAATTTCAACACAAGTTTTGAAGGGGACAAATTGCAGTCAACCCACAGCAGCATTCACATACAAATTTTTGTGCAGACAGGTTTTTTTCATTTCTCTTGGGTATATACATAGGTAATTAGGCTTCCAAAGCAGGTGTTCTGTTTTTTTTTTTATTCCTACCAGCAATGTAGGATGATTGCTTTAATTTTTTTAAAGATAGCTTTGCTGGATATCTGGTTTGGGGTTGACTCCCTTTTCTCTTTCACTATTTTGAATATGTTGTCCTGTTGCCTCTGCCTTCCAGTGTCTCTGATGCAAAGTTGGCATATCATTAAGGATCCATGTGTGTTTATTGGGGTTCCTTGGTATGATGAGTTTCTTGTTTCTTTCAAGAGTTTGCTTTCTCTTTTATTTGTAACCTTTTAACAACATCACATCCAGGTGCAATGTATTTGGAGTTCTCTAGATGCATAGATTGGCATTTTACATCAAACTTGAGAGGTTTTCAGACATTATAACTTTCAATATTTTTTTCTATTCCTTTCTCTCATCCTGGTATGCCCTTTATGCATATACTGGCATGCTTAATGGTACCCCACATTCCTCTGAGGCTCTGTTTGATTTCATTATTTTTTCTTCCTGTTCTTCAGATTGCATAATCTTTAATAGTCTATCTTTTGGTTTACATTGATTCTTTCTTCTGTTGTCTCAATCTATTGGGCCTCACTAGTGAACTTTTAATTTCAGTGATTGTACTTTCAATTTCAGAATTTCCACTGGGTTCATTTTTATAATTACTATGTGTTAAGTTAGATCTTCATTTAATTCTTTAAACATGGTTCTCTTTAGTTCTTTAAACATATTTATAATAGCTTCTTTGAGCTCCTCAAAGCCTGTTTTGTTTCTCCCCATGTGTGAGTCAGACTTTATCATGGATTCCCTTGTCAAAAGCTGGACACTTAGATTATATGTTACAGAAACTCTGGGTAGTGCTCTTGTCCTCACCTGATCCTCTTCTAGGTTTGGCATTGGTGTTTGCTTGGTTATTTGCTTTTTTTTTTTTTTTTTTTTTTTTTTTTTTTTTTTTTTTTTTTTTAGGAACTTGACTTGCTCAAACCCATTAAGTCTATTTTCCCTAGAGTATGCAGTCCCTGAAGTCTCTGCTCAGATTTTGCCCCCTTATTTTTATCCTTTACTCTGGCTTCCTAGAGGTTGTCTCTGAGTCAGTATAAACTACTCACTGGTCAAATGTTGTAGTTCAGCCCTTTTATAACCAGTTAGCGTTTTGCCCTTTACCAGTGGATTATATGTGTATGTGCCTTGGAGGCTATTTTCACATTTCAGAGAGGTTATAGTTTTGCTCCATATTCAGCCAGGGACTAGATGCCACATCTGGTCTTTCTGCCCCCTGATCCCCAGGACAACTGTTCAGATCACCAGGGATAGAGGGACTTTATGTTGAACCTGGGAGTTACCTCTGGGTCAGAGCAGCTTGTTTTTGAGCCAGTATTTGGTCAGAGGTTTTGCTTAAGTACCTTGTGTCTTCCAGTAAATCTCTAAAGAAATGTGTATTTTACTAATAGATCTGTGTAGCTTGGAGAATGTTGTCAAGTCTGACCTACAACTCTGTTAGAGCTTTATGCATGCCCACAGTCTTCTGGGTCCCTTGGGTGAATCTGAACACAGAAAGTTTATTGTTAGTTGTCTTTTCCAATCTGCCATTTTTCTTGTTGCTACTACTGTCCTGGAGCTACTAGTTTACTGTCCTGGAGCTACTAGTTCCCTGCCCCTTAATTTCTCACCACTAAGATGTCCAGTGTTTTTGATAATGACTTTAGGTGTTGTTATTCCAAACAAAACAATTCCCTCTGGCAGGACTGTGGAGCTCTGCAGTCTTAGGACTGCATCTCCCTTTAGATGCAATCTCAGAGCCACTGTACTGGAGCTGTGGTGGGGATCATGATCTGCTTCTCTAGGTGTCGCTGCGCACTGCAGAGGGAGAGAGTTGGTAGTCCTTGGTCATCTTGGCCTTACTCCTCCTGGCATGAAAACTTCATGTTAGAAGCATACTTCTTGGAGGCAATTGGAGCTCCACTATTTTCAACCCATCATGCCTAGGGAAGAGCCTTTGACCCACAAGCTAGAACTGAGAGAATAAGAGGAACCCAGTCTTCTCAGACATGCTGATCTGAACTAGCACTTCTATTCCTGGAGCTAACGCCGTCGAGATACATTGGCAGGCTTCCCCTCTCAGAGTGAAACCACAGTCCTAGAGCAGGAGCTGGTGGGAGGTCAGGGGAGAAGCCCCTCTCTTCTGGGTCATGTCCTTCTGGGTGGACAAGTGCAGCTATGGGGAGGACATGAGAACAATTTATGGCTCAAAAACTATCACCTCTTGATGCTCCTACTGAGATAATAGTGGATTTTCTTGGATAAAAGTTTCTGCACTTGCTATCTGCTCCTAGGACAATTTTCAGAGACTTTAAATAGTTGTTTGTCTATAATTTTCACCAGCTAAATGGCTGCTTGAATGGTAAGATGGTCTTCTAGGCTCCTTACACCATCATTCTGAAGGTCTGAAATTCTCTCTCATTGGACATCAGAGGTCAATCTGCTTTTCCTTCTCACCATAATCTGAAGCTCCCTCTAACATCTGAAATGGCTATCCTGCCCCTGTACTGTGTTGGCTATGGTAGGTGAATGTTCTAGCATTTTTCAATATTTCAAGGGTTTGTTTCTCCAGGATTATGGAAGATTACCTGTCCATCCCCTTCTTGAAATTGAATTAGTTCAGTGATTTGCTTGAAATGTGAGAAGTCTGTCACTGCCAAGCAGAGCCATTTAATTGCTTCCCCATGCCTCTCTATCTTCTCTCTGTCACAACAAACCCCAGAGCCCTGTTGATGATCATAAAATGCAGATGTCTCTGTTATCTGGGATCCCAGTCCTTAACTAGCCCAACCAGAGCCCTCCTCCTTCTGATTGGGCACACAGTGTGAGCCAGAAATAAATGGTGGTTGTTTCAAGCCACCAAGACCTGGTGCTCTGCTTCCATAGCTTATCCTAACCTATCCTAAATGAATGCTAGTTATTATATAATTCTTAACACATGCAGTGCATTTTTGTGATTTTCAGAGAATCCTGGTCAAGTCCATGTCATCTTATTGAGGTATAAACCCCATGCTCCATCGTGAGCCCATAAAGCATGGACTGTCCCTGACAGGCTGTCCGTCTCCCAGGGTGCTTAGCCTCATGATTCCTCTCGTTATGGGGCATTGCATGTGGCTCCTACCCCTTATACGTGCTGTCCGTTCCCTCCCTCCCTTCATGTGAGAACCATTCATCCTTCCAGAATCACCAAATGTCTGCTCTTAGGGACAGAGAGGACTGGATGGCAAGGTAGAGAAAATAAATGAACTTACATTTAAATAGTCTTGGATGAACTGTGTTTAAAAGCAAAACAAACAATATGTTTAAAGATAATTAGGCCAGTCAGTCCACGGGGGTTAAACCCTAACTTCCCAGAGGTTCTCAATCATTTAGGAATATCAGAAACAAGCATTTAATCAGGAATGTGAAATACTTCCCAGAAGGAGAGCATGCATTACATCATGCAGAAAGCTCTGCTGTGGACCAGGTTTGGGCGATTTGCCTTTCTCAGGCGGCTCTCAAGAGCCAGTGTTGGCCTGATTGATTGTGGTTCAGTCATCATTTGATTTCTGTTCATTCAAACATTTATTGAATATCTATCAGATGACTCAATGCAGATGCTGTGAAGATAAAAAAAAAGCCTCTGTTCTCCATGGAGCTCACAGGCTTTGGGAGAGACAACAACATGGACACATCATTTTGAAAACAAGCAGAACTGTGCCTTAGCAACCAAGTTCAGGAGCTCTGAGGGTGATACAGAGGGAGTAGCTTTCTTGGACTCATAGGGACTTCAGTGGCAAGAGAGAGTGCAGAATAAGCTGACAGAAGAAATATTTCTATTTTGGAGGGCCACAAAATGCTACCAGGGCATTCAGTCTCTCTGGGAGATGGAAGATGCTCAGGGGTACAGAATGTACATGGCCTGGATGTGGAAAGAGACGACAGAGGCTAGTGAGGCTAAAAAACATAGATTTGATCCTGAGGATGTGGCTGACATCAACCCATACTAGGAAGGGGAGCAGCTGATCAGGTGATTGTATGTAGTATTTTTGATTAGAAAAATCTGGTAAGAAAAGAACAGGAGGTTGAGAGATAAATAAAAGTGACTCTGATTATAGGGAAGAAATGATCAGGGTCTGATAAATCCAGTAGCAATGTGAACCATCCTCTGCCATGGATTTAGTCAATGCCTTGCAATGCCTTGCACAGAGCTTGTAGGAGTCAGGGTACTCACACATTTACAAGTATAAGTAATTTATTCACTAGAATGTGAGAAATACCCAAGAAAGCTTTAGCTAACATGCTGCAGGGCTTCAGAAAGTATAATGGAGAGATGATATAATTTGGAGAGTATAATTTGGAGAGATCAGGAAAGGTATCAAGGAGAAGGTCGCCTTCGAGATGAGTTCTAAGAAAGCAATGGGATAAATGCTAAGACCAGAAAGGCATTGAGGAGACAGGTAAGCAAAGTGCTGGGAGTAAGACAGTAAAGGGACAATAATAAAAAAGTATTGAAGTCTCGTTCCAGCAAGAGATTAGATTGAAAAGAAACACTGGGGCCAATTGATAGAAAATGTATGCCATGGAATTTGGGCTGAATTTAACAACTAACTTGGAGTAACATTGATGTTACTATGTTATTATGTAGGGCAGTGATGGGATCAGAACAATTTTTAAAGACTGGTCTTACAACAAATTAACATTGAAGAAACAGATTAATAGCAGCTGCTTTAATTGCTAGGCTACTACTCTACCTGGGTGGAGCCTTAAGCATGCAGGGGCTGGGATATGAGAACACATTTCATGGAAACAAAAGAGATTAATTCAACAGCACTCATTAAAGATTAGATAAAAGGGAAAGGAAGAAAGTGTTAATAGTGGCTAAAGTTGAGAGATTGAGAAAAAGGATAATGACATCATTATGCAACATCAGAAATTGTAAAGGAAGAGCAATCTAAGCAGAAACAGGCAGGGGGTTGGGAGAAGGGTTAGTTTTCTCTACAGGTAGGATAGGGTCCAAGAGTGGCAAAGCAATCACCAAAGTCATTTGCTATAATCATGCTTGAGTGAGGATGAATTATCAGAATGCAGTCTATGCACAGCATTCGAGGTATTTAAAGTGTTTATGGACTTGTACAGGCAGTAAAAAGCTCTTGGTCCTCAAGTGTAATGGGAGTAGAGAGTATATACCCAGAAATTATTATGACTAAATACAAACAGATAAGAAAGTTAAAGCATATGTCAACTGTATCATATGCTGCATGGTAGAGTTGTTTGGAGGACTGCTTCCCTATGGATCACCCACTAATATTATTATTACTGGCTGATGCTCTTGGAGTTGGTCTTATTCTCTTCAGGAATGTAAAACTCCTGAATCTGGCCGTGGTTGTCTAAGTGAATGGAACTCCACGTGCCTTTACATCAGCACGATTGCCCAGCATCCCAAATTATTTACTGATAAAATGCTCTTAGAAATCTTAGTAGTAGGACTTCCTACTAAAGTGGAAAATGGATTTCCACTTTAGAAAATGGATGACAACATATCAGTACTTTCTTTTCTAAAATGTTTTAAAATGTCATCAAGGGAAAGTGTGTTAAGTGGAACCATGATGCTATCAGCTTCACCAAGCGCCTCTCTGTTTACTTTAATCTTCATGGCATGGACTCAGCAACAGTGATAGAGGATTGCATTGCTGAGCCCTTGTCTCCCACCAAGAAATATTGTACTAGAGGTTCAACCAGAATAGTTAGGCAATAAAATAGAATCAAAAGGCATACATATTAACAGGGAAGAAATTAAACTATCTTTACTCGCAGAATGTATGATCTTGCATGTAGAAAATCCTAAGAAATGTAGCATTAAAATATTAAATAAGTTCAGCAAGGATGTAGGATACAAGCTCAATTAAAATGTCAATTATATTTTATACACTATTTTTTATAGACTAAATATTTGGGTATCCCAAAAATTGATATGTAGAACTTCCAACCCCTGATCTGATGCTTTTAGAGGTGAGCCTTTGAAAAGTAACCAGATTTACATGAGGTCATGAGGACATCAATTCCTTAAGAGACATAGATATCTCTCATCCTCCTCTCCCTCCTTACACACAAAGAAGAGTTCATATAGGTATACATGGTGATGGCAGCCATCTGTTAGGATCAGAATCAACTGGCACACCTAGGTCTTAAGACTTTCCAGCCTCTAGAACTGTGAGAAATAAAAATCCATTGTTCAAACCACCTAGTAAATGGTATTTTGTTATCATAGCCTGAGCTGAGACAACTAGTAACCAACATTCCAAAAGTGAAATTAAGAAAATTCCATTTAGAATAACTTCAAAAAAAGAACTGAATACTTAGAAATAAATGTAACAATAGAAGTGCAGGACTTAACATCCTGAAAACTACAAAAGATTATTGGAAGAACTTAAAAGATCTAAAAGAATGGAAAAGCATTCTATTTCTATGAATCTGAAGATTTAATATTGACAAGTTGACAATGCTCCCCACGCTTATTTGCATAACCAATGTAATTTCTATCAAAATTCCAACTGGATTTTTTGTTTTGTTTTATTTTCTTTTTGCATAAATTGACAAACTACTCTTTTTTTTTTTTTTTTTTGGTACCAGGGATTGAACTCAGGGGCATTTGACCACTGAGCCACATCCCCAGTCCTATTTTGTATTTATTTAGAGACAGGGTCTCACTGAGTTGCTTAGCATCTTCCCATTGCTGAGGCTGGCTTTGAACTTCTTTTCTCCTGCCTCAGCCTCCCGATCAGCTGGGATTACAGGCATGCACCACTGGATAACAAGCTATTCTTAAAAGTCATATGGAAATACAAGAAACCTGGAATAACCCAAATAGTGTTGGGAAAGAAAGACAACTTTTGGGGATACACACATCCTATTTCTAAACTTGCCATAAGCTGTAGTAATAAAGACAATGTGGTACTGCATAAGGGTAGACATGCAGGTTAATGAAATAGAATAGTCTATAACAACAGTGTGTAAAATATAATTGATACTTTAATTGTGCTTGTATCATACATTCTTGCTGAACTTATGTATTTTAATATTTTAAGATACATTCCTTAGGGTTTTCTACATGCAAGATCATACATTCTGCAAGATCATACAGGCTAAATCATGGATAAACCTTAAAATAATGCTAAGCACCCATCACGAATGGCCACATATTGTAAGACTCCATTGATATGAGGCCTCCAGAACAGGCATGCCCACAGAGACAAAGTGGATTAGCAATTGCTGAAGACTGGGAGGTCATAGACAGAAACAGGGAGCTGCTGCTTAACAGGTACAAGATTAATTTTATGGAGTACAAAGAATGACGTGGTGCACATCCAAGTTTGAGAACCACAACTCTAGTCTGAAAAGGTAGGAGGGATCTTTATCCAGCAGCTGTTAGTGGTGAAGCCAGCCCAGGTTTCAGGGAAAGACAAGTTACCTGCATGGCTTCCAGCCCTTGGTAATAGAATTTCACATTATAATAATGGAAAAATACATGAGAACAGGGTCTTCCCTGGAAGACCCAGTTCTGACATAAACCTTCTTCTCCAGGGTGGCTAAGCAAAGGGATTTTTCTCAACTGATAATCAATCACCCATACCCAAAGTCAGGCTTGGTTCTTCTAGAGATAAGCAGAAACATGTCACTCTCATTAAGAATATGTGATCACTAGGACCAGAATTTGAAAAATCTTAAATGGATACTAGTGCTTGCTATATAGAAGTAAAATGAAAATACTTGTACTTGAGTATTTACTTTGCGTTCCCTAAAATATTCTGTAGATGTGAGGCTCAGGCTCTGGCCCTGCAATAAAATAGGGAGTGGAGAGAATGGCAACAAGTGGTCTGCCTCTAGAGTAAGGGCTAAGAATTGTGCATGGTCCCTTCTCCTCCTCTAGCTCTTTTGCATTCTTTCCAGAGCTTCCTCCCAGAACCAGAATGAGGCTGACAGGAACTTATTGAGAGCACAAAATTTAAGAGGACATGCACTCTCAGGTCCCTGCAAGCCTCAGAGGACCACATGCTGCTATTGTTTACTTGCTGCATCTAAATAGGAGAACCAAAGGGACCCCTGAAGTGGCTTGGTACTGTTTATAATGGAATTTGGAGACCCTAGATCCCCAGAGATAAAACAGTACAGGCTCCAGGTGGGCATGTCCTCTCAGTTCCTTCAAATTCTCATCTCAGGGTGGATAATGGCAGGAGCAGGCCTAATTGGGCCATCTTGAGCCTTTCAGAACCAAATTTCCCTGTCAGAGGTACACGTGATTAGGACATGTTCCACCTTACAATTAATGCATTTGGTAAATGGGAATTCAAAAAACAAAAACAGCTTAGAAGGTTTAAACAGGTGGGGATGCTTTAGAAATGAGAGAACGTATTCCTTAATGTAGCATCTAACTTCCTAGGGAAATGACTCAAGCTGTAGTAATAAAGTACTACTAGGGTAATGATGTCTTAGATTTTCTGCAATACTGAAATGACAAAGTTACATCAACATAATTGCCTGTTTGGATACTTTAAAATAGAACTGAATATCAGAACACCGTAAACTTGCATTGCCATCTCTACTCAGTGAGGAGGAGGAGGAAGAGGAGGAGCCCTGAGCAGGAATTGATGTCTTATTCATCTCTGGGTAATCTACAGGACACAGTGGAGCAGCTGCCTCTGTGCTGTCTTTTGAATGAACAAAACCAGAACACAGTCATCTCTCAGTATGTGGCACCCACAAGAATCAGTTCCAGGAGCTCTTTCAGGTACCAGAATCTGTGGGTGCTTAAGTCCCTTATACAAAACAGTATTTTCTTTGCACATAACCTATGCACACCCTCCCTAAACTTTAAATCATTTCTAGATTACTAATTATACCTGATACAATGCAAACACTATGCAAATTGTTATTATCCTGTATTTTTAGGGAATGATAAGAAGAAAAGTCTGTACGTGAAATATTTTTTGTTTGGTTGGTTGAATCTGTGATGCAGAATGTGTGGATAGGGAGAACCAACTATATTAATTTACACTCAGAATCATAAAGTTCACACTCACATGTGCAGAAGGGGTCCACATCTGGAGGAGAAACATTTGGTGCATAAATGAACAGCATTTGCATCAGGGAGGTAGTATGGAAAGAATGTGGGCTACACTTCCAGTTAAACCTGGTGGTCTCAACATATATACCTTCTCCCAAAATCTTACAAAAATGAGAATCATTAAAGAAAAAAAAGCAAATCCTGTACACCCCAGAGAAATAAATGCATTGAAGATGTTGCATAGAGGCAATAGGAAAATTTGAAGAAATGGCAAGAGATGCCTCAATGCTTAGCAAGCACTAAGCACTTAGTGGAGAAAGTGGAAACTTCCTATCTACTGAGGGAGAAGTGAGTGGAGTCAGATCTCAGATCTCAGAGCATGCAGAGGCTCTTGCTGGGTTGAGATGCCCTACACTGAAAAATAGGGTGTCCCAGAAGGCAGCAGGTTGGCCAACAGAAAGTCTGTAGGAGTCACACCATTTGTGTCTTCATACATGTACTTAGGGTAATGATGTCTATCTCATCCCATCGTCTTTCCTTTGTGTACAACCAGAGATATAAAAAAAAAAAAAACATGCTCTATATGTATAATGTGAATTGTAATGCATTCTGCTGTCACATATAACAAATTAAAATTTTAAAAAAAGAAAGTCTGTAGGAATTATGCCTGGGCCCCATCTCCTGCCCAGTCATCTTACCTTGTTAGAATTTTACAATTTGCTCCCCCAACCAGGGCACCAAGTATGGTTTGAGAAGAAAGATATGTTTTTGAAACAGGTGTGTTAGGTAAAAGTCTATATACTGAGCAGTGAACCCTCTAACTTCATTCTCCCACTGAATATATAGCAGCCAGACTTGAGATCAGACCTGCCCTGGGGTGAAACACCAGTAATGACAGGCCTCTGAAGTCCCATAACCAATCAGGCCAACATCTAACCACCCACCCAGAGCACAGAACTTCCTGTCATCTTTTGTAGTGCCTGGCTCTTTAAGGAAAAAGGGAAAGTGTAGATTAAAAAGCAGTTAAAGATGACCTCCAACATAAAGCAAAGACACAAACAAAATGAAGCCGCTTGGGGGACAGAGAGATAATGCACAGAACAGAAGAATAATTTTATGAAATCTTATAAAAGTATCTTCAGGAATCAGAGAAAAAAATTGGAATAAGAACAAGCCACTATAAAAGAGCACATTTGGAGAACAAACAGAATGTTAAAAAATCTAAATGGACAGGTGGGAAAAATTGAAAAAATTTCCCTGGATATAGGGGGAAAAAAGAAGAAGAAAGATGTAGAAATTATGAATAAAAAGAAAATTAGAGAATTGTCCAGGCAGTCTAATATCTGGCTACTGGGAGTTTATAAAACAAGAACAAATAAAATGGAAAGAGACTTTTTCAAAAGAGTCTAATATGAAAATTTCAAGAGCTAAAGAACACAAAGGAAATAACGAAATGAAAGGATTTGACTTTAAAGATGAAAACTGAAGAAAGAAAGAGCCTTCAAACATGTAAAGAATTTCTAAGTATTGGAAATTTTTATATTATTTGTTGAGAGAACATAAGGAAATATAGTTAAAATTTGAATTGAGCATATATTGAAAGCTGGATAGAGCAAAAGAAGAACTATATAAGATTCCAAGTTGCTACACAGGGAATGGGCGGCCTTAGAGTGGGGAAACAAACAAACCAACCAAGAAACCCTGGAAATATGGCAGTAGTACCTAAGTAGCCAACAATGAACTCTTTCCACCCACCATTATATAAAGTTGTTGCTGGGAAATTTCTTGTTGGCTAATTTACCTTCTCTGCCACAGTCACTTGGAGATAACATGCTGAAGATGGACAAAAGCACAAATGAATATACCTTGGATTCCCAAGTCACTGGCAGAAAACTATCTGACCTGGCATATATCCTTTAAATGAATAAGAAATAAACTTCTCTTGTCTTAAGGCACTGAGATTTGGGGGTTGTTACAGCAGCTCGTATTATGGATAATTGGTTTTGACATAACTAAGGGTGAGTATGAAGGTATTTATTATATTCTCTATAGTTTGCTATATATGTAAAATACTTTATAATAAGTAAGAAACCAGGATGTCCCATGCCTTTAGGCACTCTAAGAAACCTACTACAAAGAAGGAAGGAAATGGGAAGAAGAAAGTAATAAGAGGGACTTCTACTGTGTTTTATTGCTCTATTCTTTAAAAAGAAGTAGTCCTGAGATAACTTAGACAAACACAAAAGAAAGGCTACTTGCTCTATTAAACAAGTACAGATTGCATTCCTTAATTAATCGGCTTTCTTCCCAGAGAAGCTGTTTCATGAAGCCATGGGGGAAGGCCCAGGACTTGCTCGTGAGGAACAGAGCCCAAGACAAGCAGGAGCGGTGTTGTCCTCGATGCATTCCACATTGGGAAATGCTCTGGGGGCAGTCGCCTGTCTACATCGTCCTTGGAATCTTTTACTGTATCCTTTGACGATGAGTAAATAGGGAAGGAATTTACTGTTTTTCCTTCCTTTGGCAAAAAAATGACATTTCAGATTATGACAGTGGAAATGTACTGTTTTTGAAACTGCTGTCTTTTAGGAAAGTTGCATGTAATCTGTCCACATGGGGAAAGCATGAACAGTGTCGGGGTTAATTCACCCTGACTGATCTAACCAAGCTGTAGGTACACACACGGAGTCTTTGCAGGACATAAAATACAGATTCTTTAACTCCTTGTTACTAAGTTCCTTCCAGGAGAGCTTTGCCCTACAATGCCGTGTTTATTCAGAGTCATGACCCACAAAATTTTAAGGACAGTGCAAATTTCTGGCGTGTTCCCTAAGTGCCTCCCAAGGCACTTTGAGGTCACTACTGGTTCTGGGATGGGGTTCTTAGTACATTTGCCTTTTGTGACTTCATGTTTTATACTGATACAACATTCAGCCATGGTGATCCAGCCTAGGAAATATACTGTGAAACTCTTAGAGTTTAAAGTGTCGACCAACTGACTCCCACCTCTGGCACCAGAGGCGTGGTCTTCCAGTCCACAGACACTGACAGAGCACCTGCCACAGCAAGGCCCAGGGCTGTGGGTTGCTAGAACACAGAGGTACAAAGGACAGAGAATTAGGAGAGCTGTGACCTGGATCTGCCTTCCTGAGCACAATTCTTTCAGCCAGGAGAGGGAATCAGTGATGTTTTCAGGGAGGAAGTGACATTTGAACTAGACCTCAGAGTAACAATGTACCTTTTCAGGAAAGGTCAAGGTTATTAAAAATCAGTGAAGTGCTTACAGTAGGTTGTGATTAATCGGATTTTATGCCCCACTCACGATATGCTTTGTGTTTTCAAAGAAATATTTCAAGCAAACATAAATGTATACAGAACAACAAATGTTTTTGTATTCACCGTGCTGCTTTGTCACATCGTAACATTATATGGTATTTGCTTTTGGTCTTAACATCACATAGAAGCTTCCCACATGGCCCTTCATTTCATATTCCCTCTTTCTCTCCAGAGGTAATGACTCTCCTGAAAGTCCACTTGTGCTTCTGATTTGGAATCTGTATCTCCTGTTTCCTTTTTCCCCTCCAGGGCAGATGCTGCTCACTGACCTTTCTCCTTCTCCTATGGACCTTAGAAGAGCTCTCCACCTGGATGGAAATGAAGGTGGCAGGAATAACAAAGCTTCCTGGCCTAGTCTCTAAGTTTCCAGACAGTGTACAACCTGTGAGGTGGAGAGAGGGGAAAAGTGGGAGCAACCCACACCCTGGCTTCACATTTATATAGAAACCAATCAGGATCTGAAGTGGACACTCCAAAAATCGCACCTCTGGGGGAGACAAATACCACATTAGACCAATAGTGAAACCCTGGTTTCAAACATCCAGCTCCTAGAAATGTGATCAGGCAGAATGCTGAGCCTCACACAGCCTCTCTCTTTCCTGTGAGATGAAGACCCAGCCTCCTGAGCTTCAGGCTGCAGGACAGAGGCTATGCCCACTGTATGGCTGGCTTGGCCCCTTGAACTTACCTCTATTAGAGTATTTCACAGCTGGGTAATAATTTATGACTTACTTGCCTTCTGTACTGAACTGAGAACTTTTTAAAAAATAAATGTACATATTTGTAGAGTACAGCATAATTCCAGGTATATTATATATAATGACCAAATCAGGATAATTAGAATTTTCTTCTCCTTCAACATTTATCATTCCTTTGTAGTGGGAATCTTTGAATTCCTCTTCTAGTTCTTTATAAAATATATACTAACTTATAAATAACATTCACCCTACTGTGCTATAGAACACTAGGACTAATCCATCCTGTAAAACTGTATTTTGGTATCTTTCCTTCGACCTCCCTCTATCCTTTCTCTCTCCTTACCCCCTTCAGAGCTTCTAGTGGCCACTACTCAATTCCTATGAGATCACCTTTTTAACTTCCACATATGAATGAGAACATCTAGTGTTTTCTTTCCATAGCTGGCTTATTTCACTTAGGGTAATGCCTTTCATGAATTGTGAATTTTATAGAGTTGGGGACAGCTACCTGTTACATAACAGGTGTTCTATAAATACTGGAATTAAAACAAGCAAATGTAAATATATTTACAATCTAAATATGCATACACATACATTTTATGATATATAACACATAAACAACTATCAGGTGTGATTCTCATAGGCAACACAAATTAGCATCAACAGCATGGGTAGCCAGTATCATTTCATTTTAATAGTACGCTTTTATTGCTGCCCCTGGAAATGTTCCTATGATGGCAACAGAGTCCTCGGCCTCTGAAATTGAGCTCTCTGGGGTCAAATCCCTGCACTGTCATTTGTCATGGCAAATTATTTAATTGCTCTTTATCCCCTAATTTCTCATCTGTAAATTAATATGATGAAAACAAGCTGCACCAGGGCAACATTTGAGGCTGTCTTATTCACCAGTCTAGCAACATCCCTGTGGTTACCAAGGAAAGGATGGATCCTAGAAACCTCCCCCTGGAGTTATGGGAGGGACTGTGTGATTTAACATTCACGCAAGTGTGGTGTTTGGCATCTTTAATGGTTTTGATTTCTATTTCATGGCTGGAGGAACACCATTATATTAATTAGTCTTGATTTTGTTCTGAGTTCCCAGATTTCACCCTGCTGAGAGGTACCACGAGCTTGGCTTTCCCACAGCATAATGACCAATCACAGGACCACTGATGGGCTTCTCTGGCCCTCAGGCTTTGTAGGTACAGATCCTTGGGTAACATGAGGCAAAGCTTGGACCCCAGGTAGTGGGTGCTCGCCTCACAATTCTTTTTCTCCTCCTTCTATAAAGTTTCCTGGGTGTATATGTACAGAATCCACAAACTGGTTGAGAAATGCTGCAAGGATTTACATGGGTGGAATTTTTGATACATTGGCACAATATGGGGGGAGCAAATGCCAAGCATGTTTCAGATCAGGGAGAATAACAGGCAAAATGATTCTATGTGGAGAATTCCACAAACACCTTGGAAACAAAAGGTGATATTAAGGAAAGGGTAAGTAATTTGGCCATGTGGTTTACGAAAGGCTTTAAGCCTTGACACCTTAAGAAGCCCTTTCAAACCACTGCTCTTTTAAATAACATTTGTGATTTTTCCCAACTTCATTTCTTTTTTCATGGTTGTATGAGTATATTATAAAACTGGAAAATACAGAGGAGTGATTAAGGTATGTGAAAACTTCACCCCCACCAGAGAGGAACACTATTCACATTTTGATAATTCCCCTTCAGTACTCTGTAATTTAGGTATAATTTAAAAAGAATGTGATCATATTGCAATGAATTGATTATCGTGTCATTTCCACATGTGTTGTAGACTAAATAGATGTCAAATGTTTAAATTTGTTGTTAAGGATGGCATGAAAACAAGAAGGATGAAGTAACCCATGTGCCATTAAAATAAGAAGAAGGAAAATAAAATGAACAGCTGAGAATGATTTTGACTGACCACGTAGTATTTAAACACATGGGCATGCCACCATCTAACTTTTCTCCTGTTAAATACTGGGGATTTAGGATCTTTGTGTTCATCTCTGATTATTTATTTCTTTAAAACTTATTTATTTATACTTTATGTGGTGCTGAAGATGGAACCTAGTGCCTCACACACACTAGGCAAACACTGACTCACAATCCCAGCCCTCTGGTTATTTATTTAACATGAAATTTGGAGAATAAGTCTACTGAGGCAAATGATATAACCATTTTAAACTTCAACTTTTTGTTTTGATATAATTGCAGATTCACATATAGTTGTAAAAAAATAATACAGAGATCCTGAATTCCCTTTACCTATCTTCCTCCAATGGTGACACATTAGAATACTATATTGTGATATCACAACCAGGATATTGACACTAACACAGTTAAGATACAGGGCCATTTCTGTCATCAGAGGGATCCCTGTTGCTGTTGCCCTTCTACAGCCACAACCACTTCTTTCCCACCCCATCCCCATCTTATCCTCAACTCCTGGCCATTAATCTGTTCTCTGTTTCTATGCTTTTGTCATTTCAAGAATGTTATACAAATGGAATCATGTAGTCTTTAACTTTTAAGATTGGTATTGTTCACTCAGCATGATTCTGAAGACTTATTCAGGCTGTCGCATGTAACAACAGTTCATTCCTCTTCATTCCTGTATACAATGGCAGGTATACATTTACAATCTGCCTATGAGAACGACATTTAGGTTGACTCTGGATTTGGGCTACTCTAAGTCAACAGGCTATAAATTGGTGTAGAGGGTTGATGTGAATCTAGTTTCTATTTCTCTGGAATAGATGTCTAGGAGTGCAAGGGCTGGGTGGTACAGTAGTTGCACACTTAATTTCAGAAAGTGACAAACTGTCACTTTCTGTACCATTTTTCTTTCCCACTTCCAACATATGAGTGAGCCAGTTCTTCCACATTTTCCCCAGCATTTGGTATTGTCACTGTGTTTTATTTGAACAGTTCTGATAGTGTTATTTCATTGTGGTTTAAATTTGCATTTTCCTAACAGGCAATGATGCCGACCCTCTTTTCATGGACTTACTTTTATTTGTGTATATTTTCCACTAAACCATCTCCATGCCTTTTGCCTATTCTCTATTTGAACCATCTTGGTTCTTTTAGTGGTTGAGTTTCAGAAGTTTTTAAAAAGTACATTCTGGGTCTAGTTCTTTTTGCCCCTAGTTTGTAGCTTGCTTTTGCATTCTTTTAATATGACATTAGAGTCTATTTTCTTCTTCACTGCTCATATTGTTTGTTGCTTTTTTTTTAATCCCGGCTGCTTTTCTTATCCTGTCAGATAACACTAACATTTCTGTCAGATTGGGGTTTGCATATCTTCTCCTTTTCATTCAGTTTGAGATTTTCCTGATTCTTGGCATACAGTCATCTTCGATTAACTTGGACACTTGGGATTCTGTGTCATGACACAACCTTACTCTGCTCTTGCAGGCTGAGTGGGATGCTGCTCTGGCAGGGGAAGTGGTGGGGAGCTGCCTTGCCACTGCCAGGCAGGAGCTCCTTAATCCTGCTGGATTTCCAATTTTGGCATCTTCAGCCACAAGTCTGGAACGGGTGAGGCAATAAGGATATCCAGGGGCTTCTTCATAGTGTTCTTGAATCCCGAGGTCCCTGCTGGTCTTTCTTACCCTTTTCACCTTTCAGAGTTTTAAGGCTGTATTGTATATAATGTTTAAAATTGTACTTAGCTGAAGGAATAGAAAAAGTACGTCTACTCTTTCTGGAAGGATCCCCTTTCTCTTTGTTTGCTTTTGCAGTACTGGGGACTGAACACAGGGGTTCACACAAGCCAGACAAGTGCTCAACACTGAGCTATGCCCCACATCATCTCCCATTTCTTTTTCTTCTTAAGCAAGAAGCATGTTGTATTTATTTATTTATTTATTTGTGGCGCTAAGGATCAAATCCAGGACCAGGACTTCATGCATGCCAGGAAAACAAGCTACCACTGAGCCATATCTCCAGCTCCCCATTTCTTTTCTTTTTGGGGGTTACCTGAGATTGAACTCAGGGGCACTTGATCACCAAGCCACATCCCCAACCCTATTTTGTATTTTAGAGACAGGGTTCACTGAGTTGCTTAGCACCTTGCTTTTGCTGAGGCTGGCTTTGAACTCGTAATCCTCCTGCCTCACCCTCCCGAGCCTCTGCGATAACAGGCATATACCACCATGCCTGGCTTCTCATTTCTTTTCTTTTTCTAAATTTTTTTGTACTTGGACACAATACCTTTATTTTATTTTTATGTGGTGCTAATGATCGAACACAGTGCCCTGCGCATGCTAGGCGAACCATAACCCCAACCCCCCATTTTTTTTAACTATGGGTATAACATTACCTGCTCTGAATGCCAGTGCTTCGGGGTTAACCAAATGTGCCTATTGGGTTGCGATGAAGGCCAGCTAGCACCAGTTGGTCCTTAAGGCATTTTAGGGAGAAATAAAAATATAAAAGGAAAGGAGACTAGATGGGAGACACCCAGTAAAACGCTTTCACACTGAATGAACCAGGGATATACAGATGTCAATTACATCAAAACCTCAACAGCTTCCCATAGAAATTAAGAGGAAACTGCTAAATAAAAGATGACTTTAGAAAATAGCTTACATCCACCTCCCCATTCCTCTGGATGTAAGCTATTTGCATTGATTTCTAAAAATGCCTGACAGAAATGCAACCAATAACCCAGCTTGACTGAGTAAGTACACAAAGACGTCTGCATCCCGCACAGACCAAAGTGCCAGGGTTCCAATGCACAAGGAAGCAGATGGGCTGTGCACACAAAAAGCACGCAGTGCAACTTCCAGGGAGATCCTATCATCGTTCTACTTATTCTGGCCCAAATTGCCTGTTGCAAGAGGCTTTATCACCCACTTTTGTTAAGTTTCCATCTGAGACACAAGAGTTTATATGATTCCCATCCTAGACAACGTAAGCCATGAGTAATGGAAACAGATCTTTTTCACCTTCCATCAGAGATTCTTTTCAAAGGCCCTTATAAACATTGTCATTTTTTTTAGCCTTAAACATTTGATCGCTTGTTTGAGACTATACAAACCAGATTTTCATTTCAGGAGACTCACTCCCAAAAGGAACCTGTTTTCTGTAGGGTTTCAGCCTGCAGGGCAACCTCCTAAGACCACACAGAGCTCTCCTCCAAAGGCCAAAAGCCAGCAATGTTTTAAGAGGAAAACAATCCTCAGAAGCCTCATTAGCATAACCAAATTTTCAGCCTGTTCCTCCTAACTAAAAGAAACAGCCTGCAAAAATATGATCTGACAAACAAGCCCCATTGACCCTACCCGCATCCTCATTTGGGGGAGGCCATGTGCACTGTTGAGCTACGAAGTTCTGCAAGTCTATCCAATGTAAAGTTCAAATTCACCAGGTCTTCTAGAGCTCTCCCCCACCCCCATCACTGTATTCCTCCTTGCCTGAAGGGACAGAGAATTAGAGATACAGGTTCAAAGTGGAGAGTTTCAAAGGAGGAGCTCTCTTCCTGATGAGGCAGACTTCTGATACAACCCGCACTTGGCTTTACAGAAAGTAAGTCAGGCCCAGGAACAGACTAGGGTAATGAACACACAAAATGTGAGAGCAAAAGTAGAGAGAGCCCGATAAAGAAAGAATATGTAATTATAATAATGCACATTGAAAGCCTAGGCTGAAGAAGAAACTATTCCAGTATTTGAATTCGCTATCTCCCAATCTCTTTAAAGAAACTTAGCAAAGTCTCTTTGAATAACAGTATGAATAATCAAATTGTGAATTACCCCAAAGCCAAGCCAACTATTAGTTGCCTTTCTTTCTTCCCAAGTACATTTTGCACAACAATCCAGACTTGTGCTCATGCTGCTGTATAATAAATCACTGATCTATGCGGCCAGCTCTCCTCCCCAGTCCCCACAGATCAGAGATCTAAAAAGCAGGATGAGTCATGACTCATCTCTGAGGATGCAGCAGTGTCTGAACAAAACTCATAAAATGAGTAAATGGATGGGTGAATGAAGGAACCAACAAGGAATAAATTAGGTTTTTAATCACATGCTGTTTGCTAGTCAGAGATTTTCAGATAAAACAAAGAGATACATAAACCAACATGTGGTTTCCCAAAGGAGAGGAAGAACGGCAGCTGTAGCAAGGGGGCCACCATCCCACCATATTTTTATGTACAGTTTTGATACACACCACTCTATATCAGTGTATGACATGCTAACAGAGTAACGCCCTTCCCTTAATCAGGTAAAAAAATCCATAGTTTGTTACTCTCTCCCCTCAGGTGAGAACAGGGTGGTCCAACACTACCCAACAGAAGTATAATGAGAGTCATTTATGAGATTTAAGATTTATATCATTAAAAATGTAAAAAGAAGCACAAGAAATTGTTTTAATGAAATATTTTAATGGAATATATCCAAAACATCATTTCCAAAGGTAATCAATGTAAAAAATTGTGATATTTTAACTGCTTTTATTTATACAACTATATTTTTATATTCACAGCAAGTTTTGATTCAAACTAGTACATTTCAAGGATTTGACAGCCACCTGGGGCTAGTGGCTACTATATTGGATAGCAAAGGATTAGGAAATGAATTTAAGGCTCATCTATAGCCACTATGTTTAGTTCTAGTTTCTGGTATCTTCCACCCATCCCACGACTCTGAATCATTTATCCTGACATTATCAGAGTGCTTAGAATGTGTAATTTCTTCTAAGTCAAATTAAACCTTGTTTTGAAGCATATAGGGAACACATTCTAAAGGAACAGACACGAAACGGGTTTCATCCTCGACTCTCAGGTGAAGAAGTTGAAGATGGTCACATGGCTAGTAAGTCTTCAGGCCACAGATACAACCTAGGTCTGTAGGACACCTGCTCCTGTGTAATGCCATGGCTGCCCTCTCTTAGAAATCAGAACACACACAGTGCTTCAGTGCAGGGAGAAGCAGCTTGATTAAGTAGTGAAGAGAAAGACTCTCTGGTTTTAATACACTTACCCGATTCCTACACGAAAGTCCAGTTGGCTCATTGGGGGTGAGAGAGAGGTTAAGTCTCAAGGGAAGTTATTTCCCTAACTTGAAAGAGATGCTTGGTTCTCTTCCAAAGGCAGAAGGACCTTTTACAAACAAATCAATTCCTCATTTTAAAAGAACAATCATTCACAGCATGTACTCTGGCTCAAACGCCACCTCTGAGAAAATGTCACCATCAAAGCCAAGTACAGCCACTGAGCCCCCAAACAAGATAGGATCTTATCGGAATTCATACAAGACAGCTGTCTTTCCCTCTATTTTCTATGGAGTCCAGCCTTATGTGCTATTTCTTGTTTAAGTAAACATACAAAACATTACTCTAATAATCAGAAAACCACATTTTTTCCCCTAATGGCTCCTCTCTTCCTGATTCTTTGCTCATAACCTTCAGACTTAGTGGGTTTAGTCGTGTGAAAGTTTCAATTGTTGAAAAGCCTCTTCAATTCTACCAACTTCTCCCGTGTATGAGCTCACAGCCCTCTCCACTTTGTCCCCTTGCCCCCTAAGGAAAAGACATCCGGAAAACAGTTAGCACTGCTAAGTGTCACAAGATGTGAATTTTATTTTCTCCATTTTAAAATGACTTTAAAATTTATCACTTAAAGTGATAAATCTGAAATTATTCTGTTTCCTGAAGGACAGAGCAAATGAGTGGATATGCTGATGTTCTTGTGAACCAGGTTTCACTACAGGAAAAGAGAGAAATACAGACTGAGGCAGAATGAGGTGAGGAAAACAGCTGCGCTGGATTTAAACCAGAGACTCATGGTTCAAATGTCTGCATGTGTTGGAGTGTGAGCGAGTGTGTGTGTGGGTACATGTGTGTGTGGGGGGGTGCATGTGTGTGGGAGGGTGCATGTGGTGTATGGGAGCATGTTTGTGTTTCCTTGGCTCTGTCCAAAATAAGGGCAGCCAGTAGCAGCAAGCTCACCTGGCACACAAGTCCCCTGAGGAGGGAGCCACGTCTTCTTAGAGGAATGGCCATGTCCAAGACCGGGACAGGGGATATAAAAGTTGGCCTGAAACCTCATGTGCCGGAAAGCACAAAAGAATAAAAAGGAACAAAGAAATAGCTGGATGGGCTTCCACTGGTCAGTTTCCATTGTCAAAGAGTAATTATAATGATATATTGAGGGGAAAAAAGGAATCAACAGGAATCTAGTGAGGTTTTTGTTCTGAAATAAAATGTAGCTAACATAAAACTCACTATTTTAACCATTTTCACGAAGGGCACTGTTCAGTGACATTAAGTGCATTCACACTGCTATGCGGCCATCACCACCATCTGTCTCTGGAACTTTCTCATCTTTACAAACTGAAATTCTGTGCCCTTAATAAATAACAGCTACCCATCCCACCATCTCACACCTAGGCAATCACCTGGGTGCCTCTTGAAGTTTGTTACTCTAGGTACCTCACATAAGGAGAATTAATAACACTTGTCCTTTTGTCTCTGGCTTAAGTCACTGAGCATAATATTTTCAAAGTTCATTTTTGCTGTATCATGTGTTAGGATTTCATTTCTTTTTAAGGTACAATAATATTCCGTGGTATGTGTACACATTTTTTTTGTTTTTAATATACATAACAGTGGGAGTATAACCCATTACAATTTTGATCCCATTCTTGTGGTTGAACATGATGTAGGTTATATTGGTCACATATTCATATATGAGCATAGGAAAGTTATATCCGCTTCATTATACTGTCTGGCCTATTCCCATCTGCCCTCCCTTCCCTTCATTCCCCTTTGTCTAATCCAATGAACGTCTATAATTCCCCTCCCTACCCTCCTTTGTTATGGGTTAGCATCTATGTATCAGAGAAAAATAGGCATTTGTTTTTTTGGGATTGGCTTATTTCACTTAGCATGATATTCTCCAGTTCCATCCACTTGTCAGCAAATGACATAATTTCATTCTTCTTTAAGGCTGAGTAATATTGCATTGTGTATATATACCACATTTTCTTTATCCCATTCATCTATTGAAGGTTGGTTTTCCATAACTTGGCTATTGTGAATGAGCTGCTGTAAAACACTGATGTGACTACGTCACTGTAGCATGCTGATGTTAAATCCTTTGGGAATAGGCCAAGGAGTGAGATAACTAGGTTAAATGGTGGTTCCATTCCAAGATTTCTAAAGAATCTCCATACTGCTTTCCAGAGTGGTTGCACCAATTTGCAGTCCTACCAGCAATATATGAGTGAACCGTTTTCACCACATCCTCACCGACTTACTGTTACTTGTATTCTTGATCATTGCCATTCTGACTGGAGTGAGAAGGAATTTCAGTATAGTTTTAATTCACATTTCTCTAATTGCTAGTGATGTTAAACATTTTTTCATATATTTTTTGATCATTCATATTTCTTCTTTTGTGAAGTGCCTGTTTAATTCCTCTGCCCAATTATTGATTGGGTTATTTGTTTTTGTTTTTGTTTTTGTGTAAAGTTTTTGGGTTCTTTGTGTATCCTGGAGATTAATGCTCTGAGATGCAAGTGGTAAAGATTTTCTCCCATTCTGTAGGCTCTCTGTTCATGTTCTTGATTGTTTACTTTGCTGTGAAGAAGCTTTTTAGTTTGATTCCATCCCACTTATTGATTCTTGTTTTTACTTCTTGTGCTTTAGGAGTCTTGTTGAGGAAGTTGGCTCTTAAGTTAACATGATGGAGAGTTGGGCCTACATTTTCTTCTAGCAGGTGCAGGGTCTCTGGTCTAATGCCTGGGTCCTTGATCCACTTTGAGTTGAGTTTTGGCTTGGTGGTGAAATATAAGGGCTCAATTTCAATCTACTACATATGGATTCCAGTTTTCCCAGCACCATTTGTTGAAAGGTCTATCTTCTCTCCAACGAATGTTTATGGCACCTTTGTCTAGAATGAGATAACTCTATCTATGTGTACACCATATTTTGTGGACCCCATTCACCATCCATCATCAATGGACACGTGGGCTGCTCCCACCATTTGGTTATTGTGAATAATGCTATGTTTATAGGTATTAAAGTATTTTTTTGGTATACATCTAGAAGAAATAGTTCTATGTTTAATTTTTTTGAGACCTATTGAATTTCTAAAGAGAGAGAAGGAATATGTACTGTACAAAAATTGCCAGCTAATAAATATAAGATATCTGACCATTGAAAGAAATCTCCATTTGTACCCATCTACACAATGCATCTTCCTGACATTAGTGGCTAAGCATTAGTGGGAAGAGAACAAGATAATTGCACAATGGCACAAGCCACCCTAAATAATACAATTGGAAATCCAATTGATCAACACTTTTCATCTGCAATAGTGAGACAAACTGGAATTAGGTGCCTTTTAAATTTTTTTAAAAAATTTTTTGCAGTGCTGGAGATTGATCCCAGGATCACACCCATGATAGAAAAGTGCTGTAACACTGAGCTATATCCCCATTTCTTTTTAATTTTATTTTGAGTTGTTGATTCTGGCCTCAAAATTGTAATCCTCTTGTCTCAGCCTCCAAAGTAGCTGGGATTACAGGTGTGCACCACCAAGCCAGGCTATTAAGTGCTTCTTAAAGCACCTGGTGGGAAGGACACATCACTATATAGTATTCTTTATTTTATAATAGCAGTTTTATTGAGATATAATTCACTTTCCATACATACAATACTTAAAATGAATAGAGCACAATACACTAATCTTTTTGTGTATTCTCAGTACTGCAATTGCCAAAATAATTTTTAGAATGTTTTCATCATCCCCAAAAGAAACTGTACACCCATTGGCAGTCATTCCCCCTGTTCCCCAATGTCTCCAGTCCTGGACCAATTTCTTTTAGGTCTCTCTGGATTTGCTTATTCTGGAAATTTCCATACAAGTAAAAGAATGCATTTGGCCTTCTGTGATGGATTTCTTCCATTTCACATAATGCATTCAAAATTCATGCATGTTGTAGCTTGTGTCAGCCCTTCTTGTTACCAAATAATGTTCCAGTATATGGTCATATCACACTTCATCTCATAACTACAAAGCAAATTTCCTCACATGTGAAAATGGTACTGTGAAGATTGAGGAGAATACCCTAGGCCTGAAGAGGTACATAGTGAAATAGTTAAGGTAATAAAAGATCTTCAGGTTATTTTTACTCAGGTAAAGAAAAAGTATGTGTGTTGTGTACATGTACAGAAAAGAATATTGGAAAATGTTAATAATTGGCTTGAAGATATATGAGTATTCATTGTGTTATTTTTTCAAAATTTTTTCTCATTTTTACATTTTTCCTTTAAAAAGTTAAGGAGACAAAAGACTACCAACCAAGAAAAGCCCAGGACCGGATGGGTATAGAGCGGAGTTTTACAAAACCTTTAAAGAAGAATTAATACCAATTCTTTTCAAGTTATTTCAGGAAATAGAAAAAAGAGGGAGCTCTTCCAAATTCATTCTATGAGGCCAACATCACCCTAATTCCGAAAACAGACAAAGACACCTCAAAGAAAGAAAACTACAGACCAATATCTCTAATGAACCTAGATGCAAAAATCCTCAATAAAATTCTGGCGAATCGAATACAAAAACACATCAAAAAAATTGTGCACCATGATCAAGTAGGATTCATCCCTGGGATGCAAGGATAGTTCAATATACGGAAATCAATAAATGTTATTCACCACATCAATAGACTTAAAGATAAGAACCATATGATCATCTCGATAGATGCAGAGAAAGCATTCGATAAAGTACAGCATCCCTTTATGTTCAAAACATTAGAAAAACTAGGGATAACAGGAACCTACCTTGACATTGTAAAAGCTATCTATGCTAAGTCTCAGGCTAGCATCATTCTGAATGGAGAAAAGTTGAAGGCATTCCCTCTAAAATCTGGAACAAGACAGGGATGCCCTCTATCACCACTTCTATTCAATATAGTTCTCGAAACACTGGCCAGAGCAATTAGACAGACGAAAGAAATTAAAGGCATAAAAATAGGAAAAGAAGAACTTAAATTATCACTATTTGCAGATGACATGATTCTTTATCTAGAAGACCCAAAAGGGTCTACAAAGAAACTACTAGAACTAATAAATGAATTCAGCAAAGTGGCAGGATATAAAATCAACACGCATAAATCAAAGGCATTTCTGTATATCAGCGACAAAACTTCTGAAACGGAAATGAGGAAAAACACTCCATTCACAATATCCTCAAAAAAAAAAATACTTGGGAATCAACCTAACAAAAGAGGTGAAAGACCTATACAATGAAAACTACAGAACCCTAAAGAGAGAAGTAGAAGAAGATCTTAGAAGATGGAAAAATATACCCTGTTCATGGATAGGCAGAACTAACATTATCAAAATGGCGATATTACCAAAAGTTCTCTATAGGTTTAATGCAATGCCAATCAAAATACCAACGGCATTTCTTGTAGAAATAGATAAAGCAATCATGAAATTCATATGTAAAAATAAAAGACCCAGAATAGCAAAAGCAATTCTAAGCAGGAAGTGTGAATCAGGCGGTATAGCGATGCCAGATTTCAAACTATATTACAGAGCAATAGTGACAAAAACAGCATGGTACTGGTACCAAAACAGGTGGGTGGACCAATGGTATAGAATAGAGGACACAGAGACTAATCCACAAAGTTACAACTATCTTATATTTGATAAAGGGGCTAAAAGCATGCAATGGAGGAAGGATAGCATCTTCAACAAATGGTGTTGGGAAAACTGGAAATCCATATGCAACAAAATGAAACTGAATCCCTTTCTCTCGCCATGCACAAAAGTTAACTCAAAATGGATCAAGGAGCTTGATATCAAATCAGAGACTCTGCGTCTGATAGAAGAAAAAGTTGGCCCAGATCTACATATTGTGGGGTCAGGCTACAAATTCCTTAATAGGACACCCATAGCACAAGAGTTAATAACAAGAATCAACAAATGGGACTTACTTAAACTAAAACGTTTTTTCTCAGCAAGAGAAACAATAAGAGAGGTAAATAGGGAGCCTACATCATGGGAACAAATTTTTACTCCTCACACTTCAGATAGAGCCCTAATATCCAGAGTATACAAAGAACTCAAAAAATTAGACAATAAGATAACAAATAACCCAATCAACAAATGGGCCAAGGACCTGAACAGACACTTCACAGAGGAGGACATACAATCAATCAACAAGTACATGAAAAAATGCTCACCATCTCTAGCAGTCAGAGAAATGCAAATCAAAACCACCCTAAGATACCATCTCACTCCAGTAAGATTGGCAGCCACTATGAAGTCAAACAACAACAAGTGCTGGCGAGGATGTGGAGAAAAGGGTACACTTGTACATTGCTGGTGGGACTGCAAATTGGTGCGGCCAATTTGGAAAGCAGTTTGGAGATTCCTGGGAAAGCTGGGAATGGAACCACCATTTGACCCTGCTATTGCCATTCTCGGACTATTCCCTGAAGACCTTAAAAGAGCATGCTACAGGGATACTGCCACATCGATGTTCATAGCAGCACAATTCACAATAGCTAGACTGTGGAACCAACCCAGATGCCCTTCAATAGATGAATGGATTAAAAAAATGTGGCATTTATACACCATGGAATTTTACGCAGCACTAAAAAATGCAAAATCATGGAATTTGCAGGGAAATGGATGGCACTAGAGCAGATTATGCTTAGTGAAGCTATCCAATCCCTAAAAAACAAATACCAAATGTCTTCTTTGATATAATGAGAGCAACTATGAACAGAGTAGGGAGGAAGAGCAGGAAGAAAAGATTAACTTTAAACAGAGACATGAGATGGGAGGAAAAGGGAGAGAAAAGGGAAATTGCATGGAAATGAAGGGAGACTCTCGTTGCTATACAAAATTACATATAAGAGGTTGTGAGGGGAAAAGTTATGTCTGATTCATTCTATGGTCTTTCCTATTCCCATTCCCCCTCCCTTCCCTTCATTCCTCTTTGTTTAATCCAATGAACTTCTATTCTTCCTACCAACCCCGCACCCCTTATTGTGTGCTGGCATCCACATATCAGAGAGAACATTCAGCTTTTGTATTTTGGGAATTGACTTATTTCACTTAGCATGATAGTTTCCAGTTCCATCCATTTGCTGGAAAATGCCATTAGTTTTCTTCATGACTGAGTAATATTCCATTGTGTATATATACCACATTTTTCTTTTCTTTTTTATAGTTGTACATGGACAGCATTCCTTCATTTATTTATTTAGTTTTTATGTGGTGCTAAGGATCAAACCCAGTGCTTCACACATGCAAGGCAAGTGCTCTGCCACTCAGCCACATCCTCACCCTTACCACATTTTCTTTATTCTTTCATTTGTTGAAGGGTACCTAGGTTGGTTCCATAGCTTAGCTATTGTGAAATAAGCTTATATAAACATTGGTGTGGCTGTGTCACTGTAGCATTCTGATTTTAAGTCCTTTTGGTGGGATGAGTGGGTCAAATGGTGGTTCCATTCCAAGTTTTCTGAGGAATCTCCATACTGCTTTCCAGAGTGGTTGCAACAATTTGCAGTACCTTTCCCCCCACATCCTCCCCAACATTTGTTACTTGATTGTTGATAATTGCATCTGACTGGAGTGAGATGAAAATCTTAATGTAGTCTTAATTTGCATTTCTTTAAATGCTAGAGATGTTGGAAAATTTTTTTGCCCATTTATTGATGGGTTATTTGTGGTTTTGGTGTTAAGTTTTTGAGTTCTTCATATATCCTGGAGATGTGTGTGTGTGTGTGTGTGTGTGTGTGTGTGTGTGTGTGTGTGTGTTGCAGGTGGCAAAGATTTTTCTCTCATTCCATAGGCTCTCTCTTCACATTCTTATTTCCTTTGCTGTGAAAAAGTTTTTAGTTTGATACCATCCTATTTATTGATTCTTAATTTTACTTCTTGTGTTTTAGGAGTCTTATTGAGGAAGTTGGTTCCTAAGCTGAATGATGGAGATTTGGACCTGCTTTTTCTTCTAGTAGGTTCAGGGTCTCAGGTCTAATGCCTAGGTCCTTGATCCACTTCAGGTTAAGTTTTGTGCAGGGTGAGAGATAGGGGTTTAATTTCATTTTGATATGCACGGACTTTCAGTTTTCCCAGCACCATTTGTTGGAGAGGCTATCTTTTCTCCAATGTATGCTTATAGTGCCTTTGTCTAGTGTGAGGAGACTGTTTTTATGTGGGTTTGTCTGTGTCTTCTATTCTGCACCATTGGTCTTCATGTCTGTTTTGGTGCCAGTACCATGCCATTTTTGTTACTATGGCTCTGCAGTATAATGTAAAATCTGGTGTTGTGATGCCTCCTGCATCACTTTTCTCACTAAGGATTGCTTTGGCTATTCTGGGCTTCTTGTTTGTCCAAGTAAATTTCATAACTGCTTTTTCCATTTCTATGAAGAACATCATTGGAATTATATTAAATCTGTATAGTGCTTTTGGGAGCATGACCATTTTGATAATATTAATTTTGCTTATCCATGAACATGGGGGATAAGCAAAATTAATTAACACCTCTATTGTTAGATTGATTTCCAAGTACTTCTTTTTTTTTTGAGGCTATTATGAATGGGATAGCTTTCCTAATTATTTTTTTTAACTAATTTATCATTGGTGTATAGGAACACAATTTATTTATGGGTGTTAATTTTATATCCTCCTATTTTGTTGAATTTGTTTATGAGTTCTAAAAGTTTTTGGTAGAGTTTTTTTTCCTAAATAGAGAATCATGAGTCATGTCATTGGCAAATAGGGATAGTTTGAACTCTTCTTTTCCTATTCATGTCCCTTTAATTTTTCTTTAGCCTAGGATAGAATGATCTTATGTTGACATCATAAAGGCTATGCATGACAAATCTAAAACCAACATCTTTGTGAATAGAGGAAAGTTGAAAGTATTTCCTTTAAGATTTGGGACAAGGGTGACTGCTCTTACCACTTTAATCCAATGTAGTGCTAGGAATTATAGTCAGCAATTAGGCAAGAGAAGGAAAAAAAAGGATAAAAATAAGAGAGGAAGAAGTCAAATTATCAGATATTTTATATGTTTGCAGATATGAACCTATACTTACAAGATCCACAAATATTTACCAGAAGACTGCTAGAATTAATAAATTCAACTAAGTAACAGGTTAAAAAAATCAACATACAAAAGTCAATAATTTTCTTCTATATCAATAATGAATCTGAGAAATCTTATCCAATATAGCTAAAAAAAACCCCAAACAAAAAATAAACCAAAAAATCTCAAAACCCAATGACCTTAGGAATAAATCTAACCAAGGAGGTGAAAGACCTCTACAATGCCATAATTCTTCTTTATGGCTGAGTAAAATTACATTGTGAATGTATACCACATTTTCTTTATCCATTCATTTGTTGAAGTACACCTAGGTTGGTTCCGCCAACAATGGATGATTATATATTTTTCCCTCACATCCTTGCCAACATTTATTTTTTAAAAGAAATACTTTTATCCTGCTTGTAGGCTTGTAAATTAGTACAACCTTTATGAAAATCAGTATGGAGGTTCCTCTAAAGACTAGGCATGGGAACACCTTATGATCCAGCTATACTACTCCTTGGCATTTATCCTAAGAAATATACTATAGCAGCACAATTCACAATAGTCAAACTATTGACCCAGCCTAGGTGTCCAACACGGATGAATGGATCTGTGAATCTGTGAAAGGAATCTGTGGCATACATACACAGAGGAGTTTTAAATTATGTCATTTTCAGGAAAATGGATGGAACTTGAGAATATTATGTTAACTAAAATAAGCCAAACTCAGAAAGTCAAGGGTTGTGTGCTTTTTTCTCTCATGTAGAAACTATACA
The DNA here is from genome assembly GCF_964194105.1 of Spermophilus citellus. Lineage (NCBI taxonomy): Eukaryota > Metazoa > Chordata > Mammalia > Rodentia > Sciuridae > Spermophilus > Spermophilus citellus. Next base: position 79,376,519 of record NC_138183.1, read on the forward strand.
GGAAAGAGGAAAAGAATGATTGAGGAGAACCTCATGAAAATCGAAGGAAGATCAGAAGAGTAGAGGAAAGGGACCAGTGGAAGAGAGAAAGTGAGGAAAGGGGGAAATCTTGGGGAATGATATTGACCAAGTTATATTGTTATATTGTGTGCATGTATGAATATGTAACAATGAATCCTACCATTATGTATAACTATAATGTAACAATAAAATATGGAAAAATAAAATTAAATATATCTTCTTCTGAAAAAAAAAAAGAAGAATACATAGCCAACAATGCCATTTTAAAGAGAACAGGTGCTGGGCACTATGGCACATGCTTGTGATCCCCAGCAGCTTGGGAGGCTGAGACAGGAGGATCATGAGTTCTAAGTCAGCCTCAGCAATGGGGAGGTGCTAAGAAACTCAATGAGATCCTATCTCAAATACAAAATAAGTCTGGGGATGGGGCTTAGTGGTCGAGTGCCCCTGAGTTCAATCCCCAGTACCCACCCCCTGCCGAGAGAGAGAGAGAGAGAGAGAGAGAGAGAGAGAGAGAGAGAGAGGAAAGATTTTCTTTATCTTGCCAAAGGATTGTGATTTTGTTTCAGAAAACTGGGGAGACAGGCAGGGAAGCCTTGGTACAGAGCATGATGTGTTCTAGCTGTTAACACCCACAGTCTCTGATCTACTCCACAAATCTCTTGGGAATTAACAAATGCTAAGGAGTTCTGGACCTTTCCTCTGCCTTTGTACAGCTTTTCAACTGTGTAGGACTTATCTCTACAGTCTCAACATGAGCTCCTTAAGGATAAGGGCAGAGCCTGTGACTTACAGCTGTCCATGTCTCCTAGTCTTCACTAGTAAATATTTGTTAAATGGAAACCTGACTGAGGCTGCATATCAAAAGGATGGGGGATCTTCAAGGCAGGGTACCGGCTCCTGCCTAACTGAATAGAGACTGGTTGGCTTGGAGGCTGCCTTATCCTGTCAAAGAGATCAATAATGCTGCTGGGTTATGGGCATCAGAGAAGAGGTTTCAGGGTTTAAAAAAGTCATGACAAGTTAGGGGACAGTTAGGAGGATAGCTGACATGATGATAAAGGGTTTTAAAAAGCAGGTGTAAGAAGAAGGCTGGGGCAATATTGGGGCTATTTAAATATCAAAAGTTTTGCTTGAATCGTGTATGATAGGCAGTTGATTTTCCATTAGTAGTAGGGTGCTTATATAGCCCAGATCTTAATAGCTTTTTTCATGGCAAGACACTCGTATTTTCTTAGGAAAATATCAAAATTATGTGTTCCACAAGGGTAATGCTCTTCAAGACTAGAATCTGCCCTAAGGTTCTGACATTTTAGGTGGCTTCCTGCCACCAAGGACTGAGGGTTCAATTCCTTAGCACACCATAACCTCTTCCTGGTTTGAGAAAGTCATATAAGCATTATGAAATTGATGTGGAGGCAGGGACCATTTGAATTTCAGGTAGCTAGAAGCAAGTTAGATCAAAATAATGAATGAAGAATTGAAAAAAAATGAGATGGTTGATTATCAGATTTGAAAACACTGGATCAATTTGTCAGGGGGCGGGAAATAGAGCACATCCAATAGTCTTTGTTATGTTTAATCTTCACTACTTCAGAAAAAAAAACAAACGTTATAAACTTATCTCCAAGATCACTTGAAGTTTCAATTTTCTTTAGATTCTTTTTATGTTTATTTTTGTTTCAAGAGTGTTGACTAACAAATTATTAGTTTTAATGAGAGTCAGCCACTGTGATCGAAGATACTACAGGCTGATTGAAACAAAAATCTGCTATTGAAACTTATAAAACTACCTAAGTATGAAAGAACGTTAAGTTTTACATGTGAGTTAGAGTAAAGCAAAAGCTTTCTGTAGATAAGATAGATTTAAGGATGTAGGTGACCCAAGAGTGTAAATGTCTTGGTACAAGCAAAAATTCCAGGCAGTGTATGTCAGATTTTCAAGGCAGTGGAATTGGTGGGGTGTAAGTCAAGGGATCCAAACAGTAAAAAGGGGACTCATGTAAAACATCTTGGTTACACATGAAACAAACAGGAATGCTCCCTGAGGTAATGAAGGCATGACATGAGGAAAGAGTGGACTGGGAAATGGAGCAACAGACCTGAGCAAAGGGATCTGCTGGCTGGTGGGCAGGTGGAGGAGGGGAACAACCTCCTCGAGTCTTCTCTCCCCGCCCTCAGAACCCTTTCCCTTTGTGACTCCTCAATGGTGTGTGATGCAAGCCCGGAGATATAGAGAAGCCCGGGCACCCTCAGAACTCATTTGCCTTAGGCAACCGAGCGATTCAGACAATGAAGAATGTTCTCTCTTTGCTGAATAGCCACACCGAACCATGGTTGATCTTGGTTCAATTCTTTGGGCTATTGATCCCCAAAGTACCATTTTGAGTGGGTTGGTATTGCTTTTTCTATACCTGTCCTTTCAGGTATTGAAACGATTTTCACCAACACTCAAGAAAAATGAAGCCACCCAGAAGGTAAGGACGCAGAGAGAACTCCCTTGGGAGTTTCTTGATTTTTGTCAAATGTGAAATGTTTGGGAAATGTCAGGTGGGATTTGTTATTTCCATGCTCACGTTACTAAATGTTTGGTTGGCTCAAAAAAGATGTGACTTGGGAAGTCTGAGGACAAGATAGAACTTCACTCTTTAGGGAAAGAAGTCAGAGGTTCAGGAAGGACTAAGGTTTCCATCTGAAGCTCACAGACTATCTTTTGGGGTGTGGTGGAGGGTTCCAGATTGGTCTGGATAGAGAGTGAAGGAGACGGGTCTCTTCTGACTAGATTCTGAGTCTCATTCCCATGTCAGATGCTCTTCACCCAGCCTTCATATTGGGCTGGTCAGGACAGCAGTGCTGACCTCTGAGTAGAGCCTGTAGCCTGAGCCTGAGCTCTGCCCCAGGACGCAGGGTTCCCTGGGGGAGCACAGATGAGACGGTTGGCCTCAGATTCTATGCCCTCCTTCAGCAGAGGGTTTAAGACCATCAAATGTGGAATCTCACAGACAAAAATGTCCTTTGAAATTATCAAAGAAGTAAAAAATTGAAAATATTTCATTGCCCTTCAAGATTAATAAAAGGAAGGAATACAATTTCTACTAATTAAAAATGAAGAGTTGTCCGATTCTTGCCTAATGAATGTCTAAGCTTGTTAACGAAAGGAGTAAAAGAAATGGGCCCCAGCCCCTCATTCTTTTCTTTTTTTGTTTTCAGCGTCAGGGAACAAAGAGAAGGAAAAATGGAGCATTTAAAGGTAAGGTTCTGCCTGTTCAACCTGAGCTCTATAAGGGTGAACTTTCCTATCTCTCTACAGCTCCATGATCTTGGAGGATGTCAGTTTCTAGGTGCAGTCTCTCTCAGGAAACAGGGTCTCAGAGGAGAGGCTCAGGAGAAGGCAGTGAGACCTGAGAGATTCCTCAGAGTCCCTGCCCTGCCCACCCTTCCTTGGGTGTGAATCAAGTAGTGATGGACCTGGGCCTTGGACATTTACTGCCAAGTAGGTGGCCCTGTGAGAGGTCCAAAGACCCCTGATTGCCTTGGAGTCAGAATTTCTGTCTGGTGACGTGGTGTAAACTACTTTAATTCTTGGCTGATTAGATTCATCTCTGAGTCAGCTACTGACTCTTGTGCTTCAGGTGGTGGTTTTGAGCAGCATGTAGGGTGGTACAGGTGAAAGTACTTTCTAAATGGAACCACATACACCTGTGAACCTTCTTACTATTATCCCTGACACTTATGACCTTATCTGCAGGTTTTTAGGGCTTTCTGACTTTAATATCCTGTTTCCTGTAAAAACTCCTGAATGATAACCTGCCACAGTCTTGGCTGGGCACAAGATCACGAGCCACCACACAGCTTTGTAGATTCAAACAGCAATTCTTTATTCCCGAACTCACACCGGCCTCCACACACGCTCTGGGGCAATCCCCGTTCTCGTGCCGCCCAATTCACCTACTCCACGAGGCTTTTTTCCAATCTCCTTTGAATCTCACGAGAACTCAACACTCAACGGGAACAAGCAGCAGGAACACCCTAATCCCGGCAGCAATAATCTTCAACCTCCAACTCCCCTAAAACCCATATAGTCTTAAACTGGGAACGCCCTAAACCCAAGGAGCGGGATACTTCCTCAAACTGCAGGATACACCCTAATCCTGGATCCACCCTCGTCCTTGGGCAGGGTCACCTTTCTCAAACACACATGCAATGTCAACAGCGAAATTCCAAGGCAAGTCCATTTAACATGGGGTACGCTGGCAAGGAAACTGTGATGCGTCATTCCTACTTGGTAATGGCCCTCAGCAATAACCTGTGTTTTTACCTTTACTATATATAACCAACTGTCCTGGTTTTCCAGGTTGGAGAACTTGCCGGAGAGCAGAGGAGAGGAGGAAGCTGCTTTCTATTCTGAGAAGGTGATTAGTCATTTCCCTTCTTTACTGATTCCTTTCCTGGCATGTCTTACTCAGTCCCCCAGGAATTCTTTGCAATATGCCCTAATCACAGGAGGGGTAGCCATAGCCATGGGTACGTGAATAAAGAACTTGGGAGGGGAGGGTATTGTGAGGTCATAGATGTGTGGAATGTGGAGCAGGTAGCGGGCTCCCCACCACCCATAGAACTGCAGATCTTGCTTCCCTTGTAGTGGTTCTGGTTACAGCTTTGGCTTTCTGTCTCTTGCAGTTCCATGAGCCAGAATAATGATTCCCTCCACTTTCGGCAACTGTTATGTCCAGACCCGCTCTGTCGGGTGTGTAATAGAAAAACAGCTAAGGTCAGTCAACTGATCTATAAGGCGTCCTTGGAAGATGCTGTTAATTCTGTGTCCCGTGTGTCTTCCGTGACGTCCTTGAGAGAGTCATCAGTTTTTCTGTCCGCTGTTGTTTCTGCAATCCCTCTGGGAGCTTCAGTTTCAACTCCTTTAACTGAGCCAACTCTATTTCCTTCCTCTATTGGTTCACCTGACCAAATTAACCCTTTAATTGACCTACCTGGACCCTCATTACGGGGTGACTCTCTGCCACCAGAGTCTTCTCCCTTGAGTTCAAAATTGCCAGTGGATCATATCCCACCTCAACCATCTGTTCCAACCCCTCCCCCACCTGTTCCAACCCTTCCCCCACCAACTGACAGTCAAGAAGCAAAACCTGTTGCCCAACCTGAAGCTACTTTGTCTCTGGTGGATAGCCCTGATGGGTTGTCTACTAATGTCCCAACAACCTCATGCACTGACAGTGCAAGCCTTCCAGTGGCAGAGTTCTCTGGAAACCAGTCTCATGCCGAACACTTGTCTCCATCTCAATTGGAGCCCTCTGATGATGACAAAAACCTCCTCGACCTCCATCCTCCTGAGGCCTCTTCTGAGAGGGATACTGCAGCCATCCTTGTAGAGCCCAGAAACCTCTCATTTCTATGCCCTGATGTCTTGGCCCTTCTGGAGAGACATATAAAAAAGAAGGGTGATTTCCTGATGCAGAACAAAAAGGAAAAGGAAACAAAATCCTTTCCAAAAGAACTTAAGCCAGACGGCCAATTGAATTCTTCAGGGAAAAGGTTAGAGTCAGTTGCTGAGCAACAGGACTCACCTGTCTCCCTTCCTTCACAGAGCAGTAAAGGCAAATCAGAGGAATTGCAGGTAGACCACCAGTCCTCAGACCCTAAGACCTTTGAGGATAACTTACCTAAAAAATGTACCCAATTCTTCTGGGGTCTCCCATCTTTGCACAGTGAGTCCTTGAAATCTATAGTACCTGTCTCAGGTGACTGTTCAACCTATGTCTGCTTCAATTCAATGCCCACTTCCATTGAAGCCCCTGAATCTCTAGTTCTAACCCCTCCCCCAACTCTGTCCTTGGCTGAGATCCAATCTCAACCCTTGACCCAAGCACTGGGCCAATCTCCTGTCCCACCCCAGGACCAGCTTCAGTGCCAATCTCCTGTTCCACCCCAAGACCAGCTTCAATTCTCGGTCCCTACCTTGTCACCACCTATTTCATCTCAGGTTAGTGATGGTGGAGTGAGGATTCATAGATTCCAGGATGAGGTACAATCTCTCATGCCATCCCAAATTCATGACTTGGAATATAACGTATTACAGAAAGGACAGGAAAGTTTGTGGGGTTTACCCTTTGTGGTTCAAAAATCCAAGGAAGAGTTTTGTCCTCCAGCTCCCAGTGTTTTATCTGATGGACGGTCCTCCAAGGCTTATGCTCCAACAACCATCATTCCGGGAGATTTTCCCCTCAAAAAAGAGCTTCGGAAGAAGCTAGAGCACCACCTTCGGAAAAGGCTTATTCAACACCGGTGGGGTCTGCCCCGCAGAGTCCGTGAGTGTCTGTCAAGGATGAGTCCTGAAACAGAAATTTCCGAGATATCTGAGTCAAAGTCCACTTATGGACTTTCATGGATCTCTTTGTTTAAGGGTCAAAGTAGCAAAGATTTACAATTGAGCCATCCCAGAAGTTTCCATGAGAAGAGCTCAGAATTACTTCCACTAGGGGAGAGAGTGAAGAAAGTAAATAGTCCAGAGATTGGCACAAAAGATGATCCATTGAGTGACTCAGGGGGGGCTCCAGATAATGATCTGGACTCTGACTTTAAGACAAACCTAAAAAACAAATTGAATAGTCTTTTTGGAAAAAAATCAAAGATCTCAGAGGAGAGCTCAGTTCAGAAACAACTGACAGAAGCCCTGGAAGCACACTTGAGCAAGAAATTTGAGGAAATCCATGTGTGTCAGATGCCTGGCACTGTGAATAGATCATTGCATTCTATGGAGCCGGTATTGACTAGTCCTGAGAAATCCCCTAGCCAAACAAAACACAGTGATTTGGCACCACTGGTGTATGAGGACACGAAGGGCCTCAATACCGCCCAGGATATTTCCTTCCTTGGTTCCAACAAACAAAAGATGTTGGAAGACCATATTAAACTCTTTCATAAGAGGATGATGTGTGGGCTTCTCCAAAAGGTTCAGGAATCCATAGACATCTTCAAAATGAAAGGAACCCCATCCTGGCCCTCAGTTCGCTCCAACATTTCCTCCTCATCCAGTCTGACTTCTGGCAAGGATTCTAAAATTGGGGTCTCCAAGCCCCTTAAAGAAAGCATTAGTACTTTTCATGTAGGCAAGGTGGGAACAATAATCTCAGGCCCTACTCTAGATCATCCTCTTTCTGCCCCTTCGCCTGTGAGCAAGGAAAATAAGAGGGCCCTAACACATTCACCCTCTCACACCAACCCTGAGCTTACAGAGAATGTCAAGGCAATTGAGGGTGACAGACGGGCTTCGTTGCCCTTCCCACGCAGTGACAAAGATAAAGACAGTCAGAAACAGACTGTAATAGCCAATAAATGCAGCCCAAAGTTGCCCACAAAGCAGGCTGGGGCCAGACCCAAATCATGGAATAAGGGAGTGAGTCCCAGCAATTTTATAGAAAAGATTCAGAGAAAAATGATTAAGAATTTAGAATATTTTCCCATGTCTAACAAATCAAGGGAGATATTCAAGGCAAAGGAGCTCTGTGCTATTCGATCACAGTCTACGAACAGCCTGACGACCACAGAGTCAGAAAGCTCCTCCGGGACAGATATGAATATGAGTAAGGTTGAATCAACCCTGACCGTTGAAAGGCCCCCAGAAGGAATATCAGTTCTCAAAGATTCCAAATCATTAGATCTTAAAAATCGGTTGCTTAATGAGTTGAAGATGAAAATGGAGAGCAGGGAGCAGGGCCTGGTTCCAGCCTTTTCTACTTTGTTGACACTGGCCTTAGATAAGTTGACTTCCAAGACCTTGGCATCTAAGACCTTAGCTTCACAGACCTTGACGTGCAAGACCTTGACTTCTAAGACTTTCACTCATTTTCATAGTGCTTCTAGTGGGGACATGGCAGCTCCTCAGGTGCTACAAGCCCACTGTGACAACAGAGGGATCAACATAGAGCAGGGGCAAGAGCCCTGGATGCCGACACATGTCTTATGTAAGTGTCAGGACAAGAAGGTACCATTAGCATCAAAAAGGGTGTGCCCTCTGGTACCCAAAACAGGCAAGTTTGGTGGAGGGGATGCAGGGTTGGTGACACGCCAACCTAGAGGGAAGCTCCCCCATCCTCAAGACAGAACATTAAAGGAGGCACTTGGGAGCAAGTCCTCCTCAGCCCCGTCACTGAAGGGACAGCCTTCTCCTGAAAACAATTTTAAAAGCCAGTTCAAGCACTTTTTTCAAAGGCTTTATTTTGGTATAAAAAGCAAAGGGCAAGAAGTTTCTCTGAAAAAGGGCAGCTCTTCATCATCTGTGCAAGGCAGAAACCCAGCTAAGAGAGCTGCCTTTACTGGGAATACTGAAGCTCAGAAAATCATGACAGACATTGGGAAGATCCTAGAGGAGAAACTAGCAGGTCGGCATGGAGTAGAGGCCACCGCCCCGCAAAAGCCTCTTTCCACCCCCATGAGGCCTGGGAAAATTGAGCACAAGACTGGACTGCCGGTTCAGGCAGAACCCGTCCAGAAACATGCCTTCAATGTCAAGACTCCCTGTGCTACGGTGCCAAGTGCCAAATCTTGCAGCCAAGAAGTTGGCTTTGCTGGTCAGAGGTATCCTACAGGGAATAATAGATGGGTCATGGACAGGGGCAGACAGCCCCAGAAAAGTGTGACAGTACAGGAAAGGATGTCAGAAGCATCACCCATCCATGCCGCACAAGGAACCCTTGCTCCATCTGAATACTACATGCAAACATAGAGTTGGTCAGGTGGCTCCAGCTGATGCTCCTTTTGTTAAAGGCACTGTGTTGGGAGAGTTGTCCCTGTTGTTCAAACAGAAAATGCTTCTCCAGGATTTTCAGAAAGAAAATTTTCTTCCCCCAAAATAATTTATCCCTTTTTGAGAATACGGATTTTCCCCAATAAATTTTCTAACAATATGGTGTCTTTTCTTGTGTTGCGGGTTTGGGTTTTGGGCAACCTGTCCTTGTGTTTGGGGAAGGGGAGAAAGTAGTTCAGCTTTTATTGATTGCCTCTCTGGACTCCTAAAAAGGTGACCAAATCTCCTGGACCTCTCCTTAAGGAAAAGAGATCATGTTTTCAAAAAACACCTTTCGTCTTCCTGCTGAAACCTGAGGAGGTGGCACTGCTTCCTACCCCTTAGCTTAACCTCAGTGGCATTATATATGGCATCCCACACCTTCCCCCTGCAGTGAGGAAGATAGGTCTTCTATACCTAAAGAGAGTCAAGGGCCTAGGTTTTGGCTCAGAGGTAAAGCGCTCGCCTCTAGGCGCTGGGTTTGCTCCTCAGCACCACATAAAAGTAAAGGTATTGTGTCCAATTACAATGAGAGGGAGGGGCGGGGGGAGAGAGTCAAGGACAGGAACCATTTTGAGAATGGTTAATAGAGTGGCTTAGTCATTTTTTACAAACATGTCAGTTATCAGAAGTTCATACAGAAGGGTGAAACTTGCTTGACAATGTTTGGGGGGTACTGCTGCAGTGGATTCTGGGTGATTAGGGTAGGTTTTAGGAGCAGGGTAGGTGCTGCTTAAGAAGTTTTTAATAAGGCATATTGCCGCAACCCAGCTGGGCACAGAATCATGAGCCACTCAAGCAGGAACAAAACTTTATTTTTGAAAATGCCGCCAATACCTGGGACATGTCCGGCCAGCAAACCGGTCCACTCACGTGGTCATGTCTCCCTGAACCAGGTGCCCAGGACCTCCCCGGAAAACCCTACTACTATCCTTCCCCAACCAATGGGAACTCTCCAGGAGTCCCATTCCATAGCAGGCCAAGGTGAACAGGAGTCCAATTTCCATATGAATGTAAATCTTAACATAATCATATCATCTCAATGGCTAGCTGGCAGTCAAGTTAACCAAAGGTGCCATGCATCATAATACTTTGCTGTGGCTCCTAGCACAAAGAACCAAAGGCCAAATGTTTTTTCTGATATGTAGATGCTAATTCACAATAAGGTGGGGGGGAGGGAAAAATAAAGGTATTTTGAATTAGACAGAGTAGAGTGAAGGAAGGAAAGAGGACATAGAGGAAGATAGGACAGTACAATGAATCAGACATTATCCTATGTGCATATATATTTACACAACTGTTGTAATTTTATATCCTGTACAACTAGAAGAATGAGAAGTTATACTCCATTTATGTATGATGTGTTAAAATTCATTCTGCTATCATGTATAACTAATTATTAGAACAAAACATTGATCTGATAATGTGGCAATAGTAATTTTCCATTTATTTAAAGTCCCTCTCCTGGAGATATTTGCATCAATTCTTATAATACCTCCTTCAAAGGACCATAAAATCAAAGTCTTTACAAGAGTAAACTGTTTGGTCAGGTCTCATCATGTATAACTGCCAGAATGAAACAAATAACTCCTATTGAAGTGACTATTGGCTTACATTGTCCACACAAGATCCCCCCAGGTCTTACTTGGTAATTCCCAGGAATACCTGAAGTGTGTCTTGTGAGAGTTCATGAACACTCCTCCTCTTGGTAATGTTCTCCCCTTCCACTGCTGTCTGCTGCTGGAAAAATAACACAAAGTTATTTGATGGAATTCAGTGCAGCAGAAGCTCACCATGAAGATGTCCATGTCTTTGAAAATATGAGGCCTCCTGTTGATGGCAAAACTCCTAGCAAAACCCTGAAAACAAAATGATGCTAGTTTCCTCAGAAGCTTCTATGCCCTAAAACAGTCATAAGTGTTATGTAGAATTGGAGAGGCTATGCTGCTTCTCCACTTTCTGACACCCTTTATCAGAAAATGGTGTACCCATGTCTGACAGAGTGGCTTACCTAGATTCCCTCCCTCTCTTTCTGAAATGCTCAGATAACCATGGGGCCAGTCCAGAGGCTCATCCAAAAAACAGACCTGTAATCCTTATCCTATCATTCCTTGGATTCTCATATCAAGTACACACTTCCTTAGTCACTTCCAGCCAAAATTAAAAGAAAAACATGGAGGGGGTTGGGGGTAATGCAAACTGACCCATCCAAAGAGTCTCCTGGCAGTCATCCCACCAGTTCATTACACATCTCTTGGATATTTCTGAATTCCCACTAAGATTAATATGAAGACCTCAGCAATACAAGGAAACTTAAAAGCAAGCCAAACCCTCCTGAAACCATCTGATCACAAAAGTCCAAACCTAATCAAGCTGTGGTTTGAAATGTGGATATGAATTTGTCTGTGAAGCATATAAGTCACCATGATGGTGACTCCTAACCAAAATGTAATGGTAGAGCAGTTTTAAGGATGTCTTAACACCAGTAGCTGTAGGAAGAAGGTAAAGGTCTTTTCTTTGTGAATAAAGAATGTGAGCTCAAGGAATAAGAACACATGGTGTGTTTTCTATCTATCTGTAATCAGAAACTGGATGACATCATGACAGAATCTGAAAATGGTATTGAGAGGAAAAGAGGGTTATAGGAGTATAAACAAGAATAAGAGAAGTATAAAAGATTATAACTGTGAAACACAGTTGTGAAAGGTACAAAATCAAGCATAGTAATAAAGTTTTTACAAAAGGGGAAGGAGTAGTACCACATTTTAACCTTTACAGACCATATCAAATATATTTAACTGATTTGAGCCCAACAAGTCCTTTGATACAACAAAAAATGATGATTTGTTTCCTCCCACAGATGTTTCTCCCACTAGCATATGTTTCTCTGTCTCAAAGTTCTCATAGGAAGGGCTCAGCTGCCCTGATTATTCTGACATAAAAGCTGAATTCACCAGAAGACCTGGCAAAGTCTAGAAAGGGGAAATCCCAATAAGAATAAGATTCTCCTTTGTAAGAAAGGGAAGTTGTGTGTCTGCTCTCCAAACCCTGTTCTTGGTGGGAGCATATGAGTCAATCAGTTCCTCCTTTTGCTTAAGCCAATTCCACTTGTGTTTCTTCCACTTGCAACCCAAAGAGTTCTGACAAATATACTGCACAAGAAATGAGAAGTTAAGAATCATGAAAAATGGAATGGATGCCCAGAAAGCAAACCAATCAGCTAACCAGCTGAGATTAATTTTCTGACATGATTGCAAATTCATTTCAGAAAATTGGTAAACAAGAACCCAGGGATAGAAAATCATTCATGCAAGGTCACACAAGATTTTGTGTTCTGGCATCTGAGGTAAAATTACAACCTAGAAATCCCGTAGCCAATCATTTTTCCTACCCATTATGCATTAATAATATGTCTTGATTCAAGAAGGAAAAACAAGGGGGGCAGCTGATTATGGATATTTACTCCCTTGACATGAAATATTTTAAACAGCCCACTGGTCCCTATTTTTAGATTAAAAAGCAATCACTGGAAAAGGCCCATAACTGGCACAGTAATGAGCCCATGGTCATTTATTTATAGTTTGCTATAGCTGATTCATGAGCTGCAACTCAGTGTCTGGTAAGTGCTATGTGACTCCTGGACTTTATCAACTTATTTATGTGTGGCCAAGACTTCTCCTATATAGTGTGTATATATGCAAACACAGCCTTGTGTGTGGGTATAGAGGAAGGAGAAAGAAATATATATTCAGCAGTGTACAATCTGACTGCATTTTATGAATCTGTCCAATCACATTTGGCTTTTCCATAACTTACTTAGACCATCCACACTGAATTTACTGCAGGCTGCATGCAAAACTAGCAGTGCAGGCAAGATGGTAATGAGAGTCTAAGAGAGACACATGCATTTTCATATATATTAATAGTTTATACAGAGAAAAAACCTGAAGGATAAAAGAGGCATAAAATATTGCCAGAACGACAGATGAAATGCTAACGTGATGAAACAGTGAAATTATAGTCCTTTGAAGTAGGCTCTGAGTAAACTAACTACACAGCACATGGCAAGAAATGTTTGGCAACAGTTGTGATGGAATTTATCTTGATTAATGCTCCCATGTGAAAAGATAAATCTAACTAAGAAGGTTCTGGAATTTCAATGAATGGAAGCCAAATAATCACATGACCCTTCATGTTCAAAAAGACAGCTAAGCCTAATACCAACCTTACATCTGAATCCTGGACAAACCTTCCCATAACACCTTAAGAAAATGTGTATGGGGTATTCATACTCTTTCATGTTTTCTATGAATGACAGTTTGAGTATTGCTCATTCCATTCTTAAAGATTATGATTATGTGTTACATGACATATTTGATGTTTATTCACTGTTATAATGTGTTTATTTCTATGATCAGCTATGAAGTCATTTTTCAAAGATATGGTGAGTGGGAGAGAAAAAGTGGATATGAAATAATGTGAATAGATTGACAGTATGTCTAGCATCAGAAAAGGCCAGTATTTACCACAAACAATGGAATAATACTCTAAATATAATAAAGTATATATGATAATAATTAAGGCTCCATTTAATTAGACTATTATGTACAAGATAGAAAGGATAATACTTTGAGGCCAGATCTCCAAATATTAGGTTAGGTTGGAAAACCTTGAAGTCATTAAACAAGTTTCTTCTACTAAAAGAAGATTAGAACACAATCTTCTATCTTAGTGCCTTATCAATAAAATATGGATAGCAGAAATAGCTTTCATTTTTTCATTTATAGTCTACAAAAATCCATTCTCATTGTCTATTATGTTTGATCATCTCACTTGATCTCATTGTGCTGAAAACTGAATTTGGAGAGATTGAGTCACTTGTCCAGTATTATGCACCTTATAAATCAGGATCTAAGATTAAAACTAGTCTTTCCTCTAGAATATTGTTTCAAAATACAGCAGAAAGTAGGTGAAATGCTAAGTGTTATACAGCATTCTAGTGTTTTCTCATCTTTCAGCACATGTAATTATCATGATAACACTAGGAGATAAAAATTATTTATTTGCATCTAGAAATGATAAAACAGATTCTGAATATTACAAAATTTACCCAAAGTCCTATTTAAGTGCTAGGCAGGAATAAAAACCTAGCTATTTATGATGCTAAAACCAAGGTCTTTCTATGACAAGCAAATTCAAACTTCTATGACATATATAAATTTTATTTTACCATGAAAGACACAAACAAAGTTAAACAAAATAATTCACTGTATTTACAGAAGATTACCCCATCAACACATATTTATAAATAGTCAATTAAGTACTTAATATTATACTTAAAATTGTGGGAGACAAGGAAGAAGTAGAAAACAAACTACTTTTTCCAAAGGAGATAAAAATATATGATTTATTACACAATAATATTAAGGAGTACAAAATACAAACTAACTAGAGAAAAGGTATTAATAAAAATAAAGCTATCATTCCATTCCTTATGCATTCCCTATTTTTCTTAGGGTAAAACTTATGAATAGATATTATTTTATCCTGATTTCATACATGAGGAGGTTGAGCCTCAGAGTCACATATAGTCATGCCAACAGTGAATCAGGGACTAATCACAGGTCCTCTGATTTTAAATCAAAGAGGAAAGGAGAAAGTATAGGGGAAGAGAGAAAAACAAAAATATTGTGGGCTAGTAGGTGTTTTATACTAAAGAGCAGTGTTTAATATAAAACAGGTAATATTTATTCATGGTGTAGTTTAATATCATATAATGTTTAATCCAAATTTTGATGCAATACCAGCTGAACTCTGAATTAGGAAAGGACCAGGTAGCCAACACTGGTGGTAAATGAAAATGCACTATATCTAGGAGCAAAGTTCACTGGAACAAATGTCTAACTCACATCATTATAAAATCTACTTCATCATTAAAGATCACCTATATTTCTTAATCTGTTTAGCCATCCTATAAACACAATTCTTGAGTGCCCACCATATGCCACGCATCAGACAATACACTATTAAGATAGGGTGATCAAGAGAGCCATGATGCCAGGCAAGATCAGCCAGGGCAATGCACAGATTTCACTAGAATAAAGCTGTATAACCCAGGAAGTAAAACTCAGGATTCAGAATATAACACCTAAAATTAGTCCCTGATTCTCTACCTGTGTGACCTTGGGCAATTATATCTGACTCTGAAGTTCAGTGTCCTCATATGAAATAGTAATAAAATAATAGCTGTTCACATGTTTTGTCCTAGGAAAAATACAGAATACATATGAAATCAATTGTAAACAATAAAAGTCTACACAAAATGTTGAATTATACTTTTATCTATCCCATTTCATTATTCTGATTCCTTCACCACATATTATATACTACTACTCATATTCAGAAATCCATGCCCTTGCCTGAGTCAGAAGTCAACCTACTCTACATGTGAATAATAGCTGCCTTTTTTGTTGTTCACTCCATAACCCTCATTCACTCCACTGAACAGCAATTAAACTGACACTGCTACTTGCTTTTGTACATACTATAAAAACTCTTTGGTTGTGCACAGCTCTCTTTTACTTTTCTTTTTTCTTGTATATTTTCAAAACTTTCTACCTTCTCCCAAGATCCAAATCTAGGTGTCCTCATATATCACTCATCAATGAAGCCTCACTCCAAAATGTTTCACAATTCTTATTTGAGATAGTCTGTTCCCATAATTTTTTAGGCCTATCTCAGCTAAATTGGCATGAATCCCCCTGCAACAATCCTAACCTAGAACTAGTAAGAAATCTGTTGGCCATAGCCCAACAGTATGTGCCACAAGCAGCACAAGTAAATTGAGCTCAAAGCCTCTAGCTGGCAGAGGGATCATGAGTCACCCAAGATTATCAGCTGTCAAACTGTTTCCTAAGAAAGATTCTACCTTGTTTCCCATTTTCCCATCTAGAACCAATTTGCCTGCCCCATTCCTGCTCTACCTTAGTTGCCTCATTTATTAATCCTTATAATACAACCCACTCAGGATCTTCAAAACTAAATGTATTTCCTCTTTGTAGGAATTAAAGATCACCTATATTTCTTAATCTGTTTGTTTAGCCATCCTATAAACACAATTCTTGGGTGGTGAATCTTAGAAAATACTTTGAATTAGCCTCATTCCTACTTAGAATCTATGTCCAATGATCTGGTCCATTATGTGGGGCTACATTTTCACCCTCATTTTGTCCCATATTCTTCCTGACTTCCCTCAGGAAGTCTTTCTTCCCTGCTTTCTCCTGGCTCATGGCCTCTTTTCTCCCAGCAAGCCAAGCCACATGACTGCAATGTTTCCAACCTTTTGCCAGAAGCCAGCACTAACAGTTGCAGAGTAGGAGGAGGTGTGAATCACTCTTTTGAAGACTGGTTGCCACACATGTCAAAGTCCCAACACATTTTCATGCAACAATTTCATGCAAGAGACAAGTGTAAGCTCTAGGATTCAGCCAACTCAAGTTATTTTTTTTCCCTAAAATCTGATGCCAAATAACATCTGCCTTATTTGATTATCCTGGTTTGCTTACAGAACTTTCTAAGGGGTTAAGATCTTTATCTAGGTGATACAATCTCACCTTACTATCTAAAGCCTTGAGTATAATATAGGATCACTGTGTGAGGAAACCCTCACACAGTGTCACAGTGTACTCAAAATGATCAAGATGTGGCATATTTAAAACCCAGACAATAGCCCCAAATCTGTGGTCTGACAACTGTGGAACCTTGGGTGATCTCCTTAATTTTTTTGCCTCACCAGAAAGAGAGAGAGGGAGTATTACTAAGACTCTCCCTGATCTAATATTCTAAGCTTTTGCTGAAGATAGCTGTGGAGTTTAACAAATGAGTAGGGATAAAATTATTTTCATTTCAGAATCATATTGCCCTTCTTCCTAATAAATAACAGAATATTGTTTTCCTTTTGTAGTCTTACTCCCCACAAGACTTGGAGTCATTCAATCAACAAATCACTTCATAAGTGACCATATCAGAGGAGGACATATGAGGGGGTACAAAAAATATGGTTTCTGACTTCATAATATTTATAGCTTAGTGGGGAGACATGACCTAAAAATAAACAACTGAGCAAACCAAAGTGAGTTTCTCACTTACCAACAGATTGTATGAGCCCTGCAGAATGCCTAGCACAGAGTATGTAACAATAACTATTTCTGATAGGAGAATGATTGAATGGAATATTCAAGATGGCAGATTAGAGGAAGGCTGCATTTCCAGTTGCTCTGAGGCTCAAGATATAAGCAGTGGGGAGAAATGCTTCTCAGCAAGGTGCTTGAAAGAGGGAGTTCACTGAAATTAAATATAAAACAGACTCTCTTAGAGACCCAGAAACACGGGTGCATTGAACAAAGAATAAGAAAGAATATATTGGAACAAAGCCAGATGTGGTAGCAGCAGCAACAGCAACAGCACTGGTTTACCACAGAGGTAAAAATAATACAGAGAGAGAAACACAGTGGACAAATTTGGCATAGAAAAGCTTGTAGATCAGAGAAGCAGGCTGACTTTACCTGATCCAAAAACTGCATAGACAACCTGTATCTGAAAATCAATATATGACTCTCAACGAGCTAGCAGAGTGAGAAGGCCACACCTCAGCTTGCTGTGTGGGAGCCCAAGAGATCATTGCCATACTGTCCTGACAAGTACCTACCAAGTGACCTGGCAGCAATTAGGAATACTAAGAGGGGTCCTCAAATCCCACTCATGAGCATCCACTCCTACAGCAAAAACAGAATTAATACAAAGGCTGTAGATACCACACCTACAAAGTGTGTCAATCTAGATCACTAGAACACTTTGAAAAAATAAGGCTGTGCCCTAAAAAGCCCACACATAAGAGCAGAAGAAAAATGCATCCCAATATATACATAAAACCCAACACAGGAATACACAAAATACAAAAAAACAAAGTAACAAGAGAATCACTGAATGAATGAATGAATTAATGAACTCTATCACAAACTCCAGAGCTGTTCAAGGGTGTAGGAATAACTACAGAAAAGTGAACAACCCAGTTCTCACTATTAAATGTCATTAGATCCATGAATACTTATGTTATGTTGAAAAGTGATCTAACCTCATCATTACAAAATGAGTTTTGGACAAGAAACGAATGAGAGAAAATGTTGCAGGAAATGATGTCCAGATGATTCAGAATATCTTGAAAGGAAAAAGAGTAAGGAACCTAAATTGGAGGATACGTGCCTAAGTGGGAGTCAGTTCCAGCGGAGGAAGTGAATGTACCCCAGAGGTGTAAAAGCCACTGACATTAGCTATATCAACCACAAGATTCAAGTTTCCAGGGATGTGATACTCTAGGAAAGTTTAGTCTCAATTCTTTTGCATAAATATAATCCATCATCTACAGCCCATAGGACTCTAGCCAACCATGAAAGTATAAGACTTGTGCCCTACATAAGAAACAGAAGAGAAAGAAAAAAGAAAGGTAGACAAATGTTGATCTAAACTTATTTACTGAATTCATGAATACATTAGAGAAGATATTTTGAAGTTTGATCCAAAGTTGTTTTAGGTAATTTCTATACTACATTTTAAATAGCATTTGTAGCATGTAATGATAGGACCCATCTTGGCACATTTTTGTAATTTGCTGTCCAAAAAAGAGGCAAAGTCATTTTTGATACATCTTGGTATAAATCATGCATGGTCAGTATAAATCAAATACATTTTATAAATGAGCATAATAAGTTACAATTTTTTCAGCAACTTGCTCATTTGATCAGGGATATAGAACATATTCTGAAATCTTGGGTTTATCACAAAATGGGATGTTTATTAAAACTAATAAAGAAAATTGATGTCCTTTATTAAAAGGTATATTTTCCAGTACCCTATGCACTCTCTAATTACATGCTCTTGAGAATTTTTAAGAATTTTATATCTAGGGTTCTTTACTTTATATAATTATCCCACATTTTAATCTTATTATGTCCATTGTACTATTAGGTGCTAAGGTATTCATGAAAAGTGAGTAATACTCAGAATTAGATCTCAAAGTATTTATGATCTGCAGATTTTAAAGACTTCTAATAGCTATCTGAATTCTCAGTACAGATGGCCATGAAAAAATAAGAAATTGTAGCATAAAAGTGTATTTAATGAAAGGGCAGTCATTTCCAATAGTGGTGCTCTCAGAGGATGGATAGAAAAGCTTGACATTTGGCTTAGATCAAGTAACTGAATCTTACCCTGACACTTTCATTAGAAAATAAAAGCATTTGATGTTTTCCTTGAGACTCAGTTCCAGCTGAAATAGCTTCCACAACAACTACCACTACCACCATCACCACAGCTTTTCTAGTAACAGATATGTATCAAGCACAGTCTGTGTAAGTACTATGTTTCCATGTTGGTATAAACAGCATGGATTTTAAAACTGGGTAGATAAAAATAATAAAGAATTATGATGGGCTAGGAACTATACCCATATTAATATATACAGACTTCTCACCAAACCTATGAAATAAAGAAATTAATGCAAATAGTTATACACCTTGTTCTTATTGTATGATAGAAAAATAGAGAAGTTTAATAACATTCCCTAAATCATAGGTGATGTCAAGGTAATGGTAGAATTGTGATTTGGACCCAAAGATTCCATTTTAAAAATCCAGGCACCTAGCAATTGAATTAGGTTCCCCTAAGGTATCTGTATATTCGAGTGTAATAAAGAAAACTGTGAACTATTAACTTTCCCTTTCCTCTCCTCTCCTCACCTCTCCACTGCTCTCTACCTTTCCTTTTAGGAAATATGGTGAGTCTTTTCCACCCATCTTTACTGAGTATAATTGACAAATTTAAAATTATATGTATATATATAGGGTCTACAATGCAATTTTTATATTCGTATGCATTATGAAATGATTACCACAATGAGCTAACTAACAAATGCATAACTGTTCACCATGCTGTACATTAGCTCTCCTGAGTGTACTCATCCTGAATAAATGAAACTTTTCATCATGTAACCAACATCTCCCCGTTTCCCACATATTCCAGCAAACTGGCAGCCACCATTCTACTCCCTATTTCTTTAAGATCAACTTTTTAAAATTCCGGATATAAGTGAGATTATGCAGTATTTGTCTTTTCATGCCTGGCTTATTTCACTTAGCTTTGTATCCTCCAATTTCATCCATGTCATCATAATTGACAGGATTTCCTTTTCTAAAAAAATATGAAATAATATTTTGTAGTGTGAGTATATGTACCACATTTTTGTTATTCATTCATTCAAATGTCACTTAGATTATTTCCATATCTTAACTATTGTAAATAATGTTACAATGAATATGGAAGTGTAGATACCTCCTGAACATAGTAATTTCTGTTCTTTTGCATATATACCCAGAAGTGGGATTGTTAGATCATATGGTGGTTTATTTTTAATTTTTTGAAGAACATCCATACTATTTTCCATAGTGGCTACATCAATTTCCTTTACCAACCACACTGTGTAAGAATTAAACAATGAGACTTGGAGAGGGAAGACATTCTAGAGAGAGGAAGCAGTATTAATTAGGGTCCAGAAGTATGCAATACAAAAACATGTTAAGAGACTATACACAATTAAGATTGGACAGGGGGCAATAAACAATCAAGAAATACTTTACAAATTCCATTTATAACAGCATCCAAAAGAATAAAATAGTCATAAATACATTTAGGAAAATAATTACAAAACTTTTATACTCTGAAATTTATACAGCATTGATTAAAGAAAATCAATAAGATCTAAATAATTGGAGGAAACATACCATGTTCATGGATTGAAAGACTTCACATTGTTAAGATGGCAATATTTACCAACCTGATACATAGATCCAATGCAATTCCCATCAGAATCCCACTAAATTTCTTTATAGAAATTGACAAGTTGATTCTAAATTTCACCTGAAATTGCAAGAGGTTTGGAAGAGCCAACATAATCTTTTAAAAGAACAAAACAGAACTCTCACTTCTCAAGTTTCAAACTTTACTACAAAGTAACAGTAAACATGACAGTCTGGTCCTGGCTTAAGAACAGACATATAGAGAATTGAGCACAAAAAAAAAAAAAAAATCCTTACGTTTATGGCCAACTGATTTTCAAAAATAGTGCCAGGATTTTTGGCAATGATTCAATGAAGAACGAATATTTTTTCCATCAAGTAGTATAAGCAGTGTTAAGACTACTAGCTAGCCACTTGTGAAAATTTAAAATTAAAGAAAGTAAAGTTGCTTTACACCATATAAATTAACTCAAAATGTTTCAAAGAACTAAATGTAAGAGCTAAAGCTGCCTATATGTGTAATAAGAATTGTAATGCATCCCACTGTCATAAATAAATAAATAGAGCTAAAACTGAAACTTTAAGACAGGGCTAGAAGTATAGCTTAGTGGTAGTGTACTTTCTAGCATGTGTAAGGTCCTGGGTTCAACCCACAGGATGATAAAGAATAAATAAACAAATAAAAATTTTAGACAGAAACATAAAGGTGAATCTTCATGACCTTGGCTCCCTAGATATTATACCAAAATCAAAAGCAAAAAAAAAAAAAATGCAAATTGAATGTCATCAAAATTTTAAACTTTTGTGTTTTAAATTGCATTATCAAGAAAGTAAAAAGCTAACACAGACAATGGGAGAAAATACAGGGAGTTAAAAATACATTTAGTTCACAGGCAAATTTGCAAATATGGAATTCACAAATAATGAGAATTAATTATATTTGAAAATCATATGTCTGATGTATGCAAAGAATACTTAGAACTCAACAATACAAAGATAAATAATTTAATTTAAAAATAAGCAAAGGATTTTAAAGAACATTTCTCCAAAGAAGATATTCGAATGGCCAATAAGCAAATGAAAATATGCTCAACATCATTAGCCATCATGGAAATGAAAACCACAATGAGATACCACTTCACTCTTCTAGAAAGCTAGAATCAAAAATTCAGATAATAAGTATTGTCAAGAATGTGGCAAATTAGCAGCCTCATACAGTGTTGGGAACATAAAATAGTATGGCCACTTTGGAAAAAAGTATTTCATATACTCAAACAGTTACACAGAGTTAAAATATTACCCAACAATTCTACTCCTATGTATATGGCCAAGATAACTAAACCCATATGTTCACATAGAAAGTTGAACGTGAATTTTTATAGCAACATTATTCAGAATAGTGAAAGTGTAAAAACAACCAAATGTCCATCAAATGATAAATGGATTCACAAAATTCAGCTGTCCTTACAATGGAATATTATTTGGCCATATAAAACACTGATACATGCTACAACATGGATAAACTTTGAAAACATTGAGATGATTCAAAGAAACCAGTCATAAAATACCAAATATTATGGGATTTTACTTATATGAAATTCCAGAACAGAAAGATCTATAGAGATAGAAAGTAGACTAGTGGTTGCTTAGGCCTAGGGAAGAAAAAAGAGAATGATAGCTAAAGAAAACAGGATTTTGAGATGATGAAAATATTCTCAAACTGGTAACTAAAAACCACTGTATTGTATACTATAAATGAATTACATAGTATGGAGTTATATTTCAATAAAACTAATTTTTAAAAACTTTAATGAATGGAGCATTAAATTTAGTAGTGGTCACTCAAGAAAATGTCTTCAAATCAAAAACAGACTTATTATGAGACAAGAAAAAGCAAAAGACAAGCAAAAATCATATTACTAACCAAATCAAGTAGCTTCATTCATCTTTTCTCTTGCTAACTCATATAAATAGAAATTTTCTGTGTATAGTAACACTTGCATAAGAGATATCAAAATCTACTGCCCTATTTCATCACAACTGTTCCTAAAGAATTGAAGCTGATATATAACCATAAACTCTGAATGACCCTGGGATGCCAAAACCTTCTAGACTAATTAAAGACCATTTTCTAACCAATGAATAATGGAAATTTTTTAATCAAACACATACAGACCAAAAAAGTGATTCTATCCTATCCAAAATGCTAGTTTAATTATCACAACCATCATTATACCCCTTTAATAACACATTCCCCTCTGTGTCCCCTCGATGAATTTCTTCACTGGTGCATGTTCCCTGCCTGACAATCAGACAAAGAATCAGCTTTGTTTCTTTAAGTTTGTTTGGTCTTTGTTGTATTCCTTGATACCCCTTAACCATGGTATTGGTTCCCCACTTCTCTCACTTCTTATCACAGTTTGCCTCTCTTTTTACAACTTCATTATTTCCTGCTCTCCTACCTAAACCCCAATCCTGCATTTCCCAGGAAGACGGGATTTCCAGATGGCTACCAATATAAACCATAGTTCTCTTTCTTCCAACTTTTAGGAGTCTGCTTTCACCACCTTCACCTATATAACGATATTCACTTCCATCCCCATGTCTAGAATATCCTCCTACCTCTTTTCTCTATCTTTACCTGTTGAAATCCACTATGTCCCTTGAGGCCCACTTCAAACTGCCTGACAAATCTTGCCTCACAAAGAAGCCTTTCCAGATGGCCTCCAAAGAAAGTGATCCATTGATTATCTGAATCATTGTTAATAATTTCCTCACGTTGTTTGTCACTTTTCATCTGAGGTTTTAGATACTAAATTATTCTATTAATTTTTCTATAAGACAAAAAGCTCTTTGATAGTCAGTGCATTTACTCTCAAAGTGCACTGTATGTAGTTATTCCAGAGGAAATATGAGTTAAGTATGGTTTTGGGGTGCTTCTACTTTTTGCAAGTTTATTAGCTATTTCTTGCACTATAAAAAAAAAAAAAACAAAAAAAGTTTACCTATATATTACTGCAATAAAGGCATATTTCAATTCTGAAAGGTATTTTTATTAGCTCTATTTTATATTTAAAAGTTAGGGGCCTGATGATGTCAACAGTGGTAACTACCTGATCCAATTTGCAAATGCCACTCACTGCTTTGGTATCATCAAGGAAAAAAAAAATTAAATGCTCTACTGGATTCCTTGCTAAAGTAGTAGGGAAAGGATCATGTTTAGTAGTTCTTCACTATGCTACAACTAGATCATCTTATAGTTTTTAGAATCTTAAAATTCCATATCTATAAACAAGCTACCTAGTAATATCCTGCACTTGGTTGAGACAAGCTCACTTTTCCTCAAGTGAACTGTTAGAGTTTCATAATTCTGGTAGCTTTTCTGATCACAAGATACCAGACTCCATCTCAATGAAACACGAGGCTAAGAACATACGCAGAGGAAATGAGAGGCAACCTCCCAAAACAAATACCTCTATTTCAGTGGCAGAAATCATTGTGTCAGGCTAATATCCTCTTGAGAATACCCCATCTCATAATTATGCAAAGAAACAAACAAGGAAGACATTGCAATACAAAATAAAAGAGCAGGTTTTCCACTAATTTATAAAATCCTCTTCAAAATGTGAAATTTTCAGCAGAGAACATACACTGTCTCATTTCCATGAATCCAGCTGCAACTCACGAAATCAACAAACTCAAAGGTTCTTAACCCAGATAGGCCTTTACCTTCTTATATATTATTCAACAACTCTTAAGGAAGGCATGTCCTATACATGGGGTCCTGGCAAGAAAAAAACCCTTCCTATTTAAGAACCCTGTTCTCCTCAGTTAGATTTTAAATCTCTTGTGGTCAGAGGACACAGTTAGCAAATCTCCTATATCCTTCTTTAACACCTCACTGACTTGTTATATACACATTGCTTAGTCAATGTTCCCTGCCTTGAATTAAGTTAATCCAAAGAGGTAAGTTGCTACAGAAGATAATTCCATACTTAGTATAGAAATAATAATGTGTTTACCATGAAGTCAGGTCCAAATAGTGCTCTGTATTAGAAAGGGAAGATTTGATTTTTGTCCTGGGTCCCTTCAATAATTCCTATATTACAGGTAGCAAATCAGTGGTAAATCCTTTCTTGCATATGGAAAACAGAAATACATGACTTCAAAAAAGTCATAGAGAGTAAGATTTATCAGATCATTAGGAGATTAGTATATTTGACTACTCATTTAATTTTGTGTGTGTGTGACAAAAGGATTCTAAATAAAAAATATTTATATATATTAAAAGAAAGAAATTTTTAACTATTCCTTCTTATATTATTATTATTATTATTATTATTATTTACTTTACTAAACGATAAAAGCCCTAATGTTTTAAGCCAAACACTTCTTTGGCTCTCAAATATTTTCAGAAATAACTTTTCCTTGTTAATTTCCAAATCTTGGCTGCATTTCCTGTTAATTTCAAGCATATGTCAAATATGAAATACGTTATTTTTCCAAATCTAATTTTGGCAAGAGGAGATTTTGGAGTTGGCACAGGGGGACTTGGGGACAAACAAACAGGACAGCTTGAAGCTGCCACAACTCAATGACAATTTTATCTTTTTCATCTATCTCCAGGTCCATAAAGGCAAGGGCAACAACAAAGGATGAGCAGGCTCTTACAAAAATTTCCATGTCAGGAAGAACGCACCCTGTTTTAAATCTTATCCTGAAACTTTATTTCCAAAAAGAATCTCTAACAACGCTAATAATTTTTGTAGGATACAGGATATGAAGTAAAGTTAAGACCCTGATAACTAGAGTTAATATAACGCTATAATATTATCACCCCAGTTCTCTGAGACTAACAGTCAAAACAAATGAACTGATAAAGCAATGTAAAATGTCTTTCTTCACCTTCATAAGATATTCTATAATGACAGCACTTGAAAAATACCAGAAATTTCCAATTGTATAAAATCTGCTTTTTTCAATTCTGTTTCTCTAAAGCTGATTTTGTGAAAAACTAGTAAGTACTCATTATATAAAAAGAATATGATTTCATGACAGCTACCTGGATCAGCAATTGAGGACCATGACACACCCTGAGGCACAAATGTTTTTCCCACTTAATAAAAACATTCAAACTCATACACTGTGTGGGTAAGTAGAAAAAAACAACTAGTGCAATAAAAAGAAGCCTGGTATAATAAATGCCCCTTCCTAAGAATGGACTGACTGGGAAAATGAAGGTAAGTATTCACCCCTCCCTATATATTCAACCTTTGAAGGTTACTTTGTAGACCTTCTATCAAGGTATGGAGCCTATTTCATCAACCCTATGACTTGCTTGGCCAACAAAATAAATGTAAAGGAAGTAACATTTTACCAGTTCCAAGTTTAGGCCTCAAGAGTTGTGATACATTTTCTGTGTTCATTGGCTCACTCTCCCATGCTTTCACCCTGCCTTCACCACAAGAACATGCCTGGGCTGGGTTGCTGGAGGATGAGACACATGGATACAGGAAAGTCCATACAGTGTCCCAGGCAAGGCCCCAGACATAAGAAAAAGCACAGCCAAGATGGGCACAGCCAAGATGGGCATTCACGTAGCCAATTCACAGCTGACCATGAGCACATGAGCCTCATTGAGATCAATTCAGTCAGAAGAAACCACTCATTGAGTTTTAGATTCAATTGCTTTAAGCTTCTGATTACTGTTAAGATTTTAAGTTGTTGTTTGTTTTAATATAGCAATAGTTAACTGATACCTCTAGGATAGGTTTTATATAAAACAATACTTTGAAGAACTCTATGTAAGTTACTACTAATAAATATACGCAATTTTTTAAAAGTATTAAAATAAAAATCTACAAATGTTTCATTGCTGTATAAAGATATGCACATTTAATCTATCTGAATTAAATATTAAATTTAGGCCCAAATGTAAAAACTGGCTCAGTTACAGATCAGCAGATGGCATCTACTCAAGCACCAAGAGAAACTTGATTCACAGATTTGAAAATGCTTAAAAACTCAAACAATAAAATCATTTTTGTATGTCACTGATTTTTAAATGAAGACATTATTTTAGCAATTTAATTGTTCAATTGGATTTTTAAAAATTTGCCTTCATTTAGACTTAGTTTTAAATTTTCCTTAAGATTAGCTTAGTCTGGGAGATTCTAGTTTTAAATGACATCTGGCTGGCTGATGCTCCCTTCTCTTAAAATACCTTTAAGAACCCAGAAACAGAGATTAGAAACAGCAATGCTAAAAGCTGATTGTTGTCTAAATCTAAAAGGAATTTCCTTAAACTATTAAAAAAAATGAAGATGAATAGAGCAAATAGTCAATAATTGATCAATGCATCACTCTGAAAATGAGGACACCCTTCCTGAAGGTTAGAGTTTTCTTTCTCACCCACTCTCTGTCCCTTTGGCTTAGAGAAATATGCTTACATCCAATCCAAAAAATAACAAGTAATAATAATAAAGGATGATTAGTTATTCTTCAACCACATGGAAAGTGATGTGAGACAACCATAATATTTCATAATTCTCTTCCTCTGACTCCACACTCTTTTTATTCTCATCAATTCCCAAAAGAGGATTGAGGAGGCAAAATGTAGGTAATGATTAGAAGTCATATATTACATCCTGCCTGAGTGGTATGATTCCATAATTTTATAGTGTATGGAGAAGAGACTAAAGATTCCTTTAAGAGTTTATCTTAGAAGATTAAAGTATAACTCCATTAACACTGACAAAGAATCAGACTTGAAGCTAAGAGATAATAACATTGTGCATTCACTAGAAGAACCAACTTATTTAATGCCTACTATTGGCACAGAATCGCAGGATATAGATGTTAGATACTAGAATTTATGCTGGGAACCAAATACATCTACCCACATTTCAGCAAGAAATGGGTTCAATCATTGCCCAGATAGAAAATAAAAGAGTTTATCTTCACATATACCATGTTAGCAAAATACTAGGTGAAGGACGGCTATTATTTTTCAACAGGGCACACACAAAATATTATGAAGCCAGTCAAGTTCCACTTCTGAGAACAGAAAAAAACAGTAAATATATGTACTTTTCTTATTCTTTCTGCTAAGAACTATTTTAAAACCTTGGATGTTTTTCATTAAGCAAATATAAGAAAACTCTGAAAGAGAAAAGCAAGCAAGCAAATGACCTCAGGACCCAATGGGGGTGGTGAGTTCTCTTAGTTTTCTTATTACCTGATATATCCCAAATTTGAAGCTAAAAACAAGTAAATGATGAAGGATACCAACACTTTAAAAAGAAATGGCATAAACCTATTCTCTATAGCTAGAGGACTAGTAAAGGGTAACCTTGCCAGACAGAAAACTTTTAGACAGTAATAGCTTTCCTGAAGTCACAATATGTAAAGATGTAGAAATAACTCATTATTTCTTGAAAAAAAAAAAAAAGAAAGAAAAAGGAAACTCAGTACATGCCAACATCAAGATGAAAAACAGGTCAGAGGATTATTTAACAACAACAACAAAAAGTTTAACTCCAACAATGTAAAATGCTCCAACAAGTAATTACAAATGCACTTAAATGAAAAAAACTGAGTATTCAGCAAAGAAGTAGAAAAACAGAGAAATGACACTTTTAGTGAAAAAAGCAATTCCAAGGCAGTTAATTCCTCATTAGAAACCACGAGGACCAGAAGGAAGCAGCACAATATTTTTTAGATGTTGAAATAAAATAGTTCTGAAACAAGAATCCTATATTCACTGAAAATATCCTTTAGGAATGAAGCAAAAATCAATACATTATCAGATGAAAGAAAGCCAAGAGAATTTGTTACCAGAAGACCCATCCTTTTTTAAATGGCTAAAGGAACATCTCAGAATGATATCAAAAAATATACATAAGAATCATGTTAACATCAGGAGAGAAGACAGAAGACAGTAAGCAAATATATAAAGACAACTGACTTTCATCCTCCTCTCGAGTCTTCTAAACTATAATACCTGAAATGAAATTTGTAACATTCTCTGATGCAGCAAGAATATAAAATAGTATCTAATACAGTTGTCAGGTGCCAGAAATTAATTGCTCTTCATATATTAACTCATTTACTACATAAAACAACTCAATGAGACTCTTGAAATGGCTTATCCCCCAGCTCCATTTCTCATCACTGGGAATATATTAAGTAGGAAATTATAATCTGTGCCTGAACATCACAAAATCTTTTTTATGATGTTGCTTTCTTCTCCACCTGTATTTTTCCTTTTGCGAAACTTACTTAAAAAGCTGGATGAAACTCATTGTGTCTTTTGAGTTTGACATTGCTCTAAACCCAAGGCTATGACTATAGAACAGACAACTGGAAGGTAACAAAAACGAAGATCAGAAAAAAAAATATCCTAGCAAAAAACAAAAATGTGCATCAATATTTAGTGATGCCAAAGGTGAAGTGAGATAAACATTTTCTAAGTTTTCTTTTGCAGAAATCTAATATAATTCACTCCTTATGGAAAAAAAACTCTTAGTTATTTAAAAGTACCTTTAATATGCTCCTATCTTCTTAGCCATTCATTTCTTTCCTAAGAATGCATCTTATGAAATAATTAAGGTGTAGACAAGTGTTTACAGACAAACTACTCACTGCTGTAATAACATTTCAAAAGTAAATATATATGACTTACTATGGCCATTAAAAACAACAATGCTTCTAAAGAATGTTAACTGCTTAAGATTCAAGATTTAAAAAAAAAAAAAAAACTAAAGGAAAAAAATAAAACCCAAAATCTATATGCAGAGTGAGATATCTGTGTTGCATCTACACATACCATACTCAAACATAAGCTGGAGAGAAATGCACAGAAATATTAAATGCATTTTTTTCAGAGGGGCAGGATTATGGCTACTTTTGTTTTCTTTTTATGCTGCTAAAACTTAATCTCCTCAAGAACACACAATACATCTGTGTTATTCATTGCTATATTTTGAGTATGTCTCCAATATAATGGATGCTAAATAAATAAGTGAAAGAACATTTTTCTCTATTTCCTAAAATGAATATCTATTTCTTTCTAATAGGACAACTTCAATCATTACTAAAAAGTATGTGTTGTGTGTATGTGCGCGCGTGTGCATGTATTTAATTTAAGAAAATTATATTCATGGGGTTTTAAAATATTTAAATTCATATATATATGGGAATTTATATATCATATAGTTCTAAAAAAAGATTTTTCTCCAAAACCCAAGCTTCAGCACCCAGAACATCAAATCTTTTTGGTTGTTTCCTTTAATCAACATAAAATACTTTGGAACTATGTCTATTTCCAAAATCTTTCTGACTTTATGTTTTCCCCATTACTCTCAATTTGCACACCAAAAAGTAAAGTTAGATTAATGGGTAGACAGATAATGTAACTAAGGGGAATAACTTCAACACTCATTAATGAAATACTTTGATAGAGCTCATGGGGCTTTTTGTTTTATAAATAAACATTAAACCATATTTGAAATGAAATTCTATAAAAGTGATTATCAGAATTACATGAAAAGTATGAAATTCTCAATCAAAATTTCATTCAGTCATACAGACAGAAGAAACCTGGGACCTAAAGAATAATTGATGACAAAAACTCTTTGATTGCAATTTGTGGAGGTTGGACTAGTTTAAGCAAAAAGAAAATTTAATGATTCCTGCATTAGGAAACCATGGATACCCACAGCTTCTACCACAATGAGAACAAGGCTCAAACATTATTATCTGAAACAGTTAAAAGTGATATCAGCAAGATGTCTGACTAGCAATGTCTGACACAGCTGTCAATACACATGCAGAGAGAGAGAGAAGGAAAGGAAAAGAAAGGATGAAAGGAGGGAAAGGAAGGGAAGGGAGGGGAAGGGAAAGGAAGAGGAGCGGGAAGGAAAGAAACAGCTGCTCCACTAGAGTGTTTGAGGAAGAGCACCACAGTGCAGTAAGGATGCAGCAGGGATATCCCAAAGCATAGAAACAAATGATGGCCTTATGAAGAATGGAATTAAGCACACAACATCCAACATCCCATCTCTTTAGAGATCAGCCTGAAACACTGAAGAGGGACTCTGCTTGTTAGGGAAATGGTAAGCAGGAGGCCCCCAGAAGTTGACATTAATCCCACAGAAATCTTAAGTGTTTTCTGCTAGAGAATTCTGCAGTCCTCAGGCCCTAAGCCTCGTTTGGTGTGCTGATAGGAAATCTATAATACTGTTTTACCCCAGAGAAAGAGCTTAGCCCATGTTATGCCCTCTCCCATTCAAGCACCATATTGAGATCTACCTACAGTAGCAGATGTAGCTGCCCTCAGCAACTTGGTCAACGTAGCCCTATGAACTAGCCAGGTGGCCCTACCTGCCTTCCCACAGTCCCAAGAATCACCTGGGAAACCACCCTGAGAAGCTTGGCCTGCTGTGGCTCCTGGGAAACAGGTAGTCCCCTCTACCCACCCTTGGCTTGGTAAAACAAACAACCCACCCTGAAACACTGGGTCCATCAAGGACCCAGAGAAACAGAAAAGTAGCCCTATTCACCCATGCTACATCCTGAAAAGTAACCAGTAGCCCTGCCCACCAACCCCAAACCCTACCCATCCATCTTTGGTTGCTAGAAAGCAGCCAGGCAGCCTGTTCTGAGTGAATCAGCCCACCAAGGCCCCTGGGATGCGACAGACAGCCCTATTCACATATACCTGGCCCTGGGAAGAAGCTGAGAAACTCACCTTGAGCAGTTGAGGCCTCTAAGATTTCTAGGAAGCAGTTGGGAACCCTGGCCCACTCTCCTGTGGCCCTGAGAAGCAAGCAGACAACCTGTCCTAAGGTCTGCCAGCCAAGACCCAAGAAAACAGGTTGCCCTGCCCAATCCCTCTTGTAACCTTAGGAAGCAACTGAGCAGCCCAGCCTGTGTAGTTTGGACCACAGAGGCACCTAAGCAGCCCTCAAACAGTAATAGGCATATAATCCTTACTACCAGGCACAATATATCAAGCCTACCTGGGTACATTAGAGTGGTCTCACCCACAGACAACCCTCAGAAATTTGACAGTTTCCCCACATCTACTACTGTGCCAGCAGCATCTCATCTGCATGGGTTCTTCCCCACATGAACTATGGAAGCAGACAGGTGCCCCACACCTGCAGCCATACACATCATATCAAAAGACACCAGCAAACCCATCCCAGCAGCTGGAGCAATCTCACAAATCCATGCAGCCTAGGCCATTGAGACACCTGCAGAAATTGCCAACAGTGATTATAGCAGAAACAGCTACACAGACATATAACTACTGTACCCAAATGGAACCAAAGCCAATGTACCTATCCAATCAATATCCTTGCACAGATCTCCAGGGCAAGTCTTTTACTTGTGTGTAGATAGGGCTGTCTGTCTGCATCCCAGGGGCCTTGGTGGGCTGATTCACTGAGAAAAGGCTGCCTGGCTACTTTCCAGCAACCAAAGATGGATGGGTAGGGTTTAGGGTTGGTGGGCAGGGCTATTGATTACTTTTCAGGACCTAGCATGGGTGAATAGAAACCACCCTTTAAAATTGGTTTAGGCAACTCATCTACCATATCAGTTATTACAAATATCAACATAGGGACACAAGAAACATGAAAAACAAGGTAACATGCCACATT
The DNA here is from genome assembly GCF_964194105.1 of Spermophilus citellus. Lineage (NCBI taxonomy): Eukaryota > Metazoa > Chordata > Mammalia > Rodentia > Sciuridae > Spermophilus > Spermophilus citellus. Next base: position 79,408,855 of record NC_138183.1, read on the forward strand.
CAAAAGAGCATAGTCTAGCAACAGACCCAAAAGAAAAGAAAAATGACAAATTTCCTGGAAGATAATTCAAAATAATGATTTTAAGGAAACTCAAAAAGGTGGAAGAGAATACAAATACACAATTCAATGAAATTAAGAAAACAATCCTGCTACCTTTCCTAATACAACAGTCACTAATATGGCATTATGTAAAAATGTGAATATGTAACAGATGTGATTCTGCAATCTGTATTTGGGGTGAAAATGGGAGTTCAAAACACAATTTGAGTCAAATGTATGAAAGATGATATATCATGAGCTATGTAATGCTTTAAATAATCAATTAAAAAAAATCCATAATCTGCATGAAAAATTCAGCAGAGATAAAGATTATAAATAAACAAGAACTAAAGAGAAATCCTAAAATAAAAGAATTCAATAAATGAAATAGAAGTGGATGACCTATTATAAGGTAGCCAGACAGAAGTGCTCAACACTCACCTTCTTTACAAATAACAACAAATGAATAGCCGAATTTCAAGGTGAGCTGTTTAGGGAGAGCACCAGAATAGCAGGTGAAACCCTAATAGGATATAGATACTTGGAATGTCAGCATGGAGAAAGAAACAAAGCACAGGGCAGCTGCAACCCCAGCTCCCTGGTCAAGGAAATTACCAGTTGTGAGGGAAAGGGTAAACAGGAGAGTCCCAGCAGAACTCATCACCTTGAATGCTGACAATCCAAGCTCCAGGAGAGTTCCACAGTCATTATAAGAGCCCATAGGATCCCCTAGAGCCCAATGAGGGAAGGAGTTGAGTCTTCACAGAAGTTTTGCTTCAGAGAAGGAACTCACATTGTCTCCTTAAAAACTGTCAGAAATGTGAATTTGGTGTCAACATACCTTATATACAAACAGAGATATGATAAATTGTGGTATAAAGGTGTATTAAGAATTGTAATACAAAAAAAAAAAAAAAGAGAGCTCATGTATAATGGCATAATTTGGTGTGAACATACTTTATATACAGAGTTACGAAAAATTGTGCTGTGAATGGATAATTATGAATATAATGCACTCCACTATTGTAATATATGTAAGAAATTTTTAAAAAAGAAAATAAACTGCTATAGGACAGTGCAATCTTAAGAACAGAGCTACTATTAAGAGTCCACAATGCCCTAAGAAACAGACAACAGACAACTCTACATATCTCCATCACTGGGGCTCCACAAATATTCTCCCACACTCAAACAAAAGTTTGTAACTTTGTGAACCTAACTATAGCTGGCTGTGCAAATGTGACCCCATCCATGCAGTGCCCTGAACTATAGGGGTCTGGTGGTCCAGCACAGAAATAGGTGCCTCTTTCAAGACCTGAGCAACCAAGGCCCACTGCCCCCCACCTGCAAGTGCATACTCTACTGTCTGCTGCTGCTCACCACTACAGGGCCTGAAGATACAAACTCTTGAGATCACTCCCCTTCCCCTACCCCAGCCATCTCCATCACTACCACTGCCACCACTATCAGCACACATTGCTCCAGGACCTGAGGACTTTCATCAGGCCTCCAAACAGAAATGACCTCTATTGTCTATTAAGTCAGAAATGACCAATCCAATTTTTGTTCTTTGCTTCTGCTTTGTTTCAGCCATTCTATAAATTCAACCTCTTCTGCTCAGCTTGTTAGAACACTTACTCTACTTAATGCAATAAAGTGTTGCCAATTCTAGAATAAAAAAAAAAAAAGTTAAAATCTTCAAACTAAATTGTTATAATTTTGTCCTTTGACACTAACATACCAGATTATTCCTGTGATTTGCTGAGAAACTATTATATTAAATGAGGGACATTAGTAGTTATATGACAATTTTTTTGCTTTTCCCCTACAAAGAAATATTACACAATGAAGTAAAATATATAAACTTCCATTACTTGCATGACTATTGTGTCAAAATAAAAGTTATTGTCTTTATTACCCCATGAACATTAGAAGCACTTTACCACATTAAAAAAGCATAAAATGCTAAATATATATCTAGGAATATATCTTATGTCAAGGGTTATAATTTATGACTAAGAGAAAAAGATATATGGCTATAAATTTGTATATTTAGCAATATTAATAGTAGAAATAAGCAATGAAACCCTTCCAACTAGAATATTGAAACCAACACAGTATGACAGAATTATGAAAACCATTTTCTGAATACACAAACTCAAAGTTACTTGGGAATAAATTTCTTAGGCCATATAAAATAAATTTTATTCTGTTACATTAAGAAGCATATGATGTAAACAGTCACTTTTAGCCTGAAAGTGTTCATAGAATTTCTAATTTCTGACAAAAGAATAGTCTAGGCCCTGAGAGAAGCTTCCTCATTAAAAATAAGCATCCTCCTTTTTCCCACTGAAAATGTCAAAGGGCTATGCTGATATAATTTTCCACCTAGTCTGAGCATCGTAGTACTTCAAAGGACATGCTTCAAAGCCAGACTTTCAGCCTGGACATCTTCAAGCCATCTTTGACTCCTCCACCCCCTCAAGCTCTCACATTCAATCAGTTATTAAGTCTCCTGGATGTTTCCATAATCTCTCTCACACATTTGTTTTTTTTATTTCCATTTGCTTTGCCACCAGCACAGTCCAAGTCATCACCTCTGGCTAAAATTCCATTTTCTCCACCAGTTTTTTTCTTCTTCAAACTAGCCATAAATCCTTATGCATTTATCTCCCTAAAATGCCACTCACATCCTAACACACCCTCACCTCGGAATCCATAATCCATAATCAATCCTTTGTTGATGTCCAGTCTTTACATAAAGAAATTCTGAATTAATTCATCTGGGATGGAGCCCAATCATTATTTTTTCTTTCAAAACTTCTCAAATGCTTCTAACATACAACCAGTTTTGGTAACACTGTTATAAAGCTCTATCTCATTGTCAGGCTATAACTCCTATAGCATACCCTTCCGAGTGTTCTGCCCATCCCTCTGACTTTTCTGTGTGCCTAACTTTGGTATGATTTGTGTCTAATGGACAGAAACAACTGCTACTCTCTTCTAATGATAGTACTTGAGCTACTAGAACTACTTTGTCACTGCCCCTTCAGAGAAAACAGGAAAGGTCTGGAAGTTTACATTCCCTAGGAGCGCACTTAGTTAATGCCTGTCTTGAACACAGGAGCATGATCATCTGGCTCCCTTACCTTGGTCTGGACATACTCAGGTGTATTACACTTGAGTTCCTGGCAGGATCAGTCTGACACTGAGACTTCACCTATGCTTTGTTTCTTCCCCTTCTCTTTACTCTCTCACTCATTTCATCTGAGAACTCTTCCTTCAGAATTCATTTGCTTACAAATCCTCAGCACAAGATCTGCTTATGAAAAAAAAAAAAAACCAAACAACAATACCCATATCAAAATGGTTCAAAAAATAGCTACATCATGTTTTCTGCAATTATTCATCACCCGCCAGGGGAACTAGTTTTTTCATCCACTTATTAATCCACACCACTATTCTTGCTCTTTGCCCCCACCTAAGATGCCTCTTCTCTACCACTGTGACTACCAATACTTTCTACCTTTCAAAAACAAATTCTACATATCCCACCCATGCCCAGCCCAAGGCCTTACCTACAATAGGTACTCAATATGACTTGGGCTAGTGACTCATTTTCCATGAAACTTGCCCTGACAACTCTAGCACACATAATGTTACCCTCTCTAACTTCTATGTCCAATGTTGAATCCATGCTTATGCATTGATTCCTTCAACCAATATTTGTGTGATGTACCAGGAACTCATGTGTTTATCATGAGGAATAAGGACATTTCTGTTCCCACAGAGCTTACAGTCAAGGCATAAAATAATCATACAAATAAATGTTGATTTTTAACAAAGAAAACTTAATAAGGAAAGTCATATAGCATTGCAAAAGAACATAATTGTAATAAATGTCCTTAACTAAGACTTCTCTAATAAATAAAAAAGAAATGATAACCTACAAATTAGAATTTTTAATTTAAAGTTTCTTCTTCACCCTCACCCCCTAAGAATTGCAAACAAATTTTGTGTAACTGGGTATTATTTTTTAATAGATTTTCTAAGTACCCATGACCTGAGTTTTACACAATATGAAGCCTATGCATAACTTGATTTATTAATTGCCTCCTACATGTGCCATGTTAATAGATTTATGTTAAAGAAATGTTAACATTTTTCTTTTGCATATGACAAAATTTAGCATTAAGTTAGACCTACACTCATCACTTTAAAGACATTTGTTTTCTTCCCTTTTTTCAGACTATTTCCACAGAACTCAGATTCTCAAAATCAAATAAGAAAAGTTCTTTAATTTCTGTATGGTGTAAGAGCACATTTTGAGTGGTTATGAGTGAAGTAAAAAAATATTATCTTGGTTTTGTGTGGATACCAAGAAAACAAGAGCAGATTAGAATTTATATATTAAAACCTGTTTTCTTTGGGCTAGAGCCAGATAATTGTCACTACATTGCTTCTGAGTTCTGGTGTTTTCAGGGAGTTAAGATTTTCATTCTAGGCACTTCCTGCAACTTCTCCATTTTCTAAATCCTAAATACGCTAATAGACCCTATCAGGTAAAAGCAGAAAATATTCATTTCCTTCAGAATAAGATGAATACTGATTATTTAATCAATTACACTGATCATTTTAGAAGAAAAACAGAATGAAACACTAAAATTTCATTTCAAATGCCAATAGAAAATATTTGACTATACACATACTGAAAATGAATGTTTTATGTATATACATATAGACTAAAAATACATAACTTTTATATGTACTAGAAATAAATATGCTTTCAATATATGAATATTTATAAATGCATTTTATATTATATATAGATATATAGGTTGTTTATATTAATTGTATATATAAACTACAAATTCTAATTTATATCAATAAATATGTGAACATAAATTAATAAAATAAACAATATTATGCCAGATTCCAATATATTACTAAAGCATTGTTTAAAATGTAATAATTTCAATAACTTGTACCTGAATCTCAGGTCTTGAAATACACTGATGTGAAATAATGGTGAAAAATGTGCAAAACAAGGAAACCACAGGAAAATATTAAAACAATAAAATATAGTAATTAATTGGATCATTAAAGGACTAAAAAGCCTTAAAGTTTATTGTATGCACTTATCAAAGATCTAAAGAGAGAAAAAAACTTGTATAATTCCATATTCTTATTTTATGCCTTTCCCTAAACTTCAAGACACCTGAGTTTCAAAAACAGGTTGTTACTGAAATCTCCTGAACAAATGATACCATGTGCAATACCAATGTTTTAATAAATTGCCACTCTTGAGTAGCTCAGGGACCAAACACAGAATTTTTAAAATTTGTTTCTTTTTCCATAGGCTGCCAGTCTTGTATCCCTGCTTAGAACTTCTATCATGGATATGCAGATAAAGAGAAGGAAGTTGGATGCAAATAATATCATCACTAATAAGTCATGTATAAAGTTTAAATAGACTAGGTTGAAATCCAAAGTTCATTCTCAAAGAAAGATTTGATTTATGCCGCAGTCTGGCTGGGCACAGAATCACGAGCCACTCAAGCAGGAACAAAACTTTATTTTGAAAATGCCGCCAATCCCCGTAGGCGCCCGACAAGCCAGCTGGTCCACCAACGGGGTCGCGTCTACCAGAACCCGGGGCCGGACCTCCCCCCGAATTCCCTCCTACTATCCTTCCCCAACCAATGGGAACTCTCCAGGAGTCCCGTAACATGAGTCCCTTAGCAGGCCAAGGTGAACAGCAGCAGTCCAATTTCCATATGAATGTAAATCTTAACATAATCATATCATCTCAATGGCTAGCTGGGGTCACCTTATGACCAAAAGTGCCATGCATCATATTATTTGCTTGTGGCTCCTAGCAGATTTATAGTTTCTTAGTGATGGTTTTCTTTTCTTGTTAGCATATGTAATTCTTGTAATTATCTCCATGACCAGCCCTCTCCTGGCCAAAGAGTTCACTGACCTTTTATATGCTCCCACAGCACTTAGCATATATTTTCTATTTTAGCACACACCACACAGTGCATTAAGACTGCATTATAGATGCCATTTAAAAATAATGATTTTTTTCCTCTTTACATTTTGCTATTGCCATTCCCATAAATATTTCTTAAAAGGAAAAACCCTAAAAGATGAATAAACACAAAAAACAGAATACCAGACAGAAGAGGTTTGTGTGGTTTGTGGCTTAACACATCCTTTAGTAAAGTTACTTCAGAAAGTAATCAACATGATAAGCTTTAAGGGTAGAAGTGATAATGGATCAAGATATAAAGAGGCACAGGAGGTAGCTCAGACAGAGGCAGCAGCCAGAAAAGGGTATTAATATAAAACCAGACAGGGATTAATATGGCATATAGGCAAACATGAGACCAGTCTGATGGATCAAAAGTTAAACAAGATTTAAACTCACTTTCTAAACCTCCATCTCCAATTGGACAGTTTGCAAGAGACAGGTGCACCAAAGAAGTCGATTTATTCAATCCCTTTATTAGAGGAAAAGAGTTAAAAAAATTTATTGAGTATTTCCCCCTACAAAACAACTATGAAACATTTGCAGGCCACACTGAAGAAGGCTTACCTTTGTTAAAATAATTAAATCCCTCTCTCTCAGAACTAGTCCATTTAACTCCAGGTTCCTCAGCACACTTGATACACTTAGACAGCCTTTAAGAGCTTTACACAACTGGAAGGTCACATCTTTGGATCTTATAGCAGGAACGCGACTTCTGCAAACTTTGTTTATGTCAGAACCTAAAGCAAAGTTATTGTAAAATTAGCAATATCAATGATACAGTTCATCATTTAAAAACATTCGTTCACTATTAAGGAGCAGACATGAACCATATCCTTAAAAAATCCTTGTAAGGAAAAACACAAGAACTCAAAGTCACCTGAGGTACAGAAACACAAACCTTATACATAGAGGTTTTTAAGATGGCAAAGAAATTGCACCTAAGGGATAGCTTCAAGAAAATACTGATACTGAACCCAGAAAGATGAAAGTAAGTTAGAGTGGATAATGTATTCTTCTAAGAGGAAGTGGAATGTGCAAAGGCAACCATGCCTGACCCCTGAAAAGCACTGTAAATGCTGCAGGTGGAATGACTACACTCTGCAGGGGATGAGGAGAAGAGCTGCAAATTTTAAGAGGCAGAAACAAGCCTGGAAAAAAGTTGTCTTTTATCTCACAAGTGATGAGAACTAGGGCTACCACACATTAGGTGAGTTCCTGGCATGTCAGAAAATATGTGTATCACTGTGAGAGGACCAATTAGATAAAGAAAAGGATTAGAAAAAGGCACCTGCTTTCAATTAAAAAAAAATACCCCTTCCTCATGCATAACTAGCCCCATGAAGCTTGGCAGAACACAGCTCAGATTTCAGTACCTTTGACAAAATACAAGTTGTGCCACCAATTTGCAGCGGTCCTGTGAGTCACTTTAAACATTTTTTTAAGCATATGGTTTCATCTTAGAAAGATCACTTGAACTGAAGTAGGCAGAAGAATTAAGGGAAACCGAGTTCAGGGGCAGCAAAACTAGCTAGGAGCTTCTGCAATAGTACAGGCAAAATGTAATTAAGGTTGAGTAAGTGACATATAAGAGGTTAAAACCTAGACCCACTGGATTTGAGAGAGGAATAAGATTCAGCAAAGGATATCTGAAAAGAAATTGGTCCACAATACGTTTTTTCTTACACTGAGAATAAAGCATTTGGCAAAATCAAGTATACTAGTTTTGACTCTTAAGATCCCTCTCATTTTTCATTTATTTTGATTTCTGCTATTACTGTGGTTAAGTCCCTTCAGAGGTGCAGGATCATTCAACATCTGAATGAGATGCAGAGAATAAGGTGACTTCAGTCAGGGGTGTGATGAATGGTCCTTGCAGAGCAGACCATGGATGGTGCTAACCTCAGACCTTAGAAAAAGACTAGGCATATGACTAATAGTCAGGTTTGAAATAAATCCATAATCACTTCCTCTCCAAGATCTCCACACTCTCCTTCTCAGCTGGTTACTTTCTCTCAGCTTATAAACATAACTCAAGTCCATCCATTTAGAAAATGTTGAAAGCCTTTCAAATATTTTCTCCATCTTCTTTGTGGGTAACTTAGATCCTCTCCTATCTTCACATGCCTGTCTTTCCACAAGGCCCAAATCTGTATCTAGGGTTTAGATCTACCTAACAGAGACAAATCTGGAAGCTGTCTTAAAACATTAAAGATGAACTAAGATTCTCTTCCCAACCTAATCTAGTTGTCCTGTGTCTTAGGGAAAGATGCTATTCTAAATTCTAACTAGTCACCAGGCCCCATCCATTCTCATCATTCAAAATCCAGCCCTTCTCCCTATCTTAATTTGGGCTGTTAGATTACAATTCTTTCCCAACTTTAATTTGTCTTCCATATAGAGGACATAGTAGAGCCCTAAATCAAAAGTCCATTTCAACATCCTTCATTGGTTCCCCACAACCTTCAGGATAAACACTGAACATCTGATCTATTTGGCCTTCATCAGTCTCAACTCTCAGATCTTTCTCAAACGCTAAATTTCAGTTCTGTACCCCAGTTTGCCATATTCTCTATTTCCAACTCTGCACAAACTGTTTCCTTCTGTCATATGGCTGGGTTCTACACATCCTTCAAAAGGATGGCACCTCCTCTAAGAAGTCTTCCTTGAACCTCCCTCTTCAATCTTCTGTGCTCTGCAGCACCTGGGCTCACTTCTTCCACAGTACTGACCCAGATGCTTGTGCTTACTTGCTGTCTCCCCCAGTAGAAGGGGAGAACCTTTGGGGCAGAGGCACACTAAGCTCATTGTAGTGCCAGCAGGACACTTTACACATGACCTGCTTTAATACTAAGAACTCACTTAGAGTTGTTTTAATACTTTTTATAATTGTAAGAATTGTAGTTCAAAAAGTAATTTGCCTCAGATCACATAGAATGTAAGCTCCAGAATTCAAACCCTAGGCCACCTCTAATATCTGTACACTTTTGTTATATGATACTACTTTAAAAAAAATTTTTTTAACAAGATCTGTCTTTATTAAAAAGGTATTAAGAGTGAGATATAACATATATGTTGGGTGACAATTTTTTTTTTTTTTTTTTGCTGCTTTGCATATGTCCATAATGAACATGAAAGCACCACAAATACTGATAGGGGAGTTAAACATGGTGAATTTACAAATACAAAACCTGCAAAAATTAAAAATAAAGAGAAACAAAGAACAGAAGCATTAAGAGCAATCACTTTGCCTAACAGATCATCCTAAATATATCCTGCAGGGAGCCAAGTTTATCATTCTCAAGTGTCCCTACTCCAAAACTTTACCACTCCCACTCCCCCAGTCAGCTGCCTGAAGGGGGCAAAACTACAAGGGCATCCCAGCTAGCTACAAACATCCCACGAAGCAGATTAGGCTGGATTCATAAATTTACACTTTACTTTCCCCATCCATCTTTAACAAAATCTCTTTTATACTCATTTGATGGTTACTAATGGAAAGATGTGAGCCTCTTTCAGGTCAATTTAGAAAATATGACTTGAGCCCCTATAATGTGAAAAGTACTAGAAGGAATAACATTTTGTCACATGTAGTCATTCACCTGTTTTCTGAATAATCGGAGGGTCTGGATTCTAATTACCCTATATCTCTAAGTGGCTAATAGTTGAAAAGGGCTTTACAGAATTCTTACACACACACTTTTTTAATGAAGAAAAGGGTTGGAATATATTAATTTCCTAATCGCTTACTTTTTTTGTATCAGGCAAAAAAAAAAAAAAAAAAAAGACATTGAATGAAAGAGGAAACAACTGTCCAAGATTTAATGACGTCCCAAACTGTGCTAAGCATTCTACAAACATCATTAACTCAGGGAATCCTTGCAACCACTTATCCTCGGTCTTCTTATTAAGCCCAAGTTACGGATGAGAACTCGGTACCTTAAGACCTTCAATAACTTGCCAGGTTCGCCTCGCTGGTACTGCACACATCCTCCAGCACAAAGCGCCTCTTCTAGGGCCCAGGCTCCACCTTGGACCTATCTGAAAACCCATTTCGAGGCACCCACCGAGGAGCACAAACCTGTTTCACCAAGCCACGGCTGGAAGAAGCTCTTGATGGAGATCACGGGCAGATCTTCATTAATCTTGAGGGTGCTCAGGAGGTGTGCCCAGTCCACCACCCGCAGGCGGTCGGCATTGAAGTCCAAAACGCCCTCGCGGAGGCAGGTGCATGGCGGGCAAAGGTACCGAGTCCTGCAGCGCGCACAGGTACTCATAGTGCGAGAAGAAGTCCGCTGCGCTGTCCCGGCGCAGTTTCACGGAATCGATCATGGCCAGAGGCTATCCCGGCCACAGAGACCACTCCCGCACCCACCAGGGGCCCCAGATCTCGCCCAGCCTCTCCAGCTCCCACCGCCGGGCGGCTGCGGCCCCGCACTGTGCGCAGCAGCAGCGGCTCAGCCCCGAAGAGCACGGCCAGGGCCCCCAGGCTAGGCCAGCTCCTCGACGCTGCCTTCCCGCGCTGCCTCCCGCTCTGCGGCCGTAGCCGTTAGCGCCGTTGGCGTCAGCCTCATCAACGTCTGCAGCGCGGGACCGCGGTTCAAGCCTGAGGGCGGGTTCTGGCGCGGGTGGTGCGCGTAGACGTCAGCGCGCTTGCTGCGTCCACACGCAGACTGCGCCTTCCAAAGGGGCGGGGCCTTAAGCCCGGGAGGCTGGCCAAGCCCAGAAATAGTAGATGGGTATAATGTGGAGTTTGCATAAAAAGTTTACTGATTGATCTGAATAAATATATGAAATGGATGTAGCAACGCATTTTTAAAACGTGATCTAGTCCTGCCGGGCGCAGTGACACAGGCCTGTAATCCCAGCGGCTCTGGAGGCTGAGGCAGGAGGATCCAAAGTTTAAAGCCAGCTTCTCAGAAGGGAGGTGGTAAGCAAGAAAGTGAGACCCTGTTCTAAATAAAATCCAAAATAGGGCTGGGGATGTGGCTCAGTGGTCCAGTGCCCCTGAGTTCAATCCTGGGTACCCCTCCCCCCCAAAAAAAGAATAAACCAGGGTCTAGTCCTTGGGTAAATTATTAAAAAGTTTTCAATTCCTGGAAGTCAACCATACTCTGTCAGTAGAAAAAATTGAGAAGCTGCTCAAATCCACATGTAAATCAAATGGCTTCAGTTTTGTTTTCTGTCTTCTCTTTGGAGCAGATAAAGCTAGTATTTAACTTAGTTATCATTTTCAACTAATATTAGTTTTTAATGTTAGTTATGTTAAAATGCAAATGTGTACTTGTGGGTGACTTCTGTGTCACAGAAAGCAGATAATTTATTTTCAATAGTCCTTTTTAAAAGTTACAATTATGTTCAGTGTAATAGTTATTGAAAATAAACCGTTCACTATCAGTAGGAAAATTCAGAATCATATGCTCATTTATTTTTTTATTGGAACATTTAATTGTATATAAAATGCATTACTTTTGACAGAAACAAAATGAACTCTGGGAAAATAAACATACAGTCTGTCAGTTTTTTAAAACAAACAAAAAGCCTGAACTCCTGAGGAAAGTGTCTGTACTTGGAGTAGTCAGGACAGAGACTCACTCAATAAGGAATATATGAATAGTGGATTGTCATCCATTAAATCTTTTATGCTTCTATCAATTTCTACAAATAACCCTTAATTTCTGTAGTTTCTATTTGGCCCACATAATTGTTGGCAAATTGTAAACTGTTACATAAACTCAGTATTTCATTGTATTTACATTGAATCACTACATTTGTATTGATGATGATGATGATGGCTAACTCTGATAATTAGTACTATGTCCTAGGCATTATTTTTAGGCAATAAGTATGAAATTATTTATTTTTCCTATCATCTCCTCAAGGAATATGCTTTGTAGTTTGTAAATACAGTTTACAAATGAGGACACTGGGGAACAGAGATGTTAAGTGGTATACAGCTCAGTCAGTACAAGAACCCTGATAATTGTCTTCAAAACCTGTATTTTTATCCCTTCTCTAGACCAATGATAGTCTTCCTGTCAAGCCTTAGACATTATAGTGTTCCTCTTCTATCTGTTGCTTTCTGAATATTACAACCCACTACCAACACACACACACACACACACACACACACACACATACACACATATGTGCATGCATGCACACACATTCCTCTAAAATTCCTCAGATATGGCCACAGTGATGACTTTGTCATGCAACATGCTCAAATTAAAATAAACATTCATATATCCAACAACCAGCTTGAACTAAAACATTACCACTTTAATTGAAGAGCCCTGTATAACTGCCTTCCAGATCACAACTGCAGTGCCCTCAGACCCTGAGATAATTGCTTTTGTGAACTTGCTATTCATCCTTGCAAGTTTTACATTTCTGCTACATTTGTAAATAAATAGCATGTAACATTCTGCTATGTTTTTGCCTGCTTCATTGTTCCCATTGCTAGGTTCTTCCATGTCCATACATAGAACTTGAATTCATTCATTTTCCCTGCTATGGAGGATTCCCATAGAAGAACATAAATAATTCACTTGTCTGTTTTCCTGTCAGTAAAAAATTTAAATCATTTCCAATTTTCATTTCTCTTGCTTACTTATTCTACATGTTGGTTTTCTTTTGGTTTCCATCCTCAGCCTCTACCTTTTCTGACATTTTGCAGTTTCTTTTGCTGATTTTATCTCTGGCTCAATTTGAACTTCCCCCTTAATATTAATGGCTTCTGACAAAGATATCTTTCTCCACACATCAAATCTTGGGAATGCCAAAGATTTCTCATTACATTCAGAATCAGATCTGTATTCCTTAGCTTGGCATTTAGGCACCTTCGTAACTGGAGTACCTCCAATGATTTATTTCTTACTACATTCCTTCCTATGTGTCTTCTTTAGACACATGGAACTTCGTGAAGTTTCTGATACTGTCATTCCTACCCAGCCCTTTAATCATGCTACTCCTGAGTGGTCTAACTTCAATTTTTTCCCCAAGCCTTGGCTTGTGGGCACCATCCCAGGGAGGCCTTTTTCTCCTAACACTCATCTCTCCTATTTCTTTAGTGCCCTGCTTCTCTGCTCCCTGACGTTCCTGAAACACACACTTAGTACAAAACACTGGCATCTTTTTTACATGATTTTCCTTCCATAGTCAAGGAGCATGTCTCATTCATGCTTGTATTCCCTAAGCCAATCTTGCACAGTGTTGATACAGAAGAGGTACTGAATGATGACTAATTATTGGAACAATCTCCTCATCATCACAAGTCATCAGCATTTTGTGGCTGGTGCCTATTGACACAGCTCAGGGAAGCCTCCATCATATTAATTAATCATTTAACATTTGAATTTAAAATTTATTTTTCCTCAGCTTACTCATTTTCACTGTGGCAAGATCTCTGTCAAGCCTTGCCTAACAATCTCTTCTCTGCTTCAGTTAAATTATGGTTTTATTTCTTCTTTGGATGTCTGGTGAGTTTGTTCACCCACATGTTGCCCTGAACACTGTGAATGAAAGGTGCCTGTGCACAGCATCTCTGGGATCCTCTGAGAAAATGGGCTCAAACCTGGCCCAAGACAAAATGCTTTGGCCTCCCTGCAGGTGATGACGTGGGAGTGATATGCTACTGGGCAATATGAGAGATATACTCTCCTCTTCTAAGGGGTCTGGTGAGTGAATGTTGACCACAATACAGCTGAAGGCATCCTGTTACCTCTTATTCACCATACTCTACTCAGAGTTGATCTTGACTATATTTTACTTGACTTCCTAGCTACTTTTCTTTCCATTGAACCACAATGCTTGTGCCCTCTACTTATCTTTGAAATTGACCCTCTTTACCTACTCCAGAGAAACAAGTTTTGTTGGATCCAGTCTCATAACGTCAACCTGCCGACAGCATAGGCTCTCTTATTTTAACTGACATGTGGTCACTTTTCATTTTTCTTCTCCCTTCCTTATGGGATATTCACATGTTTATCCCAAATCCCCTCCCTCTTTTCAGATTGCCACTGGACTTCACTCTAAATTCCTGCTCTCTCACCTGAAAAGGACATCTCCTATTTTAACAAGACACAAACTTCCTTGTCGTCTTTCCTCTCACTCTGGCTACCTTCCAAACTGTGCTCTGTAATGTAGCCACTACCACTTCCCCTTCAGATCCTTCTGAGATTTCCTATTGCTCTTAGGATAAAGACAAAACTCACAACCATCTCCACTCAGCATGGAGCCACACACTGGCTGCTGGTTGGGAATTATTACTGTTCTCCTAATATAAAGAGCTCACTTCAGAGTGTAAGTCACTTTTGCATTAAGGCAGTTCAGCAGGCTTTTTTAGAACAAGATTTTCTTTCTTTTTTTTTATTGAATGTTCACAACATTACAAAGCTCATGACAAATCATATTTCATAGATTAGAATCAATTGGGTTATGAACTCCCATTTTTACCCCAAATACAGATTGCAGAATCACATCGGTTACACATCACATTTTTACATACTGCCATATTAGTGACTGTTGTATTCTGCTACCTTTCCTATCCTCTACTATCCCCCCTCCCCTCCCCTCCCATCTTCTCTCTGTACCCCATCTACTGTAATTCATTTACCTCCATGTTTGTTATCCCATTCCACTCATAAACTCTTATATGTAATTTTGTATAACAATGAGGGTCTCGCTCCATTTCCATGTGATTTCCCTTTTTTTCTCCCTTTCCCTCCCACCTCATGTCTCTGTTTAATGCTAATCTTTTCTTCCTGCTCATCCTCCCTGTTCTGTTCTTAGTTGCTCTCATTATATCAAAGAAGACATTTGGTATTTGTTTTTTAGGGATTGGCTAGCTTCACTAAGCATAATCTGCTCTAGTGCCATCCATTTCCCTGCAAATTCCGTGATTTTGTCATTTTTTAGTGCTGCGTAATACTCCATGGTGTATAAATGCCACATTTTTTTTTATCCATTCATCTATTGAAGGGCATCTGGGTTGATTCCACAGTCTAGCAATTGTGAATTGTGCTGCTATGAACATCGATGTGGCAGTATCCCTGTAGTGTGCTCTTTTAAGGTCTTCAGGAAATAGTCCGAGAAGGGCAATAGCTGGGTCAAATGGTGGTTCCATTCCCAGCTTTCCCGGGAATCTCCATACTGCTTTCCAAATTGGCCGCACCCGTTTGCAGTCCCACCAGCAGTGTACCAGAGTACCCTATTCCCCACATCCTCGCCAGCACTCATTGTTGTTTGACTTCATCATGGCTGCCAATCTTACTGGGGTGAGGTGGTATCTTAGGGTGGTTTTGATTTGCATTTCCTTGACTGCTAGAGATGGTGAGCATTTTTTCATGTACTTGTTGATTGATTGTATGTCCTTCTCTGTGAAGTGTTTGTTCATGTCCTTGGCCCATTTGTTGATTGGGTTGTTTGTTTTCTTATTGTCTAATTTTTTGAGTTCTTTGTATACTCTGGATATTAGGGCTCTATCTGATGTGTGAGGAGTAAAAATTTGTTCCCAGGATGTAGGCTCCCTATTTACCTCTCTTATTGTTTCTCTTGCTGAGAAAAAACGTTTCAGTTTGTCCCATTTGTTGATTCTTGTTATTAACTCTTGTGCTATGGGTGTCCTATTAAGGAATTTTGAGCCCGTCCCCACAATCTGTAGATCGGAGCCAACTTTTTCTTCTATCAAACTCAGAGTCTCTGATTTGATATCAAGCTCCTTTATCCACTTTGAGTTGACTTTTGTGCATGGCGAGAGGGGATTCAGTTTCATTTTGTTGCATATGGATTTCCAGTTTTTCCAACACCATTTGTTGAAGATGCTATCCTTTCTCCATTGCATGTTTTTAGCTCCTTTATCAAATATAAGATGGTTGTAGCTTTGTGGTTTAGTCTCTGTGTCCTCTATTCTGTACCATTGGTCCACCCGCCTGTTCTGGTACCAGTACCATGCTGTTTTTATTACTATTGCTCTGTAATATAGTTTGAAATCTGGTATCGCTATACCACCTGATTCACACTTCCTGCTTAGAATTGTTTTTGCTATTCTGGGTCTTTTATTTTTCCATATGAATTTCATGATTGCTTTATCTATTTCTACAAGAAATGCCATTGGGATTTTGATTGGCATTGCATTGAACCTATAGAGAACTTTTGGTAATATCGCCATTTTGATGATGTTAGTTCTGCCTATCCATGAACAGGGTATATTTTTCCATCTTCTAAGATCCTCTTCTATTTCTTTCTTTAGGGTTCTGTAGTTTTCATTATATAGGTCTTTCACCTCTTTTGTTAGGTTGATTCCCAAGTATTTTATTTTTTTTGAGGATATTGTGAATGGAGTGTTTTTCCTCATTTCCGTTTCAGAAGTTTTGTCGCTGATATACAGAAATGCCTTTGATTTATGTGTGTTGATTTTATATCCTGCCACTTTGCTGAATTCATTTATTAGTTCTAGTAGTTTTTTTGTAGACGCTTTTGGGTCTTCTAGGTATAGAATCATGTCATCCACAAATAGTGATAATTTAAGTTCTTCTTTTCCTATTTATATGCCTTTAATTTCTTTCATCTGTCTAATTGCTCTGGCCAGTGTTTCGAGAACTATATTGAATAGAAGTGGTGATAGGGGGCATCCGTGTCTTGTTCCAGATTTTAGAGGGAATGCCTTCAATTTTTCTTCATTCAGAATGATGCTAGCCTGAGGCTTGGCATAGATAGCTTTTACAATGTCGAGGTAAGTTCCTGTTATCCCTATTTTTTCTAACGTTTTGAACATAAAGGGATGGTGTACTTTGTCAAATGCTTTTTCTGCGTCTATTGAGATGATCATATGGTTCTTATCTTTAAGCCTATTGATGTGGTGAATAACATTTATTGATTTCCGTATATTGAACCATCCTTGCATCCCAGGGATGAATCCTACTTGATCATGGTGCACAATTTTTTTGATATGCCTTTGTATCCGATTCGCCAGAATTTTATTGAGGATTTTTGCATCTAGGTTCATTAGAGATATTGGTCTGTAATTTTCTTTCTTTGAGGTGTCTTTGTCTGGTTTCGGAATCAGGGTGATGTTGGCCTCATAGAATGAATTTGGAAGAGCTCCCTCTTTTTCTATTTCCTGAAATAACTTGAAAAGTATTGGTATTAATTCTTCTTTAAAGGTTTTGTAGAACTTTACTGTATACCCATCCGGTCCTGGGCTTTTCTTGGTTGGAAGTTTTTTAATTGCTTCTTCTATTTCATCTATTGATATTGGTCTGTTTAAGTTGTGAGTTTCCTCCTGACTCAGTCTGGGCAAATCATATGACTTAAGGAATTTATCGATGTCTTTACTTTCTTCTATTTTATTGGAATATAGGTTTTCAAAATAATTTCTAATTGTTTTCTGTATTTCTGAAGCGTCTGTTGTAATATTGCCTTTTTCATCCCGTATGTTAGTGATTTGAGTTCTCTCTCTTCTTCTCTTCATTAGTATGGCTAGGGGTCTGTCGATCTTATTTATTTTTTCAAAGAACCAACTTTTTGTTTTGTTAATTTTTTCAATAGTTTCTTTTGTTTCAATTTCTTTGATTTCTGCTCTGATTTTAATTAGTTCTTGCCTTCTGCTAGATTTGCTATTGTTTTGCTCTTCCTTTTCTAGGGCTTTGAGATGAAGTGTGAGCTCATTTATTTGTTGGTTTTTCCTTTTTTTGAGGAATGACCTCCAGGCGATGAATTTCCCTCTTAAAACTGCTTTCATTGTGTCCCATAGATTCCGATATGTTGTGTCTGTATTTTCATTTATCTCTAAGAATTTTTTGATTTCCTCCTTTATGTCTTATGTAACCCATTGATCATTCAGTAACGTATTGTTCATTGTCCATGTGATGTAGGATTTTTCCTTCATTCTTTTATCATTGATTTCCAGTTTCATTCCATTATGATCTGATAAAGTGCATGGTATTATCTCAACCCCTTTATATTTACTGAGGGTTGCCCTATGGCATAATATATGATCTACTTTGAGAAGGTTCCATGTGCTGCTGAGAAAAAAGTATATCCACTTGATGATGGTTGATATATTCTATATATGTCAGTGAAGTCTAGGTTATTGATTGTGATATTGAGGTCAATAGTTTCTTTATTCAACTTTTGTTTGGAGGATCTGTCCAATGGTGAGAGAGGTGTGTTGAAGTCACCCATGATTATTGTGTTGTGGTCTATTTGATTCTTGAACTTGAGGAGAGTTTGTTTTATGAACGTCGCAGCACCGTTATTTGGTGCATAAATATTGATAATTGTTATGTCTTGTTGGTGAATGGTTCCTTTTAACAGTATATAATGTCCTTCCTTATCCCTTTTGATTAACTTAGTCTTGAAGTCGATTTTATTCGATATGAGAATGGCCACGCCTGCTTGCTTACGAGGACCGTGTGCTTGGTATATTTTTTCCCAACCTTTTACCTTGAGCCTGTGTATGTCTTTTCCAATCAGATGTGTCTCCTGGAGGCAGCATATTGTTGGATTTGTTTTTTTAATCCATGTTACCAGCCTATGTCGCTTTATTGGAGAGTTTAAGCCATTAAGGTTTAGAGTTACTATTGATATATGGTTTGTACTTCCTGCCATGTTTGATTATTTATCTCTTTTTTTTTTCCTAATTTAGTTTGTTTCTCCATGATTAGCTTTCCCCCCATCCTCTGTCTTTACCGAGGCACTTCCCGCTGATGGTTTTGGTTATTGTTTTCCATTTCTTCCTCGTGTAGTGTTTTGCTCAAGACGCTTTGCAATGCTGGTTTTCTGGCTACAAATTCTTTTAGATTTTGTTTATCATGAAAGATTTTTATTTCGTTGTCGTATCTGAAGCTTAATTTTGCTGGATACAGAATTCTTGGTTGGCATCCATTGTCTTTCAGTGTTTGAAATACGTTGTTCCAGGATCTTCTCGCTTTCAGCGTCTGTGATGAAAAATCCGTTGTCAACCTTATTGGTTTACCCCTAAATGTAATCTGCCTCTTTGCTTTTGTAGCTTTTAATATTTTCTCTTTGTTCTGTATATTGGATAGCTTCATAACAATGTGTCTTGGCGTTGGTCTACTGTGATTTTGTGTGCTCGGTGTCCTGTATGCATCTACAATTTGTATATCTGTTTCCTTTTTTATTTCTGGAAAGTTTTCTGTAATTATTTCCTTCAGCAAGTTACTCATTTCCTTGGCATGAATCTCTGTGCCTTCCTCTATCCCGATGACTCGTAAGTTTGGTTTTTTTAAGTTATCCCAAATCTCTTGGATGTTTTTCTCGTGATTTTTTACCAGCCTATCTGAGTTGGCTAGACTCTTTTCAAGATGATATATTTTGTCTTCATTATCTGACGTTCTGGCTTCTACTTGCTCCACTCTGTTAGTGATACTCTCGATTGAGTTTTTAATTTGGTTTATCGTTTCCTCCGTTTCTAGAATTATTGTTTGATTTTTTTTATAATCTCTATCTCCTGATAAAGATGCTTAACTTCTTCTTTTATCTGTTTTTGTAATTCATTTTCAATGTGATCTTTAAGGTTCCTTTCCATCTGTCTAAGGTGTTCCTTGAGTTCTTTATATGGCCATTTTTCTGATGACTCCAGGTCCTCCTGAATATTTAGGCTGTCTTTCATTGTTTGTACTCCTTTTCTTCCTTGCTTTTTTATGCTCATGATACTTCTTGTTCTGTTTGACTGCTGAGTTACTGTTTACTCTTATAAATTTATTTGATGCTTGGGAGGAGAGGTATTAGATGGAATGGAAGAAGTCCCTAAAGAGAGTGAGTGTAGGCAGGTGGAGTTCAAGAGAGGGGGAATAAGAAAGTTGAAAAGAAATGAAAAGACAAAAGAAAAAAAGTGAGAAGAAAGAGAGAAAAAACGAAAAAATAAAAATTTAAAACAAACGAAAAAAATTATAATGGTAATAAAAAATGGAAATTGAAGTTTAAAAAATAATAGTAATAATAATAGAATAAAATAATTTAAAAAAATTGAAACCATTAATAAGAAAGTTAAAGAACAACAACAACGTCAACTACAAAAAGTGAGAATAAAAAAATACTAATAATAATCATTAAAAAAAATAATAATAATAAATGCAGTCATAGAGCTCGATTAACTTCTCTTCCAGTAGGTGGAGCTATGCCCACTGAGCCAGGCTTCTCCTCTTGATAGGTGGGAACCAATCACTGTGCCTCAGCTCTTCTTCCCAGACTGTGCGGGTCTCCAGTCCTGAATGCCTAGGTCCTTCTCTTGTGGTTCCTCAATCCAGGCCCCAATCGCATGTGACGCTTACCACATTACTGGCTACACGCCAGGTCTGCTGCTCCTGGGAGCCCTGTTTTCATGAATGCCTGGGCACACCCTTTCTGTTTGCCTCCCTCGGACCCTAAGTTTGTAGGGCTTGGGGCTGAGGACCCCCAGTGAATTTGTTTGCCCTCAGGTAGCAACTCCCCTGGTAGCTGGTGCAAGGGACCTCTCTTGTCAGCCTTGGTGGGAGCGATAGCCGGGAGTTCTGCACCGCTAGTCCCACATCACTCCTGATTCCCTGGGTCTGGCTATGGTGCTCTGTTTTTTTTTTTTTTTTTTTTTTTTTTTTTTTACCTCTGTGAGATCAGGTGGGCCGACTAGTTATTTCAGCGGGGTCGTTAGTGCCGAGTCACGAGAAGCACATGATCCGGGGCTTAAACGCAGCAGATATGTGCTCAGTGTGTGTTTTCTGAGGGGCCCAAAGTGTACGCCTTAGCTCCACGTCAGCTCAGCATTGCCTAGTGATCCTGAGCAAATAGGCTTTAGATAATTTACAGCTCCCTATGCCCACGCAGTTGAAGAGGTCAGAGACTTGATCTCTCCACGCCTGCTGCCGTATTAGACCTCCTCAATGATATTCATGTTACCCTTACAGTTTCCTGGCATAAGCAAGATCTTGGGGTTATACAAACTGCTGCTTCTGTTTCCAGTCCAGTTTTCTAGAACTGAAACCCTGCTGCCATCGCCTCCACCTCTGGCCTGCGCTCTTGGGCGCCGCGCTTGTCCGCGACCTTAGCAGCGCCGCCGCGGCCTCCGCTGCTCCTCGGCCCGGTGCCTAGCTCCCGGGGCCCAAGCGGCTGCCGCCGCGGCTCTCCAACCCCCTCCTCCGGAGCACGGGTCCCCTCGCAGGGGGATGCCGAACGACCCCAGAGCAGGCTCTGCCCCAAGGTGCAGCAGGGAACAGGCGACCGAGGCGCTTGAGGCCGTGGTCCAGCCTTCGGAGGACAGGGCTCGGCACGCAGCCCAGTTCCAGTCTCTAGATGCGGCTGCTGGACCGTGTAGACAGGGCCATTAAGACAGCATGCTGAAAGCAAATGGCGGCTCCCGCAGAGTGGATTTTCAGCCCCGAAACCCTAGCCCAGCCAACAATTTCAGTCCACTAACTCTCCCTGTATAGACAATATTCAAAAAAAAAAAAAAAAGGGCGGGGAGTACTGAGCTTTCTTTGCCTCAGGTACTTACGATCCACTGCTGATTACCCATTTAGCTTCTCTGCCGGGAGCGGAGTGAAAGAGGAAGCAGATGGGCGCAAAGCGCCCGCGGCTCTGAGCAGGAAAGCGTCCGGGAGCCAAGCGTCTCTTTTTCAATCTCTTTGTTTTTTCTGCTGTTTGGCCGGGTGGTCCACTACAGACTAATGGTGAAAGGAGCTCTAACAAGCTGCGCAAAGTCTCGATTAAAGCCTCTGCTCTGAGCACCAGGCTCAGCACTTCAGCAACCCCCGTACGCAGCCCAGTTCGCTATTTCATAAAGGCTTGGTTAGATTCCCTTCACGTCGCCTCCTGAGCTGGGCGGGCGGGGGGGGGGGCTGTTTGACGTGCGGGCGGGGACCCTTCTCGCCGCGCCGGGTCCGGCCGCCGGGGGCCGTTTGCAGAACCGGGCAGGCGGCGCCGGCGGCCGTTTGGCGGCGGCTGGCAGCGGGACTGGACCTCTGCACCGCGTGGCCAAGATTCACTCGTCTGGGACAAACTGTCACCTCTAATAAACTTACTAATTCCCGGCAGGTCTCCTTTCAGCAGAATTTTGCTGGAAGTTCCTCAGTCGGTAGAATCTGGGTGTATTAATGGGTCTTTCTGATCCCGTTAATGTGGAGATACTGAAAGTGCTGCTTCCTCGCCGGCCGCCATGTTGGGTCCCCTCAGATTTTCTTGATAAAAGAAGCAGTGTGCTGACTTACACATTCTAGAACAAGCTCCTTACCACATTTGGCACTGACGCTTGAACTAGCACTAGTCGACAGGGTGCTGCATCCTCCAGACATGATGTGGTATGGTCTCTGCAGCCTCATCTTATACCCGAGTCCCTTCCACAGTGACCTCATTTGAGGCCTGTTTGCTTACAACGGGCCACTGATCATGCTGTACCCTCTGCCGACAGTGTACTTCCTTTCAATCTGCACCTAATTCACACCCTATATTCTGTTCAGTTCACAAGTCGCCTTGTCAAGGTAGCATTTTTTCCTTTCCTCCCTGACTCATCAAATCTCCCACCACAAGCTCTTATAACATGTAATTCTCATTCATAATCTGCATCCTATTTCACATTCATTTTAAGGTAAATATTTACTATACCATACAAGAGGGAGGAATTATGCATGTTTTGCCCATTCTTGTGCCCCAGCAACTAGCTGCAATATCTTACTGACATTCTCTGTCAAGCGAATAAATGAACTCTCCAATTAATGACCAGGACCCTTTTAAGCATCTTTCATGCTTCTCCCTTACCTCTATATGCATTGCTATTACCTGAGTTCCACACCATTTACTATTTTCCACCTAGAGTACGAGTATTGCTTCAGAGAATAGAGTGTCCTCTACATTCAAGCTCTTCTTTCATCTCTTACCATACCTCCACAGGTTCCTTGATCATGCCAGAGCCTTTCATGACTCTCATTGCAAACAGAATGTAACCCAAACTCTCAATATTGACAAACAAGACCCTCCACAATCTGACTTTCCTGTCTCTTTTGTGTTATGGGTTTAATTATCTTTTCTCCCTTCCATCTCTGTCTATTAAAATACACATTTTTTTTCCAATATCTTTATTTTATTTTTATGTGGTGCTGAGAATCGAACCTAGTGCCTCATGCATGCTAGGCAAGTGTGCTACCACTTGAGCCACATCCCCAGCCCCTAAAATACACATTCTTCCAGCCACTATCCTTAATCCTCCCTCCCTGGGAAAATTTTACTGAGAATCCAAGAAAAATATGGTTCCCATCTCTCCTTTGAACTTGCAGAAAGTTTAACAGGGCATATCTGAAACATATCTTATCTCTTCCTCTGGAATCTAAATATCCATAAGCTGGGATCTCTGTGTCTGTATTATGCACATAGTCAACCTGATCAGTAATTATTGAGTGAATGAATAACTGAATGAATGAGTCTCCATTAGAATGTGTTCATTGGCTCTTTCTTTTTCCTCTTCAAAGATCCTATAAGAGAGGGTTAGGTTTGGACAATATGTTGCTTCATAGCAACACAATACCCAAGTTCACAGCATTGCAAATAGCTGCTAAGAGCATCCCTGCAACTCTTTAGAACAGTGTGTTCTCTCTCAAGTGGAGAGAGAGAGATCCAATATTTATTAAGTGGCTTTGTTCCTTTGGTATTTAGAGGCACTGAGTTGCACCAGGGCTATATACTGGGTGAAATGCCCATATTGATTGTAATTTTCCCCTGGGAATAACTGCTATCTCCAGAGATGTTCCATTATATTTTTTCTTTCTTTTAGACACACACACACACACACACACACACACACACACACAATTTTTGTTACATACAAGGAGAAACAGAATAGAAATTATTTTGCTTTATATTTAATAAAGGTTTAGGGAGACATTTTATGGCACATTACCAATTTTACTTGAGGAACTTTAACCATATAAAATGTGTTAAAGAGGTAACAGAAGTTCAAGAATTCTCAAAACTTCTAACTACAAGGTAGCTTCACATGTAGGCATGGTAGCAGCCACACATTAGTCAGTTTTTTGTCACCGAGACCAAAAGACTTGACCAGGACAACTTAAAAGGAGGGAAAGTTTACTTTGGCTTACAGTTTCAGGGGTTCAATCCATGGTGGGTCAACTCCATTCCTCTGGGCCTGAGGTGAAAGAGAATATCATGGCAGAAGGTCATGGTGGAAGAGTGCTGCTCAGTTCATGACAGCCAGAAGCAAAGAGAAAGCAAGGTGGCAGGGACAAAACATAAACCTCAAAATCAGGCCTCCAGTGCCTTCTTCCTCTAGTCACACCCTAGCTGTCTATAGTTATCACCCAGTTAATCCATTCAAGTGGATTAATCCACTGATTAGGTTACATCCCTCATGATATAACCATTTTACCTCTGAGCATTCTTACATTGTCTCACCATGACCTTTTGGAGGACACCTCATATCCATACCATAACAAGGCATCTATGTAACATTGATTTTGAGGATTTCATATTAGTCAGCTGTTGCTGCCATAATGCTGTAAATCAAAGCATAAGACTCAGTGATACGAACAAAAATAATTTATTTTTTTAAATCTATGGGTTAGTTGTAATGACTATTTTAGACCTTCAGATGGCTGGGTATTGCTCCATGCTTTGGTTCAGTTTGAGGTCTGTTCCATAGATCTTACCCTGGGGCCCAACTCTGGGCATCAGCTTCCAGCGTACATGATAGCTGAATCACGTTCATGAAGTACAAGAAGTGAGCCCTGTGTTGATGGTTGGTAAAGCACAAGAGGTAAGTCCAATAGGGCAAGCTCATATAAAACATTCACCACCTATGTCTGCCATATTCCAAGAGCCAAAACATGTCACAAGTTCACAAAAACAAAACAAAACAAAACAAGAACACTAATTAAATTAATTGTGTAGCTAATTATAGAAGAGTATATTTCAAATTTCTTCTTCTGTTTTTCTCAACTGGTTTTAAAAGTATTTGCACAAATAATATGTTTATGTTTAGATTTTTATCCACACAACATATAGAAATATAGTGTATTTGACAATAGCAGCACAAAGGAGACAGAACAAATTTGGATCCAGGCTTTTATTGACATCAGATTGTAACTGGAATTCAGAGGGAGAAATGAAGAGAATCAGAAATGATAAATAAATAGATAGACCTAACAAACTCTATAAATGTTTTTCTCCATTATCCTCACAGCTTCTTTAAAAGACTTGATTATATAAAGAAATAATAATAAAAATGTACTGTGGGATGTGTAATATGTATAAATGCAATAAAACCAAAAAGGAGTAAGGCATGGAACTATATAAGAATACAGCTTTTATATTTCACTGTAATGAAGTTATTATAAATATGAATTAGATTATGATAAGATATATTTTATAAGCCTTATAGACACTAATAATTCCAAAAATACAGTTAGAGATCATTAAAATACTATTATACTAGAAAATATCTGCTCAATATAAAAATAAATAATAAAGGAGAAATAGAGCAGCAATAAGAAAGCAACACATAGGAAACAAACGACAAAATGACACATACAATACTACCATATCAATAATAAAACTAAATGTGAATGCATTAAACAACCCCAATGCAAAGACTATCAAGCTAGATTTTAAGAAGATCAAAGTGTCTATAGAAGACACACACCTTAGATTCAAAGATACAAATATGTTCAAAGAAAAAGTGTGAAAAAACATATTTCCTGAAAACAGCAACTATTAGAATGCTGAACTGCCTATACTAATACCAAAAACCAAAAAGACTTTAAAGTATAAAATGTTATTAGATACAAAAGGGGACATTTTAAAATGAAAAGAGGGTAAATCCATCAGCAAGACACAAAAATTATAATCATGTTTCCCCCCCCCAAAAAAAGAAAAGTCATGAAGAAAAGACTAACAATTGAAGGGAAAATAGATAATGTGATATTATTGGAGATTTCAATATCCCACTGTCAACAATGGGAAAACAACTAGTCAGAAGACTGGCAAGAATATTAAAGACTCGAATAATATTCTAAATTAATTAGACCTAACAAACATCAATTAAACACTCAACTCATCAATAGCAAACAAGCATTATTCTCAAGTGTATATTAAACTTTCTCCAGGACAGAACATAGACTATTGCATTAGGCAAGACATTGAAACCCTTATATATTGCTGGGGGCAATGCAAAATGGCATAATCATTTTGCAAAACTTTGACAATTCCTCAAAATATTAGACATAGTGTTGCCCTATGACTCAGCAATTCCACTATTAGATATATACTCAAGAGAAATAAAACCATGTTAATACAAAAATCGGTACATAAATGTTCAAAGAAGTGTATTTACAATAATAACCCAAATTGAAAATAAATATCAATTTACTGATAAATCATAACAAAATGTGTCAATGGAATATTATTCAGCCATTAAAAGAAAAATGTTGATGCATGTTACAACACAAATGAGCCGTGAAAGCACTATGCAAGGTGAAAGAAGCCATTCACAAATGATTGCATTTTATATGATTTCATATATGAAATGCTCAGAATAGGCAAATCTGCAGAGACAGAAAGTAGAGTAGCAGTTGCCTAGGGCTGAGAGTTGGGGAGAACAGTGAATAACTGTTAGTGTATGAGTTTCTTTGGGCAAGATAAAAATCTTCTAAAATTGGATGATGGTAACTCATAAGAACCAATAGCATATATATGTAGATATATAGATATAGATATAAAACTATGGTTTGTGAATACGGTATGTGAATTATAATTCTATAAACCTGTTAAAACTATCACAAAAGTTATACATTTGAAAATGCATTCAAAATTACAATTGCAGTTTATGTCAAACTATATCATTGAACTTCATTCAAAGCTTTCTTTGACACAGGAAATAAATATGAAAAGTGCTTTCAGTTTTTGCTGGCTTTGAACATATGTATTCCAAAGATAAATCACCATCTATGAGACTAATCTCAGAATTAATTGGTAAGAAGGGGATTCTAACCCCAGTATTTGTACTGAAACTTGGGACTGGGGTATAGCTTAGTGATACAGTGCTTGCCTAGCATATGTGTGGTCTTATGTTCAATCCTCACTACCACCACCAAAAAAAAAAAAAGTATATACACATATATATGTGTGTGGGTGTGTGTGTGTATTTATAAACTACATATAAAATGTATATATATATATATATATATATATATATATATATATATATACACACACACACACACACACACACACATATATATATATATATATAAACACATATGTGTGTGTGTGTGTGTGTGTGTGTGTGTGTATATATATATATATATATATATATATATATATATATATATCAAACTTTTATATATCCCAGGATATAGGATGCAGCAAAAGAGCTGCCAGAAAGTATTCAAATTTTCAGGACTGCTATTTTCTACTTGTGGAAGATTATATTTTCCACAAAGGACCATGGCAGTATTTTCAGTCCCTTTCTGAACTTTTCTACTCTCCTAGAAGTTGTATCTATTTACTTTCCCTTAAAGCGATGCAGGACTTCATTGCTGTCTCATTGAATGAAATACAGCAGACATGAGTGTATTGGCTTCCTAGGGCTCTGTAGCAAACAGCCACAAACTGGATGGCTTAAAAAACCAGAAATCTAATTTCTTATGGTTCTTGATGCTGGATATAAAAAACCCAGGGTGTCAGCAAGTCTTGTTCCTTCTGGAGGCTCCGAGGAAAACTTTCCCATGCCTCTTTCCTAGTGCTGGTGGTTGCTGGCAATCCTTGACATTCCTTGGCCTGTAGATCATCATTCCACTCTCTTGCCCACTGAAAGAGAAATTAGAAAAACTACTCCATCCACAATACCTTCAACAAAATACCTGGGAATCAATCTAACAAAAGAGGTGAAAGACCTCTACAATGAAAACTACAGAACACTGAAGAAAGAAATTTTAAAAAACCTCAGAAGATGGAAAGATCTCTCATGTTGCTGGATAGGCAGAATTAATATTGTCAAAGTGGCCATACTACCAAAATTGTATTACAGATTAATGCAATTCCTATTTAAATCGCAATGAAATTATTCATAGAAATAGAAAAAGTAATCATGAAATTTATTTGGAAAAATAAGAGACCTAGAATAGCTAAAGCAATCCTTAGCAAGAAAAATGAAGCAGGAGGCATCACAATACCAGACTTTAAATTATACTACAGAGCTATAGTAATAAAAATGGCATAGTATTGGCACCAAAATAGACTTGTAGACCAATGGTACAGAATAGAGGACACAGAGACAAATCTCCATAAATATGGTTATGTCATACTAGACAAAGGTGCCAAAAACATTCACTGGAGTAAAGGTAGCCTACTAAACAAATGGTGCTGGCAACAATGGAAATCCATATGCAGCAAAATGAAATTAAACCACTATCTCTCACTCTGCAAAAAAAATCAACTCAAAGTGGATCAAAGACATGCAATAGAATGAAAACCCTGCACCTAATAGAAGAAAAAGTAGGCCCAAATCTTCACCATGTTGGTCTAGGATCTGACTTCCTTAACAAGACTCCTAAAACAGAAGAAATAAAATAAAAAATTAATAAATGGGATGGATTCAAATTAAAAACCTCCTTCTCAGCAAAGGAAACAATTAATAAAGTGAGCAGAGAGCTTACAGAATGGGAGAAAATCTTTATCACATGAACCTCTGATAAAGTATTAATCTCCAGGATATATAAAAAACTTATCACCAATAAAACATATAATCCAGTCAATAAATGGGCTAAGGAACTGAACAGACACTTCACAGAAGAAGAAACACATCAACAAATATATGAAAAAGTGTCCAACATCTCTAGCAATTAGAGAAATGAAAATCAAGACTACTCTGAGATTTCATCTCACTCCTGTCAAAATGGCAATCATCAAGAAGACAGGCAATAATAAATGTTGGCAGGAATGTGGTGAAAAAAGATCCACTCATACATTGCTAGTGGGACTTCAAATTGGTGCAACCACTATGGAAACCATTCTGAAGAGTAAAATTATGCTATTAAAAAATTCTCTCTCTCTCTCTCTCTCTCTCTCTCTCTAAAAAAAAAAATAAAAAAAGAGGATCATAAGAAATGTTGTGAAGGCTACATGATATAATACAATAAAGTACATAGCAACAAGTAGAACTTGGCACATAATTATTATTTAATTAATAATTATCACAACTAAACATGTGATGAGTGTATAGAATGAGGCAGGAACTGTATCAGTCTATTTTTGTTCTAAGTGCAGACAATCTTCAAAGTAAAATTATGAATTAAATACTGGTTATATCCCGACTTATAGATAAGTCATAAGTACAGTGAATTGCAGAAAGATTACAAAACATCTTCAAAGTCATACAACAATTTTATCCTTACAAATTCCAGGAAATGAGAACTCCTAAATGTCCAAAAAATGAATAAACAAAGGAAATATGATATGCAAATACAATGGAATACTATTTAGCCATAAAGAGAATGAAATCTTGTTATTTTTCAACACAGATGGAACTGGACATCATTATGTTAAGTGAATTACATCAGGGACAGAAAAAGTAATATTAGATGACCTTCTTCATATGTGGAATTTATAAAAGGTGATGTCATAGAAGTTGAGAGTAGAGTAGTGGTTACTAGAGGTTATGGGAAAAAGTTGATCAATAAATACTAAATTATGGGAGAAAGAAATTCTGGTGTGCTATTTTGCAGTAGGGTTACCATGGATAAAAATAATGTCTAGTACATTTCAAAAAGCTAAAATAAAGGATTTTTGAAAGTTTCACTACAAATAAATGATAAATTTTTGGTGAAATAGATTTGTTTAAATTGATTTGAAGATTACAGAATTTATGTGTGTATTGAAACATCACATGGTATCTAATTAATACATATAATTTATGTTTTTATGTACTAGTTACAAAATATATTTAATTATTTTTTAAATATCAATTTTAAAAAGATCTTCAGCTGATCAGTAAGCACATTAAAGCTTGAGAAGCACTATCTAAAACACGACGGTGAGGTTTCAGCATCTACTGTCACTATAATATTGTCAGAGAATATTTAAAATATCTCATGCCTAGGTACTGACTCATTGCCATCAATGCCCTATATGTGTATTTGTCTTGTTTTTGAGTAATGAAATAAATTAATGGTAAATGATTCTATGAAGGACAGCTTAGGGTTAGCAGAACAATCATTAAGCTTACAGTTATTCTTAATCCTGAACTCACCACCAGGTATATGAATTTGAACAAATTGCCTTATCTCTCTTTTTGTCATTTCTTTTACTTTTGAAACTGTATTACTACTACCTGTGTCATAGTTGGTTAAG
Source organism: Spermophilus citellus (assembly GCF_964194105.1). Taxonomy (NCBI): domain Eukaryota; kingdom Metazoa; phylum Chordata; class Mammalia; order Rodentia; family Sciuridae; genus Spermophilus; species Spermophilus citellus. Next base: position 79,439,279 of record NC_138183.1, read on the forward strand.
AAATTGGACTTAGATGATTATACCAGAATGCTTAAGTAAATCTAAGTTTGATCAAAAATAGTTGCATCCTTCCTATTTTTCTGCTTAAATTTGTGTCTCTGTTTTTTCATCCCTTTATATTTGGTACCTCTAGTTGCAATTCTTTCATTTTTTATCCTTTGTGAATTACATAGTCATTGTCCAAAAACTTACAAATAATTCCAAGGTAATTTGTGAATAGAACCATAAATATATTATCTTGCTCTCAGTGTCTTTTTCAAGGACTTAAACAGAAACCTCCATGTGCATCCCTTCATTGTGGAAATTACCCTATGGATCTGAGACATTTTGAGACCACTCAAATTATCTTTTCATAAATCATATATATGCTATTTGGAAAACGCATTACCCTCAGGTTAGGAGAAAATAGAAAAGGACTCCTTTGGAAAAGGTATATGATGATGATGTTAATGAAACCAAGATGATGTGTTCCACTACTGTTTGTAAGTGAGCTGGAAATACATATCATCTCTGGTGTCATGTAGACCTAGGCAGAATGAAGAATTGCAAAGATTATTTATCCTCATTAGATTTTAAGTATGTGGCCATGGGCACTGCTGACACACCTGGATAAATATCCCTGTGGCAAAGGCAGACAGGCAAGTCATCAGTACTGCCATTCATCAGCATCTAATTCACTACCATTTCATAAAATGATAAAAAATTAAAAGCTTTTCTAAAATCAGAGGGATTTGAAGTTGGCTTTGTACCAGGCCCTGTAGCTATGCTCATGAATCAGTGTTGCTTCTTCTCTTGGGTGCTAGCCCATTCCAGAATCCATGCCACATATTGTTGCTTCTGTTTTCTATTAAAGCTTCTCTTTTTGTAAAGGGTGTGAGTAGTTGTGATTGACAAGCTATTTTTTAAAGTTGTTTAGAGTGATTTCAGATGAGGAACAAATACAGCTCTTTATTTTCAGTGTTGTAGACATGTCATCAGGCCACACAGCCTGATAGGTGGCTGATTATAACTCTAAACCTAAGTGCGGGCTGGAACTTGGGTTAGGCAAGAATGACCTGTAAGAGATGACTATCCTAAACCCTTTAGTCATTTTTTCAGACCTCTTTAGGAAATGCCTTCAAATGTGTTTGAAAAAATGCACAAAACTTGAGAAACAAAATTGACTATTTCTCGATTATATTGTTTATTTTTTTTTTAAATTTACTGACTAATTCATGTTTCCAACACATTGTATGAGTTGTATTTGGTAGATGGGGATTCTGTTCAACATTTAGTTCTAAATAAAAAGTCTTGTGATAAGAAAAAAATTATCTGGGACATATATCTCATCTGCACAAATCAGATCCTCCAGTTTCAAATTTATTGGTCATCTTATGAAAATATGCAATTAAAAAGCAGCTATTGATAAGACATGAAAGTTTGTAGGAGCAATGTATGTAGCTGAAATATCTAACTCTATAGAGGATCACAGAATAAATTTCACTGTAAGCCAAAAAAAATACATGTTAAATTCAGTGGATTTCTTGAAATACATTCTATAGTTTCCTTTTTTATCATTATTAGTTGTTCAAAACATTACAGAGCTCTTGACATACCATATTTCATACATTTGATTCAAGCAGATTATGAACTCCCATTTTTACCCTGTATACATATTGCAGATTCACATCGGTTACACATCCACTTTTTTACATACTGCCATACTAGTGTCTGTTGTATTCTGCTGCCCTTCCTATCCTCTACTATTCCCCCTTCCCTCCCCTCCCCTCTCCTCCCATCTTCTCTCTCTACCCCATCTACTGTAATTCAATTCTCTCTCTTTTTTCCCCTTTCCACTCACTTCCTCTTATATGTAATTTTGTATAACAATGAGGGTCTCCTTCCTTTGCCATGCATTTTCCCTTTTCTTTCTCTTTCCCTCCCGGCTCTCTACCCTGTTTAATGGTGATCTTCTTCTCATGCTCCTCCTCCCTATTCTGTTCTTAGTTGCTCTCCTTATATCAAAGATGACATTTGGCATTTGTTTTTTAGGGATTGGCTAGGTTCCCTTAGCATAATCTGCTCTAGTGCCATCCATTTCCCTGCAAATTCCATGATTTTGTCATTTTTTAGTGCTGCGTAATACTTCATTGTGTATAAATGCCACATTTTTTTTATCCATTCATCTATTGAAGGGCATCTATGTTGGTTCCACAGTCTAGCTATTGTGAATTGTGCTGCTATGATCATTGATGTGGCAGAATCCCTATAGTACGCTCTTTTAAGGTATTCAGGGAATAGTCCGAGAAGGGCAATAGCTGAGTCAAATGGTGGTTCCATTCCCAGGTTTCCCAGGAATCTCCATACTGCTTTCCAAATTGGCCTTACCAATTTGCAGTCCCACCAGCAATGTACAAGTGTACCCTTTTCCCCACATCCTCACCAGCACTTGTTGTTGTTTGACTTCATAATGGCTGCCAATCTTACTGGAGTGGGATGGTATCTTAGGGTGGTTTTGATTTGCATTTCTCTGACTGTTAGAGATATTGAGCATTTTTTCATGTACTTGTTGATTGATTGTATATCCTCCTCTGAGAAGTGTCTGTTCAGGTCCTTGGCCCATTTGTTGATTGGGTTATTTGTTTTCTTATTGTTTAATTTTTGGAGTTCTTTGTATACTCTGGATATTAGGGCTCTATCTGAAGTGTGAGGAGTAAAAATTTGTTCCCAGGATGTAGGCTCCCTATTTACCTCTCTTATTGTTTCTCTTGCTGAGAAAAAACTTTTCAGTTTAAGTAAGTCCCATTTGTTGATTCTTGTTATTAACTCTTGTGCTATGGGTGTCCTATTAAGGAATTTTGAGCCCGTCCCCACAATCTGTAGATCGGAGCCAACTTTTTCTTCTATCAGACGCAGAGTCTCTGATTTGATATCAAGCTCCTTGATCCATTTTGAGTTAACTTTTGTGCATGGTGAGATATGGGGATTCAGTTTCATTTTGTTGCATATGGATTTCCAGTTTTCCCAGCACCATTTGTTGAAGATGCTATCCTTCCTCCATTGCATGCTTTTAGCCCCTTTATCAAATATAAGAAAGTTGTAGTTTTGTGGGTTGGTTTATGTGTCCTCTATTCTGTACCATTGGTCCACCTGCCTGTTTTGGTACCAGTACCATGCTGTTTTTGTTACTATTGCTCTGTAGTATAGTTTGAAATCTGGTATCGCTATGCCGCCTGAGTCACACTTCCTGCTTATAGTTGCTTTTGCTATTCTGGGACTTTTATTTTTCCATATGAATTTCATGATTGCTTTATCTATTTATACAAGAAATGCCATTGGGATTTTGATTGGCATTGCATTAAACCTATAGAGAACTTTTGGTAATATCGCCATTTTGATGATGTTAGTTCTTAGTTTCATTTTTACCAGAGGGAACCTTTAGGATGAGCACATGATGGCTATAAATTACTGTTAATATGTTTCTGACTCTGCTATCCATTTCATATCCATGCATCATTTTATTGAGCTCTTTCTCCATGTACAAATATGAAATATTATTCCCTACTATAATTAACAATGGTATGCTTTCAAGACAAATGTACACTTTTTCATATCCATATGATTTTTATGCAATAATAATATGTATGTAAGATCAAAGATAGAAACTACTGTTATTTTCTTCTCTAATACTTTTATATAGGAAACAAAGAGACTATTAATCTTGAAATATTACTATGTCTAATTATCATAAATTATTACTGTTCATCATCATTCATTTCCCTTTACAGATAAAATACCTCTTGTATAGATATTCTAATATTTCCTGATCTAGACACATCTCCAGTCTTTGTAGCTGGATTCTACCAAATTTGTGAAGCTCTTAACTAAAATTGAATCTTTTCAAACATTTATGGAGATGAGAAAGAAAAAGCAAATAATTATATAGAACTCTTTAGTCTTATATATCACTCACCTATAAATAGTACTGTTTTTCTTCAAATACAATATATGATGAACAGTTATGCATGCACAAGTGTTTCTTTCTCTCTTCTCTTCTCTCTCTCTCTCTCTCTCTCTCTCTCTCTCTCTCTCTCTCTCTCCCCATATATGTATGGAGAACATTAGTCATTGAATACTTGCATTGAGTGGCTTCAGTGCTAAAACAATATTTCTTCTAAAAACCTCTGAGTCTATTCTTCCATTCCTCACCAGTAGTTAGTACTGGAAGTTTTTCAGGGTCTCCTCTGTTTTAAACTCCCTTGTTCTTTTCACCTATATGTCAGAAAAAGGAGAGAGAGAATACTGAGCTACTGGCATAGTATAACTTGTTACCAGGACCAACTAGTGTTACTTCGTAAATTCAAAATCATTGTGCATGGGACACTAAAACTTAATAATGAGAACTTACATTATTAAAGATAATGCATTGCACCCCAGGAGCTTTTTTGTGACTTGTTGTGAGGAAGGAGGTAATGTATCAGCAATAGTTCTAAGGTCTACTACCAACACACCCAAAATGAAGACATAACAAGAGCAGAACAGAGACAATACAACAGTGAAACCTCAAACCACTGAACATATTTTCCTTAAATTGCAATGGGGCTGTCTAAAAACCCACATAAAGGAGTTCTTTCTGACTTTCTCTTTTTATTGTAATCAGTTAACATCTTAGCCATTGTATTTAATACAGATTCAAAATAATTTATTGTCATTCAAGTTCCACTGGGAACATTTGGACTTTTGTTTCCTGTCTCCTCAAAAACAGTCCTAAAAGTGTAAAACAATTAACAATAAAAGAGCTCATTCTATGAAGATCTTTCACTAGATTTTACGAGGCAATATTTCTGGGTCTCAGCTTGTTCATCTGGGAAATGAAGAGATGAAAATATTGAATGACATTATTTCTTTATTCTATTTCTAATATTCTGTGAGAGTCACAATTCAACTTTCAAGTTTTGTATCCTTTTATTGTAATAATAAATATGGGTAATAAATAAGTATGTGTATCATTGTGTTTTTCTGTCCTTAATAACATTTCTTGGCAATCCCAGCAGGGCATAGCTTTAAGTGTAATCTGACTTTTGTAAAATTTCACTTATTTTGCAGTGATGTTAAAATCTCTTCCCAACTTAAATATCAGTTTCCTGGTGCTTCATGCTGAAAAACCACTCTCTATTACCCTTATGTTACCAAGGTGCCCAACTAGTGGTAGATCTCATCATGTTGGCGATGAAGTTTGTAAACATAAGGGAATGTGAGAAAAATGGTCACAGTCGCTCTTTTCCCACTTCATATAACTTGGGTTAGAGTTCAAGAAGGAAGGAATCTTTTAAGCATCAGGAATAGAAATGAAAAAAATAAGAAATTTTATTCTTTGAGATTGATAGAAATGAAGGTGAGAACAAGCTCATTCCTAGAATCTGAGAAATCTATGTGTGTGTATAAAGTTGCATTTTGGGGAAAGGGGTTCATTTCACATCATTGATAGGAGATTGTAGCCTACATATGGTCTCTCTAAACTTTTAATCCTGTTCTAAAGTTGAATGTCCTTAATATGGCTTATAAGCTGTTACAGATCTATCCTCTGTCTTTATCTCCAGCTTTGTTCTCAACCATTATTCTTTCCTTGTTCCTAAGAGCCCCACTTCTTGCAGTGTATGATGTTGCCAGTATCAACTTCTTTTTCACTTTCTCCCACTGCATGATAATATGCATTTTCTCTAGGCTTGGACATTCCTGTAGAACTCTTTTCACAATCTTTTCATCTAGTTGAATATATTTGTTCTCAGCAGTGAGGTCAACATTTCCTCCAAAGTTTTACCCAACTTTTCTCTAAAACTGGGTACCATTCTGAAGGGGATACTGTTTGTTTGCATTTTCATGTTTCTCATTCTTTTTCTATAGCAATTATACTCCTGTCTATTAGTTTAATCCATATGAACATCCAATATTATGGTTTTAAATGCTCTCTACGTAACAATGGATCTCAATTCACACTCCTATCCTGACTTCTACCTTAAATCCTAGTCTCATATTATCTAATTGCTTATTCAACATCTCTTTTGGGGGGATATTAAAAGATGGCTCAATAGTAAGTAGCATGTCCAAATAAAAATTAGAATTTTTTATTTACTTTGAATCTGTTTTATTCTTCCCAATGCTAATTAATAACAAATCAATTTCTTTCAGTTTTTCCAGGATAGAAACCTTGGAATCATCCTTGGCTTCTCTCTTTCCCTTAGACTGACAATCAATTCACCTGCAAAACCTCTTGGCTCTATCTTCAAATATGTACAAACACTAATAACTTCTTGTATCTATTACTAATTGTTAGATTTTTATTTTTAAATATTATTGATTCATATTAATTATACATAGTAGTGGTATTCATTATGATATGTTTATATATGCACTAACATAATTTGATCACTTTCATTCCCCAATAGCTTCCCTTTCCCTTCTCTCCTCCCTCTCATCCCCTCCTCTATTCTACTAGTCTCCCTACTCTCTTTACAAGATCCCCTTTTCCCCTTTTTTCTCTGTATCTTCCACATATGGAGGAAAACATTTGACCTCTGAGTCTAGTTTATTTCATTCAACATGATGCTCTTCAGTTCCATCCATTTTCTCACAAATGACTTTATTTGGTTTTTCTTTATGGATGAATAATGAATAACTCCATTGTGTATGTATACCACAGTTTCAGTAATCATCTATTGATGGACACCTAGTTTAGTTCCATAACTTGGCTCTTGTGAGTTGCACTGCTATAAAACTTGGTATGCATGTATTTCTAAAGTAAGTTGACTTTAATTTTTTAAAATACTTTAACTCAGTATTTACTACTGTGTGGTGGTATATATGGGTCATATAATAGTTCCATTCCTAGACTTTTGAAGAAAACAATACCCGGATTTTCATAGTGGTTGTACTACTTTGTATCCCTACCAACATCAAACACTTATTATTTCTTACTGCCTCCATTGTTACTACATGACTTACACCATCACCTTTTCTCATGGGGGTTATTGTAACAACATTTTAACTCACCTCCCTGCTTCTACTCATTGACCACTTCAAAAAATCCTCAATGCAGAAACCTGAGTAATAAGTTAAAATCCAGTACCAATTAGACCAATGCTCCTTTTTTCTAAACAGTAATTAGAATAAAACATGATGCCCTAAAAATGGTCCATAAAACCCTGTTATCTTCTCCTCTGATTTAACATTTTACTAATTGACACTTTTTCATTGCTATTCTAGAACTACTAACTTAAAGGTTGACTTGTTCTTTAGGTATGGCAGACACTTTTTTTTCCTTCAGGGTTTTGCCCTTCCTGTTTCATCTGACTCAAGGTAGTCTTCATTCAATAGTTGCGTGGCTCACATATTAACTTACTTTAAGTCTCTGGACTAGTGATCCCTTATAAGATAAGGAATCGTGTCTTTTTATTACTGTTATATTCTTGTGTCTGAGGATATAGTAGCTGTCATGGCAGCTGAATGAATAAACAAACAACTTTAATGCTTTCTGGGGTCAATTTCAGAATGCTATGGCTGGTTTTGGTGGCATGAAGTTACATGAATATCTTTATTCCATGCAGTGGAAGTAGATGAGTTCCTAAAAAACTAAGTTACTTTTAAAAATAATTTCTGCAGAAACATTAACATATGTGATGGTTAGATTGGAAAGAAAAATTTGTATTTAACTTTATGTATGAAAGAAAATAAGTGATTTTTTTAACTTGAAGCTCATCCGGGAATTTCATGTTTACCATGGATAACACTGTAAGTAGTATAAATTAATTCCTGATACTCAACAAGCAACATTTTGAAATACAATCCATTCGTAAAGTGGGGATTGATACTTTCTGAAGGATAAAATTTGGAATTTCAGGTATTAGTCTTACCCAACTTAATCTTTTAGGGAATTTGGATTTTCATTTACTAGAAAATATAGCATATAAATTTTGAACAGTGCCCATATTTTCTTCTAGCTATCCTTCCTTCCGTATATCTTTTATTTCTAAAATAATATATGTAAAGCAAAAGATCTCTAAAAAAAATTGCTCTTTTCATTAACAATGATACAACCCATAGGAATAGGGAAGTGAAACTAAGAGAACAGATTTTGGCTTCAAGATGAAAAACTAGGAAAAAAATATTTGAAAAATCATACAATTAATGGAAAGTCAATGGTTCTAATATGATATTCAAAAACAAAAATGCAACTGTGAAGGCAGAATAGGCAATATTTCTAATACTTTTAAGTTTGTCAGTAAGGTCAGGTTTAATGGGAGACTTACTTGTTATGAAAACCCAAAGGATAGAAAAATCACCTAACTTTTATCAAATTTCCGCTTGAGTTTTCTACAGCAATAATAATAATAATAATAATAATAATAATGAAGCCTTTTTACATGTTTAAACTATGTTTCCAAGGACTTTGTGGGTTTACTGACTTTGAGTAGTGAACGAGCTTATAGGGTCTGAAGGGAAGTTAAATACAAACCCAGCAAAAGCAGAAAACTATTTCAAGATCTCTCAATATGTAGTAGGCATTGAATAAAAGGAGAATGCATCCATATATGTATAGAGAAGAAGAAGAATGATGTAGTATATTTCCTGAGGCCTTAGAATGACCGGTATTATAAATTTTTTTCCCTTTCTTTTTTTTTTAAATCAAAGAAGTAAAACCTGAATATATGTCTTGGAAAAGTTTTTAAAGTATAGGTATATTTAGAATGAAACTTAAAAGAAATTCAATAGAAATTGATTCTATTGTCAGTCTCACTCCCTTCTCTGGAGGTGATTACTTTTATTTTATACATAATACCTTTATTTTACTTATTTAAGTGGTATTGAGGATAGAACCCAGTGCCCCACACATGTGAGGCAAACTCTCTACCACTGAGCCACAACCCAAGCCTGAGGTGATGACTTTTTATGATTTTAAGTGAGTATCCTTCATATCTATTTCCTATGTATTTATATAAAGATACATTTTTCTGTTTCTGGGTATATTAGGCAATCCATCCTGATAGCACAATAATTTCTGTGCCTTTCTTCTCTTTTGAAAAATATGACTAAAATATTATAATTATGAATATTATTAACATAAGAAGGATGTTCATATATAATAAATAGTATTGTAGAAAATTTCAAGACATTAAAATCATATATTGGAGTCTTTCAAGAAGCATTAGTTACCCATCATGCCAGGTTTATGTGGGAGAAGATTTATGAGAATTGAAATCTAGGGTTTTTTTTTTTTTTTGATAACAGGGATTGAACTCAGGGGCACTCAGCCACTAAGCCACATCCTCAGCTCTATTTTGTATTTCTTTTAGAGATAGGGTCTCACTGAGTTGCTTAGCACCTTGTCTTTGCTGAGACTGGTTTTGAACTTGTGGATCCTCCTGTCTCAGCCTCCCCAGAAAATGGGATTACAGGCATGCACTATGCACCACTGTGCCAGCCCCAGCCACTTTTATTTTAATAGCTTTTAAAAAAATATGTAGTTGTAGATGGAAAGAATGCCTTTATTTTATTTGTTTATTTTTATGTGGTGCTGAGGATCAAACCCAGTGCCTCATGCATGCTAGGCAAATGCTCTACCACTGAGCTACAACTCCAGCACCCCTAGCCACTTTTTGATAGTGAGAATTCATTAACCCTAAGAAGGTGGAGGGTGAGACACATAATATTTCAGTTGAGGATAGCAGAATGAAAAAAAAAAGAGGAATAAGGTTGATGAGTATAAAGGAAAGATAAAGCTCAGAAAAATGGAAAGCAATAAGTTTGGACAGATAAGTAGGAGTGAGATTTTAGAGGATATTCATAATCAGGTAAATCCATTTTGTCTTCATGTAGATGTCAATGTGGAGCATATTCATGCTTGTAGGTATATCAGGGAATTAATCCTGATAGCACTAAATATAGTGGATTGAAGGTTTCAGGTGAGAGAGCCTTGATTCTAGAAAAATAGTGACGTGGCAGTGGCAATCATTCAGATATGGGTTGTGTGACATTTTGGACTAATATGGTGGGAATGGAGAAGAAAAATTGAAAGGATTTAGTGACAAGTTTGAGAGTGAGATGAAGGAAAAGAACAACTCAAAGATGACACCAGAGTTTTACATTTCAAAGTTGTGGTCATCTTAGAAGTAGAAAATCTGGAAGGAAAATTGGCAATGGGCAAGGACAGAAAGGGAGGAAAGTTTGATCTACTTATAGATAAGCATGACTGAAGTACTCAGCTTAAAAAAACATATAGTTTACTTTGCTAAATTATAAAAAAATCCCTTTGTCTTTATTATCTTCCTTACTGTTCTCTAGACACTCAAATAGCAAAAAATCCATATTTAATGACAAGACAATGATTGGGGAGTTTTAAAAAAGTGCTGGGTCATGTGGGGTTTTTGAAGCTCCACAATGGTAACTATGCCTTACTAGACCAGATTCAGCATTAAATATCATAGAGGCCTCTAAAGAGTATCTTATGCCATTGTATCTCAAGTCTTTTCTAGGCCTGGAGACATTTCTTCTTTCTAGCATATTAAAGAACACTAGAGAAGATAGGTAGCCAGAAGGAATAATACCTAGCTGAAGAGAGACAAGAGCTCCATAGAGGAGTCTTCATTATGTTGTGAAATTTGAAAAGAGCCCTTCAGACCCAGGCCTCTGGGGATATTACATCCCGGAATGTATCAAATGAAAAAAGATGAAAAAATTGTTGTTTATATCCCTTTCACACACACACACACACACACACACACACACACACACGTGCACATACACACAGATTTCTATCAGCCAAGAGACATACATATTGGATGAAGATCTTTAGTTAAAATCCAGAAGTACATAAGACATGGCTATTTTTAAATTCCAGTGTTGCTTCTGTGGTACAATAAAGCAATTTGTCATTGAATTGAGGTGAAGTGCTTCTGACCTTTGAGCAGACAAGACACACAAGAAAAATCTCTCCCAACCCCCAACACACAGTTTCATTTCCAAAATACTGGAAACTATGTCCAGAATATTGTTTTGGAAAATAACATTCAGCTTTTTAAGCAAAGAACATCTCAATGGTAACAAAATAATCTAACCAAAATACATAACCAAACCATTACATTGTTCTAATTTTAGTGATGTTAAAAACATGTGAACTCTGAACTGCAGGTGGCTGAGTGATGTTGCTAGGCAACTTTTATTTGTATATATGAGACTGGTTCATTTGGGTCAATTCTGCATTTTGCTTAAATCTGTCATTTAAAGCAAATAGAAGGTTGGACGTACTGAATCCAATCCAATATTGATAGGTGGGTGAGACATTTACAGGTGTACATATTGTTTGGTATTCTTTTTTAAGAATCCACATAGGTATAAAACTACATTGTTACAGATAAAAAATGACAACATGAAATATAGAAGCCATTTTTCTCTCAAGAAGAGGAGTTTATAAATTTACTTGGTCCAAAGTATCTCCTACTTCAGCAATACATCAAACTGTGCAGTCCCATCAGTCTGAATCAATTAGAAATTACTCACAAAGTAAATTACATTGAAAAGCTTTGATTTGTTACCAGAGTTTGTTACCATTCTCTTCAATCTTAAGAGACTAAAAGCAAAAAAATGTAATAATGTGACAGTTATAGTGAAATGTAACTTTTATTGAGATTGATTATAACCTATTTGCTATAATATTTGCTTTTAATAATTTAATTTTTCAAATACTGTAGAGAGAGCCATAAATATTTGATTATGAAGCTTCTACAATTTATATAACTTTGGTTTGCACAGGTTCTTGATGTATTGAATATACCTATATCACTTTTAAAATAATCTCATTGACAATATGGCTTTAGTTTTAAATTAGTTCCTTAATTGCTTCCTTCCATTGGAGCGGCTCATGCCTTATGCACTACATGCACCAAGTAGTGCTGAATTAAATTGCAGAATAACAGATTTTGCAAAATTTAATGGAATGACTTGAGGGGATAGATATTAGCTTTCCTTTTCACAAAAAGATTTTAGAGTTTCCTTTTACTAGCAGCATTCAACAATATTTCAAGGTATCTGTAAGAAAAGAGTACTGAAAATATATATTTAGTGAATTGCATCATAAATATGCTTAAATTTATGTTTAACTACATCATTTAAACATCAAAATGTACAAGAATAACACAATGTCATCTAAATATGAATAGGATTTTTGTACTTAGATAACACAATTTTGAGGTTTTAAAAAATAACCAAATGAAGGCTGGGGTTGTGCCTCAGTGGTAGACTGCTTGCCTAGCATGTCTGAGGCAATAGATTCAATTCTCAGCACCACATATAAGTAAATAAAATTAAGGTCCATTGACAACTAAAAACAATTATAAAAAATTACCAAATGATGACTCTACATTTTAAATCATATACCTATTACACCTGTAAAAGATACTGGTTGCATTTGTAATTGATTCTGAAAATATTAATGTCAATATCTCATGCATTTATAAAATCTGCCATACAAACAAGGGAAATAAATAAATAAGAAAGTTTATTGGTAATTTGGTAATTTTTGCCTCATTAGGGTCCTTTAGGAATCCTTCTGGAGTCAGAAAGCTTTGCTTGCTTGAGTGAGAAAGTCTGAAGAATGGAAACCTTCACAAGATATCTTGCAGGACTTAGATTAATTTGCATAGCTACTGTAGATGGTTCTTGTTGCCAATTGGTAAGTTTCTGAGCACAAAAGTGGACAATCCTAAAGGAAGTCAACTTAATAATTGGATATAATTATTTTTGCTGATTCTCACTTCTATCTATAGATTGATAGACTACTATTTTCACTATGCTTCTTTTTATTATGATTTTTATTTCTTGCTTTTTAGCATCTGAGTGCCCTTTTGTAAGAAAGTCTTGCGCTTAGAGGAAGATTAGCAATCTACTACTAAAAATGAAATGTTGTCTGAAGAACATAAAGGAATGAAGTTTTGAGTTGAGAAGAGAAATTTTGAGAAGAGAGTATAGCTGGTTCCCAGAATTCAAATCACTACCATTTAGACTTATTCCACATGGAAAAAAAAAAGAGAGGAACTTAAACAGATAGAAAGTTGGAAATTACAGGGAAGCATATTTCAGTTGAGCAAGAGAAGAACTTTCTAAAACTTAGCATTGAAATATTCTGCTTTTCATAGAATGTGACCTTCCTCATCCTGGTAAATGATTTAACTAAGGTTCAATAATTTTCTGACTGGAATGTTATATATAGGATTTTGATGCTGGGTTGGTAGGTATTTAGTTTGGATCAAATCTGAGTTCACTTTTGTCTCTCAGATTCAACTAAATTAGACCCCATTTATTTCAAAATGTGCCCTGACATTCTTGACTCATAATTTCATATTAATTGTTGAAAAATAACAAGTATTGTAGTAGGATGAAATATCAATATAAGAGACTGCTCATGTGCAGAGTGCTTTTGTTTTGTTTTGAGCAAGGCATGTATCCTGGACAAATGTTGAATTTCTGTCTTTCATAAAGAGAAAATAATAGGAAATGAAAGACAACAAACAAGGGAAATTAATAAGGTTAAGGTCCTAAAGGTATGTTAAGTATCAAATACATTTCCAAAACAGCACATGAATAATAAGTCATGAGTGACTTAAGGGCATTAAATTGGTACAGTTTGATAGAAAATGTGTCAGAATTCATTTGAATTCCCTTGCTCATTTATAGAAAACTAAAGGATTTCATTTTGCTTTAAAGGACATTCTTGTCACTAAAATCCACTGTAGAGTGCAGCACACACATTAGAAGTCATGCTGCTATCTGTGCTTTTCTAATTAGCACAACATTTCAATTGAAGTTTTACTTGTTTGCCAATTTGAGTCCGTAAAGGGGACAGGGGTCTGAAATTCCAATTGGAGAATCAGCCAAAGGCTTAAATAAAGGTCACAACTGGATCATATCTTATTTAATATAAGAAGGTTCATCACCACAACTCATGAATTTAACTATATGTTTCAAACAACTATATTTTTTCTCTCTTTATTATTCCTGTACTTCTTAAATTTTAGTACATCTCCAGGTGAAGTCCCTGGTCAAAAACTTAGTAAGGTTTTAGTGTGGGACAGTTACCCAATGATATTATTTACTATAACTGTTGAAAAGAATATATTAAAGTTATAAAATGTGAGAATGAAAACAATGCATTTGCTGAAATCTCAGGGAAATTATGAGTTAAAATAAACTAAGTAAAACAAAAAACAAACAAAAAAGAATGGCCCGTGTACTTTAATACTGCTATTTCCATTAAATCATTTTTACATTTCCTCTGAATCATCTTCAAGGATTATAAATTATTGTACAAAGAATATTAAGTATGCATTTACTTTATTGCAATGTAGAATCACCTCATGAATATACAATATTCAAGTGGAACTTTAGAAAGGGCACTATATAAATAATTGAGGAATTGCCTAAATTACTAAATGATTTTAATGTTACAATTTCATTGCTTGTAAATATTATATGGAAAATGAATCAGAACTACTTTCTGACAGAAAATTCTTGGGATTGTACTACTTTAGTTACTTCCATTATAATGTTTAAAAGCTGAGATTTTTATTCTGACTGTCATGGCTTGAATCTGCAATCAAATAAGGAATTAAAACTTTGTATGCCTCAATTTCTTTATCTTTAAAATGGATATAATAATACTAATTAACTCAAAGACTTTAATCAAAGTCAAATGAGTTAATCTATGAAGAGCATTTATTAGTGTCTGAAGCAAAGTAAAAACTCAATAAATGCTCATTGTTTTCATTCATGAACATATCTTTCTACCTTTGCCTTTGTGGGGCAATTCTGCCTCCCTGACTTTCCAGCTACCCTGTGTCTACATGCAAAACAAATAAAATTCATGTTCTAGAAGGCAAAATTTAAAGTTTTCCATATCTGGGCTCTCTTGAGCACTTTAGATTTATCTAAAAAATAGTATACAACTCAGAGATTGCAAAGACTTTCTTAATTAAATGGAAAGTTATCCACACTAAAGATTTTTCAATTATCATTATGAAAGGTAAAATTTTGCAAGCATATAAAAGAACACCTCCATACACATATATTTACCATACTTTTTAAAGAAGAACAAAAATTACCCTAGATTTAAATAGTCCTGGACTCCATTACCTACATATAAAATTCAGTATAAAATGTACACAAAGGTCTCATATCACATAAATTTTATTTCTAGATATGTGAGATATTTGTATTCTACTTCTACACTCTCAATTTTCTCCAATTGATCAAGGGATTTTCTATAGAAATATACTCTGTAATTGGTTCCGTCAAAATTGACTTGGATTCATTCACTCAGAACCTTGATTATTACTGATAAATTAAGTTCTGCTAATTGGTTAATGGCTGCCAAGTTGTTAATTTGTTATATTTTCCTGGCAACACCCCTCATTGTACTCAAGGCCTTTAGGACACAATCAGAAACATTATCTCTGAACCACAATTTTGATATCTACAAAAGTTTAGAACTAAATTCTGTCTTCTTATATCACAGGATTGCTAAAGATTCAGTGAAATATTTATAAAAATTTGATAGCTATAAATTTCTATGTGAGTACAAGGATCACTCCCTCCCTTACTCATTCAGTCTCCTAGTATTTATTGTATGTTCATAAAATATGCTAGGTACTATTCTGTGGCCTTCGGTTATTTCAGTGAACAAAGGCACCTACCCTTACGGAGTTTCTGTGGAGTACAACTCTCAAACAACACACAGAATTAAATCATCTTGTCCTTTAGAAAGAGATAGCTGCTATAGAAAAGAAAGTAGAACATTGTTAAAGGGATTGGGACTTTGAAGTATAGAGCAAATACCAGCACCATATCAAAGAAGTGATCTGATCTGACTATGTCAAAAGTACATTATGAGGGACTGGGGTTGTGGCTCAGTATTAGAGTGCTCACCTTGCATGTGTGAGGCACAAGTTTCCATTCTCAGCACCACATAAAAATGATTAAGTAAAATAAAGGTATTGTGCCCATCTACAAATAAAAGTATTTTTTAAAAGTATATTATAGAGGGCTGGGGATGTGGCTCAAGTGGTAGCGCGCTCGCCTGGCATGCGTGCGGCCCGGGTTCGATCCTCAGCACCACATACCAACAAAGATGTTGTGTCCGCCGAGAACTAAAAAAAAATAAATATTAAAAATTCTCTCACTCTCTCTCCTCTCTCACTCTCTCTCCTCTCTCACTTTCTCTTTAAAAAAAAAGTATATTATAGAAGGCAACAAAGGGAAGTAGCAGAAAAGTCAGTTCAGAGGTTGCACACTAATCTAGATGAGTGATAATAGTGGTATTAGTGAAAATAGTGTAAGTGGTCAGGTTCTGGATATAATTTTAAAGATTTTGCTAAATGACCATTGTGGCTAATTACGCAATGAGGTATGAGAAAACCACAGGATTAAAAACTCCTTTAAAAGTTTTGACCTAACAATAGGAAGTTGTCATTACTGAATGGTGGAAGGTTGACAATGGAGAACATCAAAGGGAGAATCAAATCAAAAGTTTAGTTTTGAAGGTGAATTGCCTACTAGACAATGAAGTGAAGATGTGATATTGTCAGTTGAATATATGAGTATTGACTTTGGGAGAGATATCAGGACTGAAGATATAAATGTAGGTATTTTTGGTATACAGATGTTATTTAAAACTTTAAGAGTAGATGACATCACCAAATCAAACCAATCCCTGAGCAATTCCAACAGTAAGTAGTTGAGAAAGAGGAAAAACTAGCAAAGGACACCAGGAGGCAATAAATGAGCAGCTAAGAGGTAAGTCATGAGACTGAAGATCCTTGGAAGCTAGGTGAAGAAAATATCAAGAAGGGTATGATCAACTGTCAAATACTGCTGATAAGTGAAGTTACATAAGAACGGAGAACTGAATAGATAAATTGTAGATAGGGAAGAGGGGTGGGAGGAAAAGGGAGGGGGCAGGGGTTTAGCAAGGGTGGTGGAATGTGATGGTCATCATTATACAAAGTACATGTACAAAGAATTGAATTGGGTGTCAACATACTTCATATATATAAACAGAGATATGAAAATTTGTGGTATATTTGTGTAATAAGAAGTGTAATGCAAAAAAACAAAGTACATTTATAAAGGCATGAATTGGTGTGAACATACTCTATATACAAAGATATGAAAAATTGTACTCTATATGTGTAATAAGAATTGTAATGCATTCTGCTGTTGTGTATTTTAAAAAAATAAAATCAATAAAACTAAAAAAAAGAACTGAGAACTGAAGATTTCAACTAAAGCACTTTGGCACAATAGTTGAAAAGTGTGATCTTATCTGAGGGAATGCAAAGAGAGGAATTAAAGAACAACATTTTCAGGGAATCTTGCTATTAAATGGAACATAGAATTGGGACTGCTACTAGCAATGAATATGATGTCACAAGAGAATTTTACAATATACTTTTAGGAAGAGCAAAATAAGGAAATAGTGAAAACATGTTGATGGTAATTATTTATAAGAAAAATAAAATTTTATTACATAGAAAAGTGGTGAATAATTGCTGGAGCAAAGTTCCTTAGTACATGAAAGGGAAGAGATCTAGTGCACAAGTGGAGGGATTGACCTTCAATAAAAGTGTGGATAGTTCATCCATGATAACATTTGGGACAGGAGAATATTAATAATTCTGATGAAAGATTCTGACCTTTGGAATTTCTAATCCTGTGGAAGTCTGTGCAGGAAATATTTCACAACACAGAGTCTTGAAACAGTAAGCCAGTTCTTCCACTAAGTAGTTGAGTAATTTTAGATTTTTGTACTTAATATGTTTTAGTATCATCCAGAAATTAAGGAATGGATCTCTAAGGTACTTTTCATCTATAATAGCTTGTGATGTTATGATGTGTACTACTCTAGATGTAATTGGTGGAAAGTTTTCTCTCTGGAAACTTTATATTAATATTAATTTGCTACATGGCTTTGGGTATGGCACGGAAAAACTAACCTCAGTTACTTGTTGAAAGGAGACCTACATTTTAGAAAGAGATGGAGATAGAGATAGATTATAGAGGAAAGGTGGATGGGGAGATAGATGGATAAATAGATGGCAGATAGATTAATGGAGACAGAGAGAAAATTTCCTTCAGTTCTCCATGTGTTAAAAAGACACAGTACCAATAATATTCCTCTTTTTCTCATAGCAATATTGTTGGGTAGATCAGAGAGAATTTTAAGAGATGGATGATATATATTCAGAGATATTTAATAGAACTTCCAAACACTGGAAATAGTTAATTATATGGAATATTTCCAGGTTATCTGCTCTTTTATCCCTCCAAACAGATTTTAATCTTACTTCAGAATTTCTTCTTTTTTACGTATTTCGGGACACTAAATTTTCCTCATGAAATTGACCTACTTATATTCATGCTTAATTGCTGTCTTAAGGAATTAATTCCAAACTTGATTAAGCTTTTCATGAAATAGTTCAGATTTTGTTTGTTTATTCCAAGATTTCTAATTTTAGATGTAGTCCTGGGAGACCGTGAATACCCTCAATTCAGCACAGTGTAGCTCCAAGCTACTTTTATAATTCTTTCCATAATTTCAGACTCCTACTAAAGGTTATTGAGGCATGCTTCCTTCTGTTGAAAACAAATTTATTGGTTCAAGTTCTCATCCTAAATATATGGGAAAATTGTTAGGATGTGATCTTGTCTGTTTTATTTTAACCTTTACTTTGAACCCAAGCTTGATATGTTAACATCAAGAGCTATCACTTTTCTGGGACTGGAATTGTTTCGCTTCACATATAATACTGAAAAGGAGGGGAAAGGAGAGAAAATCTTGGTTAACTGCAGGCAGAGTGGAGACAGATGCTGCATGCACTTGAAGGGTTTCTCAGATCTATTGCTGGGTCCCTCTCAAAGTAAACACTGCTGACCTTGAGATTCCTCACCATTACTCTTCTTTCAGAGAATTCATTAAATAGTACCATTGAAACCTGACCACTGTGCTTCTTGCCCTCCTTGTTTTTTGTGATGGTAGTGGGATTTAGTGTATTTCTGTCTGAAACAAAGGGCAAGTAGCAGACTCCCTGAAGTTTCAGAAAAATTTGAGTTAGTCTGGTGTTCTGACAAAACGAAGTGGGAGAATTGATGCTGGTTGAAAGAAATAACTGGTTAAAGAGAGACATAAAGTCACATTTATTCCCTGATCTTTGGAAACCAGTACTGGTATAGCTAGTTTCTAAAGGAGAAAGTTTATATCCCAAACCAAAATGAAAAATTTGTAGATCATTCCAATTCTAAATTTCTATTATTTTATTTTACAAGAAATATAGTCACATCCACTTAATAGTCTTATAATATATAAAACAATAAGATGCTAGCCAAAAGTCATTTTTTTATTTTTAAATAACATTACTTATTTATTTTTATGTGGTGCTGAGGATGGAAAACAGTGCCTCACATGTGTTAAGCAAACACTACACTAAATCACAACCCCAGTCCTCATTTGTTTATTAATCATATAATTAATTCATATGTTCAAAATTGCTTATTGAATACTATGCAACTGTTAAATTGATATGGTTTAAGAATATCTGCATACATTAACTTAAAATATTAATGTATTTAAGCTAGTGAAAAAGGTTCTGTGCAACACAAAAATAGTACAATATTACTTAACAAAAGCTGATATAGATATGTGTGTGTATATGTATACATTTAAATGTAGATAAAAATAGAAACAAAAAGATACTCTATTGTTAACAATGGCCATCTATTGAGAACCGGATAGGAGTTAAAGTAAGGAAGAATTAATTTTTAGTTTATATATTTTAGCCAGGCACAGTGTCACATGCCTGCAATCACAAGGACTGGGAAGGCTGAGGATCATATGTTCAAGATTAGTCTCAGCAACATTAGCACCAAGATTAAAAGAACTTTAGCAACAAGATTAAAAGAACAAGGTGTGGGATATAAAAATGAATAGGTGTACCATTGCTATGTAGAAATTTACTATAGAGAAACCTTAGTGGCATGGGGGAAGTGTGAATTCAGCCAACAACAACAAAAAAAAAGATTGGAAATTTGAAGCCTCAGTATATTGATAGATTAAAGGAAAATTCAGAGATAATGGCATCTTTCTGTGGGAAAATAGCACAATCTTCTTGTACATCAGTTCTTACATCAATAAGATGTAAAAGCTAAAGAAAATTAAATTATAACTCTGTGAAAGTGTCATGAAGAAGATTATAATACATAAAATTATTATTTCTAAAGTTCTACTC
Source organism: Spermophilus citellus (assembly GCF_964194105.1). Taxonomy (NCBI): domain Eukaryota; kingdom Metazoa; phylum Chordata; class Mammalia; order Rodentia; family Sciuridae; genus Spermophilus; species Spermophilus citellus. The sequence goes on from NC_138183.1 coordinate 79,459,585, forward strand.
TGGCATAGATTTATATCTTAAACTGGTATCCTTGGATAAATATTAGTTTTCCAGAAAACTGAAATTGTATACAAAATATTGTTTTAAATGATGAAAAGTTACCCAGCTTTGATCATGTTCTCAAAGATCCCTGAAACAGTGCTTGTCATCATGTGGACTACTGACCACCTGCAATTGAATCTGTTGCAAACACAGCTTTTCTACAAATGAATTAAAATCTCTAGAGATGGAAATTGGAACTATCTATGTATTGGCAGTGAGCTGAAAAATCACTGATCCAGAGGCATTGAGGGCTACACTTTCTTTACGACCCCCTTTGAATGTTAAGGGGTTTTTTTGTCAGACTTTTAATGAGAGGTGGGAAAGAAAAATTTAAAATATTAGATTCCTGGCAAACACTATATGAACATGGGTCAAATGTTTATTTTGGCACAGGATGTAACCCTATGTTACAATTGACCACAACTGATTGGTAAAATGAGTGGAAAACTGTCTCCTTTTGGGAATGAATCTCTAAATACAACCATGAGAAATGAATTTAGTAGTCACAGAGTCTGAATAGCGTAGAGATTCTACATGATGTAAACTGAGAAATTATGATATATGGCTAATCTTAATTTTCAATTAGTTTAAGAACCATTACCTCAAAATTGTCTTCTAATATTCTACCTTTCTATGATGTTAATTTAACCTACAATTTTAAAGAATTCCTAGAACCCTGCACTAAGTACTAGATTGTCAGGGCATTTCCTCCTTTCATCTTCCTTTTTCAATGAGGGGCATGCCTGATACTTTGCACATGAAACAAGATTATACTGAGAACATGTATACATTGCACTAATGACTCTTATTAAGGATTACTGTTCTTAATGTTATTTAATTTTACCACTAGAATGGGGATGTTTTAAAAAGAAAACATCATCCTCATGTATCAAGGAAATGTTTATATTTTACAGTGACTTTATAGCAGTGGGGTATATAATTTTGAATTATATATTTTATATATTATAAGGATAACAGGGTATGATTCAAATGAATGAGGGCGTTTGAGTTGTTAACGTCTAACCCCTTGCCTCAAGCAAGAATTACTTTTTGAATGGATGACATATCTAACCTTGTTTTCAATCCTGTATCAAATATCTGAGTGGTTTGAGTCTTAACAATGACCAAGTTATAATATCAATATACTTAACTCATGGTAATATTGAAGCTTCTTTGTGTTGTTGTCATTGTTAGTAGCAGTAGTAGTATTAATATTAGGAAGCCTAAGTGTTTAGCATGGTATTATAGTACTGGAGTGAGAAAAAGTTATACATAGTCATACCAGCATCATTAGTATTTCAGATGAATATATTGTGTCTTCAGTGTCCTATGGTTGGCTAAGATATGAGTATACAATTCCCCAACTTATAAAACAGTTGATAATATATTGAAAGATATGTCAAGTCTTTTTGCCTTTTTAGTGAACAGAATCTTCTTTACTTCATTACTGATTCACTTAGAATTGTAACTATTTGGATCAAACTATTTCTATCTATCCTTCCTTCATCTAAGATCAACATATTCACTTTCCAAAATCATGTTGGTGCTGGGAGATGGGAGATAAATATACTTTTTTTGGTGATTATGGGTAAGGAGGTGATTCTAATAGATATTAAATTACTTTTCAGTTGAATCATATGACTCCATTTCATTTAAAGTTTTCTGCCTTTTGGAGTTTTTAAAATAATGTGTTAAACATAAAAACAACACTTTCTCATTTGAATTTTGTATGTGAATTTGAATATTAGCATAGATTATTTTTCTAAATTTGCTCCAGCTTTCGTTAACTGATAGTTTAAGACATTTTAAAGTCAAGCAACAATAAGTGCTGGCAAGGATGTGGGGAAAAGGGTACACTTGTACATTGCTGGTGGGACTGCAAATTGGTGCGGCCAATATGGAAAGCAGTATGGAGATTCCTAGGAAAGCTGGGAATGGAACCACCATTTGACCCAGCTATCGCCCTTCTCGGTCTATTCCCTGAGGACCTTAAAAGAGCATACTATAGGGATACTGCCACATCAATGATCATAGCAGCACAATTCACAATAGCTAAACTGTGGAATCAACCTAGATGCCCTTCAATAGAGGAATGGATTAAAAAACTGTGGCATTTATACACAATGGAGTATTACCCAGCACTAAGAAACGACAAAATCATGGAATTTGCAGGGAAATGGATGGCATTAGAGCAGATAATGCTAAGTGAAGCTAGCCAATCCTTAAAAAACAAATGCCAAATGTCTTCTTTGATATAAAGAGAGCAACTAAGATCAGAACAGGGAAGAAGAGCATGAGGAAAAGATTAACATTAAACAGAGACGAGTGAGGTGGGAGAAAGGGAGAGAGAAGGGAAAATGTATGGAAATGGAAGGAGACCCTCATTGTTTGTTTTTTTTTTTTATTTTCCAAGATAAAAAAAATTAATGAGATTTAATCATTTTGATAAGAAAATAAACATTAAATTTGAAACAAGGTAGCAATTTATGATAGGACATCATTATTATAATTATTTAAAATATCCATAAGAGAGAAATCATCTCAATGCTTTTATTTGTTTGTTTGCTTTAGTGGTGATGGTGGTGGGACTAGGGATTCAACCAAGGACTTCACATGTGCAAGGCAGATACTCAACTACTGAGTTACATCACCAGCTCCCCCACCCCACCCTCACTCTATTTTATTTACTTACTTATTTATTAGTACCAGGGATTGAACCCAGGGACCACATCCCCACCCCTTTTTATTTTTTATTTTGAGACAGGGTCTTACTATGTTGCTGAGGCTGGCTTTGAGTTTGCAATCCCTCTTGCCTCAGACTCCCAAGCCGCTGGGGTTACAGGTGTGCGCCACCATGCCCGGCTCCTTTTATTTTGTGACAGGGTCTCCCTGAATTGCCCACACTGGCCTCAACTTGCAATCCTTCCTCAGTCTCCTGAGTAGCTGGAATTACAGGTGTTCACAACCAGGCAGTTTTTTTGTATTATAAACAAAAGCAAGATTCTTTTTTTTTGGTACCGGGGATTGAAGCCAGTGGTGCTTAACTACTGGGCCACATCCTCAGCCCCTTTTTGGTATTTTATTTAGAGCCAGGGTCTCACTGAGTTGCTAAATGCCTCACCAAGTTGCTTGAGGCTGGCTTTGAACTCCTCCTGCCTCAGCCTCCTGAGTGGCGAGGATTACAGGTGTGTTCCACCGTGCCTGCCAAAAGCAAGATTTTTAAGACTCATAGTCTAAATTAGTTTTACCCCCTTAATGATTCTAATTTTGCTCATGGCATTAGGGCAGATGGATTTCAATGTTTCACAACCTTTGAGGCCTCCAGCTCTTTAATCTTGTCTTCAGCCTCTGTCAGTTTATCTTTCAAAGCTGCAATTTCCTTCTCCATTGGCATCACAACAGACCGAAGTTTTTCAGCATCTTCTTGGGCCTTTTTCATTTCGTTTTCTAAATTTTCCTCCTCTTGACCTTCAGACAGTCTTCTTCTTAAATCAGCTATTTCCCTTTCTGCAGATTCTCGATATTGTGACCATTGTGCTCGCTCCTGTTCCAGCCTAAGGTGAAACTGGTGCTCATAGTCTCGAACTGTTTCTTTCATAACTGCCTGAAGGGAAGCAACTTCTTCCCTCCACTGCCTTTTCACTTCATCTATAGCTTCTTGCTTGGTATTCTCAGAGACTGTCGCAATTGCCTTAATATTCTCCATCTCTGCTTGAGCTTCCCACAGCTGTGTCCGAAGGTGTCCCAAATCATCCTGCGCAGCTTGTAATACTGCATTTTGCCTCTTCAGATCCTCCTCTTTAGCCAAATATAGCTCCTTAAATTTTGCTCTCTTTTGATTAAATTCTTGCTCAAGCTGCTGCTGTGCACGTAAAAATTCTGCATTAATTTTTTCCAATTCTGCTACCCGTTGCTGAAGAGAAACGTCAGGCTGGGAGCCGGCCCGGCTGCGCCATGGCCAGGGACCGGCCTCGGGGAGCGGGGATGGGCGGGGAAGCGGCGTCCCGGGATGCCGCGGGCTCAGCTGGCGGAGGAGGCCTGGACCGAGCCGCCGCCGCCGCTGCCCAGGGAGGAACCGCTAAGGCTGGAGCCGCGGGCACCGCCACAGCCGCGGGCAGAGACGGACCCCGAGACCCTCATTGTTACACAAAATTATATATAAGAGTTTGTGAGGCGAAAGGGGAAAAAAAAAGGGAGAGAATTAAACAACAGCAGATGGGGTAGAGAGGGAAAATGAGAGGGAAGGGGAGGGGGGATAGTAGGGGATAGGAAAGGTAGCAGAATACAACAGTCACTTAATATGGCATTTTGTGGATGTGTAACAGATGTGATTCTGCAACTTGTATTTGGGGTAAAAAATGGGAGTTCATAACCCACTTGAATCAAATGTATGGAAGATGATATGTCATGAGCTAAAAAAAAATTAAAATTAAAAAAAAAATTCTAAAGTTGAAAGAAATACAGCTAAAAATCACCCAAGGTGAAAAAAAATGCCAAGATTTAAGGAGATATATTTACAGAAGTCATGTACAAGAGATGAGGAAATCAAATTTTTCTCTCTACCAACTTCTTATTTATAATATTAATATTATAACCTCAAACTTGATAAAGTTTCAGTCAACTGTGTAACCAACTGTGTTTAATATGTGTTAAATATAATAACAAAAACTTATTACCATTCATAAAAATTAAATATTTTCTATGAATATATTTTCTTAATGTAGTCCTACATCTTCAAATATTACTATTGTGTGTTGGGACACTTTGGGGAGCAGAGAAAGAAATCTGTAAGTTTACAATTAAAGTCAATATAAAATATTATTTAATATATATGAATTCACTTTACAGGAAAATGTTAAATATTGCCTTGTTTTAAGGAAAATACTAATCCAATATGTTAACCATGGAATCTGAATACCCAATAACTTTAAATTTCTATTTGGAATTTTATCAATATTTTGTTTATATATTTCAGATGGGGTGTCAGAACGTGAATAACACTGTTTTACAATACTTGTAATTTACTAATTCAATTTTACTATATATAGGGCTAGGAAAAAAAATTGTAAGAACATATAAACACAAGTAAAAATTACTTTCTGACTGGAAAGAAAATGGACAATAGAGCTCTCACATTCAGTGGACTTAAAATTAGCTGATTGGGATCCAAAATGTAATCTCAGTTGAGTCATTACTTCATAAGCTGCAATGTTATTCTCTAATAATGCTCATTAATGTTGGAATGAACCTTTTAAACTCCAAAGTGTTTTGTCAATATTAACCCATCTTCCTACTACCATGAAAACATAATTGAGTTGGTGCTTGTATTCACACTTTACAGAGAACGGGAGGGAGCCCAAATGTACGTGGCCATACAGAGCTGGTAAATAACTTGAATGAAAAAGTTTACTAATAGCATGAAAAGACTAATGAACAAGGTTAAAATATCTCCATTTAGTAGTACATTCAAACCCCCACGATATTAGGGCACTGAGGAAGCTTTGTGAGTCAGGTTTCTGTGGATGTTTATCCTTCCTAAACATATCTTAGGGAACAGGGATTTCGGAACAGAGCCTAAATCAAGGCAGAGGTAGGCTCATTTGTATGCCCCTGCACCCTCCTGGAAGAATTCCACATGGTAATAATGCTATCTCACACTTGCATAGTATGGAGTGTGTGTGTGTGTGTGAGTGTGTGTGTGTGTGTGTGTGTGTGTGTGTGTGTGTTTGTTATGCTATAATCTGGGTCTGAAATGTTCCTATGTTAAAGGATTGATCCTCAGCTTGGCATTCTTAAGAGGTAGTGGAATTTTTAAGAGCTGAGGCCTATTAGGAGGAAGTTAGGTCAATAGGGACATGCCCTTGGAGGGAATATTGGGACCCTAGTCACTTTCTGTTTCTCCTTTTGCTTCCTATATGCATAAGGTGAACAGCTCATCTACCATATGCTCTCACAGTAATGTACTTTCTTCCATCTCAGACCCAAAGGAACAAGGACAACCAAACATGGACTAAAGGCTTTGAAACCTTGAGCCAAAATAAACCTTTCCTCCTTTAAGTATATTTATCTCAGGTATTTTGTTATAGTAATGGAAATCTAGCTAACCCATTATATTTATTATATTATTACATTGTGTTTTTCTACATGTCATATTATTTCCTTCCCACAATGAATAAGTACTGGAATACTTCCTAAATATAGTCAGAAAGTTCCGTTAGGAAGTACTACTTATATACTCAAAATACTTTAGAGAGAAGTAAAATTTTTTTCAACTCAGTGGTTGAAAACAATCTATCAATTACTGGCTTCTAATAAGTTTCTTATGTAATGTAACCAAATAAAATTAATTTATGAGTGTATATATCACTTGAGAAATATTTTTCTGCACATAGGTGGTAACTCTCCTCCTACAGACCAGCTCAAAGAGACAAAATCTACAGTGTACCTGGTAATACTCAATACTGATATTTTCTTGTATAGGTTTAATTTTCAGGTGTGTGAATTTAGTTCATTATGCTAAATATTCCATACTTCTTGCTTGATAGCAAATCTATACATTAACTTAGCCAAATTAACCATAACTAGGTTTGCATGTTGAAACAGGTGATTTTTAAAGCCAATCCTTTCTAAAAGAAATTCAGGATGTAATAAGGTGTAGCAAATGTATGACACACTCAGAAGGGACAACAGGTGTAAAAGGGAGACCTGGAGGCCTTGATAGATAGTTGGAAAAGAAAATAAACTGTTAATTTTTATTGTTATTACAATGGAAGTAAAAAATTTAACAACTCCTTTATTTTGTCATTTTTTTTGTACAGAGTATCAAGTGTGGACCCTTTTAAAGTTTGACTAAAGCAAGAGTCTATACTTCTGTAAAGAAAGGAAATTCTTGTTTTAAAGTGTAGAATTTTTATTTTTAAACAATAAAAAATTATTAATTTTTTAAATATGCAAACTGCTGGTTCCTCTGAATGGGTAAGTTAGTGTAAGTGTTCAGTCATGTCTGACCATCTGAGTTCTTTTGGTTTGAAAAACTGAATTGAAATACAAATAAAGAAGATTTCTCAGCATTTATTTTTAGAGTAGAAAATAAATTCTCTCTCTTGATTTCTTTCCCACTTTCCACATGTATGCACATGTATATCCCTATGTTCCTATGTAAATCCCTTTGTTTGAATCAGATATTCTTTATCTTTATCATAGTAATCAACACATGCCAGCCCAACACATTACAGAATTTCCTTTTAGACAAGGCTATAACCATAGGTCAAAATGAGTAAAGTCACTCACATTTGACTCTCTTCAAAAATCATCTCTGCATCACTATAGTCATACCCAGATATAAGAAGAGTTCTATGGAGCAAGATACATCATCTAGAGTTGAACTAACTGGTTGGAAGAAATGAAGATCTTTTTTTTATATAAGATTAGTTGAAGCCTGGTTATACCTTCATTGCCCAGGACAAGGTTTGGGGGTACTTCTGTTAGTGAGAAAGTCATTATGATGTCCCTGATTATTCCCATTATCTAGCAACCTGGCCCCAGATTCTTTTTGGTAGGAAATAATAGAAATAATAGCAAATACTTATAAGGATTTTACTAAAGACCAGATGGTATTAAAAGCATATACTATACACTTACTTATTGAATGTTTACAAGTCTTGAGATGGGGTGCTGTATGCATTCACATTTTCATGATAAGGAAACTATGGCATAAGGGTAATTGTGTTATCACTAAGATTGCCCTCATACCATGTGGCTCTTTAATGATGTATGCTTTTTAAACCTGTGCATTTACACCATTTTTAGCCATCTCAATAAGTCAGCTAAGCAAAAGAAAGAAAGTGAGGGAGAGAGAAAGTGGTGTGGCCTGAGGTTTTAGCACACTGTCTGCTTACATTTAGACTAGGCTTATCAGAGCAGCTTCCATGAATGATCATAGCTTAGATGCTTGTGGTTCAAACAATTGATTAGGGAAAAGAATTAAAGTAGGTAGCAAAAGAAGGGACTAAAAGGAAAAAAGAAATGAACCCTCCAGCCTAGTAGACTCAAAGACATTATAAAAGAATAAAATAAAGGTATGGGTAGTCATAGATTTTTTTATGTGTGAACCCATAATCATGCCTTTTGGCATACCTTCATGATACTGTTCCTTAAACCAGTTAAAATTTTAAAACCTAGTGTACCTCAGGTAGAGCTCTCCACAATGATAGATAGACAGGAATTTAAGTTAGCATCTTCTTGACATGGACAATTCAATATCACAGCAACTCCATGATTTCCCTTAGGTAATCTCAGTATGTCTGGCAATGCAGTACTCCCAAGAGCAGCATTATAGTCTATAACTGTCTGGCATTGCTGTTAGCATCACATGCAATTAATCTCTTTTCTGCCCACCTACTCCAACTCATATTTTAGATACAAAATACTTCATTAAATTCCCAAGTCAGTTATTGTGCTACTACTATTGCATGTCTAGTGCTCTGGTAAGCATAGAGATATCACTAAGTAGCATAGGCTTGTTGGAATTTCAACTGTGATACCTTTTAGTCCATGGCAGCAAATAATCAGAAAAGATTGTATACATTGAAAAAATCTCTATTCAAGTTCAAATGTATATTGGTACACTTCCAAGATCTCTGACTTCAAGATTTTTTTTTTTTTATTCATTTTTCTCAAGTTGATTGTGATTGCTGGAGACAAGTTGTTTCAGTCCAAGTACAGTGTTTTAGGATGTTAAAGTGGTATTTTCACTGTGAATTATCAACCACCAAATGTGTCCTGCAGCCAAATGCGACAGTGATCCCATTAGTTGTTTCCTTCTTTGGTCCAGCCCCAGAGTCTTGTGTACTTTGATTATAAGATGTTCACTTGGAGAGTTACACAACATAACATATTCCATGGCTTGGTGTATAGAAATGTTTTAAAGTACTTTTTTTAAAGCCTTTATCCAGTGACCTAAAAATACTGGTTTGTTAACATTTGGATTTTGGTATGAAGAATACAGATCTGGTTTGTTCTATGGATTTGTGACTTTGATTTCTCCCAAGATTAGGAATGAGTCTAGATTGTGATTAAACAACAACAACTAAACTAAAACAAAATTTTAAAAGTTAATTTAAATTTTGTATTAATCATTCAAACATAAAGACTTATTGGGTTTTCAAAGGTATACTTTCATAATTATAAGTACAGTTTATCTAATAAATTTTCTTCAACAATACCATGAAAAATAAATAAGCACATACATTCACATACACTCACAAAGTGTGTTTCAAAAGTGACAAACATACATTCAATACTTATTTTCAGTCTGTTGAGAAATGATTTAGTGATTGTAATGAAAATTGTCAATGTATTGCTTTTCTGCATTATTCAAGGTGAAACTATCAGTTCACTGTCAAGAAAATGTGATCTTTTCTGTACTTGCCCTCATTTAGTGTGACTGAGAAATATAGTTTGCACTACATTTTGCATAATGAACATGGCAACTTTATAGAAAACTAAGTGTTTTGATCAAGTCTCTCCTGTTGAATAATTCTTTCGGAACTACATATTATATCAATATGAATTCAGAAATTTTTGGGTTTATTGTTTTAATGAAAGAATATTTATTTATCACTTTTGTAATGAGGATTTTCTGATTAGGACTAACCAAGAAGAGGCAAGGGTATCTCATAAAGATGACAATTCTAACAAATATATTTGCAAATATAATGTTAGCTATCAGAAGATATCTATTAATTGCTGAGTCAAGAGCAGTCAGTCAAGGTTCATGGGCAATCATATATTCTACTCTAACTAAATAGTTAAAAGTTTATTGCCATGTAAGATATTCTTTGATTTCTCATTCTACAAATGCAGCCCAAGAGGACTAGTTTCATGGCAAATATTCAAGATTCAGATATAATAATTTTAGTGGTCATTATTTAATAACAGTTATTAAAGACAATTATGTCCATTGATAATGAAGCAATAATTAGTTTGGGATTGTTCAGTTTCTCAATGACATTTCACACCACAAACAAATAATGATAATAAAAAAAGAAAATTGACATCAGGATTGCAAGTTAGAAATGAATGGGAGTAGAGCAAGTGCAAAAAGTTGAAATATCCCAACATCTCTCTCTCTCTCTCTCTCTCTCTCTCTCTCTCTCACACACACACACACACACACACACACACACTTTAATATCTATGTCTGTCTGTCTATCTATCTATCTATCTACCTACCTATCTTCTATCTATATCCTGCACTGCACAATAGAATTGCCAGACAGGCCTATACTGAGCTTTTTAAATGGGGAATGTTGGTAGAGGTGGTTCGGAGGGAAGAAAAAGTGTGAGTCAGGTTTTAATGTTTTTAAAACTTTTTTATATGTATTTTAACAGTGAGCCAGAGTTGAAAGAATCTTATAGAGCAGTATTCATCAAACTTCAATATGCATATCAATCACTTCATAATCTTATTAAAATTCACATACTGATTTGGTAGTTCTGAGGGCAGAATCAGAGACTCTACAATTTTTAAGCAACTTTTAGATGATGATGATCATGTTAGTGTACAAAATTTAGAGAATATCATCCACCAGTGGGTGAGCATGTGAAACTGCAGGTGAAGAGGATAACAGGGACATTTCATGTGTAAGTGACAGGGGAAGAATGTTGGATGAATCCAAGCACACTGTTTTGGGTTCATCTTGATATGAATTAATGATAGAAGACCTTTATGATTTGGGTACATTTTAGCTTTTGTTCAAAATGCAAGGGCATGCAAAGAGGCTATTAAATTCTTGAGAAGCTATTTTAAACTGCTGTATATTATAAAGTCTTCTTTAGTTAGAGCTCTGCAGGATTCCTTCCTGAAAATAAGATTTCAAACTTTCATTATCACAAAAATGGCAAACAATCACCACCAGAATATGTGAACAACTAATTTTCTCATTGGTCAGAAACACAGTCAGTGACCACTAATTTTTTTAATGGTTTCTAAAAGTTGGTATAAAAATAAAGAAAATACCGTGCTCTAAAAAAAAGAAAAGCAAACTCATTTTTAACGAGGTATCCAAATTTAATACAAAAAATGAAAAATTACCATTCCTGGCACACATTCCCCTTGCTCTGCAACTTTAGGTGAATTACTTAAACTAGAGAGAGAGAGAGAGAGAGAGAGAGAGAGAGAGAAAAGAGATATTTGGGGCATTAGGTCATAAATGTGCAAAACTATTAATATTTTATATAAACACTTTATAATCTTTGTCTCTGGGGACATGACTAAAACCTACATTACTGGCTAGACATGTTCTAGCCTTCCTTTACTGTATGTAGCTATATTTTGGGAAACATGATTTGGCCATCAGTCAGTGTCTTTTTAAGCTATGTGCCTACTTGGCTCAGAAATACAGTCTATCAAACACGGAGCTATGGTTTCATGTACACCACACTGATGATTCCTAAACATATTTTGAGATTCTACTTGCTGGTTCAGGAACTGTCAGCATTCATTCAATAAATTTGACCAAAGAAAAGGAGAAGGAAATTCTCTGAGAATAAAATTTGCTTATTTCACAATTTTATCTATTCATAAACCTTTTTTTTCCAGCAAGTAACAGTCAGGAACTACCATTCTTATCCACTGGGATAGATTATTTATATGCTTCTCCTGAATGTCTATCAGATGTAAATGAGACAATTTTTGTGAATTGCCTAGATCAATAACCAGCACATAGTATGTTAAAAATAGGAGACCCTATGCATTCCCTTTGCCATCAACACCCAGCCCTACATCTGTTATATGATTTTTGGAAAGTTACTTTTTTAGTCTAAATTTTCTGTCTTATACAATAAGATTATTCTTCTTATCATTCTTTGTTACATTTTTGTAAAACTTAAAGAAAACAATTTAGGCATATGTACATAGTACCTAAGTCATTGTAGGAATTTTATAACTTTCAAGAATCAGTGTCATCATTTCAAGTTAGTTAAGATAGAATTTGTAGAATTACATTTTCTTTGAAGTCTATATTACAAACTTATGATAACAGTATGTGAGATTTTCAAATGATTTATATACAACTAACAGTCACTTTCATAAGATGTGTATACCTATAATATTTGAATTAAAGTTCCAGCTGCTATTGGCAGTATGATGTTTTTGCAGTTCTTCCCCTTTCCTTTGTATTTTTCTTAGTGCTTTAGACAGAAAGCAGCATAAGTGAAAGTGTTTGATCATGAAACAATTAGAATGGAGTCGTACTCTGTTTGAGCAATTAATTTTGTATGAATATCTTAATATACTGTTAACACCTTTCTTTGTTCAGTTTGTTTATAACTGATCCATTTCTGTTCATGTTGGGGCAGCTGCATGTGATGTCTTTCTGACATACAAAATATGTAGCTATGTCCAGCCCAAGGGAAATATGTAAGTGCAAGTATTATTTTAATATTCAAATTTAAATAGTTCCAGGTTACTGATATTTGTAATCTCATCTGCCATTTTTAGTTTTAGAAGAAGATATATAATAGGAGTTCAAAAGACAGTCTATGAAATCAGAGTGTCTTAGTTAAGAGTGCCTTGTCTGAAGTTGCTGCCTTTGTGACCAAAGGCAAGTAATTTAATCTCTAATTACCACTGTCCATTCAAGGTAAATTGGTCCTAATACTAGAAATTATCATCTAGACCCAGGTGTGGTGGCCCATGCTTGTGATTCCAGTGATTTGGAAGGCTGAGGCAGGAAGAACACAAGTTTGAGGCCAGCCTCAAGAACTTACTGATATCCTCAGCAATTTGGCAAGAACTTACCTCAAAATAAAAATTAAAAGGACTGGTGATGTAGCTCAGTGGTAAACCATACCTGGGATCAATCCCCAGTACACACACCGCACAAAAAAAAAGAAGGAAGGAAGGAAGGGGAGAGAGGGAGAAGGAGAGGGAAAGGGAGAGAGAGAGAGAGAGAGAAAGAGAGAGAGAGAGAGAGAGAGAGAATAAGAAGAAGAAGGAGGAGGAGGAGGAGGAGGAGGAGGAGGAGGGAGGATGGAAGGAAAAGAAGGAAGGAAACATTATATAGTATTTTGAGGAGATTAAATAAATTATTGTACATATGCAGTTCAACATATGGTAAGTAATACATTTCATTTATGATGGTGAGGACAATGAGAAAAAATCAAACAATTGCAGTGGCCCAGGAGAAGTCAAAGGTTTACTTTACACTATTGAGTTTTTATAGTCCTATAGAAAGCAATCATAGCTTATACTTTATAAATCTTTTAGGTTTGAAATTTGATGCTTTTATATTAAAGCAAAACTCTATCCTTCAGCTTTCCTAAAAGACACAGTGAGTGGCCTTTTTAATTCAGGGCTCCATTTCTTTGACAATCAGTACATTCTAGGCTAGTATATTCCCTGTGTAAGAGAACATTGTGACAAATTTCAGTATTTTGTTGCCAATGGGAATCACTGTGTGGTTCATGAGAATATGGCCTTTGCTGGCCTTTTCTGCTTTCCTAGCACTCATGGGAATATATAACATGTGAAAGCTGCTTTCTTACCACAGAGTTAACTTTAAAAAATATATAATTAGCACATTAAAAAAAAATCCACTGAGATAGTATTTTCACACAGAAACTAATATTCCTTCCTGTAAGTTACAAAAGGAACTTGGAGATACACCTTACTAACCTATCTGGCATTATCTTGTGCTTAACTCAGGGACTGAGTTATGAGTTATCCTCCTTATTCTCACAGGAAATTCATCAATGTAATGCAGCTGTTAAAAGTCCTTCACAAAATCTAGAATTTTGGACAGGCTGCACTCAGACACATCTGAATAAAAATATGTTCCGTCATATTGCTGAATATTCTTAGTGTGGTCACCCTCATTAAACTTCACTTTCTTTATACTGGGGAATAATTATATTTTCCATGTAACAAATTTAACATGACACCTGTTACATAATAAGTACTCAGTGAATGGTTGTTACTCTTTTTTACTGTAATCTTCATATGTTTTGCTTCCTGGATTGCTTTTCATTTCACACACTCTTTAGCATAGCAAACAGGAGGGGAGAGAGATCCATTCCCTCTCTCTTTTTAATGTCAGTTACACCCTCTTTTTTTAAAAAAAATTAGAGCTTTATAGTTATACACAGTAGTGGGGATCATCCTGACAAACTCATATATGTATAGAATTCTATTTCAGTTCATGATCCCCTGCTTTTCACTCCTATTTTTCCCTCTTGTCCTCCCTCCCCTCTCCCATTCTCCTTTCTCTACTCTTACTAGAGTTTGGTCTTCTATTTATATTTGATTGGTTCTTTTTACTGATGTGTAAAAATGAAGTTCTCTGATAATGATTTTTAAGGAATTCATTCTGCATTGCTTCACCTTACCAGTCTTTTCATTCTGCCTATGGATCCCCTTCTTTTACATTCCTGATCTTCCCTTTATCTTTATGATATTCTATCCTGCCCTCCCCCTTTCAATTATTTTACTCCAGCTTCTGCCTATGAGAGAAAACATTCAATCTTTGAGTTTGCATAATTTTACTTAGCATAATGATCTCCATTTATATCCATTTACTGCCAAATGCCATAATTTTATTCTTTTTTCTGCCTAAGTAGAGTATATATATATATATATATATATATAAAATATTATATATGTATATATTATATTATATATATAATTATATATATATATATAATTATATATATATATTCTAGAATGTTTTACTTATCAACAGGCATCCTAGATGATTCCATAATTTACATATTGTAAATTGTGCTGCTATGAAAATTTAGGTGGCTGTACCATTGTAGTATAATCAATTTTAGATCTTTTAGGAAAATACCAAAGAGTGGACTAGCCAGGTTTTATGGTGGTTCTATCCCTATTTTGTTGAGGAATCTCCATACATCTTTTCAGAGTGCCTCTGCTAGTCTGCAGCCTTACCAGCAATGATTTGAGTTTGCCTTTCCCCCCTCATCCTCACTAGCTTTTATTATTGTTTGTGTTCTTGATCATTGCTATTCTGAGTGGAATAAGATGAGATCTTAGTGTAGTTTTTATTTGCATTTCCATGATTGCTTGAAATGTTGAAATACAAATGTGTTTCTTCTTTTCAGAAGTTTCTATTTAGTTCTTTTGCTTATTTATTGATTAGGTTAATTGTTTTTTCAGGGTTAATTTTTTGGAGTTCTTTATATATTCTGGATATTAATTCCCTATTAGTGTATTTGTTGGCCAAGATTTCTATTCTGCTGGCTGCCTTCACACTCTTAATCATTTACTTTGCTCTGCAAAAGCTTTTTAGTTTGATGGCATCACACTTATTGATTTTTGGTTTTATTTCTTATGCTTTGGCGGTCTTGTTAAGGAAGTCAGTACCAGCACCTGTATGATGGAGTGTTGACTCTATGTTTTCTTCTATCAGTTGCAACGTTTCTAGTTTAATTCTGAAGTCTTTGAACTATTTAGATTTGAGTTTTGTGCTGGCTGAGAGATAGGGTTCTAGTTTCCATTTTTCTACATATAGCTATCAAGTTTTTCTGGTACCACTTGTTAAAAGGTTGTCTTTTCTCCAAAATATATTTTGGTACTTTTGCCCAGTATCAGATGTCTATAGGTATGTGAATTTGTTTCTGTGTCTTATAATATCTTCCATTGGTCTTCAAGTCAAGTTTGCCAAACCTTTTTTGTTACCTTATTTTCCCTTTTTAGATGGCCAGAGAATTGCCTCTACTGGCTTTCTGTGATGCCTTTTGCATTTTACAGCTTAATGGCATATAAAGGGGAAAACACATGCTATGGTTCCTGACATGCATTTGCATTTCAAAATATTTTATTTACTACGATTATATATATTATTATTACTGATTGTGATTTGATGAGTAAAATTCAGTTTTCTTTCCAGAAAAGCTAGAAACATGTTACAACACCCTCTAAAATAATTCTTACTACTTTATCATATATATACATATATATATATATATATTGTGTATATATATATATATATACATTGTGTATATATATATACATTATATATATATATATATATTACATATATATAATATATGTACATACATATACATATGAGCAGTCCTAACCTGGGCTCCTCATATGTATATGCATGTGTATATATTTGATACATATGTACATATATGTATATATGTATATGCATGTGTGTATGTATACACACACACACACACACACACACATACACACACCCACCATGTGGGTTAAAGACTGAATTGAGATTATGAGATTACATGAAATTTATTTCCTTTTAGACTTTAAACTTGTAGAAAAAGGGATCCTATTATTATGTAAAGGATCTAGAATGGTAGTTACCCTGTGCAATTGTTTATCCATTTTTCCCAGTATCTGAGCTTAAGCAAAAACCAAACCTACTCTTTAAATTAGGAGCACAAAACCCTACTGTGATTAGGTGAGGGCAGAGAAAATTAGGCAGTCCAGGAAGTTTCAGAATAGAATATTAAAATACCTTTCGCTCATTTACTTTCATGCTGAAAATGTAGAACACTTGAATGGCAACTAAGTAAAATTGGACAGGACCTAATATTAGTCTTTCAGGAGTTTCAAGAGAATATTCTCTTTAACACTTGACTGTCTTTCTAATCTGTATAGAGAGGATGTTCTAATCATGGTGTGTAAATATTGGCCAAACTACTATTATTATATCACAGAAACAAATGTTCTATATTTTTTTGCCTTGATTTAATTTTGCTTTGAGTGTATTTAATTAATCAATTAAAGTAGTGAATCAGATTGCTTATCTATATGGCTCATATATGCTCAAGGTCAGGCTCTATCACCAGATGCCATCTTGCCTGCAGTATCTCTATTGACTTCAAAGATGCCACCAAAGTGACAAAGAGTTTTTAAAGACTGATTTAAGTATTTCCCAAAAAAACTTGATGCCTTTTCCCTTAACTTAAACAATAACTAACTGCACCTGTGGAGCACTGCCCCTCCTGCTGGCTATAATCTCTTGCCTGAAAAGCCATGTCTAACTTCATATAACAAGCAGAATAAAATAGATAGAAAGCAAATAACCAGAGTTCTAGTTTCAGAGCTTACCTCGGGTCTTCTGCTCCTGCTAGTTCCCAGCACAGATTCTTAATTTTTAATGTTGTATCTGGCTTTCCTGAATTAAATTGTTTGTTTCCATTTGCTGCTAGTACTGTTCACATGACAGTGACACTGTTGTTGACAATGGGGTTCAAGTCCTGTTCCCTTGGTGTTGAAGATTGCCAAGGTAAGAGTGAAAAGTTTTATTTAAAGAATAGAACAGAGACAGAGAAGGGCAGAGGATCCTCTGCAGAGGAGGGAGTCCAAGTAGTTGCCCAAGGAAGTAGGTGTGTACTGCCCCTTTTATGCACTTTAGGTTTCTTTTCTTCTTATGCCCCTTCTCCTCCCATTCTTCCTATGTGACCCACAAGGTGGAGTGATCCAAAGGAAGGAATGAAGCTGCCTAGGGTTAAGGCAGGAAGGGAGTCCTACCCAGGGTTGTTCATTAACAACTCCTTGTTGGGTGGAACAATTCCTTGGAGGCAGGTAACTTTGGCAACAGGTTGGAGGAGGAGAAGTTGTATGTATTAACATTTTATTTCCTTTCCTTTCAAACTTGCCTCCAACTTCTGGATCATATTTTTTTAGGTACCATTTTTCAGAGAACAGACATGTCACCATACAAAAATTGTTGACTATCCACAGAAGATCTATCTGTTCTCTGAAAAAAAAACTGAGTACTGTAGGACACAACCAAAATATTTATTTATGTGTCTTCTATATTAGGGAATAATACTCTAGAATTTTTAATTTGCTATATATTTTATTCTTGATTTTATTTGAAAATATCTGTCTATAATGTAAATCTTATAAAAGTATAAACTATAAGCATAATCAATTTGTGCAATGCATACAACATTAAGATCTAGTTCTAATAATAGTTCTTTGTTCTGAGGTATGTGATAGTTTTAATCCATTCATGAAGGAAACAGCTGGATGGTGTGCCCATGTTCCCTCTCAAATAAAAATAAACTTAATCTTAATTATCTTATCATTTGTCTCTGGCTCAGAAATAGGTTCTATGGTACCTGCAACAGTGAAAATGGCTAGAAAGTTATATTGTGGCAACAAACCATACTAACATTTACATAGCTTAAAGTATCAACGTTTATTTCCCACTTTCCTAGACTAGTGGAGGTCCTGCAATTCAGGGTATTGCCAGTTTACTATGGTAGAGGAAATGAAATAATTCAGTAAATCACACATTGTCTATTAAATCTTCTATCTCAAAATGACATGAGTTATTTTTCTCATATTTCCATAAACAAACAAGCCACATAGTAAAATTTAATTACTAGGAGACAGAATTCAGTAATAGTAATTTTACTATTAGTGTGGAGGAAGAACTAGAAATTGTTGATGAAAAGTACTAATGACTGACAAAATTCCCTTCTCCTAACCCACCCATGCTAGAAGAGAAATCTATGATGTTTCTCAAATTATCTGTATTTAATTGAAGTGACATATTTTTAGTGCTGACCACTCCCAGTTTGACATTGAGTATCATGGTTCATAGTATCATCTGATTTCCCCTTTTTCCTATGATCAGGGTAACTTATCAAATAACTTCTTTAGAGTATTTTAGTTCCCATTCCGACCTCCTCCCACCCAAGTCTTGTAATCAGACATCTGCTTAGTAAGTGATAGCATCAAGGGCTCAATTTTCAAAATTAGGTGCTTAATTAGATTGCTAACCAACTGGGTAGGGACTGCTTTGAACTGCTTCAAATTCTATAGAGTACCTCAAGAAATAGCTTGCAGTGCTGTTGTTATTCACCAAATCCTTAATTTAATGACCCAGATATGGATTTGACTATTTATATGCTTTAGTACCTATTTGAGGGCTTCAAAGTGGGCTGTGACTATCTGGAGGACATAGAGGTACAGATTGGCCATCTTCAATGAAATACTAATCTTCATGTATATCACACTAGTGTGTTGTGAGTTGTTGTGTTTATTCCATTTCATAGATTTTTGCCTGCTTCGAACCTCTATGGGCTACAAAACAACTTCAATGAAATTAGAAACTGTTTATTGGAATACTCTGCTGTAAATGTATTCAATCAATAATTTAACACTGTAATAGGTCCTGTTGTCATCAAATAAAAGCTGCAGACAGTCCCTCATTATAACCTCACTCTAAGCAAAATTACCATGAAAATGAGGATAACATGATCCATACATTCTTGTTAACATCAGTTTTTTCAATGAGATGATAAACACTCTGCATTGTTAAATTGGTATACATATATGAAAGATCATCTTTCCCAGATTCTCCTGTAACTGTATTTTAGTTAAAGGCATATGTGAAAGATTTGTTTTGGGAGTTGAAATTGTCACAAGTGATTGCTGGTCAATCTATGTAAAGATGGTAAATGAGTGTAAGTATGAATTTGAAGTTAAACTAATTCTTAATTAGGGAAATCTCTGAAATTTTATTGATCATCCATATCTTTTGTATATTTCCTTATAGTTTGTCAAAGTTGAACTTGGTTGGATTTTTTTTCCAGTAAATTTGTTTTCCTATGGAGTGGTAGAAATTGGCGATTGGTAAAATTTATTAAAACTTTTGTAATATGTCAGTTAAAACAACAGATAGTGGGTTTTTTTAAGTAATGTGGTTATATTCCCATTACTTCTTCTTTGTTCTTGAGGCGCTAATATGTTGAGTAGAGTGAGCTGTGTTCATGTATGCACGTATGTGTGTGTGTGTGTCTTTTCTAATTTTTATTATATTAAGAGGACAGATGATCCTTCAGAGACCATTTTGCCGAAGAAAAGTTGAACTGGGATCATCCAAGCACTGCAGAGCTGCCATTCTCTCTGGATTAAGGTTCAGCAATATTGGCCTTAGTTAATGCTAAGCTTGATGTGTATTACAGTAACTGCTACTTGAGGGTGTTGCCATAGACACAGATATCAGTGTATCTTCAGGAGGAGTTATACAATGAAAGAAATACTTAGAGAACATAAAGTATATAGCACTGGATAAAACCTATCATTCCATGTTCACATAAACATGTGTTTCAAAAGTTGTGCTATATTGTATGGACTCCCTTTTATTGAATGATTGATATAAGTAAAAATTGTGCTAAATATTTTGAAGACATTATCTCCCTTAATTTTCCTAAGAAACATGTGAAATCAATACCAGTATGACTCTCATATTTTGCATGAAGGAACTGAAACTCATGGAAATAACTTATCCATGATTATGCAGCCAGTAATGATATAAGTGGAATTCATCTCTAGTCTGCATTATCACAAAGTTGTTTTATAAACCACTCCAATATACTGTTATAGGTTGAAAATCTAAAGTAATTTCTAATCTCCTGTTAAAAATAAGAAGTCCCCAAATACAACAATGCCAGACACATAGTGCTTACAACTATTAAAAGAATTAATAAGTTTTATTTTCCTAAATGGGGTAGATATAATTTTAAGATGGCCCTCATGATTTGCCATTGCTACCCAACAAATATGTTTCCTGTTCAGTACCTGGGATTGGGAATATTATGGAACTTTGGCTCTTATTTCCATGATTAGGTTATGTTTCACAACACAGTTGACCTGAAGATAGGGAAATTACCTGGGTACACCTGACCTAATCACATAAACCTTTTAAAAACTGAGTTTTCTCTCGATAATTAAAGAAGAGGGCATCAAGTTTGAAACATGAGAATTTGACACCTTGTTAATAAGAATATGAAGGAGAACTTAATGTAAGGAATGTAGGTGAGCTTTACTAGTTCTAAGTGGCATCTAGTTTACAACCAGTAAGGCAATAGGTACATCAATTCTACAATTGCAAAGAACTGAATTCTGCAAACAAGAATAAGCTTGAAAGGGGATTTTTCAGTCCAATACTACTCATATTTCAGCCTTGTGAGACCCTGAGCTAAGAACTTGGTGATATGATACCAGGCTTCTAACCTACAAAATCATGAGCTAATAAATTGTTGCTGTTTTAAGCAATCATTTAATTTATTACACTAGATTATATACTAAGTAACTGTATAACATATGGTCTTTACTTTATTGTTTGTTTTTATTTTTCACAATTACTTGTTAGCTTTTTCTATGAAATGACTGTGTCAACAGTTTATAATTCCATACATTGAAAGTATCAGAGATTAAGGAGAGTTTTTATTGGAAGTCTTTATACATTTGTGAAAATAGCCCAATATTCCTAGGATCAACAATAAATTGAAAGAATCATATGTACTTTTTCCTTTTAACTCACAGCATTTTACTAACCTGTGTTAAACACCCTGGTCTTCCATATTTTGTATAGGTCTTTTGAGAAGTTGCAATCACACATCCAGCTATAACACTATTAACTGAATCTTTGGTAGCTATTACTACAATATATAATACACAACATAAGTACTGTCTAGAAATACTTATGTCTAAGAATTCAATTTGAATGACAATTATACTGAGTGTTAGGAGTTATGATCTATGGGTCACAGTGGAGAGTTTGGCTGTTTATTATAATTTTAAATACACATACACATATATGCTAAAGGGGCAAGGTGGGGATTTCAACAGGGGTAAAAGACAACAAATGTATCAGGAATAGTGTAGAAGTTGGTAAAACTGGTGCAGCTTTTGGGTTTTGCTTCAACATGACTTGGTTTGAAACTTAGATTCCAGAAATGTCATTCCAAGTGATAGTGTCAGAGGTTGAGTGAACATAGCTTTTTTTTTATCCTAATGGGAATTTTCTGGGCTGAGAGCTAGAAAGTAAATCTTCTTTTAACTTGTAAACTGAGCAAATTTGATCTGGAAATCATTGAAAGAGAATAAATATGGATCCCCAGGATGCCATTTTTATAGAGTTATTTTTCTGTCCATAAATACACTTTGTGAAAAGTGAAAAAGCTGGCAGCTTTATTGAATACCATACCTGCAGTTTGGTTGAAAGTCTAGTTACAACCTTGATCTTCATTCTCATCAGCTTCTCTAGGACTAATTATGTCCAGAAGATAATGTCTTTAAATAGCTGATTTTCAGTACTCTGAAACTTACTACTATATTACCCTTACTTCAAGTGAAATTCCTCCACTTTACTTAATTTTTTTAGGTACATGATTTAGTTTATATACTTGTCCTCAAATAATTTGGCTTTGTAGTCTGTCTCGACTCCTCTACCTAGATGTTGCCTTGCTTTGTTCTCCATCCCCCTGCCCTACATCCTGTTACTGAAACCAAGCATGGTAACTGGACTTCTGCTATCCACTGAGTAACATTTTTTGGCTCTTGCTTACCTAGAGTCCAGTATCACTACTTCACAGATGTTTTGTATTCATTAATTGATGCATATGGTCACTTATATCCTTGTCTCTGTTCCAAGATATGGCTACCATTTACTTTTAATATTGTGTATTGGATAATAGATTGGGCTCACAGCACTACTGACTGAGTTGATTAAAATAAACATTTCTCATCTAGGTGTATAGTTCTAATTTCACACCCCTGTCCTCCATGTTTACTGCATCCTGTCCAATCGCAAGTTTCAGGCTAAGGAAGAAACAATGATAAATGCTGTGTTCACAATTTCATGAGAGAAAGAATGATTTGCGTATAGGCACAGACTTATGCAAAGACAGCATATGCATGTAGAGAGCAAAACAATTTCATTATTTCTTATTGATAATGGAGTTTAACCTTGTCACATTATTTATTATTTCAACATTGATGATAATAGTCGAATGTCATAATCAGTTATTTTCACTAGCAGGAAAAGTAAGTAAACTTAAAATATTTTGTTAGAGAGCCTTGTTCCTCAAGGGGAAACAGTTTTAGGTTAGTTTAGAGAGTGAGCATTCTCTGGTGGTGATGTTGTACCAGGTTAAAAAAAAGATTGGATTGGAAAGCACATGAATTGTTTGCAACAGAGTGGAAAATCTCACTAAAAGGCAAGAGGAAAAACTTCCAGATAATTTAAATGACTGTCTGCCACTCCTTCCTGAGATGCATGTATGCCTGACTAGTCAAAAGTTCCAAATGGCATATGGGTATTCATAGAATATATATTATGTATATATTGCAAAAGATAAGGCTCCCCTTGTGTGCAAGTGGTAGTAATAACTAGTCAATAAGAAATCTCTTTCTGTGGGATGGCTGATAGACTTTTTCAAAGGAAGTAGCTACTTTAACTTTGTAGAAAAAAACAAACAGTATACTATATAATAAGAGAACCTCTAGATATGTTCTCAATGTCATTCATCTCTGTTGCTTTAGAGGCACTCTTATGAGAGATATAGTTTTCCTCTCATTTATAGGAGGTAAGAGAGAAACATTGCCACTGCTTTCTGAAACTTAAGAGTTTCACTGAGAATTCTTTTTGGTATGTGAATAGAATATCTCATTTGATCTGTTTGTTCAACTCATTATGTGATATTGCATTATATTTCTTGGAGTAAAACCCTTTAAACAAGTCTTAAATTAAGCCTACCTTGATAGAAACTAATAAACAAAATATTCATGATTTTGGTATCAAATCTTAATATCTGGTATGGGAGCAACTTCCTTTCCTCCAGTGGAATATTGAAATATGTGCCACAGGAATCTTGAAGTCTTGACCCATTCTTGTAGAGGTAAAGACATGTTCTGTAGGAGCTACTGGGATGAGCCTAAATAAGCAGACCTTGGTTCTTCTTCTGTAAGTGTATTCTCATGTTAATTCAGACATCATTTCAAAACCTAAAAAAATAACTATTTAATATACAACCTAACTTTCCAAGAAATCTTCAACAGGAAACCCTGGAGTAAACAGCATAGAAAACAATGGAAAATTCTTGGCCAAAGGTAAATCAAGAAAAATTAAGACACACACATACACAAAAATGGTATTTGTGAAAAGTATACTCCTACTTCTTATACAAAACCCACTCTTGGAGTTCAATTGAGTAGTGGAAGGGAATAGAAGGGAAGGGAGGAGGGACATGAAAAGGGAAGAATGGTGGAGTAAAATGAGCAAATTACTATGTACATATATAACACAATCGTTTTAACCTTTATGTCTATCAATAAAGCACCAATTAAAATAAACTGTAAGTCAAAGGAATACCAGTGGAATAGAGGTAGGAGAACAGGGGGAGGGAGGAGGAGAGGGAAAGAGGAAGTACTGGGGACTAAATTAGGGTAAATTTTATTCTATGCCTGTATGTTTATGTCAAAATGAACATCAATATTATGTACAATGAACTAATAAAAAGGTATACCAATATATGGCTAATCACTTCAAATTCTGTATGTATAAAAATGACAATGTCTTTTCAAAAAATACCTACCATTTTCTACCTTTGTATAAATAATACAACCATTCTAACAAGCTAGGACCCACAGGATCACTGTGAAAGTTTTCATCTCTCATTCTTTCAATCTACATTTTCAAGGAATTCTGTTTATTTTTCCTCCAAATGTGTACTTTTCATGTCATTGTATTTTTCCATATATATATATATATATATATATATATATATATATATAATTTTTTTCTTAGAATGTGTCTTTTGGTGGGTGATAGTTCTTGTGAACAAATTTGTGGGCTACCTTTTCACACTTGTATTGGAATCTTGATGAACAGTAGTTCTAGATCATAATTTAGCCAGTTTACTAATTGCTGTTTATTATTTCCTCATTTTATTTTTGCATTTTAGTTATATTTATTGATGGAATTTGTTGTTACATGTTCATACATGTACACAACATAACAATATAATTTGGTAATATCAGTTTCCAGCAATTTTCCCCTACCTCTTTGCCTCCTGCCCATTGGTCCCTGTCTTCTACTAATCTCACTTTGATTTTTAGCAGATTCCCCTCACCCTTGTTTTCCTTTTTCCTCTCTAGCTTCCACATATGAAAGAAAACATACCACACTTAATCTTCTGAATTTGATCTATTTCACTCAACATTGTGTTCTCTAATTCCATCCATTTTCCTGAAAATGCCATATTTCATTTTTCTGTATTTATTTCTTTTAGTTGTACACAATGCCTTTGTTTTTATTTATTTATTTTTTATGTTGTGCTGAGGATCTAACCCAAGGCCTCGCGCGCACTAGGAGAGCATTCTACTGCTGAACCACAACCCCAGTCACATAATTTCATTTTTCTTTATGGTCAAATAAAACTCCATTATGCATATATACCACATTTTCTTTATTTATCCATTTATAGATACCTAGTCTGTTTCCATAGTTTTTCTCTTGTGAAATATGCTGCTACAAACATGCTTATGCTTATGCATGTGTCACTATAGGAAGATGCCTTTAATTTTTGAAGATAAATTCTGAGAAGTTGTATAACTGGTTCATATGGTGTTTCCATGCCTAGTCTTTTGAGGAATCTCCATACTAATTTACATATGGGTTGTACCAATTTACAGTCCCACTAACAGTGTAAAAGTGTTCCTTTTTCTTCACATCCTCTCCAGCATTTATTATTATTGATGGCTGCCATTCTGACTGGTGTAAGATGATATTTCAGTGTAGATTTGATTTGCATTTCTGTAACTTCTAATGATGTTGAACATTTTTATGACTGGTAATTTTCAAGTTCTGTATGAAAGTATGCACCTACTCAAAGGTCATGAAAATATTTTCTCCTACTTTCCTGTAAGTTTCTTATTGTTTTCTCTTTTATATTTAACTATTCTGTTTATCTGACCCCTTTTGTTTATAATGATAATTAACAAAAATTTTCCCCATTTTGAATATCAAATTGATCCAGTTCCATTCACAAAAAAACAATCATACTTTCCAATGTAGTTTCATTTTCAGCATATACTAGGCAGTTCATGTAGGCATATTTCAATTGCTGGACCCTTTTATATGTTGCAGTAGTCTACTTGCCCATTTTTGTTTCAGTATCATCCTTTCTTTATTTATACAGAGGTCAAGTCTTTGGTAATATAAGCCCTTTAGTTTCTTTTATATCTCTTGACTGTTCTTTGCTACTTACATTTCTATGTGAATTTTGAAAACACTTCATCAGACGCAGCAAAAAGGTTGTTGGGGTTGTAATTGGTTTGCTTTGAATCTATAGATCTTTTAGTTTTGAGAACTGACATTGTAACAATATGAAGTTCTCTCATCCATTACCTTTAATTTATTCATATTGTTATTCAATGGTTATCATTGATGTCTTACAGTTTTCAATGTAGAAGTTCTGAAGTATTTATGTTACTTGACATTATAATGTTATTTTAAATAATATTATATTTAAAGTATACTTTTGTTACAAGCATGTGGAAAATTTGACATTTTGTGTTCATATTTTTAATTAACTAACCTTTGTGAATTATTTTATTAATTCTAATTTTCCAGAATTTTTTTAGATTTTGTATATACCCTGACAAGTTCTCTGTTAGTCTTATTTTACCAATGTTTATGTCTTTGAGCATAATTCTATTTAATAATAAATGAAGCAATAATGATGGACATCCTTGATTGGCAGTAACTTCAGGGGTAGTGTTTAAATAAATAACCATTGAATGTGTAATATCTATAAATTTTAGTGGACATTATTTATCACAAGAGAGAAACTACCTTCTTTTCCTAATTTTCTGGGAATTTCACCATAAATCAGTGTTCAATGTTGACAAATATTTTGTCTGAATCTATCAAGATTATCACATTTTTATCTCCATTTATTATGTTAATATACCGAAGTATACTGGTTAATTTTCCAATGTTAAACCAACCTTGAATTCTTTCAATAAATGAGTCAATCATGATGCATTATGCCTTGTAAGTTTCAGTGGATTACACTTGCTAATGTTGTGTTAAGGTACTTTTCCCTTTAAGTTTAATATGGCCAATATCCTTTGTCTTATGACATCATTGTCAGGTTTTGGTGTTATGATTTTGCTAGCTTCATGTAAAGAACTGTAAAAAGTTTCATTATTCCCATTCTTCTTAAAGAATATATTAGTATTATTTGTTTCTTAAATATTTATAAGAATTTACCAGTGAAAAGATCCAGGATAAGCACTTTTTGTGGCTAGTTTTTCAACTGTTTATTCAATTTTTTAATAAATCATCTTTCATATTTTATGTTACCCTTTGTGTAAGTCTTAGCAAATTGGGTTTTTCAAGGAATTTTCCATATAATTTTATATGTTGAATTTATTGATATAAATTTGCTTGTAATATGCTATCAGCCTGTAATGTATGCAGGATCTTAAACTAGAATCCTTCTGCATTTCCTCTATGAATGTTTTTTGAACTCTGTATTTCTTGATCAATATTTCTATGGGTTTATCTGCTTAATAATATAATAAAAGAAATAAATGTTTGGTGTTATTATTTTTTTTCATATATTTATTTAAATTTCTGATATATTTGCATGTACCTTCCCTGTATTATCCTTGTTTTATTTGCCTTGGTTTTTTTTAATCTTTGTGAGTTAGAAACTGAAATAATTGTTTTTTTAATTTTTTCCCTTTATAATGTATGAATTTAAAAACTATAAATTATCTTTGTTAATTTTTTGCATTGCATGAAATTGCTATTAAATTTAAAATTAAACATATATTGTTTAGATATGTCTTATTTAGTTTTCATATATTTGCACATTTTAGTATTTTGTTATTGAAATCTTATTTAAGGACAGTCATATTCTGTGAAATATCAAATCCTTGCAATTTTAACTTTTTAAAGTGCCCAATCCATGACTGTAAGTACATTCACATTGTTATGTAGCCAACAACATCTGTAAACAGAAGCTTTCCATCTTCCCATACTGAAATTCTGTATCCATTAAAATAATAAATCCCCATTGCCTTTCCGCAAGCTCCTTTTAACTTCATTCCATGTAAACCCACGGTATTTATCCTTTAATATCTGGCTTATTTCACATAGCATAATGTTTTCAAGTTTAATCTATGTTGTAGCATGTGTCCAAATTTCCCCCTTTTAAAGTTTTAATAATATTCCCTTATATGGGTATACCATAATTTAACTGATAACCCATTGGTGAACATTTGATTTGACTCTATCATTTGCTTATTATGAACAATGTTATGAAAATGGGTGTAGAAATAATCATTCAAGTCCTTGCTTTCATTTCTTTCAGGTATATACTCAGAAATGAAATTGTTCATTTCTATGTAACTTTTGGTTTCTTTTTTAAAATATTGATTGAGCTACAATGGTTCTTTGGGTAGTTTTTAAAAATATATTTTACCATATATTTACTTTGAATGTTTCTCTTATTATATTAAAATAGGGTTATTGAAAATGATAGTGTCTTTTTTATTCATTATAACAATTATTAGGCCATTAATCTTGTAAATAATTAATTACATAATTAATATTTACTATCGTTTGCTTTTTTATTTGGATCATTTATTTCTTTATTCTTCCTTTCTTGTTTTTCTTGGGTAAAGTGTTTGCTATTTTGTGTGTGTGTGTTTATTTGTTCAACTTTACTCATGCCTTTTCATTATTTAGAAATGGTTACCTTAGGGAGTACAATAGACATCCATTGGTTTTTCTTTCAATTAGTAATTTTTACTATGTCCCAAATAATACAGTATTTTCACAACAATTTCATTCATTTCAACTCTTATGCTATTATTACATAATTTGTCTCTACATATGTTACAAATCTAATTAGACATTATTATCAAGGGGTTTTATTTAAATGTATTTCCATTTAGCAACATATTTACCATTCTTGATTCTATTTCTTTGTTTTCATGGTTTCTTTTCCCATTAGAATTGTTGTTCTTAAGCCTAAGGAGTTTTTCTAATTCATATACCCTAATAATGAATGAATGGACTTTTAAAAAATCTGTACATTTCTGTATTCACTTTCTTTATTGAAGTTTACTTTGTTACAAATTTTGTGCTTACATTTTCAACATATTATTATGGTCATATTTACTGTTTTTTTGATATCTGTAGGTAGTGGTATTTTGTCAGATTTCAAAATGTTACAGTAATTAATTTTCATGTGTTGATTCTGTCTCATCAACTTTCTCATTATCTTGCACTCTGATTACATGCATTTTAGACATTTTAATAATTTCTTAATTTTGGATTAATGTCTTTTTCCCTCCCTGTTTCAATTTAACCCTTTTTTTCTTTTCTTTTCTTTTAAAAATTTTCAACAGTAATACAGGTTTATTCAAGACAAACCTGAGGAGGTGAGCAGTAAGTGGCTGAGACCCATCTTCTATTTACAGCCTGGGGTAGATATAGGAGATGAAGGAGGGCCTTTGCTAGGGGGTTGTCAGGGAATGGTTCTTGTGGTGTTACTTTCATAAGAAACTAGGTGTTTTCAGAATTTCAGTACTAGATAACTATTTCCTTTTGCATGATGATGGAGTGTTTGGGTTTTCTTTGCATGATGAAGGAGTATTATCTGGGGTTTAGGTCAGGCTGAGTCAGAGTGAATTGGATGTGATTCTTGTTTCAAGATAGATGATATGTTTCAAAATGGCATTGTCATGTTCTATCTAACATTCCTGCCTTTACTTTTTATTTGATAAGAAAAATGTGAAAGGAGGAGGGGTGATGATGTCTCTCATATTGCTTTCTGCTGAGAAGAGGCCTTGGTTGAGGACTCTTGTAGGCTCTGGTATTAAACAGTTCTAGTGGACCTAGCACTAGCAGGAGGATGCTCTGGAACCTCTGATCAGTAGTGGAGTTGATGGTTCTCTGTAAAAAGAGGTGAGTAGTTGAAACAAAGAGGAAGCAATAACAAGGTCAATAATTATACAAAGAATTAGGAAGAGAAGAGGCTAAGCAAATTCAAGTTTTTAAAGCCTTGAATGGACTCTGCTTACAAATAAATGACATGTCAGACCACAACTTCAGCTCTAATAACTTACTATCTTTGTAGTCTTCAGAGCCTGGCTGATAACACTGATTGCCTTTGTGCTAATTGTTTACAGAAAATAATTCTTTGCTTTATTGTTTGCTGTTGTCCTAGCTTGATGCCTTCCTCATGTACAATTTGTCCAATCACCTGCCAGATGCCATTATGGACCTTAGCACTGCCTGGATGCACAAGATGCCCAGAGTCCATTAAATTCTAAATGGTCATGTAAATTTGACCATCATGGAGCTGCCTTGCAACTTCTACCAAGGCCCCCAAGATAGACCCTTTGAAGGTTTTCCCTGACTGCCACAGACAATACCGACCATAAGCTCAAAGAAATCAGAGTGGTTATCACCCTTTTTTCTGACAGCAACCAAGGACCTCTTCAGAGGTGTGATTGCTGACAGCAGTCAAGGACCTCTTCAGAGGTGTGATTGAGTCAGGAGATAGATTACCTGTAGGCAGATAGAAATGGGAACCTCAGAGAATGAGATCTTATTACTCCAGATTAAAATCCTAGGCTAAAGCCTTTTTCCTTCCTTCCTTCCTTCCTTCCTTCCTTCCTTCCTTCCTTCCTTCCTTCCTTCCTTCCTTCCTTCCTTCCTTCCTTTCTTTCTTTCTTTCTTTCTTTCTTTCTTTCTTTCTTTCTCTGCCTAAATGGAAGACCATAGTCAAACTTGAATGTCCAACTTCTATTTTTGGCATGGACAGCCTACCAAATTCAAGTCCTCTATGCATATTAATTCCCATCATACCTCCTCACATTCCTTTGCCTTGGTTATCTTCTTATATTGACCAGAAGCTTTCCTTTTCCCTCTAACATCCCTATAAGCTCTCCTCCCTGAGGTGTCAACCACTGTGTGAGATGCCTCCAAGCCCCAAATGGCAACCCACCACACTCCCACTAATTTTTTCTTATAAGACCCTGCCTCCAGCTAAAATGAATTGTCTCATATCACTTCCCTGGCTGCCTCAACTGTAATCAGAGAATCTTCTTCCTATGAAAAATTAAGACTTACATCTGTTTACCAAATAATTGGGCAATTTAACCCTTTATTGTTGACATTTCATTACTATTAATAATCTTGTCTTTGTGTTATGTTCTATTTAATGTTAAAATAATCCCATATGTTATTTAAGTATTGCCTTTCAAAGTTAGAGACCACCTATTGTTTTAATTTTATTTTCCTATAATATGTCTCTCCTTATATTCACCTTTACCTGATATTTCCTTTATTATATTAATCATAGTTATTTTGAGATCTTTTTGTGCTAATTCTAATATTTGTATCATATCTGGGTCTGCTTTTATAGAGTACCTTTTTCAGTACTGGTCACTATTCTACATTTTTACATTTCTAATAATTTGTTTCTTCATGTCATTTATTGTTCCTTATATAGTGAGAAGGATCTTGATTATGAAAATTTTCTCTATAGAGTATTTCTTTTGCCTCAGCCTGCATTTAAATTATCAGAGGATCGCCTTAATCATGCTTATCTTTGTTTTTTACATTTTCTAGCCTATACTTCACTTTTACCTTTCCTTGTTTTCCTGATGTAACCAACGTAGTAAAGTATGTTCCTTATTTTTGTGGAATTGTTGTTAGGGACTCCAAAGATAGTCAGGGGTGTTGAAAAAGTGTGTAAACTCTAAATATTTTTGGATCTCAGTGCCTCATCTCCAATGTGTGATCTCTTTAATCTCTGTTCCACTCTTTTTTTAAAAAGTTTTATTTTATTTATTCTTTATTAATTTTATTTTTTACATAAATGGAACACAACTTTTTATTTCTATGGTTGTACATGATATAGAGTCACACTATTTGTGCAATCATACTCATACATAGTGGTAATAATGTCCATCTCATTCTACCATCTTCCCCCACAAGCACTTCCCTCCCTGCCCTTCCCTCCCTGCCTTCTGCTCAACCCAAAGTTCCTCCATTCTTTTCTTGACCCCCACCTATTATGGATCAGCATCAACTTATCAGAGAAAACATTTGATTTTTTTTTTTAGGATTGACTTATTTTGCTTATCATGATATTCTCCAACTGCATCCATTTACCCATAAATGCTATAATTTCATTCTTCTTTAAGACTGAGTAGTATACTTTTGTATATATATGCCACATTTTCTTTATCCGTTTATCTGTTGAAAGGCATCTAGGATGTTTTCACAGTTTAGGCAATGCAAATTGACCTGCTATAAACATTGAGATGGCTGCATCATTATAGTGTGGTGATTGTAAGTCCTTTATGTATAGATAGAGGAGTGGGCTAGATGAGTCAAATGGTGGTTCCGTTCCAGATTTTCTAAGGAATCTCTATACTGCTTTTCAAAGTGGTTATAGCATTTTGCAATCCCACCAGCAATGAATCAGTTACATTTTTCCCCACATCCTCATGAGCACTTATTGTTGCTTGATTTGATAATTGCCATTCTCACTGGAATGAGATGAAATCTTAGAGTAGTTTTGATTTGCATTTCTCTAATTGCTACAGATATTAAACATTTTTTCACGAATTTGTTGATCTTCTATGAATTGTCTGTTCATTTCCTTAGCCCATTTATAGACTAGGGTATTTATTTATTTATTTATTTGGCATTAAGTGTTTTGAGTTCTTTATGTATCCTAGAGATTAGTGCTCTATCTGAGATGGGTGTGGTAAAGGTTTTCAGCCATTCTATAGGCTGTCTCTTCATGTTATTGACTATTTTTGTTTGCTGAGAAGAAGCTTTTTAGTATGAATCCATCACATTTTTTGACTCTTGATTTTACTTCTTGCACTTTGGAGTCTTATTAAGGAAGTCAGGTCCTAAGCCAACATGACGAATATTTGGGCCTGCTTTTTTTTCTACTAGATGCAGAGTCTCTGGGCCTAATTCCTAAGTTCTTGATCCGTTTTGAGTTGAGTTTTGGGCATTGTGAGACATAGAGTTTTAATTTCATTTTGCTGTATATGGATTTCCAGTTTTCCTAGCACCATTTGTTGGAGAGACTATCTTTTCTCCAATGTACGTTTTTGGTACCTTTGTTTAGTATGAGACAATTGCATTTATGTGGGCTTGTCACTGTGTCTTATATTCTGTACCATTGATCTACTTGTCTGTTTTGGGGCCAATACTATACCATTTTTGTTACTATAGCTCTATAATAGAGTTTAATGGCTAAAATTGTGATGCCACCTGCTTCACTCTTCTTGCTAAGAATTGCTTTGGCTATGCTGGGTCTCTTATTTTTCCAAATAAGTTTCATGATTGATTTTCTAGTTCTACAAGGAATGTCATTGGTATTTTTATTGGAGTTGTATTAAATCTGTATGATGTTTTTGGTAGTATGGTCATTTTGACAATATTAATTCTTCCTATCCAAGAGCAAGGGGGATCTTTCCATCTTCTAATGTCTTCTTACATTGCTTTTTTTAGTGTTCTGTAGTTTTCATTCTAGAGGTTTTTCACTTCTTTTGTTAGTTTGATTCCCCAGCATTTTATGTATGTATGTATGTATGTATTTTTGGCATGTGTAAATGGGGTAGACTTTCTAATTTCTCTTTCAGAGGATTCGTCTCTGATGTACAGAAATACATTTGATTTATGGGTGTTGATTTTATATCCTTCTACATTGTTGAATGCATTTATTAGTTCTAGAAGTTTTATGGTAGATTTTTTATACTATAAATATATAATTATACTGTCAACAAATAGTGATAGTTTTAATTCTTTTTTTTTCCTCTTCATATCCCGTTTATTTCTTTCATCTGTCTAATTACTCTGGGTAGAGTTTCCAGAACTATGTTGAATAGAAGTGGTGAAGAGAGCATCCCTGTCTTGTTCCAGTTTTTAGGGGGAATTCTTTAAATTTATCTCCATTTAGAATGATGTTGGCATTGGAACATAAATAGCTTTTACAATGCTGAGATATGTCCCTAGTATCCCTAGTTTTTCTAGTATTTTGAACATGAAGCAGTACTGTTTTTTGTCAAATGCTTTTCCTGCATCTATTGAAATGACCATGTTATTTTTATCTTTAAGTCTATTGATGTGATGAATTACATTTTTTGATTTCTGTATGTTGCACCAACCTTGCATCCCTGGGATGAACCCCATTTAAATAATGGTGCTCTGTCATTTTGATATGTATTTATATTCAATTTGCCAAAATTTTATTGAGAATTTTTGCATCTATGTTCATTAAATATGTTAGTCTGAATTTTAGGAAAAAATTAAAATCAAAGCTGAAATCAATGATATTGAAACAAAAGAAAAAAATTTAAAATTTGACACAATGAAAAGTTGGTTCTTTGAACAAATGAATAAAATTGATAAATCCTTGAACATGCTAATGAAGATAGGGAGAGAGAAAATTCAAATTACTAAAATTTGTGGTGAAAAATGAAATATAACAATGGACACTATTGAAATATAGAAGGTAATTGTAACTATTTTAAAATTCATATTCCAATAAAATAGAAAATCTTGAAGAAATTGGCAAATTTCTAGAGTCATTTCATCTACCCAACCTCAATCAGGAAGATATACACAATCTAACCTGACCAATTTCAAACAGTAAAATAGAAGATGCCATCAAAACCCAACCAACAAAGAGAAGCCCGGGACTAGATGGATTTACAGCCACATTCTACAAGACCTTCCAAGAAGAAGTAATATCAATACTCCTCAAATTATTCTATGAAATAGAAAAGGAGGGAATCCTTCCAAACTCTATGAGGCCAATATTACTCTGATATCAAAATCTGCTCTACTCTTCATTCTGTCAGTGTCTGTTCTCTGCAGAACCTCCAAGAGCCTTACTCAAACTTGTATATGTTGTTTCCCAAGGTTTTTAGCCAAATATTTATGCAGAGAACTGTACCTTCTTCTTTGTGGCTCTCTCTCATCTTTTCTACCCTTCCCTCTAAACCTCAACCATTTTGGTAGACCCAAAATTTAATTTATCTCGATATCTTCTTTCTACTAAACAATGTTGTTATCTCTTTGGGTTCTATTTGGCTATGCCATATTTTGGAAAATATTTCAGAAAAAAATACAAGGGTGCATGTGTCTCTTAACTCAGATGCTTTATTTTTTTTCAAGGAATAAAAGTTATTTTTGGATATATACACACACACACACACATATGCAAATATATATATATATATAGTGATGATATAACAAACTTCTACAAACTGGACGGATTAAACTACAGAAATTTATTTTCTCAGAGATTCTGTAGCTAAAAATCTGAAATCAAGATGTAGGCATAGCCATGCTCCCTCTGAAGAATCTAACGAAGAATCTTTCCTTGTTTCTTCCTAGCTTCTCTTTCTAGCTTCAGTGCTGGAAATCCTTGGCATTCTTTGAATTATAACTGCATTACTTCAATTTCTTCCTCTTTCTCCTTCTGGTCATCTTCCCTCTGTGTGCATCTGTGCATGTGTGTCTCTCCATTTGGGGATCCATTCTTTTATTTAGAAACAACCTTAATCCATTATTAATTTGTCTTAATTTGATTACATATGTGAATTTCATATTGTCAAGTAAAGTCACAATCACATATACTGGGATTTTATATTTGAACATGTCTTTTTCAGGGACACAGTTCAACCTACTACAATGTGTATATATGTTTTTATTATACATGTGTACAAATTCATGTTGTTGTTTTTTTATTTTATTGTTGGTTGTTCAAAACATTACATAGTTCTTAATATACCATATTTCACAGATTGATTCAAGTGGGTTATGAACTCCCATTTTTACCCCGTATAATTTGTTTATATTAAAAGTATAACCCCATGCCAGATCAAATGTAAAGAATTTATCTGTTAGTTCAAATGCCAGGCTTATATATGATTTATTTTTATTTCCGATTTTGTTTCATCTAGGTTATTTTTCATCAGTAATTACCTCTATTTTTAAATTGGATTCTGCTTATTGTACATAAAATATCTGTGTAGACTCCTTATGATTTAATATTTAACTGGAGATGGTGTAATGATTTACATATTAGGTATCCCCTAAAAGATCAGGTGAGACAATGCAAGAAGGTTTAGAGGATAAATGATTGAATTATGTCCTTAACCTAATCAGTGAATTGATCTGTAAGGGGTTTAACTGAGTGGTAACTGGAGGCAGGTGGGTGTGGCTGGAGGATCTGAGTCACTGGGGGTGTGACTTTGGGGTATACATTTTGTTATCTGACCATTGGAATCTCTCTCTGCTTCTTGATCATCATGTGAGCTGCTTTCCTTCACTACACTTTTCTATCATGATGTTCAGCTTCACCTTTAGCCCTGAGGAATGGGCTCTGCTGTCTATGGACTGAGACCTGTGAAACCATGAGCCCCCAAATAAACTTTTCTTCCTTTAAAGTTTTTCTTATGAGCTCTTTTAGTCACAGCAGTGAAAAAGCTGACTAAAACATGGTTTAACATTTTAATGGCTAGGCTTATATTAGAATAAGAGTTTATCACTTTAATCAAATCAGAAACAAAATTGGGTTGAGGCTGAACTGCCATTATGGTAGATTGTGTATACCTTACATTTATTCCTGTTGTGAGGATGTTTCTATCCAGGGCTTTTGACTGAAAATCCACAAGGATATTATTTTGTCAGCACCTGCAATTTGTGAGAATTTTCACTTTGGTTTTCAAAGTTATTTGTTTTTATTTTTATTTTTTATATTCATTTTATTTATTTTTAAATTTTATTTGAAGGTCATCTCATTTTAGCTTTATAATTGAACAGATGTTTCCAGGATGATAATGGTTGTGTTTGAAGTACCTCAAGTCTCCAATTTTGCCATAAAAGTGGCAAAATAAATACCAAAATATCTGCTGGTTTTTCTATCTTTCAACAATGACCCTCTACCAGAGTAAAGAGTGTGTCTTCAGTATTTTTACCATGCTATAAATAGTAAATTATCCTAAAGTAAAACAGATTCCATGGGTTTTATTTTTATCTATTGTATTTTTAGGATTTCTATCTAGGTAGTTTTTTTCCAGGCAATAGGAATTAGAAAAGTTTCCACTTTATTTTTTATGGGATTTGGCTTATTTTTAAAATCTCCTATCCTGTTTGGATTCAGAATAAAAAATAACTTGTGTGTATATTTAAGACCATAAAGTCTCCAATTTTATTACTTCAACTCCATGGAAATATCATAGAGCCTGGGGTATTTGTTGTTATAAGCAATAACCCTCTGTTTAAGCCAATTAGATTTTTAATTCTGTCCTATCTGAGAATTTTCTAATTCTGGCAAGGAAGAGGTAACAGAAGATATTTAGTTCCCTTCTAAAAGATTTTATTCTTTATGGGATGTTGTTCATTGCCTCTGCATCTCTCTGATGCCTTAAAATTTTAATTTTTCTTTTTTATCCTAGCAAGATTATTGACAAAATACAAACTACTATATCCTATCTGAAAGAATAAAACATGTTAATATCATATATATATATACATATGTATATATATGTGTATATATATATATATATATATGATATCTATTTCTATAATGCTTTTGTAGATATTGAGATTCTGTAATTTAGAAAGATGTCACATGTTTATTTGTTTCATATAATCTTAGATTTTTTTATCATCTTATTTTTTCCGTAACTCACCTTCATGGAAATTAGATGGTAGCCATCTAACAGTTATTCAAAATTGATCATTCTGTGATTTTTATGTCAATATATGTATTTGAGAACCTATATTCTACTGTTTTAACACTTGTATACTCATTGCTGATGTAATATTGATTGTTGCTTCTTTAAAGCTAAATGCGTCAGATTTGATATTTTCTATTCAAACACACTTGTTTCCTGAATTTTTCCAATAATTCATGAATGTGTCTATACCAAGCCAACACCCATTCTTCCTTTCAAATTGTTTACATATTCTTCCCTAAACACTTCAGATATACATGGTACACACTTATTTTTACTTTGCCTTGCCCATGTATATTTCTTCTTTTATCAAAACATGGGACAACAACTTTTTCATGTGTTATATTTCACTTACAAGCCCCTTCATGTTACAATAATCATCACTCCTTTATTCTTATAAATCTCTACTCAGACCCCCAATTCAATTGATATATGTTGAAGGTAGGACATTGAACATTATATTTTATACAAAGACAACTAAATCAGTTTCTGACATTAAGAACATTATAAATTAGCATAGATAATATGCAAATAAAAATAACAATAAAGAATCAGGTGAGGGATTGACAAGATAGCACACACCTATAATCCTACAGAGGCTGAGACAGGAGGATCAAAAGTTTCAGGTCAGTCTCAGCAATTTAGCAAGGCCTGAAGCACCTTAATGGGACCCTGTCTCAAAAATTTTTTTTAAAAAATAATAATGCTTGGAGATGTAGCTTAGTGATTGAGCATCACTGAGCTCAATCCCCATGACAATAAATAAATAAATAAATAAATAAATAAATAAAGCAAGGCATGTAGCAACAACAATAACAACAGAAGACATGTGGTTTTAAGCATAATTATAAGGAGGTGGAAACCACATTAGATTTGGTAGTAATAAGATACTGTATGAAAGTATTATTTTGGATGGACCTTGAAAAATATAAAATCTTGCTGGCAGACATGAGTAAAATGAGACCATTTCAAATTATTTTTATATTTTTATTATATCTGCCTGCAGCTTGCTATTCCCTCTTTTCATTGACTAGTTTGAAAGGTCTCAGATCTTCAGATCATTTTGATTGAACATGTTAAAGTTCAGGGGTGGTTTCAGAGAACATTGAATTTAGTGAAATTTAAATAGCATATAGATGTTATATATAAGTTTGAAAAGGATATCCAAAATTTCTCGAACACCTATTATGTCTTAAACATCTCATGATTTTTCATATTTTCCTATCCCCAGTCTTGTAAGACAACACTATTATTAGTATTTTTAAGTAGAAAGAAAATTAAGACTCAGTGGATTTCAGAAATATGTTAAAAATACTCTACTGATGTCAGGGTTGCAATTTTACTGCATCTACTTTTGGCTAAGCACATCCACTTTGGCCATATGAGACTGTCTCCTTACTACACTATGGTACA
The DNA here is from genome assembly GCF_964194105.1 of Spermophilus citellus. Classification (NCBI taxonomy): domain Eukaryota; kingdom Metazoa; phylum Chordata; class Mammalia; order Rodentia; family Sciuridae; genus Spermophilus; species Spermophilus citellus. The sequence continues at coordinate 79,498,634 of NC_138183.1, forward strand.
TAAGTCTTGAAACAATGGTTTGAGTTATATTGTATAGCAAGTTAAATGTCAATCTTTTAGAAGTCAAAGCCATAATAGAAGTTTAAATGAAGTGATATGACGATTCAGCAGATTGGCATTTCAAACTAGTCAACAAAAAGTGATGAAAAAGCAACTGTAGAATATAGTCAGTAAAGATACAAAAACCCTTAAAGCTATCATAGTTAGTACAGTCTTCTGAAAAAAAAAAAACAGAAAAAATATAGTCCTAGAAATACATAATCAAACTGTGTTCTCCAACAAAATATAGGTAAAACTCGCTTTGGAAATTATTGTGACTCATTTTCTGAATACAATTAATATAATTTCTATCTGATAATAAAATCACCCCCTTGATTTATAATTTTGTTGCTTATCATATGCATTTATGTTATGTAAGTAATCATACCTCTTGTTGAAAAGAATATATACACAAAGAGCAATTATAATAATCTGAATTTACAACACCCAGGATAAATAATAATTACTCACAATTTTGTGCATATTCTTTCAGATATAAAATGCAAAAATAAGTGTTTTCTATACTTTCACAGACATGAAAAACAGTATTTTTTTTATAATTCCACATGAATCTTATATCCAGCAAAAGTAAGCTTTAGATATGATGATGAAGTAAAAACCTTCCATGAAAAACAAAGGTTAAAAAGCTTTACAATTAGAAAGCCTGCACTAGAGAACAGCCTTGGCAAAATATTCCAGGAAGAGGAAATGAAAATCAGCAAAGGAGGAATGATACTAAAGGAAAAGTCAATCAAAGGACAAACCAAGTAAAGTTAAAAATGAAAAAAATAAACCAAAATGACCAGGAATACAAACCATGTCTCGATAATAACCCTGAATTTTAATGGCCTAAGGTCATTAATCCAGACATAGATTGGCAGACTAGATTTAAAAAAGACCCAACAACATGCTGCCTTCTAGAGACTCACCTCATAGGAAAAGACATCCACAGACTGAAGGTGAAAGGATGGGGAAAAAAAAAAAACAAGATATCACTCACATGGACTGTATTTTAAATAAGCAGGGGTTTCCTTCCTCATATCAGATAAATTAGACTTAAAGCCAAAGATAGTCAGAAAGGATAAAGAAGGACATTTTATAGTGCTTACAGAAACCATACATCAGAAAGACACAACAATTTTAAATATATATGCCCCAAATAATGGAGCATCTACGTTCATCAAACAAACTCTTCTCAAGTTCAAGAGTCAAATAGACCACAGCACAATAATTCTGGTGACTTTAACACACCTCTTTCACCACTGGATAGATCTTTCTAATGAAAGCTGAACAAAGTAACTATAGAACTCAATAATGCAATCAATAACTTAGACTTAACTGATATATACAGAATATTTCATCCTTCAATGAGTGAATACACTTTCTTCTCAGCAGCACATGGATTCTTCACTAAAATAGACCACATATTATGTCACAAAACAACTCTTAGCAAATACATAAAAATAGAAGCTCTATCCTGCATCCTATCAGATCCTAATGGAATGAAATTAGAAATCTATGATGAAATAAAAAAAAAATTAGAAGCTACTCCAACACCTGGAGACTAAATAATATGCTACTGAATGAACAATGGGTTGAAAAAGACAGCAGAGTGAAGATTAAATAATTCTTAGAGTTAAATGAGAACATTGATACAACATATCAAAAGTTCTGGGACACTACAAAGGCAGTACCAAGAGGGAAATTCATTGCATAGAGCTCATTCATTAAAAGACTAAAATGTCAAAAAATCAATGACCTAATTTTACATCTCAAAGCCTTATGAAAAGAGCAAATTCACACCAAAAATAGAAGACATGAAATGATTAAAATCAGAGCTGAAATCAATGAAATTGAAACAAAAGAAACAATTGAAAAAATTGACAAAACAAAAGTTGGTTCTTTGAAAAAATAAATGAAACTGATAAATTCTTAGCCATGTTAATGAAGGAGAGAGAAAACTCAAGTTACTAAAATTCATGATGAAAAAAAGAAATATCACAATGGATACTATATGGAAGATAATTAGAAACTATTTTGAAAATTTATACTCCAATAAAATAGAAAATCTCAAAGACATCAATGAATTTCTAGAGTCATATGATCTATCCAAACTGAATCAGGAGAATATACATGATATCAAAAAATCCAAGTTTTGGGGCTGGGGATGTGGCTCAAGAGGTAGCGCGTTCACCTGGCATGTGTTCGGCCCAGGTTCGATCCTCAGCACCACATACAAACAAAGATGTTGTGCCCGCCAATAACTAAAAAATAAATATTAAAAATTCTCTCTCTCTCTCTACCTCTCTCTTTGAAAAAAAAATCCAAGTTTTTTGAGGAATCTCCATGTTGCTTTGTAGATTGCTTGCACCAATTTGCAGTTCCACAAGCTATGTAAGAGTTTAACTTTTTCTCCACATCCTTGCCAACACTAGCAATGAAATAGAAGATTTCATCAAAAGTCTGACCCATGATGGGGGGAGGGGAAGGGGAGAATAGAGGAACTTTGGATTGAGCAGAGGGGGAGCAGGAAGTGGGGTGAGGACAGGGAGTGGGGGGGAAGATGGTGAAATGAGAAGGCATTATTACCCTATGTACAGGTATGATTGCATGAATAGTGTGATTCTACATCATGTACAATCAGAGAAATGAAAAGTTGTATTTCATTTGTATTAAAAATAAAATAAAATAATAAGTTCTAAAAATAAATACAGAATAATACCACATGCTATTTAATAATTCAAAATTTTTATACTGAAATTTTCAACTACATGTGAAAGTAAATATTATAGTAACATGTAGTCTCTTTAATTTTTAATTGCAGTGCTTACACATTTTGAGTTAATGTAGATTTCAATATGGTTAGGTTTCAATCTTTAAAAAATTTTTTTTAGTTGTAGATGGACACAACACCTTTTATTTTTATTTATTTATTTTTATGTGGTGCTGAGGATCAAACCCAGGGCTTCACATTTGCCAGGCGAGTAGCCCTACCACTGACCCACAGCCTCAACCCAGGTTTCAATATTTTTATCTAGAACTATTTTCTTATCTTTTGATTCTACCCATATTTCCCCCAAATCTCTTGGTTTTACTGAATATTTTCAGTATTTTCTCTTATCTCATTTATTGGCTTATTAGCTACGTTTTGAGTTTACTTCAATATATGATTTATCTTGTCTTCTTTTTGTTTTCTATAAGTATTATTATCTTTTGCTTGTTGGAAAAACCAAACTATTCCTGTAGAATTTCCATATTCAAAATTTTGCTGAATGAATACTTGTAGGAAATCTCAATTTATTCTTCCATATATATTCATTGAGTTCAGTGCTAACATCATTGTATACCCATTATAAAATTTTCCCTCACCTTTTGATATAATTATTTTTGTAACAGCTAGAGACATTTATTTAGATTATCTACTTAACAGAGTTTTCCCATCAAAATTATTTAGTTACCTTGATGTAGTCTTTGTAAAGGAAAAACAGAACATAGTTTTGTTTCTTTTATTTGATAATAAAAAGTTGATTTCCTCACATTACTCACACATTGCCAAAATGTTATTTAGGGTGAATATCATTTTTAAATCATTATTTAATAAGTGCTTTAAATTTAAAATTGTACCAATTTTGGTCAGCTCTGCAATTTGCTTCCTGGGTTCTTTTGGTGAGACTCCAATAATATTTTGATAGCATCCAAGTTTTCTTATATGAAAAGATTTACCAGGAACACGTTTCCATTTTCTACACTAAATCTGGAATCAGTTATTCCTTTAAAAAGCCATGGTTCTGTTTAATTGAAAATGATATTAAGCAACCACAATCTTTGAGCAAAGAACATATATGGTGGCATTAATTATTTTCCAGGCCTATTTATTAAACAGAGATATGATAAAATATTTAAAGATAAAATATATTTGAGGTTTATAATATTTCAGATCAAATTTAGGATTATATGATTTTGAAGTCCTTGCTTTTATATTTATAGATATTTTCTTTTATGCTGAAAACATTTTCCCAATGACATTAACATAATTAATTATTTGCATTCTCCTTCTATATTTTGTACTCACAAGATTACTTACTATAATCTATATTATATACAAGAATTTATACATAATAGTTTCAAAGTAAAACTAACAATATTACTAAAAACAATTAAAATTTCCTTGCAGTTTTTTTTTAAAATTAGGACTATTTCATTAGATATGTTCAGCCAAATTTGGTATATTTAAAGCACTTGAATGAGTAATTATAACTGATACAAAGTTTTTGCTTTTCATTTTTTTCTTCAATTTTAGGTATGAACCCAGTCATATTGATTTAAATGTGTTTCAGTATTATATAAAATATTTACATGGCTGAATGTTATTGTTACACAGAGCAATGCATTCAGGAAAGATTATCTAATACTGTATCTGGTTGATCAAACTATTTATCTTTCTCTAAAATATATACATATATACATATATAAACATGTATATATGTATATATTTGCATTTAGCTATATTTGTATATAGGTATTTCCCTTATACATTTTTATATATCTTTTTCTGTTTACATGTGTTTATATCTGATATTTTATATAAATACTAGTATTCTATGAGTACTATATTTTTTGAGCTGCACTCTTTTTTTAATTGCTGATGAATGATTTTATTGAAAGTAATCTAAATGTTTTAAATTATAATTTTCTGTGACAGTTGATAAATCCCAATTTTCATGCTTTATATAAGTAGAAATTTAAACTTTTTCTAGGATTACAAAACCAATACCCAGTGAACACACTCTGTTCTAATATAGGACTTTACATCAACTAGTAATAACTTTGCTGGTGTCATTCAGAGTTCTTTTACATTATCTACTTTTCACATTTTTATTGGTGCATTATAGTTGTACATAGTAATGGGATTTGCTGTTACATATTTGTAACAGCATATTTGTATGTTATATGTTTGTAGTATTACATATTTGTACTATTGTATTAATTGGTTTGCTTTATCACTTCTTTTTAGTTATACATAACAGAGTATATTTTAGTATATTTATATAAACATGAAGTATGTCTTATTCTAATAGGAGCCCAGTCTTGTGGATGTACATGATGTGGAGATTCACTCTGGTAACATTCATTGTAGGTCATGCAACATGTAGGGCATGTTGCATCAGAAAGGAGGAAACCTAACTTGCTGGCTGCTACCCGCTTCCCAGTCCTGGGGCCACATGTGGATAAGATAGCACCTGGCGATCAGCCAGAAGGCATTGCCTGGGATGTGATGAAAATCGTACCACCTCTAGGATAGGTTCAGAACCCCTCTGCCCTCACGGACATTACTGCCTGTAGGATGGGTGTAGATGTAAATTCTCCCCACCCTGCTGACCTTTATCCTGATTGGCTCCTGTACATTATATTAGCTGTGTATGTTTTTCTCATTAAACGAGGTCCTGTTTTGAAAGTTCTCCCTGATGCATCTGATTGTTCTCCAGCGTGGCAGGGCTGGGTGCAGGCGGTCAGTCGGCCTTTTCCTTTCTTGGCTTGTCCTTGTCAGGGTGTGCTCTCGCAATCTCTCCCACAGGTCAGGAGGGAACGGGGAGCTAAAACCCCTGACAATTTATGTATGTACATACACAAATTATATCAGATTCATTCCACCGTCTTTCCTATTTGAGCTACACTCTTGATAATTTTTTGAAACTACTATCATTTAAATGAATTCTCTTCATCTGTCTAATCTGCTTTTTAATTTTTTTATTTGTTTTAATTAGTTACACATGACAGTACAATGACCTTGACATATCATATATTTAAATCAGATGGGGTATAATTTCTCATTTTTCTGAGTGTACAGACTGCAGAATCACATTGGTCATGTATTCACATATATACACACAGCAGTAATAATGTCTATATCATTCTACTATCCTTCCTTTCCCCCATCCCCTCCCCTCCTCTCCCATCACTTCTCTACCCAATCTAATGTTACATTATTCTTTTTTTCTCATTTCTTCATACATGTATTTTCTATAACAATGAGGGACTCCTTCCATCTTCCATGCAATTCCCCTTCTCCCTCCCTTTCCCTCCCACTTCTCTTCCCTATCTAGAGGTAATCTTCTTCCCCCTACCCCATTTTGAGTCATCCCCTTATATCAGAGAAGGCATTCAGCATTTGTTTTTGGGGGGATTGGCTAACTTCACTTAGCATAATATACTCTAATGCCATCAATTTCCCTGCAAATGCCATGATCTTGTTATTTTTTAGTGCTGAGTAATATTCCATTGTGTATAAATGCCACATTTTTATCCATTCATCCATTGAAGGGCATCTAGGTTGGCTCCACAGTCTAGCTATTGTGAGTTGTGCTGCTATAAACATTAATGTGGCTGTGTCCCTGTAGTATGCAGTTTTTATGTCCTTTTGGTATAGACCGAGAAGAGGGATAGCTGCGTCAAATGATGGTTCCATTCCCAGCTTTCCAAAGAATCTCCATACTGCTTTCCAAATAGGCTGTAATAATTTGCAGTCCCACCAGCAATGTATGAGTGTACCTTTTTCCCCACATCCTCGCCAGCACTTGTTGTTGTTTGACTTCATAATGGCTGCCATTCTTACTGGAGTGAGATGGTATCTTAGAGTAGTTTTAATTTGCATTTCTCTGATTGCTAGAGATGGTGAGCATTTTTTCATGTATTTGTTGATTGATTGTATATCCTCTTCTGAGAAGTGTCTTTTCAGGACTTTGGCCCATTTGTTGATTGGGTTATTTGCTTTTTTGCTGTTTAGCTTTTTGAGTTCTTTGTGTACCATAGAGATTAGAGCTCTATCTGATGTGTGAGGGGTAAAAATTTGTTCCCAGGATGTAGGCTCCCTATTCACCCCACATATTATTTCTCTTGCTGAGAAAAAAAAAACTTTTTAGTTTCAATTCATTCCATTTGATGATTCTTGGTTTTAATTCTTATGCTATAGGTGTCTTATTAAGGAAATTGGGGCCTAACCCCAGGTGATGGAAATTAGGGCCAACTTTTTCTTCTATTAGATGCAGAGTCTCTGGTTTGATTCCTAGATCCTTGATCCATTCTGAGTTAACTTTTGTGCATGGTGAGAGATAGGGATTCAATTTCATTTTTTGCATATGAATTTCCAGTTTTTCCAGCACCGTTGTTGAAGATGCTATCCTTTCTCCATTGCATGCTTTTAGCACCCTTGTCTAATATAAGGTAGTTGTAATTTTGTAGGTTAATCTCTGTGTCCTCTATTCTGTACCATTAGTATACAAGCCTGTTTTGGTGCAAGTTCCATGCTGTTTTTGTTACTATTGCTCTGTAGTATAGTTTAAGATCTGGTATAGCAATACCACCTGTTTCACTCTTCCTGCTTAGAATTTCTTTAGCTATTCTGGGTCTCTTATTTTTCCAGATGAATTTCATAATTGCTTTTACTATTTCTGTGAGGAAAGCCATTGGGATTTTGATCAGAATCACATTGAATCTGTAAAGTACTTTTGATAATATGGCCATTTTAATGATATTAATTCTGCCTATCCATGAGCAAGGTAGATCTTTCCATCTTCAAAGGTCTTCTTCTATTTTTTTTTATTTAGGGTTCTATAGTTTTCATTGTATAGATCTTTCACCTCTTTCGTTAAGTTGATTCTGAAGTATTTTTTTGAGGATATTATGAATGGGTTAGTTTTCCTCATTACCATTTCAGAGGATTTGTCACTGATATACAGGAATGCCTTTGATTTATGGGTGTTGATTTTATATCCTGCCACTTTGCTGAATTCATTTACTAATTTTAGAAGTTTCTTGGTAGAGCTTTTTGGGTTTTCTGGTTATAGAATCATATCAGCAAATAGTGCTAGTTTAAGTTCTTCTTTTCTTATTTTTATGCATTTAATTTCTTTCATCTGTCTAATTGCTCTGGCCAGTATTTCGATAACTATATTGAATAGAAGTGGTGATAGAGGGCATCCCTGTCTTGTTCCAGATTTTAGAGGGAATGCCTTCAGTTTTTCTCCATTTAGAATGATGCTGGCCTGAGAGAGCTTTTACAATGTTGAGGTAAGTTCCTGTTATCCCTAGTTTTTTTAGTGTTTTGAACATAAAGGGGTGCTGTATTTTGTCAAATGTTTTTTTCTGCATCTATCGAGATGATCATATGGTTCTTATCTTTAAGTCTATTGATGTGGTGAATTACATTTTTTGATTTCCCTATGTTAAACCAACCTTGCATACCTGGGATGAATCCCACTTGATCATGGTGCACGATCTTTTTGATATGTTTTGTATCCAATTTGCCAGAATTTTATTGAGGATTTTTGCATCTATATTCAGTAGAGATATTGGTCTGAAGTTTTTTTTCTTTGAAGTGTCTTTGTCTGTTTTGGAATCAGGGTGATAATGGCCTCAGACAATGAATTTGGAAGTACCTCCTCTTTTTCTATTTCCTGAAATAGATTGAAGAGTATTGGTATTAGTTCTTCTTTAAAGGTATTGTAAAATTCTGCTGTATATCCATTCAGTCCTGGGATTTTCTTGGTTGTTAATCTTTTGATAGCTTATTCTATTTCCTCACTTGATATTGGTCTGTTTAAGTTGTGTGTATCCTCCTGACTCAATCTGGGCAGATCATATGACTTAAGAAATTTATCGATGCCTTCACTATCTTCTATTTCATTGGAGTATAACATTTCAAAATAATTTCTAATTATCTTCTGTATCTCAGTAGCATCTGTTGCAATATTGCGTTTTTAATCTCGTATGCTAGTAAATAACGTTCTCTCTCTTCTTCTCTACATTATCATGACTAAGCGTCTGTCAATCTTATTTATTTTTTCAAAGAACCAACTTTTAGCTTTATCAATTTTTTTTAAAGAGAGAGTGAGAGAGAGAGAGAGGGAGAGAGAGAGAGAGAATTTTAATATTTATTTTTTAGTTATCGGCGGACACATCATCTTTGTATGTGGTGCTGAGGATCGAACCTGGGCCGCACGCATGCCAGGCAAGCGCACTACTGCTTGAGCCACATCCCCAGCCCAGTTTTATCAATTTTTTCAAATTGTTTATTTTATTTCAATTTCATTGATTTCAGCTCCGACTTTAATTATTTCTTGCCTTCTACTGCATTTACTGTTGACTTGCTCTTCTTTTTCTAGGGCTTTGAGATGTAGTGTGAGATCCTTTTTTTTCTTGACTTTTCTTCTTTTGAGGAATGAGCTCTATGCAATAAATTTTCCACTTAGTACTGCTTTCATAGTGTTTCAGAGATTTCAATATGTTGTGTCTGTGTTTTCATTTATCTCTAAGAATTTTTTAATTTCTTCCTTGATGTTTTCTGTAACCCATTGTTCATTTAGTAGCATATTGTTCATTCTCCATGTGATGTATGCATTTTTCTTCCTTATTTTATCATTGATTTCCAATTTCATTCCCTTATGATCAGATAAAATGCATGGTATTATCTCTACTCCCTTATGTTTGCTAAGAGTGGACCTATGGCATAATATATGGTCTAATTTTGAGAAGGATCTATGTTCAGGTGAGAAAAAAAAGTATATCCACTTGATGTTGGTTGATATATTCTATATATGTCAATTAAGTCTAAGTTATTAATTGTATTATTTAATTCTATATTTTCTTTATTCAACTTTTGTTTGGAAGATCTGTCCAGTGGTGAGAGAGGTGTGTTAAAATCACCCATGATTATTGTGTTGTGGTCTACTTGACTCTTGAACTTGAGAAGAGTTTGTTTGATGAACATAGCTGCACCATTGTTTGGGGCATATATATTAATAATTGTTATGTCTTGTTGGTGAATGGTTCCCTTTAGCAGAATGTAGTGTGCTTTTTATCCCTTTTGATTAACTTTGACTTGAAGTTTATTTTATTTGATATTAGTATCAACACCCCTGCTTGCTTACGAGGTCCATGTGAGTGGTATGACTTTTCCCAACCTTTCACCTTCAGTCTATGTATGTCTTTTCTTATCAGATGAGTCTCCTGTAGGCAGCATATTGTTGGATCTTTTTTTTCAATCCAGTCTACTAGCCTATGTCTTTTGATTGGTGAGTGAAAGCCATTAACATTTAGGGTTACTATTGAGTTATGTTTTGTACTTCCAGACATGTTTGTTTATTTTTGTTATCTAACTTGATTTGTTTTTTCTTTGATTAGTTTTTCCCTTTATTGTACTACCTCCCAGTGTTGATTTTTGTAGTTATTTTTCATTTCCTCTTTTTGTAATGTTTTGCCAAGAATGATTTGAAGTGCCGGTTTTCTAGCTGCAAATTATTTTAACTTTCGTTTATCATGGAACGTTTTTATTTCATCATCAAACCTGAAGCTTAATTTTGCTGGATATAAGATTCTTGGTTGGAACTCATTATCTTTCATTGTTTGAAATACGTTGTTTCCAGGATCTTCTAGCTTTCAGAGTCTGTGTTGAAAAATCAGCTGTTAACATAATTGGTTTACCCCTAAATGTAATCTGCTTCCTTTCTCTTGTGGCTTTTAAAATTCTCTCCTTGTTCTGTATGTTGGGCATTTTCATTATAATGTGTCTTGGTGTGGGTCTCTTGTGGTTTTGTACATTCGGTGTGCTGTAGGCCTCTGGGATTTGGGTTTCTGTTTCATTCTTCATGTCTGGAAAGTTTTCTAAAATTATTTCATTGAACAGATTGCTCATTTCTTTGGTTTAGACCCTTATACCTTCCTCTATCCAAATAACTCTTAAATTTGGTCTTTTTATGTTATCCCAAATTTCTTGGATGTTTTTTCTTATCAGCCTTTCTGAGCTGTCTAGACTCTTTTCGAGATGATATACTTTGTCTTTGTTGTCTGATGTTCTGACTTCTATTTGCTCTACTCTGATGATGATATTCTCATTTGAGTTTTAAATTTGATTTATAATTTCCTTCATTTCCAGGATTTCTTTTTCTTTCTTTTCTTTCTTTCTTTCTTTCTTTCTTTCTTTTTTTTTTTTTTTTGTATAACCTCTATCTCCCTGTAGAGTTAATCTTTTCCTTCTTGGATTTGTTTATGTAATTCATTGTCAAAGTGATCTTTCATTGTCTGCATTTGCTGTATAACATCTTCCTTGAGACTCTAGATCATGTATATCTTGAAATCTTTATCTGACATTCTTTCTGCTGTAGCTATTAGCTCCTCTATTGTTGAGTTATCCTACACTGTTTGTGTTCCTTTTTTTTCCTTGTTTATTCATATTGCCTACGTTTCTTTCCAGGTCTGTGTGACTGTTGTATGGTTATTTTTCTCCTGTAGATTTGTATTGCTTTTGTATAGGTCTGAGATCTCTCCTTTGTGATAGGAGAAAATGTCTAGAGATGTTGGATTCAATTGTAATGTAAAATAAATTCATTAGCTTCATGTGCAGAGGGGGAATTGGAAACCGGCAACCTATTCTGTCTTATTCCCACCGAGAGCTGGTGAAAAATGTTTTGGGTTATCACAGCTGGGGAGGGGGAGTTGGAGTTCAGGCACCTTTTCAGTTTCAATTGGCTCTGATATTCATGCCCACTGAGAGCTGGTGAGAATGTTTTTGAGTTATCGCAGTCGCGTAGAGGGGGCTGGGAATCACACACCTGTTCCGATGCCAATCTCGCTGCTTCTTACATCCGGCCCAAAGCTGATGAGGTAAATTTTCCAAGATGGTGACTGCTCGTTTCCAAGCTGGGGTATCTGGTGAGGAGGAGGGAGCTGGGCTGTTTCTCCAATAAGTCCAGACTTCTGGCCTAGGTCCAGTGCCCTGCGGAGACACGGGTGCAGTCTGGCGCGCTCTAATCTTAAAGGATCTGTAATTCTGTGTCTCTGCCCTGCCATGACTCTGGAGTGCTTAGCTCTGCCCATCTACGGCATGTTCCTGGGCTGCACTGCTGGCCAGGTTCCGCGCATGGAGCGCCTCAGATTTTCTCATGTTCTGGACTGCGCTTGTAATCAACCACTGTTCATATTCCTATCACAGGCTCCATGAAGCTTAAATTCATGAATGGGGGATCCTATGAGGGAGAGAGTCTGACCAATCACTGGGAGTCACGCCAGCAATGAGTTTTCCTCTACTCTGCCATCTTGGAACCTAGGTACTATATTTTACCTTGCCTTGTTATTTAAAAAGTTTTGAGACTATTGAGGATAGTTACAATCATTCATTGTTTAGGTAACAAAATATTTGTGATGGGAAAGCTCTGTTAAGTAATTAATCTAAATAAATGTCTCTAGCTGTTTCTAAAATAATTAAATCGAAAGGTAAGGGAAAACTTTATAATGGGTATACAATGATGTTAGCACTAAACTCAATTGATTATAACATGTATGGGTATCTTATTTGCTTTTATTCATATATGAGGATTTTATCCTGTAGACTATCATAACTTTGTAATCCTGTTTTAAATATTGCATTTTACACCTTGTATGTCAGTAAGCATAATTTACTATCAATACATAGTATTCTTTTATGTGATAGGACAGAATTTATTTAACAAATTTCATTTTATTGGACATTTAAGTTTCTTTATAACTTTGTATTACTATGAAAATACTAACATGAACATACATGAACACATATCTTTGAGCAATTTCTTAGACCCATGATGCTAGACCAAAATTGGATTGATGACTCAAATTTCACCCAAGAATGTGTCTGTTTATATTCGTATAAACTTTGTATGACAATAACTATTTCTCATGCAAACATTGTGTAGTAAATTCATTTTTTAACTTTTCATTTCTGATAGATAATTGTATTAGATACCTGATAGAAAATAATATCATATATTAAGCTTGTCTTTTATTATAGTTACTGAGCTTAAACATTTTCTTCATATTTTTTTTCTAAACAGCATGTTTTTCAGTTTTTAAATAATTTGTTGGAGTCTGTATGTCACTTTTAGGGATCTAAATCTTTGCTATTGTTTTTGTAGATTACTTTAGGTATTATCTTACTTTATTATTTCTGCTGTTTTACATTTTTTGATTGTTGTAGCTTTCTATATATTTAATAAAGAAATCCCTGTTCCATGTTCTCAGTTTTATCCACTTTTTGCTATTCTCACGTGTTTGTTCTTACAGATGAAGTTTAGAATCATTTTATTAATCATCAAATATTTTGTCTTTCTGTTAAAAAAACTCGTTGCCTTAAATCTGTACTATTTCAATGAGCATTAACATAATTATAATATTGAATATTTTCATTCATTTGCCTTCTTTCTAAAAATACAGGAACTGGAGGTTAATGTCGGTAGTTTGTATTAAGAATAAATGAAATGAGGCTTGGCTAGGGACTTTTTGTCAGTGAATTTCGGTTGAATATTTTTAAAGAGCTGTGTGAGATAATGGAGTGTGGGTGGAAGTGCAGCTGCATAATAATGTAGGAGAAGAATGAAATTAGAGCCCATTAAGGCTGGGAACACTCAGGTGTCCATGGACCACACAGATTTTAGAACAGATATCAAATGAAATAAGAAATCAGAGGAAATCCTATCCTCCTGTTCTTAGCAGGATGTTGAATTATGTCATATGTTTCTTAAACATGTTTGAAATCTGTTATTGGATCCTCTTTTTTTTACTTACAAATGCATGACCATTCTTCCAGAGTAATTTTTCCTAGTGTAAATGATGCACTTTTCCAAAATTAGTTCATTTTCAAGTAAGGAGCTGTTTTTCCCTTGGGCAGTCATGAGGAAAAAGAATTGAGTGATCTCTGATTATGACAAGTAAAAATGAAATGTATAGAATAAATATTATTCAGCATCACACCAAGAGAAATAAGATTTAAACTGTTTTGATTTTATCTAGCAACAGTCCAACATAAGTTTTAAGTGTGGAAAACATGCTTGGGAAAGGAACATAACATATCTTTGTTGATAAATTCCATCAAGTTTCATAGCTGTATTTCCTATTAGGAATTTTTATACTCCAGGTTTCCAAGATCATATTATACAGATATAAAATTTTTTGCCTCATAAAATATGTATATGTGTGGAGAATGAACATCTCACTTTCTCTCTCTCTCTCTCTCTCTCTCTCTCTGTCTCACACACACACACACACACACACACACACACACACGCACACACACACACACACACACACTACACAGAACTACACATACACATACACAGAGATGAAGCAGTTTACAATCACTATTTTCATATCATTCCAAGTCAAAAGTTTACACTTTGAAGATATAACCTTTTATTTTTTAACCACATTCGTTTTTTCTTTTCTTTAGACAATATCTGATGAACCACTTTGTTCTGTGCCAATTGAAAGCAGCAGACTCTTAGCATATTACAAAGAGTATATGTAGGGTATGATCAGGCAAAGCAAAATTTATGTTCTTAAAGAAACTACAGGAAAAAGGGTATTGAGTATTTAATAACCATAAGAAACAGCTGAGAACTATTGTAGAGAAAAGAACCAAAAGATTACTAAAAAGTGAAATTTTAAGAAAAAAATGGAAATAAAAATATTTCTGAATTTAAGCTCTTTAATAAACGGCTATTTTCATTAATAATTGAGAATAACTGATTTATGTTTGACCAAATAAATCCACTTCATAGGGCTGGGATTGTGACTCTGGTAGAACACTTGCCTAGAATTTGTGATGCACTGGGTTTGATCCTCAGCACCATATTAAAAAATAGATAAGTAAAATAAAGTTATAAATAAGTAATCAAATCCACTTTACAAATTTGGGGGAGCAAAAATCCATTAACTCAATTCAAATTAGCTTCAAAATTTGTATGAAAATAATATAATGTGTCATTTTTGTTATGAGGCTGACTCATCAAATTTTAGCACTGTCTCAGTTCCCTCCCAGATTTGCATAATAGCCAGTGATGTTTTTACAGTGGTTGGCCCGGGTAGTATTTTGATGTTTTTAGCCTTGGAATCTTAGACCAGAATTATATAATGTGCTTGATATGTTAATTGACATAGACATGAAATGGGATTATTTTCATATTCTCTGAAGGATATGGCAAAGAATAATTTATTATATCTAATACTGAATTAAATGTGCAGTGCCTCATAAAATCTAATATGAAAATATGATTTCATGATCTAGTCTTTAGGAGTTATTTCAAGATTTATCAGAAATAAATCCGGAATTTGGGAAAAAAAAAAACATTTAAGAACAAGTGCTACTCAGAGTATAGGACCATATCTTAAGATTCCTCTAGGAATAACCTATAATACCCAGATCAAAGTGATGTTTCAAAAAGTTGAACTATGGGGCTGGGATTGTGGCTCAGCAGTAGAACGCTCACCGTGCACATGCAAGGTCCTGGGTTCCATCTTCAGCACCACATAAAAACAAATAAATAAAATAAAGCCATTGTGTCCAACTACCACTAAAATCATTAAAAATATTTTAAAAATGTTGAACTACCTTGCAATATAAAATAAGATCCCATTGTAACACCAAATTTTCACAAAAAGGAGGAATTTACTAATATATTTTTAAATTATCCAGAAATAGAATTTAAAAACACTTTTGAATAATATACTATGAGTAGCAGCTTTTTATCTGGTTATCAAGGATTCCTACCAAAAGCAGTGGATATACAAAATTTACCTTGTTTGCTTAATTTACCTTTGTTATAGTTTGGATAGTATGTGTCCCCACAAAGCTCATGTTTTTGAAGGCTTAGAGGTAAAATTATTGGATTACAAAAGCCTTAATGCAATCAGTGAATTATCCCCTTATAGGTAATTATGCTCTGGTAGGGTATTGCTGAAGGAGGTGGGTCATGTTTTTGAGGTATATTTTGTTATCTCTCTCTCTCTCTCTCTCTCTATCTATCTCTCTCTCTCTCTCCCTCCATCTCTGCTTCAAGGTGTGTTCTCTTCAGCTGTTTCCCTCCACCACAATTTTCAGCCAGGATGTTCTACCTCACCTCCAGACCTGAGGAATGGAGCAGGCTGTCTATGGACTAAGGCTTCTGAATTCTCATCTCCAAATAAACTTTTCCTCCTCTAATTGTTCTTTTTGTGTCTTTTGATCACAGCAGTAAAAAAGCTGACTAAAGAAGCTTTCACAGAAAAAGGAGGGACAATACCCAATATAAAACCTGTAGTCATTTGACCTTGAACCAAGGTATACATAAACATGTCACACTTTTCTCTCAATCTTTCATTCTTAAAACATTTTAATAGATGTTTCATGTTTTTATACAAACCTCAAAAGTTTTGTATAAAACTTTTATAAACTTTTATAAAAGTTATAAAAAGTCTACAATGAAACTCATTTTTTTGTTCTTTTTTATTCTGTTCTCTACTTTTCCTCCTTAGAAGTAATCATTGTTATCAATTTTTTGTAGATCCTTCTGGTGGGCACTTTATACTTAGGTACATTTTTATGTGTAGTAATTTTCCCTTCTTTTTTACCCAAATATTTATTTGGGTATGTAAATACTCCTTTACACCTGGGCAAATATAATTATATATTTCAACTCTCCTATAGGTTGGTTTAGGCAAGAAGATATATATACACTTTTTCAATTTTTTTGATTCTTTGTAGTTATATTTAGAATTAGGATACATTTTGACATAATCACAATAGAATGGGATATAATTCAGTTCAGTCAGCAGCACTTCCCCCTCCTCCATCTCTCTTTCACTGCTCCCCTTTCTCTTCTCTACTGGTCTTTCTGCTATTTATCTATAGCTTCTTTTCTAAGTAGTGTCTTGTGTATATACTTGATTTTGAGATTCACTGTGGTATATTCATCTCCATACATATGAAATCAAGTCAGATTCCACTGTTCTTCCTTTATCCTGTCCCGCCTTCCTCCCACTCAATCCCCCATATCTACTGTTCTTTCCTCTATTTTTATAGACCCCCTCTTCATTTTTTGTCCTTCCTCTCTCTTTTTTTCCACCATTTATTTTGGAATAGCTTGTGCCTATCAGAGAAAGTATTTAATCTTTAACTTTTGGGGATTGACTTGTATCACTTAGCATGATAGTCTCCAGATGCATCCATTTACTGGCAAATGTCATGATTTCATTTTTCCTTATGAATTATTAAAGTATTATTCAATACTCTATTGAGTATATACGTCACATTTTCTTTATATGCATAAAAACCAATAGGGATATACATTTCTCCCATTCTATATAAGTGAGAATTTAGGAAAATAATGATCTCTACATTGTTTTTTTTTTCTTGTACCAGCAATTGAACCCAAGGGCAGTAAACCACTGAGCCACATCCCCAGGCATTGAATATTTTATTTTCAGACAGAATCTTTCTAGGTTGCTTACTGCCTTGCTGAGCTGCTGAGGCTACAATTCTCCTGCCTCTGCCTCCTGAGCCACTCTTATTACAGGCATGCACTCCCATGCCTGGCTACCTTGCTCTTTTTACATAGCAATATATTTAGGATATAATTTTATATAAATACCTATAGAAGATCTTTATATTTTTATGTCTTGGTATCCCATTTACAGATACAACATGGACAATCAGGTAGCTTCTATCTAATATTTTGTTTTAATGAATATTATGTACACATTTTATTTTTCACATTTTTATTCTTTGGTGCATATGTGTGAAAGGTTATGTATAAAACTGTGTAGGAACACTTAAAATTTTAAACATATTTAAAATTAATGTATTTTTCTATTTCACTATTAAAGTATAACACATATAGGAAAGTGTACTAATCAAAGTGTGCAATGAATTATAACAAAGGAAAATCAATGAATTATAACAAATGAATTATAACAAAGAAAATACACTCATGGAAGTACAAGTCAATAAATGGAAGGTTATCAACCCTCAAAAAGCACTCTTCTTGCTTTCATCCAGTCATAACGCCTGCATTTCCCCCAATGCAGTTATTATACTTTCTAATACCATTGATTATACTTGCCTATTTTTGGAAATTATATTAATAGAATACTGCTATAGGAATTATTTTGTTGTTGGACTCTAGCACTAAATATTATATAATATTTACCATTGTTGTTCTGCTTAACAGAAGTTTGTACATTTTTATGATTTTATATGTCTATATATTTTATGTATATTTGTATTTTCCATTGTGAAAAATGCTGGTGTAAATGTTCTTGTACACATTCTTTGGTGCACATACACATTTTCAACTTACGTTATGTGTACACTTGAGAATGGAATTGCTGGAGAATAAGATATATGTATACCCATGTTTGGTATATACTAATAAACAGTTTTTCACATTGCTATGACAATTTAAACACTCCTTAGCAGTGTAGAAGAGTGTACACTATATCTTTACCACCACTAGTCATTGGGAGTATTTTTTGTTATACGGGAATGGTGTTGCATTCATCTTCATATACTTACTAAGAATTAGAGTCTTCTTTCTTATTTATTTTTTTAGTACTGAAGATGAAGCAAAGCCCTTGTGTATGGTAGGCACTCTGCACCACTAATCCACATTCCAAGCTCAAGATATCCTTTTATTTGATTTTTCTAATCAACTCCTTTACTAATTATTCAAGTCAAATTCCTATCTTTTTCATAATGATTTATAGGAGTTAAAAATATATATTCTGGAAAGAAGTGCTTGGATGGTTATAAATTTTGCCAATAATCCTTCCTTATTCTAAAGTTTTTAATTTTTGTTCTCTTTTAATGGAAGATTTAGAGGATGGAAGTTTCTAACTTTTTTTATTCCAATTTATTTTCTATTCCCTTTCTAATAAATACGTCAAGTCTTCGGCTAGTGAAACTATTGGCTGAGGCAAAAACTGTGAATGCATTTTCTACTTTGTATCTGCAAACTTTTATTTTTCCTTTCCATTTATATCTGCAATTCCTCTGAAATTGATTTTTGTGTATTGATGAAGTAGGTGTCTAGTAATATCTAGTTCTACATGAATGCACAGTTAACCTAGAATCGCCATGGATATATACACTGTATATGTGAATCTGTGTCTGGATTCTCTGTTTTTGTCTATATGTTTATTAGTCCTCATTTCATTATTGCCCTGTAAGTCATTATCACTCTTACAATCTCTTGGTGTAGTAATCTAGATTTATTCTTTAGGATTTCCTTGACTTCATCCTATATTTGGAAGACCCCAAAACTTCTAAGATTGAAAAGTAAATTTAGTCAGCAGCAGAATTCAAGATCAGCATTCATAAATAAATAACTTTCCCTTAATCCAATAGTGATTCAGATGAGACAAAAATCAGGAAAACTATCCCATTCACAATAAGCTCGAAAATAAAATGCTTTTTGAATTAATATACACATGGATGAAAAAGATATCTACAATGAAAATTATAGAACACTGAGGAAATAAATTGAAGAACACACAAGAACAATACACAACCCCCCCACATTCTTGGAATGCAGAATTAATATTATCAAAATGGACATGTTACCCAAAATGCTATACAGACTCAACAAAATTCTCATCAAAACGCCAATAATATTCTTCACAGAACTAGAAAAAAGTCCGCAGACTCATTTGGAACAATAAAAGACCCAGAATAACCCAAACAAACTTGAGCAGGAAGAGCAAGGCTGGACTTCAAAGTATAATATAGAGCTATATTAACAAAAAAGAATGGTATTGACATCAAACTAGATATGAATAAAAATAGAATGGAAGACACAGAGACAAATCCATATAGATATGGTTATCTGATTTTAGACAGAGATGCCAAAAAACAGATATTGGATAAAAGCTTGCTTTTTTAAAGAAATGGAGTAAGGAAAACTGGAGATCCATCTATCGAAGAATGAAACTAGATCCTTATCTTTCACCATGTACAAAAGTCAAATCAAAGTGGATCAAAGACTTAAGAATTAGACCCTAAACATTGCAATTGCCAGAAAAAAATAGGTTCAACATTCTAACACATGGATCAGTCACCAGCCTCCTTAGATTCCTAAAAATTGAAGAAATAAAAACAAGTATCAATAAGTTGGATGTGATCATATTACAAAGCTTCTGCCCAGCAGAGGAAACAGTAAAGAATGTGAATAGAAAATCTATAGAATGGGAGAAAACTTTTGCCAGCTACACCTTTGACTGGAGATTAATATCCAGATTAAATAACAAACTAAAAAAGTTTAACACCAACAAAAGAAATAACCTAATCAAGAAACTGGAAAAAGAACTACACATACATTTCTCAAAAGCATAAACACAAATGTGCAACAAATGTATAAAAAAAATTCATCCCTAGAAATCAGGGTAAAGCAAATCAAAACTGCACTGAGATTGCATCTCATTCCAGTCAGAATGGTAGTATCAAGAACAAAAATAATGATAAATGATGCTAAGGATTGGGAGAAAAATTACACTGATACATTATCGGTGGGAATGCAAATGAGTCCAACCACTCTGGAAAGTAGTATGGAGATTCCTCAAAAACTAGGAATAGCACCATCATATGACCCAGGTATCACACTCCTTGGTATTTATGTATAAGAACTAAAGTTAGCATACTATAGTGACATAGCCACTTCAATGATTATAGCAGCACAATTCAAAATGGCCATGTTATGAAACCAGCTCGGGTACCTGTCAACAAATGAATAGATAAAGAAAATGTGATATACATACACAATGGAATTTTACTCATCAATTAAAAGGATGGTATTGACATCAAACTAGATAAGAATAAAAAATATATCATTTGTTGTTAAATGGATAATGCAAGAGAACATAATGCTAAGTGAAATATGCCAGATTCATAAAATAATGGGTAGAATTTCTTTTCATATGCAAAAGCTAGACCAAAAATAAGGAAAAAAATACATAGTGGTGGGGGAAATCGGAGGAGAGATCAGTGGAGAACAGGAAGTGGATAGAGTAGGAGAAAGGAGAAATGGGAAAATGGAAGATGAATGGAAGATGAAATTTACCAAATCATACTATTTATATATATATGAATATACCACAGTGAATTTCATATATATATATATATATATATATAAGTTCTCTAGGATTGACTCCAAGATTAACTTGTGGTAAAAAGATCACACAATTTTGACATTGTATCCTTATTTGTCTAGTTTGTTCCTTATTTAGTTTAAAATGCTTTTGTAAAGTATTAGCATTGACATGGAGCCTTTTATGAAAATTTGTAGCTTCTTCCAGTGTAGAGAAAATATGTATGTCATGTGTAGTTTTATCTGCTAAATCATTGCCCAAACTAAGGGCTCCACGCAATCCTGTATGTGCCCTGATATGTCCTATAAAGAATGGATCTTTTCTGTCTCAGATTAGACTTTGTATAGTGGAAAACAAAGAGAAAACAGTAGAGGAAGGGGAAATCCTACCAGCATCTTTAAGGGATACTATAGCATTAACTATATAGTGACTATCAGAAAATAAATTAAATACAGAATGTTTAAACATCACAAAAGCTTGTAATACTGCATTAAGCTGTACCTTTTGAGCTGTTTGTTTGGGTACTAAAAATGTAAAAGTTTGATCAGGGTTAACTACTGCTGTTGTACCATTATGTGACCCATCAGTGAATATATTTGGAGCATTCATGATAGGTGTTTTTCTTGTCAATTTTGGAAAAACTACAGGATGCGAAGAGCAAAAAGACAACAAAGGATTAGATGGTAAGTGGTTATCAAGTGAAATATTAGATTTGCACATGATTATTGCCCAAGTATTTAATTCATTAGCTAATTCATCAATTTGATCCATAGTATATTTAGTAATAATTTTATTGGGAGAAATTCCAAACACTCCCTTTGCTGCTTTTATTCCTTTGAGTATTAATTTTCCTACAGCCTCAGGATACCTACTAAGAATAGTGTTAGGAGAATAAGATAAATGTATCCATAATAATGGACCTTCTTGCCAAAATACTCCTGTAGGAATATTTTTGTTGGTATTACAATAAATAATAAAGGCAAACTTATATCAATTCTACCAAATGCATATTTTCCATATATGTTTCAATGATTTTTAATGCCTTTCTTGCTTTAGGCGTAAACATGCGGGGTGAATTTCGATCTGATGGACCTTATAGGATGTCAAATAAAGGTCCCAACTCTCCTATTGGTATGCCTAGATAAGGACTTATCCAATTTATGTCTCCTAATAACTTTTGAAAGTCATTAAGTGATTTGAGTTGATCTACTCATATTTGAATTTTTGGTGGATGGACCATGGTTGAGAATAATAGAACTCGTAAATAATTAATTGGAAAATTTAATTGTATGTTATCTATTGCTATCTCTAGATTATAGTTTTTAATAAGTTTGTAAGCGTGGCATAACATCCTAGCAATGTGTTTTTATCATTGTGTGAACAATACATCATCCATATAGTGAAATATTTTTAGTTCAGGAATTTGATTTCTAAGTGGCTGGATTGCTTTGTTAACATAAATTTGACACATAGTTGGGCTGTTAGCCATCCCTTGAGGGAGTACTTTCCATTCATATCTCTGATCAGGACCTTCATGATTCAGTGCAGGGATAGTAAATGCAAAATGTGGACTATCCTCAGGATGAATTGGAATTGAAAAAAAAAAACCAATCTAATATCTATAACTAAAACATACCAGGTTTTTGGCAAAGCAGACAATTGGGGAATGCCCGATTGAGCAGGTCCCATAATAACCATCTCATTATTAATGGCTCTTAAATCTTGCAATAATCTCCGTTTACCAGATTTCTTTTTGTTGACAAAAATAGGAGTATTATGGGAAGATACAGAAGGTTGTATATGTCCCTCCGCTAATTGTTGTTTGACCAGGTCATGGGCTGCTTGTGTCTTTTCTTTAGTCAGGGGCCACTGAGGAACCCATACTGGTCTTTCTGATTTCCAAGTAATTTTGATTGTCTCAGTGACCCCTCTTGAAAACCCAATCCATGTCTATCTATTTCTTGATCTATTTGTATTGGTGCCACTATACATTGTCCTTTTTCTTCCAATCCTTTTCCTTTCCTAAAACCTTGTATAGCCATAATAGTGGGCACATTTGAATTGATTTTATTTGTTAATGTTAGTCCTAATTGATCTAGGACATCTCATCCCCATAAATTTATAGAAAGATGATCTAATACACATGGTTGTGTAGTTCCCTTACATCCTTCAGGATCATTCCAATCTAATACCATCACACTTCTATGGGGATTAGTCACCACTCCTAAGCCTTGAAGCTTTTGAGTTGCTTGTTGTAATGGCCAATGTTTTGGCCATTCTTGAGAGATGATGCTAAGGTCTGCACCTGTATCTAGGAGCCCATTAAATTCATGTCCTTGAATATTTAGTTTTAGCATGGGGCGAGATTAAATATTTAAAAAAAGCATAGCCCAATCTACACTTTTGGAGCCTAGTCCCCTGGAACCTCTTTCTACAGTACAACTGGAAAATTTATCATGTAGGCAGGGTATTGTTAATAACTGTGCTATTCTATCTCCTGGTGAAATTACTGATATACCTCTTGGAGAACTAGCTATAATTTTTATTTCACATTCATAATTGGGATCAATTACCCAAGGACTTATCATAAGTCCTTTTAGAGTAGAAGAACTGCATCCCAATAACAAGCCTACTGGTCCTTGGGGAAGAGGCCCTTTTACCCCTGTGGGAATGATTTGAACTCCCAACTCTGAAGTTAGCATTCCATTTCATAGGGTGAGTACACATCTATCTATGTATCACCATTGTTTTTATCATTCAACTGTGAATGGACATTTAAGTTATTTCCATATTTTGGCTCTTGTAGCAAATGCTGCAAAGTATATAGAAGTACAGATTTTTCTTAAAAATCCATATTTGAAAAATGTTTTAGATAAATAATCAGAAGTGGAATGACTGAATCATATGACAGTATTAGTTTTAATTTTCTGAGGAACTTTCATACTATTAACCCTAGTGGCTACACCACTTTACATTTCCACAAATAGTGCACAAGGGTTGTTCCATCTTTTGTATGCCCTAACAACATTTTGTTTCGTTTTGTTTTTCGTAATAGCCATACTAACAGGTGTGACGTGATATCTCCTTGCAGTTTTGATTTGCATTGTCACAATTATTAGTACTATTGAGAATCCATATGAATGCCTTATTGAGAAAATATCAAAGTCTTTCCCCCCTTTTCCCAATCACATTATTGAATTTTTCATTTTTGCTATTGATTTATAGGAATTT
This sequence comes from Spermophilus citellus, assembly GCF_964194105.1. Taxonomy (NCBI): domain Eukaryota; kingdom Metazoa; phylum Chordata; class Mammalia; order Rodentia; family Sciuridae; genus Spermophilus; species Spermophilus citellus. Next base: position 79,522,823 of record NC_138183.1, read on the forward strand.
CTTTTATATTTTGAATATTAGCCTCTTATCATATATATGGTTTGAAAATATTTTCTACAATTCCATGATTTTGCACTTCATTGATTTTATTCTTTGGTGTGCACAATCTTTTTTTCTGACATAGTCTCATTGGTAGACATTTTATTTGGTTGCCTATGTTTTTTGTGTCATATGTAAGAAGTAATTGCCTAGGCCAATGTCAGGAATCTTTTCTATATTTCCTTCTAAGAGTTTTACAGTTTCATGTCTCACATTTAAATAGTTAATTAATTTTAAATTCACTATTGTGTAGTTTCAAAAAAATACAATACTTAGGAATAAACTTAATCAAGGAGGCAAAAGACTTACCCACTGAAAACTATAAAAAACTGATAAAAAGATTTTAAAGGACAAAATAAGTGGAAAGATATGCAGCATGCAAGGATTGAGAAGATTTAATATTGTTAAAATAATATCCAAACGTGATCTATAGATTCAATACTATACCTATCAAATCCCAAAGAAATTTTTTATACAAAAGTATCCTAAAACTTATTTGGAACCACAACAGACCTGAGTAGCCAAAGTAATTTTGAAAAAGAACAAATCTGGATTCATTGAATGCCCTTATTTTAAAATATATTACAAACCTTTAGTAATTTAAATGGTATGGTGCTAGCATAAAATCAGACATATATTCAGGCATGGTGGTACACAACTGTAATCCCAACTACTTGGGTGGCTAGGGAAGATCTTTCTTACAACTTTGAGGTCTGCCTGGGAAACATAGCAAGAACCTGTCTGAAAATACATTTTTTTAAATGTCTGGGGATGTATTTCAGTGGTACAGCACATTTCTAATTTCTAGCATGCATTAAGCCATGAGTTCAATTTCTAGTACCAAAAAAAAAAAAAAAAGACCTATAGACCAATGAAAGAGGATAGATAGCTCAGAAGTAGACTCAAGTATATATATAATCAAGTGACCTTCAATAAGGGTGTCAAGAGTACCCACAAGGGAAATAATTGTTTCATCAACAACGGTGTTGAAAAAATTAAAAATCCAAATAGGAAAGAATGCGATGTTATTTAAGTAATATTATTTTCTTAATGCTGTATTTTCTAAAGTTAGACTCCTAGCTCATCTGTGAAAAAATTTCTATATTTATAAATATTTTATTGTACTGTACCCAATTGGAGGAAAACAAACATTCTGGAAGTAAAAAAATGCATATATGTCATTCTTGCATTAATCATTATTTAAAACTAAATTCTTGCTTGGGAATGGTGTGAGTTGTACATGTTGGCTGTTACCCCAGATCAGAGGTTCTCAACTGAAGATAATTTTTTATTCTCAGGGAAATATTGTAAAATTGTCATTATTTCACTGTCATTCTTGGGGAAGGTTCCCTCACATATCTAGTGGATAGAGTCTGAGGATACTGCTAAACATACTAAAGTGCACAGGATATCCCATCTAACAAAGAATTATGTAACTGAATATAACAATAATACCGAGGTTATGAGATCCTGTTTCAGATGAATCAAGTAAAATTTAAGGTTGATATACCCTTGTTGGTATTTCCATCACTCAAAAACATTTCTGAATAATAAAAGTTGTATGCCCTTACATACATGTCTTTTATATCACATTTTTGGATATAATTGCAGAGGAGATGAATTGCAACTGGGTAGCTACTAAAACTGATTAAAAAATGAGTTAGAATCTTCACAAACACCCTGAAGCAATAAATTGAGAATATATATATATCTGTGTTTTTACTTTCTAGGATTTCAGTTATCCATGTCAATTATGATTTGAAAATAGTAAATAGAAATTTCTGGAAATAATTCTTATTTTAAATTGCGTGCTGTTCTGAGTAGCATGATGAAATCTTGCCCCATGCTGTTCTGTCTCACCCAGGGCAGGAATCAACCATTTGTCTAGTGTATCTACATTGAATATCCTCTCTCTCCATTACTTAGTAGCCATCTTGGTTGTCAGATTGACTGTCAGAGTACCAGAGTAGTGTTTCTGTTTAAGTAATCTTTACTTGGTAGTCTAATAATCTATCAAAATGGCTATATCTCTCACCTCATTTTATCTCATCATATAGATATCATATCATTGTACATGATCATAGGAAGAAAAAAGTTGAGTACACTATAATAATATATTAAGAGAAACATACCATATTCACATAACTTTTGTTATAATTTACTGTTATAATTGTTCTATTTTATGAATGGTTTTTAATCTTATACTGTACATAGTATATAAATTAATTTTTATCATAATTATGCATGTGTAGGGAAAAGCACATTTAAGATTTAATATTGTCTGCTAGGGGTCTTAAAATATATTTCCCGTTAATAAGATGGTGGGGGGACTCCTGTGCTGCACAGGAGGAATTTCTGGGTATATCAGCATACCTATGGAATTTGGAGATGGCCAGGGTAGAGGTTAACCCTAAAGTAACCATCATCTCCAGTGGCTTACCATGTAGAGAATAATAGCATCTTTTGCCAGAGAGATAACAATAGATTTTGCCACTCTGGATCTCACAAGGATACTTTTTCATTGTCCCTACAATAAGGAGACACTCTTTTGCTACCCCAGAATTTGATCCATTTTCCTCCTCCAACACTACACTCGACCCAGATCATGGAGCTGAATCTGTTACACATATACCTCAGCTCCAGGCTCCAGGTCCAGACTTTCACCATACATGTCTGTGCTTCAGACACTGGAGTTACCACCACTGTCAACATAGTACTGGTCCAGGCCTTGGATCAATTTCTGCATATAACCGTGCTTCAAATCCTAGCTCTGCTGCTCCTCTGTGAAGGTCCATGACTCCAATATCTAATACAATACCATATATAATATATAATTAGTCTCTGCCATGGAAAAAATGAGGCATTACTTTTGCACATGTGAGTATATTTCAGATCTTGGTACTACAGCCACTTTGTAAGTGCCCATACTGTGAACCTCAGAAACATTACTGGAAAAGGCATGTGTTCAGAGAAGTAGTAGAATGTAGCAAACCATGGTCTTAACCCTGGCTCCCTGTCCACTCTGCAAGCAGCTATGTCTCACACACTGATACAAACTTAATATGAGATGCCACTGCAACCCCAGACCTCATAATCTCAGACAGAGATCCTAGCATCATGGCTGTCCTTAAAGTACTATGCATGGGATGTTGGTGACATCACTATGCAAGTATGCAAACTGAATATTGGACACAACATCCCTTATGAAAGAAAAATCAGTCAGGGGAATCTCAGCAGATATTACTCCTGAAGCCCCTAATAACCTTTATTGTCATTGCAGACACTGGAAGCATTGGCCACTGAGGACCCTGCAATCTTCAAGGATACTGATATTCACCTGACAGAGCTGCATGAAGACTATGCTGTTCCATCCTCAACAGTATTGTAACCTCTGCACCCTACCTGGCCAATGCCCTTAAACCCACTTGTAGAGGTCGATCTTTTCCCACTGAAGACATCCCATAAAGTCACTGCTATATCATATGTGGATACAATAAAAGACAACAGAATATATTTAAAATAAAAAATGCATATTGTCTCTAAAGGAACACATCAATAATGACCCTAGTCATGGAGATCTGTGAATTCCAAGCTAGAAGAGAATGCAGTTGAACAAATGAATTAAATCAGGAAAACCATGCAGACAATTTGCAGAATAATATTTTGATCAATAATGAACCACATATGTTATGGTGGTACCTTTAGATTATGTCATCTGGTAATGTACTAACCATCTTATATACACAATTTCTGAAGAAACATACGTTTGCAAAAGTACAATCTATTATTCTTGCACAATGAAAAAATAACCCCAAAATGCACTTCATAATTAAGTAACACATGATTGTACATGAAGAATTGAGATCAGAATGGAGAAAAAAATAATAAAAAGAATCAAAAAGAAATTATTGAGCTAAAGAATGTAATAAAGGAAATGAAAAATGCTTTACTGCTGCAACATGCAACTAAATAAGTCAGGGTCATTCCAGGTGAATTGGATTGGCATTGAATAATCACACAGAGACAGAGAAAATACATTTTTCTTGGGGTTCATCAATGCCTCCTTGGCCCCATCTACCACAAGGGAAGCTAGAGAGGCAGACAAAAAAGTGAGTGAGAGAGAGAGAGAGAGAGAGAGAGAGAGAGAGAGAGAGAGAGAGAGAGAGAGAACGTATAAAACTTGATTTATTGAGGGGAAGACCCTCGAGAAAATTCCACCCAAGGACTGGTATAGTGAAGCCACCTGCTTCACTCTTCCTGCTAAAGATTGCTTTAACTATTCTGGGTCTCGTATTTTCCCAGATGAATTTCGTGACTGCTTTTACTATTTCTATGAGGAATGTTATTGGGATTTTGATAGGAATTGCATTAAAACTGTATAGTGCTTTTTGATAATATTAATTCTGCCTAATAACCCAATCAATTAATGGGACAAGGACCTGAACAGACACTTCTCAGAAGAAGATATACAATAAATCAACAAATTTATGATAAAATGTTCATTACTGCTAGCAATTAGAGAAATGCAAATCAAAACCACTTTAAGATTTCATCTCATTCCAGTCAAAATGGCAGCTATTATGAAGACAACAATAAGTGTTGGTGAGGGTGGGGCAGAAAAGTTGCACTCATTCACTGCTGGTGGAATTGCCAATATGGAAAATAGTATGGATATTTCTGGGAAAATTGGGAATGGAACCACCACTTGACCCAGCTAATCTTCTCCTCATTCTATACACAAAGAACTTAAAAACTGCATACTTCAGGGACATAGCCACATCAATGTTTATAGCAGCTCAATTCATAATAGATAAACTATGGAACCAACCTAAATGTCCTTCAATAGATGAATGGATAAAAAAAATGTGGCATATATACACCATTACTCAGCAATAAAAGAGAATAAATTCATAGAATTTTCAGGTAAGTGAATGGAGTTAGAGAAGATAAAACTAAGTGAAGTTAACCAATCCCCAAAAGCCAAATGCCAAATGTTTTCTCTGATATAAGGATGCTGATTCATAGTGGGGTAGGGAGGGGGAGCATGGGAGGAATAGATGAAATAGGGCAGAGGGGTGGGAAGGGAAGGGAGGGGGCATGAGGTTAGAAATAATGGTGGAATGTGATGGACATTATTATCCAAAGTACATGCATGAAGACACAAATTGGTGTAAATATACTTTGTATACATCCAGATATATGAAAATTGTGCTCTATATGTGTTATAAGAATTGTAATGCTTTATATATATATATATATATATATATATAAAAGAAATTTTTTTAAAAGTTCCACACAAATGAGGCAAGGAATTGGGTTTCAGGGGGGTGTAGCCCATTCTCACTGGGTGAGGCACCCTCCCATAGCTTCATTCCCCTTCAGAATGGAAGTGAGATCTACCTGCTTCCACATGCAGTGGAAACCAGTATCACACCTCCATCACTCAAGAATAAGGGTCCAGGCTCACTAGTATGTGGCAGCTCCCAACACTTTACAAAGCATCAGAAGCAGGACTGACCAAGCAGAGGAAAGAATTTGTGAAGTCAAATACAGGTCTTTTGAAAATATCCAGTCAGAGGAGAAAAGAGGAAAATGAAATGAAAATGAAAGAAGAAATCATAGGGAATTTATAGGACACTAACAAGAGACCCAATCTTGCTTTATAGGGATTCATGAGGAAACTAGAAAGAGAAAGCTAAAGAAAGCTTATTTGAAGAATCAATGTCTAAAAACAACTCAAATATGGGGAAGAAGATAGACATCCAATACATGAAACTCAGAGATCTACAATCAGTTTCAACGGAAACAAGAGGACATAAAGACATAATCAAAGTGTCAAAAGTAAAAGACAAAGAGATAATCTTGAAAGAAGCAAGGATAATGAGTTTCCTCATATACTAGGGTATTCTATTTAGTTTCCAGTATATTTCTTCACAAATACTTTTTAAGTCAGAAAACAGGAAAATGATATATTCAAGTGATGAAAGAAAAAAAAAGGTGGCAAAAAAGAATAATTTTCATGGGAAAAAATCAACCTCCAGAAATTAGGCAGAAAAAAATAAGATTTTTCCAGACAAACAGAAGTGAGTTGAGCTCATCACCACTAGAACTTGCATTACAAGAAATACAAAAGGAAGTTCTTTAAGCAAAAATGAAAGACTGTTAACTAGAGACATGAAAACTAATGAAAATTAAAAAAAAAACCCTCACTGGTAAAAGTAAGTACAAAAGAATAGTCAAATACCAATTACCACGATCAAGAGGGATTATCCATGGGCTGCATTCAACAAATGTAATTCAATAATTGTGATATACAATATTAAATAGATTCCTTAAGTTTTTGAAAACAAAATGTACTTAAGATGATGTCTTTCTAAATATAACTAAGATTTATTATATATTTATTAATAGAAAATATATGCTTCCATATTGGTGGTGGTGAAACGATGACATGACTCTCTCATGAAGCTTACAGGGAATATTGACATAAAGCAAATAATTTAATGTATGAAAAATTGAAAGAGGAACAATGAGCAGTGGCACTGAACAAAGGAGAACACAGTGGAGGACATAGGGCTATGATTTCATTATTTGAAGACAAATTACTGACATGAGGAAAAGGTCATGCATGATAAATTCAATGAAATATGTGAAAGTGTAAACCTTTATATATAACATATTATAAATGTTGTCATGTTTTTATAAATATGATCCAAATGTGTAATCAATACACACATATGTAAATGCATATATACATCTAAATGTATAAAAATGATAATGAGAGCAATAGAAGTAAAAAGAGGCTAGTGGGGAGAGAGGAAAAAAAGAATAATAATAAATAAATGAAAAGTCACAATATTTTAATAATTATCTGTGGGTATGCATGGTGTTTTACAGGGAAATTTTCTTTTCTCTTTAAAATATATTCTTCTATTTTTCAATTTTCCAATGAAGATGCATTGCAATCAGTTTGGAAAACAGTTTGACAGTTTGATGTATATTCACTTGAAAATTTACCATATAATCCAATAATTCTACTTCCAGATATTTACTCATGAGAAATAAAAGCATACTGTCCACTCAGAGATTCATATGTGTGTCTTAACAACAACCCCAAACTGTACACAATCCAAATGTACTTAAGCAGACAAATGAATAAAGATACTATAGTATATCAATAAAATGCAAATCTTATATGTTTATTTTCACCAGTTAAAATACAGATCTGGGACTGGGGCTATAGTTCCGTGGAAGAACACATGCCTTGCATGTGTGAGGCACTGGGTTCAAGCCTAGCACCATTTAAAAATAAATAAAATAGCGGTATTCTGTTCATCTACAACTACAAAAAATTAAACACACACACACACACACACACACACACACACACACACAGATCTGGCTGTGCATGTTGGGCAAATACCTGTAAGACCAGCAGCTTGGGAGCCTGAGGCAGGAGTATCACCTGTTCAAAAGCCAGGCTCAGCAACTTAGTGAGGCCCTAAGCAATTTAGCAAACACTTGATTAAATATAGAATACAAAATGGGCTGGGGATATAGCTATAAGCACCTGCATTCAATCTCCAGAACAAAAACCCAAACAAACAAATCCTCACATCTGTTATATGCCACTCTGCATGTGTAAAGGCCTTGGACATTATTAGAAAATGAATACTAACACACAGAAAAAAATACATATTGTCTGGCTCCACTTGTATGAAGTCAAATAATTAGAAATTATCATCAATGATCTTAGAAGTCAGAACTAAGTCTGTCTCTGTGCAAGGATGTGAGAGAGAGTGAATGAGAAGGGACATTATGGAATCTGTTCTGTATGGAAATATCATAATATTGGTGGTGTTTATATAAGTATATGTATTTTTCAACTCATCCAGCACCACATTTAAAAAAAATACATGTTTGTTGGTATATTATATTCTAACTAAATATTATTCATATTTTAAAGAAAATCTATCTCAATATTTGGAATAAAACTTGGCTCATAGTAAATACTTAATGCATATTTGATAAACAAGTATATTAATATATTTTCCATGAGCACTGCTTTTGATGGAACCCAACCCAAAGATTTTGGTATGTATAAATTCCATGGTGCTTTATTGACAAAATAAAATGTAAGCTAACTTTTGATTTCCATTTATTGAAGGAACCACTTAGAATAATTATTTTTGTCACTCACTTTTTATTGGATTATGGAAATTTTCAGGTTGCTGTTTGTTTATAGTTTATTGCATTGTTATAGGTGGTGTATCCTTTGTATTCTGTTATTAAAATTCAGAGTTTGTGGTAGTATAATAGAATATTATTAAATTTATTTCAATGTTTGGAAATACATATTTACCATTTCTTATATTTTGTAAGGGGAATTATTTATATACTTTAAAGATATTTGTTATGAATATAAAGATTCATTTTCTTTATACATTTTAATGAAATGGCTTTCATTTACATATGTGTTTTGTATTTTCTCTTTTTTAACAATTTGACCTTGGTTTCTCTGTTTTTGATATTAATTTATCCATTATTTTATTTTACTTTATCTTTGCTATTCAAATTATTTTAATTATTTCAAGTATGAAATGTTGCCTCAATTTGTTTGACATGCCTTGTTATGGACAGGAAAGCAACTGTATGGCTCTATTTTTAGAATATTATCTGCCAATATGAAGTTTTCTTAATTGTGTTTTTAGCCTTCTTATGTATTCTTTGTTTTTAAGGTCTTTCTCTTTGTATGTGTGCATGCGTACACACACACACACACACACACACATTCACAGGTGAAACATTTTAATAAGTACATTTTTAGGTAATTTTATCATTGTGTGGAGAATCATAAAGTGTACTTACATATACTAAGATGTTGTAGGTATAGGTCAGTCATTTGACAGGACTTCTTAATGAAATTTCAAGACACACAGTAAACACAAGGTGTGTGACACTGCTGTGAACATAACAAGGTATACTATTTTACTGTAATTTTTAATAATTGCTAATATATAAACAATCAGCAAGCATTTTTTATCATCATCAAATATGATGTACTGCATATAATTGCACTGATATATTTTTGTGTGACTGACAGTATAGTAGGTTTATTTACAAAAGCATCATCATAAACGTAAATAATGTGTTACTCTATGATACTACAGAATTTACAATGTCATTAGGGGATTGAAATTTCTTGATTTTGTTATGATCTTAAGGGACCACATATTATGGTCCATCATTGATCAAAATATCATTATGTGGCACATGATTGTATGTGTGCCTATTAACACCCATATATTTCTGATTTTGTAGAGGTTATTTAATTTAATTCTGATATACTTGTGCCTGTTATTTATTATTTATATTTAGTATATCTTCCAGATATTTTTTCCTGTTTTGTCTAATTTCTTTGTCTGTCTCTCTCTGTCTCTGTCTCTGTCTCTCTTCCCCATCCCTTCCTCTCTGAGCCTATTTTCCTCTTTCCTACTCCTTCATACCCACCTACCTCTTTCCACTTTTTGTTTGAATTCACTGAATTTTCATTTCTGTACTTTGTTTCTTTTAGTGTTTTCAAAGCTAGACAGGATATTTGTAGAATACAAATATCATTTCTTATCACCTCCAATAAAAAAGTATTCATTTTTGTGCCTTATTATGTCTTCAAAATATACAATATCAGTGATTCCCTATGTCTGGTATGATCTTGAGGCTTTTGTTCAAATGATGAAAAAATGGTAGAGACCAGGTAGAAAGCTGAGATAGTACGGAGGGCTTTAGTTTTATTACTTTTATTCATCTACTATGATAGACAAATTGGTAGGCAAAAACATAAAGTAGAACTAAGTGGAGGATTTTAATCATTTAGTTGTGGAGCCTTTTCTGGTAAATTGTACCAAGGCCCTAGTGCAAAGTGAGTTTTATAGATCAGTTTTAGCTCTGCAGTAATGCCATAAAACACCCTCAAATAACAATATGGCCTAACTGAAAATCTTCTATGTGTCAGATATTGATTTAATAATTTGTATTTCATTCAAAATGACCATGTGTCATATACTTTCCAAATTTTCTACACTCAAAGTTTGATTTTGCTCCTACAGTTTTATATGAATCTAGTTTTGTATGACACTATATTTTTGCAAGCTTTTCCCACAGAACTTTAAAGATATGGCATCCAAGGTTGGCAATAAAAGGACAGATGTCAACATGGGTGTAATACTTTGATGGAAATTATTCCTGTTGCATATTTTTGTATTGAGATAGAATTTACATAACATAAAATGAATAATTTTAAATAATTCTGTGGCATTTGTTTAGTATATTAATAATGTATGCAGACTTTATCCAGTTTCAAAATATTTTCATTGTCTTCAAAAGGAAACTGTCAAATACTTTAAGCAGGTATTCTCCTTTATCCTTTTTCCACAATCCCAGACAACTACCAATCTGATTTCTATCTCTATGGATTTATGTATTCTAGATATTTAATATAAATTATGCATATAATATATGTGACATTTTGTATATGACTTGTTTTATTTTGCATGTTTTCAAGGGTCTACCACATTGTATCATCATTGTTAAAATTATTAATTGGGAGATCATTAGCCTGATGCAGCTCCAGTGCCTTGCATTTCTTTGTAAGCAAACCAAAACACAACTGACTACAAAGAGTAAAATGAAACTTTTAACTAATCAGAAACTGCCAAACAACACTGGAAACTTTCCACTGAGATGATCCAAATGAGGATACTGCTCCACTTTAACCAAATAGTTTCCTTACCTTTGCTTCCACATTCAGCCAATAAAAGACTTCCTCTACTCCCATTGGGACCTCCCAACTGCCTATGGGCTGAAGTTTTCTTTCTTTGATGTGTCTTTGCCTGGTTTTGGGATCAGGGTGATATTGGCTTCACAGAATGAGTTTGTAAGTGTTCCCTCTTTTTCTATTTCATAATTTGTAGAGTATAGGTATTAGTTATTCTTTATAGGCCTTTTAGAACTCATCTATTTATCTGGTCCTGGGCTTTTCTTTGATAGGCTTCTGATTGTGTCTTCTATTTCATCACTTGAAATTGATCTTTTTAAATTGTGTATATCATCCTGATTCAATTTGGAGAAATCATATGCCTCTAGAAAGTTGTCAATGCTTTTGATATTCTCTATTTTATTAGAGTGAAAGTTTTCAAAATAATTTCTAATTACCTTCTGTATTTCTGAAATGTCTGTTGTGATATTTCCTTTTTATCATATATGTCAATAATTTAAGTTTTCTCTTTCCTTTTCTTTGTTAGCATGGGTAGAGGTTTGTAAATTTTATTTATTTTTTTAAGAACCAACCTTTTGTTTTGTCATTTTGTTTCAATTGTTTCTTTTGTTTCAATTTCATTGATTGTAGCTTTGATTTTAATTATTTCTTCTCTTCTACTGCTTTTGGTATTGATTTGTTTTTCTTTTTCTAGGGCTTTGAGATGTAATATTAAGTCATTTATTTGGTGACTTTTTCTTCTTTTAAGGAATGAACTGCATGCAATGAACTTCCTCATAGTACTGCCTTCATAGTGTCCCAGAGATTTGATATGTTGTACCAGTGTTCTCATTTGCCTCTAAGAATTCTTTAATCTCCTTCTTGATGTCTTTTGCAACCAATCGTTCATTCAGTAGCATATTATTTAGTCTCCAGGTATCGGAGTATTTTTTTGTTTTTTACTTTATTATTGATTTCTCATTATATTCCATTGTGATCTGATAGAAGGCAGGGTAGTATCTCTACTTTTTGTATTTGCTAAAAGTTGCTTTGTGGCATGTTATATGGTCTATTTTGGAGGAGGATCCATGTGCAGTTGAGAAGAAAGTGTTTCTCTTTTTGAAGGATGAAATATTCTATATATGTCAGTTAAGTCTAAGTTATTGATTGTATTATTGAGTTCAATAGTTTTTTTTTCAGCTTTTGATCAGAAGATCTATTCAGTGGTGAATAAGGTGTGTTAAAGTCACCCAGAATCATTGTGTTGTGATCAGTTTGACTCTTGATCTTGAGAAGAGTATGTTTGATGAATATAGATGCTCCATTTTGGGGGGCATATATATTTATAATTGTTGTGTCTTGTTTGTGTATGTTTCCCTCGAGCAGAATGAAATGTCCCTTTTTGTCCCTTTTGATTAACTTTGGCTTAAAGTGTACTTCATATGATATAAGGATGGAAACCCCTGCTTGCTTCCATAGTCCATGTCAGTGGGTATGATTTTTCCCAAAGTTTCACCTTCGGTCTGTGTATATCTTTTCCTATGAGATGAGTCTCTTGGAGGCAGAATATTGGTTTTTTGTTTTTGTTTTTTTTAAATCCAATCAGCTAGCCTATGTCTTTTGATTGGTGAGTTTAGGCCATTAACATTCAGGGTTATTATTGAGACATGATTTGTATTCCCAGCCACTTTTGTTATTTGACTTGACTTGGTTTTTCCTTTGATTAACTTTCCCTTTAGTTTTTCACCTCCTTTTGCTGATTTTCATTGTTGTTTTCCATTTTCTCTTTATAGAATATTTTGCCAAGGATGTTCTCTAAAGCAGGTTTTTAAGGTGTAAATTCAATTCTTTTAACTTTTGTTTATCATGGAAGTTTTTTATTTCATCATCAAATAAAGCTTAATTTTGCTAGATATAAAATTCTTGATTGGCATCATTTTGTTTCAGATCTTGATATATGTTGTTCCAGGATATTCTATTTTTCATAGCCAATTAGGTTATGTGCAGATTTTTCAACCCAGACCCTGAAAGCTCGAATATCCTGGAAAAACATGCCCAAATGTTTTACCCATTATTCAAAGTGAGATATTAAAGTGCCTGCTATTATTATAGACCTATCTATTCCTCTTTTGATTCTATTTTGTTTCATATTTGTATTAGCCAGATTTCTTCATTTTCATTTAACTTTTGATCTATTACATTTTTTAGTATTAAAAACATTGATTACAGTAGACAAAATATATTTTTATTGTGGTTGAAAAACTCCATTCTACCTATTTCTGCCCTTTGATTGCAGAGTATAATTCATTTACATTAAAATAAATTACTGATAAGAAGTATATGTGCTACTTGCCTGCATTTTTTAGCTTCCATGAGTATATATTTATTGTGGAAAGAATAATTTACACAAGATCAAACTTCCTAAAATATTTTAAGTGTAAAAAAACAGCATATGTATCTACAGACATAATATCATAATGTAGATATACAGAATTTATTAATCTTGTGTAATAAATTTTATTCTCATTTCCATTTCCCCTGGTAGGAGATGGGGATATAACTCATTTGGTCAAATGCTTGCTTCCTCACATGCACAAGGAAATGGATTTTAATTCCTGCACCAAAAAAAAAAAAAAAAAAAAAAAGAACCCATTTCCCCTGGTACTAAGAAACCATCATTCCATTTTTTTATTTACATAGGTTTCACTTAGCAACCTCATGTCTAAGTAAAATACTGCTTGTGGAATCATATAGTATGTAAGTATGTATACTTCCATAAATGGTTTAGTTCATTTAGTGTAATTTCAATGAAGTTAATCTATGTTGTTGAATATTGCAAGATTCTGTTCTTTTAAAACTAAGTAATATTTTGTTATAATCCATTTTATCAATTCACCTGCAAACTGGCATTTTTTTCCAAGTGTTGGTTACTGTGAATAAAGCTGCAATGAACATAGAAATGCAGATACCTTTTTTGTGGGGAGGGGTATTATTAGGGATTGAACTCAGGGGCACTCGACCACTAAGCCACATTTCCAGCCCTATTTTGAATTTTATTTAGAGAAAGGGTCACACTGAGTTGCTTAGTGTCTTACTTTTGCTGAGGCTGGCTTTGAACTCATGATCCTTATGCTTCAGTCTCCCGAACCTCTGGGATCACAGGTATGCACCACCATGCCCAGCAAGAATGCAGATATATTTTTATGATCCCAATTTCAATTGTTTTGGATAAATATCCAGAAGTTGTACAGATGAGTCATATGGTATTTGTACTTTCAAATTCTGAGAAAACTCAGTCCTCTTTACCACAGTGACTGCAATATTTTGCATTCCAAACACCAAAGGACAAGTGTTCCATTTTATACACATCCTCATCAACACTTCTTGTATTGTGTTTCTTTTTTACAGCCATTATAATAGGTGTGAGGTGATATATCATTGTGCTTTTAATATGCATTTCCTGGATAATTACTTATTTGGAGCAATGTTTCATATATGTGTAGGCTATTTATATATCTTCTTTGGAGAAGTGTATGTTTAAGGCATTTAAGTACTTTTAAATCTGGCTTTAAAATCCTCATATATGTGGGTATAAACCCATTATCAGATATATGGCTTACAAAAGTCTTCTTGCATTCCATAGGTTACTTTTTCAGTGTATTATTTTCTTTGCTTTACAGAAAATTTTTAGTTTGACGTAGTCCCAATTACCTATTTTTGCTTTAGTTTCTAGTGCTTTTGGTGTCATATTAATAAAATCATTTACCAAGATCAATGTCTTAAATATTTTTCTCTATGTTTTCTTTAATTTCAGGTCTTTAAATATTTTATTAATTTTAAATTGATTTTTATTTAATATCAAAAATTCTTTGGAATAAACATAACCAAGGGGATAAAAAAGTAATGGTCTTAAAACTATAAAACATTGATGAAAAAATATGTTTAAGGAATTTAAGGTGTTAAAGAAGGCACATATAAATGGAAATATTTCCCATGTTAGTGCATTGGTAAACTAATATGAAAATGTACATACTACCCAAAGTGATCTATCGTTTTGATGCAACATGTGTCAAAGTCCAAATGCCACTTATTTCTACTTTATTTTCATCATGATCAGAAAATATACTTGTATGATTTCCTTTCTTTTAAGTTTGTTAAACTTGTTTTGTTATGGTTTGGACTATTTTCTATTTTTTTTCCTGTGGATGAATCATGTTTTCCCTCCAATGTGTTAAAATAATTATCTTAAATTGAGGCATTTTAAAGTGTATTCTGGAAATTGAATCTCTCTCTTTCTACAGGGTTTGCTATTCTTGAATTTTGAGGTCTGCAGTTATCCATTTGGAACTGACTTTTCCGAATTACTTTTTCAAACATTACTCATTGTTGTGCATATTTACTAGAATCTGTTTTGTGATAGCAGTTGACCAGTGATTTTATGTGTGTGTGTGTGTGTGTGTGTGTGTGTAGACACACTCACCCACTCTTTGTGGCTTTGTTCTGAGCTAGAACTTTTCTTCACCACTAAACAGTTATCACAACTTTGCTTGACTTACATCATCTACATATGCAGATCTCCCAGCTTTTCCACAGATATAAGCCTAGGGTCTTCTTAGGTAATTTCTAAGCATGTGTCTGGTCTTTAGCATGAATTTTACACTATCTTATTTTTGCTTCATCTGCCGCTTATTGTCCTGGTGATTATGGGTTAATAAAGTTTTTAAATATGTTGACAGGGGCTGGGGTTGTGGCTTAGTGGTAGAGCGCTCACATAGCATGTGCAAGGTGCTGGGTTCAATCCTCAGCACCCATATAAAAATAAATGAATAAAATAAAGGTAATAAAATATATTGACAGCTACCTCCACTACTTATAAATTAACTCTATATCTGAGACAGAGGTAAAATGAATGTTAGATTCTCTGATGATCCTTCAGGTAACCACCAGACAGGTCAAACCATGTGACAACAGTATTGTAAGAATGGATTATCTGTTAGCTTCCTGCCTTCAGCCAGCCACATCTGGAATATAAGCCACTATCCCTATGGCCACAGTCACCATGCTGGAGAATGGGGGATATAGAATTGTTTGCAAAACCAATTTCACTGAAATTCAGCATTCATTTTCTTTATTCATCAGAACCCTAGTGTCTGTAGGTGTTGGATTAGACTTCAGAATTCTGAACATTTTTCAGTCATGTTTTTCCAACTCATGGTTAATGTGTTGTCTTACTTTTAAATATACTCTATTTCTCCTTTGAATTATAAAATACCACCATAACTAACTTTGTAAATAAAGGCACACATCACTTTTAATGAATTGTTATGGATTCTTAAGGTGCTTTTCCAAATTGTGTAATTCATTTATTCATTTAACAAATATACTGAACACTTATATTGTGCTACTCTAGGCACAATATAAGATACAATAGAGAATTGGGAATCAGATATAAAACACCACTGTTTTCCTAGAAATTTTATTCCCCTGTCTACATGACAACAATCATTTAAAAATATTTAACTTGCACATCCTGATAAGTTAATAAAAAAATACACAGTGAGCTATGGTGAAGAAGAGCCAGAGGAGTTAAACAATTACTGCAATAAATGTATGTGTCCCTGAGAAGATTGTATATGATATTAGTTTGAAAAATGACTAGGAAGAATATTTTTGAAAATCTTGGATAAGTTAGGAAGAACATTTCAGGCAAGAGGAACAGAGAATGGACATAGAGACTGGAAATATCTTGAGGGTTTCTAAGAAATAACAAAATGTTAGTATACAATGGTTGTGTAATAAGGAAAGGAAGAGTATATTAATTGGAGGTTTGGAGTTAGATTATTTCTTCTGACATAGAATGGGAAGCAATGGATGGTTTAATCAAGGATCACATGTTCATTTTTACACTTAATCAATTCACTCTGGTTGCTAGAGGAAAATAGGACAGGAGATTCATTGGTGAACTTAACATGAGAAATGAGTGAAAGTAAACTGACTTCTGCATGTCCATAGAATGGTGACTTGCCAGCTGTTATTTTAAAATTTTCTCCTTTTCATACTTTGTTTACAGAATTCTTACTTCGGAATAGGAGTGTTCCTGATATCTTACTAAATTTGTCCTTTTGTAGTATGTTCTGGGAGAACACTTCTGTTCTGTTTTCTAGATAATGTTAACATCTTTTATTCCTCAACATCTATTGAGGTGTTTTTTTAATCTCATCAATTGTATTTCTAATTTCTATAGTTTTTATATTTTATTTCATAGTAGCCTTCTTATGTGAATACAATATGCTCCTGAATTTTTCTATAAATATAAGCTGTACTTATTCTAAGCTTTCTTCCAGTTCCTCTAACTCTACTTCCTGCATGTTAATTCTTATTTTTTTTTAAATCAAGGTTAGAATACTCTCTTATGGTGTTGACTTTCTACAAATGCTTGCCAATTTCTTGTTTTCTGTTCATATTCATTAACCCTTATAATCTTTTCAGTAAAGTTTGATTTTGGTTTCTGGATACTTTTTTCTAATGCTTTGGGATAAGTGGGATATAAGTTAGATGAGGTGTGAGAAACAAGTTACCTGGTGCACATATTTTCTTGTCTGTCCTTATTGCAAACTATGGGACTCTCATATGTCAGAAGTTTGTTTTGATAGATTAGAATGTAAGGTTTTCTTTTTGATACATGCTCCAAAACAACAAACTATTCACAAAGAAGTGTTAGGGATCTGATGCACCTGGATATTAGAAAGGTGTTTCATTAATTATGCAATTAGCTGGATGATAACCTTCACTGACATATTACTGCTTTACTCTTTACTGTTGAATACTACATTATCTCATTTTGAGATAGAAATATCAAGAGACTTCCTTGTACAGAATTGATCTTAATTTGACATTTATGTGAGCCTGCAGTTTTGAATGTAGTATTCACCTTCCTTGATTTGATTCTAACTTCCCCCAGTAGTTCCCATAATTTTTCCAAAATAAAGTTCAATTACTAGTTCTTGCTCTGAATTTCTATTTCATTCATGGTTTGATTGTTGGGAAAACACTGCATTTTTTTTCCTTCTTACTTTTTCTTTGCTTGTTATTTCTAAATCTTCTTTAGTCCTTCATGATTTTAAACATACTAGATTTATAATCTGTTTTTAGATTGCAGTTCCATTGTATCAAGTTGTTACTTAGTGCTACAATCTCTTGTTAGATGTGAGACCCTATTCTATTGATTTTTGTAACTTTCATTGTGATTTCATTTTAAGCAAAACTATCGTATTATCATACAACAACTTCCTTTTTCTTGTACCAGGAATTGAACCCAGGGGTGCTTATTCACTGAACCATATCCCCAGGCTTTTTTTTTATTTTTTATTTAGAGACAGGGTCTCAATAGGTTGTTTATAGTCTCACTAAGTTGCTGAGGCTGGCTTCAAACCTGCAATCCTCCTGCCTCAGCCTCCCAAACTGCTCAACTTCTTTATGCAGGTAGAACAGATATATTTTGTGTGGTCTGCTGCTTTAATCCAATCTGTATTTTTTTTTGTTATTATTATTTTTAATTTATTTATTTGTTCTAATCAGTTATACATGACAGCAGAATGCTCTTTGATTAATTATAAACAAATGGAGCACATTTTTGACTTCTCTGTTTGTACCCTGTATTTTTTTTAATTTTGTAGGAGAAAGTACTGAATTTTAGATTTCTGTTAGCATTCTTAAAACTTAAAATATTGAAAAGATATAAGATTTCATTTTTATAATATATGGTATAAATACAGGTGATGCACAGATTGCCTGTTTATTTTTCTTTATGGATGGCCCAGTTGTAGCAGTTGGAGTGATGGTTAAGCACTTACACCTACCAATTGCTTGGCTCTTTTGGAGAAATTGAACACAAGTGGTTGGTATATTGTTGGGAGGAAATACATACAAATATGTGTGTCAATTGAGTGGCTTAAGAATTTGATAGCACTTGTTCCCATTCTGAAATCATTTTATAGACATTTAAAAAGAATCATTAAGACCAATAGTAAATTGTAGACTTGAAAGTCTTTTCAAATTGCATGGTAACATTGTACAAAATAAGAGGTGGCTTTTCACTGTTAAGTTCACAGTTTTGAAGTGAACTACTACTAAAAAAAAATAGTATTTCGTAAGCCTGGCACAGATGACAAGTGCAGCATGTTCTCACTCAATCGTAGTTTCTAAAAATATTGATCTCATGGCAGATAAGAGTAGAAGAGTGGTCACCAGAGACTAAGAAGAGTAGTGGAAATGGGGTTAGACAGAGGTAATAGGGACTAAAAGTCAGTTAAAAAGGGCAATGAATTATACTTTTCTAAAGTAAAATAGGGTAACTTTAAACTACAAAAAAATTTTAATATGTTTCAAAATAGCTATAAAAAAGGTCTCAGATATTTCCCAATGCATAAAAATATTAAAATAAAATTCACAAAAATTAGAAACAAAAAAGCTAGTATTTTTTTATTGATAAAATTCCCAGATTTTTTTTCTTTTTGTTCATCATGCTATCAATTATCCTTGGAAACATTACAAGGAGTTTATAGAGATGAAAATGTAAACTTTGAAGATTTAAAATTTAAGTAACTGCAATTTAAAAAAATTAATAAAAACATTGTACTGTAATTAGGTATAATTTTTTTCCTCAGATCTATGCATAATTCCAAATATTAGGATGGTAACCATGTTAGTGGTGAGTTATCTGATATTCATTTATATATTTCTCAATTTTGTTGTTTGAACTTCAATATAGTTTAACAAATCAGAATTTAAAATTCAAAAATGTATATAAACTGCATATTCCATTTAAATATGAGATATGGACTAGATAAAATAAAATTCCTATATACAATTAATCACATCATAATTTTTAAATTAAGGAAATAGTTCACCGTATTATCCTAATTATCTCAAGAAGAATCATTTCTTTGATTGTAAAATGTTAATTTGTTTTAAAAGAGCATCTTGTATAATATATGACATGTAATCTTGGTGATTTTATCCTATTCTCCAAGCTTCCTATCTAGCACTTCTAATTTCTAAATGAATTAGAAGTTTTCTACTTTTCAACTTCATTAATATGGCTCATATTTTATTCTATTAGAAGTATACATTAGGTTCAACAATATAGAATTGTTCTTTGATGGTTGAATCAGCAATTTTATATTTCTTTCCTTAACAAATTTGCAAATACATGAACTTTGCAATTTAAAATTGAATGTTTTGCATGTTTTCTCAAAATTTACACATTAGAATATATATAGCTGTTCATGTGCTCTAATTGTGAATATGTGGATCATATCAATTTGGAAACAACTTTTCTTATGCCTATGTAATGAAGATTAGTTTTCAGACTCATAATGAAAAACAGCTGCAGACCATTAATAACTTTTTATTTATTCTATTAAAATAGAATATTTATACTCATCATTAAAGGAATTGTTGATAATTATATATTATAATTAATAATATATTTAATTAAACAATTATTCAAGGAATTTTACTTTTTTTGGTACCAGGAATTGAACTCAGAGGCACTTAAAAACTGAGATACATCTTCATTTCTTTTTATCTTTTTGTTTTGAGACAGGTTCTTGCCAACTTGCTTTGGGTCTCCCTAAATTGCTGAGGCTGGATTTAAACTTGATATCCTCTTGCTTCGGCCTCCTGAACTATACTGGGATTATAGGTGCACAGTACTGTGACTGGTAGAATTTTATTTTTAATACTTAGTATCTTTTTATTTCCTTTCTGACTGATATAACTATATTAAACAGTTTTTAGCCAGTGCATAGCAGCTCTTGAAAGATGCACTATATTACTAATTAAAATAAATATGAAGGTCTGGGGCTGTAGCTCAGTGGCAAAGTGTTTGCCTAACATGCATGAGGCACTGGGTTCAATCCTCAGCATAACATAACAATTAACCAATAAAATAAAGATATTCTGTTCATCTATAGCTCCAATTTTTTTAAATAAATAAATAAATATGAAGACATAGATAAACAAATTATCACCATCAAATAACATCTAATAAACAGAATTGAGATAGAATTTACACTAACTGTAGAGTAATCATGCTAAATAAAAATTTTTAACATTTTAAAAATGTTAAAGACATTTTAAAAATGTTAAAAATTCACTTCACAAAACCATAACCTACCTGAAAAAATGTTTAATGGCCTTTATTTCTATGCTTGTTTTGTGATATAGAGACTTGGCTTCTACAACAACATAACACCAAGCAGGTGTAGGAATATAATTTTGAATTTTTTAAAATAATAAGTATGTATGCAGGTTATTGTTGTGGCTTGGATGTAGGTGTCCACTAAAAGCTCATGTATGAGTCAATGTAAGCAGCTTTAGAGGATAAATGATTGGGTTACAAAAACCTTAATCAAATCAGTGACCGGGACTGATTTACTGATTAGGTTAAGACTATGACCAAATAATTTATCCTCCAAAACTTCTTGAATTATCTCATACATGAGCTATTGGGGGTCACCTTGCATCTATGCCATTAAAAACACTGATGGAAAAATGTGATATAAATCAGAGTACTTTATATGATAAATATAGGAGTAAGCATATATTTAGTAAAATGGAAAAATTCATGATCATTTTTTTTTTGTGAAAAATAAAGGCAGGAACAGTGACTGCACACCTGTAATCCCAGTGGTTCAGGAGGCTGAAGAAGAAGGATCATGAGTTCAAAGCTAGCCTCAGCAATGAGTGAGGCCCTAAGCAATTCTGTGAGATTCCGCCTGTAATTAAAATATATAAAAGGGCTAAGGTTATGTCTCAGTGGTTAATCATCTTTGAGTTCAATCTCTGGGTTCAATCCCTGGTACCAAACATAAAAAGATAGGAAGTTAAAATTCAGCAAGTATATATAAAAAATTATGGATAAAATTACACACATAGTGGTTAATCCCTGTATTCAATCCTCCTCAATGAACTGTAAACCTAGAGAAATTACTTGACTCTTCAATTATCAACTATAAAATAAGGATTGTAATGTTAGTAAATTACAGTGTTGTTGCTACTGTTCTATGAAACATTTCATGTATTATTTTATTTAATCTCCTGGCAATATGTATTTAATACATTTTTGTAGATACTGATGTTATTTTAGTTTTGAAGGCCAAAATAAATATTGGAGTACATGTAAAGAGAAAAGATTAGATGGAAATACAGTAAAGTCTGGAAAGTCACTCATGAGTTAGTATCTTCACTTGGCCTTGAGCCAAGGAGATTTTGGTCTGACATTGCATGCTATTTTGTTGCCCCTCCAACTTAATGAATTATGCAGTGCATGTGACTTCAGTCTTCACTCTGCTAGGAATGCTGCTCTCATAGCTCCTAGAATTGGGCGTAACCCAATGTGCCTGGACAGCCCACTTCCTGCCTTATTTACCAAATAAGGAACATTCTGTATAAAACCATTGAAGGTCCCTTATATAAACCCAAAATGGGCTCATTTGTTTTCTTTCCAGTGTGGATGCTGGACCCCTAAATTCATAGAGCCATTCTGCCCTGGATTTTCAAAATGTCTTTCTTTCTTTTCTTTTCTTTTTCTTTCTTTTTCTTTCTTTCTTTTTCTTAGCTTATTTTTGCAGCCAGCCTGATTCACACAGATGAGACTCAAATTCCATTACCTGCATGGGTCATGGGCAAGAGTAAAGTGCAAATAGTTGGATTTATAGATGATTTTAACATTTTTTTTCTCTACAGAAATCATGTGTGGAAAATGATCATAGTCAACTGTCACTAAACCTTTTGCTATATTAATAATCACTCTTCATCACTTCTATAAATAATATTCACTAGTTACCAGTAGAAAGTAATGTCATTTTTATCCATGTTACCAACCACTGAAATGCATATTTTGCAAAAGGGAGTTAGGATCATTCTTAAGCTTGATTAGCAATTTCATTGATTTAATTATATGATTTAAAGTATTGTCATGAATAGCAATAAAATATGATATAAAGTATAAGTGGTTAGTATGAAAATATTTTGCATGTTTTAGAAAGGTCAGATAAAAGTGTGGCTCCCAACACTGACTTATTTTAAACCTTCTGAAGAATGAAAATAAATGAAGAATAAAAATATTCTGTTCTCATATTGATTCAAAATATCTTTAAGTTTTTGCTCCACTTTTAAAAAGGATTTCTCCCTGTTTAAAATATTGGTGAAGAAATTAATATCAATAATTTAGTGGCATAGGTGTATCTGTTTCTATATGTACATTTCCACACTTCAATTCACTTTTAATATTAATCAACAAATTTCTGGTTACAATTTTGTTGAATGATATGATCTGCCTGTTTCTTTCCCCATCCATTTTCTACCTACCTGCCTAAATTTAAATATGTATGTTTTAAAATGAACATGTCATTCATAACATGATAAACAACTTTTATTTCACATCTTTTTTGCATAAATAGTGAAATAACTAGGATTAAGAAAGTTTAAAATGTCCAAGCCTCAGGGAAAGAATATGATGGCAATGGTCATTAAATGACAAAACCAGTGATGATGAATGGCTCTTTTCTAATCCAATCACATTCTAGCTACCTCACAGAAGTAGAGCTTGATTATAAGACAAGGTGTGAACGTTACACTGGTTTGCCAGTTGACATATATGAAGATGAGGCAGCCCTATCTATGAATTTGAACAACCCAAGTAATTACATTTCCTTCTACTTAATTTCCTTTGATCACCAGAAGCAATGTTGTAGGGCAGTCTCTTATTAATGATCCCATATATTTCCATAATAATTTCTAGATCCCACAATTCTTATAATAATACATCAAATTGATTTAATTACTCAGATATTAAGTTTCTTTGAATCATTTACACGACAAACTCCTTCAGGGCAATAACTGTAACTGCAATAATGCTACAACACTTATCATATATTGAGATATATAAATATTTATTTATAATCAATCAATTATTTTAAAGTTTATCCTGTACTTGCTTGATCTCTTTTTTATTCTAATGCAACTATGATCCTTATCTATCCTTGCTCCATATGCCATTACATTACACCATGTAATGTAAAATGAAATTGGTTCATAAGTAAAAGATTAGGTTCATGTTGTGGGTTGGTGTTTTTTTACTGTGTGTTGTCTGCTATCAATATACTGATTGGTCCATTATTATAGATCACTTTTAACACCTGTTAAGGCAGTTTTCATATGAAAATTGAAAGCACTATAATTCAGTTCAATATTTTCATTCCTTAAATAGATATATTGGATGACCACTATTTTGTCAAGGAAATTATGTGTGAAAATGTTTCAACTTATAAATTGATCACCAGAAGCAAATGATAGTTTGTGTCATTGTAAATAACGCCTTAAATATGGTTACAAGTATCTTGTAATAAAACTGATTAAACAAATGCTTTGAACTATTGAGAAAGGTGTTGGTTACACAGGTATTTCAGTACCCAAAGTGACTGGGTAAAAACACTGAGATAATATTTATTATTAAAGAAAATAATTGATAGATATATTAGTTAAAAATTAAGAACTAAATTATTATTTGCAAATATCATGATTGTTTATATAAACATTCCTAGAAAATCTATAGATACATCTTCAGAACAAATAATTGAATAATTGAACAAGCAAGAAAGGTGGAAAGATAAATTTTAAAAATCAATAAATTTTTTTATATTTCAACTATAGTCATATGGGAAATAGTACATTAAAAAAGATCCCAAATCCCACTCACATAATAGAAGTAGTAGAGAACAGGTAAAAACTGGTAAAAGTAGTATGTGAGATAAGAATAAAGGCCATGGACTGAAGAAGGCAGTAGCTCAGAAAAGCATTACAAAGAATTCCATGATGTAGAGAAGTATGAACACATCTCTTTGAGAATATAACATTTGAGCAAAGAATTGAAGAATGTGATATAAGTATTCAAGGAGAAGAGTATCATTTCCAAAGGGAACAACCTGTTCAATGGACTTAAGATATATATATATATATATATATATCATATCTATATACACATATATGCATATATTGTATATGTGAACATGTGGACATTTCAATGATATACTATCATGTTAACTTTCATTTGAAGCCTCAACATTAAAACAGTTTCCTATATAAATTATTTATATTCCACCAATAAGAACAAAGAAAATCTGATGGACATATGTACACTGGGCATAATTTTAGGAAGTCAGTAAGGTACTTGCTCACAACTTCTGAGTGACTGATAACTTCCTATACAGATTAATGTAGCATTATGCTGAATAAATTAGTACTGCATTGCTTAAAGCAGCTTCAATTGGTTTTTCTACTGAGGCAATATGAAGTTGGGGCACAGAGGCACAGAGTCATTGGTGAGTCCCATTTTACTTGTGTGGAAACAGAATCAGAGATGTTAAATAAGTTACTAAAGAACATACAGGTAGCAAGAAGGGAGCAAATAAATAGTGGAAGTGACATTATTCTCAAAAACAAAATCTATATTGGATAATTAGAAATTTCCTTTTGTGGAATACAAAGGTAAGTCTAGCCATATAGACATAATATATCTAACTTAAAGTTGCACTGTCTTCTTGGATTATATTTATAAGTGAGACATAGAAAACAACATGCCAAGACTTTTTGAATCTGTGTAGAAAATAAATGACAAAACTTGTAGAAATCTGGAAAAGTCATGCATTAGTAATTTAAAAATCCTAGACAGACAATTTAAGAATTTGGAATGTAGATGACTATAATTACTCCTTTCTTTACTCAAACTTTTACTTTCAAAGAATGAGGTTGATTTTAAGTTCAAAGTCAAGTTTATAGGGTATGTCAAAGTTATAGTTCTTTTAAAAATCTGCCTCGAAGGTGTACTCTTAAGAAAGGGGTATATATGAGATTAAAACAAAACAAAAGAAAAATGTTTACCAAGAGAGTGGATATTTTTTCAGAAATTATTTCAAAATGAAATTTATAAACTAAGGATATAGTGGAGTATAAGGGTAAAATCACTTTAATACCTTCAAGTGCTGTTTTAGCCAGCTTTTTTTCCTGCTGTAAATAAAAGACCTGAAAAGCAAAATTAGAGAAGGAAGAGTTTGATTTGCAGCTCCTGGTTTCAGTGGTCTCAGTCCAATTCCATTTCTTGGGGCCTGAGGTGAGATGGAACATCAAAGTTTAAGGGAAGAAAACAGCTGATGCCATGGCACCAGGAAGCAGAGAGTGAGACAGCTTCACTTTCCAGGGAAAAAGTATATTCCCCAAAGGCATGCCCCCAATAACCCACCTCTACCAGACACACCCTGCCTGCCTATACTTACTACCCAGTTAATCCTTATAAGGAATTAATGCGCTGATTAGATTAAGGCATTTGTAACCCAATCATTTCACCTCCAAACTTTCTTGCATTGTCTCAGACATGAGCTTGTAGGGAACACCTCATATCTAAACCATAACACATGCAAAAATAATTTTCCACATATTGTCATAATCCTTTTCTTGTCTATTAAAAATTATATTTGGCACACTAAAACAACACCTGTACCTTTGTTTTTAACCCCTGTTCTTTTTAGTCATTTTCTTTCTTTTTTGTTAACCTTTTATTTTCTTTCTTTCATCAAGGTTATCAGGGTTATATTATTTCCCTTAGATTAGTTTATTATTTTTCAGCACCATTCTTAGATATTTTAAAGCAACTAAATAATGTGAAAAATAAGTTTCTGCACCTACTACTCATAAATATATGTCATATTAGATAATATTATAAAGCAGTGAATGAACCAGAAATTTTTTCAGGTTAAACTTTACGAAGTGACTATGTTCTCATACTAGAATATAGATATTTTTAATGTTCAAAGAATTCACACAATCTAAAGTCATATAATAGAACACCAATATTTTGTTCTAACTATTTAAAATTGAAAGGATATGCCTTTAAATTTGCATCTTTTACTTGAGAAATTTCCAGATATATTTCTGAAGTGCATAGTATTCATTACAGTTTTTCCACATATGAGTTCAAATGTGTTTACTATTTTCCCTCCTCAAAGACAGCAATACTACTTATCAATTCTAAGAGGGGTGTGAAATGATAAATGTAAATATTCTAAAATACTTTTTTCATTGTACTTTCTTAATAATTACCACTTGATATTGTGATGTTAGTCTATTTTTATAGTAGATGAAAAATGGTTAAAAGCTATATGTTAATAGTCATAAATATGTAGCATAAAATATCTTCAGTCTATGACATAGGCATCCAATCAACCAACAAATCAATTTATGTAGACTTAATAAACATTTGTTAATAATGCTAAATAATAAGTTCATCATGTCATGCTTTTGAGATAAAAATGATCATGGAACATGTTTTTCATAAACTTTGGAAATAAAGCAGAATCAAAAAAATAGGACAGCAATTTAAGGACAGTACCTACTTTCATGGAGTTTACTGCCTACAAGGCATAGAATGTGAAAAATAAGTTTTATACATTTGAAAACATAGAGACCTTTCAATAATAATAGGTTTTGTAATCTGACTTGAAAATTCAGGTTTAGCCAGAGAGATTAGAAGTAGAGGAGCAGGAGGAGTTAAAGTGCTGAAATGGGGTATGCAGTGTTCTATTTAGGTGATCTTTGAAAGTCTAGCTAAGAGAATTAGACTGTATCTTGTAAGTATTTAAAAAGGCACAACATAGTGAAAACAATATTTTAGAAAGATCATTCTGTTAGCTACATAAGGTCTGCATCAATAACTCACCACTCCTCTAATGCATAGTGTCTCTGAAGAAGTCACCTTTTTATTTCCTGTGTACCTCTGCCATCAAAATTCATTGAGGAAAAAATAGAAAACACTTGAGGTGTTAGCAAAGGGAGAACAAAGCAATGTGCCTTGCATCCCCAAACCTCAGATAATACATTCAAACAAAAATAATTGGAAATTGGGGGCTGTGGCTGTGACTCAGCAGTAGCGCACTTTCCTGGCATGTGTCAGGCACTGGGCTTGATTCTCAGCACCACCACGGTAAAATAAATAAAGGACTATCAACAACTAAAAACAAATTTTAAAAAAATTATTGGAAATTGGGGTTGAGAAGAAACACATTGATAACAGCAAGAGAAAATGTATTCTGAAGAGAAACAATACTTTTGATAATAGTAAACTTATTTTCAGGATATGGCAAACCCTTTCAATGGAGGAAGAAAAATCTTTTTCCAATATAGAACACCAATCGTGGGTGGAAAAATGAAAACTATACCAGAAAATGGGCAGACCTAACTTGTTTCCGAATATAGATCAAAGAAAGATATTTCCTCCATTTTAAGCAGAATGTGGGTACAACCAAATAATATGTAGAACAGAGATTGTATAATAGTAGCTTTTTTATTAAAGAGTAGAAAGAAAATAGCATCATAATAATATTATAAAACAACATGGCATCTGTGAAAAACACATTTGATTTCCTAAAGATCTGAAGAATGAAAAATATCAATTTGCTAAATAAATTCCCAGTAGAAGCAGAAAAAATCTAACATTGCTACCATCCCCTTTAAAATAAAATTTATTCAAGATCTCAGAAATGATAGTATAAAATCAAAAGAAGAGAAAAGTCTGGGACACACAGATAACTGACTACAAGATGAAAATAGGAAAGATTGCAGGAAAACAGAAAACTAATTGAGTACTGAGATCTATATTTGAGGAAGTAAAAGTTATAATTTTATAAAAATAAAATAACTGATATTGATAGCTAACTCAAGAAGCACAATAATATAGTCCTTGAGGCCCAGGACAGGACCACCAACCTGCGTTGAGTACTGCTGGCCTGTGTATAAGACTGTGCTGTAGCTCCCCATTTACAAAATGCATGCCCCCTGTCCCTTGCATGCCTCCATCATAGAACACTGCAGCCATTGCCATAGCACTTCCCATGTAGTAGCCTTCACCTGAGGGTGATGGACAGGGCTTGGAGGCAGCTGCCCACCTCAGCACTGCATGCCACAATGCTGCTTCTCCAAAAAGGTCACCCAATACCTTTGCAGGGCCTGCACTTTCAACTTCATCTATGAAAGTGATTGCCTTCATCTTGGGACACATCCACCACTATCTCTGGTTTCCTATGCTGCCAGCACCACCATCTTTAGATTTGGCAGATTCCATCTTAGGACACTGGCCGGGGACTGGAAGCCCAACAGCAAGGTACTTACATATTTGACCTACAGCCACCACCAACTATGATGTGACCTCTTTCATCTAGGAACAACAGCTAAGACCTAGAAGACCATCAACAAGATCCCTGAAGACTTGTTTACACCAGAGGTATCCATGCAAGGTGTGCTAATAGCCACCATCCTATTGCAGAGGCAGGAGAGAGCCTTGCATGGGGTTGCCTCTTTCTCTCTTTTCTCCTGTTAGAAGCCAATTTCTTTTGATTCCTCTTTCACCCTTTGTATGATCAAATACCTCAATATTCTCACCTCCTACCTCATAAACATCACACCCACACTCCCCGCTTCTGTTTTTGTCCACTAGTAGAAACTGTAGACATTTTGCGTAGTATATTGCATACACTACTTATATTGAACACATCATTTTTATTGATTATGACAAAACTGTAATTGTATAAATAGGAACTATGATTTAAGGCTGTATATTGTTTGCATAAAGTGTTGTTAATATTGATCTCACCCTTAGAGGTGAGACATTGGAAACCTGCAGGGACACAATAAGATTATAGGGTAGAAACTGTAACACATTGGATCTGCACTGTTAGTGGAGAAGACACACAGAAAGCATGAAAAGATAAAGGAAGAAAGTGTCCAAATAAACCAAGATGTTACAACAATAGAATCCACTCATGACACACTAGAAGAAATATCAGGAAAGGAGTTCAGAATGTACATAATTAGAATGATCTGTGGAGTAAAGAATGAGATAAGAGAGCAAATACAGGCAACAAATGATAATTCCAATAAAGCATTGAGAACAAATACAAGCAACAAAATATTACTTCAAGAAAGAGAGATTCTGGAAACAGTAAACCAACTAGAAAACATCACCAACAGACTAGATCACTTGGAAGACAGAACCTCAGACAATGAAGACAAAATATATAACTTTGAAAATAAAGTTGACCACATGGTGACATGCTGAGAAACTGTAAAATGAACCTTCAAGAATTATGGGATAGCATGAAAAGATGAAATTTAATATTTATTGGAATAGAGGAAGGCATAAAGATTCAAACCATAGTAATGCACAATCTTTTCAATAAAATAATATAAATTTTTCTCAACCTGAAGAATCAACTGGAAAATCAAACACAAGAGGCTTAGAGTATATCAAATATAAAAAAAAAAAATTACAACAGACACCTACCAAGGCACATTATAATGAAAACACCTAGCATACAGATTAATGATAAAAACTTAAAAGCTACAAGAGAAAAGTATCAGATTACATACTGGGGAAGCCAATCTGGATCTCAGCATATTTCTCAACCCAGACTTCCAAAGCTAGATGGTCCTAGAAAAGCATATACCAAGCTGTGAAAGAAAATGGATGTCAACCAAGAATCTTTTATACAGCAAAATTAAAATTTATATTTGGTGATGAAATAAAAACCTTCCATGATAAGAAATTTTATAAGAATTTGCAGTGAGAAAGCCTACACTACAGAACATTCTCAGCAAAATAATCCATGAGGAGGAAATGAGAAACAACGATGAAAATCAGCAAAAGGAGGAACTACACCGACTCAAGTAAAAAACCAAAAACAAACCAAAATAACTGGAAATAAAAACCATGTTTCAATAATAATAATAATAATAATAATGGCTTAAACTCATAAAATAGAATGGCAGATTGGATTTTTAAAAATACCCAGTAATATGATGCCTCCAAGCAACTCATATGAAAAAATATCCACAGACTGAAGGTGAAAAGAATGGAAAAAAATCATACCACTCACTTGGACTATGTAAACAAATAGGGGTTTCCATTCACATATTAGATAAAGTAGACTTCAATCCAAAATTAGTATGAAGAAATAAAGAAGGACATTCCATACTGCTTAAAGGAATCATACATCAACAAGATATAACAGAGACCTGGCTCACTGACCTATGCAATAAGACCCAGGGTAGGCCCAAGTCCATCCTGCCACCAGCAGACCCCTGACAAAGCTCAGGCTAGGCCCAGGACCACCTCTGCCCACTGGCAGACACCTGCCAGAGCTCAGGCTCAGCCCATACCCACTTCATTGACCCATATGTGAGCTCAGGTCGAGGGTAGGCTCAAATACATCCTGTCATGGGCAGAAACCCACCAGAACTCAAACCAGACCCAGATCCACCTCACTGACCTGCAGAGGAGTCAGGGCCCAGGGTAGGCCCAGGTCCATCCAGTAATCAACAGATACCCACCAGAACTCAGGTTGCACTTAGATCTGCCTTGCTGACCTGTGCCAAAGCCAGATCCCAGGATAAACTTGGGTCCTACCTCCCACCACCTAGGAGCCCAGGACTAATCCACTTCAATCTTGAGACACTGCAGCCATCCCTGTACCCTTCCCCATGTAATAGCAAGAGATAGGGCCTAGAAGCAGCTGCATCTTGGAGTAGGCATCCCAAAGCCATTGTAAGGCTCACGTTTCAGCCCCATCTCTAAAAGATGTTGCATCCATCTAGGGGAACCTCCACTGCTATCTCAAGTTAGCTCCTGCTATTGCTGCAACCAACTATAGTTGCAGTAGCATCCATCCAGGGACACCGGCAGAGTCTGGAAGCCCAACACCAAGGTGAGATATAGATAATCTGCACAGATTCTACAAGGTGATAGGGTAGAAACTGTAATACCATAGTTCCTCAAGGAAAGTAAGGAAATCACATAGAAAACATGAAGAAAAAAAGGGAAGAAAGGGTCCCCAAACCAGGACACTATAGTAACGAAACCCATGGACAGCACAATTGAGGAAATGTCAGAGAATAATTTCAGAATGTTCATAATTATAATGATATGTGAATTAAAGAATGACTTAATTGAGAAAAACAGGCAAAAACTGATTACTCCAAACAAGGGATAATAGAGCAAATACAGGCAACCATTGATAACAGGAATAAACGGATAAGGGAGTGAACACAGGCATCTATTGATCACATCAACAAAGAAATCAGGAAGTAAATATAAGTAGCAAAAGATTACTTCAAGAAACAGAGATCCTGAAAAAATTCGAAATCCTTGAATTGAAGAAAATAATAAACAAAATAAAAAACTCAATAGAAAACATCACCAACAAACTAGATCACATGGAAGACAGAAAGCCGGAAGGTGAAGGGTTGGGAAAAATCAAAGCACTGACCTGGACTGTGAAAGCAAGCAAGGGTTTCCATTCTCATATCATATAGACTTCAAGCGAAAGTTAATCAAAAGGGATAAAGAAAGACAGTACATACAGCTTAAGGGAACCATTCATCAACAAGATATAATATATATATATATATATATATATATATATATAGATAGATAGATAGATAGATAGATGATAGATAGATATACCTCAAACAATGGAGCATCTACATTCATCATACAAACTCTTCTCAAGTTCAAGAGTTGAATAAACAACTACACAATAATTCTGGTGACTTTAACACACCTCTTTTGTCACTAGATATATCTTCCAAACAAAAGCTGAACAAAGAAACTACATAACTCAATAATATGATCAATAACTTAGAATTAACTGACATACATAGAATATTTCAACCATCAATGACAGAATATACTTTTTTATCAGAAGCACATGGATCCTTATCTAAAATAGACCATATACTATGCCACAAAGCACCTCTTACCAAATATAAAAATGTAGAGATACTACCCTGCATTCTGTCAGATCATAATGGAATGAAATTAGAAATCAATTATAAAATAAGAAATAAAATCCAATTCAAAACCTGGAGACTGAATAATATGCTACTGAATCAACAATGGATTATAAAAGACATCAAGGAGGAGATTAAAATGTTTTTAAAGGTGAATGAGAACACAGATACAATTGATTGAAATCTCTGGGACACTATGAAAGCAGTTTGAAGAGGAATGTTCATTGCATGAAGTTCATTCCTCAAAACAAGAAAAAATCAACAAATAAATTACTTAACACTACATCTCAAAGCCCTAGAAAAAAACCAAATCAACACCAAAAGCAACAGATGACAGGAAATAATTAAAATCAGAGCTGAAATCAATGAAATTGAAACAAAAGAAACAATTGAAAAAATTGACAGAATAAAATGTTGGTTCTTTGAAAAAATAAATAAAATTGACAGACCCTTAGCCATGCTAACAAAGAGAAGGAGAGAGAAAACTCAAATCACTAACATACATGACACATAATTAGAAATTATTTTGAAAACATGTATTCCAATAAAATAGAAAATATTGAAGGCATTAACAAATTACTAGAGTCATAATTTGCCCAAATTGAATCAGGATAATATACACAATTTAAAAAGATCAATTTCAAGTGAGGAAATGGCATATGCCATCAAAATTCTATGAAACCAAGAAAAGCTGAGGACACACGGATACACAGAAAATTCTACAAGACCATTAAAGAAGAACTAATACCAATACTCTCCAATTTATTTCAGAAAATAGAAAAAGAGGCAGCACTTCCAAACTCATTCTATGAGGCCAATATCACTCCGATTCCAAAATCAGGCAAAGACACATAAAAATAAGAAAATTTCAGACGAATATCTCTAATGAACATAAATCTAAAAATTCTCAATAAAATTCTGGCAAATCGAATACAAAAGTATATTTAAAAGACTGTGCACCATGATTAAGTAGGATTCATTCCAGGGATGGAAGATGGGTTCAACATACAGAAATCAATAAATATAATTCATCATATCAAAAGACTTAAAAATATGAATCATATGATCATCTTAATAGACGCAGAAAAAGCATTTGACAAAATACAGCACCCATTTAAGTTCATAACAGTAGAAAAAACTTGTGATAACAAGAACATATCTCAACATCATAAAGGCTATCTATGCTAAACCCCAAGCCAACATCATTCTAAATGGAGAAAAATTGAAGGCATTCCCTTTAAAAACTGGAACAAGAGAGGGATGCCCTCTTTCACCACTTCTATTTAACATAGTTCTTGAAACACTGGCAGACAAAAGAAACTAAAAGGATACACATAGGAAAAAAAGAACTCAAATTCGTACTATTTGCTGATGATATGATTCTATATCAGGAACACCCTAAAAGTTCCACCAAAAAACTCCTGGAACTAGTAAATGAATTCAGCTAAGTAGCAGGATAAAAAATCAACACCCATAAATTGAAGGCATTTCTGTATATCAATGACAAGTTCTCAGAAAGGGAAACAAGACAAACTACTCCATTCTCAATAGCCTCAAAAAATTTTAATCAACTTAACAAAAGAGGTGAAAGACTTATATAATAAAAATTACACAACCCTAAAGAAAGTAATCAAAGGAGACTTTAAAAGATGGAAAGATCTACCTTGCTCTTGTATAGGCAGAATTAATTTTATCAAAATAAGCATACTTCCAAAAGCACTATACAGATTCAATAAAATTTTGATCAAAATTCCAGTGACATCCCTCAAAAAAAAAAAAACCAGAAAAGGCAATCATGAAATTCATCTGGAAAAATAAGCAATTCTTAGCAGGAAGAGTGAAGCAGGTGGCATCACTATACCAGACCTTAAACTATACTACATAGTAAAAAACAAAACAAAACATGGAAACATGGATGGTTTGGCACCAAAACATACTGCTAGAAAAATGGTACAGAATAGAGGACACAAAGACTAAACCACATACCTCCAATTATATTATATTAGATAAAGTTGCCAAGAACATGCATTGGAGAAAATATAGCCTCTTTAACAAATGGTGCTGGGAAAACTGGAAGTACATATGCAACAAAATTAAATTAAACCCGTATCTCTTACCATGCACAAAGCTCAACTCAAAATGGATCAGGGGCTTAGAAATACAACCAGAGATCTTGCGTATAATAGAAGAAAAAGAAGGCCCTAATCTTTGTCATGTGGGATTAGGCCCTAACTTCCTTAATAAGAATTCTGTGATATAAGAATTAAAATCAAGAATCAATAAATAGGATGAACTCCAACTAAAAACTTTCTTCTCAGCAAAAGAAACAATCTGTGAGGTGAATAGAAAGCCTACATCTTGGGAGGAAATCCTTACCCCTCATACATCAGAATGAGCACTAATCACTAGAGTATATAAAGAACACAAAAAAAACTAGACACCAAAAAAAAAAAAATAACCCAATCAATAAATGGGCCAAGGACCCTAAGAGACACTTCTCAGCAGATGATATACAATCAATCAACAAACACATGAAAAATGTTCATCATCTCTAGTGATTAGAGAAATGCAAATGAAAACCACTCTAAGATTTCATCTCACTCCAGTCAGAATGGCAGCTATTATGAGGACAAACAACAATATGTATTGGCGAGAATATGGGGAAAAAGGTACACTCATACACTGCTGGTGGGACTGCAAACTGGTGCAGCCAATATGGAAAGCAGTATGGGTATTTCTTAGAAAATTGGGAATGGAACCACCATTTGACCCAGTAATCCCTCTCCTCG
The DNA here is from genome assembly GCF_964194105.1 of Spermophilus citellus. Classification (NCBI taxonomy): domain Eukaryota; kingdom Metazoa; phylum Chordata; class Mammalia; order Rodentia; family Sciuridae; genus Spermophilus; species Spermophilus citellus. The sequence goes on from NC_138183.1 coordinate 79,558,304, forward strand.
GGCTATACTCAAAGGACTTAAAAACAGCATAGTACAGGGGCACAGCCACATCAATGTTTGTAGCAGCACAATTCACAATTGCTAAACTGTGGAGCCAACCTAGATGCACTTCAGTGGATGAGTGGATAAAAAAATGTGGCGTATATACACAATGGAATATTACTCAGCAATAAAAGAGAACAAAATCATGGTATTTGCAGGTAAATGGATGGAGTTAGAGAGATAATGCTAAGTGAAGTTAGGTAATTCCAGAAAAAAACAAATGCTGGATGTTTTCTTTGATATAAGGAGACTGATTCATAGTGGAATAGGGAAGGGGAGCATGAGAGGAATAGAGGAACTCTAGATAGGGCAGAGGGGTGGAAGGTGAAGAGAGGTGGTATGGGGTATTAATGATGGTTGAATGTGATGATCATTACTATCCAAAGTATATGTATGAGGGCACGAGTTGGTGTTAATATACTATGTATACAACCAGAGATATGAAAAATTGAGCTCTATATATGTAATAAAAGTTGTAATTCATTCTGCTGTTATATATAAATAAATAAAGTAAAAAAATAAACAATAAAGTGTATTTCCTTAATAGAACACAATATAGAAAAAAGTCAAAGACTCCACTGGGAATTTCACTACAATTCTACTACCTTGGAGGATAGAAAAAAATAGGGGGAGATAGGCAGAAAAGATTTTTAATGATACACTCAAAATCTTCTAGTTGGCAAATAATTGACAAGGCACATCAACCTTTCACAAATAGTACATATAAATAGCTTTGGTAGAAGAAAATTAAAGGAATTCTTATGTGGTATACCCAATATTGTCACTGAAGAAGAAGTAAACATATCTGTTTATTCATAAAGCAATGAAAAAGTTGGAATGTAAAGAAAAATTGAGTGAAGCATTCATTAGACAAAAGGTTAAGTCCAAAATAAGTTTGTAGTGTATGGATTTATAGTGGTTCTCCTCATGTTATTTTCTCTTATCCTGATAAGGAGCCTAGATACAGCAGTTAGATTTCAGGAATAAAGTTCTGTGAGAAGATAAACTAGACACAATGTAATTTAATATATAGGATCAAAGATGATAGAATTATTAGGATTCTAGGTGAAATATGAAAACAAAGTAAAGGAGGATGAAAGTTTGATAGATGGGAGGAGTGTAGAGAGATTTAGTGATACTAGTTAGAGAATAAGGTATATTGGAGTGACTAAATGAGAAGATAAGACAGCACATCATTATGATCACACAAGTGAACACATGAGTTTGGGATATCAGAAGCAATTCCATTATAAAACTTCAATAGGTGCACAGTATATCAGTTAGATTTTGTGACTATATTGCCAAAATCAGTTAATGAAATTCTGTGAAGATGAAGAAATCAAGGAAGTTATACAGATGCATAGTAAATACTGGGTTAGTAAGAAATATTATAAAACATTGCAAAAGCTTCAATAAGTTATTAGGAGCTTTGTATATGACAGTAATATAACTATTCAAAAGTTAATATAGCTGTGTGTTATAAACACTAAAAGATCATGAATTTGGCCTGCATCTCTTGCTCACGGGTAGAGCACATGTCTAACATCATCCTAGGTTCAATCCCAAGTACTATCAAAAACAATCATGAATTGCACCTGGTGGTGGAAAGCTACTGATTTGGAATTGTTATCATGGGACTGATATAGTAGAGTTTTGAAGTTCAGAGTATGCAATCTCAAGCCAAATTATGTAGGTTTCACTCTCCTCCCATATCTTTGTAATCTTTAAAAATTTGCATACACTATGTCCCTATATTTCTTCATTTTTAAAATGAAGATAATAAATGCCACATTTTTTTAATCCATTCGTCTATTGAAGAGCATCTGGGTTGGTTCCATAGTCTAGCTATTGTGAATTGTGCTGCTATGAACATCGATGTGGCAGTATCCCTATAGTACGCTCTTTTAAGGTCTTCAGGGAATCATAGATGAATTTATTTATTTTGCTTAACAAAAGAAGCTTGAGCAAAAAGCTAAATATTGTATTATTCTATTTATATGGAATTCTAGGAAATGTATAATATATAGATATGGAACAGATGACTGGTTGCCAGAAGCTGGAGTGAGAGAGGGAATGATTACAAAGAGAGAAGTTGTGAGAATCTTTTTTAACTGATGGAACTCTTTGTACTGTGGCAGTATATACATGGCTCTATGCATTTGTTAAATTCCAAATAACTGTGCCTTACAAGAGGTAGATTTTGTTAAGTGAAAATTTAGAAAAAATATATTTGGTTTATCAAGAGATCTAAAAATCAAATGTAAACTGTTTCAAATATGTCTAACCATGAAGACTATGTATTTAATATCTTAATTGAAGAGCATGGGGAATAAAATGAACTAAGTAGCTTTGGAACATTTGCCTTATTATTGTAGGACTAAAGACAAGAAGAATTGCATAAAATTACTATCCTATAGTTGGTAGGTTTGTTTCTCACTGGAGTAGGTATCAGAAATTCTCAAAGTAATTTTATCAAAAAAGCAAATATACTAGGCTTGAACACATAAATAAGAATGTTGAAGATATTTAGAGGTTTCTCATCATTAGAGAAGAAAGTTACAAATAAGCAAGGAAGATGCTAGAATGAACTCTGGTTGAATTTTGAAGACTGTTGTATCAATATAAATCATATTTTAAAATATAAAAATATTGAAATCAACATAGATATGTGTGTGTATTTCACTTAAAGTACGTATCTTGTGGTGCCAGAATTTAAGAAACTGTTGGATAAATTAAGGGATTGAGGTATATGAAAAGGACACAGCTGATTTTTCAAAGGCCAAAACTAGAAATACTTGATCAACATTAATCATGTCAATAAAACAGAACCCAAAGAGTAAAATAAATATACATGAGTTCACTGGTGTAAATGAATAATTGAATAAATATCTAAATGGAGAAAGTATGAAAACTCTTACAGAAGAATTCTAATTGAGAAATGTAGAAGAAAGGGGAAATAGAAAATTGACATTAGAATACTTCAGTTACAATCATGACAGGCAAGATTCAATGACAAATGCTAAAATTATTAGAAGAAACCATGGGTAGAAAAATAATTTTGGCATAGTGTCAAAGTGTCTCATTCAATGTAGGGCTAACTTAACAAGTGAGATAATAGAAACATTACAAAGGATTACCTTGGCTTATATTAATTCAACAAAAGGTAACATGACTAGTAGTAATAGTAAGACATATTAATATCATGTATTCCTAATATGATATACTAAGTGGGACAAAAGACCTTTGTGGTATTCTTCCCCATAAGGAATGACTTCAATAAAAAAAATATCAGAATACTCAATTAAGGGAAATTCTAAAATGTAACTTGACCTGTACTCTTTAAACCTTCAAGATCATGAATGACAATGGGAAATTATTAAAGTAATCTATTAGAGGAATCCAAAGATATATAATCACCAAAAACAAGTATGGGAATCTTGATTGGATTCTATAAGAGAAATCAAAAACAAAAACAAAAATAAGCCAACAATAAAAAAATTAATGGAAAAACTGGTGGTATCTGAAAATGTCTGACATTTAGCTAATATTATTATTTTAATTTCTTAAGTTTGATAAATTTTGTATGAATATATAAAATGCTAATGATAAAAAGCACTTGTTTCAAGGGTATATGGAAATTGTTTATTACTTTTGAAAATTTTCTCTAAGTCTAAAATATTTTAATGAAAAAGTTAAAATTTATAAAAACAAATATAAATATAATCCACTATTCTGTATTGAGACTAATTTATGTACTCAAAACCTGTGTTATAAGTCTAATTATTTATGAAATAAGAATGGAAATACTGGGCTGGGGTTGTGACTCAGAAGTAAAGTGGTTGCCAACCTAACATGTACGAGGCCCTGAGTTCAATTCTCAGCACCACATAAAATAAATAAATAAAATAAAGATATTGTGTCCAACTACCACTAAAGTATAAATATGTGAAAAAAAGAATGGAAATACTTAAAAAATAGAAAGTAAAATATAAAAAATAGGTTATTTATATAGTACCTTGTAGTTTTCAAACAGTAGTTATTTCTTTTTGAATTAAAATATCCTTCCTACATGTATGAGTATGTATAATTGAGTATGTATAATTTCCTTCATTATACAAATGAAAACACTATGGATAATAGAAAGTTTATTAGATCCTCAAAATTTATTCGTCTTATATCCTAAAAATTTTACATTTGTTCCAATATCTCCCCAGTTCCTTTACAAACCAGTATTTGGAAACCACCACTCTACTCACTGTGTCTATGAATCTGACATTTTTGTACACATATCACATCATCATATTTTTACTTTAAAATATACAATTTTATTTGTTAATTATAATTCAATGAAACTGAAAAAATTAAAAATTTATTGAAGACAACCTTAACAAATGAGACAGAAAGTTCACTTATCTAAATAACACAGCTACTTAGTGATTCAATCGTGACTTTAACACAAACATTCTAACCCGATATTTTGTGCATGTTATGCGAATTTACTCTATTGTTGGTCTAATATGCTTCAAGTATTGTGGAATAGTAGTTCTCGGCCAAGGTCTCCATACACAGTAACCCATAGTACTTTATTTTTCTACATGTTTAGAAGTGTAAGAATATAACTTTTCTCCAATTAAAGAAACAATTAAAGTTGATAAAAAATAAACTGCTTCAGTTATAAGTCCCTAAAATCACCTTTTAATAAATTATTTTGCCTTGCTTCAATTTTTATATATTTTTTCCAGTGAGTATCTGATATCAATTTATTCATAATATTTGTCTTCCATATAATGGCTTACATTTTAATATTCAAACCTATAGACTCCTTCACCAGGGTTGTGCATTGGGGCATAGATCTGTTTATATTTATTCATTAGTGCATTGCTAATTAAAAATGTGTTTCATTAAATGTATAAAAAATACTTAGGGGGAGACTGAACATGCTGAAATTAAGGACCCCTAGGCTATAAAACAACTTTAGCAGTTGAACTGTTAAAACTAATGTGGGCAGCAAAGTGTCAAAAGTATCTATCACTTCACAATATATAAAATGTAAAATAAAATGCACATGTCAGGTATGGCAGGTAACATAAAATAGTATTTTTCTAACTTAGACTATATATAGGGATCTGAGTCACTTGGCTTGTGGGTAATTCCTGGGACTTAACATCATAACTACCTATGATGCACTTTTGATAACCTAGTGGAGTTCTTGATTATACAATTGGGTCAAACCTGCCATTAGTAGTAGAAACATGTTGATATTCAATTTCTTAGTACTACATGCTAAAGTTAGCAATGGTTATATTATGTTCCTTTTTGAATCGCTATACTTCAAGAATCAGTTAATAGAATATCTCTATTCCTGATGTAGCCCTTGGGTAAATTGTTCAATAGGCAGATTTTGCCTCTGGCACTTTTGTGTCCTCTTTGTGCATTTGGAGCCCCTCTGTTTCCATTATTTCTCAGCTACCCATTGCTCTTATGCTGTCCTTACTTTCTCTCAACATTAGTGACTCCCTGATGAGTATATATGTCTGGTATAGTCTATGCTCCAATGTTGTATATCCACATTTTTACATCTGCCATTTGAAACTCTTAATTCTTCAGCTTGTGAGAATTAAATTAGGTCCTTCTCTGTATGTCGTTCAATTATATGACTCATAATAAGATAAATTATTATACCTTATAATTCTGCTTAGTAGAAGGTAGTATCTAATCCAAAGGTCTGTTGGGATATAATGATAAAAAAATAAAGCTGTAGAAGTATCTGTGATCCAAACATATCTAAATGTGGGCTACTGAGAATGTTAGAATCAATTTTCCAGGCCAAAGAAAGTGTAAGATCCAAAAATAAGGCCAGAGAAAAAAGAAAAGCTAAATGCAAGGGGCATTGGATATCATCAATGAACAAGTAGGAAAAAACTCAAGGAAATACTCAAAATCAATGAGCATTTAATGAAGAGTTGAAAAGTAATAAAAGATGACAGTGTATGGCTGGGGATGTAGCTGAGTGGTAGAGCATTTGCCTCACATATGTGAGACCCTGGGTTTGATCCACAACAACACATGAAATAAAATAAAGTTATTGTGTCCATCTACAACTAAAAATATATTTAAAAAAGATGACAGAGTGGGTCTAAGCTGGAAATCTCAAATTCTCAACTGCATTGAAATGAAGCAGTGAAAGAATAGCTGATTAGAGAAGTAGATGACAGAAATAATAGTCAAAATTTTAATATTGGATAGCTTGAGAATTGGAGAGACTAGGAATTTGATTATTGGAGTAGAAAATAAAGACAGAATTCATTGACCCAACCCTGATCAGTGTGGGGCCAAAGGGAAGGGATGACAGAGAGAAAGAAGAAGAGAAAAAAGTCAATAAGCTTGCTTCCTTAACAATAGTTGAAAAGACACTAGTATGGCAATACGTAAATCAATGGAAGTGTAACTGATGTGATTCTGTAATCTGTATACGGGGTAAAAATGGGAGTTCATAACCCACTTGAATCAAAGTGTGAAATATGATATGTCAAGAACTATGTAATGTTTTGAACAACTAACAATAAAAAAATAAATAAAATAAAATAAAAAAAAAACAATAGTTGAAAAGCAGAACAATTTGAAATGAGACAAGAGTAGCAAAGACCATGAAGGAAATCATATAGCTAAGCCAAAATTATGGACTGAATGAACTCTGTGCCAGGAAGGATAGACATTTTGTAGAATCCACAACTATCCAGTCTTCCTAGAAGAAATTTAATCAATACAACTTTTCCCCACCCATAGATAGTAAAAAAATAAAAACACAGGAAACCCCATTGAAATGGCAGTCTCAGTACATCTAGGAGGAAATTGTAAAGGAATCACTGCTAGCTGAATTTTACCAAAATCACTTTCCCATCACCTCAGACAAAAAAAAAAAAAAAATGGGTTGGAGCTAACTAGATAGCCAATCACTTACAGGGAGGGCTAACCTAACCCAGCACTCCCTACAGGCTCTGAAGGAAGGTAAATGAACACAGGTCAACTGAAACCCAAACTCCATCATGGTAATGTGTAAAACTCCTGTGACCTGTAGAATCAAGAGTGGAGGCTTCTGTGCCACAATCTGCCCACAGAGAGCATACATTCACAGTGTCCACAGTTGAACATATTCACCAAGCTTTATGCCACTATAAAGAAGTCCCAGTAGAGAGAATCAGGGGCTTCATGTCCCACAGCAGTCAGTGACAGCTCTGAGCTCTGATACCTGCACTCTTGCACCCAAGAGAAATAGCAGATTTAGCACAATCCAAGCATGGGGATTTAGGTCTCTGGGCCTACTAATAACCACCAATTTGTGAGAAAACCACATCAACCACTGAGATGGCTCCTGTGTCCCAGCACCTCTAAAAGGTTCCAAGGGTATAAGTTCCAGAGTATCCAGTCAACTCAATTCTCATTCAGATACATGGACCCATAGACGGCAATACCTAATTATAACACAATGCAGCCATCAGGGAACTTCACTCATACACAAAGGCATCAACTACATCCTACAAAGGGGCTTATAAAGGAGCATACCACAGACATCAGACACCACATACTATGCCCAGACACAAGCCCACTGACCTCCAACCCATGCACTCCAGAAGCAGCAGTAGCCCTGTACCAACCCTCCTAACATGGACCACCCAGTACCACATGAAACAGACTATAATATCTCTAAATGAAGCTAGCACACACTGCATATTCCAAAGTATACATGGAGGAGCCCAATATGAATTTGATAATACTGGATACACCAAATTTCCCACAAAGAGGGTTAACAAGTCTGCACTCCCTTACAAGGAAGAACCTGTCTGATAAGAAATAATTAGGGACTATCTTCTCTGACCTAACAGTAAGTTAGTAGTTAACCTGAACACATTGAAGGTCAGAGGGCATCTCGTAAATTTGTATCAGAGGTAAGCTGGTGTGATCACTACCTGCATGCCAAGGGAAACTTAGAGGTAAACCTGAGAGGTGGTAGACATATTCCTTTTAAAGTTCCTAAATTCTGATGAAACCCAAATCATGAAGACTCAATAAGAAATCTCCCTACCTCTGCATGTATTACCATAAATAGCTCTAATGTTAATTTTGATCTTACAGAGATCACTTTTCTTATTGAATTGATAGATGTTCCCCTATTGTTTGATATTAGCTATTTGCTAATTAACTGGAATTGTTTTTTATTTGTTTCCTAGCTCAGGGTTGTGCTTACTCCTCTTAGTTGTTCTTTTACCTCTTGAATTACTTGCTCCTGACTCAAATACTTCCCCATTTTTCTTCTTTTTGTCTTAGTTTGTATTTTTTTCTTTTTTCATTTGCCCAGTTTTTCTCTTCTCCCTTTTCAACCCCCATATAGTTTAATAGAACTTATACTATCTTTAATAACTATTTTTTCAGCTTATTTATTTAAAAGCATTACCACAATTTTATATTCAGATTAAAGGAACTCTGGAGAAAATTTACTTTTTTTTTCTTTTTTTGTTTGATACTGGAAATTGAACTTAGGGTCACTTAGCCACTGAGCCACATCTCCAGACCTTTTTGTATTTTATTTAGAGAAAAGTTTTCACTAAGTTGTTTATTGCCTAATTTTTGCTGAGTCTAGCTTTAAACTCAGGATCCTCCTGTCTCAGCCTCCAGAGCTGCTGGGATTACAGGCAGGCACCATGTCTGGCTGGAGAAATTTTCAATAATTTTTTTTTCCTAATATTTATTAGTACATGACTTTGCTGTGAAGTGATTACCATTGATAGGGTTTAATATCTTCTTTCAAGGTGGTACTGACATTAAGCATAGCAGAGGATATACATTGAGAGTGAGTATCAATACTTGGATATTTTCCTAGCTTATTCTACTTAGCAAGCATAATAAATAGTTCCCTGAAGAATGTTAGAAGATAAAATACGTCATAACAGATGGTTTTACATAAAAACAATATGAAAAAGGAAGGGAGCAAGCCACCCCAAACTGCCAAAAACCCTTCAAACATTGATTCTATTGACATCACAGTGGGGAAAATGTCAAAGAAGGTATGTAGACAGCTCATGGCTAAAATATTCGATTAAATAAAAGAAGTTAGAAGAAATGAACAAAGAGAGAAAATACAGAGAGGGAAAGATCATTTCAATAAAGATAAAGAGATTATAAAACAGAAATCCTGGAAAATAACATCTACATAAAGTAAGTTAAAAATTCACGAGAAAACACAATCAATAGATTAGGCTACATAAAAAAAGAGATTATCAGCCATCAAAAACAAAGTACATTATCTTTTTTTAATTGCTTTTATTTTTTAAATACATGACAACTTAATGCATCACAATTCTTATTACACATATAGAACACAATTTTTCATATCTCTGTATATAAAATATGTTCACACCAATTCATGTCTTCATACATGTATTTTGGAAAATTATGTCCATTACATTCCACCATCATTGCTAACCTCCTTCCTCCTCCTTTCCCCTCCCACTGCTCTGCCCTATCTACAGTTCCTTTATTCCTCCCATTCTCCCTCTCTCTCTTCCCTACTATGAGTCAGTTACCTTATATCAGAGAAAACATTCACCATTTGTTACTTTGGAATTGCCTAACTTCACTTATTATTATCTTCTCCAACCACATCCATTTATTTGCAAGTACCATGATTTTATTCTCTTATTGCTGAGTAATATTCCATTGTTTATATAAGCCACATTTTTAAATCCATTCATCTACTGAAGGGTATTTAGGTTGGTTCCACAGCTTAGTTATTGTGAATTGTGCTGCTATAAACATCCATGTGGCTGTGTCCTGTAGTATGCTGTTTTTATGTCCATTGGGTATAGACTGAGGAGAGGGACAGCTGGGTCAAATAGTGGTTCCATTCTAAATTTTCCAAGGAATCTCCATACTGCTTTCCATATTAGCTGCACCAATTTGCAATCCCCCCAGCAATGTGTAGTGTGAGTGTGCCTTTTTCCCCACATCCTCACCCACACTTATTGTTGTTTGTTTGCATAATAGCTACCATTGTGAATGGAGTGAGATGGTATCTTAGAGTAATTTAGATTTGCATTTCTTTATTTGCTAGAGATGATGAACATTTTTTCATATATTTGTTGATTGATTGAATATTCTCTTCTGAGAATTGTCTTGTTCATGTCCTTGGCCCATTTATTGATTGAGTTATTTGGGTTTTTTTTTTTTTTTTGGTGTTTAGCTTTTTGAGGTCTTTATATATCCTAGAGATTAGTGTTATATCTGATGTGTGAAGGGTAAAAATTTGCTCCCAAGTTGTAGGCTCTCTATAGAGTTCACAGATTGTTCAGGAAGAGTGAAAGCAAGTGGTATCACTATTCCAGACCTTAAACTACACTACAAAGCAATAGTAACAAAAACAGCATGGTATTGACACGAAAACAGACTGGTAGACCAATGGCTCAGAATAGAGGACACAGAGACTAACCCAAAAACATCCAATTATCTTATATTAAACAAAGGTGCCAAGAACATGCATTGGAGAAAAAAAATAGCCTTTTCAACAAACGGTGCTAGGAAAACTGGAAATCCTTATGCAACAAAATGAAATTAAACCCCTATCTCTCATTATGCACAAAACTCAACTCAAAGTGAATAAAGGACCTAGGAATTAAATCAGAGACTCTCCATCTAATAGAAGAAAAAGTAGGCCCTAATATTCATCATGTGGAATTAGGCCCCTACTTCCCTAATAAGACTCCTATAGTACAAGAATTACAACCAATAATCAACAAATTGAATGGACTCAAACTAAAAACAGAGTATATAATCTTTAAAATAAAGTAAAAAATACAAAAAATTTGTTGGTATGATGATCATGACTAGAATATTCAAGACGTTTGGGATAATAAAAGATCAAATCTAAGCATCCCTGGCCTAGATTAAGACATTGAAATATAAACTAAATAAATGCAGAATATTTTCAATGAAATAATATCACAAAAATCTAAACCTTACAAAATAAATGGAAATCCAAATACAAGAGTAAAATAGAATCCCAAATGGGTGAGACCAAAAAGATCCTCTCCAAGGTGATTATAATTAAATTGCCTATTATAGAGAATATGTATAGAACTTTAAAGTACATAATACAAAAACAGCAGGTCACATGTACAATTATGCCAATTTTAATTTCTACTGATTTTATAGCACAAATGCAAAATCCAGAAGAGCTTGGAATAATTCACACTGACCCCAGAATGGTAATGGGTGTCAACCAAAATTGTTTTGACCAGGAAAAATATCCTTAAAAATTGAATATGAACCAAAAGCCTTCCATTGTAGAAGAAATTAAGAATTCATAAAAACTAAGCCAGAGCTGAAAGAAATGAAAAATAAATATCAGAGGCAACATATGAATGAATACCACTCTAGGAACAGTTAATCAAGGAAGTCTCAAGTATAAATTAAATGTTATAAATAAACCAAAATGGCAAAAAATAAAAATCATATCTTAATAATAATAATAATGAAAATAAATGTTTTAAATTCTTCAGTAAAAAAATACATAGATTAGCTAAGTGGATTAAAAATCAAGATACAAACATATGTCGACTACAGGAAACTAACATGAGAGACAAAGACATCCATCCACAGGTTATAAGTGAAGGATGGAAAAACATAAACCATGCAAATGGAGACTGAATGCAAACAGGGATAGCTACTCTATTCTGACGAAGTAGACTTCAAGCCAAAATGTATCAGAGGAAATAATCAAGGCCATTCATAATGGTCAAGGGAATCATCCAACAAGATATTATGATTGTAAATATGTAATCCCCAAACATTAGTGCACCTATGTACATAAAACAAACCCTACTTGGGATAAAAAAGTCACATAAAAACCCAATACAATAAAACTGGTTGTCTTTTTTATTTATATATGACAGCGGAATGCATTACAATTCTTATTACACATATAGAGCACATTTTTTATATCTCTGGTCATATACAAAGTATATTCACACCAATTATTGTGTTCATACATGTATTTTGAATAGTAATGATCATCATATTTCATCATAATTTATAACCCCATGCCCTCTCCCTTCCCCTCCAACCCCTCTGCCCTATCTAGAGTTCATCGATTCCTCCCATGCTCCCTCTTCCTATCCCACTATGAATCAGCCTCCTTATATCAAAGAAAATATTCAGAATTTGTTTTGGGGGGGGATTGGCTAACATGACTTAGCAGTATATTCTCTAACTCCATCCATTTACCTGCAAATGTCATGATTTTACTCTCTTTTATTGGTGAGTAATATTCCATTGTGTATATATGCCACTTTTTTTATCCATTCATCTACTGAAGGGCATCTAGGTTGGTTCCACAGTTTAGCTATTGTGAGTTGGGCTTCAATAAACATTGATGTATCTGTGTCCCTGTAGTATGCTGTTTTTAAATGCTTTGGGTATAGACTGAGGAGAGGAATAGCTGGGTCAAATTGTGGTTCCATTCCCAATTTTCCAAGAAATCTTTATACTGCTTTCCATATTGGCTGTACGAGTGTGCAGTCGCACCAGCAGTGTATGAGGGTGCTTTTTTTTCCCCACATCCTCACCAACACTTATTGTTGTTTGTATGCATAACAGCTGCCATCCTGACTGGAGTGAGATAAAATTATAGAGTGGTTTTTATTTGCATTTCTCTAATTGCAAGTGGTGATGAACATTTTTTCATATATTTGTTGCTTGATTGTATATTATCTTCTGAGAAGTGTCTCTTCAGGTCCTTGGCCCATTTATTGATTGGGTTATTTGGTTTTTCAGTGTTTAAATTTTTGAGTTCTTTATATACCCTAGAAATTAGTGCTCTATATGATGTGTGAGGGGTGAAGATTTATTCCCAAGGTGTAGGCTCTCTCTTTACATCACATATTATCTCTTTTTTTGAAAAGAAACTTTTTAGTCTGAGTCTATACCATTTATTGATTCTCAATTTCAATTCTTGCACCACAGTAATCTAATTAAGGAAAGTGGGGCCTAATCTCACATGATGGAGATTAGGACCTACTTTTTCTTCTATTAGATGTAGGGTCTCTGGTTGTGTTCCTAAGTCCTTGATCCATTTTGAGTTGAGTTTTGTGAATGGTGAAAGATGGGTATTGAATTTTATTTTGTTGCATATGGATTTCCAGTTTTCCCAACACCATTTCTTGAAGAGGCTATCATTTCTTCATTGTATGTTCTTGGCACCTTTGGTCTAATATAAGATAATTATAGTATTGTGGGTTAGTCTCTTTGTCCTCTATTCTGTACCATTGGTCTGCCAGTCTATTTTGGTGTCAATACCTTGCCATTTTGTTACTATTGCTCTGTAGTATAGTTTAAGGTCTGGTATAGTGATGCCACCTGATTCACTCATCCTGCTAAGGATTGCTTTAGCTATTCTGTGTCTCTTATTTTTTCAGATGAATTTCATGATTTATTTTTCTATTTCTATGAGGAATGTAATTGGAATTTTGATTGGAATTGCATTAAATCTGTATAGGGCTTTTCGAAGTATAGTCATTTTGATACTATTAATTCTGCCTCTCCAAGTGCAAGGTAGGTCTATCCATCTTCTAAGGTCTTCTTTGATTTCTTTCTTTAGGGTTCTGTAATCTTCATTATATAGATCATTCACCTCTTTTTTTAACTTGATTCCCAAGTATTTTCTTTCCTTCCTTCCTTCCTTCCTTCCTTCCTTCCTTCCTTCCTTCCTTCCTTCCTTCCTTCCTTCCTTTCTTTTTTTGAGGCTATTGTAAATGGGGTAGTTTTTCTCATTTCTCTTTCTGAGGATTTGTCACTGAAATACAGAAATGCCTTTGATTTATGGGTGTTGAATTTATATCCTGCTACTTTTCTGAATTCATTTACTAGTTCTGGAATTTTTCTGGTGGAACATTTAGGGTCGTGTAGGTATAGAATCACATTAGCACCAAATAGTGCCAATTTGAGTTCTTCTTTTCCTATATGTGTATCCCTTTAATTTTGTTCATCTGTCTGATTACTCTGACCAGTTTTTTTAAAACTATGTTGAATAGAAGTGGTGAAAGAGGGCATCCCTATGTTGCTCCAGTTTTTATTGGAAATGCCTTCATTTTTTTTCTCCATCAGAATGATGTTGGCCTGGGGTTTAGCACAGGCAGCGTTTATGATGTTGAGATATGTTCCTAGATTTTCTAGTGTTCTGAGCATAAAGGGGTCCTGAGTTTTGTCAAATGCTTTTTCTGCATCTAATGAGATGATCATATGACTCTTATGTTTAAGACTATTAATGTGATGGATTACACTTATCGATTTCTTTATGTGGAACTACCCTTGGATCCCTGGGATGAGTCCTACTTGATTGTGGTGCATGATTTTTTGGTATGTTTTTGTATTTGACTTGCCAGAATTTTGTTGAGAATTTTTGCATTTATGTTCATTAGAGATATTGGTCTGAAGTTTTCTTACTTTTATGTATCTTTGCCTGGTCTTGGAATTAGAGTGATATTGTCCTCAAAGAATGAGTTTTGAAATTCTGCCTTTTTTCCATTTCCTGAAATAAATTGAATAGTATTGGTATCAGTTCTTCTTTAAAGGTCTTGTAGAACTCGGCTTTGTGTTTGTCAGGTCCTGGGCTTTTCTTGGTTGATATACTTTTGATGGCATCTGCTATTCCCTCACTTAACATGTAACTGTCTAAATTGTGTATATCATCCTGAATCAATTTGGGCAAATTATATTAATCTAGAAATTTATTTATGCCTTCAATATTTTCTATTTTATTGGTGTAAAGTTTTCAAAATAATTTTAATTACCTTCTGTATTTCTTTAGTGTCTGTTGTGATATTTCCTTTTTTATCATATATGTTAGTGATTTCAGTTTTCTTTCTCCTTCTCTTCATTACATGATTAAGGGTCTGTCAACTTTATTTATTTTTTCAAGAAACCAACTGTGTTTTTCTGTCAATTTTTTCAATTGTTTATTTTGTTTTAATTTCATTGATTTCAGTTCTGATTTTAATTATTTTGTGTCTTCTGCTGCTTTTGGTGTTGATTTGTTCTTCTTTTTCTAGGACTTTGAGATGTAATTTTAATTCATTTATTTGTTGACTTTTTCTTCTTTTAAGTAATTAACTCCATGCAATAAACTTTTCTTTTAGTACTGCCTTTATAGTGTCCCAGAGATTTTAATACATTGTATCTGTGTTCTCATTCACCTCTAAGAATTTTTAAATCTCCTCCTTGATGTCCCATTGCCATTCAATAGCATATTATTTAGTCTCTGGGTGTTGGAGTAGCTTGTATTTTTTTATTTTATCATTGATTTTTAATTTAATTCCATTATGATCTGATAGAATGCAGTTTAGTATGTTTACTTTTTTATATTTGCTAAGAGTTGCTTTGTGGCATAATATATAGTCTATTTTAGAGATGGATCCTTGCTGCTGAGAAGAAAGTGTACTCTCTCATTGCAGGATGAGATATTCTATATATGTCAGCTAAGTTTAAGTTATTGATTATATTATTGAATTCTATAGTTTTTGTTTGGAAGATCTATCTTTTGATGAAAGAGGTGTGTTAAAGTCACTCAAAATTAATGCGTTATGGTCTATTTGACTCTTGTATTTGAGAAGAGTTTGTTTGATGAACATATATGCTCCATTGTTTGGGGAATATATATTTATAATTGTTAAGTCTTGTTGGTGTATGGTTCCCTTGAGCAGTATATAGTGTCCTTCTTTATCCTTTTTGGTTGACTTTAGCTTCAAGTCTGCTTGATTTCATATGAAAATGGAAACCCCTGCTTGCTTCCACAGTCCGTTTGAGGGGTATCATTTTTCCCAACCCTTCACTTTCAGGCTGCAGATGTCTTTTTCTATGAGCTGAGTCTCTTGGAAGCAGTATATTGGTTTTTTTTTTTTTTTTTTTAGGGGGGGTTGTTGTTATAGTTGTTGTTTTCTTTGATTCAATACTGCTACTCTATGTCTTTTGACATAGGCCATTAATATTCAAGGTTATTATTGAGACGTGATTTGTATTCCCAGCCATTTTTTTTTTATTTTTGGTATTTAATGTTACTTGGTTTCTCCTCTGATTAGATTTTCCTTTAGTGTGATCCCTCCCTCTGCTGATTTTCATCATTTTTTTTCATTTCCTCTTTATGCAATATTTTGCTGAGGATGTTCTGTAGTGCAGGCTTTCTAGTTGTAAATTCTTTTAACTTTTGTTTATCATGAAAGGTTTTTATTTCACCCTCAAATCTAACACTTAGTTTTGCTGGTTATAAGATTTTTGGCTGGTATCCATTTTCTTTCAGAGCTTGGTATATGGTGTTCCATGATCTCCTAGCTTTGAGGGTCTGGGTTGAAAAATCTTCTGAGATACTAATTGGTCTCCCTCAATATGTGTTCTGATTCCTCTCTCTTGAAGCTTTTAAGATTCTGTTCATATTTGGTATGCTAGACATTTTCATTATAATGTACCCTGATGTATATCTGTTTTAATTTTGTACATTTGGTGTCCTGTAAGCCTCTTGTACTTAGTTTTCTAATTTGTTCTTCATGCTTGGGAAAATTTTCTGATATTATCTCATTGAAGATAATGTGCATTCCTTTGGTTTGAAACTCTGTGCCTTCCTCTGTGCCACTAACTCTTATATTTGGTCTTTTGATGCTGTCCCATAATTCTTGGATGTTCTGTTCATGGTTTCTAACTATCTTCACTGTGTGATTCACTTTATTTTCCAGATTGTATACATTGTCTTCAATATCTGAAATTCTTTCTTCCAAGTGATCTAGTCTATTGGTTATGTTTTTTATTGAGTTTTTAATTTGATTTATTGTATCATTCATTTCAAGGATTTCTGTCTGTGTCTTTTTTTTTCAGTGTCTCTATCTCTCTTTTGAAGTAAGCTTTTGCTACCTGAATTTGCTCTTATCTCACTGTTGGAGTGATCAGTTTTTGCCTGTATTTGCTCATTTATATCATTCTTTAATTAACATATTATTTTAATTATGAACTTTCTGAACTCCTTCTCTGACATTTCATCAACTTTGCTATCTGTGGGTTCTATTATTATAGTGTCCTGGTTTGTTTGTGGCCCTTTCTTCCCTTTTTTAGTGTTGTTTATGTGTCTTCCTTTCTTGCATTGTGCATCTGAGATATTACAGTTTCTTCCCTATATTCTTGTAGTACCCATGTCGATTGTCTGTACTTCACCTTGATGTTGAGCTTACAGACCCTGCTGGTTTTCCTCAGTGAATCCTACTGCTTTTTTGATCTAGGTCCTGCACACTTTGGTGTGGGTGGATCTGGGCTGCTGGGTTTGACATCCCTTGTTTGTCTGGTGCTCCGAAGGGGTGGTCCTGTGCCAGGCCTATTGAGATCATGGATCCTTTGAGGGCTGGTGTGCACTGTCTGGGTTGGATCTATGTCTCCATGGTAGTCTGCTGGTAGGAAGTGGTGGTCCTGCCCCAGAGGTCAGAAGGGGTGTTCCTGCACCAGAGGCTAGGCTCTGGCAGGTGTCTGCCTTCCTGGAGGAGGGGTAGATTGAGCCTGCTGTGCTCCTGGGACCCACACAGTCTGGTGCAGGTGGATCTGTACCACTGTACTTGACCTCCCACCTGGCTTGACATCCGTTGGTAGTCTGCTGGTGGGAAGAAGCAGTTCTACACCAGAGGCTAGACTCTGGTGGGTGTCTTCCCCACCAGGGGAGGGGTAGAATGGGCCTGCAGTGCACCTGGGAACTGCACAGGCCAGTGTGGGTGGATGTGGGCCACAGACTTGACGTCCTGTGGTAGTCTGCTGGTTTTAAGGGGCTGTCCTGTGCCAGAGGATAGGCACACAATGACGTGGTAGTACACCTAACCAAGAAGGTGAAAGAACTCTACAATTAAATCTATAGTACTCTGAAGAAAGAAATCAAAGACCTTAGAACATGGAAAACCACCCATGTTCTAGGATAGACAGAATAAATATTGTCAAAATCAACATATTAATAAGCATCATGTAGATTGATTTCAATCTCCTTCAAAATACCAATGACATTATTCACAGAACTAGAAAAAGTTTTAAAATTAATTTAGAAGAAAAATGATTCATATTAGTCAAAGCAATACTGTGAAAGAAGGGTAATGCTGGAGAAAATACAATACCTATTCTCAAATTATACTTCAGACTAACTAACAAAAACAGAGTAGTTGAGTTTGTAGCCTAGTCTTGGAGCAGTTGCTTAGCATCTGAGAGTCACTGGGTTTAATTCTCAGCACTGTATAAAAATGAATAAATAAAATAAAGGATAAAGGTCCATATATAACTAAAAGAGTATTTAGAAAAATGGCATTGGCATTAAAACAGATATGTAGACCAATGGAATAGAATAGAAGATTCAGAGAAAAACTGACATAGTTACACTCATCTGACACTTTAAAAAGGTGCCAAAAATATACATTGAAGAATAGATAGGGTTTTTTTTCAACACATGCTATATTGGACTTCCATATGTAGAAGAATGAAAGTAGATCATCTTGCAGAAAAGTCAGATCATAGAGGATAGACTTAGGAATTAGATCAACCTGCAACTGCTAAAAGAAAATATGGGTATAACCCTCTAAATTATTGTCATACACACCCACTTCCTTAGCAAGGAATATAACCACAAATCAATAAGTGGGCTAGCATCAAAATTAAAAATTTCTACATGAAAAAAGAAAGATGAGCATGAGGACAAAGATTACAGAATGGGAGAAAATCTTTGCCAGCTACTCCTCTAACAGGATTAATATGCAGAATATATTAAGAACTGAAAAAAAAACTAAACACCTCCCCCCAAAATAATCCAATTGATATGTGGAAAGAATAAGCAAATATATTTCTCAAAACAAGAAATACAAATATATAAAAAAATTCCCATAGGAATTTCCATAATAAAGGGAAGTGAAAGTAAAAACTACATTGAGATTTTGTCTCACTTTCATTAGAAAGATAATCAAAAACATTAAAGATAATAAAAAATGCTGGCAAGGATGTGGAGAAAAGTGTACACTCATATATTATTGATGGGACTGTAAATTACTACAATCACTCTGGAAAGTAGTATGTAGATTCCTGAAAAGACTAGTAATGCAATTACCATATGATCAAGCTATTCCACACCTTGGTATTTGTCCAAAGGAAGTAAAATTAACATATTATACTATAATAATACAGGAAAATCAATATTATACCTGCCCAATTCATAAAACCTAAGTTATGGCATAGGTCCAAGTGCCTGTAAACAAATGAATGGACTGAACAGATTAAGAATACGGAAATTTACACACACAGACACACACACACACACACACACACACACACATACACACAATGGAGTTTTACTCATTCATAAGGAAGAACAAAATTGTGGCATTTACTGGTGAATGGATGGAAATAGAGCACATCATGCAATTGAAATAAGCCAGACTCAAATGGGGAGGCTGCCATGAAATTTGAAGGGGGATCACATAGTATAAGAAGGCGATAGGAGAGATGGGTAAAAGAAGAAATTGCAGAATAAAATTTAACAAGTTACGCTATGCACTTATATGAATATACCATTATATATATATATATATATATATATATCTTATAAAAACATTTTAAAAAGGAAAACAGAAATCCAACATCAGTGAGAAAAGTCCATGTTAATTGTTAACAAAATCTTCCAATTAGTATGCTATATATATGGAATTTTAATACCGCTTGGGAAGAAAGATAGCAGAAGAAATATTTCTGAATAATTGATGAGAGTTTTCCAAAAGTAATGACAGACATTGTTTTAATCAGATTTTTTTTTTTTACTGCTGTGACCAAAAGACCCAACAAGCACTTGTAGAGGAGGAAAAGTTAATTTGGTGGCTTACAGTTTTAGAGGTCTTAGTCTATAGAGAGCTTGCTCCATTCCTCAGGGATTAAGGTGAGTCAAAGCTAAAGAATGTGACTAGAAAGGAGACACTCACCAGATACAATAACACCTCAAAGACATGTCCTCAGTGACAATCCTTCTCCAGCCACATTCTACCTGCCTTCAGTTACCACTCAGTTAATCTATTTTTTATTTATTATTTTTTTATTATTAGTTGTTCAAAACATTACATAGTTCTTGACATATCATATTTCATACATTAGAAACAAGTGGGTTATAAACTCCCATTTTTACCCCGTATACAGATTTCAGAATCACATCGGTTACACATCCACGTTTTCACATATTGCCATAGAAGTGTCTGTTGTATTCTGTTGCCTTTTCTATCCTCTACTATCCCCCCTCCCCTCCGCTGCCATCTTGTCTCTCTATCCCCTCTACTGTAATTCATTTCTATCCCTTGTTTTTTCCCCTTTCTCCTCACTTCCTCTTATATGTAATTTTGTATAACAATGAGGGTCTCCTTCCATTTTCATGTAATTTCCCTTCTCTCTCTCTTTCACTACCAACTGTCGTCCCTGTTTAATGTAAATCTTCTTCTTATGCTCTTCCTCCCTGTTATGTTCTTAGTTACTCTCCTTATACCAAAGAAGACATTTGGCATTTGTTTTTTAGGGATTGGCTAGCTTTACTTAGCATAATCTGCTCTAATGCCATCCATTTCCCTGCAAATTCCATGATTTTGTCATTTTTTAGTGCTGAGTAATACTCCATTGTGCATAAATGCCACATTTTTTATCCATTCATCTATTGAAGGGCATCTGGGTTGGTTCCACAGTCTAGCTATTGTGAATTGTGCTGCTATGAACATTGATGTAGCTGCGTCCCTGTTTATGCTCTTTTTAGGTCTTTAGGGAATAGTCTGAGAAAGGGAATAGCTGGGTCAAATGGTGTTTCCATTCCCAGCTTTCCAAGGAATCTCCATACTGTTTCCAAATTGTCCATACCAATTTGCAGTCCCACCAGCAATGTACAAGAGTACCCTTTTCCCCACATCCTCGCCAGCACTTGTTGTTGTTTGACTTCATAATGGCTGCCAGTCTTACTGGAGTGAGATGGTATCTTAGGGTGGTTTTGATTTGCATTACTCTGACTGCTAGAGATGGTGAGCATTTTTTCATGTACTTGTTGATTGATTGTATGTCCTCCTCTGAGAAGTGTCTGTTCAGGTCCTTGGCCCATTTGTTGATTGGGTTGTTTTCTTATTGTCTAATTTTTTGAGTTCTTTGTATACTCTGGATATTAGGGCTCTATCTGAAGTGTGAGGAGTAAAAATTTGTTCCAATGATGTAGGCTCCCTATTTACCTCTCTTATTGTTTCTCTTGCTGAGAAAAAACTTTTTAGTTTGAGTAAGTCCCATTTGTTGATTCTTGTTTTTAACTCTTGTGCTATGGGTGTCCTATTAAGGAATTTGGAGCCCGACCCCACAATATGTAGATTGGAGCCAACTTTTTCTTCAATCAGACACAGAGTCTCTGATTTGATATCAAGCTCCTTGATCCATTTTGAGTTAACTTTTGTGCATAGCGAGAGAAAGGGATTCAGTTTCATTTTTTTTTGCATATGGATTTCCAGTTTTCCCAGCACCATTTGTTGAAGATGCTATCCTTCCCCCATTGCATGCTTTTAGAACCTTTGTCAAATATAAGATAATTGTAATTTTGTGGATTGGTCTCTGTGTCCTCTATTCTGTACCATTGGTCCACCCACCTGTTTTGGTACCAGTACCATGCTGTTTTTGTTACTATTGCTCTTTAGTATAGTTTGAAGTCTGGTATCGCTATACCGCATGTTTCACTCTTCCTGCTTAGAATTGCTTTTGCTATTCTGGGTCTTTTATTTTTCCATATGAATTTCATGATTGCTTTATCTATTTCTACAAGAAATGCCATTGGGATTTTGATTGGCATTGCATTGAACCTATAGAGAACTTTTGGTAATATCGCCATTTTGATGATGTTAGTTCTGCCTATCCATGAACAGGGTATATTTTTCCATTTTCTAAGATCTTCTTCTATTTCTCTCTTTAGGGTTGTGTAGTTTTCATTGTATAAACCTTTCACCTGTTTTGTTAGTTTGATTCCCAAATTTTTTTTTTTGAGGATGTTGTGAATGAGGTGGTTGTTCTCATTTCTCTTTCAGAAGATTTGTCGCTGATACACAGGAATAACTTTGATTTATGCATGTTGATTTCATATCCTGCCACATTGCTGAATTCATTTATTAGCTCTAGTAGTTTCTTTGTAGACTCTTTTGAGTCTGGTAGATATAGAATCATGTCACCCCCAAATAGTGATAAATTAAGTTCTTCTTTTCCTATTTTTATGCCTTTAATTTCTTTCATCTGTCTAATTGCTCTGGCCAGTGTTTCGAGAACTATGTTAACAGAAGTGGTGAGAGAGGGCATCCCTGTCTTGTTCCGGATTTTAGAGGGAATGCCTTCAATTTTTCTCCGTTCAGAATGATGCTAGCCTGAGGCTTAGCATAGATAGCTGTTACAATACTGAGGTATGTGTCCGATTTACCAGAAATTTATTGAGGATTTTTGCATCTATGTTCATTAGAGATATTGGTCTGTAGTTTTCTTTCTTTGAAGTGTCTTTGTCTTGTTTAGGAATCAGGGTGATAATGGCCTCATAAAATGAATTTGGAAGTTCTCCCTCTTTTTCTATTTCCTGAAATAACTTGAAAAGTATTGGTATTAGTTCTTCTTTAAAGGTTTTGTAAAACTCTGCTGTATACCCATCCGGTCCTGGGCTTACCTTAGTTGGTAGTCTTTTGATGGCTTCTCCTATTTCCTCAATTGATATTGTTCTGTTTAGGTTGTGTGTATCCCCCTGACTCAATCTGCGCAGATCATATGACTTAAGAAATTTATCAATGCTTTTACTATCTTCTATTTTATTGGAGTATAAGGATTCAAAATTATTTCTAATTATCTTCTGTATTTCTGTAGTGTCTGTTGTGATACTGCCTTTTCCATCCTATATGCTAGTAATTTGAGTTCTCTCTCTTCTTCTCTTCATTAGCATGGCTAAGGGTATGTTGATCTCATTTATTTTTTCAAAGAACCAACTTTTAGTTTTGTCAATTTTTTCAATTGTTTCTTTGTTTCAATTTCTTTGATTTCAGCTCTGATTTTAATTGTATCTTGCCTTCTACTACTTTTGCTGTTGTTTTGTTTTTCTTTTTCTATGGTTTTGAGAAGAAGTGGGAGATCATTTATTTGTTGGTTTTTTCCTTTTTTTAAGGAATGAACTCCAAGCAATGAATTTTCCTATTAGAACTGCTTTCATTGTTTCCTATAGATTCTGATATGTTGTGTCTGTGTTTTCATTTATCTCTGAGAATTCTTAATTTCCTCCTTGATGTCTTCTGTAACCCATTGATCATTCAGTAATATATTGTTCATTCTCAAAATGATGCAGTATTGTTCCTTCCTTCTTTTATCATTGATTTCCAGTTTCATCCCATTATGATCTAATAAGATGCATGGTATTATCTCTACTCCTTTATAATTTCTAAGAGTTGCCCTGTGACATGATGTATGGTCTATTTTTGAGAAGGATCCATGTGCTGCTGAGAAAAAAGTGTAACCATTTGATGTTGGGTGGTATATTCTATATATGTCAATTAAGTCTAGGTTATTAATTGTATTATTGAGTTTTAGTTTCTTTATTCAACTTTTGTTTGGAAGATCTGTCCAGTGGTGAAAGAGGTGTGTTGAAGTCTCCCATAATTATTGTATTGTGGTCTATTTGACTTTTGAACTTGAGAAGATTTATTTGATGAGCATAGCTGCACCATTGTTTGGGGCATATATGTTTATGATTGTTATGTCTTGTTGGTGTATGGTTCCCTTGAGCAGTATGTAGTGTCCTTCTTTATCCCTTTTGATTAACTTTGGCTTGAAGTCTATTTTATTTGATATGAGTATGGACAGTCCTGCTTGTTTCCAAGGTCCATATAAGTGATATGATTTTTCCCAGCCTTTCCCCTTCAGTCTTTGTATGTCTTTTCCTATCAAATGTGTCTCCTGTAGGCAGCATATTGTTGGGTCTTTGTTTTTGTTTTTGTTTTTGTTTTTGGTTTTTTTTTTTTGATCCTGTGTCTCTTGATTGGTGAGTTTAAGCCATTAACATTTAGAGTTACTATTGAGATATGGTTTGTACTTCCAGCCATATTTGTTTATTTATGTTACTTAACATGATTTGTTTTTCCACTTTGATTATTTTTCCCTTTACTGTACTACCTCCCGCTGTTGGTTTTCATTGTTATTTTTCATTTCCTCTTCCTGTAATGTTTTGCCAAGGATGTTTTGAAGAGCTGGTTTTCTACCTGAAAATTCTTTTAACTTTTGTTTATTGTGGAAGGTTTTAATTTCATCTTCCATCCTGAAGCTTAATTTCACCAGATACACGATTCTTGGTTGGAACCCACTTTCTTTCAGCATTTGAAATATGTTTTTTCCTGGATCTTCAAGCTTTCAGAGTCTGTGTTGAAAGATCAGCTGTTATCTTGATTGGTTTTCGCCCTAAATGTAATCTGCTTCCTTTCTCTTGTAGCTTTTAAAATTGTCTCCTTATTCTGTATGTTGGGAATCTTCATTATAATGTGTCTTGGTGTGGATCTCTTATGATTTTGCACATTTGGTGTCCTGTAGGCTTCTAGGATTTGGAATTCTGTTTCATTCTTCAAGTCTGGGAAGTTTTCTCCTATTATTTCATTGAACAGATTGCTCATTCCTGTGGTTTGAACCTCTATACCTTCCTGTATCCCAATAACTCTTAAGTTTGGTCTCTTTATGTTATCTCATATTTCTTGGACATTCTGCTCATGGTTTCTTAACACTGAGTTGTCTATGTTTTTTTGAAGTGTAAATACTTTGCTTTCATTGTCTGATGTTCTATCTTCTAAGTGTTCTACTCTGCTGGTAGTACTCTCAATTGAGATTTATTTTGGTTTCTTGCTTCCTGCATTTCGAGGATTTCTGTTTGTTTTTTATAACCTCTATCTCCCTGTATAGTTGATCTTTTTGCTTCTTGGATTTGTTTATGTAATTCATTGTCAAAGTGATCTTTCATTGTCTGATTTTGCTGTTTAATGTCTTCCTTGAGACTCTAGATCATCTGAAGCATGTGTATTCTAATTATTTATCTGACATTCCATCTGCTGCAGATATTAGCTCTCGTAAAGTTGAGTTGACCTGCATTGCTTGTGGTACTTTCTTTCCTTTTCTTTTCATACTGCTCACATTTCTTTCTGCTTTGTGAAACTGTTGTGTTATTGATTTTCCCCTCTATATATTTATATTGCTCTTGTATAGTTGCAAAGTCTCGCTTTTTTGGAGAAAGACAATGTTAACAGTTCCCAATATCAGTAGTACATCATCTAAACACACATTTTCCTTATTACTACATTTATAGCTACACTATATGTCTACAAATGTTGGTTTTGATTATCATTTACAAATATAGTCATTAGTTTCATGAAAGGCATACCGTTTCTGTTAGCTTGAAGAAAACTGAATTTCAGGTGTAGGATGTTATGTTTAGGGAGAAAGGAGTGAGGATATGTGCTTAATCTAACTTAGTAACTTTGGAGAGCTCTAACCAATAGATGGGTAATTTATGGAAGAATCTCTAGATTCAAACTCCTATCTGTATTTATAGGATTACTCTACTTATAAATAGTAAAATTTAGGGGGTTGCAAGTGGGATAGAGGGAGTAAGAATGATAAAAACAAATAACAAGAAAAGAAAGAGAAAAAAGAGAGCAGGAAAAATAAAATAAGAGAAAAAATAAAAGAAATAAAAGGGGGAGGGAGGTGGGGCATATGCAATTCCTCTATATTATATTATTCTGGTGATTCAGTTGTTAAAGTCCTTTCTCATGCACAATTCTTGGTTTCACATATGTTGAGTTTGTGAGGACCAGAGGGGGAAGGGTAGAGGAGACTGGATGAATGGATGAAAAGAAAGAGAGAAGAGACAAAAATAAAGAAATGTCTCTCAGAACTCTGTTTTCTTTTCTTCCAGTTGGTGGCGTTGTCTATTCCTAGCTTGAGTCTCTGAGTTTAGGGTGGTGGTGGTAGTCAGTGTGAGAGGACTTGAGCTTCCACCTGTGGCCTCTCTACTCTTATTCTCTGAGATGTAAACCAGCTGCCTGATCCGCTGCAGAACCTAGCTGGTAGCCACACCTAGCGGTTGGTGGGTTTTAAGGGTTGGTGGGATTTTCCAAGATGAGTTCCATCAGTTTTTCTCATAAGGTGTTTGATAAGGTGGGGGGTGTTGGGGAGACCTTACGTTTGTCCAGAGCTCAGTCAGGTGACGGCAAGCGTGGACGGCTGGACCCCTCCTCCATTTGGGGTGGTCTGTCTACAGTGCCGGCGGGCAGCTGTGCCCCCTCTCTGGGCTGCATGGTCTGCCTACCATTCAGTTAGGTGGCTGGGCTCCTCCTCCAGTTGGGGTGGTCTGTCTACAGTGCCGGCGGGCAGCTGTGCCCCTCTCTGGGCTGCATGGTCTGCCTACCATTCAGTTAGGTGGCTGGGCTCCTCCTCCAGTTGGGGTGGTCTGTCTACCCTGCAGGCGGGCGGCTGGGCCCCTACTCCAGTTGGGGTGGTCTCTCTACCATGCAGGCGGGCAGCTGTGCCCCCTCTCCGAGCGCGTGGTCTGCCTATCGTACAGGCGGGTGGCTGGGCTCCTCATCCCTCAGTTAATCTATATAAGGAGATTAATCTACTGGTCTGAAGCTTTTATAATCCAATTATTTCACCTCTGAATTGTCTTGCATTGTATCACAATCTGAGCTTTTGTGGGGAAACTTCACTTCCAAACCACAATAGACAAAAAACTATAGATTCAGGGAACTCAGACAACATCAAGCATGATAAATTTTTAAAAGACTGAAAAAGGGAGGTATGGAATGGGAGAGAGGAGTAGGAGAAGGAGGGAAGAAATAAAATAAGAAAAACTAAGGCATATCACATACCCAGGCATATCATATTTAAATATAAAAAAAGAAAATCTTTAAAAAAGAGATGAGGCAAATATAAAAACAAAACAAAGCAGGAATCCTATTTTTAGTGTAGTGTGGAATTAATATGTAGAACCATTTAGCCCACTGTCCAAGAGAGGCCTGACCCACACTGCACCCTGCCACCAGAGGGAAACACCACACCCCTTCAGAATATGATGCAGCTCCCTATTCAAAAATGCAGTGCTCCACCCAAATTGCCTCCATTTGGGGACATTGTAGCCACCATCATAGCCCTCTCCACATGATAATCTCCATTGTGGGACACTGGACAGATCCAGAAAGCAGCTACCTATTGCAGCAACACACACCACATTGCAGCATCACCTAATAGGTCACCCAATGCCATTGTACAGCCTATCCTTCCAGTCCCATTTCTGAAAGAAGTTGCTGTCATCTTGGGACACCTCCATAGCCATTTTTGGGTACCTCTGCTGCTGCCTCTGAAAACTTTAGCTGGGGCAGCTTCAATTTTGGGACACTGACTGGGGTGTGGAAGCCCAACATCGAGGTACCTACAGGATTGACACTACTGGGGCCACCAACTAGGGACATAGCCGCTTCTATCTAGGGACAATCATCAGGACCTCATAAACCATCATCAAGGTCTGTGTGGGCCTGGTTGCACCAGAGGAATCTCTACCAGGTGTAATAACAGACAC
The DNA here is from genome assembly GCF_964194105.1 of Spermophilus citellus. Lineage (NCBI taxonomy): Eukaryota > Metazoa > Chordata > Mammalia > Rodentia > Sciuridae > Spermophilus > Spermophilus citellus. Next base: position 79,586,031 of record NC_138183.1, read on the forward strand.
AATCCTGTTGCAGAGGTAACAGGGAGTCTTGCATGGGGTTGCCTCTCCATTTTCTCCTGCTAACAGCCAACATCTTTTGATTACCTTTCACAAGTCCTATAATCTAAAACATCTATATTCTCACATCCTACCTCAGACATCACAGCCTACCCTTCCTCTGTCTACTATTATAAACTGTCTATTATTATAAACTGTCTACATGCAAACCTACTGGATAGATGGTAGAAGATAAATGAACTCATCATTTCTGTTTATACTGACAAGACCATCAATGATACAATAGAAGTTAATTGATCTATGACTGCATTGGTTTCATTGGGTGCTGTAAACATGGATGTCCCCCCTAAAGGTGACGTATTGGTCATTTTTTAAATTTATTTGTAGATTAATTGTATTTCTTCTTCTGAGAAGTGTCTGTTCAGTTCCTTAGCCTATTTATTGATTAGTTTTGTTTGTTTGTTTGTTTGTTTTTGGTATAAAGTATTTGAGTTCTTTATATATTCTGGAGATTACTGCTCTACCTGATGTGTGTGTGGCAAAAATATGCTCCCAACATAATGGCTCTCTCTTCACCACATTGGTTGTTTCTTTTGACTTCTTGCACTTAAGGAGTCTTGTTAAGGAAGTTAGGGCCTAACCTGACATAATAAAACTTGAGCCTACTTTTCCTTCTATTATATGTAGAGTCGCTGGTTTAATTCCTAAGTCCTTGATCCACATAGAGTTGAGTTTTGAGCATGGCAGGATATAAGGTTTTAGTTTTATTTTGCTGCATATGAATTTCCAGTTTTCCCAGAACCATTTTTCAAAGAGGCTATATTTTCACCAATGTATTTTTTGGCACCTTTGTTCAGTATGCGGTAATTCTATTCATGTGGGTTTGTCTCTGTGTATTCTACTCCATACCATTGGTCTACATCTCTATTTTGGTTCAAATACCGTGCAGTTGTTATTATAGCTTTGTAGTATAGTTTAAGGTCTGGTATTGTGATGCCTCCAGCTTCCCTCTTCTTGATAAGAATTGTTTTAGCTATTCTGGGTCTCTTATTTTTCCAAATGAATTTCATGATCGCTTTTTCTATATCTATAAGGAATGAGGTTGGGATTTTAATTGAAATTGCATTGAATCTGTATAGTACTTTGGGTAGTAAGGCCATTTTGACAATATTGATTCTGCCTTTCAAAGAGCATGGGAGACTTTTGATCTTCTAAGGTCCTCTTCAATTTCTTTCTTCAGTATTGCATAGTTTTCATTGTAGAGGTCTTTCATCTATTTTCTTAGATTGATTCCCAGGTATTTTTTCCCTGAGGCTTTTGTGAATTGAGGTGGTTTTCTAATTTCTCTTTAAAAAGATTCATCACTGATGATAGAAATGCCTTTGATCTATGGGTATTGATCTTATATTCTGCTAATTTGCTGAATTCATTTATTAATTTTAGAAGTTTTCTGGTGGAATTTTTTGGATCCTCCAAGTATAGAAAAATGTCTTTGGCAAATAATGTTAGTATGAGATCTTCTTGTCCTATTCATATCCTGTAATTTCTTTTGTCTGTCTAATTGTTCTGGCTAGATTTTCAAGGACTATGTTGAATAGGATTGGTGAAAGAGGACATTCATGTCTTGTTTTAGTTTTAGAGGGAATGCTTTCCATTTTTCTCCATTTATAATGATGTTAGCATGGGTCTTAGCTGTGTTCATAGTCAGGGGTTCTGTCTTCCAAGTGATCTAGTCTGTTGGTAATGTTTTCTATTGAGTATTTAATTTGGTTTATTGTTTCCTTCATTTCAGAAATCTCTCTCTCTCTCTCTCTCTCTCTCTCTCTCTCTCTCTCTCTCTCTCTCTTCCCAGAATCTGTCTTTCTTGAAGTAATCTTTTGCTCCCTGTATTTGCTCTATTATCTCTTTGTTGGAGTGTTCAATTTTTGCTTGTATTTCTTCACTTAAGTCATTCTTTAATGCTCAGATCTTTTTAATTATGCAGATTCTGAACTCCTTCTCTGACATTTCATCTACTGAACTGTTAATGAATTCTATTTTTGTAGTTTCTTGGTTTCTGTTTGGGGCACTTTTTCCTCCTTTTTTTGCATTGTTTATGTGTCTTTCTCTCTTCCAGTGCAGATCTGAGGTATTTCAGCTTCTACAGTTAAAATGTAAGTTTTAATTCCTCACTTACTGAAAAGTAAAGAATTTGGTTAAAGCAATGAGGGTAATACAATTTAAAATGTCAAATAAAGACCATTTGATGTCAGTGAGTTTTCAGAGTAGGAGATACAAGCATTCTCCTCCCCAAAGGGAGAAAAAAAGTCTCCAAAACAGCAGACTTCAGAGGTCTCAAGTGTCAATTAAAAAAAATATATATATATATATATAAAATCTCAATCAACACAGTGCAGCAAAAGGAAAACAATCAAACAAAAATAGAGAATAACTGCATAGGTAGAATTGCTGAGAAAATGTGCATACCTGAGACTTTTGGGATAATTAGGAACAAATAAAAAGGGTAGGAATTATCACTGTCAGTCACATGGTGGGCCCCACTGACATCATTAGTGGCTTGTTCTGTAGGGAACTCCTGTATCTTTTGTTACTAACTAACAACAATTCTTCTATGTAACCCATGAAGATGAACATATTGCTATGACACCCTCAAGAATGAGCCACTATCACATCTCCCTGGGACTAAAAGAGTCACCTATCCTAACCCTATGAACAACCACAGCCCTAGATTGTAACCATTTTGCATTAGCTATTGCTCCAAACCTGGATCTGCAGCTGAATTATGCCCACTCATACCCCAAATCACCACTGTTCCAAGCTATCCCTGCCCTGGGACCTAAAATCTCAATCACCCTCTGCATGTCTGTGCAATGGGCCATAGCCAAGTAGATGCTCTATGAATACCTGTACTTCTGATATTGGAGTCATATCCCAGCAATGTGAACTATTCCCTGGGCTCCAGAGCCACTGTAGCTCTTTGCAGCCTTACATGCCAGACTTTAGCTCTGTGCTGCATTGTAGATGCCCATACATTAGGCCAAAATTCCACTCTGCAAACATGAGTGTCCCAGAATCTTGTGTTTTTTTTTTTGTTGTTGTTGTTTTGTTTTTGCACATCATCTGCCCTACAGATCTTGGCTATCCATATTTTCCACAAGAAATCACACATTGTACACATTACCAGTAAAACAACAGGGGTGTTGTTGCCAGTACTACCTTAGACCTTGCAGCTTTGTTCCTTTCTTGCATACCTGTGTTTTAGAACCTGATTCTGTAGCCATTCCACATTCTGTGCATCAGATGCTACTGCCATCATGAATGTAACTACAAGCCAGACATAGTGTCAAGAAAGATTTCCTTGACTGTGATGTCCCTAATAGGAGAAAGAGATTGAGAAGACTGCATTACCATCAATCACAAACTAAGCTGCCCTCATTAGGCACAGTCTTGGCTGCTGAGACACCTTGCAATCTCCACCAAATTTGACCTCAAGTGACAAAGATGTATGAAAAATATGCTTTTGCATTCACACCAAATCAGTAATTAATCTTATCTACCTGGTGCCCTTAAATATACTAATAGGGTAAGGTAATTTCCTCCCAAAACAAGCCAATGAGTTTGAAGAGATTACAGATACATCAAAAGCACATACATTAATATAAGCCAACAAGAGACATGTAAAACCAGAGAAACATATCTCCACCAAAAGATTGAAACGTTTTTCAGTTACAGTCCCCAAGGAAATGAAAATATGCAAATTTCATTACAAAGAACGTAAAATAATTGCTTGAAAGGAATTCAGGGAACTTCAGAAACAAGCCAAATATATCAGAAAAATAATATATGAATAAAACTAAAAATTTAATATAGACACTCCTTCTTAAAAAGCACAAAATTTAAACAAAAAACTTAAAAATCAACTCAGGTCCTTAAGAGACATAAGGTATATAGGGTAAATCACTGCCTTGTTAACAATGGTAAAGTAAGTTCTATAGAGAGAATGAACCTGATATAGGTCAGAAGCTCACATCTCTTTATTTTCAGTTCAAAGAAAGGAAAAGCATTAGAGACATAATAAGAAAGTAAAATCAAAACTTTTAATTTCTTCAGTTTTAATTCACCTAAGAGATACTATTTTGTTCAAAAATAATAATAGCAGCAATGTAGTTGATTATGTGGAAGAGAAAATAAGGATTACTTTATTATTATAAGATATTCACACTACACATAGAATGGTATAGCAATATTTGAAAATGGACTTGGATTAGTTGTGTGAACTCCAAAGTGTAGGGTAACCACTAACAACAACAAGAAAAATAGACATAGTATTGAAAGGGTAAGACAAGAAAAAGCAGTGATAGTAAAATCTTAGTTAAAACACAAAAGCTAATAATTAATGTAAGAAAATATAGAAATGAAAAGCAGATTAGGCAAAAGGAAATGGTAATAAACTTCAGCTATATTAAACCAATTATATCATTAAGCATTTTGAAAAGTATTGATCCAAATGTAGCATCAAAGGACAGATTGTGAGGGCTGGAGTTGTGGCTAAGAAGTAGAGCACTTGCCTGGCGTGTGTTAGGCCCTAGGTTCAGTCCTCAGCACCATAAATAAATAAAAACATAAATTTGAATATATATATATATATATATATATATATATGCAGATTGTGAGTGTGGATCAACAAAAAACAAGACTAAACAATATGCAATATGTTGTATACAAGAAACACAGAGATATTAAAAGTAGAGTGTCAAAATATGTGAGGCAAAAACTGATAGAAACAGAATAAGAAAAAGTTGAGTCTACAATTGTAGGTGAAGACTTCATTATCCTTCATAAAAATCACAGGCAAAAGAGATAGAAAACCATAAAAGACATAGTTAAACTCAACAGAATTAAATATAATGGATATCTTGACCATTTTATTAAACAACAGAAATATACATACTCTTCTGAAATTCAGATGGAAGATTCACAAAGATAGACCACATTCTGGGTCATACAACATATGTTAACAAATTTCAAAAAAAAATAAAAGTCATGGAACCACTGCTTTTAGAAAAAAAAATATTAAATGAGAAACCAATCACAGATATCTAGCCAGAAAAAATCCAAAATACCTGAAGATTAGACAACACACTGCAGATAACTCATGGATCAATGAAGAAATCTCAAGCAAAACATAAAAAATACTGTGATATAAATGAAACTGAAATAAAAGTTATTAACATGTATGGTATTCAGTGAAAACAGTGTTTAGAGGGACATATATAGCATTGAATTCATACTGTTATGGCTTGTATCTGTAGTATCCCCTGAGAGCTCATATGTTATAGGCTTGGTTGCCAATGCAATAATGTTCAGAGTTAGGCTCTTGGGAAGTAATGGAGTCATAAGGGCTCTGAGCTCATCAATTTTTAGTCACAGATGAGTAATAATTTTATTGCATTATTGGAAGATAGTGTAAGCTGCAGGAGATGGGCCTAACTGGAGGAGGTAGGTCACTGGGTATATGCCCTAGGAAGGTACATTTCATCTCTACCCAACTCCTTTCTCTCTCTGCTTATTGGCCACCCTGAGTTGAGGTGTTTTGCTCCACCAGATCTTTCTACCATTTTGTTCTGCTTCACTTCATGCCCAAAGCAATGGAACCTACTGACCATCAACTAAAGCTTCTGAAACCATTAGCCAAGATATATCTTTCTTCCTTTAAGATGTTCCTGTAAGATATTTGGTCACAGCTGTAAATGATCAAATGGGATTTATTTCTTGTGACTTTTTCTACTCCAACAGCTCTAAGAAAACACTGAGTATTTATGACAGAAATTTATTTCTCAGCTATGCAGGCTGGGAAGTCTGATCAAGTCATAAGCAGATCCAGTGTATACTAACAGTTCATCATCCAAAGATGATGTCTTCTTGCTGTGTCATCACATGGAAGAAGGGGAAAGCAAGTTTCCTTGGGCCTCTTATTGGACACAAATCCCATTATGAAGGTGGAGGTCTCAAAACTGGATCATCTCCCAAAGATCCAATTTCTTAATTCATTGCATTGGGGCTTAGGTTCAACATATAAAATGGTTGAGCACAAACATTCATACCATAATATTCTTACCTTGGATCCCCAAAATTCATATTCTTCTCATATATAAAATACATTAAATTTATCCCAGTAACCACCAAGCATTTAGATTGTTCAAAAGTCTAATATCCAGAGTTTTAACTAGCCTCCATCTAAATCAGATATCACTGGGACTCAAAGGTATGTTTTATCCTGAGGAACATATTCTGAAGCTGAGAGTCTGGAAAATTTTTAAAAAGTTATGTTTATGCACTTCCAAAATACAATGGTGAGATACACATAGGTTAGGTATTTCTATTGCAAAACAAAGAAGTAAGAAAGAATTGCAGGGGAAGTGGTCTCAAGTAAATGCAAAATTCACCATAACTAACCAAATTTAGGATTGAGAATAATTTTCTTTGATTGATGTTCAGCCTTCTAGACACATTGGAGTGGGGGATGGGCCTCCATTGCTCCATAAAACATTATTTTTGTAGCTTTGTGGGGTGCTCTATGATATGGTTGCTGTGGTTTGGGATTTTCATGATTAGAAAGCTGCAGTTCCAATGTGCTGCAGCTCCCATTATGTTCTTTAGTCTTTTGTGTAGCCCCATTCTCATGGCTTCAGTACAAATTGTTCTTTAGGGATTCTCTATAGTGACCTTACCTGTGGAAGTTCTATTTTTGTGTTCTGTAGAACATATTTTGAAATCTAGGTAGAGGTATCTATGCCCCCATGACTTGTGCATGCTTTGTATATGTGGAGAGAGCATTGCACAGATGTTGACAAAATGAATGCTTGGGCCTTCCAGAGGTGTGTCCTGAACCATACGTGAGTCCACTTAACCTTCAGATGTGTTGACCAAGAAGGGCTGTGCCAGCCTGAGAGGACTAGAGTCTTTATGCCTTAACTTCTATTTATACTAATTTTCTTATTAGAATTTTGTCAGGCTTGGTGTTTGGTGTTCTATATGGATCACATTTTCTTTTTATTCTTTACAACAGAAAAAATGTTGTGAAGAACAAATGGATAGTCCAATAATTTTCAAAATCTAAGTGTCTCTTCCATCTTAATTACAAATTCTATTTTAAATCATTCCTTCATGCATTTTACTATAAGCCATCAAGAAAAGACTTGCTGCTAAATTAAACTTTGCTTATATATTTTTTTCTGCCAAATATCAGGTTTTATTATTATTCATTATATCTTTAATGAAATACTAGAACAAAAAATAAAACTTGCTAATTTCTATGTCATTTTATAACAAGTGTTATGGTTTGAATGTGAAGTATTCCCCAAAAGCACATGTGTGAGACAATGCAAGAAGGTTTGGAGGAGGAATGATTGGGTTATAGTCTTAACTCAATCAACGAATAAATCCCTAATGGGATTATCTGAGTTGTAACTGGAGGCAGGTGGGTTGTGCCTAGAGGACATGATTCATTGAGGCTAAGGGGTATGTATATTTGTATCTGGTGAGTGATGTCTCTCTGCTTTCTGGCCATATGTGAATTGGTTCCCTCTGCCACACTCTTCTACCATGATATCCTGCCTCACTGTGAGCCCTGAGGAATGGAGCCTGTTGTTTATGGATTCAGAACTCTGAAACCAACCGTGAGCCCCTAAATAAATTTTTCCTCCACTGTAGTTTTGCTGGTTGGATCTTTTAGTCACAGTATCAAAAAAAGCTGACTAAAAAAGAACAAGCATCAACTTTCCTCCACTTACCAATAACATGTTCCTCATTTCCATCTGAAACTCTAAGAGAATGGCCTTTATCATCTATATTTATACCAAAAATTTAGGTAATCTCAAAAGAGTAAGGCATTCTGTACATCTTTTCTCATCTTTTGAGCCTGAACTAGAATTACCTTCCACAGTTCATTCATGGCAATATAGATATTTTCTAACATATATTCAAAACTCTTCCAATCTCTACCTATTGCTCAGTTCTAGAGAAGCTTTCACATTTTTAAGCTTTTTTAAACAGCAATTTCTGTTTTATTCCATATAAGTTTCTATAACATATATCTTATACTGGGTAATTTATAAGTAATGGTAATTTACTAATCAAAGTTCTGGAAGCTGGATCATATAAGATAAAGTCACATGTAGATTCAGTATCTGGAGAGGAGTTGCTTTCTTCTTAATATATGGCCAGGGATGGTGGTACATACAAGTAATTCCAGTGACTCCAAAATCAAAGGTAGAAGAATTACAAGGCTCAGTCTGCCTCAGCAACTTAGACCTTGCCTCAAAACTTGAAAAGTAAATAAATAAATGACTGGAGATGTATCTCAGTGGTTTCAATCCTCAGTACCAAAAACACACATTGTGTCTTCTTCCTAAATTTTACATGTCAGAAGGAGCAAACAATTTCTCTTAGATCTGTTATGAGAGTACTTATGTCATTTATGTGTATGTAGCCTTCTGAACTTGCCTATTTTCCATGAGTAATACCATTAAATCAGGGATACCATTGAATTAATATCATTTAATTGGGGTTAATATTTAGACATGGATTTGTGGATGGGCCACACATATACAGACTATTGCACCAAGTATAAAATGCTCATCAAACATTCAAAACCAATTACAATAATCCATCACATTATGAAACTAAAGAATATTAAACATGACAACATCAAATGGTGCATAAAAAGAATTTTATAAATTTGCACTTATTTATAATCAAAAGTCTCAGTAAACTAGTAATAGAGAGAGACTTCCTCATCTTGATAATAACATCAGCACAATACATAGAGCTAACATCAAACATTGTGGTTAGAAAATTGAAAATTTCTGATTGAGTTCATAAACAAGTCAAGACTGTTCCTTCTTATCACAGATTTTCAAAAAAGTTCTACTTAATGGAATAAGACAAGTTTAGGAAATAAAAGATATATATATATATATATATATATATATATATATATACACACATACATTGTATTAGAAGAAATAACATTTGTTTAAATAGACTGTTCACAGGCAACATGATAATTTATAAGAAAAATCTAAAACAATAAACAAAAACCTTCATGGAACTTCAAAGTTACTCTAGTAAGGCTTCAGATTCTAAGATTAATTTACAATAGAAAATCAAGTTTTTTCTAAATAATGGTAGTGAATAAGTTTAAGAAAAGTTTTACTACTATATGATTCAAAGTATATGACATTTTTGAAAAGGCAAAAGTATGAAGATAGTAAAAAGATCAGATAATAGGGTAAGGGGAAAATGTGAATAGGATAGATGCAGAGATGTTTTAGAGTAACAAAACTACCCTGGATGATACTATGATGGTGAATAAATTTCATTACAAATTTTTCTAATTACACACAATATAAAATACCACATTCATATATAGTATGTTGGCAATTTACTATATATAACAAAATACTTGATTTGTGTAGCATTTTCCATCCAAGAACAGGAGAGTACACATCTTCTACATTCAATTTCATTGATATATGAAATAATTTCTATCATTTCTTTTCTTCTTCTCACTGTTTAGGTCTATTTTTCTTTCTCCAGTTTTAAAAGGTGGAAACATAGGTCATTTATTTTATATCTCTCTTAATTTCTATTATGTGAATTGAATGTGTGAAATTTTATCCAAGCATTTTTCATTGCATTTTACAAATATTAATAAACTGTATTTTTATTTAGAACCACGTATTTTTGTATTAAGAGTATGTTTTAATCTCTAAATATTTGGATTATTTTCCAGCTATCTTCTTTTGTGGGGACAAGTATATGGAGTACTGGATATATGGTATTTTTAAGAGCATCTGAATGGCAGGTCACTCCCCTCCTATGAAGTGATTGAGCAGCAGGCCACTTGCCCCATAGGCACAGCCCTGGGCATGACCATGTGTTGCAGTTCCTGTGCTTGCTCCAGGGCCCACTCCTGGATTGCAAGGACAGCTAGCAGAAATTGCATTGGTGGCTGCCTGTGACCTTCTTAGCTACTGCCTAAGTATATATGCATGGTAACTGCACAATGAAATTAGACCTGCTTCCAGCTTGGTCTCCGGAGGTCTATATTAGTGACTCTGTAGCCACACTCTCCTTTACCCTGTTCTGTGGACCTCCTCACTGGACAACACAGAGCCCACACACTTTTAAAAAAATTATTATTTTTTAGTTGTATAGTTAGACACATTATCTTTATTTTATATATTTATTTTTATTTGGTGTTGAGGATCTAACCCAAGGCCTCACACGTGCTAGGCGAGCACTTTACCAATTGGCCATAACCCCACCCCTCAGCTACCTTTATGTGACCAATTTTTCACTTGTATTGTGTGATGAGAACATGCATTTTATTACTTTAGTTTTAAAATGCTGTTAAAGTATGTTTTATGAACCAAAATTTTATCTGTCTTGTAGTGGGTTCCAGGCCAGGTGAGAATAAGAAGTGTAGAGAGAAAGTTTGTTTATTAACTTGATAAAGCACATCCTTAAAAAAAATCTAGAGTTCACATTATACTTAATGATGAAAGACTGGATTCTTTTCCCTTAAGATTGGAAAAAAAAAATTCAAGGATGCTGTCTATCAACACTCTGATTCAACATTATACTGGAACTCCTAAATAGCATAGTAGGATAATAGTTTTTAAGAAGCAAGCAAACTGGAAAGAAAGAAGTTAAAATGCTTCTACTCACAGATGACATGATTATCTATCTACAAAAAAAAAAAAAAAAAGAAATGTCAGGAACTAAACAGCACTATTATCAAGGCTATAGGATGAAAATCCAAAATATTTAAGTGAATTATTTGCCCATATGCAAGCAATGAACTATTAATATACTGAAATCTAAAATTAAAATCACCCATAAATTTTATGATTAAAATGTGCACCTTAATACATGAACAATTTAAAATTAAATTTAGGAGATCAAGGGATCTCAAGATAGAATAAAGAATATGAAAAAAACAATTTAACTATAGCTTCATTGGAAAATATGAGGAAGTGAAGCAGCCATAAATACCTTTGGAATGAGTGGAATATCTAAGACTAATGGCAAAAACAACTATACATAAGCACCATATCCTTTCTGAGAAATTTTTCCCCAGGAAAGTATAGCTTAATGATGTTGATATCTCTCTCTCTCTCTCTCTCTCTCTCTCTCTCTCTCTCTCTCTCTCTCTCTCTCTCTCTCTCCTTTTCTATCTTCTTCTTTATCTCTCTATTTATCCTGGATTTGAAAAATTTAGCAAATGGATGGAAGGTAGTGAGAGCTAAGTCTATCACTGTTGGAGTAGGTGTAGTAATGGATGAGATTTGGAATTCAGTAAAGTGGCAGGATATAAAATCAACATGCATAAATGAATGGCATTCCTGTATATCAGCAACAAATATTCTGAAATAGAAATTAGGAAAACCACTCCATTCACAATATCCTCAAAAAAAAAAATACTTGGGAATAAACCTAACAAAAGAGGTGAAAGATTTATACAATGAAAACTACAGAAACCTAAAGAGACATATAGAAGAAGATCTTAGAAGATGGAAAAATATACCCTGTTCATGGATAGGCAGAACTAACATCATCAAAATGGTGATATTACCAAAAGTTCTCTATAGGTTCAATGCACTGCCAATCAAAATCCCAATGGCATTTCTTGTAGAAATAGATAAAGCAATCATGAAATTCATATGGAAAAATAAAAGACCCAGAATAGCAAAAGCAATTCTAAGCAGGAAGTGTGAATCAGGCGGTATAGCGATACCAGACTTCAAACTATACTACAGAGCAATAGTAACAAAAAGAGCATGGTACTGCTACCAAAACAGGCGGGTGGACAAATGGTACAGAATAGAGGACACAGAGACCAATCCAAAAAATTACAATTATCTTATATTTGATAAAAGGGCTAAAAGTATGCAATGGAGGAAGAATAGCATCTTCAACAAATGGTGCTGGGAAAACTGGATATCCATATGCAACAAAATGAAACTGAATCCCTTTCTCTCACCATGCACAAAAGTTAACTCAAAATGGATCAAGGAGCTTGATATCAAATCAGAGACTCTGTGTCTGATTGAAGAAAAAGTTGGCTCCGATCTACATATCGTGGGGTCGGGCTCCAAATTCCTTAATAGGACACCCATAGCACAAGAGTTAAAAACAAGAATCAACAAATGGGACTTACTCAAACTAAAAAGATTTTTCTCATCAAGAGAAACAATAAGAGAGGTAAATAGGGAGCCTACATCCTGGGAACAAATTTTTACTCCTCACACTTCAGATAGAGCCCTAATATCCAGAGTATACAAAGAACTCCAAAAATTAAACAATAAGATACAAATAACCCAATCAACAAATGGGCCAAGGACCTGAACAGACACTTCTCAGAGGAGGACATACAATCAATCAACAAGTACATGAAAAAATGCTCACCATCTCTAGCAGTCAGAGAAATGCAAATCAAAACCACCCTAAGATACCATCTCACTCCAGTAAGATTGGCAGGCATTATGAAGTCAAACAACAACAAGTGCTGGCGAGGATGTGAGGAAAAGGGTACTCTTGTACATTGCTGGTGGGACTGCAAATTGGTGCAGCCAATTTGGAAAGCAGTATGGAGATTCCTTGGAAAGCTGGGAATGGAACCACCATTTGACCCAGCTATTGCCCTTCTTGGACTATTCCCTGAAGACCTTAAAAGAGTATACTATAGGGATACTGCTACATTGATGTTCACAGCAGCACAATTCACAATAGCTAGACTGTGGAACCAACCTAGATTCACTTCAATAGATGAATGGATTTTAAAAATGTGGCATTTATACACAATGGAGTATTACTCAGCACTAAAAAATGACAAAATCATGGAATTTGCAGGGAAATGGATGGCATTAGAACAGATTATGCTAAGTGAAGCTAGCCAATCCCTAAAAAGCAAATGCCAAATGTCTTATTTGATATAAGGAGAGCAACTAAGAACAGAGCAGAGAGGAAAAGCATGAGAAAAAGATTAACATTAAACAGGGACGAGAGGTGGGAGGGAAAGGGAGAGAGAAGGGAAATTGCATGGAAATGAAGGAGACCCTCATTGTTATACAAAATTACATATAAGAGGATGTGAGGGGAAAGAAAAAAAAGCAAAACAAGGGAGAGAAATGAATTACAGTAGATGGGGTAGAGAGACAAGATGGGAGGGGAGGGGAGGGGGATAGTAAAGGACAGGAAAGGTAGCAGAATATAACAGTCACTAGTATGGCAATATGTAAAAACATGGATGTGTAACCAATGTGGTACTGCAATCTGTATATGGGGTAAAAATGGGAGTTCATAACCCACTTGATTCTAATGTATGAAATATGATATGTCAAGAGCTTTGTAATGTTTTGAACAACCAATAAAAAATAAGAACTTGTGTTTGCTTAGTATTGATATAGATAGTTACATAGAAGAATACGTATTGTGCTGGTATTCTTATGCTATCATAGCCACATATGTTTATTTACTCTGTACACTCAGTGTGTATAAAATAAATGGCACTCAGGTAGTAATGAGCATAGCCAGAATACAAATCTTGTTTTCTAATATCATTATGTTATTTTCTAATAAAACACACCCATAAATCCCTGGAATCCCTTTTAGTTTTAAAGACTAGGGATACAAATCCACAAGACGAACATGGAGAATATTATCATTCCCAAAATAATGAATTTCTCAAAGTAAAACATACACAGACACACATACACACACACAAACACACACACACACACACACACAGAGAGAGAGAGAGAGAGAGAGAGAGAGAGAGAGAGAGAGAGAGAGAGATTGATTTACCCATTTTTCTGTTTTCCATTTTGTTGGCATATAGCTATTCAAAATAGTCACAAATAATTATTTGTATTTATTTGGTATCAGTTGTAATAATGCCTTCTTTTAAACCATGAAAATGTAGAAAATCTAAACAGACAACACATAGTAAATTGAATCAATAATTGAGTCTCCCAATGAAGAAAATTCCAGGAAGAATTCACTGCAAAATTCTTTCAAATTATAATGGAGAAATAATACAAATTCTCAAACTTTTACAAAAAAGTGAAAGGATTGGAATTCTTCCTAATATTTTATGAGTCTAGCATTATCTTGATACTGAAAGCAGATAGGGACAAAGAGAAAAAGAAAGAGAATAAGGAGGTGGAGAATGAATGAAGAAAGGAAGGAAGGAAGAGAAAAAAATAAGAGAAAGATATAAAGAGAGAATGAAAGAAAGAAAAACTGTAGACAGATATTTCTTGACTAAATATAAATGTAAATGTTCTCCATAAAATACTAGCAAATTGAATTCAGTAACATACCAAGATTATTAATTATGATAAAGTGGGATTTATGCCAGGGATGCAAGGATAATTCAACTTACACAAATAAAGAAATGTAACACTTTGTATTAATAAAATGAATAATAATAATAATGATTATCTTGATAGATGTAGAAAAAGAATTTGATAAAATTCAACTTTTTTCATGATAAAATCTCTGAGCCAATTAGGTGTAAAAGGAATATACCTTAACCCAATAAATGCTATATGTAACAAACTCATAGTCAACAATGTACCCAATTATAGAAAAAGCTAAAAGCTTTTCTTATTTCTAAGATCTGGAATAATTCAAAGATGAGCATTCTAACAAATTTGTGCAGCATAGTATTTGAAACTGTAGCCAGAACAATTGGGTCAGAGAAAAATTAAAAGACATATAAATAGAAAAGAAATGATTGTTATTTTCCCTTCTTGCACATGATATGATATTTAGATAAAAAACCAAAAATATAAAATACTTTTAGAAATAATAAAGAAATCTAGTGGAGTTGTACAATACAAAGTCAAGATACAAAAATATACAAAATTATTACTCAGTAGTAAAGTGTTTTCTGAGAAAGAATTTATGAAAGGAATTTCAATCACAATAGCAACAACAACAACTGAAACCATTGAACAAATTTTAACAAGGAAGTAAAAAAATTACAATAAGTATCTAAAACTATTATGAAAGTAATTAAAAAGGAGACACAAAAACTCAGAATTTCCATGTTCACAGATTGAAAGAATTAATATTGTGAAATGTCCATAAAATTCACAGCAATCTACAAACTCAGTCAAGGTACTTTCAAAATATTAATAATGTTCTTCAAAGAACTAGAAAAAAATACCTTAATATGTATGGTAGCACAAACATTGTGAATAGCCTAACTATCTTAAGCAAAAACAATAATGATGGAAGTATCATTCTACCTGACTTCAAAATTTATTACAAAGCAGTAGGAATCAAAACAGAATTGTATTGATACAAAAAGAGATGTACATATCAATAGAAAAGAACAGAGTTCCCAGAAATAACCCTATGTTTTCAAAGCCATATAATTTTCAAAAATTGTACCAAAACATACATTGGAGAAAGGACAATCACTTAAAAAGTGGTAATGGAAAAATTGTATATTTACATGTGAAAGATTGAAACTTGAATGTTTTCTCTCACTCTATGCAAAAAAAAATAAAAATAAAAAAAATTTAAAAATGGATAACAGACCTAAAGGAAAGACCAGAAGCTATGAAACTAATAGAAGAAAACAGGGAAAACACAAGACATCACAATAGGTAATAATTTTCAGATAATACCACAAATTACAGGCAACAAAACCAAAAATAGACAAATGAGGTTATATCAAACTAAGAAATTTTTACATAGGAAAGGAAGTAATCAACAAAGTTAAGGGACAATCTATATGATGGAGAAACAATTTGGCAATTATTCACCTAGAAAGAGATTAATATTTATAATATAAGGAATTTAATATAACTCAATAACAAAATATCCAAAATAATCTAATTAAAATAGACAATAGATTTGAATAGATACTTCTCATAAGAAGAAATTAAAACAGCAAAAATGTTCTGAAACAATGCTTAATTTCATTAACCATCAGGAAAATACAAATAAAAACTACAAAAAAATATTATCTCACTCCTCATAGAATAGCTATTATAAAAAATGCTGGTAAGGACATGCAGAAAATAGAACTCTCACAATTTTGGTGAGAATGTAAATTACTATAGCCTTTATGGAAAATTGTATGGATGTGCCTCAATAAATTAAGATAGGGAGCTGGCCCTTTAGCTCCTTGGCAGAGCACTTTCCTAGCATGTGTGAGGCACTAGTTCAATCCTCAGCACCATATAAAATAGAAATTCATAAACAAAGATATTGTGTGTCCATCTACAACTAAAAATATTTTTAAAAATATATTAAGATAGATCTACTGCTGATCCATTTATCCCACTTCTGAGCATACATAGAAAAACAAATGGTATCTGAATATCAAAGAGATTCCTGTACCTCCATGTTTGCTACCCAATAGGTAAGATATATAATCAATATAGATGCTCATCAATGCAAAACTGAAAAAGAAAATTGTGATATTATACAAACACAGTAGAATATTATCAGTCATAAAAGAATATCCTATCATCTATAGCAAAATATATAGAACTGTAGGACATTACAATAAGTGATTTATCAAACACAAAGACAAATTCTGCCTTTTCCCTCATATATGGAAGTCAAAAAAGATTCTGAATGTGTAATAGTGATTATGAAAGCCTTGGGAGGATAGAGAAAAAAATGAATAAATGGGAGCTTAGATTATAAGTACCCATAAAAAAATACAAGGAATAAGTTTGAGTGTTCTATAGTAAAGTAAAGGGATTATAACTCACAAAAAATGTTTTTATATTTTATGAATATCTGGAAGAGGGGAACTATTAATGATAAGAAAATAATAATGTTAATTATCCTGATTTGAAATTTATGTACTCTCTCTATATATTGAATTATCACATGATCCCCCATCAATGTGTTCAACCAAAATAATTAAATATATATTAAAATAAATCATGTGAATACACACAAACACACACACATTTTCAATCTTAAGTATGGAGTAGAAAAAAAATTAGGTAAATCCAGGGAAATATGAATTAACTTAAAGCCTTTCCAATGGGCAGAATTGGAAATATATGAGCAAAAAATTTAATGAGTACTATTTTATTATAACCCAAATTATAAAATAGACGGCTATGAATCCATACTCATATAAAGAAATGTTTGAATAAATACAGAAAATAAATTTAGTACAAAACTTTTTAATCATCAAATATATTTATATGAATATAAATAGTATAATGAAAATATTAAATTAATATTAAATATTAATCACCTTTTAAAGATGTTAAACTGAATTAGAAACTGAGAAAAATGATACAAGAATTATATGGGTGACTTTCATAATCTCTATGAGGGAAAGTTATTTCTAAGAAATACTTGAATCCAAGAAATTATGAAAGACAAACAGATTTTTAGCACCTAATAATCTAAAAAAATGTATTATGGAGGACAACAAAATAAATTTAAAAGAGAAATAACAGTGCTGGAGAAATCATTTGCAATTAATGTAAAACATAAGCTATTATTTTCAATAATATATGAAAACATCGACAAAAATAAAAATAGTGAAATAAGAGAAGTATATAAATATGCTCTTCAAAGAAGAAAAGTATAAGTAGCATATGAAAACAATATAATCAAATTAATTATAAGAGGTAAAAATGAAGACAAAAATTAAGTAGGATTTTTAGAGTTCAAAATCTAGCAGGAACAAAATATTTGGCATTAATGAGATTATGTGGAGAACAACAACCATATACTCTAGGCTGTTACATTTTTTGGATTTTTAGAGATAATTTTGTGGGATGTTTATGAAAAAAAATATAAATACACATAATATTTGACCAAATTGTTCTTCTTTTAGGAATCAATCAATGCTATAAATATTTTCCATATGCAAATATATTTATACTATCAGCTTGAAAAAAAGTATAAAAACCCAAATGTCCTTGAATAAAGGTTTGTTTAAATAAGTAAAATACATCCATAACAAGTTTTTAAAATTTATTACAAAGGTGATTTTTGTCTACAGGTACTGAGATTATAATATCTTTTATGTATATTGACAAATAATCAAAGTTGAGAGTAAGTCAACAAGAATTTCTTTGCTCACTGTTTTCACCCATATTATCATGATCGTGCAAAATGTCCATCAGCTTTGTAAGTGCTCTATGTATACATTTAAACTCTTGAATCCACAATGGAAAGCACAGCCATATTTTCTTACCAAGTCATTTATTAGAGGTAGGATTAAATTTTAAAAAATGGTTTTATGTATCCTCAAGTAACTACCAGTGCCTTCAAGTTCCATTCTGTTGAAAAACAAATGACTTTATTAATGCCCA
Source organism: Spermophilus citellus (assembly GCF_964194105.1). NCBI lineage: Eukaryota > Metazoa > Chordata > Mammalia > Rodentia > Sciuridae > Spermophilus > Spermophilus citellus. The sequence goes on from NC_138183.1 coordinate 79,604,405, forward strand.
AATTGCACTATTGAAATATCTTTGAATGAACAAAACTTAACTTTCTAAAAAGTTATGAAGAGGCCAGGTAAATCTCCAGTAAAGACTGGTAGGAAGTGTGTAATTGTGTTATTTGGAGGTCCAATAATATATGGGCTATAAATAAAAATATTAAAATATATGAATTTAGTGCCCATATCTTGGTTTCTAAATAACATTTACTAAAAACAAAAACAAACTAACAAAATCAGAGATCTTTGTATAATAAATTATTCTGCTCGAGCAGGGAATATACTGATGAGCTTTAACAATCTTACAGTACTTGGAAATGAGGGAGTTCTCAAAAATCCAAATCATGTGCATGCCAAAGAGACACAGGATTCAACCTGAAAGAGCTTTCAGTGGTCACATCTGTAATAATTTGAACAACAAAATAAACAAACCTAATTTTGGATTATAACACAAATCATAAATTAAATTTATAGGACTTCCTAATAATATTATTAAATTTGTGAATAAATAAAGAGATAGGAAAAGGGTTTACATATTACTCATAGATGGATTTCAAACAATGTGGTGTGCAGATACTCAATTCCTCAGGATAGTGAAGCTTAAACCGTTTTCTACTCTACCACCTCTATTGGAGTATGGGCTAAACTAAGTAATGTGCTTTCAAATAATTGAGCATGGAAAAGGCAAAAATAATAACATTACAGTGGAAAAATGAAACAATAATTTGCTTAAATTTAACATCATAAATAATAATCCTTGTGGGTATCAAGTTACCTCTAAATGTGATACATTAAGAAGGACATTTTTTCAGTACGGTATTCATCCATAAAGTTCATAAACCTAAAATAAATATTCTAAAAACACGGAATAACCTAAATCAAGAAGCATTCTTCAAAATATTAAAACTCTCCAAAAGTGTCAAGCTCATGAAAACTAGAAAAAATTTTAAAAACTATCATGGCATGGATGGCATTTTTCACCACTTCTATTTAACATAGTTCTTGAAACATTAGCCAGAGCAATTAGACAGACAAAAGAAATTAAAGGTATACTATAGGAAAAGAAGAACTCTAATTAGCACTATTTGTAAATTATATGATTCTATACCTAGAAGACCTCCAAAAAAATCCCACCAGAAAACTTCTAGAACTAATGAATGAATTCAGCAAGTTAGCAAGATATAAAATCAACACCCATAAATAAAAGGCATTTCTGTATATCAGTGACAAATCCTCTGAAAGATAAATGAGGAAAACTCCCCATTTACAATAGCCTAAAAAAAAAAAAAAAACCCTTGGGAATCAATCTAACCAAAGGGATGAAAGACCTCTACAATGAAAACTATAGAACACTGAAGACAGAAATTGAAGAAGACTTAGAACATGGAAAAATCTCCTTTGTTCTTGGATAGGCATAATTAATATTGTCAAAGTGACCATACTACAGAAAGCACTATACAGATTTAATGCAATTCCAACAAAAACCCCAATGACATTCCTCAGAGAATTATGAAAAGCAGTCATGATATTCATCTGGAAAATTAAGAGACCCAGAATAGCTAAAACAATCCTTAGCAAAAAGAATCAAGCAGGTGGCATCACTATACAAGTCCTTAAACTATAACACAGAGTTATAGTAACAAAAATGGAATGGTATTGGCACCAAAATAGACTTGTAGACCAATGATACAGAATACAGGACACAGAGATAAATGCTTATAATTACAGTTATCTTATATTAGACAAATGGGCCAAAATATATATTGGAGAAAAGATAGCCTCTTCAACAAACATTGCTGGGAAAACTGGAAGTCTATAAGCAGCAAAATAAAAATAAACTCCTCTCCCTCACCATGCACAAAACTCAACTCCAAGTGGATCAAGAACCTGGGAATTAGACCAGAGACTCTGTGCCTAATAGAAGAAGAAGTAGGCCCAAATCTCCATCATGTCAGATTAGGCCCCAACTTCCTTAACAAGACTTCTAAAGTACAATAAATAAAAACAAGAATCAATAAATGGGGTGGATTCAAACTAAAAAGCTTCTTCTCATCAAAATAAACAATAAGTGAGCTGAATAGAGTGCCTACATTTTGGGAGCAAATTTTTTCCACACAAACATCAGATAGAGCGCTGATCTCCATAATATATAAAGAACTCAAAAATCATAAATAATAATAATAATAATAATAATAATAATAATAATAAAACATCCATAATTGGCCAAGGAACTGAATAGACACTTCTCAGAAGATGATATATATCCAATCAACAAATGCATGTGAAAAATAAATAAAATCAATAAAAGTTAAAAAAATAAAAAGAAAATGCTGAACATCTCCAGCAGTTAGAGAAATGCAAATCAAGAGTACTATAAGATTTCATGTCAGAATGACAGCTATTATGAAGACAAAAAACAGTAATTGTGAGGATGTGGGGAAAAGGGCACACTCTTACATTACTGATGGGACTGCAATTGGTGCAACCAATCTGGAAAGCAGTATGGAGATTTCTTGTTAAACTGGGAAAGAAACCACCATTTGACCCAGCTATCCCACTCCTTGGTGTATACCCAAAGCACGTAAAAACAGCATACTACAGGGACACAGCCACATCAATGTTTATAGCAGCACAATTCACCACTTCAGAATTGTGGATCCACTTCAGATACTCTTCAGTAGATAAATGGATAAAGAAAATTATATATATATATATATATATATATATATATATATATATATATATATGTATATATACACACACATACACATATATTATAAATTATATACATATATATATATATAAATTTGATATATATAATATTATTCAGCATTAAAATAACATAAACTCATGGCATTTGATTTAAATGGATGGAGTTGGAGAATATAATGCTAAGTGAAGTAAGCTAATTCCCCAAAACCAAATGCTGAATGTTCTCTCTGATAAGTGGATGCTGATCCATAAAGGTGTGAGGGAGGTCATGGGAAAAATGGAGAAACTTTGATTGGGCAAAGGGGAGGGAGGAATGGGGAGAGGGATTTGGGCAGGAAATATGGTGGAATGAGATGGACATCATTACCCTAGGTACAAACCCAGGGCCTCACACATGCCAGGTGAGTGATCTACTCCGGAGCTACAATCCCAGGCCAAGTTTTTTTTGTTGTTGTTCTTGTTGTTGTTTTAACACTCATTTTTAATTGAAGATGGACACACAATATCTTTATTTCATTTTTTTTTTCTTTTAAGGTGGTGCTGAGGATCGAACCCAGTGCTAGGTGAGCACTCTATCACTGAGGCACAACCCCAGCCAATACCTTAACTTTTTTTAATAATTATTTTTTAGTTTTAGGTGGACACAATATCTTTATTTTATTTTTATGTGGTGCCGAGAATTGAACCCAGTGCCTCATGCACGCTGCGCAAGCACACTACCACTTGAGCCACATCCCCAGCCCCACCTTAACTTTTTGATAGAGTGAATTCATTTAAAAAATCATGTTTATTGTTGTATTTAATTAGAATTACTAAGACTGAAAATAGATTTTTTCTGGTATATACATATATATATATATATATATATATATATATATATATATAAAGATGAAATATAGAAATTAAATTTATTTTCAGTAAGTATTTGAAAATTCTGAGGTTTGACCATTGCTTATTCTTTTTATAAAAATTGTGCATATTTGTGTATATTTTACTTACATATACACAGTAAAATGATTACTAAACTTAAACAAATTTACCTGTCAGTCTCTTTGCAATTATATTTTTGCATGCGATGAGAACACTTAAGAGCTCTGCTCCTTTCAAGTATATAACATATTATCAAATATAGTCATTATACTTTACATCAGATCTTTAGAATTTATTCATCCTACATAACTTTAACTTTGTATCTTCTGGACAACATACCCCCATTTTCTACCCTATGTCATCCATCATAGCCGTCACTCTACAATCTGTTCAAATGATTTCATTTTTTAAGATTCTACATTTAAGTGAGATTATGCACTACATTAGTTTTTTGCATCCAGCTTATTTCACATAACATTTTCTTCTATGGTTCATTTGTCTTGCTAAAAGTGGCAAATTTTTCTACATTTTTTAAGCTAAGTAATGTTGACTACACACACACACACACACACTCACAAACATACTTTCGGTTTTCATTCATCGATTGATGAATCAATTTAAGGTTAGTTGAGTTCCAAAACTTTGCCATTGTAATGCTGAAATGAATATGAAAGTGGATAGACCTCCTTGAGATATTTAGTTCAGTTCCCTTAGCTATCTCAAGGGAGATTGCTGAGTAAAATTGAACTCCTTGAAAAAAACTTTTTAAAAAATCCTGTTTATAACATCAAAAAGAATAAAATACTTAGGACAAATGTTTAATCATGGAGGTGAAAATCTGTACATTTAAAACTATGAAAATAATAGAAAAAAATAAAGAAGATACAAATAAACAAGAAGATATCCCATGTTTATGCATTAGCAAAAAATTGTCACATGTGCATGATTTTCTAAGCAATTTACATATTACATGAAATCCTGTTCAAAATTCCAATAGAGATCTACACAGAAATAGAAAAAAAATTCTAATATCTGTGCAGAGCCACAAAGAATGCTTACAGACCAAAGCAGTCTTGAGAAAAAATGAAATTGGAAGTGTTATACTTCTTATTTTAATTTATACTATAAAGCTATAGTAATCAAAAGATAATTGTATTTGACCTAAATAAAAAGAACAAAGATATAGCCCAATGGAACAGAATGAATAGTTGAGAAATAAAACCCATGCATATTTGCTCAAATTATTTTTGATGAAAGTGTCAAGAATACACAATGGGAGAAGGATAAAATCAATACATTATTTGAGAAAACTGGATACCTATATGTAAAAAAATGACATCTTACATCACATCCAAAAATTAACACCAAATGAATTAAATAAGTCCTGTAAACATAAACTCCTAGAATAAAACATATGGTAAAGCTCCTTAACATTTACTAGGGGAATATTTTTTATGATTTTTTAATATTACAAAAAATTTTAAAAAGTGAAATAAAAGAAGTGGATCAGTTCCTTCACCCATTTATTGATTGGGCTTTATTTATTTATTTATTTATTTACTTACTTACTTACTTACTTTGATGTTAAGTTTTTTGAGTTCTTTATATACCACAGAATTTAATGTCCTATCTGAGGTGCAGGATGCAAGGGTTTTCTCTCATTCCATAAGCTCTCTGTCATGCTCTTGATTGCTTTATTTGTGAAGAAGCTTTTTAGTTTGGTGCCATCCCGTTTATTATTATTTATTTTAATTTATGCAATTTAGGAATCTTATTTAGGAAATCAGTTCCTGAGCCAATGTGTCAGAGTAGGTTGGATCTACCTTTTCTCCAAGTATGTATAGAGTTTATGGACTTATACCTAGGTTACTGATCCACTTTGAGTTGAGATTTGTGCAAAATGAGAGATAGGGGTTAAATTTCATTCTACTACAAAGAAATTTCTAGTTTTCCCAGCGTTGTTGGTACCTTTGTCTAGTATAAAATAACTATTTTTGTGGGTTTGTCTCTGTGTCTTCTATTCTGTCAATTGGTCTTTTTGCCTATATTGGTGCTAATACCATGCTGTTTTTGTTACTATAGCGCTATAGTGTAATTTTAGGTCTGGTATTATGATGCCTCCTGCTTTACTTTTCTCACTGAGAATTGCTTTGGCAATTTTGAACCTCTTATTATTCCAAATAAATTTCATGACTGTTGTTTTTTCCATTTTCATGTAGAATATCATTGGGATTTTGATAGGAATGCATTGAATCTGTATAGCACTTTCGGTAATATGGTCATTTTGACAATATTAATTCTGCCTATCCAAGAACATGGGAGGGCTTTCCATCTTCTAAGGTCTTCCTCAATTTCTTTATTTAGTGTTCTTTTGTTTTCATTATAGAGGTTTTTCACCTCTTTGGTAAGATTATTTCCCAATTTTTTGAGGCTATTGTGAATGGGGTGGTTTTTATAATTTCTCTTTCAGCTGATTTACCATTGGAGTATAGGAATGCAATTGACTTATGATATTAGTTTTCTATTCTGCTACTTTGATGGATTTATTTATGGGCTCTAGAAGTTTTCTAGTGGACTTTTTTGGTCTTCTACATATAGATTCATGTTATTAGAAAACAGATAGTTTGAGTTCTTCTTTTCCTATTCATATCCTTTTAATTTCATTCTTTTGCCTACTTCCTTTGACTAGAGATATTAGAACAGATGAAAAAAGAAATACCAATTGTCAACAAATATATAAAAAATTCAACATCTCTAACAATTAGGAAAATGCAAATTAAAACTACACTGTGATTCCCTCTCACTCCAGTCATAATGATAGTTATCAAGAATATAAGTAACAATAAATGTTGGCAAGGATGGGTGAAAAGGTTACACTCATACATTGCTTGTGGCTGTATAAATTGGTATAACCATTTTGGAAAGCAGTATGGTGATTCCTCAGAAAACTTCCAATAGAACCACAGTTATCCCACTCTTTGGTATATATCCAAGGGATTTTAAATCAGCATACTACAGTAATACAACCACATCAATGTTTATTAGCAGCTCAATTCAGAATAGTCAAATTATGAAACCAATTTATATCCCCTTAAACATACGGATGGATAAAAAAATGTGGTATATATACACAATGGAGTATTATTCAGACATAAAGAAAAATGACTTTGTTATATTTGCCAGCAAATGTGTGAATCTGGATACCATGCTAAACAAAATAAGCCATTCCCACAAAGCCAAAGGTCTAAAGCTTTCTCTGAGATGTGGAAGCTAACCCACAATAAAAGGAGGGGATAAGGGGAAGAAGAGAAGTACAGTAGATTAGAAAAATGAATGGAGGGAAGGAAGGGGGATAAGAAAAGGAAAGAGAGTGGAATAAATCTGACATAATTTTCCTATGTACATATATGAAAACAACACAGTAATTCCCACCATCATGTACATACATAAGAATCAGATACTAATCACAATAAGATATACTCTATTTTTACAAAATTATGCCAAAATGGATTTTGTGGTCATGCATGACCAAAAAGAATCAATAACAAAAAGAAATGAAACTACATGAAGTTTAAAGTGTCTTCACAACAAAGGATAAAAGGATAAAACCATCAAAATGAAAAGGCAGACTTATAGATTTGTTGAAAATTATTGCAAATCACATATTGATACGGGTTTAATATGTGAAATGAAAAAGGAAATAACACAATGCAATAATAAAATATAAGTAAATAAAACAACCAATTTTAAATCTGTAAAATCCTGAGTAGATGTTTTCTTAAGTAATAGCTAACAGTATGTAATAGAAAAAATATTCTATATCACTAATTATCAGGGCAATTCAAACTACAATGAGATATCAACTCACTATAGTGAGAATATCTATGATTAAAAATATAAAGAAAAACAAGAATTTCTGGGAAGAATGTGGAGAAAAGAAAACCCATGAACACTGTTAATGGGGATGTAAATGAATACAACAGTTAGAGAAAGCAGTATAGATATCCCTAAAACAGAAATAGAACTGCCTTATTACTTTTGCTTGTTAAAACTTATCAAACTCAGTCCTGAATTACTTCTGTAGTTAAGAAATAAAATTATACTTTTATTAACCATCTTTTGAAATTACCAGCTAGGTCTCTAATTAATGTTACTTGTGTTTGTGATGTTGGGGGGATTTTACATACTTCACTGGTATGTAAAGTACAAAAAAGACCACTGACTCCTTCCATTTTTTTTTCTCCAAAGTAGTTTGAGAATGGAAATGACTCATGGAACCTACTTCCCCAATTAATATTTGATTGAATGACCTAGAAAAAGCAAAAGGCTATATTTCTAATTGGCAATTCCCACTCAGTTTTATCAGTGATTTATATCATGTTTAATTCAAGTATGATGAAAATCTGTCCACACAGTGTACTTTGAAGAAATGTGGCTATATTTTTATACAAAATTTTTAAAAATCAAGGATAAGATATTAATTTACACACACTTTACATTATGGAATAGTAATGAGATTCTTCCTTATTTAAATGAACCATATTCCACTATAAACAAATTGAGGCCAATCATTTCTTTGTGTGTGAAAATAGTATGCCAAATATTAAATATATTACCATTTTGTTGTGGGGGGGAAACATTTTCTCCATTTTCCTGTAACATGAATTTTCAGGGAAAGAGGAGGAAGATCACAATTTTTTTTGTGCTTCAGTTTTTGTTCTAATGACATTATCAGATTCTAAAAATGAATTCAAGAATTTTACACAGACATTGCTGTACCAAATCAAATATAACACTGTGATTATTTACCCATAGCCAAAATTTTTTTATTGTTGAATGTGATTTTTGTTCTGAATTCCATTGATAAATTTCATGCAGAGGAACTCAAGTCTTCATTACTGACATAAAGTGTTTTCTGAAGAAGACATGGTTTTGTATCTGCCACTTTTTATATCCACCCCAAAATAACTGATAGTTGGAAAACACAAAATTTTGAGAGTAACATTAAAGTACATTCAACAATTTATTTAAACATTACTTCTGAACAAAGAGTTCAATCAATTTCTTCTCCCAATTAAGCTGCATAGTTTCATCCATTTTCATCATCTTTACAACATCTGAATTGCACTCAGTTCTCATACCCAGGTGCTACTACAGATGGGAATTTTTTTTTCTTTCCAATTCTTATAATGCATACTTAGATTCTTTCTTGGATCATTATATGCTGGTTTCTGTATGGGGATTGAGGTATTTTTGTTTGTTTATTTACTTGTTTGTTTTTTGTGGAGGAGGAACTTTGGAAGATTTTGACCAGAATTTTTAAATCATGTATCATAAAGTTATTTTATATGTCTTTTTTATTTTATTTTATATAATCAGTCTTTTTTAAAAGATTGCTTTTCAAAAGTATGGCAAACCAGATTGAAAATGGAGTCAACCAAGAAATTTAGTCAAAGCCCTATTTCTCCACTGAATAATGCTTCAATCAGTCAAAACTATAGAGCAATGAGTAATTGTAGGCTGAGGACATTCCTAATGTGTGTATGGGACTTGAAACAACAACAGAAACAAGAAATGACTCAAAAACAAATAGTGACATGTTCCAAAATACTTTTCAGTTTGGAGTTTAGTTTACTATACTTTAACTCTTTGTTTTTATATCCTTTTTTTTAAAAGCTCTATTTATTTATTTATTTATTGTTAGTTATTGTTGTAAATCCAATTCTTTTTTTTATTGGTTGTTCACAACATTACAAAGCTCTTGACATATAATATTTCATACATTAGATTGAAGTGGGTTATGAACCCCCAATTTTACCCCAAATGCAGATTGCAGAATTACGTCGGTTACACATCCACAATTTTACATAATGCCCTATTAGTAATTGTTTTATTCTGTTACCTTTCCTATCCCCTACTATCCCCCCTCCCCTCCCCTCCCATCTTCTCTCTCTACCCCATCTACTGTAATTCATTTCTCTCCTTGTTTATTTTCCCATTCCCCTCACAACCTCTTTCCTGTAACTTGTTCACCCTGGGCTGCTAGATGGTTGAAGAATTTTGTCTGAATTGAGAAAGATTAAATTTTGATAAAAATAAGAAAATCCATATTTGTCTTCTTCCCAATTTCCACCACATGTGCACAAAATTTGTACACCTCTCTCTCTCTCTCTCTCTCTCTCTATATATATATATATATATATATATATATATATATATATATACTATTACATACACATCAATTATTTGATGAATACCCAACATTCCTAAGAGTACTGATTTCTAGTTCAATGTATTTTTCTGTATTTAAAGACCAAGCATAATTAAATAAAATGTGATGTGATATCTTATACCATAAAAAATATTTTCCCTACCCATCTACTCTGCCTCTCCTAATCCTGCAGCAAACACTATCTTTTGAAAATAACTTTGCACAATCAATACAAATATTACCCATATTTGTACAAGTAGAATGACTATGTAAAACTGTATCACGCCTCTAAATGGCCCTTGATGTAACAGCAGTTACTACTAGGAGTGGAGCAACAGAGGTAGAAGTACTGTGTAAATGGTAAATTTAATAGAGAAGGAAGAGGAAAAAATTGGAAAATTATGAGAACATAATGAGAAGTGGTAAAAATGGAGAATGATTGCAGAAGACATACAAAGAAAATTATGACAATGAAAGTTCTAAGCATTCTAAAACAACCTAATAATTTCATCATAAGGCAACTTCTAATATGAAAAAATAATATTTATTAGTGACTGCTCAGACCTTGAAAATACAAGTAAATTGTTACTGAGGAAGACAATTATACTCTCTATGGTAGATAGATAAGACAAATATATCAATAGACAGATAAAGAATGTGTATATACATATATATGTATATATTTCTCTTGATTATAGTTGTGCTTCACATCTATTGTTTGTGTTGCCCTTTCACGAGACCACACAGTAGATATACAAAGTCTAATTACTCATTTTATGTTTTCTTGTTATTTTTGAAAAACAGAGTTGGGATCTTTGTTAAGAAGAAACATTTGAACCAATCACTGTGTCTCTGGGCCAAATAATGTTTAATATAGGAGTCTCTATGATTGGTTCTTTTCTGTTGTCATTCATCCTGTTTGTTTGCTTGATTAACTTGGTATAATTTATGCTTATGTCCAATGCCCTCTGCCTCACCCTACCCATTTAGATTTAATTTGGCCTCCATAATACTGAAAGTGTGGCCATAGCTGCAAGTCAAGAAAAAAACAATAAAAAATATTACTGACGTGAGAGTCCTTGGTTTCAGATCCAAGTATAAGCCTTAGATTTTGCAAAATACTAAGCTAGAAATCTTTTCTGATATAGAAAGCAGAAAAATGAGCAGTTTGGGTTAGAGCAGAGGTAATAAGTATTGGGATAAAAAAAACTATTTAGAAACAATGTAACATTAAGTTTATATTTTTGGAGAGAGACAAAGAAACCTAACAAACCCTCCTTAAATCTGTTTTTTCCAGGTGAAAAAAATATGAACATCTTTTTCTGAGGAAACAAAAAGTCTGTAACCTTCATGAAAAATCTTGCCTTGATATTATATTACAATAACTTATAGTATGGCATGTCTAATAACTGGAGTACTAACATTACCCCTGTATTTCCTAAAACTCTGGAGTGGCTAACCAGAATCCAAAAATTTTCCTTGTCCCCAAGATTCAGGTCCAAGTACCAGCTAATGATTTGTCAAGGGGATTCTGTGAATGAGGATTCTGTCATGAGGGAAAGTTATAGCAGAAGATTTAATCATTCAACATGGAGTCAGAAAAGGTCAATTACATCAAAATGATGTCAGACAATTAGGGAAAGTATCCCAATATTAGAATTAATTACACCTCAGAAAACCAAGACAAACCATGATCAAGAGATGCCCTCCAGACTGATAGCAATGTAACGTTTGTATATCCACCATTGTTGGCTTAGAATATATCAAAGAAAGACAGAAGAGTAACACCATCAATTTGATCATATTTAAATTGAAATGACAGAGAAGATAATGAAATTTAATGAGTTTCTCTGGAAGTAACTTGATTATTTTTTTTGTCTCAAACAAAATGGGGCTCAAATAGAAATTAATATTAGGTAATATGTTACATACTTACATATATAAGTTCATGGGTATTGTTAAATTTTACCATGGTGTCAATGTAACAGCTTTCCATGTGAGATTTTATTTTTACATATAATAGAATGAAGCTAGAAAAAAAGAAAACATGTTTGAAATCCCTGCACATCCCTGTCTGTTGCCTGAAGGTTAGAGGAGTAAAACACAATAGTGAGAAAATAACAGTCTATGTACATTTCTCTCAGCATTACACATATGGTAGACTATTATTAAAGGTTGAGACTAGAAGAATTTAATATTAAAATAAGGTTAATGAGGTTAATGTTCACAGTCAGCTAGATTCAAAACTTTATGAAATGTTAGAGCTTCTCCATTTTACAGATGAATAAACTGACATCTGCAGCAAGGAAATTACTTAGCCTCATTTACCCTGTACTCTGAATTTAGTCATTGGTAGTGATGTAATGTAGCTGAGATCTGGGCAATGCCTGACCTGGATTATACTCATGCTAAAGAGAAAACTGACAAAACATAGAAATAATATCCTATAGAATTGTTATCAATTTGGTGGTTTGTGCTGTCATTTGGATTTAGTTTGTTTTCCCAAGGGAACAAGTTTGGAGATGTTAAAAGGTGGTGGGACTTTTAAATTTAGGACCATTGCAGAGGTCATTAGGTTACTGAGGGCACTATCATCAGAAGGAATTCATTGACCTCTGTTTGACCCTGATTTGTTCCCGTGAGAGAATTGTTATAGAAGTGCAACACTGGCCCCTACCCACTCTTTGGCTTCTTGTCTCATTGTGTGACTCCTCTTACACATATTCTCACTGTGATGCCATCTTTCCTGAGGCCCCCATCACAGCTGGCACCATGGTTCTTGGACTTTTCAGCTTCCAAAACTGTGAGCTAAATAAATTTTCTTTCATTTGAATCCATCCCTACTCACATATTTTGTTATAGCATGGGAAAGAGACCATTTAATACATGAGTGCCATGAGAAGTAAATGGATAAAATGTATATAACATATTTTGAAAAGTGTTAGTTGCTATAGAAATCTTTATTAAGGCTATTAATGATTTCATAAGATGACTATGTGCACCACAATTCTTAGGCTAGACTCTCCAAGTTGATGAAAATAATCACTTTGTCTGAGTTACTAGTATAAGGTGAAAATGAAATTATTTCTTTGACATATGGGGGCTGAGTATTTTAAATACTGTTGCATGGCTTTGACTTCCCTTTTCATTAGCTTAGCTTGCATGAAATCCACAAACATTATTAGTGGTCATAAAATTACCAAGCCCTTCTCGGAACTGACTACAGAATTGGCCTCTCTGACCTTCATCAGTCCTATAGCCTGCTTCACATTGACCATAGCAATAGTAATTTTTTTATTATATCCAAATTTGTCAGCCATTAATTTCTAATGACACTTTGATTTTCATGTTACTGCACAGAACTAAAAGGAGAGCCTGACAAGGTTTTATTACCATCCTTTGTAACTTTGAAGATGTCAATCAAATCTTTTATAAGTCTTCATTGCCAGCAAAATTCCTATGCTCTGCAAAAACAATGTTCCTCATAGGGTAAAAAATGGCACTAAATTCCACTATTTAAAAAATGAAAAACTTTAACTTAGCTGTCACACATGCTGTTGATTTGGGTATTTTTCTTCTTTTTATTTACTTTCATTTTAATTTGTTTTCTAAATGAAATAATCATTGTAATTATCAAAAATCTTGGTATTTCTGAGGGAAAATGCAAAACAGACAAAATAATACAGCTAAAAGTAAACTTTTCTTTCTATGAAAAGGATTTTCTCTTGAGTTGTGTCCAGATGTTATGACTACCCACTTATTTCATAGGAGTAGTTTGCCAAGAACTGCATTTGATTGGTCCTGGTCCTGACAAATGGGATCTTATTCTACAGTTTCAAGTATTAGCAGAGGTCCCAAGATTCTATCATCACCTCTTGGTGTTGATGATATTGCACTTCTATGGTAGTTGAAAATGTGAAACTTCAGGGCTCACTTGATCTTCACCTTTTTCCTCCTTAAGGGCCCTTATATTATTAAAACAACTTTGCATCATGTACTTTAATGTGTATTACCTGTCTTCATTCCTATCTTGAAACCTGCTTAAAGCTTCACCACTTTAGAAATACTTATTTACCCTATAGTGTATCCTAGATCAGACTTTTTAAAATAATATTTCATGTGGTAGTTTTCCTAAGCTTTGAAGAAGAAATCATGGATTGTCCAAGAGTCTGCTGCTTTGCTAATTCTAAATTTGGAGAAAATATTTATTTCCATTGTACCATATTGGTTGCATTAGTAACTCATGTTGACCTCAAATATTTTACCCTTACATGTAAATATTTTGTAAAAAGATAGATTCTTGCAATAACAAAAAAGAAAAAAAATAAAATTTCTGCTACTCTCTTCTCTCTGAGAGATCCTTAGATTCAAGGATTGCTATAGATAAATATATCAAGAATTCATGAAGTCATTTAATAAATATTCTAACAACAATACCTTTGTGAATAAGGTTCAAGGTAAAGTAAGAGTGCATGCAATTCCCCACTTGACAGTCAAGGCAAAACAGGTTCAAATCACACTTGTTAGATAAAATGATGACTGTTGAATAAATATATGCATTTTATCTCTTGAATTTGATTATCATCATCTGAGGATAATGTGCTAAGTGTGTTCGTTAATGTTTCAGATAGGAGTAGTGAATATTAATAATGTTCTCATGGAAAACTTGAGGAAATGGATGCAGAATGGTCAAATACCTTGTCTGAGTGTGATAGGTGAAAAGATTTTCATTCTTTTCCATTTTTTCACTTTCTCACCAATGCTTTCTAATCTGGTTTCCAAATCCCCTCATCACTTTGCAAAACTAACCTTGCTAAAATCATGGATAATTTCCATATCCTCCAAGACAAGGACTAATTATTAATTTTTGACTTAGGTTACCTTCTTCAAATATATTGTTATTTTAGCTCCCGTGACTCCATGCTCATCTAGATGTAATGTGGTCCACCAACTTAATGTCATTTACGAGTGCCAGCGCCTCAAGAGTTCCCAAACAATGGTGTATGGCTTCACATTATGTTTCAGCATGCATTCAAAGTATAATTATAACCTCATGGCTCATGCACACTATTTGATTTTCTCTACATTTTCATTACACAAGAACTCAATTTTTCTGTGAATGAATATCATGGTAGAATTTACATGAATAGGCATTGATTTTGCAATCGAAGATTGCTTTTTGTTGATTTTGTTAAAGCAATTCAAGAGACCTGATATTATATCCTAACTCAGGTCTCATACCACACAGGACATTGGCCATTGCTTACTAACTGAGTAGATCTTTATATTCATGTGCAATTTAAAACATTGGAGACACAGTCTCTCCCTGTGCCCTGAGGGATATATGGACCATCCTGATTCATTTTACTTTTTGAACAACAGATCAAACTCAAGCAAATACATTGAGTTAAGAAAATTCTATGACAATGATCAAATCTGAATTACTGATTGCAATTTTTTTTTTTTACTTAGAGTTCCTCTATTAAAGGTTGATGTATGATCTCAATGTTTTTCAGGTTAATAGTCCACCTTAATATTCTTAAACCATTTCTGAAGTATTAGAGATGTTAGATAAAGACAAGTTATTTCATTACAAAAAAATAACTTTCAAAAGATTTGTAAAAAGACCTATATTTCAAATCAAGAACCTAGCTACATCGATATGGTTCTCCCATTATTCCCAATGAGAAAAACATGTTGAGAAATTAATTATTGAAGTCAAGATGTCCTAGTATCTGGCACTACTATGACTTTACTCAGTATATAAAACTTATTGACTATAAATTCTATCTTTGCTGTCATGCAATTTTTAAAAATATCTTTATTTACTCATATTTATGTGTTGCTGAGGATTGAACCCAGGGCCTCACAAGTGCAATGCAATCGCTCTACCACTGAGCCACAATCCTGGCCCCTGTCATAAAGATTTTTAGTGCCCAATTGAGAATCACACTTTCAAAAGTCTTGATTTTTTTATTTATAATATTGTCAATCAGTATGCAAATTCAATAACAAAATCTTTAGAAGTCTCAGGGAAATCTGAAACAGCCTATTTTTAAGAGAATTGTATTTTATTGTAAATGTTGGTTCATTGTACACAACCTAACCTATGTTGCCAAAATGTGTTTTTTCCCTAGTTAACTCTTGATTAAAATCTGTCATGTTTTATGAGAATTGTGACTATTTTACTCTAAATTTGATTTCAACATCTAATTCTGATATTAATGTATTTTATATCTTTTTATATAATCCTAGGTATTTTCTATGTCACATTTTGTTCTCCAAAAAGGAGGACACCAAATCTTATTTGAATTATATTTTATTCTTCTTATTATATACTCATGGTTTCTTATTTATTAAAAATGTTAACATTTACTCTTTCTTCTGATATTCTGGCCCGTTCTTATTGTCAAATTTTCTCTCCTTGAATCCATAAGTATTTTATTTGCTTGTTTTGTTTTTGTTTTTGTTCTTAGGCAACTCTGAATAGTGCCTAAGAATAATGATTTTGGAATCAGGTGACATAGTGGTTAAAGGTTTATACATGGTTTTGGACTGACACCTGGTCTTCTACTTATCAGCTGTTTGCTGATGTAGTTATTTAAACTCACTATGCCTTAGTTTTCATATCTCTAATATGGATATTATAGCATCAATTTCATATAGATGAGGTTTTAATTAAAACATTTATTGGTGTACACACTATTAAGCATATTGTATGGCTCATAATAAGCACTTGACACATAGTAGCATTCATTATTATTATTAATTTTGGTATTATCAAAATGAATACAAGGATTGATGTAGAGTTTATTATAATGAAAGTTGTACCTTAAATCATTAAGTATTAACCCAATTGAGCTAAACTAAGCAAAGGAGATGAAAGAGATTAATAAATAAATTTCACTTTCAAAAATCCATAAAATACAGATGTAGTAAGCATTTAAAAATCTTAACCCCCACTTCTTTTCAAATATAGCATAACTTAAAGTCCTAGAATTTAAGGTAACACAGAAAGTAAGGTAACATATCACAAATTTTGGAAATTTTTTATAATAAATTTTATATTATATTTTATGTAACCACTAAATAAGTGTTTTTTTTTTCTGAAAAAAAATAAAGGTAAGAAAATCAAATGGAGACAGAAGCAAAGGGCAGAGCAAAAATGGCCAAACAGGAGGATGTCAGAATGGCATAAAGGCAAAAGCTCTTATCCAAGCTAACAGCCTTATTTATATCAATAGACCACATTAGTCACTGGCATCAGTAGTACCTTATTGTTCATTGTGTCATGAGGCAGGTTATAGATTTAACAACATTAAGCAGCTTATTTCTCGGTTACATACTATAGTTGCAATGTGCAATGTTAGGAGCTTTGTGTAGCTCTCAAGTCCATTGTTTAAAGTTACTGTTATATGGCCAGGTTCAGGCTCAGCAGGGCTGGGTGAAACATTGTGGTTGTCTAACAAGAGAGTTCCTTTATTCCCGGGAGCTGAGTGCCTGAGACCAAGGTTGAGACTGATAAGACTCTAGCATAGAGCCTCCTCATGAAGGGCATTCCCACAGCAGCTAGACATTGTACATGTATTATTTATTTTACTAATTCCTGGGAGAAACTTCAAAATATTCCAAGTGTGGAAGTGGAAAACAGTGTGCCTGTTAACCCCACCAACTCCCTGGAGTTTGCTCACCAGAGGAACACTGTCCTGTACATTTCCACAGCCAATGTCCTTACAGAAATATTGTAGTTTTAAGTATCAGATACACCACATAATGTATTAAAGAAAAAAATATTAAAATAAGGGCTGGGGATGTGGCTCAAGCTGTAGCGCGCTCGCCTGGCATGAGTGCGGCCCGGGTTCGATCCTCAGCACCACATACCAACAAAGATGTTGTGTCCGCCGAGAACTAAAAAATAAATATCAAAATTCTCTCTCTCTCTCTCTCTCTCTCTCTCTCTTTAAAAATAAAATAAAATAAAATAAATATGTTTTGGGGTTTTTGTTTGTTTGTTTGTTTTGCTTTGCTTTGTATTTGGCAGTGCTATGGTTTGAGCCCAGGGCCTTGCACATGCTCTAGCTATACCACTCAGCTTTCCCCAATCCATGTGGTTTGTTTAACAAATGAGAACATGAAAAATCTAGGACTAGAACTATTGTCAGGAACAAATATAATAATGGTCAAATGATGTCATCAAGACTCAGTTAATCTGTATACCTTGGTCTTTTCTTCAGCTTAATTGGATTTGTATCCAAATGTCTATGAAATGAGAATGTCATGGCCACTGTTTCCTATCCCTATATCATCTCAAGTTTCTGGCTAGGTCAAAAATAATAACAGTCTTGATCTCAGAAATGACAACAGGTATTTGATTACATATTATTTACTCCAATAGGTCTGATGCCCATCTTTAAAACCATCACGAAACAGAGAAATGGTTAGGCTAATCATAGTTTATACTTGGAATTTTGAAGTGATTTCAATCCTGCACAGACCACATGGATTAAAAGTGATAAAGCAATATTTATCAGAAGAAATACTAGGTGATTTTTTAACAGATAAAAATGTCATTCAAAAACCAATACGTATCAATTTCATAAGGTAAGATGTTTTTCAAGCTGAGAAATTAAAAAGATATCCCCAAAGATGACCCTGACACCTAAGAATTATTCAGCTTGAAAAATTTCCTTTGCTATGCCACAATGAAGTAATCCATGACTTGATTTTATTTGGTCAGTTTGATTTTATTAATGATCGTAAGGTATCACAAATTGTTGTCATACTTGAATTTTTTTGTATCATGTATGTTGGACTTGTGCCTGATTCCCTGTGATAGTTTGGATCTGGAATGTCCCCAAAGGCCCATGTGTTACAGGCTTGATCCCCAGTGTGGTACTTTTGGGAGGTGAGACCTTGTGGGAAGTTTTCAGGTTATTTAGGATATACTGTAGGAGGGGAGAATGGGACACCAGTCATTTGATTTCACATTTGTCTTGGTCATTAGATGAACAATTTTGCTCCACCATACAATCCCACCATAAGAAGCTGGCACAGGTCCAAAACAATGGGAACAATTAGTCATGGAAGAAACTTTTAAACTCATCAGCAAAAATAAGTATTTTCTCTAAACCTCTAAAAAATAATATTTCTCTTTACAATTCTGAAGTAAAACATACTTTATATAACTGTTGGAAAGAGTTGCCACACAGAGGTCTGATCCATTCTTTGGCTTGTAGTAGAAACTGGTATAATCAAGAAACTAAGAGTGGCAGTGTTAGTTGTGCACACTAAAATTTGTTATAATAAAACACAATCATTTCTACAAAACCAAATTTAATATGTTACAAGCACTCACCATATAAATACATCTTTTTAAAATCTGATAATTCCAAGGATAACTTATAGGCTTTTAAAAAATAACTTTGTAACAAAAATCTCAATACAGAATGATTTCTATGTCAAAATACATTTACACTGTAAATTTTTGAAAGAGAGTGAGAACAAGAGGTGGGGGGAGGGAGAGAAAAAAAGACACAAAGAAATAGTTTGCTGGCATTAAATTCAATAGCAGAAATTGGCCCTGATATTTTTCCTATAGCACTAGGGAAAGAAAATGCATGGCAAAGTTGTGTCTTGAGGTATACTATCTAGCATGGGTAGTTTAGTGTGTGAAACAGTGTATGATGCTGTATCAAAGTTGTAAAAAGTTAAGCATTATGTACTAAATACTCTGAGGGTTTTTTTTGGGGGGGGTAAAAACCTGACCATATAGAGAATATCAGTGCAGTGGCTTGTGCTTGTACTTCAGTCGAACCAGCTTCTTGACTTCCCTACTTGGTATGCAATGTGAATGTTCAGGGTTGAATATAGTACACTCCAATGTCTCTTTTGCAAGAGTTTTTCACAGAAACATGTTTTTAATCAGAAGCATCATAAATGAATGAAGACAAAATAAAAAGGGGAGATAAAGTTGTCTCTAAAAAAGCATGATTACTGAGTTTAAAAATTTGGTCTCCATTACCTTGAACACAAATTCTAGAACCAGTGTTGTCACAAATTCAGTTTTATTTTGTTATCTGTCAAAATTCATTCTTCCATGGAAATTACTGGCCATCTCTCATAAGGAAAAAATTCTTTTACTTTTTTATTTTTTCAATTTAGAGCAATTTTTAAAATTTTAACAATGATTCTAAAAATACATATCTTGAGGGTTGGGGTATAGCTCAGGGATAGAACACTTGCCTGACATATAAAAGGCTCTGGGTTCAATCTCCAGTACTGAAAAACAAAAGTATATATATATATATATATATATATATACACACACACATACACACACACACACACACACACATACATATATATATACACATACATATATATAATTTTTCAGAGATGTAAGCATTTATTAGTCAATAAACTTACAATAAAGATAATGCCATCCATGCATTTTTTTAGCGTCAATAATATTGCTTAACCACATAACCCTAGAGCAATAGAAGTAAAACTGTACAGGACTGTCCAGTTTTTCTCACAATGTTAATTCTTTTATAATTTTATCTGTTCTTTTTAGTTACAGATGACAGTAGAGCATATTTTGAAACTTACAAAAAATTAAGTATAATTTACCTCCAAATTTGTAACATTATAAAATGGAACTATAGTCTGTGCTTTAGTGGACATAGAAAGGAAATGCTTATAATATGCAGAAGACTCAAGCATTTACAAAATGTGTTATATGAAAAAATATCGAAAACAAAATACTTATTAATAAAGGTCAATTTAGCATGAAACTGACACAGTTATTAGAATGAAAAATGTCAAGGACAATATATTTTTAAGTAATACAGTTTTATGCTCAATTTTCTGATTCTCTTCCACTTCATGTCTCATGATAACACTAAAAATAATAGACATAATACATATAATAGAATCTTTCCCATGTATACCTATAAAAGCAGTAATGTATAAATTTATAAAATAGATGCATTAAGGGTTCATTATTATGTTAAGAAATCTCTCAAGTTCCATAACCAACTACTATGATTTTTCTTATCTTTTCTGGAAAAAGTGATATTGCAGGAGAAAATATATAGTAGAGACTAAGAACTTTTAAGACCATACTTCAGTTCTTCCTATTTGCATCCAGAACCCCAAATCTATTCCTCGGCATTCATATCTACCTTTCACTTCACAAGCTATCTCAACGTTATTTTATTTTGGCTATTTTGTTTGAGAACTCATTCCAATTTCTCTTTACTTACATATGTTTTTCTATTTACCTTCAGAACTTTTGTTCCCTAATTTGCCCATTTCCTACTCTCTTTTCCTTGTAGGTTTCCTTTTCTTATATATTTCTTTCTTTTTGCAAATGTACATCAAATATATCTGTATTTACACACCAATTATATCTCCATAATTATTCTCTTTGTTATATACATAAATAAAATACTCAAAAAAAGAGAGATCTGGGAAGAACACTCAAACTGTGGCTGTAAGTTCAAGAGCAAGTATTTAATAATTAAGCTAAATATTTCAATTTTTAAGCATTTTTCCATGAACTTCCTTTAATGTTTACCAATTAACTATACCAAAGCCTATATTTTAAGGATCAAATAGTAGAACTGTTAGTCAACAAAGACAGAACATTTGCTACCTTCTAAATTAATATATTATCTAGAGAAAAATGCTGGAAAATAAGATCAACATTGTTTTGCTCTATGACCTACAATGAAGAACTGATAAAATGAGTGATGAAGGATTTAGATTATGGCAATATGTTAGATTATAAATTTTGCAGAATATCTTATTTTACAAAAGAAATGGAGAAATATGTTTTTAAAAGTTAAATGTAAGTGTAAATGTAAGGAAAGTAAGAGACCTCATTAGAGGATAAAAATAACAAGAAAGCATGAATCACAAAAGTATATTTTATCCACAACAGTTTTGGTATAATCTTCCAATCCCTGGTTTTAGTGGATCAGAAATAAGGGGAAAGAGACAGAGCCTATGACCCATTCAAGGAAGAAAGTTGAATGGAGGTCTGTACATGAAGCATTTACATCTAAAGGACCACATATTTAGCATCTGACTGAATAAGGAAAAAAGTTATTATGAACTTAGGGAAGTAGTTTAAGACAGCTGCTTATCTTGAACTTGACTCTTGGTGAAAAATGGAAAAAAGTCTCCTGAGGATTTTCAAACACAAGCTATACTTCATGTGAATTTGAGGATTAAATCAATCTATCTATGTGGCCTGAAAATATCATAGCAGAGAGACTAGAGCAATATTAGAAAATAGTGGACCAGAAAAGTTCAGGCGCTTCTTCTTCCATAGAAGCATACTCAAAAACCCCTAGAAACCATGTAAAGTACCATTATTGGAAATCTGGTAAAGAGTCAAAGGTCTATAACAACCAAGTACATGCCCAATTTAAAAACTTTACATAGCAAATTTCATGATATTTTTACTCACCCATGCTCCATACCCTTCCCAATGTGAAATGCTTTTGTTCAGGATAGGGCAGGGACACAGTTCATAATTAACTAAGTCAAGTGGATGGGAGCAGAGAAGATCATATTTGCTACACTCTGGCCTGAGGTATGCATTAAGGACTGCTTTTTTTTTTCCTAATTCAGATCTCAGATGTATAGAAATAGAAGGCACTATTTTTGAGTACTATGTTGAGAAATAGACCCTTGGATGCCTGGGACAAAACATTGAAGGTATAGACCTACAATGGAGGACCAAAATATCAATAAAAAGCTTGAATGAGATTTTGGGAAGTTAAAGCATTTAAAAGCTAGCATGCATTCCAATAAATCAGAAGGAAAACAGATGCAAAATACATGCTCAGAAAAATCCTGAGAAGACTTAAGCTTTTACCACTTGCTGATGGATGCATCACACTACACTAATTAGTGAAGTAAATACCATCTGCAAAGAACTGAGGAAAGGAGCTTTTTTCTACTCAATTTTCAAATTTCAACAATGAAAACATATTTAATTTAAAGAAAGAAAATAACTAGTCATCCACCTTCTTGCAGGCATCATACTTACTGGAATTTAAAGCAGCACTCATAAACATGCTTAAAGGGCTAATATAGTCACAAACATGGAAAAACTTAATCAGGAAAATCGTAAAGGAGAAAAATGATATAAATTAAGAGACAGAAGTTAGTTTTCAAAACAATGGAATGGAAATTCTGGAGCTCCAAACAAAATGTAACTACATTGAAAAAAAAATTACAAGAAACAGTAGACTCAAATGATGGAAGAAATAGCGAACTTAAATATCAGGTTAAATGTGATGGTATCTGGCTGGGGATGTGGCTCAAGCGGTAGCGCGCTCGCCTGGCATGCGTGCGGCCGGGTTCGATCCTCAGCACCACATACAAACAAAGATGTTGTGCCCGCCGAGAACTAAAAAATAAATATTAAAACTCTCTCTCTCTCTCTCTCTCTCTCTCTCTCTACCTCTCTCTTTAAAAAAAAATTGATGGTATCAAGTCCGAGAAACAAAAAGTAAACTGAAGGAAAATGAGCAAATCTTAAGAAATTTATATAGAATACTATTATATTAATGAATATATGCTTCATAGGAGACCCAGAAGAAGAAGGGAGAGAGAAAAATATTTCATGTAAACAACAAGTGTCACTTTCAAGAGAGTAAAGAGGCAACCAGCAGAATACAGGGAAACATATTTGTAATAATTTATCTGATAAGAAATAAATATTAAAATGTATAAAAATTATATCACCTAATTACAACAACTAAATTAAAAAGAAGTTAAAGGACTAGAGTAATTCTATTTGAAGGAGAGTATTATTGCCCAGTGAACACATTAAAAGATGTCCAACATCACTAATCATCAGTGAAATAGAATCAAACTAACAGGCTATGCAGGGGGCAGAGGCAGGAGGATCACAAATTTAAGGCTAGCCTCAGCAACTGATCGAGACTTTATCTCAAATTAAAAATAAATAAATAAATAAATAAATAAAATGAGTTGGAGATGTCGCTCAGTAGTAGAGTGCCTCTGGGTTAAATCCCCAGTACTGTAAAATAAAATAATAATAATAAAAAATTTCCATAGACATATACCACTTCATACTTATTAATGTAAAGCTATTATTAAAAAAAAATCAATTAAGTGTTTCTGCAAGAGTGGAACAATTGCTCTTTTGGATTGCTGATTGTACTGTAAAGTGATGCAGTTTTTGTAAAAGACATTAAATCAGCTCTTAAAAAATTAAACATAGGGTGCTGGGGCTGTCCCTCAGTGATAGAGCACTTGCCTCACTTGTGTGAGGCACTGGGTTTGATCCTCAGCACCTCATAAAGATAAATATATAAAAAGATACTTTTTTTCATTTACAACTAAAAAAATTGAAAAAGTTGGACATAGGGTTTCCATATCTCGTAAGCCCTTTTCTAGATATATACTTAAAAGAAATAAGAGCAATAACTAGAACATATATCTTCAGACCAAAGTTTATACCAACATTCTTTTTTAAATAAGTTTTTAGTTGTAGGTGGACACAATGCTTTTATTTTTATTTATTCATTTTTATGTGTTGCTGAGAATCTAACTCAGTGCCTCACGCACACTAGGCGATCACTTTACCACTAAGCCACAACCCCAGCCCCAGCAACATTCTTTATAGTAGAAAAAAATTTGGCAAAACACTAATGTCTATCAGCACATTAATAGGTAAACACAAAACGTGGACACATACAATGGATAATTATTCAGTCATAAATGAATAAAATTATGATATATGTTACAATCTGGAGAGTCTTAAAAGAAACTATGTGAAATGAAATATCAGACACCAAAGTACACGCACTGTATGATTCTATTTATATGAAGTGCATAGAATTCATCAAATTTTTAGAAATAGAAATAGAATAGTCATTAAGGGTGGTGGCAAAGAAGAATGGGATTTTTAGTGTTTAGTAAGCACAGATTTTGATTTTGAGATGATGAATCTAATTCCCATGTGATTAAATTTCCCTTCAAGTGAGCACTTTTTTCAAAATAGACCACACGTTAGGTCTGTAAAACAGATCTCAATTAATTTATGATAAATAAAATTCTGCAAAGTATTTTCTCTGAGAACAAAAGAATTAAATTAGAAATCAAGAAAACAAAGATATTTAGAGAAACTACAGTAAATTCCAAACTCTATAAGTCAAATAAAAAATCATTATTGTTATCAAATATACTTTAAACATAAATATTAAGAAAAAATTCATATGAAATTTCTGGTTATAGGTAAATAAGTACTTACAGGGAATTACAACTTAGAAACTTACATCCATAAAGAAAACTTTTTTAAAAAAGTGATATGTTTCCTTCTTAAATTGGTAAAAAAATGAAAATGAATCCAAAATAAGTAAAAGAAAGCAAGTAATAAAACTGGGTAGAAATCAATTAAAATATAAACAGAATATAGGTATTTGAAATAATTAACAGAGTTTATAAACCCCTTAACTTGTCTAATCAACAATAAGAAATGAGCTGGGTGTGATGGTGCATGCCTATAATACCAGAGGCTCTGGAGGCTGAAGCAGGAGAATCTTGAGTTCAAAGTCAGCCTCAGCAAAAGCAAAGCACTAATCATCTCAGTGAGATCCTGTCTCAAACTAAAATACAAGAGGTGTGTGGAGCCCAGGTAGGACTAGCGCAGTCTTGCCAAACACTGTGGAGCCCAGACAGGCTCAGGAACAGGATGCCCACCATGCTCAGGACCACACCCACACATCACATTTCTGTATCTCCCAACAGGCTGACCAAAGCCATCCTTAGGCTTGCCCATTCAGCCCCATCTCTAAACATGGTCACTGCCATCTTGGGACACATCCAATGCCATCTCAGGTTACCCCTGCTGCTGCCAACAACATCTTTAATTGTGGAAGCTCCTATCTTGGGGCACAGGACAGTGGTTGGAAGCCCAACACCAAGGTACTTACAGGATTGACAATACCCCACCACCAACAAGAGTTGTGGCCACTTCCATCTAGAGACAACATCCAGGACCTGGAAAATCATCACCAGTATCCCTACAGGCTTTGATACACCAGAAGTATCCCTGCTAGGTGTGCTAATAGACCCACCTTGTTGCAGTGGCAGGAGAGAGCCTGCAATATGTCACCTCATTGTCTCTTTACTCCTGTTAACAGCCAACTTCTTTTGATTCATATTTCACTCGAGGAGGCCGAGGGCACGCGCGAGAAGATGGGCTGGGCCCAGGTGGTGAAGAACCTGGACGAGAAGAAGGGCGAGTTCCGCGAATCGCGGGCGCCGCGACGCGAGGAAGAAGGCGGCAGCAACGCGGGAGGCGGACTCAGTGCTCCCGCGGGCCTGGCAGCGCCGGGCCTCGGCGACTTCCCCCCCGGCTGGTCGCGGGGACCCGAAAGGCCGCCGGAGAGACACGGCGGGGGAGGCGGCCGACCCCCGCAAGAAGAAGGGCGCAGCTGAGCCGGGCAGAAGGAAGAAGGCCGAGGCGGGGGCGGCCATGGCGGTCCCCGCCAGGCCCGGCGCGGCCGAGGACGGGGCCTAGCGGCCCCTCCAGGATGAGCAGGCGGCGGCCGCGGGCCCGGGCAAAGGTCGCTTCCTCGTGCGCATCTGTTTCCAGGGTGACGAGGGCTGCTGCCAGACCCGGGACTTCGTAGTGGGCGCGCTCATCCTGCGCTCTATCGGAATGGACCCGAGCGACATCTACGCAGTCATCCAGATCCCCGGCAGCCGCGAGTTCGACGTGAGCTTCCGCTCGGCGGAGAAGCTGGCCCTGTTCCTCCGCGTCTACGAGGAGAAGCGCGAGCAGGAGGACTGCTGGGAGAACTTTGTGGTGCTGGGGCGGAGCACGTCCAGCCTGAAAACGCTCTTCATCCTCTTCCGGAACGAGACGGTGGACGTGGAGGACATCGTGACCTGGCTCAAGCGCCACTGCGACGTGCTGGCGGTGCCGGTGAAAGGGACCGACAGGTTTGGGATCTGGACCGGGGAGTACAAGTGCGAGATCGAGCTGCGCCAGGGGGAGGGCGGGGTCAGGCACCTGCCGGGGGCCTTCTTCCTGGGGGCCGAGAGGGGGTACAGCTGGTACAAGGGGCAGCCCAAGACGTGCTTCAAGTGTGGTTCCCGCACCCACATGAGCGGCAACTGCACGCAGGACAGGTGTTTCAGGTGTGGGGAAGAGGGGCACCTGAGCCCTTACTGCCGGAAGGGCATCGTGTGGAACCTCTGTGGCAAGCGGGGACACGCCTTTGCCCAGTGTCCCAAAGCAGTTCACAATGCCGTGGCGGCTCAGCTAACCGGCGCGGCGGGGCACTGAACGCCCGCCCGCCTGCCTGCCAGGGTGAACACACAGCCAGCTTACCCCTCTTAAGTGCCAAAACTTTTTTTTTAAACCATTTTTTATCGTTTTTGAAGGAGATCTTTTTAAAACCTACCAGAGACATCTCTCTATGCCTTCTTAAACCGAGTTTACTCCATTTCAGGCTGTTCTGAATTGGTGGCTCTTACCAGAAATGTAGCCTGCAGATATGTCCCCCCCCCCCCGTTTTTTAAATTTATTTTCATTTTTGTATTTGAAGGTTTTTTAATTCCTTTTTTCCCATTTGTTTTGGGGGTTTTGTTTTGTTTTGTTTTTCTTGTACTTTTTACTGGCCCCTCCCCATTCCTTTTTTTCTCCCCGGATTTTTACCCTTCGGGCTGCCTTTGCCCATCTTTACGCCCCAGCATCAGGTGTGGGGGCCCAACACCTGTAGGCGCTCCATCAGTGTTTGTTGAATTGAAAACATTGTTGACCGTGGCTTCTGTCAGAGTGTCTACCTTCTGCAGCTCTCCCTCGTCCCCTTTTTAATTTGCTGCTTCTAATCTCTGTGGTCTGAGAATTTGTGGAACCAGTGTTGTTAGAAGTGTATATAATCTGAACCAATAAGCTCTGAATGGTGGCTGAGGGCCTCTCTTATGGCATAAAAATGCATGGACTTTGTGGCAGCTCTTCTGGTGGCTCAGAAACCATTTTTCATAGAATCATGGAATCTAGAATTTTTCCTGCTTGGAAAGGACCTCAGAGTTGGTTTAGACCAATTCCTTGGTTTTTCAGCAGATGAAACATACCCATGGAGATTAAATGACTGGGTCAAAGTTGCATAGCTGTCTGGTGCCAGAGCCAGCCCATAGTAGAGTCCCGACCCCAAGCCCGGTGCTCATCCCACTACCTCTCACACTTCACAACAATTTCCTCAACACTTGAGGGCCCAGAAAGTCTGATCTCTCCACAGTGACAAACCCAGAGCAAAGCTGAGCTATCTGGGGGAGGGAACAGAAAGAGAAGGTTTGGCAGGGTTTTTGGAATATTTGGAAGATAGGGAAGGGACCAAGGCACAAACTCCATGGTGCATTCATTGCTCCCTGGAGGGTCATATCTGAATTAAATGTGCCAGGTCCTTTGGAAGCCTCCTCCTTCCTCATTCATTGACACCAGTGAGAAACGGGGGTGCCCCTGAGTAAAGACACCTACCAAAAGTTTACATTTGCACCTTAGCCTCAGTAGCTAGGAACCCTACAGAAGGAGCTAGCTGGAGCTCATCTGCAACCTCCTGACCCTCAGGAGAAAGGCGGTTTACCAGTTATGAGTGAGCTGTTAACTGTAAAATGTACTTGGGAGATAGGCCAAGCAAGAGGGCATGGGCCAACTAAGTGTTATCAAGTTGAAGTAGAAAAGACAATACACTGCTTTTTAGTTTTTGTCTTCTTTTGCTATATGTTTTGCTATTTCCTTGTGGCTTAGAATGTAAAATCAATTGTTAAAAAGTTTTGTTCTAAATAAATATTTATCTTTTGTATTGCTAAAAAAAAAAAAAGGAGATGTTTTCATCCTAATATCAGATAAACTGGACTACAAATGAAAGTTAGTCAGAAGGGATAAATAAGGGCATTTCATACTGCTTAAGGGAATCATACTTCAAGAGGACATAACAATTATACATATTTATGACCCAAACAATTGAGCATCTATGTACATCAAACAAACTCTTCTAAATTTCAAGAATAAAATAGACCAAAACACAATAATACTGGGTGACTTTAATATACCATTCTCACCATAGATAGATCTTCCAAATAAAAACAAAACAAAAACAAAAATGAAATTATAGAACTAAATAATGCAATCAATAATTTAGAGTTAACAGACATATATAGTATATTTCATCCATCAATGAGTGAATTCACTTTTTTTCTCACATGGGTCCTTCTCTAAAATAGACCATGTATTAAACCACAAACCCAACTCTTAGCAAATACAAAAAAGTACAGATAGGAATCTGCATTCAAACAGACCATAATGGAATAAAATTATAAATCAATGATAAAATAAAAATAGAAGTTAATCCAACACCTAGAGACTAAATAATATGTTATTGAATGACCCATGGACACCAGAAAACATCAGGAAGTAAATGAAAAAAAAATAGAGGTAATTGAGAATTCTGATACAACACACTAAAATCTCAGGGACACTATGAAAGCAGGGCTGAGTGGAAAGTTTATTGCACTGAACTAATTTATTAAAACAAGAAAAAATCAAGAAATAAATGACCTGACGTTACATCTCAAAGCCTAAGAAAAAAGAAGAACAAATCAACACCCAAAGTAAAATAACACAGGAAATAATTAAAATCAGGTCTGAAGTCAATGAAATTGAAATAAAAGAAACCTTTAAAAATGGTTGAAACAAAAATCTGGTTCTTTGAAAACAAATAAATAAAATCGATAAACCCTTAGCTTCCCTAGTGAAAACAAGACAGAAAACTCAAATTACTAAAATTTGTGGTGAAAATGAAATTATCATGAAATTATCACTGAAATATAAATGATAATTAGAAAATTTTTTGAAAATTTATACTGAAATAAAATAGAAAATATCAAAGATACCAACACTTTTTTAAAGAGAAATATCATCTGCCCAAAATGAATTGGGAGGACATACACACAATTTAAACAGATAATTTTCAAATAATGAAATTGAAGACACCATGAAATGTCTACCAACCAAGAAAAGCCCAGTACCAGAGGATTCTCAGCTGAGTTCTACAAGATCTACAAAGAGTATAAATTTTCAATATAGTTTCTAATTATCTCCTGTCTTTCAATAGTGCCCATTGTGATATTTCTTTTTTCATCATGAATTTTAGTAATTTTATTTTTTTCTCTCCTTCTCTTTATTAGTGAGGTCAGGGGTTTAACAATTTTATTAATTGTTTCAAAGAACAAACTTTTCTTCTCAAGTTTTACTTTTTTCCTTTGTTTTAATTTCATTGATTTCATGTATGATTTTAATTATGTTCTATCTTCTACTGATTTTGATGTTGATTTGTTATTCATTTTCTAGAGCTTTGAAGTTTAATGTGAGGTTATTTATTTGTTGAATTTTTATTCTTTTCAGGAATGAACTCAATGCAATGAATTTTTCTCTTAGCCCTGCCTTCATAATACCCAGGGAATTTTGATATGGTGTAAAAGTATTCTCATTACCTGTAAGAACTTTTAAATCTAAATTTTGATGTTTTATGCTATCCATTGTTCATTCAATAGCATCCTATTTAGTCTCCAATTGTTGGAGTAGCTTCTATTATTTAATGTATCATTGATTTCTAATTTTATTCCATCATGATCTGATAGAATGCAGAGTACTATCTCTATTTTTTTGGATTTGCTAATAGTATGTTTGTGGCATAATATATGGTCTTTTTGCAGCAGGAACCATGTGCTGCTGAAAAGAAAGTATATTCACACATTGATGGATGAAATATTCTATATATGTCTATCAAGTCTAGACATATATAGAATATCTATAGTTTCTTTGTTTAGTTCTGTTCAGGAGATCTGTTCAGTGGTGAGACATGTGTTACAGTCACCCAGTATTACTGTATTCTGGTCTATTTGGTTCTCAAAATTGAGTAGAGTTTGTTTGATGTATGTCGATGCTCCAAAATTTGTAAGCATACGCATTTACAATTGTTATGTCTTGCTGATGTATGATTCTCCTAAGCAGTATGAAATATCCTTCTTTATCACTTTTGATTAACATTGGTTTGAAGTCAACATAATCTAATATTAGGATGGAAACCCCTGCTTGTTTACACAGTACATATGGGTCGGATGTTTTTTTTCCCAACCTTTTACCTTTTGTCTGTGCATGTCTTTCCCTAACAGAGGAATCTATTGAAGGCAGCATATTATTGCATCTTTTTTTTAAAAATTCAAACTATCAGTCTATATCCTTTGATTGATAAGTTTAGGGCATTAACATTCAGGGTTATTACTAAGACAAGATTTTTGTTCCCAGTCATTTTGTTTTTTAACTTCACTTGGTTTTTCTTTGATTTTCCTTTAGTGTCATTTCTCCGTTTGCTGATTTTCATTGTTATTTTTCATTTCCTCCTCATGGAATATTTTTGTGAGGGTCTTTCATAGTGCAGGGATTCTAGTTGTAAAATCTTTTAAATTTGTTTATCATAAAAGGTTTTTATTTTTTCATTAAATTTAAAGCTTAATTTTGCTGGATATAAAATTCTTGCTTGGGGGACTAGGGTTGTGGCTTAATGGTAGAGCACTCACCTAGTACATGTGAGGCCCTGGGTTCGATCCTGAACACCATATATAAGTAAATAAAATAAAGGCATTGTGTTCACCTACTACTAAAAATAAATAAATATATAAATAAATAAAAATTCTTGGTTGGCATCCATTTTTTTCATAGTTTGGTATATGTTATTCCAAGCACTCATAGCTTTCAGTGTCTGTGATGAAAAATCTCCTGAGATATGAAATGGTCTCCCCCTATAGGTAATATATTTTCTTTCTCCTGTGGCCTTTAAAATTCTCTTCTTATTTTGTATGTGAGGCAAATTCATTATAATTTGCCTTGGTGTAGGTGTGTTGGTATTTTGTACATTTGGTTTCCTGTAAGCCTCTTATACTCGATTTTCCAATTTATTCTTCATGTTTAGGAAATTTTCTGATATTATTTCATTTAATAGACTGTTCATTCCTTGGGTTTATATCTCTATTTTTTTTTCTGTACAGATATTTATTAAACTTGGTCTTTTGATGTTAAGCCATAATTCTTGGATGTTCATTCATGGTTTCTTACCATCTTTACTGATTGGTCAACATATTTTCAAGATTATACTTTTTATTATATACTTTGTGTTCATTGTCTAGGGTTCTGTCCTCCAAGTGATCTAGTCTGTTGATGATGATTTCTATTGTGTTTTTTATTTGATTTATTATTTCTTTCATTTCAAGGAGTTCTGTTTGTTTGTTTGTTTGTTTGTTTTTTAGAATCTCAATCTCGTTCTTGAAGTAAACTTTTGTTTCCTGTATTTGATCATGTAGCTTTTTATTGAAGTGATCTTTTGTTTCCTGTGTTTGTTTTCTTATATCATACTTTAGTTTACAGAACATTTTAGTCATGTACATCCTGAACTCCTTCTCTGCCATTTCTTCTATTGTGCTGTCCATGGATTCTAATAACATAGTAACTTGGCTTGTCAGGGTACTTTCTTCCCTTGTATTTCATGTTGTTCATGTGTCTTCCCTTCTAGCAGTGCAGACCCAAGTTATTACAGTTTCTACCCTATAGACTTATAGTATCTCTACAGATTTACAATAGCTTTCCTTTAGGGGGAGGTGAGTAGTAACAGGTCTCAATGCAAACAATATGCAACCTTAAACCAAAGAGTTCCTATTAAGATGTTTACAGTTTTGTCACAATAGACAAAATTATGTGTTTTAGTATCATCTACAATACATACAATAGGTTTGTGAAAGATAGTACAGCTTCTAATGGTGAACAGAGAATCAGGGTGTATAGGATGAGCTGTTAAGGAAGTAGGATGTGAAGATATAGAAGTATTAGACCTAAGGAGGTATGGATGAGGAATCAAAATAAGTTGGCTGGTAGTAGTATAATAGAGATAAAGAGATTTTTTGAAGACAGAAAAGTGAGAAGAGAATAAATAGCGTACAAAAAACCCCATAAAAACAGATAAACTATTAAGAAAAAGAAAAAAAATATATTGATAAAATATAAAAGAATATACAACAAAACTGAAATATACTATTCAGACATCCCAGTCCTCAGTAGCTGAATGCATGAAAAGTACATGGTTTCACAAATGATGGGGATGTGAGGGGAGTAAAACAGAGAGGAGAAAAAAAAAAAAAGAAATAAAAAAATCTTAAAGGAAAATTGAATGATCTTTGCTGTTGGAGTTCAGTGTCTTTCCTGCTTCCCTTCTCATCCAGTAGGTGGGGTTGTCTGTTGTTTGCAGGTATCTCCACCCATAGGGTGGTGAAGGTTTTTAGTGTGGGAGGGTTGTTCTTGGAGACAGAACTCCTGGCGGTGGAGCATAGCAATTGCTGGCCCCCATTGGAAGACTGCACCTCAAAGATCTCCTCTGGTGCCCACTCATGTGATGTGGGCACCTGGTCTTAGCCCCTTATATTGCTTGTGGAACCCAAAATTTCTGGTCTCTAAGTTAGTCTCTTAATTGTATCTCTCATGTCCCCCCTTCTTTTCTACTTCCCAATCAGGAACCTTTCTCTCTGGAGGTCATGCAGGCTGAGCTCTGGGTCTTTCACACCTGATGTGGAGAGCTACTCTGTATCAGGCAAATCACGACCTAGCTTTTAGAGTTAAGGGCTCACCACATAGCTTCTGATGCTGTGCCAGGTTAGTGGCTTGGGGGCGTGGTGTTAGGGGGCAAACGGTACCTTGATATTTATTCAAGGCCCTAGCCAGTGTCCCAAGATGGGAGTTGTCCCACCTAAAGCTGGTGATGGCAGCAGGAGAGGTAACCTAATTTGGTGATGAAGTTGTCCCAAGATGGAGGCAACCATTTTCAGAGATGGGGCTGCAAGGATGAAACATGTAGTGGCATATTGTGTTGCATTAGGAGTTGCATCAATGTGGTGTGTGGTGGGTGATTGTCTAGAGAACTTGACCAGTGTCCCCAGGTGAAGGATATTACTTAGAGGGGAATATGGCCGTAGTAGCTATGTCCCAAGATGAGGCATCATGGGATCATGGGCAACATGGGGAGCACTGTGTTGCTTGATGGGGAGCCCTATGTAACAGGGTCTATGTGGGCATGAAGTCCAAAGTGGCCACAACATGTAATTTTACAGCTAGTGTTTCAATTCTATTAATAAGATATCATAGGATGAGTGCTTTATAAAGAAAAAAAAGGTTTGTTTGGTTCAGAGATTTGGAAATTTAAAGATATAGCACAGCCCGACACAGTGCCTAAAATTCTAGCAGCTCATGAGGCTGTACAGGGGAATCAAGAATTCAAAGTCAGCTTCAGCAAAAGCAAGACATTAAGCAACTCAGTGAGACCCTGTCTCTAAATAAAATAGAAAATAAGGCTGGGGATATGGCTTAATGGGCGAGTGCTCCTGAGTTCAACCCCTGGTACCACCCTCCACAAAATAGCAGAATATCACCTCAACTCTGGTGAAGTCTATTAAGTGATGACAACCCAGTGGTATAGAGAGTGACAGGGATTGCTCAAAAACTATGTTAATCCATTCTGAGTACATGTCCCCAGTGATGTAATGGCATCCCACTAAGTCTCATACCTTAAAGGTCCTAACACTTCTTAATACCATCACACTGGGATCAAGACTCAAACATATGACCCTTTGGGTAAGACTCTCAAACCATATCTAGACCTTAATATTCTGCCCTGGCCTCAAAGTTTCTATCTCCCAATGTAAAATGCATTAATTTCATCCTCAATTGTCCCAAAGTCTTATGGAAGTTTCTATATCTCCCCTGTTTCACACAAGCACAACCAATGTCTCCTCTGTGAGTCAAGGCAAACTCCTAGTTGTGAGTACATGTAAAAAGACCAAGTTACATACTTGCAAGATAGAGTGGTGAAATAGGGATAAGATAAATCTTTGTATTCCAAGAGAGAGAAATAGGGAGAAGGGAAGAATTTGCACAAAGCAAGACCAAAATCAACTAGGGTAGACTCTGTATACTGCATTAGGGGGGTGAATCCCCAAGTTCTTGAGCAATTCCACTCTTGTGATTTTGCAAACTCCATGTAGTTTATGGGCTCAGGTTGATGTCTGAAGCTTTTATGGGAAAGTTGACAAGCTTCATGTTGCTCTGCATTTCAGTTCATTCATTTCTCCCTCTTGTTCCTCCACTCCCATTGCTTTCATTGGTATTCCCCTTCCAGGGCTACAATCTTGCAGCAAATTTCTGGGTAATCTCCCTGGCTTTCCTTTGAAATCTTGGTGGAAGCTGACATAACCAAACAATTTCTGCATTCTGCACACCTCAAAACTAACATTATATGGATGACGAGTTCTGATGCTTCCACAACTAGTACCTGGGTCCACTTGAATTATGTCTACAGGCATGGTCTATTTAGACAGAATGCAGAGAGACAAATGCTGAGTTTTCCCTGGGCAGTGAAAGCATTCACAGTACCCCAAGCTACATCCCCCAAACAATTCTGACCTTGAAGTCCTGTGGGCCTGTAATAGTTGAAATAGGCTTGAAGATTTCTAAAATGCACTTGAAGCCTTTTCTCAAGTGTTCTGACAACCGGAATTTATACTAATCTGTTTAGCAAGTGGCAAATATACTTTGTTCATTAATAGGGAGACAACATTTTAATAATATGGATACTATTCAAATTGATGTATAGATTTAATGTAATTGGAATCACTTCCCAAGAAAGAGCAGTTTGTGCAAATTGAAAAAATGATTTTAATGCGTACCAAAGTACAAAGGGCCAAAATAGCTCGCACTTTTATGAAGAAAATATATGTGTATTGCCCTACCAGTAATAAAGACTTACTATTAAAAAAAGTGACTTGGGCTGGGAATATGGCTCAGGTAGGGCACTCACCTAGCACGTGTGAGGCCCTGGATTCAATCATCAGCACCACATAAAAATAAATAAAATAAAGGTATTGTGTCTAACTACAACTAAAAAATAAAATAAAAAATAAATAAAGTGACAATATCATGTGATTTAGGAAAAATAAATAAGATGATTATTTTCTCTCACTGTCACATTTTGCAATAAGTATTTTTAAAATTTCTGAAAGAACAAATACTCAGTTCATAATCATAATAATAGAAAAAATACTACTCTTTATCTTATGGTCATAGTACTTACATGTCTTTTCTAATCAGTTGAATATTTCTAATCATTTAATTTTCTAGTATCTGAAACTCTGGGATCTTTGTGAAGGCTATCTGACCTTGAAATCTGTGATATTATCTAGATAATAGACTGATTCACTTACTTAATCTTAGAATTTATTTCAAGTTGATAAAATTTTATTTCTGGACAATGTTTGAATTCATGGTCAATGGAGCAGAAAGTACAGAGAGTTTTCATAACTTCCCTGTCCTCACACAAGCAGAACCTTTCTTATTATTAAACTTATGCACCAGAGTGTTGATTTGTTATAGTCAGTGAAACAACATTGACATGCTACTCTCAAAAAGTCCATAGTTTACATCTGGGTTCACTCTTGGGACTGTAAATTCTTTGGGTTTGGACAAATATATGATGACAGGTATCCATCTTCATGGTACCTTTCAAAGAAGTGACTACCTTTAAACTTCTTGGTGCTCTATTCTTTCATAACCTGAAACCTAAATCGTGGGCAAACACTGTAATTTTGTTTTCTCCATAGTTTTGCTTATTCAAAATGTCATATATCTGGAATCAAACATTATTAAAATTAATTCATTTCAAATTAGTTATTTCAAATTAATTTATTTCACATATTATTATTAATTTAGGTATTCTCTAATTTTCATAGTGCTTGATAACATTTCTATTCAGGACTTAATAATGTTTTATCTGCTCACCTACTAAAGGACATCTTGGTCACTTCCTCATTTTTATAATTATGAATTGAAGCTATCATAAAATTTTTTTGTTGGCATTTAATTGTTAAAAAAATTACATATGCAATGGGCTGTTTTTTGTACAAAGTGTAATGATCTGATTCCAAAACAGGCAAAGACACAAAAAAGAAAACTTCAGACCAATATCTCTAATGAACATAGATGCAAAAATTGTCAATAAAATTCTGGCAACTTGAATACAAAAACATATCAAAAAGATCATGCACCATGGTCAAGTGGGATTAATCTCAGGGATGCAAGGTTGGTTCAACATACAGAAATCAATAAGTGTAAATCATCACATCAATAGACTTATAGTTAAGAATCATGTGATAATCTCAACAGACACAGAAAAAGCATTTGACAAAATACAACACCAATTTATATTCAAAACACCAGAAAAACTTGTGATAACAGGAACATATCTCAACATCATAAAGGCTATCTATGATAAGCCCCAGGCCAACATCATTCTAAAAGGAGAAAAATTGAAGGCATTCCCTCTAAAAATGGAACAACACAGGGATGCCCTCTTTCACCACTTCTATTTAACATAGTTCTTGAAAATTGGCCAGGTGGTGAGTGTCCCTGGATCCATTTCTTGCCCCCCCCCCCCGTGCTATTGATTTGTTATGTTTATTTTTTAAATATTTTTTTTAGTTGTAGATAAACACAATATTTTTATTTTTATTTGTTTATTTTTATGTGGTGATGGGAACCAAATCCAGGGCCTCACGCATGCAAGGCAAGCACTCTACCACTGAGCTACAATCCCAGCCCTGTTATGTTGATTTTTTATCCTACTATTTTATTAGATTGATTTTACAGTCAGTTTTTATTATTGTGAGACATTGTGTGTTTATGTCGGTGGTGTATTTAAGTTTTTCTATAATGGAAATTCCCTATGACATGAACTTTATCTTGTTGGTTTCAGAGTTCCCTCATTTGACAGTTTAATTATAATACACCTGACAGAAGATCTTTTATGTTTAACCCAGTTGAGGTCCCTTGAGTTTCTTGGACATGGATGTCCACACCCTTTCTGAGATTTGAAAAGTTTTGCTTTTTATTTCATTAGATAAGATTTTTAAGAATGTTTTTCTTCCTCTTCACCTTTGATAACACATAATACACATAATGAAAATCTGTTTGATTAATAAATTCCCACAAGTCTTACAGTCTTTCTGCATTCTTTTGTTATGGCTAATTTATTTTCTGACTTAGTTATTTCAAAAGTCCTGTCTTTAGGCTGAGAAATTCTTTCTTCTGCTTGACCTATTTTATTGTTGGATTCTCAAGTGTGTTTTCTATTTCCTTATTGGGGTCTTCAGCTCAAGATTATACTTGGTTATTTTTTATTATCTCTATTTTTCCTCTATTTTTCATTCAGATCAAGAATCATTTTTCTGAGTTTATTGGGTTGTCCACTCTTTTGTAATTCATTGAGATTCTTTAAAATACTTAATTTGAATTTTTCCTGGCAATTGGTTAAATTCATTTTCTTAGGGTATATTGTTAGATACTTATTGTGGTCCTTTAGAATTGTCATGTTATTTTGCTTTTTAATACCTTGTATTTCCTTATGTTGATATTTGTACTTCTAGTGAAACAATAATCTATTTCAAATTTATAAAAGTGGTTTTCACAGTATAAGACTGTCTCCTGGTGACACTTCCTACAATATTTTTAAGTGGGCTATATTAGCTTATTTTTTTAGGTTGGTAGTGTAGTATAGCCTCCATGTTGCTTATTTTGCTATAATAAATTTGTCAGTGGTACCATGTGTCTCATCAGACTGTGCTTTCGGAGTTTGTGATATTGCTTCATCATCTGATTTGGAGGATTCTTGAGTCTATAGAAGGATGGGTAGGACCAATTGGCTTTTTTCCATGGTTATGGGCAGGTGGGTTGGGGAGCCTATTTTGTAGAGCTGAGGGTCAATGGGTAGGGTCATGTGGTTGTTTCCCAAGTACCAATAAGACAATCTTATAATTTAAGTCCACATAGATTCTTACTGTGATGTACATTGGTACACAGGGGTGCCAAACTGCACTGTAACATTATATACAGGTGGCCAGTCTCTAGATATGAAGGAGCATATTTTTTCGGGAGGAGCACAATATCAATTGAACACATTTTTTTCTGGAAATGTAGTGATATAAATTCCTTTGCAGCTCCCCAAATTTAATTCAAGGCCTGTTGTGTCTGCAAGCTTCTTATGTTTTGGGTGTAGATATATTTCATGGGGAATGCTAGAACCTCCAGCTTATCCATTTCCTATTGCAAGATCCCACTTGGTTCAGGGTTGATATTGTCTGGAGAGCATATGGGAGATGCTATATACTTTATTCTCTCCTGTAGAAAAACAATATAATTTGTAGTTTCTTTGTTTTGGTAATTTTTTTGTAGTGGAAAGCATATTAGACACCTTTTAGTCATCTTACTGATGTCAACTTTGAGTAATTTTTCTGTGTGTTTGTTGATGCAACTTTTCAATCCATCTGAGTAAATCCAAAACAGTGTAATTGATGAATCATGTAGTAGGGATATATTTAGTTTTGTAGAGCCGTCCCAAATTATCTTCTAATATGACTAAAGCATTTTGTATTTCTATTGGAAATGAACTAAAGGTTCTATGGGTACACATACTTCCCAGTATTTAGAATTCTCAGTGTTTTTTTTTTTGCATTCTAATATGTGTATAGTGGTATATTCATTGCTTTAATTTGCAATTAATTACATTTGATGTTGATGATATTTTCATACACTGTGGTTTGATTGTTAGCATCTCCAACCAAATCATGTATGAAATTGTGATTCCAGTGTTTTAGTATTAAGTGTGGGACATTCTGGCAAGTAATTAAGTCATGAGCTCTGCCCTCATGAATGGATTTAGTGCTGTCTTCAACTGACTGAGAGGAGTTTGTCCTATGTGATAGTCTGGAATGAATCCATTCTGTTTTGTGAGGACACACAAAAAGTGTCATCTATGAACAGACCCCACCAGAAATCAAATTTATTGTAGCTTTATCTTCTACTTCCCAGGTCCCAAAACTGTGAGCAATATAATTCTGTTGTTCATAAATTACATAGTCAAAGGTAGTTTTGTTACAGTAGTAGGAATAGGCTAAGACAGCTTACTTTCTACCTGCATGTTTTCTTTGAGATGTCTGTCCTTGTCTTCTGCCCATTTTAAATTACTTTTTATTTTTGAGTTTTAATGGTTCTTTATTGATATAATGAGAAGACAAGTCACTGATTGAGCAAAGAGAATTGTGACAAAATATTACTATCCAAAATATAAAGAAAGCTCAAAGTTTTTTTTTTCTTAACCAGTTGCCTTATTAATACTTAGAATTCTTACACTTATAACCTTGCATGGAAATGATTTCATTTTTTAACTACTAGATCTTGAATGCAAAACAGCCATATAATTTCACTTAACTGCTAGATCTATTGTACTTATGATTCGGTCAGTTCTTGGACTTGCATTTGAATTTAACATTGAAGGTTCCAATTACCCTTTTGTGATTTTCTTGAAATGATTATCGGTACTTCAGGAACATCACTGCGACCCTGGTATCTCTTTTCTTAGAGGTCACCAAAGAACTATCTGAAAATGAGAACTGTTGGCCTAAGCCAAACCAAATCTCTAAATGATTCCTAGCTTAATAAAAATCTCAAGAGCTCTTCAGAGCCTACTGAAATATATGTCTGTAGAATTAGTCCGAAACATCTTTGAAAATAAAAATATGAAGTTTCAGGGAACTGTGAGAAAAATTTTATGTGAATGAGAACATTTAAAAATAATTACACATGCCATCATGATGGGTTATGCCATCTAGGAGTCATGCATGGCATACCGTGAATAGGACAACAGAATTGAATTTCTGCATCCCAAACTTTACTGTCACTACATAAAAATAACTACTACTGCTGTTAAAAATTTCTTTAAGCAAAAGCCCTAACGTTCCAAATGATCCTGCAAATCCCATTTCTATATGCTTTTTAAGTTGTTTAGTTCTGAATCAGCAGTCTAAAAGTGTGTTTAAACACTGCAGGTAACCATTTCCCATGGAACAAATAGGAAGGAAATCAGGTTATGGTGAGGGCACCCAGCAGGACTCTTCCACTGTCTACTCTGTGTCAATGTAAACTGATTTCTTTAAGAAAGAAACTCAGGGAAAAGAGAACAGATTGCAGGAAACATGTTCTGCATGCAAGAAAGAGCAAAGTGATAGGATACAGGATCCTTTGTGATAATTATGTAAAAGGATAAAAAGCAGCAAAAGACTATAGCTATAGAGTAACAATATTGCAGCAGGTGGAAGTTGTACAAACTAGGATTTCTTACAACAGCACAGAACAGATAACACATGAATGTTCTGGCCTGTTCTCTTATTTTATGCAAAATAATTGCTAGCTTATAAATTTGTGATGGTTTCTTTATCATGGTTTATGTTACTCAAATTTCCATTTGCTAAGCACAAGGTTTGAGCTAAATAAATAAAAAGTCCACCATGTAGCAACTGCATCGGACTGTGTGCATTACGAATAATCCTAACAAACAAACAAACAAACAAAAAAAAAACATAAAATTCTGAGCATGTAGCTGGAAGTATTATAAAGAGCTAAGAAAATTGAGATAATTTGTGCTTACAAACTTAATGAGTTGCATACTAGTTTAGCACAGTAGTATACAGAAGGGAACATTTCACAAAGGGTAGAATCTCCCAGCCCAAACTTGAACACCAAAAGACAGCTATTTCAGTGAAAAAAAGCTAAGCATTCTTCTACTTTGAGATATGACAATTGCATTGCTAACAATATAAGCACTTTTTCTGAAAAATTAAACATTTTA
Organism: Spermophilus citellus; assembly: GCF_964194105.1. Classification (NCBI taxonomy): domain Eukaryota; kingdom Metazoa; phylum Chordata; class Mammalia; order Rodentia; family Sciuridae; genus Spermophilus; species Spermophilus citellus. The sequence goes on from NC_138183.1 coordinate 79,646,014, forward strand.
TTTTGAGATAATATGAAATTCATATGCAGTTCTTGGAATAGCACAGAGATTCCTGTGAGCCTTCCAAAGGTTCCCACGTGGTAGCATCTTATAAATCTATAGTTTAGTATCAGAATTAGGGTATTGACATTGGACAAATTACATCACCAGAGTGTATCTTACTCCTTTTTATCCACAAGCATTACTATTATTACCAGCATTTCTCCTTGACCATTAGCAATCATTTATGTGTTCTCTATTTCTATAATTTTGTCAACTTGAGAATATTTTTATGAATAAAACCACATAAAATGTGACCTTTGTGATTGGCTTTTTTCTTGTAAGTGTGAATCCTAGGAGATTTGTCCCAATTATCTTGTGTACAATAATTTATTACTTTTTATTGTTGAAATCATGGAACAATGGTTTGTTTAACCATTTACACATTGAAGGACATCTGGTTCTTCTAAGTTTGGGGTTACTATGAATAAGGTTCCTATTAAAATTCTTATATGTATTTGTGTATGAACATAAGTTTTCAGGTCCCTGAGTAAATTACCCAAGAGTGAAATTACTTGGTCTTATGGTAGTTGCACATTTAGTTTTTTCACATTTAGTTTTATAAGGAATTCTACACTATTTTTCAGAATGTACATTTAAATTCCCAATACCAATGTATGAATCATCATACATTCCTGTACTCTTGCCAGAATTTGATGCTTGCACTATATTTTTAGTTTAGTCATTCTGATAGTTTCATAGTGATAGCTAATTAGGGTTTTAATTTGTATTTCCCCAATGATTAATGAATCTAATATTTCATATCATTTTGGAAATTTTATCAACATATTAATTGTATATGTAAACACGTTTCAGTGTGATATTTCTATATATTCATACAGTGTGCACTGATTGGATTCAAAAACTTCTCCTATTCTCCCTCCACCTCATACCCTTCATAATCCCTAATAATCTGTATTTTACCTTCAGATAATTCTTTTAATTTTCTGCATATGAAATAAAATATGCAGTACTTGTTTTTCTTTTTGCCCTTAATGTCCTCCAGATCCATCTATTTGTTGCAAGTTACAGCATTTCCTTCTTCTTCATGGCTGAATAATACTACATTCTAGTTGAATATTTTTCATGTGATTATTTGTCATCTGTATATCCTCTTTCATGAAATGTCTTCTCATGTCTTTTGTTCATTTCTAACTGAATTGTCTGGATTAATTTTACTGTTGGGCTTTGGGAGTTCTTTACACATTCAAGATACAAGTTTTTGTTGTTGGATATGTTGTTTTTTTTTTTTTTAATAAATACTTGTTCCCCCTCAGGAGTTTTTTGTTCATGTTCTTTTTTTTTTTATTGGTTGTACAAAACATTACAAAGCTCTTGACATATCATATTTCATACATTAGATTCAAGTGGGTTATGAACTCCCATTTTTACCCCAAATACAGATTGCAGAATCACATCAGTTACACATCCACAATTTTACATAATGCCATATTAGTAACTGTTGTATTCTGCTACCTTTCCTATCCTCTACTATCCCCCCTCCCCTCCCCTCCCATCTTCTCTCTCTACCCCATCTACTGTAATTCATTTCCCTCCTTGTTTATTATCCCATTCCCCTCACAACCTCTTATATGTAATTTTGTATAACAATGAGGGTCTCCCTCCGTTTCCATGCAATTTCCCTTTTCTCTCCCTTTCCCTCCCACCTCATGTCTCTGTTTAATGTTAATCTTTTCTTCCTGCTCTTCCTCCCTGCTCTGTTCTTAGTTGCTCTCATTATATCAAAGAAGACATTTGGTATATGTTTTTTTAGGGATTGGCTAGCTTCACTAAGCATAATATGCTCTAGTGCTATCCATTTCCCTGCAAATTCCATGATTTTGTCATTTTTTTGTGCTGCGTAATACTCCATGGTGTATAAATGCCACATTTTTTTTATCCATACATCTATTGAAGGGCATCTGGGTTGGTTCCACAGTCTAGCAATTGTGAATTGTGCTGCTATGAACATCGATGTGGCAGTATCCCTGTAGTACGCTCTTTTAAGGTCTTCAGGGAATAGTCCAAGAAGGGCAATAGCTGGGTCAAATGGTGGTTCCATTCCCAGCTTTACCAGGAATCTCCATACTGCTTTCCAAATTGGCCGCACCAGTTTGCAGTCCCACCAGCAATGTACAAGTGTACCCTTTTCCCCACATCCTTGCCAGCACTTGTTGTTGTTTGACTTCATAATGGCTGCCATCGCTTCTCGGCCTTTTGGCTAAGATCAAGTGTTCATGTTCTTAACAGAATATTTTGTACAGAATTTTTAAAAATTATAAGAACCAGTTCATCAATTCTCCTTTCATATATCATATTTTGGATTCCAGGTCAGCAATACTTTTCAAGTTAATTTTTTTATAAGGTGTGAAGTTTAGGCAAGGATATTTTCTTTTGTTAATTTTTTTATTTGGGTTTCCTTTTTGCTGTTACTGTTTATCTATAGGTGTTTCATTAATCTAGCACCAATTTTGGGGAAAATATTTTCCAATAGTTCACTGGTATGTTAATAGAGGGGTTAGAAATAATAGACCATGGATCAATAGTCAATGCTACAGAAAAAAAATTAAAAGAAAAATAAATAAAAGATATCCATCTTTCATTAAATTGCTTTTGCACTTTTTTAAAAAATCATGTGAGCGTAAGGGATGTAGCTTAGTGGTAGAGTGCTTGCCTAGTATGCATGAGGCCCTGGGTTGAAATATCAGAATTGAAATTAAAAAATTGTCATGACATATTTGGATAACTTTTATATTTCTAGGGTACCATTTTTATTTCATTGGTCTACATGTCTGTCCACTTGTGTTACTCTAGCTAAATAAAATGTCATAGTAATCAAGTAATTTTTCTCAATTATATTTTTTTAATTTCAAGAATCAAATTTTAGCTCATATATACTTTGTTTCTTTCCATACAATTTTAAAATAAGATTGTCTATGTTATGAAAAGCCTTTATGACACTTAACATGAATTACTTAAACTTATAGATCAATTTGTGGAGGTTTCACACTTTTACCATGTTGAGTCTTCCCATTCATGAACATAGCCTGTGTCTCCATTTATTTAGGTCACCTTTGAGTTCTATTATCAAATTTTGTACTTATCACTATAAAGGTATTCGATTTATTTAGTAAAGTTTTTTTTTAAATCAAGTACACCAGTGTTTATGGAAAGTTATAAATTTTATTATTTTTTTCAATTACCATGTTTTATTTTTAAAAATAATTTTTCTTTTAAAATTGGTTTATTTTTGACTGATAGGTATTAATTATATACACTAATGGAGTTTGATGTATTATTTGAACAATGTATATATGTGCACACTATATATATATATATATACATATATATATATATATATATGTATATATATATATATATATATAGTACCAATCAAATCAAAATTCCCTTTATTCACTCTCCTTCACTACATAACTCACATGGTTTACCAAACCACTAGTCATCACTACTCTACATACATTAATGCCTGCATATTTTAGCTTAAAAGCATGTAGGACATGTAAAATGCAGTATTTGTCTTTCTGTGCATGACTTATTTCACTTTTTATTTTTGAATGTTGTTTTGTAGAATCTTTTTTTTAATTTTTTTTCTTGGTTGTTCAAAACATTACATAGTTCTTGATATATCATATTTCACACTTTGATTCAAGTGGGTTATGAACTCCCCCCGTATACAGATTGCAGAATCACATCCGTTACACTTCTACTGATTTACATATTGACATACTCATGTCTGTTGTATTCTGCTGCCTTTCCTATCCTCTACTACCCCCCTCCCCTCCTCTCCCCTCTTCTCTCTCTACCCCCTCTACTGTAACTCATTTCTCCCCCTTGTATTATTTTCCCCTTTCCCTTCACTTCCGTTGTATGTAATTTTGTATAACCCTGAGGGTCCCCTTCCATTTCCAAGCAATTTCCTTTCTCTCTCCCTTTCCCTCCCACCTCTCATCCCTGTTTAATGTTAGTCATCTTCTCACGCTCTTCTTCCCTACTCTGTTCTTAGTTACTCTCCTTATATCAAAGAAGACATTTGGCATTTGTTTTTTAGGGATTGGCTAGCTTCACTTAGCATAATCTGCTCTAATGCCATCCATTTCCCTCCAAATTCTATAATTTTGTCATTTTTTAATGCAGAGTAATACTCCATTGTGTATAAATGCCACATTTTTTTTATCCATTCGCCTATTGAAGGGCATCTAGATTGGTTCCACAGTCTTGCTATTGTGAATTGTGCTGCTATGAACATCGATGTAGCAGTGTCCCCGTAGCATGCTCTTTTTAGGTCTTTAGGGAATAGACCCAGAAGGAGAATAGCTGGGTCAAATGGTGGTTCCATTCCAAGCTTGCCAAGAAATCTCCATACTGCTTTCCAAATTGGCTGCACCAATTTGCAGTCCCACCAGCATTGTACAAGTGTACCCTTTTCCCCACATCCTCGCCAGCACTTGTTGTTGTTTGACTTCATAATGGCTGCCAATCTTACTGGAGTGAGATGATATCTTAGGGTGGTTTTGATTTGCATTTCTCTGACTGCTTGAGATGGTGAGCATTTTTTCATGTACTTGTTGATTGATTGTATGTCCTCCTCTGAGAAGTGTCTGTTTAGGTCCTTGGCCAATTGGTTAATTGGGTTATTTGTTATCTTATTGTCTAATTTTTTGAGTTCTTTATATACTCTGGATATTAGGGCTCTATCTGAAGTGTGAGGAGTAAAAATTTGTTCCCAAGATTTAGGCTCCCTATTTACCTCTCTTATTGTTTCTTTTGCTGAGAAAAAAACTTTTTAGTTTGAGCAAGTCCCATTTGTTGATTCTAGATATTAACTCTTGTGCTATGGGTGTCCTATTGAGGAATTTGGAGCCCGACCCCACAGTATGTAGGTCGTAGCCAACTTTTTCTTCTATCAGATGCCTTGTCTCTGATTTGATATCAAGCTACTTGATCCATTTTGAGTTGACTTTTGTGCATGGCGAGAGAAAGGGATTCAGTTTCATTTTGTTGCATATGGATTTCCAGTTTTCCCAGCACCATTTGTTGAAGATTCTATCCTTCCTCCATTGCATGCTTTTAGCCCCTTTATCAAATATAAGACAGTTGTAGTTTTGTGGGTTGGTTTCTGTGTCCTCTATTCTGTACCATTGGTCCACCCGCCTGTTTTGGTACCAGTACCATGCTGTTTTTGTTACTATTGCTCTGTAGTTTAGTTTGAAGTCTGGTATCGCTATACCACCTGATTCACACTTCCTGCTTAGCATTGTTTTTGCTATTCCGGGTCTTTTATTTTCCATATGAATTTCATGATTGCTTTATCTATTTCTACAAGAAATGCCATTGGGATTTGCATTAAACCTATAGAGAACTTTTGGTAATATCACCATTTTGATGATGTTAGTTCTGCCTATCCATGAACAGGGTATATTTTTCCATCTTCTAAGATCTTCTTCAATTTCTCTCTTTAGGGTTCTGTAGTTTTCATTGTATAAGTCTTTTACCTCTTTTGTTAGGTTGATTCCCAAGTATTTTATTATTTTTGAGGATATTGTGAATGGAGTGGTTGTCCTCATTTCCATTTCAGAGAATTTGTCGCTGATATACAGGAATGCCTCTGATTTATGCGTGTTGATTTTATATCCTGCAACTTTGCTGAATTCGTTTATTAGCTCTAATAGTTTCTTTGTAGACCCTTTTGGGTCTGCTAGGTATAGAATCATGTCATCTGCAAATAGTGATAATTTAAGTTCTTCTTTTCCTATTTTTATGCCTTTAATTTCTTTAGTCTGTCTAATTGCTCTGGCCAGTGTTTCGAGTACTATGTTGAACAGAAGTGGTGAGAGAGGGCATCCCTGTCTTGTTCCAGATTTTAGAGGGAATGCCTTCAATTTTTCTCCATTCATAATGATGCTAGCCTGAGGCTTAGCATAGATTGCTTTTACAATGTTGAGATATGTTCCTGTTATCCCTATTTTTTTGAGAGTTTTGAACATAAAGGGATGCTGTACTTTGTCGAATGCTTTTTCCGCATCTATGGAGATGATCATATGGTTCTTATTTTTAAGTCTATTGATGTGGTGAATAACATTTATTAATTTCCCTATATTGAACCAGCCTTGCATCCCAGGGATGAATCCTACTTGATCATGGTGTACAATTTTTTTGATATGATTTTGTATCCGATTCGCCAGAATTTTATTGAGGATTTTTGCGTCTAGGTTCATTAGAGATATAGGTATGTAGTTTTCTTTCTTTGAAGTGTCTTTGTCTGGTTTAGGAATCAGGGTGATGTTGGCCTCATAGAATGAATTTGGAAGTTCTCCCTCTTTTTCTATTTCCTGAAATAGCTTGAAAAGTATTGGTATTAGTTCCTCTTTAAAGGTTTTGTAAAACTCTGCTGTATACCCATCCAGTCCTGGGCTTTTCTTAGTTGGTAATCTTTTGATGGTTTCTTCTATTTCCTCAATTGATATTGGTCTGTTTAGGTTGTCTATATCCTCCTGTCTCAATCTGGGCAGATCATATGACTTAAGAATGTCTTCCTATAAGGGACTGATTGCTATTGGATTTAAATCTTATAAATCTACTAGAACCACCCTAACTTCATGATACACACTAGCACTAAATAGAAATAATTCACTCATTCATTCCCCCAAGTTATTATTCTATGCTTACTTTCAGTTAACAAGCCTTATGGAGCTTAGGTCACTGATTCCTTATCCACTCTTCTATACTACTCACATTGTTTTCAAACCTTCTGCACTTTCTTCAAAATGAGGCCATCTCCACTTAGCAGATGTATTGGACTCATAAATCACAAAGGAACTGAAGCCATTCATATGGGAACTTGGCATGAAAAACACTTCACTATCAATTCCTCTTTTCCTCCTTTTTTTCCCGTTATATAGAATGTTTTCCTTCCAAGGTCCCAACCTCAAAGGAATTACACTCCCAAAGTGTCTTTACTGAGAGCTCAAATCTAGTTTTGACAGATTGTCCCAACCTTGTCAACCATTCTTTTTGGTCTTTCCCTCTTCTCATGAGGCAGTCAACATTTTCTTTTTTAGAAAGATTATTACAAAAATGTTTAAACATATAGGGATGGATTGAACAATAAAACTCCCCATGCACCCGATACTCAACTTTCATAATTATCATTTGACATATGTGTGGTGTCCCCTATCTTTTATATTATGATTAAAAGTCCATCTCTCAGGTGATATGCTATGTAGGCTGTGTCAATCATATTCCCATGATATTTATCATACAAGAAACACATGCAGAACACAGGTATATAGCATTGGCGATTAGAAACGGTGAGCATAATTTGACAATCTGTTCTGCTCTGCCTTTTAACACTGAGGAGTCATTCAATTCCTTCCCCAACTTCATTCAAGAAGTAACCTTACAAAATTCAGTGCACAGTACTGTCTTCTTGTAACTACATAGAAAATACAAATGAAAAAAAAAAGTAGTAAACCGTACATGTGTATGTTAGTCAAATTTGCATATTTGTGATGCAAATACCTAACAGAAAAAATTTAGAGGATAAAAAACTTATTTTGGCCATAGTTCAAGAGGTTTAGTACATGGTCAGCTAAGTTCATGACTCTGGGTATAAGGTGAAGCAGAACATCATGGCAGAAGGGTATGGTGGAGGAGCACTGATCCACTGATCCATTCACCCATTCATGGCAGTCAGGAAGGAAGGAAGTAGGGAGGGAGGGGGAAAGCAGGGGAGCAGGGAAGGAGGGTGGGCTGCTGCAGCAAAGGCAAATCCTTGTGGGGCACATCTCCAGTACCTACTTCCTTCAGTCATGCCTCTCCTGCCTATAGTTACCACTCAGTCCATTCAAACTAAAATGTTCCAATTAGGTTACAGCTATCATAATCTAATCATTTCACTTTTGAATATTCCTTCATTAACATAGGAACTTTTTGGGGACAACTGATATCTAAACCATGACAGTGTAGATAAAAACCTGAGATTGTAAACATATAAATTGCTTACAAGTATTTAGAAGAAAATAAATTTTTCCTTTCACATAATTAAAATGAATTGTTTCTAGTTAATTATGTCAAACAGTTGTTTTCCCCCATCCTTCCCTAAATGCCATTAGAAATAAAGGATTTTAAGAAAAAAAAAGTAGTTGAACTCATTAATCTTCGGGGAACTATAATTTAAAACCACCAAGATATTACTTTACACACTAGGATGGCTAGAATAAAAAAATCAGATAATAAGTGTTTAAGAGGATATGGAGAAATTGGATGACTCACACACTCCTATGGGACTATAAAATTGTGTGGCTATTTTCCATTTCCTCAAAATTTAAACACAGAATTGTCATATGACCCATCAATTCCACTCTTAGGTATATACATAAGAGAAGTGAAAACAAATCCATCCAGAAACCTGTACACTAATGCTCATAGCAGTATTATTCATAATATTCAAAATGTGAAACCAAATAGGGCGGCTCCAGGTTTAGGGTGGATCCTGCTGGGAATAGGGTGGCTCCAGGATTAGGGTGTATCCTGCTGCCTCAGGTGACCACTCTTTGGAGTTGAGTTCCTGTGGGGTTCTGAGAGAACTGGTGTGCAGAGCCGGGTAGAGGCAATGTGTTCACGGAAGAGTGGGCAGAGTGTCGGTGAGAGTTCGGGAATAAAGAGTTGCTGTTTGAATCTACAAGGTGTGTGGTGGCTCGGTTATTTTGTGCCCAGCCAGACTGCGGCATTTGGTGGCCCAGACGGGGAACGTCTGAAGCTTGGAGGTAGGTGAAATTGCTCGCCCCTGAGGGAAGGTGAGAGAATGGGTGACCATTTCAAAAAACAATGTGTTCTTGTTTTGATGTATTTTGTTTTTGTTTCAAGCTGCCTATCCCTAGAACTTTCTCAGGCAAACTGGGAAAAATGGTTGGCCCAAGGTTTGAAGTTCTTCGGCCCTGAGGAAGAGAAAATTGATACAACGATTTTTTATTCCGTTTTTGTTTCATTCTGTTTCGGTTTTGTTTTGTGTTATCTTGTTGGGTTGCGTTATCTTTATAGTAGATTAGAAATTAGTGAAAAACAAACTGAAAGAGTGTTAAGTAAATTGTTAGAGGTCCAGACTATGGTAGAAAACATGTTAGATCAAGCAAAAGAGAAGGTCTCTCCAGCCAGTCAGATGCAGGAAGAAAATTTAAAGGAAAAAAAGATTAGAGGAGAAACACCTATCAGGGGGGAAACTACAACAGGAGGCTGCAAGTAACTCCATTCTATCACCAGAGGGCGTAATTTTCAGGAAAATGGATGGAACCAGAGACTATTATGTTAAGTGAAATAAGCCAAACTCAGAATGTCAGGGTTCATATGTTCTCTCTTAGATGCAGAAGTTAGAGGGGAAAAAGGAAAAGAAAGATGGGGGACAACATCATAAAAAGCAAAGGGAGATCAGTAGAGGAAAGAGACCAAAGAATGGGAGGTGGGGAGGAAGGGAGAAAGTGTTGGGGAGTGATATTGGCCAAGTTCTATTGTTACATCGTGTGTATGTATGAATATGTAACAACAAATCCCATCATTATGTACAACTATAATGCACCCATAAACACATGGTTTTTTATATAATTTAATATGATTTAATAAAAAACCCTAGACTTTAAGAAGACATTTGAGAAAACAAAGTAGAGACACTGCTAAGGGCAGAAAGGAAGTTACCTGAGGGGTGACAGGGCACCCAAAATAGCTTTCTTAACTTCCCAAATTTGCCAGCATTTAATGGACAGATGCACATTTTTAGCCACACAACTTCTTTAATTTTGGGACTAGGGCCTATATCTTTTTCTAAGAAATCACTTATTAATATTGTTTTAAATAGAAGCATTGAGACTGTAGGGGATTTATTAGTCAGGGCTCTGCTCCTCCTTTGCTGTGTAATGTATAGAAGTCACCACTCTCAGTGTCTTCCCCTCTTTGATCTTGGTTTTATTCACTGAGAAAATGGGCTCACTAATACCTGTCCTGCTTACCTTGCAGAATAGTTGTGAAAAATCCACTGAGATTGCTGGAAGTAAAGGTTATGTGAATTGGACAAACAAATGATTCTGTACAGTTGATGTAAGTATAGGAAGGGTAAGTGTTAAGAAGCTGCATTGCTTAATATCAATGGAGTTTATTGGTGGCACCAAACAATTGATGCATTTAGTCTCTGACTCTTTTAAGTTGTGAAGGACCTTCTATCATATTCTGGAAAGAATCTTATTAGCATTTGGGAAAAGCATTATTATAAAAACTTCTTGCAGGTTTTAACTCTAGGCACATATGTGTATTTAGGAATATGTAGCCATACTGGCCATAGGATTCAAGATGGCAGATTAGAGGAAGCCTGCATTTTCAGTTGCTTTATGACTCAGGATTTAAGCAGCAGCAGAACTGCTTCTCAGTGAACTCGGTAAAAGACAGAATTCACTGGAGTTCAAGATGAGACAGTCAGAATCTCTTAGAGTCTCAGAGATTTGGGTGCATTGAATTAAGAACAAGAAAGAGGACCTTGGTGTTAGCATTAGGGGTACTGGTTCACCTCAGAGAAGAGGGTTCACAGAGACAGAGAAAGAAACACAATGAACAAATTTTGCCTAAAAAACGTGCAGATCAGGGACTGGGGTTGTGGCTTAAGCGGTAGCGAGCTCGTCTGGCATGTGCGCGGCACTGGGTTTGATCCTCAGTACTACATAAAAATAGAATAAAGATATGCAGATCCCAAGGCTGCACCACGAAGCAGTGTTTGAAAAGCGCTCTGTGATTCTCAACTGGCCAGCGCAGAGCTGAGGTGAGAGCCATCTTGAGGAGGCCATGCTGCAGCTGGTGGTGCTGAGCAGGCTGGGAGTGAGCCTGCTCTCAGGGACTGAGCCTGGGAAGGCTGTATTAGTGTGCAGAGGAATGTGTAAGACCAGCGCAGGGTTGGCTCCCCTGCCCTGTGAATAGAATTCTTGGGAGGCTCCTGAGATCCAGACTCCCAGCAGAGACCAGCATCTGCCTGGCCTAAGGAATGAGTTGGTCTAATCTTTCCAGAACAGGTATCCACCAACAAAATCCTTCAGGCCTGAGTAGAGCTAAACCCCAGCCGCTGTAACTTCCCTTTTAAAACTTTGCTGCAGCCCTTCCCTGGCAGTGCATCCTTCTGGTCTGTTCAGACTGAACCTCGATCCACAGTACCCCCCATGCCATCCTGCCTTATACTGCTGAGGAGGGAAGGCGAGAGCTATTCCAACCAGTTTCGGTTTAAGGCTTCCAACTGGAAGCTTAGTGAGCAACACAGAAAAAGAAAGGGGTCAGAAACATCCAAAACTTGCTCTTTCTCTTTCTCTTGGCACACAACTCAAGAAAAATGGAAATGAGGACAGTCCAGCACTGGCAGTGACCATTCATGCCCATCAACAGTTTTGACCACCTCAGTGAAGATAATTCTTTCATTTTTCATTATGAATCTGTTTTCCTCCCATGTGTGTATATGTGTGTATGTGTGTGTGTGTGTGTATGTGTGCATGCGTATGTGTGTGTGGTGTCTGTGTACTTGTTGTATTGTCATATGTATATATATATGTGTGTGTGTGTGCATCTATCTATCTATCTGTCTATATATATATATATATATATTATACATACATGGGGTATGACTTCCCATTCTTGTGGTTATACACAATGTGGAGTTACATTGGTTGTGTATTCATATTTGAACATAGAAAAGTTATGTCTGATTCATTCTATGGTCTTTCCTATTCCCATTCCCCCTCCCTTCCCTTCATTCCTCTTTGTTTAATCCAATGAACTTCTATTCTTCCTACCAACCCCGCACCCCTTATTGTGTGCTGGCATCCACATATCAGAGAGAACATTCAGCTTTTGTATTTTGGGAATTGGCTTATTTCACTTAGCATGATAGTTTCCAGTTCCATCCATTTGCTGGAAAATGCCATTAGTTTTCTTCATGACTGAGTAATATTCCATTGTGTATATATACCACATTTTTCTTTTCTTTTTTATAGTTGTACATGGACAGCATTCCTTCATTTATTTATTTAGTTTTTATGTGGTGCTAAGGATCAAACCCAGTGCTTCACACGTGCAAGGCAAGTGCTCTGCCACTCAGCCACATCCTCACCCTTACCACATTTTCTTTATCCTTTCATTTGTTGAAGGGTACCTAGGTTGGTTCCATAGCTTAGCTATTGTGAAATAAGCTTATATAAACATTGATGTGGCTGTGTCACTGTAGCATTCTGATTTTAAGTCCTTTTGGTGGGATGAGTGGGTCAAATGGTGGTTCCATTCCAAGTTTTCTGAGGAATCTCCATACTGCTTTCCAGAGTGGTTGCAACAATTTGCAGTACCTTTCCCCCCACATCCTCCCCAACATTTGTTACTTGATTGTTGATAATTGCCATCTGACTGGAGTGAGATGAAAATCTTAATGTAGTCTTAATTTGCATTTCTTTAAATGCTAGAGATGTTGAAAAATTTTTTTGCCCATTTATTGATGGGTTATTTGTGGTTTTGGTGTTAAGTTTTTGAGTTCTTCGTATATCCTGGAGATGTGTGTGTGTGTGTGTGTGTGTGTGTGTGTGTGTGTGTGTGTTGCAGGTGGCAAAGATTTTTCTCTCATTCCATAGGCTCTCTCTTCACATTCTTATTTCCTTTGCTGTGAAAAAGTTTTTAGTTTGATACCATCCTATTTATTGATTCTTAATTTTACTTCTTGTGTTTTAGGAGTCTTATTGAGGAAGTTGGTTCCTAAGCTGAATGATGGAGATTTGGACCTGCTTTTTCTTCTAGTAGGTTCAGGGTCTCAGGTCTAATGCCTAGGTCCTTGATCCACTTCAGGTTAAGTTTTGTGCAGGGTGAGAGATAGGGGTTTAATTTCATTTTGATATGCACGGACTTTCAGTTTTCCCAGCACCATTTGTTGGAGAGGCTATCTTTTCTCCAATGTATGCTTATAGTGCCTTTGTCTAGTGTGAGGAGACTGTTTTTATGTGGGTTTGTCTGTGTCTTCTATTCTGCACCATTGGTCTTCATGTCTGTTTTGGTGCCAGTACCATGCCATTTTTGTTACTATGGCTCTGCAGTATAATGTAAAATCTGGTGTTGTGATGCCTCCTGCATCACTTTTCTCACTAAGGATTGCTTTGGCTATTCTGGGCTTCTTGTTTGTCCAAGTAAATTTCATAACTGCTTTTTCCATTTCTATGAAGAACATCATTGGAATTATATTAAATCTGTATAGTGCTTTTGGGAGCATGACCATTTTGATAATATTAATTTTGCTTATCCACGAACATGGGGGATAAGCAAAATTAATTAACACCTCTATTGTTAGATTGATTTTCAAGTACTTCTTTTTTTTTTTTGAAACTATTATGAATGGGATAGCTTTCCTAATTATTTTTTTTTAACTAATTTATCATTGGTGTATAGGAACACAATTTATTTATGGGTGTTAATTTTATATCCTCCTATTTTGTTGAATTTGTTTATGAGTTCTAAAAGTTTTTGGTAGAGTTTTTTTTCCTAAATAGAGAATCATGAGTCATGTCATTGGCAAATAGGGATAGTTTGAACTCTTCTTTTCCTATTCATGTCCCTTTAATTTTTCTTTAGCCTAGGATAGAATGATCTTATGTTGACATCATAAAGGCTATGCATGACAAATCTAAAACCAACATCTTTGTGAATAGAGGAAAGTTGAAAGTATTTCCTTTAAGATTTGGGACAAGGGTGACTGCTCTTACCACTTTAATCCAATGTAGTGCTAGGAATTATAGTCAGCAATTAGGCAAGAGAAGGAAAAAAAAGGATAAAAATAAGAGAGGAAGAAGTCAAATTATCAGATATTTTATATGTTTGCAGATATGAACCTATACTTTCAAGATCCACAAATATTTACCAGAACTGCTAGAATTAATAAATTCAACTAAGGAACAGGTTAAAAAAATCAACATACAAAAGTCAATAATTTTCTTCTATATCAATAATGAATCTGAGAAATCTTATCCAATATAGCTAAAAAAAAACCCCAAACAAACAAAAACTAAACCAAAAAATCTCAAAACCCAATGACCTTAGGAATAAATCTAACCAAGGAGGTGAAAGACCTCTACAATGCCATAATTCTTCTTTATGGCTGAGTAAAATTACATTGTATATGTATACCACATTTTCTTTATCCATTCATTTGTTGAAGTACACCTAGGTTGGTTCCGCCAACAATGGATGATTATATATTTTTCCCTCACATCCTTGCCAACATTTATTTTTTAAAAGAAATACTTTTATCCTGCTTGTAGGCTTGTAAATTAGTACAACCTTTATGAAAATCAGTATGGAGGTTCCTCTAAAGACTAGGCATGGGAACACCTTATGATCCAGCTATACTACTCCTTGGCATTTATCCTAAGAAATATACTATAGCAGCACAATTCACAATAGTCAAACTATTGACCCAGCCTAGGTGTCCAACACGGATGAATGGATCTGTGAATCTGTGAAAGGAATCTGTGGCGTACATACACAGAGGAGTTTTAAATTATGTCATTTTCAGGAAAATGGATGGAACTTGAGAATATTATGTTAACTAAAATAAGCCAAACTCAGAAAGTCAAGGGTTGTGTGCTTTTTTCTCTCATGTAGAAACTATAGAGGAAAGAGGAAAAGAATGATTGAGGAGAACCTCATGAAAATCGAAGGAAGATCAGAAGAGTAGAGGAAAGGGACCAGTGGAAGAGAGAAAGTGAGGAAAAGGGGAAATCTTGGGGAATGATATTGACCAAGTTATATTGTGTGCATGTATGAATATGTAACAATGAATCCTACCATTATGTATAACTATAATGTAACAATAAAATATGGAAAAATAAAATTAAATATATCTTCTTCTGAAAAAAAAAAAGAATACATAGCCAACAATGCCATTTTAAAGAGAACAGGTGCTGGGCACTATGGCACATGCTTGTGATCCCCAGCAGCTTGGGAGGCTGAGACAGGAGGATCATGAGTTCTAAGTCAGCCTCAGCAATGGGGAGGTGCTAAGAAACTCAATGAGATCCTATCTCAAATACAAAATAAGTCTGGGGATGGGGCTTAGTGGTCCAGTGCCCCTGAGTTCAATCCCCAGTACCCACCCCCTGCCGAGAGAGAGAGAGAGAGAGAGAGAGAGAGAGAGAGAGAGGGAGGAAAGATTTTCTTTATCTTGCCAAAGGATTGTGATTTTGTTTCAGAAAACTGGGGAGACAGGCAGGGAAGCCTTGGTACAGAGCATGATGTGTTCTAGCTGTTAACACCCACAGTCTCTGATCTACTCCACAAATCTCTTGGGAATTAACAAATGCTAAGGGGTTCTGGACCTTTCCTCTGCCTTTGTACAGCTTTTCAACTGTGTAGGACTTATCTCTACAGTCTCAACATGAGCTCCTTAAGGATAAGGGCAGAGCCTGTGACTTACAGCTGTCCATGTCTCCTAGTCTTCACTAGTAAATATTTGTTAAATGGAAACCTGACTGAGGCTGCATATCAAAAGGATGGGGGATCTTCAAGGCAGGGTACCTGCTCCTGCCTAACTGAACAGAGACTGGTTGGCTTGGAGGCTGCCTTATCCTGTCAAAGAGATCAATAATGCTTCTGGGTTATGGGCATCAGATAAGAGGTTTCAGGGTTTAAAAAAGTCATGACAAGTTAGGGGACAGTTAGGAGGATAGCTGACATGATGATAAAGGGTTTTAAAAAGCAGGTGTAAGAAGAAGGCTGGGGCAATATTGGGGCTATTTAAATATCAAAAGTTTTGCTTGAATCGTGTATAATAGGCAGTTGATTTTCCATTAGTAGTAGGGTGCTTATATAGCCCAGATCTTAATAGCTTTTTTCATGGCAAGACACTCGTATTTTCTTAGGAAAATATCAAAATTATGTGTCCCACAAGGGTAATGCTCTTCAAGACTAGAATCTGCCCTAAGGTTCTGACATTTTAGGTGGCTTCCTGCCACCAAGGACTGAGGGTTCAATTCCTTAGCACAGCATAACCTCTTCCTGGTTTGAGAAAGTCATATAAGCATTATGAAATTGATGTGGAGGCAGGGACCATTTGAATTTCAGGTAGCTAGAAGCAAGTTAGATCAAAATAATGAATGAAGAATTGAAAAAAAATGAGATGGTTGATTATCAGATTTGAAAACACTGGATCAGTTTGTCAGGGGGCGGGAAATAGAGCACATCCAATAGTCTTTGTTATGTTTAATCTTCACTACTTCAGAAAAAAAAAAACAAACGTTATAAACTTATCTCCAAGATCACTTGAAGTTTCAATTTTCCTTAGATTCTTTTTATGTTTATTTTTGTTTCAAGAGTGTTGACTAACAAATTATTAGTTTTAATGAGAGTCAGCCACTGTGATTGAAGATACTACAGGCTGATTGAAACAAAAAATCTGCTATTGAAACTTATAAAACTACCTAAGTATGAAAGAACGTTAAGTTTTACATGTGAGTTAGAGTAAAGCAAAAGCTTTCTGTAGATAAGATAGATTTAAGGATGTAGGTGACCCAAGAGTGTAAATGTCTTGGTACACGCAAAAATTCCAGGCAGTGTATGTCAGATTTTCAAGGCAGTGGAATTGGTGGGGTGTAAGTCAAGGGATCCAAACAGTAAAAAGGGGACTCATGTAAAACATCTTGGTTACACATGAAACAAACAGGAATGCTCCCTGAGGTAATGAAGGCATGACATGAGGAAAGAGTGGACTGGGAAATGGAGCAACAGACCTGAGCAAAGGGATCTGCTGGCTGGTGGGCAGGTGGAGGAAGGGAACAACCTCCTCAGAGTCTTCTCTCCCCGCCCTCAGAACCCTTTCCCTTTGTGACTCCTCAATGGTGTGTGATGCAAGCCCGGAGATATAGAGAAGCCAGGGCACCCTCAGAACTCATTTGCCTTAGGCAACCGAGCGATTCAGACAATGAAGAATGTTCTCTCTTTGCTGAATAGCCACACCGAACCATGGTTGATCTTGGTTCAATTCTTTGGGCTACTGATCCCCAAAGTACCATTTTGAGTGGGTTGGTATTGCTTTTTCTATACCTGTCCTTTCAGGTATTGAAACGATTTTCACCAACACTCAAGAAAAATGAAGCCACCCAGAAGGTAAGGACGCAGAGAGAACTCCCTTGGGAGTTTCTTGATTTTTGTCAAATGTGAAATGTTTGGGAAATGTCAGGTGGGATTTGTTATTTCCATGCTCACGTTACTAAATGTTTGGTTGGCTCAAAAAAGATGTGACTTGGGAAGTCTGAGGACAAGATAGAACTTCACTCTTTAGGGAAAGAAGTCAGAGGTTCAGGAAGGACTGAGGTTTCCATCTGAAGCTCACAGACTATCTTTTGGGGTGTGGTGGAGGGTTCCAGATTGGTCTGGATAGAGAGTGAAGGAGACGGGTCTCTTCTGACTAGATTCTGAGTCTCATTCCCATGTCAGATGCTCTTCATATTGGGCTGGTCAGGACAGCAGTGCTGACCTCTGAGTAGAGCCTGTAGCCTGAGCCTGAGCTCTGCCCCAGGACGCAGGGTTCCCTGGGGGAGCACAGATGAGACTGTTGGCCTCAGATTCTATGCCCTCCTTCAGCAGAGGATTTAAGACCATCAAATGTGGAATCTCACAGACAAAAATGTCCTTTGAAATTATCAAAGAAGTAAAAAATTGAAAATATTTCATTGCCCTTCAAGATTAATAAAAGGAAGGAATACAATTTCTACTAATTAAAAATGAAGAGTTGTCCGATTCTTGCCTAATGAATGTCTAAGCTTGTTAACGAAAGGAGTAAAAGAAATGGGCCCCAGCCCCTCATTCTTTTCTTTTTTTGTTTTCAGCGTCAGGGAACAAAGAGAAGGAAAAATGGAGCATTTAAAGGTAAGGTTCTGCCTGTTCAACCTGAGCTCTATAAGGGTGAACTTTCCTATCTCTCTACAGCTCCATGATCTTGGAGGATGTCAGTTTCTAGGTGCAGTCTCTCTCAGGAAACAGGGTCTCAGAGGAGAGGCTCAGGAGAAGGCAGTGAGACCTGAGAGATTCCTCAGAGTCCCTGCCCTGCCCACCCTTCCTTGGGTGTGAATGAAGTAGTGATGGACCTGGGCCTTGGACATTTACTGCCAAGTAGGTGGCCCTGTGAGAGGTCCAAAGACCCCTGATTGCCTTGGAGTCAGAATTTCTGTCTGGTGACATGGTGTAAACTACTTTAATTCTTGGCTGATTAGATTCATCTCTGAGTCAGCTACTGACTCTTGTGCTTCAGGTGGTGGTTTTGAGCAGCATGTAGGGTGGTACAGGTGAAAGTACTTTCTAAATGGAACCACATACACCTGTGAACCTTCTTACTATTATCCCTGACACTTATGACCTTATCTGCAGGTTTTTAGGGCTTTCTGACTTTAATATCCTGTTTCCTGTAAAAACTCCTGAATGATAACCTGCCACAGTCTTGGCTGGGCACAAGATCACGAGCCACCACACAGCTTTGTAGATTCAAACAGCAATTCTTTATTCCCGAACTCACACCGGCCTCCACACACGCTCTGGGGCAATCCCCGTTCTCGTGCCGCCCAATTCACCTACTCCACGAGGCTTTTTTCCAATCTCCTTTGAATCTCACGAGAACTCAACACTCAACGGGAACAAGCAGCAGGAACACCCTAATCCCGGCAGCAATAATCTTCAACCTCCAACTCCCCTAAAACCCATATAGTCTTAAACTGGGAACGCCCTAAACCCAAGGAGCGGGATACTTCCTCAAACTGCAGGATACACCCTAATCCTGGATCCACCCTCGTCCTTGGGCAGGGTCACCTTTCTCAAACACACATGCAATGTCAACAGCGAAATTCCAAGGCAAGTCCATTTAACATGGGGTACGCTGGCAAGGAAACTGTGATGCGTCATTCCTACTTGGTAATGGCCCTCAGCAATAACCTGTGTTTTTACCTTTACTATATATAACCAACTGTCCTGGTTTTCCAGGTTGGAGAACTTGCCGGAGAGCAGAGGAGAGGAGGAAGCTGCTTTCTATTCTGAGAAGGTGATTAGTCATTTCCCTTCTTTACTGATTCCTTTCCTGGCACGTCTTACTCAGTCCCCCAGGAATTCTTTGCAATATGCCCTAATCACAGGAGGGGTAGCCATAGCCATGGGTACGTGAATAAAGAACTTGGGAGGGGAGGGTATTGTGAGGTCATAGATGTGTGGAATGTAGAGCAGGTAGCGGGCTCCCCACCACCCATAGAACTGCAGATCTTGCTTCCCTTGTAGTGGTTCTGGTTACAGCTTTGGCTTTCTGTCTCTTGCAGTTCCATGAGCCAGAATAATGATTCCCTCCACTTTCGGCAACTGTTATGTCCAGACCCGCTCTGTCGGGTGTGTAATAGAAAAACAGCTAAGGTCAGTCAACTGATCTATAAGGCGTCCTTGGAAGATGCTGTTAATTCTGTGTCCCGTGTGTCTTCCGTGACGTCCTTGAGAGAGTCATCAGTTTTTCTGTCCGCTGTTCTTTCTGCAATCCCTCCGGGAGCTTCAGTTTCAACTCCTTTAACTGAGCCAACTCTATTTCCTTCCTCTATTGGTTCACCTGACCAAATTAACCCTTTAATTGACCTACCTGGACCCTCATTACGGGGTGACTCTCTGCCACCAGAGTCTTCTCCCTTGAGTTCAAAATTGCCAGTGGATCATATCCCACCTCAACCATCTGTTCCAACCCCTCCCCCACCTGTTCCAACCCTTCCCCCACCAACTGACAGTCAAGAAGCAAAACCTGTTGCCCAACCTGAAGCTACTTTGTCTCTGGTGGATAGCCCTGATGGGTTGTCTACTAATGTCCCAACAACCTCATGCACTGACAGTGCAAGCCTTCCAGTGGCAGAGTTCTCTGGAAACCAGTCTCATGCCGAACACTTGTCTCCCTCTCAATTGGAGCCCTCTGATGATGACAAAAACCTCCTCGACCTCCATCCTCCTGAGGCCTCTTCTGAGAGGGATACTGCAGCCATCCTTGTAGAGCCCAGAAACCTCTCATTTCTATGCCCTGATGTCTTGGCCCTTCTGGAGAGACATATAAAAAAGAAGGGTGATTTCCTGATGCAGAACAAAAAGGAAAAGGAAACAAAATCCTTTCCAAAAGAACTTAAGCCAGACGGCCAATTGAATTCTTCAGGGAAAAGGTTAGAGTCAGTTGCTGAGCAACAGGACTCACCTGTCTCCCTTCCTTCACAGAGCAGTAAAGGCAAATCAGAGGAATTGCAGGTAGACCACCAGTCCTCAGACCCTAAGACCTTTGAGGATAACTTACCTAAAAAATGTACCCAATTCTTCTGGGGTCTCCCATCTTTGCACAGTGAGTCCTTGAAATCTATAGTACCTGTCTCAGGTGACTGTTCAACCTATGTCTGCTTCAATTCAATGCCCACTTCCATTGAAGCCCCTGAATCTCTAGTTCTAACCCCTCCCCCAACTCTGTCCTTGGCTGAGATCCAATCTCAACCCTTGACCCAAGCACTGGGCCAATCTCCTGTCCCACCCCAGGACCAGCTTCAGTGCCAATCTCCTGTTCCACCCCAAGACCAGCTTCAATTCTCGGTCCCTACCTTGTCACCACCTATTTCATCTCAGGTTAGTGATGGTGGAGTGAGGATTCATAGATTCCAGGATGAGGTACAATCTCTCATGCCATCCCAAATTCATGACTTGGAATATAACGTATTACAGAAAGGACAGGAAAGTTTGTGGGGTTTACCCTTTGTGGTTCAAAAATCCAAGGAAGAGTTTTGTCCTCCAGCTCCCAGTGTTTTATCTGATAGACGGTCCTCCAAGGCTTATGCTCCAACAACCATCATTCCGGGAGATTTTCCCCTCAAAAAAGAGCTTCGGAAGAAGCTAGAGCACCACCTTCGGAAAAGGCTTATTCAACACCGGTGGGGTCTGCCCCGCAGAGTCCGTGAGTGTCTGTCAAGGATGAGTCCTGAAACAGAAATTTCCGAGATATCTGAGTCAAAGTCCACTTATGGACTTTCATGGATCTCTTTGTTTAAGGGTCAAAGTAGCAAAGATTTACAATTGAGCCATCCCAGAAGTTTCCATGAGAAGAGCTCAGAATTACTTCCACTAGGGGAGAGAGTGAAGAAAGTAAATAGTCCAGAGATTGGCACAAAAGATGATCCATTGAGTGACTCAGGGGGGGCTCCAGATAATGATCTGGACTCTGACTTTAAGACAAACCTAAAAAACAAATTGAATAGTCTTTTTGGAAAAAAATCAAAGATCTCAGAGGAGAGCTCAGTTCAGAAACAACTGACAGAAGCCCTGGAAGCACACTTGAGCAAGAAATTTGAGGAAATCCATGTGTGTCAGATGCCTGGCACTGTGAATAGATCATTGCATTCTATGGAGCCGGTATTGACTAGTCCTGAGAAATCCCCTAGCCAAACAAAACACAGTGATTTGGCACCACTGGTGTATGAGGACAAGAAGGGCCTCAATACCGCCCAGGATATTTCCTTCCTTGGTTCCAACAAACAAAAGATGTTGGAAGACCATATTAAACTCTTTCATAAGAGGATGATGTGTGGGCTTCTCCAAAAGGTTCAGGAATCCATAGACATCTTCAAAATGAAAGGAACCCCATCCTGGCCCTCAGTTCGCTCCAACATTTCCTCCTCATCCAGTCTGACTTCTGGCAAGGATTCTAAAATTGGGGTCTCCAAGCCCCTTAAAGAAAGCATTAGTACTTTTCATGTAGGCAAGGTGGGAACAATAATCTCAGGCCCTACTCTAGATCATCCTCTTTCTGCCCCTTCGCCTGTGAGCAAGGAAAATAAGAGGGCCCTAACACATTCACCCTCTCACACCAACCCTGAGCTTACAGAGAATGTCAAGGCAATTGAGGGTGACAGACGGGCTTCGTTGCCCTTCCCACGCAGTGACAAAGATAAAGACAGTCAGAAACAGACTGTAATAGCCAATAAATGCAGCCCAAAGTTGCCCACAAAGCAGGCTGGGGCCAGACCCAAATCATGGAATAAGGGAGTGAGTCCCAGCAATTTTATAGAAAAGATTCAGAGAAAAATGATTAAGAATTTAGAATATTTTCCCATGTCTAACAAATCAAGGGAGATATTCAAGGCAAAGGAGCTCTGTGCTATTCGATCACAGTCTACGAACAGCCTGACGACCACAGAGTCAGAAAGCTCCTCCGGGACAGATATGAATATGAGTAAGGTTGAATCAACCCTGACCGTTGAAAGGCCCCCAGAAGGAATATCAGTTCTCAAAGATTCCAAATCATTAGATCTTAAAAATCGGTTGCTTAATGAGTTGAAGATGAAAATGGAGAGCAGGGAGCAGGGCCTGGTTCCAGCCTTTTCTACTTTGTTGACACTGGCCTTAGATAAGTTGACTTCCAAGACCTTTGCATCTAAGACCTTAGCTTCACAGACCTTGACGTGCAAGACCTTGACTTCTAAGACTTTCACTCATTTTCATAGTGCTTCTAGTGGGGACATGGCAGCTCCTCAGGTGCTACAAGCCCACTGTGACAACAGAGGGATCAACATAGAGCAGGGGCAAGAGCCCTGGATGCCGACACATGTCTTATGTAAGTGTCAGGACAAGAAGGTACCATTAGCATCAAAAAGGGTGTGCCCTCTGGTACCCCAAACAGGCAAGTTTGGTGGAGGGGATGCAGGGTTGGTGACACGCCAACCTAGAGGGAAGCTCCCCCATCCTCAAGACAGAACATTAAAGGAGGCACTTGGGAGCAAGTCCTCCTCAGCCCCGTCACTGAAGGGACAGCCTTCTCCTGAAAACAATTTTAAAAGCCAGTTCAAGCACTTTTTTCAAAGGCTTTATTTTGGTATAAAAAGCAAAGGGCAAGAAGTTTCTCTGAAAAAGGGCAGCTCTTCATCATCTGTGCAAGGCAGAAACCCAGCTAAGAGAGCTGCCTTTACTGGGAATACTGAAGCTCAGAAAATCATGACAGACATTGGGAAGATCCTAGAGGAGAAACTAGCAGGTCGGCATGGAGTAGAGGCCACCGCCCCGCAAAAGCCTCTTTCCACCCCCATGAGGCCTGGGAAAATTGAGCACAAGACTGGACTGCCGGTTCAGGCAGAACCCGTCCAGAAACATGCCTTCAATGTCAAGACTCCCTGTGCTACGGTGCCAAGTGCCAAATCTTGCAGCCAAGAAGTTGGCTTTGCTGGTCAGAGGTATCCTACAGGGAATAATAGATGGGTCATGGACAGGGGCAGACAGCCCCAGAAAAGTGTGACAGTACAGGAAAAGATGTCAGAAGCATCACCCATCCATGCCGCACAAGGAACCCTTGCTCCATCTGAATACTACATGCAAACATAGAGTTGGTCAGGTGGCTCCAGCTGATGCTCCTTTTGTTAAAGGCACTGTGTTGGGAGAGTTGTCCCTGTTGTTCAAACAGAAAATGCTTCTCCAGGATTTTCAGAAAGAAAATCTTCTTCCCCCCAAATAATTTATCCCTTTTTGAGAATACGGATTTTCCCCAATAAATTTTCTAACAATATGGTGTCTTTTCTTGTGTTGCGGGTTTGGGTTTTGGGCAACCTGTCCTTGTGTTTGGGGAAGGGGAGAAAGTAGTTCAGCTTTTATTGATTGCCTCTCTGGACTCCTAAAAAGGTGACCAAATCTCCTGGACCTCTCCTTAAGGAAAAGAGATCATGTTTTCAAAAAACACCTTTCCTCTTCCTGCTGAAACCTGAGGAGGTGGCACCGCTTCCTACCCCTTAGCTTAACCTCAGTGGCATTATATATGGCATCCCACACCTTCCCCCTGCAGTGAGGAAGATAGGTCTTCTATACCTAAAGAGAGTCAAAGGCCTAGGTTTTGGCTCAGCGGTAAAGCGCTCGCCTCTAGGCGCTGGGTTTGCTCCTCAGCACCACATAAAAGTAAAGGTATTGTGTCCAATTACAATGAGAGGGAGGGGCGGGGGGAGAGAGTCAAGGACAGGAACCATTTTGAGAATGGTTAATAGAGTGGCTTAGTCATTTTTTACAAACATGTCAGTTATCAGAAGTTCATACAGAAGGGTGAAACTTGCTTGACAATGTTTGGGGGGTACTGCTGCAGTGGATTCTGGGTGATTAGGGTAGGTTTTAGGAGCAGGGTAGGTGCTGCTTAAGAAGTTTTTAATAAGGCATATTGCCGCAACCCAGCTGGGCACAGAATCATGAGCCACTCAAGCAGGAACAAAACTTTATTTTTGAAAATGCCGCCAATACCTGGGACATGTCCGGCCAGGAAACCGGTCCACTCACGTGGTCATGTCTCCCTGAACCAGGTGCCCAGGACCTCCCCTGGAAAACCCTACTACTATCCTTCCCCAACCAATGGGAACTCTCCAGGAGTCCCATTCCATAGCAGGCCAAGGTGAACAGCAGGAGTCCAATTTCCATATGAATGTAAATCTTAACATAATCATATCATCTCAATGGCTAGCTGGCAGTCAACTTAACCAAAGGTGCCATGCATCATAATACTTTGCTGTGGCTCCTAGCACAAAGAACCAAAGGCCAAATGTTTTTTCTGATATGTAGATGCTAATTCACAATAAGGTGGGGGGGCAGGGAAAAATAAAGGTATTTTGAATTAGACAGAGTAGAGTGAAGGAAGGAAAGAGGACATAGAGGAAGAAAGGACAGTACAATGAATCAGACATTATCCTATGTGCATATATATTTACACAACTGTTGTAATTTTATATCCTGTACAACTAGAAGAATGAGAAGTTATACTCCATTTATGTATGATGTATTAAAATTCATTCTACTATCATGTATAACTAATTATTAGAACAAAACATTGATCTGATAATGTGGCAATAGTCATTTTCCATTTATTTAAAGTCCCTCTCCTGGAGATATTTGCATCAATTCTTATAATACCTCCTTCAAAGGACCATAAAATCAAAGTCTTTACAAGAGTAAACTGTTTGGTCAGGTCTCATCATGTATAACTGCCAGAATGAAACAAATAACTCCTATTGAACTGACTATTGGCTTACATTGTCCACACAAGATCCCCCCAGGTCTTACTTGGTAATTCCCAGGAATACCTGAAGTGTGTCTTGTGAGAGTTCATGAACACTCCTCCTCTTGGTAATGTTCTCCCCTTCCACTGCTGTCTGCTGCTGGAAAAATAACACAAAGTTATTTGATGGAATTCAGTGCAGCAGAAGCTCACCATGAAGATGTCCATGTCTTTGAAAATGAGGCCTCCTGTTGATGGCAAAACTCCTAGCAAAACCCTGAAAACAAAATGATGCTAGTTTCCTCAGAAGCTTCTATGCCCTAAAACAGTCATAAGTGTCATGTAGAATTGGAGAGGCTATGCTGCTTCTCCACTTTCTGACACCCTTTATCAGAAAATGGTGTACCCATGTCTGACAGAGTGGCTTACCTAGATTCCCTCCCTCTCTTTCTGAAATGCTCAGATAACCATGGGGCCAGTCCAGAGGCTCATGTAATCCTTATGCTATCATTCCTTGGATTCTCATATCAAGTACACACTTCCTTAGTCACTTCCAGCCAAAATTAAAAGAAAAACATGGAGGGGGTTGGGGGTAATGCAAACTGACCCATCCAAAGAGTCTCCTGGCAGTCATCCCACCAGTTCATTACACATCTCTTGGATATTTCTGAATTCCCACTAAGATTAATATGAAGACCTCAGCAATACAAGGAAACTTAAAAGCAAGCCAAACCCTCCTGAAACCATCTGATCACAAAAGTCCAAACCTAATCAAGCTGTGGTTTGAAATGTGGATATGAATTTGTCTGTGAAGCATATAAGTCACCATGATGGTGACTCCTAACCAAAATGTAATGGTAGAGCAGTTTTAAGGATGTCTTAACACCAGTAGCTGTAGGAAGAAGGTAAAGGTCTTTTCTTTGTGAATAAAGAATGTGAGCTCAAGGAATAAGAACACATGGTGTGTTTTCTATCTATCTGTAATCAGAAACTGGATGACATCATGACAGAATCTGAAAATGGTATTGAGAGGAAAAGAGGGTTATAGGAGTATAAACAAGAATAAGAGAAGTATAAAAGATTATAACTGTGAAACACAGTTGTGAAAGGTACAAAATCAAGCATAGTAATAAAGTTTTTACAAAAGGGGAAGGAGTAGTACCACATTTTAACCTTTACAGACCATATCAAATATATTTAACTGATTTGAGCCCAACAAGTCCTTTGATACAACAAAAAATGATGATTTGTTTCCTCCCACAGATGTTTCTCCCACTAGCATATGTTTCTCTGTCTCAAAGTTCTCATAGGAAGGGCTCAGCTACCCTGATTATTCTGACATAAAAGCTGAATTCACCAGAAGACCTGGCAAAGTCTAGAAAGGGGAAATCCCAATAAGAATAAGATTCTCCTTTGTAAGAAAGGGAAGTTGTGTGTCTGCTCTCCAAACCCTGTTCTTGGTGGGAGCATATGAGTCAATCAGTTCCTCCTTTTGCTTAAGCCAATTCCACTTGTGTTTCTTCCACTTGCAACCCAAAGAGTTCTGACAAATATACTGCACAAGAAATGAGAAGTTAAGAATCATGAAAAATGGAATGGATGCCCAGAAAGCAAACCAATCAGCTAACCAGCTGAGATTAATTTTCTGACATGATTGCAAATTCATTTCAGAAAATTGGTAAACAAGAACCCAGGGATAGAAAATCATTCATGCAAGGTCACACAAGATTTTGTGTTCTGGCATCTGAGGTAAAATTACAACCTAGAAATCCCGTAGCCAATCATTTTTCCTACCCATTATGCATTAATAATATGTCTTGATTCAAGAAGGAAAAACAAGGGGGGCAGCTGATTATGGATATTTACTCCCTTGACATGAAATATTTTAAACAGCCCACTGGTCCCTATTTTTAGATTAAAAAGCAATCACTGGAAAAGGCCCATAACTGGCACAGTAATGAGCCCATGGTCATTTATTTATAGTTTGCTATAGCTGATTCATGAGCTGCAACTCAGTGTCTGGTAAGTGCTATGTGACTCCTGGACTTTATCAACTTATTTATGTGTGGCCAAGACTTCTCCTATATAGTGTGTATATATGCAAACACAGCCTTGTGTGTGGGTATAGAGGAAGGAGAAAGAAATATATATTCAGCAGTGTACAATCTGACTGCATTTTATGAATCTGTCCAATCACATTTGGCTTTTCCATAACTTACTTAGACCATCCACACTGAATTTACTGCAGGCTGCATGCAAAACTAGCAGTGCAGGCAAGATGGTAATGAGAGTCTAAGAGAGACACATGCATTTTCATATATATTAATAGTTTATACAGAGAAAAAACCTGAAGGATAAAAGAGGCATCAAATATTGCCAGAACGACAGATGAAATGCTAACGTGATGAAACAGTGAAATTATAGTCCTTTGAAGTAGGCTCTGAGTAAACTAACTACACAGCACATGGCAAGAAATGTTTGGCAACAGTTGTGATGGAATTTATCTTGATTAATGCTCCCATGTGAAAAGATAAATCTAACTAAGAAGGTTCTGGAATTTCAATGAATGGAAGCCAAATAATCACATGACCCTTCATGTTCAAAAAGACAGCTAAGCCTAATACCAACCTTACATTTGAATCCTGGACAAACCTTCCCATAACACCTTAAGAAAATGTGTATGGGGTATTCATACTCTTTCATGTTTTCTATGAATGACAGTTTGAGTATTGCTCATTCCATTCTTAAAGATTATGATTATGTGTTACATGACATATTTGATGTTTATTCACTGTTATAATGTGTTTATTTCTATGATCAGCTATGAAGTCATTTTTCAAAGATATGGTGAGTGGGAGAGAAAAAGTGGATATGAAATAATGTGAATAGATTGACAGTATGTCTAGCATCAGAAAAGGCCAGTATTTACCACAAACAATGGAATAATACTCTAAATATAATAAAGTATATATGATAATAATTAAGGCTCCATTTAATTAGACTATTATGTACAAGATAGAAAGGATAATACTTTGAGGCCAGATCTCCAAATATTAGGTTAGGTTGGAAAACCTTGAAGTCATTAAACAAGTTTCTTCTACTAAAAGAAGATTAGAACACAATCTTCTATCTTAGTGCCTTATCAATAAAATATGGATAGCAGAAATAACTTTCATTTTTTCATTTATAGTCTACAAAAATCCATTCTCATTGTCTATTATGTTTGATCATCTCACTTGATCTCATTGTGCTGAAAACTGAATTTGGAGAGATTGAGTCACTTGTCCAGTATTATGCACCTTATAAATCAGGATCTAAGATTAAAACTAGTCTTTCCTCTAGAATATTGTTTCAAAATACAGCAGAAAGTAGGTGAAATGCTAAGTGTTATACAGCATTCTAGTGTTTTCTCATCTTTCAGCACATGTAATTATCATGATAACACTAGGAGATAAAAATTATTTATTTGCATCTAGAAATGATAAAACAGATTCTGAATATTACAAAATTTACCCAAAGTCCTATTTAAGTGCTAGGCAGGAATAAAAACCTAGCTATTTATGATGCTAAAACCAAGGTCTTTCTATGACAAGCAAATTCAAACTTCTATGACATATATAAATTTTATTTTACCATGAAAGACACAAACAAAGTTAAACAAAATAATTCACTGTATTTACAGAAGATTACCCCATCAACACATATTTATAAATAGTCAATTAAGTACTTAATATTATACTTAAAATTGTGGGAGACAAGGAAGAAGTAGAAAACAAACTACTTTTTCCAAAGGAGATAAAAATATATGATTTATTACACAATAATATTAAGGAGTACAAAATACAAACTAACTAGAGAAAAGGTATTAATAAAAATAAAGCTATCATTCCATTCCTTATGCATTCCCTATTTTTCTTAGGGTAAAACTTATGAATAGATATTATTTTATCCTGATTTCATACATGAGGAGGTTGAGCCTCAGAGTCACATATAGTCATGCCAACAGTGAATCAGGGACTAATCACAGGTCCTCTGATTTTAAATCAAAGAGGAAAGGAGAAAGTATAGGGGAAGAGAGAAAAACAAAAATATTGTGGGCTAGTAGGTGTTTTATACTAAAGAGCAGTGTTTAATATAAAACAGGTAATATTTATTCATGGTGTAGTTTAATATCATATAATGTTTAATCCAAATTTTGATGCAATACCAGCTGAACTCTGAATTAGGAAAGGACCAGGTAGCCAACACTGGTGGTAAATGAAAATGCACTATATCTAGGAGCAAAGTTCACTGGAACAAATGTCTAACTCACATCATTATAAAATCTACTTCATCATTAAAGATCACCTATATTTCTTAATCTGTTTAGCCATCCTATAAACACAATTCTTGAGTGCCCACCATATGCCACGCATCAGACAATACACTATTAAGATAGGGTGATCAAGAGAGCCATGATGCCAGGCAAGATCAGCCAGGGCAATGCACAGATTTCACTAGAATAAAGCTGTATAACCCAGGAAGTAAAACTCAGGATTCAGAATATAACACCTAAAATTAGTCCCTGATTCTCTACCTGTGTGACCTTGGGCAATTATATCTGACTCTGAAGTTCAGTGTCCTCATATGAAATAGTAATAAAATAATAGCTGTTCACATGTTTTGTCCTAGGAAAAATACAGAATACATATGAAATCAATTGTAAACAATAAAAGTCTACACAAAATGTTGAATTATACTTTTATCTATCCCATTTCATTATTCTGATTCCTTCACCACATATTATATACTACTACTCATATTCAGAAATCCATGCCCTTGCCTGAGTCAGAAGTCAACCTACTCTACATGTGAATAATAGCTGCCTTTTTGTTGTTTACTCCATAACCCTCATTCACTCCACTGAACAGCAATTAAACTGACACTGCTACTTGCTTTTGTACATACTATAAAAACTCTTTGGTTGTGCACAGCTCTCTTTTACTTTTCTTTTTTCTTGTATATTTTCAAAACTTTCTACCTTCTCCCAAGATCCAAATCTAGGTGTCCTCATATATCACTCATCAATGAAGCCTCACTCCAAAATGTTTCACAATTCTTATTTGAGATAGTCTGTTCCCATAATTTTTTAGGCCTATCTCAGCTAAATTGGCATGAATCCCCCTGCAACAACCCTAACCTAGAACTAGTAAGAAATCTGTTGGCCATAGCCCAACAGTATGTGCCACAAGCAGCACAAGTAAATTGAGCTCAAAGCCTCTAGCTGGCAGAGGGATCATGAGTCACCCAAGATTATCAGCTGTCAAACTGTTTCCTAAGAAAGATTCTACCTTGTTTCCCATTTTCCCATCTAGAACCAATTTGCCTGCCCCATTCCTGCTCTACCTTAGTTGCCTCATTTATTAATCCTTATAATACAACCCACTCAGGATCTTCAAAACTAAATGTATTTCCTCTTTGTAGGAATTAAAGATCACCTATATTTCTTAATCTGTTTGTTTAGCCATCCTATAAACACAATTCTTGGGTGGTGAATCTTAGAAAATACTTTGAATTAGCCTCATTCCTACTTAGAATCTATGTCCAATGATCTGGTCCATTATGTGGGGCTACATTTTCACCCTCATTTTGTCCCATATTCTTCCTGACTTCCCTCAGGAAGTCTTTCTTCCCTGCTTTCTCCTGGCTCATGGCCTCTTTTCTCCCAGCAAGCCAAGCCACATGACTGCAATGTTTCCAACCTTTTGCCAGAAGCCAGCACTAACAGTTGCAGAGTAGGAGGAGGTGTGACTCACTCTTTTGAAGACTGGTTGCCACACATGTCAAAGTCCCAACACATTTTCATGCAACAATTTCATGCAAGAGACAAGTGTAAGCTCTAGGATTCAGCCAACTCAAGTTATTTTTTTTCACTAAAATCTGATGCCAAATAACATCTGCCTTATTTGATTATCCTGGTTTGCTTACAGAACTTTCTAAGGGGTTAAGATCTTTATCTAGGTGATACAATCTCACCTTACTATCTAAAGCCTTGAGTATAATATAGGATCACTGTGTGAGGAAACCCTCACACAGTGTCACAGTGTACTCAAAATGATCAAGATGTGGCATATTTAAAACCCAGACAATAGCCCCAAATCTGTGGTCTGACAACTGTGGAACCTTGGGTGATCTCCTTAATTTTTTTGCCTCACCAGAAAGAGAGAGAGGGAGTATTACTAAGACTCTCCCTGATCTAATATTCTAAGCTTTTGCTGAAGATAGCTGTGGAGTTTAACAAATGAGTAGGGATAAAATTATTTTCATTTCAGAATCATATTGCCCTTCTTCCTAATAAATGACAGAATATTGTTTTCCTTTTGTAGTCTTACTCCCCACAAGACTTGGAGTCATTCAATCAACAAATCACTTCATAAGTGACCATATCAGAGGAGGACATATGAGGGGGTACAAAAAATATGGTTTCTGACTTCATAATATTTATAGCTTAGTGGGGAGACATGACCTAAAAATAAACAACTGAGCAAACCAAAGTGAGTTTCTCACTTACCAACAGATTGTATGAGCCCTGCAGAATGCCTAGCACAGAGTATGTAACAATAACTATTTCTGATAGGAGAATGATTGAATGGAATATTCAAGATGGCAGATTAGAGGAAGGCTGCATTTCCAGTTGCTCTGAGGCTCAAGATATAAGCAGTGGGGAGAAATGCTTCTCAGCAAGGTGCTTGAAAGAGGGAGTTCACTGAAATTAAATATAAAACAGACTCTCTTAGAGACCCAGAAACACGGGTGCATTGAACAAAGAATAAGAAAGAATATATTGGAACCAAGCCAGATGTGGTAGCAGCAGCAACAGCAACAGCACTGGTTTACCACAGAGGTAAAAATAATACAGAGAGAGAAACACAGTGGACAAATTTGGCATAGAAAAGCTTGTAGATCAGAGAAGCAGGCTGACTTTACCTGATCCAAAAACTGCATAGACAACCTGTATCTGAAAATCAATATATGACTCTCAACGAGCTAGCAGAGTGAGAAGGCCACACCTCAGCTTGCTGTGTGGGAGCCCAAGAGATCATTGCCATACTGTCCTGACAAGTACCTACCAAGTGACCTGGCAGCAATTAGGAATACTAAGAGGGGTCCTCAAATCCCACTCATGAGCATCCACTCCTACAGCAAAAACAGAATTAATACAAAGGCTGTAGATACCACACCTACAAAGTGTGTCAATCTAGATCACTAGAACACTTTGAAAAAATAAGGCTGTGCCCTAAAAAGCCCACACATAAGAGCAGAAGAAAAATCCATCCCAATATATACATAAAACCCAACACAGGAATACACAAAATACAAATAAACAAAGTAACAAGAGAATCATTGAATGAATGAATGAATTAATGAACTCTATCACAAACTCCAGAGCTGTTCAAGGGTGTAGGAATAACTACAGAAAAGTGAACAACCCAGTTCTCACTATTAAATGTCATTAGATCCATGAATACTTATGTTATGTTGAAAAGTGATCTAACCTCATCATTACAAAATGAGTTTTGGACAAGAAACGAATGAGAGAAAATGTTGCAGGAAATGATGTCCAGATGATTCAGAATATCTTGAAAGGAAAAAGAGTAAGGAACCTAAATTGGAGGATACGTGCCTAAGAGGGAGTCAGTTCCAGCGGAGGAAGTGAATGTACCCCAGAGGTGTAAAAGCCACTGACATTAGCTATATCAACCACAAGATTCAAGTTTCCAGGGATGTGATACTCTAGGAAAGTTTAGTCTCAATTGTTTTGCATAAATATAATCCATCATCTACAGCCCATAGCCAACCATGAAAGTATAAGACTTGTGCCCTACATAAGAAACAGAAGAGAAAGAAAAAAGAAAGGTAGACAAATGTTGATCTAAACTTATTTACTGAATTCATGAATACATTAGAGAAGATATTTTGAAGTTTGATCCAAAGTTGTTTTAGGTAATTTCTATACTACATTTTAAATAGCATTTGTAGCATGTAATGATAGGACCCATCTTGGCACATTTTTGTAATTTGCTGTCCAAAAAAGAGGCAAAGTCATTTTTGATACATCTTGGTATAAATCATGCATGGTCAGTATAAATCAAATACATTTTATAAATGAGCATAAGAAGTTACAATTTTTTCAGCAACTTGCTCATTTGATCAGGGATATAGAACATATTCTGAAATCTTGGGTTTATCACAAAATGGGATGTTTATTAAAACTAATAAAGAAAATTGATGTCCTTTATTAAAAGGTATATTTTCCAGTACCCTATGCACTCTCTAATTACATGCTTTTGAGAATTTTTAAGAATTTTATATCTAGGGTTCTTTACTTTATATAATTATCCCACATTTTAATCTTATTATGTCCATTGTACTATTAGGTGCTAAGGTATTCATGAAAAGTGAGTAATACTCAGAATTAGATCTCAAAGTATTTATGATCTGCAGATTTTAAAGACTTCTAATAGCTATCTGAATTCTCAGTACAGATGGCCATGAAAAAATAAGAAATTGTAGCATAAAAGTGTATTTAATGAAAGGGCAGTCATTTCC
Organism: Spermophilus citellus; assembly: GCF_964194105.1. NCBI lineage: Eukaryota > Metazoa > Chordata > Mammalia > Rodentia > Sciuridae > Spermophilus > Spermophilus citellus. The sequence continues at coordinate 79,679,714 of NC_138183.1, forward strand.
AATAGTGGTGCTCTCAGAGGATGGATAGAAAAGCTTGACATTTGGCTTAGATCAAGTAACTGAATCTTACCCTGACACTTTCATTAGAAAATAAAAGCATTTGATGTTTTCCTTGAGACTCAGTTCCAGCTGAAATAGCTTCCACAACAACTACCACTACCACCATCACCACAGCTTTTCTAGTAACAGATATGTATCAAGCACAGTCTGTGTAAGTACTATGTTTCCATGTTGGTATAAACAGCATGGATTTTAAAACTGGGTAGATAAAAATAATAAAGAATTATGATGGGCTAGGAACTATACCCATATTAATATATACAGACTTCTCACCAAACCTATGAAATAAAGAAATTAATGCAAATAGTTATACACCTTGTTCCTATTGTATGATAGAAAAATAGAGAAGTTTAATAACATTCCCTAAATCATAGGTGATGTCAAGGTAATGGTAGAATTGTGATTTGGACCCAAAGATTCCATTTTAAAAATCCAGGCACCTAGCAATTGAATTAGGTTCCCCTAAGGTATCTGTATATTCGAGTGTAATAAAGAAAACTGTGAACTATTAACTTTCCCTTTCCTCTCCTCTCCTCACCTCTCCACTGCTATCTACCTTTCCTTTTAGGAAATATGGTGAGTCTTTTCCACCCATCTTTACTGAGTATAATTGACAAATTTAAAATTATATGTATATATATAGGGTCTACAATGCAATTTTTATATTCGTATGCATTATGAAATGATTACCACAATGAGCTAACTAACAAATGCATAACTGTTCACCATGCTGTACATTAGCTCTCCTGAGTGTACTCATCCTGAATAAATGAAACTTTTCATCATGTAACCAACATCTCCCCGTTTCCCACATATTCCAGCAAACTGGCAGCCACCATTCTACTCCCTATTTCTTTAAGATCAACTTTTTAAAATTCCGGATATAAGTGAGATTATGCAGTATTTGTCTTTTCATGCCTGGCTTATTTCACTTAGCTTTGTATCCTCCAATTTCATCCATGTCATCATAATTGACAGGATTTCCTTTTCTAAAAAAATATGAAATAATATTTTGTAGTGTGAGTATATGTACCACATTTTTGTTATTCATTCATTCAAATGTCACTTAGATTATTTCCATATCTTAACTATTATAAATAATGTTACAATGAATATGAAAGTGTAGATACCTCCTGAACATACTAATTTCTGTTCTTTTGCATATATACCCAGAAGTGGGATTGTTAGATCATATGGTGGTTTATTTTTAATTTTTTGAAGAACATCCATACTATTTTCCATAGTGGCTACATCAATTTCCTTTACCAACCACACTGTGTAAGAATTAAACAATGAGACTTGGAGAGGGAAGACATTCTAGAGAGAGGAAGCAGTATTAATTAGGGTCCAGAAGTATGCAATACAAAAACATGTTAAGAGACTATACACAATTAAGATTGGACAGGGGGCAACAAACAATCAAGAAATACTTTACAAATTCCATTTATAACAGCATCCAAAAGAATAAAATAGTCATAAATACATTTAGGAAAATAATTACAAAACTTTTATACTCTGAAATTTATACAGCATTGATTAAAGAAAATCAATAAGATCTAAATAATTGGAGGAAACATACCATGTTCATGGATTGAAAGACTTCACATTGTTAAGATGGCAATATTTACCAACCTGATACATAGATCCAATGCAATTCCCATCAGAATCCCACTAAATTTCTTTATAGAAATTGACAAGTTGATTCTAAATTTCACCTGAAATTGCAAGAGGTTTGGAAGAGCCAACATAATCTTTTAAAAGAACAAAACAGAACTCTCACTTCTCAAGTTTCAAACTTTACTACAAAGTAACAGTAAACATGACAGTCTGGTCCTGGCTTAAGAACAGACATATAGAATTGAGCACAAAAAAAAAAAAAAAAAATCCTTACGTTTATGGCCAACTGATTTTCAAAAATAGTGCCAGGATTTTTGGCAATGATTCAATGAAGAACGAATATTTTTTCCATCAAGTAGTATAAGCAGTGTTAAGACTACTAGCTAGCCACTTGTGAAAATTTAAAATTAAAGAAAGTAAAGTTGCTTTACACCATATAAATTAACTCAAAATGTTTCAAAGAACTAAATGTAAGAGCTAAAGCTGCCTATATGTGTAATAAGAATTGTAATGCATCCCACTGTCATAAATAAATAAATAGAGCTAAAACTGAAACTTTAAGACAGGGCTAGAAGTATAGCTTAGTGGTAGTGTACTTTCTAGCATGTGTAAGGTCCTGGGTTCAACCCACAGGATGATAAAGAATAAATAAACAAATAAAAATTTTAGACAGAAACATAAAGGTGAATCTTCATGACCTTGGATTTAATGAAGGGCTCCCTAGATATTATACCAAAATCAAAAGCAAAAAAAAAATATGCAAATTGAATGTCATCAAAATTTTAAACTTTTGTGTTTTAAATTGCATTATCAAGAAAGTAAAAAGCTAACACAGACAATGGGAGAAAATACAGGGAGTTAAAAATACATTTAGTTCACAGGCAAATTTGCAAATATGGAATTCACAAATAATGAGAATTAATTATATTTGAAAATCATATGTCTGATGTATGCAAAGAATACTTAGAACTCAACAATACAAAGATAAATAATTTAATTTAAAAATAAGCAAAGGATTTTAAAGAACATTTCTCCAAAGAAGATATTCGAATGGCCAATAAGCAAATGAAAATATGCTCAACATCATTAGCCATCATGGAAATGAAAACCACAATGAGATACCACTTCACTCTTCTAGAAAGCTAGAATCAAAAATTCAGATAATAAGTATTGTCAAGAATGTGGCAAATTAGCAGCCTCATACAGTGTTGGGAACATAAAATAGTATGGCCACTTTGGAAAAAAGTATTTCATATACTCAAATAGTTACACAGAGTTAAAATATTACCCAACAATTCTACTCCTATGTATATGGCCAAGATAACTAAACCCATATGTTCACATAGAAAGTTGAACGTGAATTTTTATAGCAACATTATTCAGAATAGTGAAAGTGTAAAAACAACCAAATGTCCATCAAATGATAAATGGATTCACAAAATTCAGCTGTCCTTACAATGGAATATTATTTGGCCATATAAAACACTGATACATGCTACAACATGGATAAACTTTGAAAACATTGAGATGATTCAAAGAAACCAGTCATAAAATACCAAATATTATGGGATTTTACTTATATGAAATTCCAGAACAGAAAGATCTATAGAGATAGAAAGTAGACTAGTGGTTGCTTAGGCCTAGGGAAGAAAAAAGAGAATGATAGCTAAAGAAAACAGGATTTTGAGATGATGAAAATATTCTCAAACTGGTAACTAAAAACCACTGTATTGTATACTATAAATGAATTACATAGTATGGAGTTATATTTCAATAAAACTAATTTTTAAAAACTTTAATGAATGGAGCATTAAATTTAGTAGTGGTCACTCAAGAAAATGTCTTCAAATCAAAAACAGACTTATTATGAGACAAGAAAAAGCAAAAGACAAGCAAAAATCATATTACTAACCAAGTCAAGTAGCTTCATTCATCTTTTCTCTTGCTAACTCATATAAATAGAAATTTTCTGTGTATAGTAACACTTGCATAAGAGATATCAAAATCTACTGCCCTATTTCATCACAACTGTTCCTAAAGAATTGAAGCTGATACATAACCATAAACTCTGAATGACCCTGGGATGCCAAAACCTTCTAGACTAATTAAAGACCATTTTCTAACCAATGAATAATGGAAATTTTTTAATCAAACACATACAGACCAAAAAAGTGATTCTATCCTATCCAAAATGCTAGTTTAATTATCACAACCATCATTATACCCCTTTAATAACACATTCCCCTCTGTGTCCCCTCGATGAATTTCTTCACTGGTGCATGTTCCCTGCCTGACAATCAGACAAAGAATCAGCTTTGTTTCTTTAAGTTTGTTTGGTCTTTGTTGTATTCCTTGATACCCCTTAACCATGGTATTGGTTCCCCACTTCTCTCACTTCTTATCACAGTTTGCCTCTCTTTTTACAACTTCATTATTTCCTGCTCTCCTACCTAAACCCCAATCCTGCATTTCCCAGGAAGACGGGATTTCCAGATGGCTACCAATATAAACCATAGTTCTCTTTCTTCCAACTTTTAGGAGTCTGCTTTCACCACCTTCACCTATATAACGATATTCACTTCCATCCCCATGTCTAGAATATCCTCCTACCTCTTTTCTCTATCTTTACCTGTTGAAATCCACTATGTCCCTTGAGGCCCACTTCAAACTGCCTGACAAATCTTGCCTCACAAAGAAGCCTTTCCAGATGGCCTCCAAAGAAAGTGATCCATTGATTATCTGAATCATTGTTAATAATTTCCTCACGTTGTTTGTCACTTTTCATCTGAGGTTTTAGATACTAAATTATTCTATTAATTTTTCTATAAGACAAAAAGCTCTTTGATAGTCAGTGCATTTACTCTCAAAGTGCACTGTATGTAGTTATTCCAGAGGAAATATGAGTTAAGTATGGTTTTGGGGTGCTTCTACTTTTTGCAAGTTTATTAGCTATTTCTTGCACTATAAAAAAAAAAAAAAAAAGTTTACCTATATATTACTGCAATAAAGGCATATTTCAATTCTGAAAGGTATTTTTATTAGCTCTATTTTATATTTAAAAGTTAGGGGCCTGATGATGTCAACAGTGGTAACTACCTGATCCAATTTGCAAATGCCACTCACTGCTTTGGTATCATCAAGGAAAAAAAAAATTAAATGCTCTACTGGATTCCTTGCTAAAGTAGTAGGGAAAGGATCATGTTTAGTAGTTCTTCACTATGCTACAACTAGATCATCTTATAGTTTTTAGAATCTTAAAATTCCATATCTATAAACAAGCTACCTAGTAATATCCTGCACTTGGTTGAGACAAGCTCACTTTTCCTCAAGTGAACTGTTAGAGTTTCATAATTCTGGTAGCTTTTCTGATCACAAGATACCAGACTCCATCTCAATGAAACACGAGGCTAAGAACATACGCAGAGGAAATGAGAGGCAACCTCCCAAAACAAATACCTCTATTTCAGTGGCAGAAATCATTGTGTCAGGCTAATATCCTCTTGAGAATACCCCATCTCATAATTATGCAAAGAAACAAACAAGGAAGACATTGCAATACAAAATAAAAGAGCAGGTTTTCCACTAATTTATAAAATCCTCTTCAAAATGTGAAATTTTCAGCAGAGAACATACACTGTCTCATTTCCATGAATCCAGCTGCAACTCACGAAATCAACAAACTCAAAGGTTCTTAACCCAGATAGGCCTTTACCTTCTTATATATTATTCAACAACTCTTAAGGAAGGCATGTCCTATACATGGGGTCCTGGCAAGAAAAAACCCCTTCCTATTTAAGAACCCTGTTCTCCTCAGTTAGATTTTAAATCTCTTGTGGTCAGAGAACACAGTTAGCAAATCTCCTATATCCTTCTTTAACACCTCACTGACTTGTTATATACACATTGCTTAGTCAATGTTCCCTGCCTTGAATTAAGTTAATCCAAAGAGGTAAGTTGCTACAGAAGATAATTCCATACTTAGTATAGAAATAATAATGTGTTTACCATGAAGTCAGGTCCAAATAGTGCTCTGTATTAGAAAGGGAAGATTTGATTTTTGTCCTGGGTCCCTTCAATAATTCCTATATTACAGGTAGCAAATCAGTGGTAAATCCTTTCTTGCATATGGAAAACAGAAATACATGACTTCAAAAAAGTCATAGAGAGTAAGATTTATCAGATCATTAGGAGATTAGTATATTTGACTACTCATTTAATTTTGTGTGTGTGTGACAAAAGGATTCTAAATAAAAAATATTTATATATATTAAAAGAAAGAAATTTTTAACTATTCCTTCTTATATTATTATTATTATTATTATTATTTACTTTACTAAACGATAAAAGCCCTAATGTTTTAAGCCAAACACTTCTTTGGCTCTCAAATATTTTCAGAAATAACTTTTCCTTGTTAATTTCCAAATCTTGGCTGCATTTCCTGTTAATTTCAAGCATATGTCAAATATGAAATACGTTATTTTTCCAAACCTAATTTTGGCAAGAGGAGATTTTGGAGTTGGCACAGGGGGACTTGGGGACAAACAAACAGGACAGCTTGAAGCTGCCACAACTCAATGACAATTTTATCTTTTTCATCTATCTCCAGGTCCATAAAGGCAAGGGCAACAACAAAGGATGAGCAGGCTCTTACAAAAATTTCCATGTCAGGAAGAACGCACCCTGTTTTAAATCTTATCCTGAAACTTTATTTCCAAAAAGAATCTCTAACAACGCTAATAATTTTTGTAGGATACAGGATATGAAGTAAAGTTAAGACCCTGATAACTAGAGTTAATATAACGCTATAATATTATCACCCCAGTTCTCTGAGACTACCAGTCAAAACAAATGAACTGATAAAGCAATGTAAAATGTCTTTCTTCACCTTCATAAGATATTCTATAATGACAGCACTTGAAAAATACCAGAAATTTCCAATTGTATAAAATCTGCTTTTTTCAATTCTGTTTCTCTAAAGCTGATTTTGTGAAAAACTAGTAAGTACTCATTATATAAAAAGAATATGATTTCATGACAGCTACCTGGATCAGCAATTGAGGACCATGACACACCCTGAGGCACAAATGTTTTTCCCACTTAATAAAAACATTCAAACTCATACACTGTGTGGGTAAGTAGAAAAAACAACTAGTGCAATAAAAAGAAGCCTGGTATAATAAATGCCCCTTCCTAAGAATGGACTGACTGGGAAAATGAAGGTAAGTATTCACCCCTCCCTATATATTGAACCTTTGAAGGTTACTTTGTAGACCTTCTATCAAGGTATGGAGCCTATTTCATCAACCCTATGACTTGCTTGGCCAACAAAATAAATGTAAAGGAAGTAACATTTTACCAGTTCCAAGTTTAGGCCTCAAGAGTTGTGATACATTTTCTGTGTTCATTGGCTCACTCTCCCATGCTTTCACCCTGCCTTCACCACAAGAACATGCCTGGGCTGGGTTGCTGGAGGATGAGACACATGGATACAGGAAAGTCCATACAGTGTCCCAGGCAAGGCCCCAGACATAAGAAAAAGCACAGCCAAGATGGGCACAGCCAAGATGGGCATTCACCTAGCCAATTCACAGCTGACCATGAGCACATGAGCCTCATTGAGATCAATTCAGTCAGAAGAAACCACTCATTGAGTTTTAGATTCAATTGCTTTAAGCTTCTGATTACTGTTAAGATTTTAAGTTGTTGTTTGTTTTAATATAGCAATAGTTAACTGATACCTCTAGGATAGGTTTTATATAAAACAATACTTTGAAGAACTCTATGTAAGTTACTACTAATAAATATACGCAATTTTTTAAAAGTATTAAAATAAAAATCTACAAATGTTTCATTGCTGTATAAAGATATGCACATTTAATCTATCTGAATTAAATATTAAATTTAGGCCCAAATGTAAAAACTGGCTCAGTTACAGATCAGCAGATGGCATCTACTCAAGCACCAAGAGAAACTTGATTCACAGATTTGAAAATGCTTAAAAACTCAAACAATAAAATCATTTTTGTATGTCACTGATTTTTAAATGAAGACATTATTTTAGCAATTTAATTGTTCAATTGGATTTTTAAAAATTTGCCTTCATTTAGACTTAGTTTTAAATTTTCCTTAAGATTAGCTTAGTCTGGGAGATTCTAGTTTTAAATGACATCTGGCTGGCTGCTGCTCCCTTCTCTTAAAATACCTTTAAGAACCCAGAAACAGAGATTAGAAACAGCAATGCTAAAAGCTGATTGTTGTCTAAATCTAAAAGGAATTTCCTTAAACTATTAAAAAAAATGAAGATGAATAGAGCAAATAGTCAATAATTGATCAATGCATCACTCTGAAAATGAGGACACCCTTCCTGAAGGTTAGAGTTTTCTTTCTCACCCACTCTCTGTCCCTTTGGCTTAGAGAAATATGCTTACATCCAATCCAAAAAATAACAAGTAATAATAATAAAGGATGATTAGTTATTCTTCAACCACATGGAAAGTGATATGAGACAACCATAATATTTCATAATTCTCTTCCTCTGACTCCACACTCTTTTTATTCTCATCAATTCCCAAAAGAGGATTGAGGAGGCAAAATGTAGGTAATGATTAGAAGTCATATATTACATCCTGCCTGAGTGGTATGATTCCATAATTTTATAGTGTATGGAGAAGAGACTAAAGATTCCTTTAAGAGTTTATCTTAGAAGATTAAAGTATAACTCCATTAACACTGACAAAGAATCAGACTTGAAGCTAAGAGATAATAACATTGTGCATTCACTAGAAGAACCAACTTATTTAATGCCTACTATTGGCACAGAATCGCAGGATATAGATGTTAGATACTAGAATTTATGCTGGGAACCAAATACATCTACCCACATTTCAGCAAGAAATGGGTTCAATCATTGCCCAGATAGAAAATAAAAGAGTTTATCTTCACATATACCATGTTAGCAAAATACTAGGTGAAGGACGGCTATTATTTTTCAACAGGGCACACACAAAATATTATGAAGCCAGTCAAGTTCCACTTCTGAGAACAGAAAAAAACAGTAAATATATGTACTTTTCTTATTCTTTCTGCTAAGAACTATTTTAAAACCTTGGATGTTTTTCATTAAGCAAATATAAGAAAACTCTGAAAGAGAAAAGCAAGCAAGCAAATGACCTCAGGACCCAATGGGGGTGGTGAGTTCTCTTAGTTTTCTTATTACCTGATATATCCCAAATTTGAAGCTAAAAACACGTAAATGATGAAGGATACCAACACTTTAAAAAGAAATGGCATAAACCTATTCTCTATAGCTAGAGGACTAGTAAAGGGTAACCTTGCCAGACAGAAAACTTTTAGACAGTAATAGCTTTCCTGAAGTCACAATATGTAAAGATGTAGAAATAACTCATTATTTCTTGAAAAAAAAAAAGAAAGAAAAAGGAAACTCAGTACATGCCAACATCAAGATGAAAAACAGGTCAGAGGATTATTTAACAACAACAACAAAAAGTTTAACTCCAACAATGTAAAATGCTCCAACAAGTAATTACAAATGCACTTAAATGAAAAAAACTGAGTATTCAGCAAAGAAGTAGAAAAACAGAGAAATGACACTTTTAGTGAAAAAAGCAATTCCAAGGCAGTTAATTCCTCATTAGAAACCACGAGGACCAGAAGGAAGCAGCACAATATTTTTTAGATGTTGAAATAAAATAGTTCTGAAACAAGAATCCTATATTCACTGAAAATATCCTTTAGGAATGAAGCAAAAATCAATACATTATCAGATGAAAGAAAGCCAAGAGAATTTGTTACCAGAAGACCCATCCTTTTTTAAATGGCTAAAGGAACATCTCAGAATGATATCAAAAAATATACATAAGAATCATGTTAACATCAGGAGAGAAGACAGAAGACAGTAAGCAAATATATAAAGACAACTGACTTTCATCCTCCTCTTGAGTCTTCTAAACTATAATAGCTGAAATGAAATTTGTAACATTCTCTGATGCAGCAAGAATATAAAATAGTATCTAATACAGTTGTCAGGTGCCAGAAATTAATTGCTCTTCATATATTAACTCATTTACTACATAAAACAACTCAATGAGACTCTTGAAATGGCTTATCCCCCAGCTCCATTTCTCATCACTGGGAATATATTAAGTAGGAAATTATAATCTGTGCCTGAACATCACAAAATCTTTTTTATGATGTTGCTTTCTTCTCCACCTGTATTTTTCCTTTTGCGAAACTTACTTAAAAAGCTGGATGAAACTCATTGTGTCTTTTGAGTTTGACATTGCTCTAAATCCAAGGCTATGACTATAGAACAGACAACTGGAAGGTAACAAAAACGAAGATCAGAAAAAAAAATATCCTAGCAAAAAACAAAAATGTGCATCAATATTTAGTGATGCCAAAGGTGAAGTGAGATAAACATTTTCTAAGTTTTCTTTTGCAGAAATCTAATATAATTCACTCCTTATGGAAAAAAACTCATATTTATTTAAAAGTACCTTTAATATGCTCCTATCTTCTTAGCCATTCATTTCTTTCCTAAGAATGCATCTTATGAAATAATTAAGGTGTAGACAAGTGTTTACAGACAAACTACTCACTGCTGTAATAACATTTCAAAAGTAAATATATATGACTTACTATGGCCATTAAAAACAACAATGCTTCTAAAGAATGTTAACTGCTTAAGATTCAAGATTTAAAAAAAAAAACTAAAGGAAAAAAATAAAACCCAAAATCTATATGCAGAGTGAGATATCTGTGTTGCATCTACACATACCATACTCAAACATAAGCTGGAGAGAAATGCACAGAAATATTAAATGCATTTTTTTCAGAGGGGCAGGATTATGGCTACTTTTGTTTTCTTTTTATGCTGCTAAAACTTAATCTCCTCAAGAACACACAATACATCTGTGTTATTCATTGCTATATTTTGAGTATGTCTCCAATATAATGGATGCTAAATAAATATGTGAAAGAACATTTTTCTCTATTTCCTAAAATGAATATCTATTTCTTTCTAATAGGACAACTTCAATCATTACTAAAAAGTATGTGTTGTGTGTATGTGCGCGCGTGTGCATGTATTTAATTTAAGAAAATTATATTCATGGGGTTTTAAAATATTTAAATTCATATATATATGGGAATTTATATATCATATAGTTCTAAAAAAAGATTTTTCTCCAAAACCCAAGTTTCAGCACCCAGAACATCAAATCTTTTTGGTTGTTTCCTTTAATCAACATAAAATACTTTGGAACTATGTCTATTTCCAAAATCTTTCTGACTTTATGTTTTCCCCATTACTCTCAATTTGCACACCAAAAAGTAAAGTTAGATTAATGGGTAGACAGATAATGTAACTAAGGGGAATAACTTCAACACTCATTAATGAAATACTTTGATAGAGCTCATGGGGCTTTTTGTTTTATAAATAAACATTAAACCATATTTGAAATGAAATTCTATAAAAGTGATTATCAGAATTACATGAAAAGTATGAAATTCTCAATCAAAATTTCATTCAGTCATACAGACAGAAGAAACCTGGGACCTAAAGAATAATTGATGACAAAAACTCTTTGATTGCAATTTGTGGAGGTTGGACTAGTTTAAGCAAAAAGAAAATTTAATGATTCCTGCATTAGGAAACCATGGATACCCACAGCTTCTACCACAATGAGAACAAGGCTCAAACATTATTATCTGAAACAGTTAAAAGTGATATCAGCAAGATGTCTGACTAGCAATGTCTGACACAGCTGTCAATACATATGCAGAGAGAGAGAGAAGGAAAGGAAAAGAAAGGATGAAAGGAGGGAAAGGAAGGGAAGGGAGGGGAAGGGAAAGGAAGAGGAGCGGGAAGGAAAGAAACAGCTGCTCCACTAGAGTGTTTGAGGAAGAGCACCACAGTGCAGTAAGGATGCAGCAGGGATATCCCAAAGCATAGAAACAAATGATGGCCTTATGAAGAATGGAATTAAGCACACAACATCCAACATCCCATCTCTTTAGAGATCAGCCTGAAACACTGAAGAGGGACTCTGCTTGTTAGGGAAATGGTAAGCAGGAGGCCCCCAGAAGTTGACATTAATCCCACAGAAATCTTAAGTGTTTTCTGCTAGAGAATTCTGCAGTCCTCAGGCCCTAAGCCTCGTTTGGTGTGCTGATAGGAAATCTATAATACTGTTTTACCCCAGAGAAAGAGCTTAGCCCATGTTATGCCCTCTCCCATTCAAGCACCATATTGAGATCTACCTACAGTAGCAGATGTAGCTGCCCTCAGCAACTTGGTCAACGTAGCCCTATGAACTAGCCAGGTGGCCCTACCTGCCTTCCCACAGTCCCAAGAATCACCTGGGAAACCACCCTGAGAAGCTTGGCCTGCTGTGGCTCCTGGGAAACAGGTAGTCCCCTCTACCCACCCTTGGCTTGGTAAAACAAACAACCCACCCTGAAACACTGGGTCCATCAAGGACCCAGAGAAACAGAAAAGTAGCCCTATTCACCCATGCTACATCCTGAAAAGTAACCAGTAGCCCTGCCCACCAACCCCAAACCCTACCCATCCATCTTTGGTTGCTAGAAAGCAGCCAGGCAGCCTGTTCTGAGTGAATCAGCCCACCAAGGCCCCTGGGATGCGACAGACAGCCCTATTCACATATACCTGGCCCTGGGAAGAAGCTGAGAAACTCACCTTGAGCAGTTGAGGCCTCTAAGATTTCTAGGAAGCAGTTGGGAACCCTGGCCCACTCTCCTGTGGCCCTGAGAAGCAAGCAGACAACCTGTCCTAAGTTCTGCCAGCCAAGACCCAAGAAAACAGGTTGCCCTGCCCAATCCCTCTTGTAACCTTAGGAAGCAACTGAGCAGCCCAGCCTGTGTAGTTTGGACCACAGAGGCACCTAAGCAGCCCTCAAACAGTAATAGGCATATAATCCTTACTACCAGGCACAATATATCAAGCCTACATTAGAGTGGTCTCACCCACAGACAACCCTCAGAAATTTGACAGAAATTTGACAGTTTCCCCACATCTACTACTGTGCCAGCAGCATCTCATCTGCATGGGTTCTTCCCCACATGAACTATGCAAGCAGACAGGTGCCCCACACCTGCAGCCATACACATCATATCAAAAGACACCAGCAAACCCATCCCAGCAGCTGGAGCAATCTCACAAATCCATGCAGCCTAGGCCATTGAGACACCTGCAGAAATTGCCAACAGTGATTATAGCAGAAACAGCTACACAGACATATAACTACTGTACCCAAATGGAACCAAAGCCAATGTACCTATCCAGTCAATATCCTTGCACAGATCTCCAGGGCAAGTCTTTTACTTGTGTGTAGATAGGGCTGTCTGTCTGCATCCCAGGGGCCTTGGTGGGCTGATTCACTGAGAAAAGGCTGCCTGGCTACTTTCCAGCAACCAAAGATGGATGGGTAGGGTTTAGGGTTGGTGGGCAGGGCTATTGATTACTTTTCAGGACCTAGCATGGGTGAATAGAAACCACCCTTTAAAATTGGTTTAGGCAACTCATCTACCATATCAGTTATTACAAATATCAACATAGGGACACAAGAAACATGAAAAACAAGGTAACATGCCACATTCAAAAGAGCATAGTCTAGCAACAGACCCAAAAGAAAAGAAAAATGACAAATTTCCTGGAAGAGAATTCAAAATAATGATTTTAAGGAAACTCTAAAAGGTGGAAGAGAATACAAATACACAATTCAATGAAATTAAGAAAACAATCCTGCTACCTTTCCTAATACAACAGTCACTAATATGGCATTATGTAAAAATGTGAATATGTAACAGATGTGATTCTGCAATCTGTATTTGGGGTGAAAATGGGAGTTCAAAACACAATTTGAGTCAAATGTATGAAAGATGATATATCATGAGCTATGTAATGCTTTAAATAATCAATTAAAAAAATCCATAATCTGCATGAAAAATTCAGCAGAGATAAAGATTATAAATAAACAAGAACTAAAGAGAAATCCTAAAATAAAAGAATTCAATAAATGAAATAGAAGTGGATGACCTATTATAAGGTAGCCAGACAGAAGTGCTCAACACTCACCTTCTTTACAAATAACAACAAATGAATAGCCGAATTTCAAGGTGAGCTGTTTAGGGAGAGCACCAGAATAGCAGGTGAAACCCTAATAGGATATAGATACTTGGAATGTCAGCATGGAGAAAGAAACAAAGCACAGGGCAGCTGCAACCCCAGCTCCCTGGTCAAGGAAATTACCAGTTGTGAGGGAAAGGGTAAACAGGAGAGTCCCAGCAGAACTCATCACCTTGAATGCTGACAATCCAAGCTCCAGGAGAGTTCCACAGTCATCATAAGAGCCCATAGGATCCCCTAGAGCCCAATGAGGGAAGGAGTTGAGTCTTCACAGAAGTTTTGCTTCAGAGAAGGAACTCACATTGTCTCCTTAAAAACTGTCAGAAATGTGAATTTGGTGTCAACATACCTTATATACAAACAGAGATATGATAAATTGTGGTATAAAGGTGTATTAAGAATTGTAATACAAAAAAAAAAAAGAGAGCTCATGTATAATGGCATAATTTGGTGTGAACATACTTTATATACAGAGTTACGAAAAATTGTGCTGTGAATGGATAATTATGAATATAATGCACTCCACTATTGTAATATATGTAAGAAATTTTTAAAAAAGAAAATAAACTGCTATAGGACAGTGCAATCTTAAGAACAGAGCTACTATTAAGAGTCCACAATGCCCTAAGAAACAGACAACAGACAACTCTACATATCTCCATCACTGGGGCTCCACAAATATTCTCCCACACTCAAACAAAAGTTTGTAACTTTGTGAACCTAACTATAGCTGGCTGTGCAGATGTGACCCCATCCATGCAGTGCCCTGAACTATAGGGGTCAGGTGGTCCAGCACAGAAATAGGTGCCTCTTTCAAGACCTGAGCAACCAAGGCCCACTGCCCCCCACCTGCAAGTGCATACTCTACTGTCTGCTGCTGCTCACCACTACAGGGCCTGAAGATACAAACTCTTGAGATCACTCCCCTTCCCCTACCCCAGCCATCTCCATCACTACCACTGCCACCACTATCAGCACACATTGCTCCAGGACCTGAGGACTTTCATCAGGCCTCCAAACAGAAATGACCTCTATTGTCATTAAGTCAGAAATGACCAATCCAATTTTTGTTCTTTGCTTCTGCTTTGTTTCAGCCATTCTATAAATTCAACCTCTTCTGCTCAGCTTGTTAGAACACTTACTCTACTTAATGCAATAAAGTGTTGCCAATTCTAGAATAAAAAAAAAAAAAGTTAAAATCTTCAAACTAAATTGTTATAATTTTGTCCTTTGACACTAACATACCAGATTATTCCTGTGATTTGCTGAGAAACTATTATATTAAATGAGGGACATTAGTAGTTATATGACAATTTTTTTGCTTTTCCCCTACAAAGAAATATTACACAATGAAGTAAAATATATAAACTTCCATTACTTGCATGACTATTGTGTCAAAATAAAAGTTATTGTCTTTATTACCCCATGAACATTAGAAGCACTTTACCACATTAAAAAAGCATAAAATGCTAAATATATATCTAGGAATATATCTTATGTCAAGGGTTATAATTTATGACTAAGAGAAAAAGATATATGGCTATAAATTTGTATATTTAGCAATATTAATAGTAGAAATAAGCAATGAAACCCTTCCAACTAGAATATTGAAACCAACACAGTATGACAGAATTATGAAAACCATTTTCTGAATACACAAACTCACAGTTACTTGGGAATAAATTTCTTAGGCCATATAAAATAAATTTTATTCTGTTACATTAAGAAGCATATGATTTAAACAGTCACTTTTAGCCTGAAAGTGTTCATAGAATTTCTAATTTCTGACAAAAGAATAGTCTAGGCCCTGAGAGAAGCTTCCTCATTAAAAATAAGCATCCTCCTTTTTCCCACTGAAAATGTCAAAGGGCTATGCTGATATAATTTTCCACCTAGTCTGAGCATCGTAGTACTTCAAAGGACATGCTTCAAAGCCAGACTTTCAGCCTGGACATCTTCAAGCCATCTTTGACTCCTCCACCCCCTCAAGCTCTCACATTCAATCAGTTATTAAGTCTCCTGGATGTTTCCATAATCTCTCTCACACATTTGTTTTTTTTATTTCCATTTGCTTTGCCACCAGCACAGTCCAAGTCATCACCTCTGGCTAAAATTCCATTTTCTCCACCAGTTTTTTTCTTCTTCAAACTAGCCATAAATCCTTATGCATTTATCTCCCTAAAATGCCACTCACATCCTAACACACCCTCACCTCGGAATCCATAATCCATAATCAATCCTTTGTTGATGTCCAGTCTTTACATAAAGAAATTCTGAATTAATTCATCTGGGATGGAGCCCAATCATTATTTTTTCTTTCAAAACTTCTCAAATGCTTCTAACATACAACCAGTTTTGGTAACACTGTTATAAAGCTCTATCTCATTGTCAGGCTATAACTCCTATAGCATACCCTTCCGAGTGTTCTGCCCATCCCTCTGACTTTTCTGTGTGCCTAACTTTGGTATGATTTGTGTCTAATGGACAGAAACAACTGCTACTCTCTTCTAATGATAGTACTTGAGCTACTAGAACTACTTTGTCACTGCCCCTTCAGAGAAAACAGGAAAGGTCTGGAAGTTTACATTCCCTAGGAGCGCACTTAGTTAATGCCTGTCTTGAACACAGGAGCATGATCATCTGGCTCCCTTACCTTGGTCTGGACATACTCAGGTGTATTACACTTGAGTTCCTGGCAGGATCAGTCTGACACTGAGACTTCACCTATGCTTTGTTTCTTCCCCTTCTCTTTACTCTCTCACTCATTTCATCTGAGAACTCTTCCTTCAGAATTCATTTGCTTACAAATCCTCAGCACAAGATCTGCTTATGAAAAAAAAAAAAAAAAAACAATACCCATATCAAAATGGTTCAAAAAATAGCTACATCATGTTTTCTGCAATTATTCATCACCCCCCAGGGGAACTAGTTTTTTCATCCACTTATTAATCCACACCACTATTCTTGCTCTTTGCCCCCACCTAAGATGCCTCTTCTCTACCACTGTGACTACCAATACTTTCTACCTTTCAAAAACAAATTCTACATATCCCACCCATGCCCAGCCCAAGGCCTTACCTACAATAGGTACTCAATATGACTTGGGCTAGTGACTCATTTTCCATGAAACTTGCCCTGACAACTCTAGCACACATAATGTTACCCTCTCTAACTTCTATGTCCAATGTTGAATCCATGCTTATGCATTGATTCCTTCAACCAATATTTGTGTGATGTACCAGGAACTCATGTGTTTATCATGAGGAATAAGGACATTTCTGTTCCCACAGAGCTTACAGTCAAGGCATAAAATAATCATACAAATAAATGTTGATTTATAACAAAGAAAACTTAATAAGGAAAGTCATATAGCATTGCAAAAGAACATAATTGTAATAAATGTCCTTACCTAAGACTTCTCTAATAAATAAAAAAGAAATGATAACCTACAAATTAGAATTTTTAATTTAAAGTTTCTCCTTGACCCTCACCCCCTAAGAATTGCAAACAAATTTTGTGTAACTGGGTATTATTTTTTAATAGATTTTCTAAGTACCCATGACCTGAGTTTTACACAATATGAAGCCTATGCATAACTTGATTTATTAATTGCCTCCTACATGTGCCATGTTAATAGATTTATGTTAAATAAATGTTAACATTTTTCTTTTGTATATGACAAAAATTAGCATTAAGTTAGACCTACACTCATCACTTTAAAGACATTTGTTTTCTTCCCTTTTTTCAGACTATTTCCACAGAACTCAGATTCTCAAAATCAAATAAGAAAAGTTCTTTAATTTCTGTATGGTATAAGAGCACCTTTTGAGTGGTTATGAGAGAAGTAAAAAATATTATCTTGGTTTTGTGTGGATACCAAGAAAACAAGAGCAGATTAGAATTTATATATTAAAACCTGTTTTCTTTGGGCTAGAGCCAGATAATTGTCACTACATTGCTCCTGAGTTCTGGTGTTTTCAGGGAGTTAAGATTTTCATTCTAGGCACTTCCTGCAACTTCTCCATTTTCTAAATCCTAAATACGCTAATAGACCCTATCAGGTAAAAGCAGAAAATATTCATTTCCTTCAGAATAAGATGAATACTGATTATTTAATCAATTACACTGATCATTTTAGAAGAAAAACAGAATGAAACACTAAAATTTCATTTCAAATGCCAATAGAAAATATTTGACTATACACATACTGAAAATGAATGTTTTATGTATATACATATAGACTAAAAATACATAACTTTTATATGAACTAGAAATAAATATGCTTTCAATATATGAATATTTATAAATGCATTTTATATTATATATAGATATATAGGTTGTTTATATTAATTGTATATATAAACTACAAATTCTAATTTATATCAATAAATATGTGAACATAAATTAATAAAATAAACAATATTATGCCAGATTCCAATATATTACTAAAGCATTGTTTAAAATGTAATAATTTCAATAACTTGTACCTGAATCTCAGGTCTTGAAATACACTGATGTGAAATAATGGTGAAAAATGTGCAAAACAAGGAAACCACAGGAAAATATTAAAACAATAAAATATAGTAATTAATTGGATCATTAAAGGACTAAAAAGCCTTAAAGTTTATTGTATGCACTTATCAAAGATCTAAAGAGAGAAAAAAACTTGTATAATTCCATATTCTTATTTTATGCCTTTCCCTAAACTTCAAGACACCTGAGTTTCAAAAACAGGTTGTTACTGAAATCTCCTGAACAAATGATACCATGTGCAATACCAATGTTTTAATAAATTGCCACTCTTGAACAGCTCAGGGACCAAACACAGAATTTTTAAAATTTGTTTCTTTTTCCATAGGCTACCAGTCTTGTATCCCTGCTTAGAACTTCTATCATGGATATGCAGATAAAGAGAAGGAAGTTGGATGCAAATAATATCATCACTAATAAGTCATGTATAAAGTTTAAATAGACTAGGTTGAAATCCAAAGTTCATTCTCAAAGAAAGATTTGATTTATGCCGCAGTCTGGCTGGGCACAGAATCAGGAGCCACTCAAGCAGGAACAAAACTTTATTTTGAAAATGCCGCCAATCCCCTTGGGCGCCCGACAAGCCAGCTGGTCCACCCAGGGGGTTGTGTCTACAGGAACGCCCCCCCCCACCTCCCCGGAATTCCCTCCTACTATCCTTCCCCAACCAATGGGAACTCTCCAGGAGTCTGGTAACATGAGTCCTGTAGCAGGCCAAGGTGAACAGCAGGAGTCCAATTTCCATATGAATGTAAATCTTAACATAATCATACCATCTCAATGGCTAGCTGGGGTCACCTTATGATGGAAAGTGCCATGCATCATATTATTTGCTTGTGGCTCCTAGCAGATTTATAGTTTCTTAGTGATGGTTTTCTTTTCTTGTTAGCATATGTGGTCAAATATAAGCTAAATACTTATATATTAGAAACCAAATCTCAATAAAGACTTAAGAAGAGAGCATCAAGTACAAAACTGCATTGCCATACAGGCAATAATGACAGAATGAGGAGATATAGGTCCTTAATCCATCAATTGTTTCTACTTTCGGGGGTCTTTTGGACTAAATTAATAGTTCTTAATATTTCTGTCCTCCCAGGAATCTCATACTCCCATGGACATCTAGGATTCTCTGCTAACTCCACATGGCTCTGTATTTTATAACTTCTCTACCTGAAACTCTAGTATGTATTGAAAGATTAGCAGAATGTTTTTGTTCTTTTCCTACTGAATTTTAGCCAAGGTGAAGCAATGAAGGTGACAGTAAGTAACCATAGCAGAAATGAGAAGTCCGATGAATATGATAGAGAAAGTTTCATATGTGTAATGTGTATGTAATATGATTATGGATATGCACTATGGATGAAATGATTTCTAGAGGCCAGAAAATGGCAGCTTTACTATACCTTAAGAAGGTCCACTGGGCTGTCAGTGACAGGACTCAAAAATCACTGGGATGGGTCCTAAGTGTTCACTTCATTGTCAGCCCTGTGTAGCATAGTTTAAATACGATTCATACGTGGGTTGATTTCACTAAGCAAATTAAACAACCTGAGAATTTTCAAAAACAACATATTTTTAATAGGCATATTAAATCCCTGCTCCCCACCCCCAGCCCCAAGCCAAGGCATTCCTCTAGTGACTGATTAAGCCTTTTGTGGAATTATAACCTTGGAGAGCTTTATAAAGAAAAAGAGGGACTGAATGCCAGGTGGGATTCAGCCAAAGCTGTCACAGCTCAGGTTGTCACCCCCCTAATCCATCATGTTGAATCGAAATGCAAACCGTGAACCAAAAGCTTAGGCAGTTTGTTTGAAGACACACTCCTGTCTTTCCAGGAGGGATTAAATCATGACTATAGTTTATTTGAAAAATCATAATCCACATGAAAATTATTAAATTCATGTAGCATCTCTTTCAATCAAAATGTGTTATAACTTTTAATCTCTGGGTCAAACTAAAAGCAATTCTGTAGTTTTTTTTTTCTTTTTTTTTTTTTTTTTAGTCAAAGACATAAACATACCTTTATTTTATTTGTTTTTATGTGGTGCTGAGGATCAGACCCAGTGCCTCACATATGCTAGACAAGCACTCTAATCCAGCCCCCAATTCTTGGCTTTTTTACTGAAATACAGAGCCTCTCCACAGTATTTCAAAACATTTTTTTTTGCATTTGCCACAAGAGTACAGAAGAGTTTACTTTCAAATTTTTAAATAATAAAGACTCATGCTCTGTCTATAAAGAGGAATCACAAAAACACAAGATATGGAGAGAATAGGATTATTTTTAGCATTTACTGCAAACTCTGGGTTCCATAAAAGCCATATTCATACTTTCTGCAACAGAAGAAACAGATTAGGTGACTGAGAGCTTGAGTGAGAAGGGAAGAATAAAGCCAATTCTGTGATACATTTCAGATATAAAATGTTTTCCCATGGAATGAAGTGATGTTCAACTTTTCTTGTGGTAAATGAGTCTAAATCTTTAAATATAGCATCCCTTTAAACACAGAAGCAACAGGCCTCTTTTCTATCATCAAAAACTGTATCTTTGCTACTTCCAGTACTTTGGGAATTTGAGTAACCCTTGAATTACAATGAAGGGAGGTGGCTAACAAGGTTATTCAGGGGATTCCAAGATGGCGGGCCAGAGACATGCAGCATTCAGTGTCGTTCCTAACCCAGATCTCACCGAGTCAGAATACTGCATTTCAGAGAGTGTGAGAGGATCCCTATACAGCTGATTTCCAAAGAAATCACCAGCTCTGTGACACCTGCGCAGAGCTCAGAGCCTCAGTCTTTGAGTAGGACTCCAGACCCAAAGCCCACAGTTCTAGCCTACGCACAGCTCTCAAGCAGCTTAGCAGAATCACTTATCAGCACCTCTGCAGAATTCCAGACTGCGCTCTGCTCCCACGCAGGTCACTTGGCTACTACCGAAACCACAGAACAATGCCATCATCAGCTCCAACCTCACCAGACACCCCAGCGTTGGAAACAGACCAACTCCATCTTGGATAACCTTTCTCGCCATATTCAATGGGGGTAGATCTCAGATCAGATCTCCATCTGGCCACTTACCAGGTAACCAACTCCTCCCACACCCTAGTGGTGATAACTTGGCACAGTGACCACCCAACACAAAAACAGCTTTCAGTTGGGCAGCTGTGCAGTGCAACCAGGGCACCGCCCACCTGGTGTGAGCCTGGATGTGAGAGGTCCCACCAGTGGGAACTGCTAAGTAATAAGGGATGGGACTAAAGTTTGAAGCCTAACAGAGAGACCAGGATCTAAGAAATCTCCAGGCAAGAGAGGGAGATGATACCAGGTGCTCAAGTCAGATTAAGCAGTCGAAAAAAAAGAGACCCTTGAGGTGCAATTTCCCTGCAGGCACTGGCAGGCAGCACTCCCCACTCCCAGATGCCCCATACCAGGTCCAGTCTTCTCACCCTGGTTATCTACACAATCCTGAGGGCAGAGACACCAGCTTAAAACAGACAACCCCACCTATTGCATGAGAAGAGAAGCAGGAAAGAAACGGATCTCTAAAACTAGCAACCACACTGGTTTCTTCTTTAGAGTATTTTTTTTTCTTTCTCTTCTACCCCTCTATCCTCCGGCCCTCAACTCCCCAACATATGTGAAACCAAGAACTTTGCATGAAATAAGATTTTGAGGACTGAGTCATCTGAATAATATAATATAGAGGTATTGTATATGCCCTTTTTTTCTCTTTTTTACTTCTTTCATTTTTCTTTCCCTCTCCAAATTTTACTGTTTATACATGCTGTATTTTTCTAGTGTTTGTTTTATGTACTCTACTGTCTTCCCACATACTTGTCTACCCTAAATTAAGTCCTGCCTATTCCCCTACTACCAACCTTCTTCATTAGATTTTTCTTTCTTTTACATTTCCTAAGATATATTAACTCTGTACCCTCACATCTTTACCCTTAAGCATATCGTCCTATGCCCGACTCCCAGTAAATTGTCCACCACCAGAAACTGTAAACCTTTTTATGAAACTACTGATTATATTTTAGATAATAATTGAATCCAACATTTCTATACATTGATACTAGACTGTAAATGTCTTAGTAACAACAAATAGTTCATAGGTGATGTATTATTGATATTGGGATCTGTTAACATTGTCCTTCCCGACAAAGGAGGGATCTTGAAACCCTAAAACAGCACTACAAACCTATAGGGTAAAAACAACAACACACAAGATCCACAGAGCTGGAAAGGAAGACACGTGACCAATGTGAAAAGACAAGGGAAGAAAATACCACAAATAAATCAAGACACCACATCATGAGAATCAATGGCAGTTACAGCAGAAAAAATGAAAGAGAAAGATTCCATGATATACATGGTTAAAATGTTCAGTGAAATCAAGGAAGATACAAATCCAAGAAGCAAAAGATCATCTCAGCAGGGAGATAGGGATTCTAAAAAAAAACACTAAACATAAATCCTTGAAATGAAAGAAATAATAAACCAAATTTTAAAATCTCAAATAAAAGCATCAACAACAGAGTAGACCACTTGGAAGATAGGAATCAGACAATGAAGATAAAATAAATCATCTTGAAAAGAATATAGACCACTCAGTAAAAATGGAAAGAAACCATGAGCAGATCATTCAAGAAATATGAGATAGCATAAAAAGATCAAATTTAAGAGTTATTGGGCTAGAGGTAGGCATAGAGGTCCAAACCAAAGGAATGAACAATCTATTCAGTGAAATAATATCAGAAAACTTTCCAAACATGAAGAATGAATTGGCAATCCAAATTCAAGAAGCCTATAGGACGCCGAATGTACAAAATCACAACAGATCCACACCAAGACACATTATAATGAAAATTCCCAACATACAGAATAAGGAGACAATTTTAAAAGCCACAAGAGAAAGGAATCAGATTACATATAGGGGAAAACCATTTAGGATAACAGCAGATTTTTCAACATAGAACCTGAAAGCTAGAAGTTCCTGGAACAACACATCAAGCTCTGAAAGAAAATGGGTGCCAACCAAGAATCTTATATCCAGAAAAATTAAGCTTTAGATTTGAAGATGAAAATAAAACCTTCAACAATAAACAAAAGTTAAAAGAATTTATAGCTAGAAAACCGGCACAACAAAACATCCTTGGCAAAACATTCCATGAAGAGGAAACGAAAGACAATGATGAAAATCAGCAGAGGGAGGTAGTACCCTAAAGGAAAAACTAATCAAGAAGAAAACCAAGTCACGTTAAATAACAAAAATAAACAAATATGGCTGGACATACAAACCATGTCTCAATAATAGACCTGAATCTTAATGGCTTAAACTCACCAATCAAAAGACATAGGCTAGCAAATTGGATTTTAAAAAAAGACTCAACAATATGCTGTCTCCAGAAGACTCATCTCATAGGAAAAGACATACACAGACTGAAAGTGAAAAGTTGGGAAAAATCATACCACTCACATGGACTGCGGAAGCAAGCAGGGGTCTCCAAACTCATATCAAATAAAGTACACTTCAAGGCAAAGTTAATGAAAAGGGGTAAAGATGGACATTACATACTGCTCAAGGGAACCATACACCAACAAGACATAACAATCATAAATATATATGCCACAAACAATGGTGCAGCTCTATTCATCAAACAAACTCTTCTAAAGTTCAAGAGTCAGATTGACCACAACACAATAATCTTGGGTGACTTTAACACACCTCTCTCACCACTGGATAGATCTTCCAAACAAAAGTTGAATAAAGAAACTATAGAACTCAATAATACAATCAATAACTTAGACTTAACTGACATATATTTCAACCTGCATCAGCACTTTCTTCTCAGGAGCACATGGATCCTTCTCTAAAATAGACCATATACTATGCTACAAAGCAACTCTTAGCAAATACAAAAAAAAGTAGAGATACTACCATGCATTTTATCAGATCAAAATGGAATGAAATTGTAAATCAATGATAAAATTAAAAAATACAAATATCTCTATCACCTGGAGACTAAACAATATGCTACTGAATTAACAATGGGTTGCAGAAGACATCAAGGAGAAGATTAAAAAATTCTTAGAGGTAAATGGGAACGTAGACACAACATACGAAATCTCTGGGACACTATGAAAGCAGTACTAAGAAGAAAATTCATTGCATGGAGTTCATTCCTTAAACAAGAAAAAGTCAACAAATAAATGACCTCACACTACATCTCAAAGCCCTAGAAAAAGAATAACAAGCCAGCAGCAAAAGCAGTAGAAGGCAAAAAATAATTAAAATTAGAGCTGAAATCTATGAAATTGAAACAAAAGAAACAATTGAAAAAATTGACAAAACAAAAAGTTGATTCTTTGAAAAAATAATAAAATTGACAAACCCTTAGCTATGCTAATGAAGAGGAGAGAGAGAACTCAAACTACCATCATATGTTATGAAAAATGTAATATCACAACAGACATTACAGAAATACAGAAGATAATTAGAAATTATTTTGAAAACTTATATTCCAATAAACTTGAAGACATTGACAAATTTCTTAAGTTATACGATTTGCCCAGATTGAATCAGGAGGCTATACACATTTAAACAGACCAATATCAAGTGAGGAAATAGAAGATGCCATCAGAAGCTTACCAACCAAGAAAAGCCCAGGACTGGGTGGATACACAGCCAAGTTCTACAAGACCTTTAAAGAAGAATTAATACCAATACTCTTCAATTTATTTCAGGAAATAGAAAAATAGGTGGCACTTCCAAACTCATTCTATGAGGCCAATATCACCCTGATCCCCAAACCAGGCAAAGACACATCAAAGAAAGAAAATCTCAGACCAATATCTCTAATAAACATAGATGCAAAAATTCTCAATATAATTCTGGCAAATCAAATACAAAAATATATCAAAATGATTGTATACCATGATCAAGTGGGAATCATCCCAGGGATGCAAGGTTGGTTCAACATATAGAAATCAAAAAATGTAATACATCACATCAATAGATTCAAAGATAAAATCATATAATCATCTCAATAGATGCAGAAAAAGCATTTGACAAAATACAGCACATTTACATGTTCAAAACACTAGAAAAAGTAGAGCTCACAGGAACATATCTCAACATCGTAAAGGCTAATTACACTAAGCCTCAGGCCAACATCATTCTAAACAGAGAAAAAATGATGGCATTCCCTCTAAAAACTGGAACAATACAGGGATGCCCTCTTTCCCCAATTCTATTCAATATAGTTCTTGAAACACTGGCCACAGCAATTAGATAGATGAAAGAAATTAAAGGCATATGTATAGGAAAAGAAGAACTTAAATTAGCACTATTTATTGATGATATGTCTCTGTAACTAGAAGACCCAAAAACCTCCACCAGAAAACTTCTAGAACTAGTAAATGAATTCAGCAAAGTGGCAGGATATAAAATCAACACCCATAAATCAAAGGCATTTCTGTATACCAGTGACAAATCCTCTGAGAAGGAAATGAGGAAAAGTACCCCATTTACAATAGCCATAAATAAATAAATAAAATACTTGGGAATCAATGAAAGAGGTGAAAGATCTATACAATGAAATCTACAGAATCCTAAAGAAAGAAATCAAAGAAGACCTTAGAAAACGGAAAGATCTACCTTGCTCTTGGATACCTTGCTCTTTTATATTAATATTATCAAAATGACCATACTTCCAAGCACTATACAGATAGATTTGATGCAATTCTGATCAAAATTCCAATGGCAGTCCTCATAGAAATAGAAAAAGCAATAATGAAATTTATTTGGAAAAATAAGAGACCCAGAATAGTAAAGCAATCCTTAGCAGGAAGAGTAAAGCAAGTAGCATTGCTATACCAGACCTTAAACTATACTACAGAGCAATAGTAACAAAAACAGCAAGGTATTGGCACCAAAACAGACTGGTGAACCAATGATACAGAATAGAGGACACAGAAACTAACCCACAAAATTACAATTATCTTATATTAGACAAAAACATGCATTGGAGAAAAGATAGCCTCTTCAACAAATGGTGCTAGGAAAACTGGAAATTCATATGCAACAAAATGAAATTAAACCCCTATCTCTCACCATGTACAAAACTCAACTCAAAATGCATCAAGGACCTAGGAATTAATCCAGAAATTCTACGTCTGATAGAAGAAAAAGTAGGCCCTAATCTTCATCATGTGGGATTAGGCCCCAACTTCCTTAATAAGATTCCTATAGCACAAGAATTAAAACCAAGAATTAATAAATGGGATAGAATCAAACTAAAAAGTTTCTTCTCAGCAAAAGAAACAATCTGTGAAGTGAACAGAAAGCCTACATCCTGGGAGCAAATTTTTACCCCTCACACATCAGATAGAGCACTAATTTCTAGGGTATATAAAGAACTCAAAAGGCTAAGCACCAAAAAAACATATAACACAATCAATAAATGGGCCAACGACCTGAATAGACACTTCTCAGAAGAGAATTTACAATCAATCAACAAATATATGAAAAAATGCTCTTCATTTCTAGCAATTAGAGAAATGCAAATCAAAATTACTCTAAGATATCATCTCACTCCAGTCAGAATGGCAGCTATTATGCATACAAACAACAATAAGTGTTGGTGAGGATGTGAGGAAAAAGGTACACTCAAACAATGCTGGTGGGACTAAAAATTGGTGCAGCCAATATGGAAAACATTATGGAAATTCCTTGGAAATCTGGGAATGGAACCACCATTTGTCCCAGCTATCCTTTTCCTCGATCTACACACAAAGGACTTAAAAACAGCATACTACAGGGACACAGCCACATCAATGTTTATAGCAGCACAATTCACAATAGCTAAACTGTGGAGCCAACCTAGA
The DNA here is from genome assembly GCF_964194105.1 of Spermophilus citellus. Lineage (NCBI taxonomy): Eukaryota > Metazoa > Chordata > Mammalia > Rodentia > Sciuridae > Spermophilus > Spermophilus citellus. The sequence goes on from NC_138183.1 coordinate 79,706,982, forward strand.
TGCCCCTCAGTGGATGAATGGATTAAAAAATGTGGCATATATACACAATGGAATTTTACTCAGCAATAAAATAGAATAATATCATGGCATTTGCAGGTAAATGGATAGTGTTGGAGAAGATAATGCTAAGTGAAGTTAACCAATCCCCAAAAAACAAATGCTGAATGTTTTCTCTGATATAAAGAGGCTGACTCATAGTGGGGTAGGGAGGGAGAGTATGGGTGGAATAGATAAATTCTAGATAGGGAATGGGGTAGGAGGGAATCGGAGGGGGCAAGGGACTAGCAAGGATGGTGGAATGTGATAGACATTGTTATCCAAAGTACATGTATGAAGACATAAGTTAGGTGTCAACATACTCTATATAAAAACAGAGATATAAAAAAATTGTACTGTATATGTATAATAAGAATTGTAATGCATTCTGCTGTCATTTTTTAAAAAAATTCAATTAAAAAATAAAATTTTTTTAAAAAGTTATGGCAGGAAACATAGGATTTTTAAAAAATATTTATATTTTAGTTGTAGTTGGACACAATACCTTTATTTATTTATTTTTATGTGGTGCTGAGGATTGAACTCAGGGCCTCGCACTTGCTAAGCAAGTGCCTTACTACTGAGCTACAACCCCAGCCCATAAATAGGATTTTTAAAATGTTGCTTCTGTCTTCTGCTGGGTAAAGGGAAGCATGGAAACAAAGATTACTAATCATTGTGATAAACAGAACAGCAGAAAAATAACCATTAAGTTGAATAATAGAATTCCATGATGTAAGGAAAAAAGGGAGGAAGGAAGGAAGGAAGGAAGGAAGGAATTGTTTTTATTTAAAAAAATCATTTATTGCCCTCACAGGCCCTTTATACCAATCTGGAGATTCATTTTTGTCTAGCCTTCCAAAAGAAATGTTGGTGGTTAAAGGTTCCATATTTTACTTCAACATACATCCTCTTTTCTTCTTTCTTATTTTACTTGTTTACTTTTTGGGGGGAGGGGCGAACAGAGGATTGAACCCAGGGCCTCACACATAATAAACAAGCACTGAGCTACATCCTGAACCCTTTATTTTAAGACAGGGACTTCCTAAGTTCCATAGGGTGGCCTTGAACTTGTGAACTTTGGATCCTCCTACTACCTTGGGCTCCCAAGTAGCTGGGATTACTTGTTGTGTGCCACCACACCTAGAATTTCTTTTAAGTCATTCACAATGTCAAAAATGATCTAGCTCAATGATTATTGATCAAAATACCAATTTCCTTTGAAGTTAAAATTTTACCTTCTTGCCAAATGGGTAGTACTTTCAGGCTGGAAGGGCAGTGAGGAGGTGAGGGGAGGAGGGCATAGTTTTGCTCTTCCCTATTTCCCCACATCCATTTTCCTATCCACCCAACTCGCATTTCCACAAACAAGGTGTTGAATCAAAGTGTGGAATCTGCTTCATCAGAGATGGAGTTAGGCAAAGAGAGGAGAAGGAAGCGTCAGGAAATGGTGCAATTTGACTGCTGCTATTAGAATCTGGGAACAATAGAGTCTCTAAGAAGAGTTTTAATTTATTTATTCCATAAAATATTAATGAAATACCAATATTACTGTTCTAGACACAAGGAAAATATAAGGAATTCTTGATTTGTTCAAAGAAGAGCAAGAGGGCCTACTATGGCTAGAGTAGAATAACCAAAGGAAATAGTGTTGGAGATTAGGCTACAGAAGTGAAAAGATCATAAGGAAGAAATTCAAAGGATACTGGGCTTTTTTCTGAGTTAAAAGATTCTGGAAGTTTGGAACAGAGAAGTAACATGACATGATATATATTTTTTAAAAGATAATACTGGCTTCAAAGTGGAGAACAGATTTAAAGGCAAACAATGGATGCTGGAAGACAACTGGGAGGCTATTTCAAGAAATCAGATGGGGACTGGGGTTGTGGCTTAGTGGTAGAGCAGTCACCTAGGATGTGTGCGGCCCTGGTTTTGATCCTCAGCACCACATAAATAAATAAAATAAAGGTGTTGTGTCAAACTACAACTAAAAACTAAATATATATAATAAAAAAAAGAAAGAAATCAGATGGTTTGACCCAAATGATAGAGGAGGTAAAGATATAATTGCATAGACTCTGGATATACTATAAAGGATTTGATGATGAACCAATTATGGGGTAGGAGAATGAGAAAGAAGTCAAAGCTGATTCTAAAGTTTTGGGCCTTGGAAACTTGTAGAAAGATATTGTCATTGACGGAAATAAGAAAAAAATGTGAGAGGATAAGGTTTGATTTAAAATTAAATGAACAAAAACAGGGGTTTGGTTTTGTACATAGTAAGAGTAAGCTTTCTATTTGACAGAGTAACAATTTGATAAACAAAGCTGAAGTAAAGAGACATCCCAGCCTGGTCAGCATATGTACAGTATTTTAAAGACATGAAGAAGTAAATGTGTGGACAGAAAAGAGATCTCAGGTCAAAGACTGAAAAAGAACAGCTGATACTGCATTTAAAATATTTGTATTTAGAAAAAAAAATGTAATCAAAGAATCAAACATCACCTTTAAATAAAGATATTTTAATTTAAAACTACATCAGTGTGAGCCAGGCATAGTGGTTCATGCCTGTAATCTCTGCCACTTGGGAGGCTAAGACAAGAGGATTGAAAATTCTGGGCAACTTAGCAAAGACTCTATCTCAAAGTAAAATAAAAAGAGCTGGAGACATAGTTTAGCAGTATAGTGCCCTGAGTTTAATACCCACTACCACAAAAAAATAATAATCTTTAAAATAAAAACATATCAAAAATTAAAAATATATAATTAAAATGGTTTAATTAAAAGTTAAATAATTATTGCTGAGAGCCATTGCCAAGTAGGAATGACACATCGAAATTTCCTTGCCAGCATACCCCATGTTGCTTAGAGGAAGGACTCCTGGAAATGGACTTGCCTTGGACATTTGCTGTGACTTTGCATGTATGTTTGAGAAAGGTGACCTGCTCAAGGACCAGGGTGGATCCGGGTTTAGGGAGGATCCTACTGGATTAGGGCGGATCAGGCTTTAGGGAGTATCCCGTCCTTGGGTTTAGGGCGGTTCCAGGTTTAAGATTATTCCTGCTGGGAATAGGGCGTATCCTGCTGCCTGAGTTCCCCTTGAGTTCTCGTGGAATTCAGAAAGTATTTGGGATTCAAAGCCTGGTGGAGTACGTGAATTTGGCGGCAGAACGTGATTTTCCCCAGAACGCGTTTGTAGAGGGCCGGTGTGAGTTCGGGAATAAAGAATTGCTGTTTGAATCTACAAAGCTGTGAGTGGCTCATGATTCTTTACCCAGCCAGACTGTGGCAAATTATCAAAAATATTTCCAAATACAGAGATCATTTTCTAGATAATGCTTAAAGTCACAGAGAGTTACCTGAGGTTGAAGCTTGCAATCAGTAACTGTTAAAGTCATTAATGATCATACAATTAGTTGTATTTCTTTTTGTGAAGATATTTTCATATTACAAAATTTATTTCCTTCATTTGAAGTGTAACAATATGATTATCTCCTGAGATATCAAATTAAGATTTTGCTTCTGTTGGCAGTCAAAATACAGTATAAATATCTACAAATGTGAAATTAAATATTTTACTCCTTTTGACATCTCCTAAGAGGATACATGCACATTCAACTGTCAGATAAAGCTCTATAATCCACTGCATTCATATTGCATGATTAATGTCATTGACATACCTCGAATGAGAAAGTAAGAATTAATATTGGTCTACCAAACAGCACAGCATTAGTCTTCCCTGTTTTAAGAAAAGAGTTACCTTTGATGAAAAGAGTCACATATGTGGAGAGGGAGAAAACAAATGAACCCTGTAGTATAGAGTATTTAATTGGAATTGAATATAGCTGTAAACTCTGATTTTCAATGAATATAGAGAAATAAATATGAATACATTTTATATGTATTTAACAAGATTTGTCCACTAAGAAATCATGGTAGCAATGAAATCCCAATAGCAATGAATATACTTATTCCCCAAATATTGTATTCTAACTATTATTCTCCAGCAAATAGAATTAAGGCTTCATAGAGAAACAGTTGATAGTAGAACTGGTGCAGGAAAAAATATAAGATGACCCTTATATGTGTTGTTGGATAAGAAAGTGTTCAAAGAATAATGAAGATGCCTCAAAAGGACCAAGAAGTCAATTTGAAATGTCTCCAATTGTCCAAATCTCTGACAATATGAACATCAAAATGAATATTAAAAGAATGAAATATAATTAACTAAATAAAATAGAAAACCATTAGGCCAATTAAATGTGAATAAATAAATAAATAAATGAAAAGTTTGATGAAAAACAAAATAAGCACTTGTATCAAAGAATACAAAATAGCAGTTACAAACAAAAACACATAAATTTTTAGTAACAAGTCCAACAGACAGTACTTTAATCAAGTGATTCAGTTGAGCAACATTAGAAATGGGATTAATTTAAATCATGTAATACCAGACAGGATGAAATAAGAAGTCAGTCTCACTTGTGTGCTATTCCTACCAAAGACATATAACATGAAACTAAACATGAGAAATGTCACACAAACCCAAAATGAAAGACATAATTAAAATAACTGGCTTATAATATTTAACTCATTGTAAGTTAAGCATCCAGACTGAGAGGACTAATTTTCATTACAAAATTTTCCAATGATTTTCTAATGTGCATTTATCACATAGATTACATATATCAAACAACTTCTTCACTGAAATTTTTAAATAAAGAATACATGTTTTTAAAAATTTGAACAGTCTGATGTAGAAATTCCATTTCTAGGTATACAATCTAGAAAAGCACTTGAATGTACAATGAGGCATCTAGAAGGGTATTTATGGCAGCATTTTTATAATGATAAAAACAGGAAATACATGAAAACATGCCATGAAATATCCATCTAAAGAAAAACTATGTAGCAGTTAAATACACACACACACACACACACACACACACACACACACACAGAACTTGATTGACAAGATCTCTGCTGAACAAAGGAACTATGCTATAGAGCCACACACATGATACCTTTTAGTGTAAAATAAATAAACTACCCATATTCTACATCAAAACAGAATGCACATCAAACTGATGTAGTAATAGAGTGTCTACCTCCTAGGAAGGTGTGATCTTCAGTCTTATGAGACTTTTAATTTTTTAAATGAGGAAACGAACTTGTTATTTTGGGTATCTTGTTTTGTTTTGGTTTTGGTAGAAAGATACACCCCCCACCCCACCCCCTCCACACACACACAATGTTCATGGACTATTGTTACAATTGCTGAGCTATCCAAAGAAATCTACAGATTCAGTGCAATTTCCACCAAAATACCAATGATATTCTTCACAGAACTCGGGGTGGGGGGAGATCTTAAAATTCATATGGAAGCACAAAGGACCACAAAGAGACAAATTGTGAGCAAAAGGAGCAATGCTGGAGGCATCACAATACCTGATTTCAAAATATACTATAGAGCCATAGTAACAAAAATAAAATTATATTGGCATAAACATAAATATATAAGCTGGTGGAATAGAATAGAGAGTCCAAAAAATAAATTCACAAATCAATAGTCAACTTACTCATCAGAGATAAGGCAAAAATATGTATTAAAGAAAAGACAGCCTCTTCAACAAATGGTACTTGGAAAACCAGATATCCACATAAAGATTGAAACTAGATCCTTCTCTTTCACCCTGTACAAAAATCAACTCAAAATGGACCAAAAACCTTAATATAAGATCAAAGCTCTGAAACTACTAGAAGGAAACATAGGAGAAATGCATTAAGATATCAGCACAGGCAATGATTTCCTCAGGATTCTGATAGCTCAGGAAACAAAAGAATAGCTATTATCATAAAACAAAAAAGAAATGCTGGTGAGGATGTGGAGAAAAAAGGAATCCTTATATTCTATTGGTGGGACTGTAAATTAGTACAGCCACCATGGAAAACAATATGGAGGTGTCCTTAAAATACTAAAAATAGTACTACCATTTGATCCAGCTATAACGTTCTTGGGTATATACCTGAAGAAAATGAAGATAGTGTACAAAAGATACAGCTTATAATAACACAAAAATGTGTATGAATAGTGTGTTTTTCCTTTTAAGGGCATATTTTTAAGCAATGTAAAAGATAAACTTAGCAATATCTGAAAAGAAACTTCAAAATATTAAGACTAATTGTTTTGAGGCTGGAAATCTGTGGGGTTCTTCCTTCTACTTTTTCATTTCTTTCAAATTTGCTACATATTACTCTCTAAAACAGAAATTACTAAAAGGATTCCCTTCTACGTCTTCCGAATCTAAGCATGATTAGATTCGGAAGAGGTAGAATTACAAAACCACACAGTAGGAATTCAATAAATAAATGAATGTATCATTAAACAAAGAATTACCTAAAAAAAAGTTTGCAGTCCTATCCACTGCAGAGCCTCAGATCTTACTGTCCTGGATCTTTAAGGGAGTGACAAACAATTCTGCTTCTACTCCTTAGGAGCAGACCTCATTTCTGTCAGCCTTGGCACTAGGTCTTGATAGGCCTTTTCCAGGGTACCCACCAACCACTCCTACTAGACTCACTGGAGTCCATGTGAGACAGCAGATTGAAGCAACTGTTGACTCCTATGAAAACAATGAGTTCTGAGCATCCATCTTCTAGTTTCTGGTCCTACAGAATTAGGGATGATGCTTTCCTAACGCAGCGTTTGGACTGGCACTTGGACCCTTACACAGTTCCTTCTATCCACTGCAGGCATTGCCAAGGCACTGGGCTCTCTGAGCCTGGCAAAGCCCATGAGGTAACTGCAGAAGGCCCTGGGCCCACTCCTTAACTTGCGTCCTACCTGAACAGAGCTCTTCATCTACTAGTTCATTCCACTTCTCATGCCCAGTCCTGTCATTAAGGATTAGTATCTCCCAAGTCATATATGAGCTATGAGACTTAGGTTAGGTTACTTACATAAGGGCACGCAGCCTGTGCGAAGTGAAGCCTTAACAGCTGTCACTATTGTTCGCTAATTAGTATAATCTTCCTCCATGAGTGTTTCCCAGGCACAGCCCCACATATAGGCCTCTGAGCCATTTCTGAGTCGCTGGAGTGCAGCAGCTTTGCGGCCTGTAGGCTCCACCTCCGGGTCAGTCATGGAGGTGAAGGGAAAAAGAGCCTTCAGACAGAGCAGGAAGAAGGTCACTCAGGTGACAGGAACCCCTGGCAGAACCTCATCTGGAGACAAATCGCAACTCTTCAGGAAGTAAAGGAAAAGGGATCAAGAAGACAGAGCTGAGACCCACTGCCGCAATTAAGAAGCCAAGCAACGACTTCTCTGGCCCCTGCCCACGTGGCCCCACCCCCCGGAATCGCCCTGCCCCCAGCAGAGGCCGGCCCCGGCATCACTCCAGCCCCCAGCATTGCCTCACCCCAGTGCATCTATGTGAAATCCTCCCCATTGCTTCTTCAGCCCTCCAGATGTTTCCGAGCCCCACTAGATTCTAATTACCAAATGCTGGGTACAAAGCCATCAATAAAGTAGACATGGTCACATCCTGGGAGGTAGAATTTAAGCTTACTGTCCCAACACACTGCTGTGAATTGGAAAGCACGGACAGATTCCAGCCTGGGAGAATCAAGGCAGGCATCCAAGGAAATCTTTTTCAGAATAATAGGAAGGAAAGAGCAAAGGAGGTATGCAAGTTCAAGGTATTTGGAGTAACTTTTCAGTTTTTATTCTTCTATGGTGGTCCAAAACATATGCTTAATGGAGGAGACTAGAGAAGTTTAAGAAAGTGAAATAGTTTTGAGTAGACAAGCAAGGGAAATGACTAAGAAAGCAATCATATAAACTCCTAATAAGAGCGTTGTTTCCTCATTGGTGTGTCCAAAGTGCCTAGCACAAACCAATCACAGAAGCAATGAAAGGATTCTCTTCAGGTATATTGAAACTGACCATTTAATTGTAGATGATGACTTAATGGTGGCACCAATATACTTGTGTATGTGTGTGTATGTGTGTTTATTACCCCAGAGAAGTAGCCCCATTTTAGATGACAGATCCAAAAAAGGTAGAGTTGGATTTGCTGCACAGAAAAGATGACAGGAGATTGGGGGAGACCGTTTAAAGTGAAGCTATTCAGATTTGTGGTTAAGGGTAGGCTATGAAATTTTTTCTTGGAAAGAGGGGAAATTTAGAGAAATATTGGTGGATGGATAGGATTGAAACATTGGCATATCGAGGTGCATAAGCCAGAAGGACAAAGTGTGTAATGTCAGACTGTATTTTTTTCAGAGGTCACAGATATTCCTAGTTTTAAGTTCTACGGAGTGGCAATCACTGACCTGGAATGGGGGTAACTGGCTCTAAGACGAGAAAGGGTGCATAAGAGGTCAGGTTATTGGATGGCCTATTCAACTGGATGTTGGGTCCTCCAACTGATTCCTCCCACTGAAAATCAATCCACCTCTTTCTTCTCCAAAAGTCTCCCCAGAATCAACATTCTTCCTGCAACTCTATGCTTACTCAATGACCTCACTTTGGAGAATAAAGCAGAAATGGAATGGTAAGAAAGAATGCTGTAGTAGACATCTGTTTGGGTTTTGTTTTTGTCACCTAGCATTCACTCACCTTATTGCCCTCTGGGGAACTAACTCCGTTCTCAGTTTCAGACCATGAGCAAGTGAAGTTGTCTTTCCTCTCTACTCTTATTTTAAGGATGATATATAACTCAGAAATAGTGAAAAGGACCATTCCATTTTTCTGGTAGCAGTGATTTGTAAGGAAAGGGTGTGGGAACCAACTGGAGACAATAAAAATCAAAGGGATTTTTGAAAGGACCTAGTGAGAGACCCATTTCTCCTACCCTTGAAACTTAGAGGATGCAGCTATGAACTTACTAGACTCAAAGTCTTAAAATGAAGCGAGTCTAGAATTAAAGGCATGAATAGAAACAAATAAAAAAAATGATCCTGATGGCATCAATTGAGGCCCAGCATGAACCCTGCTGCCTGCAGCTTGCCTTCCTTCCCAATTTTTTTCAGATATCTGAGTTGACAACTTCTCTTTTTTATTTAAGTCAATTGAGTTGTATTTGTTGTGCTAGCCAGTTTTTCATTGCTATGTCCAAAATTCCTGACAAGAATTACTTAGAGAAGGAAAAGTGTATTTTGGGCTTACAGTCTCCGAGATTTACTTCATGGTTAGCTGACTCCATTGCTTTGAGCCTGAAGTGATGCAGAACAACATGGTGGAAGAACATGGTGGAGGAAAGCTGCTCAGTTCATGGCAGCCAGGAAGCAGAAAGCACCCAAGCATCAAGGGATAAGATACATTCCCCTAGGACAGTCCCCAATGTCCCACATCCTCCAGCTACACCCTACCTGTCTATGTGGACCACCCAGTAGTCCATTCAAATTATGATCCCATCAAATGGAGATGCTACAACTCTAATCATTTAAATCTAATTTAAATTTAAATCTAATTAAATCTAATCATTTACCTCTGAACATTTCTGCATTAGCTAATATGTTGTGGGGAGTGCATTTCCAAATCCAAACCATAATGTTCAAGGTGATTTATATATGAATAATTCCTCACAATAAGGGAGTAAGGACTGTCCATTCCTGGCTTCCTTCTCCATGCTAGCCCAATAAATATACTAGTTTCTATATCCCTCGGGTTACCCTTTTGTAAAAAGAGGAAAAGTTACCTGCTTCAAAGCCTTATGAAGATTAAATGTTATAATATACATAAAGGCACAAATTTGGGGGTAGGGGGATGGCTCGGTGGCAAAACACTAGCCTAAAATACATGAGACCCTGGGCTCAATCCCCAGCACTACAAAATAAAAGTGAGGAAGAGGAGAAAATGTTTTCCAAAATTCTTAAGTACAAGCAGTATGTGATTTTTCTAAATTAAATTTGGTGAAAAAACCCCACTTTGAAAAGTAGGAAGATATCCAATATTAGTCATTCATGGGGACCTTTTGCCTGTTTATTTAGTATAAAGCAATATGCCAACGTTGGACAATGCAATGTTTTGTCACAGTTCCTAAGCTAATGGGCCTTGACTACTAGTCTTATCAGCAAACATCATTTCATCCCTTAAAAAATCCTTCCACCTCCTAGAGGACTTCAACATAGCACCCATCCACTTAAGAAACCCATCTTTACATTTTTTTTCTGAAGTCACTGGAGCTGCTGCTACCATTAAACAGCTCTCCCTCTTTAAACTTAGGATCTGTTTCAACTTTGCCCTCCTCCTCCTTCCCTTATCAGAACACTAATTAAATATCTTTCCCACATGCAAATCTGGATGGCACTATCCAACACACTATCTAACATTTGTCTCAAAACTTCTGTTTTAAGTTAAGAAACATGAAAAATATTAATAACATTTGGATCCAAGAGCCCAGAAATTTCTGGAAGACAAAGATGGAAACAATTTTGATTCCTGTGGGTGTTCCCTCTGGTAGGGAGTAGAAACATCAGAATATAACTTGGTCAAGGACCATGCCACAAATGAAGATGACCTAAATAAAGTTGTATAAGTAGGTAGAGCAAGAATCCCTACAGAGGAAATCACCCATTCTTGTTACCAGCATAACCTCTCTCCCACAGTAAGGTAAACTTACATAATCATCATGTGGGCTCACCCTTGCTCACCTCAATTTGGAGAGATTACTTCCTAGATGCTCTGTGAATGCAAACTCTAACTGCCTCATCCAACGTTTCTCTGAATAGAAGCGAATATCTGGGTACCAGGTATGACTTCTTATGTGACCTCAAGCCAATCACTCAAACTCTTTCATCCTCCACATCTCTTGATTAGAGTCCTCAGGTCTAGGGTACATGGAAATCATTCCAGAACGAGAGTCACATGCTCTAAATTTCCTCGTACTGGCTTTTCTGCTAGCTGGGTGACTCATTCCCTCTAATGTTCAGGCTGAGTCAAATTTGAGATGATAGGTATACTACATTGAATGTATTAATTGTAACAGAAATTAAACATTGAAGCCCATATCATTTGCTTCCTCAATAAGTGCTTTAATCAGCTTTTCTGCTGCTGTGACTTAAAGATCCAACCAACACAACTGTAGACGAGGAAAAGTTTATTTGGGAGCTTTCAGTTTTAGGTCTCAATCCGTAGACAGCAGACTGCATTCCTGGGGGCTCAAGGTGTGGCAGAACATCATGGTGGAAGAGTATGGCAGAGGAAACAGCTCACATGATGATGAGGAAGCAGAGAAAGACTCTGCTCACCAGATACAAAATATAGACCCCAAAGTCACACCCCCAATTCCCACCTTCTCCAGCCACACCCTACCACTTCTGTTATCAGTCAGTTAATCCCTATGAGGGGATTGATTAGAGTCCTCAGGTCTAGGGTACATGAAAATCATTCCAGAATGAGAGTCACATGCTCTGAATTTCCTCGTACTGGCTTTTCTGCAAGCTGGCTGACTCTTTCCCTCTAATGATTGTATTAAAACTCTTACAACCCATCATTTCTCCTCTGAACCTTCTTGCATTGTCTCACATGTGAGCTTTTGGGGGACACCTCACACCCAAACCATAACAATAAACCTTGTTGTCTCATAGAACCTAAAGGTTGTTTTTATAGGCATGTAGTCAGGAAGCCAGGACAAAGGGGAGAAACTGTGGTGGAGCCAGGATGAGCCCTATTGCACCTAATTCTCCCCTACACCTGGCAAGTCTGAATACTGGTAATAGTATGTCAGGTTTTTTTCACTTTCAATTCATGATGATTTCATGACATCTTTACTTCTATACCACATTTCTTTCCTCCGTTGGTGCTCCAACTTCTTTGATGTTTTTCTTACCAGCTATCACTGCATTCAGCTATCAAACAGCTGTGAACTTGATGATAGATGGGGATCTGTTTGACATTATTTGGCCACTGTGGCTTCAAACAATTGAGTGATGATTACTAGAAGAGACTCTTGTATTATGGCTGGGGACATATATTGGTTGAGGGATGGGTGTGGGACTAAGGAAGTGGAGGAGATATTTGATCCCACATTTGGACTGCAGGAGCATTACAAATGCTTTTTAATAATACAGAATAAGACTCTAGAGAGTAATTGATCCTAGAAACAGGAGAGCAGCCACTAGAGACTCTACACAAAGAGGGAAGAGCTGGCTATATTTCTGTTGCAAAAAATAATTTGTGAGTGCTAGGGTTGTAGGTCAGTGGCAGAGCACATGTGAGGAACTGGATTCCATCCTCAGCACCATATAAAAATAAACAAAATAAAGGCATGCTGTCCATCTACAACTATAAAAAAAATTTTTTTTACAAAGAAATAATCTGTGAATGTTCCATATGAGTTTGAGAAAAATGTATATTATGCGATTCTTGGATGAAATATTTTAGCCTTTAATGGGCTCATCACTAGACTACATATGGTCAAAGAAAGAATAAGTGTGCTTGAATAAATCTCAATAGAATCTTCCCAAACTGAAATGAAACAGGGAAAACAATTTTGTAATCCAAATTATCTTTGAACAAGCTTCAAAGTATGTAACATACAAGTAATTTGAACACCAGCAGGAGAAGATTCAAGCAAAAGAAATATTTGAAGGAATAATGGCTGAGAATTTTCTAAAATAATTTAAAATATTAGCCACAGATCATGGAAGTTCAGATAAAACAAAACAGGAAATATACTAAGATAAATAAACAAATCAACAAAAAAAAGAAAAGAAAGAAAACCACATCCAAGCGTATCAAATTCAAATGGCAAGAACCAAAAGAAAAAAAAAAACAATATCCAAAAAGAAACAAGAGAGAAACAAAGATAAGAATTGTGGACAAATTCAACACAAACCTAAGCCACATCCCCAGCCCAAGAGAGAGTCCAAAATATGGTGCATATTGCCTTAAACCTCGAATCTCAGCTACTCAGGAAACTGAGAAAGGAGGATAAGCAAGTTGGGAGATCCTGTCTCAAAATAAGAGATGAAAAGGGCTGGGAGTGTAGCTCAGTGATAATGACCCTAGGCTCAATCTCTGCTACTTCAAAAGCAAACAAAGAACAGATACATAAAAAAAAAAAAAAAGGAATTTTATTGTCTTTTAAAAAATGTGGTGGTGCTAGGCGCAGTGGTACACACCTGGATTCTCGGTGACTGGGGAGTTTGAGGCAGGAGGATCACAAGTTTGAGGCCAGCCTGGGCAACTTAGTGAGGTGTTAAGCAATTATGTGAGACAGATCCTGTCTCAAAATAAAAAATAAAAAGAGCTGGGGACTTGGCTCAGTGATAAAGTGCCTCCTGGGTTTAATTGCCAGTACCAAAAAAAAAAAAAAAAAAAAAAAAAAAAAGTGTGGTACTGGGGAGTAAACTGAAGGAAACTAAATTAGATGCATCTATGAATGTGTCAAATGAACCCCATTATTGTGAATAACTATAATGGACTAATAAATAACAATTTTTAAAAATGTGGTGGATCAAGGGTATAACTTAGTGGTAGACCACTTGCTTAGTAGGCAGGAGGCCCCCAGGTTCCATCCTTGGAAAAAGGGGTGGGGGAGAAGAGAGAGAGATGGAGAGGCAACCACCATTCTCCTTTCATTTCCATCATGCTGAGTCTCCTAGGTTCCTTATGTAACTGGAACCCTTTACAGTTTTCTGAATGACTTATTTCACTTAACCTCCTAAAGTTTCATCTATGTTGTTCTATGCGTCAGAATTTCCTTCCCTTTTAAGTCCATTTTCTTTATAAAACCTATCAATTCTTTTTCAGTCTTTCAAAAAAATTAATAAGTAAACCTGATAACACCCCTCTTTCTCCAGCAAAGGCAAATAATTTTTCCTGAAATTCTCCCTAGAGTTCTCTGAAAATAGTGTCTCCATAGAAATGCTAATTGGAAAATCAGTTTTCTTAAGAAAGGTATTATTCCTCCAGGCAGGCTGTTTACATTAATCAACATTTCTCTAATACTTGTCAGTGTTTTGTAACACTTTTTCAAGTGCCAATTGTAGCTTGCCAGTTCTTCTGAAGTGTGGAGGCTGCAAATGGGGAAAATCAGAATGGTAACTCTGTTCCCTTGGGGCTATTTCTGTCATGATGATGAAGCATAAGTTCTTTTCATTATTTTCATTTTACATAGTCATTAGTTATGTGGATGGTGGCTAGAAATATTGGATGAACTGATTAGTCACTATGGGTGAGAAGTCCAGCCTTCCCAGAATTTTCATATTTGCCTTCCTTAAGACAGTCAGGTTTTTCATTACAAATTGTGGGTTTAGGGCTGGGGATGTAGCTCAAGCGGTTAGTGTGGTTGCCTGGCATGCGTGTGGTCCGGGTTCGATCCTCAGCACCACATACAAAGATGTTGTGTCCGCCAAAAACTAAAAAATAAATATTAAAAAAAAATTTTTAAAAATTGTGGGTTTGTATGAAATATGATATGTCAAGAGCTTTGTAATGTTGTGAACAACCAATAAAAAATAAAAAAAAAAATTGTGGGTTTAACTAAGAAAAAATAAATAAATATTAAAATTCTCTCTCTCTCTGTCCCCCCCTCTCTCTCACTCTGTCTTTAAAAAAAAAAAAAAAAATTGTGGGTTTAATCTGTTTTCACAAAAACTGGAATCTGCTACCAGGGGAGGTGGTATAAATTTGTAATCCCAGCTATTCAGGAGGCTAAAGCAGAAGGGTAGCAATTTTTGAGGCTAGTCTGGGCAACTTAGTGAGACCCATCTCTAAATATAAAATTAAAAGGGCTAGGGATGTAGCTCAGTGGCACAGTGCCTCTGGGTTCAACCCCCAATTAAAAAAAAAAAAAGTAAAGTAAATACACAAACTAGACTCTGCTTACCAATGCCACAAAAAGTATTCCCTTCAATAAACATAATGGTGATAGAAAAAGCAAAAACAAACTGAAAAGTTGTGATGAAAAAAACATGATGGATGGTTTTTTTTTCAATTTCTACTTTTAGTTTATGTCTTGTTACTTTTCATATCTTTTCTGGAAAACTACTTATTTATTAGTACATCATAAACATAGCAGTCCCTCCATATATACTTGGGTTCTATATCCATGGAATCAACCAAACTATCAAAAATGTTCAGGAAAGCTGGCTAAGGAGGCACATACCTGTAATCCCAGTGGTTCGGGAGGCTGAGGCAGGAGGATCACAAGTTCAAAGGCAGCTTTGGTAACTAAGTAGGCTCTAAGTAACTCAGTGAAACCCTGTCTCAATAAAATACAAAAAAGGGCTGGGTATGTGGCTCAGTGGTTAAGTTGCCCTAAATCCAATCTCTGGTACAAAAAAGAAAAACAAAAAATAATGTTCAGAAAAAAAAAAAAAAAAAGCTTTCTGTGTGCAGACTTTTTTCTTGTCACTATTTCCTTAACAATAATAGTAGAACAACCATTTACATAACATTCACAATGTGTCAGGTATTATGAGTGACTTAAGACACAATGGAGGGTATTCACCCATTACATACAAATACTATATGTCATTAAATGTAAGGGACTTGAGCATCAGTGGATTTTGGTGTGTGCAGCAATTCTGGAGCCAATCCTGAGTGAATACTAAGAGACAACTGTGGCCTCTGTGATTCTGAGTGAGGATTCTGTGATTCTGAGTGAGGATAACATCAGTGTTCAAGATTTAGTGATATATTTATGTTTTCAAGATAAACATTTAAAGCTTAGTACATAATGTGATACTCTATCAGCATCATATTTCAAACTATTAAGAAATTTAAAAAATCAAATTAATAATTCATAAATTTCATTGCTAGACTCAAGTGATTAAAAGGCTAGCAGAACAACTATTCATAACAGAAATAAAGAAACTGAAGTAAAATATATTTGCTACTGCCTTATTCTTAATAAATAGTTTTGCTCTTTATTTGATAGTAGATTTTCTAATGATTCAGAGCTTTATGGCTCACAAAAAGATTCATCAATGAAATGCCCCAGTGTATTTAAAAATTTCCATATTATATTAATAAGTAACTAATCTACATTTAGGAAAAAACAAAAATTAAATAGAACTAATAATAAAAGTACTCAAAAATCCAGAGCAAAAATATTTGGTAACACTTGGTTATTAGTACCACAGTTCTTTCATGATGAAGGAAAAAAATCATTTTTTACATTTTTTTTTAAAGAGAGAGAGAGAGAAGAGAGATAATTTTTTAATATTTATTTTTCAGTTTTCGGTGCACACACATCTTTACACTTTTTTTACTAAAAACATTATAAATCAAATTTTAACTATGAAGTTGAAAATTGTTTCACTTTATATATGAAACAAAGATGTAGGTAATAAGTTTTGAATTGTTTCCCATACTTATTAAAACTTCAAACAGGAAGAATGAAGGAATAATAAAATAAATATCTCTAAATTCTGAAGGGATCTGTGTAAACACATTGCCAAATTTGCTTTCTCTTTCTTTCTCTAGACACACTTATTTGCAGTTACTTTTTCTTTTTTTGGTACCCAGAGGCATTCCACCAATGATACTCCTAGCTTCCCCCGCCCTCCCCTCCCCCTTTTATTTTGAGATGAGACAGGGTCTCACTAAATTGCCTATGCTGGCCTCCAATTTGTGATCCTCTTGCCTCAACTCCCAGGCAGCTGGGATTACAGGCATGTGCCACCACACCAGGCTTACAATTAATATTTGAAGTTGCATGCTTTACCATTCATCTTCTCAGAATAACAGCCTCCTAGATAACCACAATATTTCCACATCAAAAAAGAATCTTTATTCTATATTGCCTAATATCCCAAGTACTCTGTCAATGAGCTATTGACAATTGCCAATGACATATTCCATACTTGTGTGTACTTGTGCTGCTGAAAGCTCAGTCCTTGTCCCTGATGCCAATCCAATAATGAGGACAAGGTTCTGAAAAAAAAGGAAAAAGAAGGTTTATTTTGCTAGTAAAGGAGAAACACAGGAGACTCAGGTCCAGAGGCTGTGATTCTGCCAATCAGTAGGAAGAGGGACCCTTTTAAAGAGGTGACTCAAATGCTACATTCCAGAGTTCTCTTTTGGAGCTGTAATCCACTTGTTAATTTGGGCGACACTCATTTGGAAATCCTCTGGAACCATCCCCAAAGTCTTAATGATTTGGTTCCTAAAGTGGGGTGTGTACTCAAGGACAGATAAATCTGCCTAGCATCCAGAAGAAAGGTAATCCTAATTCCCCTAATAATAGGGAGGGGGAGAAGCAGGGAGAGAGGAAGAGAAAGAAACTTTTCCATTTTAAAAATAAATTGCAAAGAGGGGAGGGAGGGAAAGGGAGGAGGTAGGGGATTAGCAAGGATGGTGGAATGTGATGGACATCATTCTCCAAAGTACATGTATGAAGACACAATGGGTGTCAACCTACTTTATATACAGAGATATGAAAATTTGTGGTATATATGTGTAATAAGAATTGTAATGCATTCCGCTGTCATGTATTTAAAAAAATAAAAATCAATAAAAATAAATAAATAAATAGATAGATTGCAGTGGCAGAGCAACAAGTTATATTCAAAGCATAAAGTGAACCACTATTACACTTGTAGTACTGAAGATTGAGTCCAGGGCCTTGTGCATGCTAGGCAAGCACTCTATCAATGAGACAAGATCTGGTTTAAGTTGCCCAGGCTGGTCTTGGAATTTGCAATCCTCATGCTTCAACCTCCTGAGTAGCTGGGATTACAGGCCTAAACCACTGTTTCTAGCTTGACATTTTTAAAGAGTGCAGGCTAGTTGTCTTGTGAAATGTACCAACATTCTGTATTTCTGCTATTTAACATGTTCATCCAGGCCTAGACTTTCTGTTTTAGAAGCATGACTGTATCTGGAACATACACTTGTTTGCTGGTGCCCTCCCCATGTCAGACTTTTTGTCTTCAACTATACCAAGAAGAATACTCAGAGATCACAGGTGAATTGAGTTCAACTCTTTAACCCTTCAAACACTTTGCTAGCTTCAGGAAGAAATATCATTTAAATGATACTGACAAGTCTTCTAAGGTAGAAGGAAAAATGTATTTCCTAGCAACTCCTTGGCCTGCAGCAAATGTGGGTCATTATAGAGAACTTTAAGGGGCCAAGGTCTGTTCTTGTTATGTGAATATGTGGGAAGAAGCATCAAAAGGGCTTCCTTTTATTACTTTTGTCTACCAAAAGTCCTTCAGCTTCTGTTGTGCTAAATGCTAGATTGAAGGAGTGAAAAGGTATATTATCCCATCTTTTACCAGACTTTAGAAGAGTTAAAAAAAAAAAAAAAAAGGTAGGGAGTGTGCAGTTGTGCACTACCTTCACTGAGACCTATGACAGTCTGAACTCCATACAGTTTTTGATCAGGTCCCCAAATACTGACAGCTTTTCCAAGGCATCTG
Source organism: Spermophilus citellus (assembly GCF_964194105.1). Classification (NCBI taxonomy): domain Eukaryota; kingdom Metazoa; phylum Chordata; class Mammalia; order Rodentia; family Sciuridae; genus Spermophilus; species Spermophilus citellus. The sequence goes on from NC_138183.1 coordinate 79,725,396, forward strand.
GCCAGGTAGACATGAAAATCTCTGACAGCTAGGCCCTCTGCTTGAAATATTTCAAAGAAAAGAATCATGAATCTATTTTATTGATGTGAAAATTCCAAATTAATCAGACTACATGAATACACAGGTGTGTGCCATTAGATGTAAACAGGCTTAAAAGGAGCACTACTGTGCAAAAGAAGATGGTAAAAGGCATTTATATCTGAACTCTGATGACTGCATATAAACATATCTGTTTTGGGCTGATACCTCTCTGGAAAACCAGCCTTAAGTAAACAAAAGGTTAGCCCTGGGTGAGGTGGTATTCTGCAGGCGCAGACACAGTCAAGTGTTTTTGTTTTTTTGAAACTTGATTGGCTAGCTAAGAAGTTTATCCGCTTGGTGCCTCAAATTCTCAAAACAGTTTATTTGAATACTGAATGAATGGCTAATCTCCTACAAGTTTGGGGGCTTGAACAAGGTAAACAAATGGGTGGGCTGTGGCAGTAAACATTGTATTTAGTCCCAGGCTCATCCAGGTTTCCAAAATTCCTCTCTTCCTCTCCTTTTTCTATATCTAGCCTTCCTGCTCCCCAGCTTGGTCTCTAGTACCCTGTAAAAGTACTGAAATTGCAAAGGAGACATTTTTAATTATAAGTACTATGGTAATGAATTCAAGTACACTCATTTATCATAAAGGGCTTTCCCATCTGTCTCTAAAGTATACTTTAAAATGATGTGTATTTGATAACATTAGCACCAAGCATCTTCCACATGTTAATGCTCACTGTTTTAAATGTTCCACCCCGCCCCACAAGACAGCATAGTGGTTGTTCCAGAAAGAACACATTTATCTCTTGTTTGGGAATGCCTGTGTGGTCTCTTCCTAATTTATTTGCACTCCAATCCTTGGGGATCGCATCACAATCCCCCTAGGCAAAGGGAGATTAGGGAACAAGGCCGGCTGCTTTTCCCCACCCTACCAGAGAAGGGAAAACAACTTCCCCAAGTCCCACAAGTTCTTCTGGCCACTGTACAAATTGTTCTTGAGCTTGGAGAGTTTCCAAAAGCCCTAATTAGCAACTCACAGCAAACATTTCTTTGCATTAGCTAATGATCCAGCTACAGTTGTAAGCAAACAGAACCAACATATCTAATCAATGCTGAAAAACCAACCAAATGCCTATTAAACATCTGGATGTAATTTTCTAGTTAGAACAAAACGAAAACATATGCAGGTTCCTTTGATCTGCGTCTTAACAAAGAAATTGTTGATAAAAAAGCATACTGGTCAGTCAATGTGTCATTTCCATAAAGTCTGCTCATTTCTCTTCAAATGCTCCCAGCTTAATTTAGTTGGTTTCCTGCAATCTCTAATTTTACCATATTGTGTGAAACCACAGAGGTTCTTTGGATGTGATTTTATTTGAGGTTTTACTGCTGCATGGATCTGCTACTGATTTTTTTTTTTCCTTCTCTGCCTTCTTTCCTCCACCTCCACACCCATTCCGTCCTTTTCTTTGGTAATGGGGTGGAGGAGGAAAAGGTTATAAAGCAATGCTGGGAACATTTCTTCTGGACCCTACATTCTTAAGTTTTAGAAAACTTTCAGGAAAAAAAAAAGCCAAATGAGGAAATGTATGAGCAATAACTTGTAATTAAAACGAAGAGAAAATGAAGAGGGTGAGGTGGTGTGTGCCTGTAATCCCACCTTCTCAGAGGGTCAGGCAGGAAGACTGCAAGTTCAAAGCCAGCCAAAGGCAATTTAGTGAGGTTCTATCAACAAAATAAAATACAAAAAGGGCCATGGATATAGCTCAGTTCTTGCTTAGCTCCTTGCTATGTCCTGAGTTCAATTTCTAGTACTGAAAACAAACAAAAAGCCTAATTTTTTGATCAGCATCCATGTATTTTCCTGTTGTGTCCAGTTATCATCTTACTGTATGACATTTTGTTTTTATAATTATTTAACCTATTAGTTGAAAATTTAATAATCAGCAATAAATGAATGGAAATATACCTATATATGCATCAAGATAAACAATCTGACAATTTTTGTTTCTTTTGCAGAGGATCAAAGGGGTATTGTTTTGTTCCAAGTCAATTTCCTATGGAAGTAGTATACATAATATTATTTTATGTGAAAACATAACTGACATACGAATATGATAAAGGTAAAGAAGATTATGGTTAACAGACTTTAAATAGAAGATCAAAGTTATAGATTTCATGAGTAGGACTATTTTCTTTTAAATAGGCTGTAGGCAATCTGCACATATATTATTTATTTAAAAGGTAAGATTAAAGCTACTTGATTGTTTAAACACTATCATTTGTAAAGCAGTTTGATGAGAGTTTTGTAGTATAATTATTACAGCATGACAATCATGGAGAAAATACGACCTTGAAAAGGGATAAGGCCTTCTCCTACTCTCAAAGTGGATGCACTGAATGATAAAGAAACCTTCCAAAACCAACCATCTTTATACACGCAATTAGAAGCCTTTCAATTTAAAAATCATTAGGAGCTTTCTTTTGTTTCCCCAACATACTTCATTTTAAGACAATCAGAAGGCCTGGTCTGGTTTCAAAGGAGTTAACGAGTATTTCCCATTGTTAATCTTAGCAAACTGGTAATATTCTGAGTGGACACATTTTCTGTGAACAATTAGAGAACATTTTAAAGACAATATGGCTAGTTGTGGAGGTTAAACTGATAATCCCAGAGACTGCAGGAGGGTCACAAGTTCAAGGTCAGCCTCAGCAATTTAGCAAGACCCTAAGTAACTTAGCAATTACCCCCTCTCAAGGGTTGGGGCTCTTACTCAGTGGCAGAGTGCTTGCTTAGCACATGTGAGGCACAGGCTTTGATCCTTAGCACTGCATAAAATAAACAAATAAAATAAAGGCATTGTGTTCATCTACAACTACAAAAAAATTTTAAAAAAATATCCTGTCTCAAAATAATTAAAAAAAAAAGAAATCTGGGGATGTGGCTCTACACCCTGGGGTTCAATCTTTAGAATCAAAAAAGAAAAAAAAAAAAAAAAGGACACAAGTGTTAGAATTTCGAAGTGTAGTAGGGAATAAGGTAGCAATACTTTTGCTCCTGTCCAAAAATACTCTTTCGTTTTGTGTTTAATTACCAGTCTGTGACAGTTAGTCAAGGCACACTGAGTACATAAAACTCAGGGAAGCCAGGAAGAAGTCTCAGTGTAGGCAAAGTCTACTTGTGGCATAGAAGAACTTTCTACCCAGTTCTGGCACTGATTATGGGATAAACTGACCACAGACTGGCATTTGTGGCCCAATCACTGGATGATGATTTACAGGGACACAGGCTGCCAAAGCACAAAGCCTAGTTGTCCATGTATCATCTGATTTCAAACGTCCTGTATGTGGAGCAAGCCTGCTCTCACCATCACTAAGTTTAACCAAGGAGAAAGGCAGTGTTTCCCTCTTTTCATGCTCCATGTTAGTAGTAATATGAATAACATAACCCCCTTCCCAATTCCATTTAATGAACATGCCCCAAAACTGCCATGCCAAACTTGTTTTAAGTCTTCAGACTGGCTCAAAAATTGCTCTTTTATTTTTCATTTATAATTGACATTTGGGATTGATGCAATTACATACAAATCAATATCATGCATATTTTAAAACAACTTCAACAGTGAACTGTATTATCTAAAACGATTCTTTTAATATTTCAAAGAAAAAGATCTCTGTAAAAGCAAAATTTCTAATAAAACATATGTTTACTTAAATAGGCCCCTTCCCATAAACCTCTTGAAGGTAAAATAAGGGTTTTAAACTAAGAGGTAAAATAAGGGATGGTCTTAAAAAAGAGGGAGGATTTTAATACCAAACATTTGTTTACTAGATTCCAAAATAAGATGAACGATTGTCCAAGATGCGCCTTTCTTAGGGAGGAAGAAAATAGCACCATTCTACTCACTGCTCACACGCAGAACTCCACTTAACTAGTCTTTAAAGTATATAGGTAGTGGTTGAGGGGGAGGGGGGCTAGGGGTATAGCTTAGTTGGTAGAGTGCTTGCCTAGCATGCACAAGGTCCTGGGTTCAATCCCCAGCACCCCAAAAAGTGGTATATAAAGTATAGGTAGTGGCAAAACAAAATAAATAAATAAAACTATACACATGGGAACTCTGAAGGTTTTTCTGCTGTGTTGTGTATTTGGACATACGGACAAAAACTGGAAACTCTGAGTTCTAACAGCATCCCTTTCAACTAAGAACCTTAACTATGCCACGTACCCAAAGTATTTTCAAGCAGCTACTTAACACTGCTCAGCCCCAGGGTACCACCCAAATTCTGGGGGTGGGGTAGGCGGGACAGGTTTTTCAGGTCTCTGGGATGTGTTATTCCATTGTCTCTCTTTGTTCCTAAGACATGGAAAAGACTCGTGGTCTCCGGGTTGAGAGGCTCCTGAAACCTTCGGTCACCTCCTCCTTCCTCGTACACAGCAAAGTCAGACAAGGACCCGAGATTTCTCGCCCCAGGGAGAGTCATCTGCGCCTGGGACACATGTGCCTAATATTGGTCGCACCTTGGAAATCCTTCCCGCCAAGAATAGAGGCCGGTCTTTTCGCAAAATGGTTTGAAATCCTTCAATAAAACCTGAACCCCCCTACTTGGGGAGCAAAGCGGGTAGGTGGGGTGGGCGGGCATTATCGTCAGGATCAACGCCGCTGGTGTACCTATGCCACCTAATGCATTGCTCATCTATGAATTTTCCATTAAGTGCACAGTCCGCTTCTGCGTCCGTGAAAAGGTAGCTCAAGGTAAAACAAACCTCACAGACATTTTTGAACGTAACCCCACTTTCAAAAAGTAGCATCAAACAAGGGCCAACACCGAAAAACACATTTTGCTTAAATTACCCCAAAGCGATCTCTTCGTCCCCAATAAGAAACAACGCGGTTAGTCTCTGAGTTACTTTCACTGAGATCTGAAGATTTTCATTAAAGGGAAAAGTGAACAAGTGGAAGGGTTTCTGCAAAGTCTAGCCCGCAGCTTCCGCCACTGCACTATCGCCGGTCCCTCCAGCTTGCGCGCTCTAGCGCGCTCCCAAGCCAGCCCCACGTTACTTTGATTGACAGTTCGGCCCCGCCGCGCTCCTTCCCACCGACCTTCCAATCCTCCGTGCCAATCTCCGCGTCTCGCCGCTTCCCATTGGCTGGTTTTGGCGTCCCGCGGCTCCTCCAGGAACTGTTCCTCACCGAGCCCGGGAGGACGCGGCTGGCGGAGAAGGGGCGGGGGGAGGGTGGGAGGGGAGACCGCGGAGATGGAAGCGAGGGGGGGGGGAGTAGGAGAGGAGGGGGAGGGGGAGCGGGCCGTCCGGCATGGCGCAGCCATAGGCTCTGGGGAGGCTCTACGTCAGTGCCCCACGTTGGGCACGGCGCACTGGATTGGTTGACGCGGGCCTCCGCTCCCCCCCGCCCTCCCCCCCGCTCCAGCTCGGCCTCCGGCCCCCGCCCGCGCGGGGCTGGGCGGGCCGGCGCTGGTTAGCTCCGGAGTGTGAAACCGCGTGTTAATGTAACCGGCGCGAGAGGCGCGGGCGGCGATGGAGGTGGGAGCGGCGGCTGCAGGAGCAGCAGGAGCGGCGGGTACCCTGTGCCCAGCGTCCCCGAGGCAGCCGACTGCTCCACCCCCACCCTCCTACGGCCGGGCAGGACCTGCGCCACCAACCGGGCTCTCCGCAGTCCCGCGGCGACCCAATCCTCTTCCGCTGCGCTGCTGTGACTACTCGGGACTCGCCCTAGGAGTTTGCCCGCTGGGGAGGGAGACCAAGCGGCAGTGCGCACTCTTGCTCTTCTCTCCACCATTTCGCGGATGTCTTCCCCTGGGTCTTGAGAGAACTTTGCTGCAGGCTGGAGAGCCCTTTGCAGAGAGTGAGAAAAAGGGAAGAAACGAAAAAGACCCAGGAAGAAGAGGCGCGGACGAAGGGTCCTGAGCGGCTGTACGGCCGGGACAAGTGCGCGCAGGGCACTGCGCCCTAATGCGCCCCGGGCTCAAGGAACTTCGGGTGGTTGCGGGATTGCTCCACGAGGAGTAGCCCTGTGGGTCCAGGAGCGTTTGTGCAACCGCGGAGAACACCGAGTGCCGGTCACACGGGGCGTGCCGAGCCGCCTCCCGGCGCGCCCTCCGCACTTTCCTCGTTTCGTCATCTTTCGTTCCCCAGTAGGGGCTGAGGCTCTGGACCACCGGGTGAGGATCCTCAGCTTCGATCCCGACCTTGCAGTTTGCAGAAGCCAGCGAGCGCCTGGCCAAAGACGCCGCCGGGACCCGAGGAGTTGCCCCGGAACGCCGCCGGGTTTGTTTGTGTGTGGGTTAGCTGGGGGTGCCGCGTCACCTGCACCTCGCCTACTGCCACCGCTGTCGCGGGGAAAACCCGGGGAGGAGGCTGATCAGAAGAGCAAAGCAAAAGAGCCCGCCTGGATTTGTGTGCCCGGGACGGGCGCCCGGCACGCGGATCTCGGAGAGGAGTGCCGCCGGAGTCACCGCGACCCCACCTCCTCGTTTGGGCGGCCGAGGGCCGCGGGTTGGAACGCAACCCCCGCGCTCTTTCTCTGCGAGCCAGAGACGCCGCGCAGATTTTTGGAGCAGCCCGCACCTGGGCGCCCCACAATGTGGCCCTGAGGGCGGAATCCCATAGGCAGGAGCTGCCGCCGGCACCGAGAGGCCTTAGAGCGCGCCCGGGTGCGTGGCCAGCGCGCCCGCTTCTGCCTGGCCTCCTGGCTTAATTTTCCTCCGAGGGATTAAAGTTGGAAATTGAGCGGAGAATTGAGTTGTCCGGGAACCGAGCCTCGGCAGCCGCCAGAGCGATGTTCCCGCAGAGCCCGCACCCGGTGAGCCAAAGGCGGGTGGTTGGATGGGGGGCTTGAGCGAGGGTTGGGGAAGTGATTTCCCTGTGAGGTAAGAGACGAGTGGCTACTGCAACCTGGCGGGCTCCTTCGCCCCCAGCGGTGCCAGGGTGAGCGGGTCTTGGGCTCGCCCACCCTAGGGCAGGGAGTGAAGTGAAACTCAATCCCCCCCTTTCCTTCTGGGCCCCCTCCTATTTGACGTCTAGACAGGGCGGACGAGGGCGCCCGGGGAGGCTGGGGTTTCTTTCCCGGAGCCACATCCTTCCTATTTTCCCGAGGCGAGTGGGGTGCCCCCCCCCCTTTGTTTCTTGTCTCCCTTATTTACATGTTAATGTAGCCCCCGTTCTGGTGCGCCCAGTGGTGGCCCCGGCGACTCTGGGATTGGGGAACGTTAGGCTGTTGTTTTTCTCCTCCCGTCCCCGGGGTCATTATCACCCCCATGGGGGAGGGGGCGGCGGCGGCGGCGAAGCGATCTGGCTTAGTCCTCTCCAGTCTCGGGCAGCTCCCTTTCCCGGGTCTGGTTGACCTAGGCACAAGGCGCGATCCGCCCTGGAGGATGGAGGAGATTCTGTTCTGAGCCTTTTTAGAAGCTGAGGGCAGGAGGAAGGGCCACTTTCTCTCCAAAGTGAATCATAAAGTTGAGTTTGGGGCTCGTTTTTTCACCACTTAACTTTATTTTTGTTTATGTCTTATCCGATTTCTCCCTCCCCTGACTTTTTGCTTTATCCATCCTCCCGCATTCTGGTGCCTCGGTGCCCCTCGCTGGTCGACACCAGACGCCTCATCAGGCTGCAGGCCAGCCCTTCAAGTTCACTATCCCGGAGTCCTTGGACCGGATTAAGGAGGAATTCCAGTTCCTGCAGGCGCAGTATCACAGGTGCGTGTCCAGCCGCCTCACGCGAGTGGTCGGTCGCCCAGGCTGCCCGGTGCCCCTCATCTCCCATTCTTCGCGGCGGCGCCTGTACTTAGTACTGGCGTCCAGGCGGTGGCGTGTGGAGTCGCAGTTAAGACCTGTCATTCATGTTACCCCCTTCAGTGTCTCTTCTCAGGCCGCCTCTTTTCTCCTGTCTCCTCCTCCTCCCATTGTTTCCCTTTTGCCCGTTTGCTGCTGTTCCAGGGAGTCCTTTTTCGTGTATTTAGGAGTTGCATGAGAACCGTCAATATTTGCACTTCATTTATTTATTTTGCAACAGGCTGAGCTGAAACATTGGTTCAATCGATGCCTCAGCTCTGGAGTGCGGGTTCATGGAAGCAAAGCCATGTTGAAATCGTTGTTTGCCATGCTAGAAAATTGGGTTGTCTGAAACAAAGTCCATTAGGGAAGGCTAGATGCTTTTAGCTACGCCCATCACTGGTGATGATGAGGGAAGAGATGGATAACAAGTAGGGGAAAGCACACCTGCATTGGCCTCATTCTGGGTTGTTTTGAGTGGGACAAGAGAGAGGAGTCATATTTATATTAATGTCAGCCTTAGTTACTTGTAATGATACCTACCGTCAAAGGATTTATAAATGAAACTATTGGTAAAGTATTCTGCCCATGGTGAATTTTCCAGAAAGGTTAGTTTATTTCCTTTGATCCTATGAGGTTTTGGCTTATTGGAGCTAAGAAATAGCTGTATTGACATTTTTACTTTTGTAGTGCTTGAGAAAAAGCACACAGATAAGCTAAGTGGCTTGGGTGTGAATTTTCTTATTTTGTCAGGGGCTTTCTGATTATTGACCTTTTATCTACTTGTAAATACTATCTCCAGAGCTTGAGGCATACTTGCACATACCATGTTTACCTAACAGGGAGAACTTCAACGCACTTCATTTCGGTAGCTGCTTGACATATTTTGGCAGGGATTTAAAAATCAAAGGTTTTGAAAGGGAGCAGCCATAGTAGAAGTAATTTTACAGGTAAGACTTTCAAACCTAGAGACTGTTTAAATTGGCAAGATGGTACAGACTATGCTGAAGTCTGAAAAGTGTGCAAAGGCCAGATTTTGGTGTAGTCTAGAGAAGTGAACTTTGCAAGGAAGTAAGGAACAGATAACCATGAGGAGAAATCTGTTTTGATGGACTTTTCATTCTTGGCATCGGACCAGGTATGCATCAAGAAGAAAAAGAACTGTAGTTGAAAGGGATACCCTGTACTGTTAACCTTATTCTTCTCTGTTAAATGCAAAGACAAAGCTTTCAGGTGTTTATCTACATAGTTTATGGTTTTTCCAAATTGGTCTTTGTTTTTACTTGAAGTGCAAATATGTGAGGCAGATGTTAAAACAAGTGACATAATGTTTACATTAAGTTGCCTGTTTTGTTTTCATAGCCTTAAATTGGAATGTGAGAAACTGGCAAGTGAAAAAACAGAAATGCAGAGGCACTATGTGATGGTAGGTATCAAAAATTGGACTTTTTTTCTTTTCATATAAGTATCATTAAGTATATATTCTTAGCATTATAACAGCATGAGTTAATGAAATACCGGGTTCTTTTTTAAAACTGCCACCTGATAGGGAACCACTGGGCTAAGAAAATAATTGGAGTTTAAGGACTGTCCAGCTGTGGTGCTGCAGAATGAATAAGAGGACAGTAGGACAGACCCTGGGGGAATAGGGATTGTTGTAGCACCCATGTGTGGTCTGCTGTTATAGGAAAGGTGTCTCCCTGGATCCACGGCTTGTTTAGTTCTTTGACACACTGAGTTAAGGTTTGGCTATGTGACTTGTACAGGTCTGCCGCAGTCTTGGGTGGGCACAGAATCACGAGCCACTTACACAGCTTTGTAGATTCAAACAGCAAATCTTTATTCCCGAACTCACACCGGCCTCCACACACGTTCTGGGGCAATCCCAGTTCTGCTGCCACACAATTCACCTACTCCACGAGGCTTTCTTCCCAAAATGCTCTCTGAATCTCATGAGAACTCAATGGGAGCTCAGGCAGCAGGAACGCCCTAATTCCAGCAGCAATAATCCTCAACATCGAACTTCCCTAAAATCCAAGGTCTTAAACTGGGAACGCCCTTAACCCAAGGACCCGGATACTTCCTCAAACCTGATCAGCTCTAAACCCGGATCCGCCTTGGTCTTTGAGCAAGGTCACCTTACATGCAATGTCAACAGCGAAATCATTAACATGGGGTATGTTAGCAAGGAAATTTTGATGCGTCATTTCTACTTGGTAATGGCCCTCAGCACAGGTCAATAAAATGTTAACAATATGACACAAGCTGAGATTTCAAAAGCACTTATGCATTAGGACCTTACTCTTTTGAAATATTGCCACTGTGTGTCGAAGCCCATGCTCTCTTCTGAAAGACATATGAGCCAGTCAACAGCCAGCATCACCTTCTGGACATGTGAGCAAGGCACTCTAAGACCAATAGCCCCAGTTGGCTCATAGGAACTGTCACCACCTGAGTGATCCCAGGTAAGCTAGCAGAAAAACCACATAGCTGAACCCCATTCAAAGGGATGACAATGGAATTATGAATGAATAAATGGACACTGTTTTAAATCACTATGTTGGGCTGGGGATACAGCTCAGTTGGTAGAGTGCTTGCCTTGCATGTACAAGGCCCTGGGTTCAATCCCCAGCACCACACACAAACATACCAAAAAATCACTATGTGTTGGTTGTGTTGTTATGTAATGATAATTAATATAGTTAGTCTGAGACATATTAATATCAGTGGAAATAAAACATGCATATGACATTTGGAATAATATGTGTTTCTTGATGACTTTGTGATGAAGGGCTCAAGGAAAAGGAAAAGCAGGTCAAAGAACAGAAGAATTGCTGGGCATGGTGGACACCCACCTATAATCCCAGCGGCTTGGGAGGATTAGGCAGGAGGATTGCAAGTTCAAAGCCAGCCTCAGCAAAAGCAGGCATTAAGTAACTCAGTGATACCTTGTCTCTAAATAAAATACGAAATAGGGCTGGGGATGTGGCTCAGTGGTGGAGTGCCCCTGAGTTCAATCCCTGTTACCAAAAAAAACAAAAAACAAAACAAACAAACAAACAACAAAAAACAGAAGAATTCATAAATAAGGGGCACAAAGTTCACAGTAAAAATTCAGAAATGAAGTTGTGTGAGCAGTCTGCTTAAGCAGTTAAAAATCACTAACTCCTGTTTTGAAAGAACAGTCATTAATGTCTAAACAGTATGATAATATTTCAAAAATTCAGTTTAATAAGTGTATATGTAAAGTTTTAAAGCATTACCAAGCTAGTAACTTTTTTACTTTGTATGGGAAAATCAATCTTTAGAATAAACAGAAAAGCAAATAGACTCAAAATCAGTTAACTATATGGCACTAATGATAAAACTCATTTCAATGTGTTAGCTGTCTAACTATACAGCACTACCTTCATTTAGCAATTAGTGCTAAGATTAGGGCTTCTAATGGAATGACTCTCATAACTGACTAGTTACATTTACAGATGGAGTTATATTTACAGCATGATAGATGCTGTGAATGTGGGTACAATTCAAGAAACAGTTTCTCAGGTGTTTAGCACTGAGCTTTGTGTTTAAGAACGTTTGCCTAGAAGGAACACCTCAGTCAAATACCCTACTTATTATTATATTTAAAAAATCCAAGTATTAAGCAACAAAAGTACTCTAGAATAAGATAAAAGGGGAATACAGTCAAAACTAAAAGAAATAAGAGTAAATAAAAATCTAAAAGATAGAGAAAATCTATAAGTAAAAATAAGCTACACATATTTTCTTTTTTTTTTAAGAGAGAATTTTTTAATATTTATTTTCTAGTTTTCGGTGGACACAACATCTTTATTTTTATGTGGTGCTGAGGATCGGAAGCAGCACCTGGGCGCTCATGCCAGGCCAGCGGGCTACCGCTTGAGCCACATCCCCAGCCCACCTACATGTATTTTCATAGGTCAGGAGAATCACCTGGACACAGTCATAATCCAAGACAGTCTGAGGGTCTCCTGAAAATGGAAGGACAGAATTTTCTTAAAAGGATATAAACAGAAGGATTTTAAAGATCAAAGAAGTCAGTGTTAAAAAATAAGTCAAAGATAAGTGTTTAAAATCAAAGCGTAGTATACCTTTGAGTATATAATTTCCATAAAGTTTATTAAAGAAAAGAAAAAAAAAATCAATCCCCAAACAAATCCAAGCCAAACTATGCTAGTCTTTTTCAGTTTTTCAAAAATGCTGCCTGTCAAGCAATTTTGGTTATTATTTTCTGTCAGGCTGAGGAATCATGGATTAAGGAAAATTGTTAGGATTGGGGGGATATGGAAAATCTAGATGACAAGGGGCCCTCGTGTTAGATGAATATAGTTTAACGATAGCTTATAAAATTAAAAAAGGGGGTCTTCCAGGAAACTTTGTACTTTGGTTTGTCAGAAAACTTGTACATAAAGGTTTACCAAGTTTCTGAAATTAGAAGAGAATACTTATTGCACATAACTAACCAATTTGGAATCTCACCCCTCCCTTCCTTTCCCGTGAAGTTAGCTTCCATGGCTCATGCCAGCACCACCTCTGGGGAGAGTTGAGCCATGCACTTTACTAGAGCAATCAGTGTTTAAGCGAAGCACCCCTATTTCCTGCTGGGTTCCCCAAATCCTACTGGGCCGACTCAGGCCGGTTCCAGAGGCCTGGAAACCAGAGCCAGGTTCCTCCTCTTGGCTGGGCGGAGCCAGACCCGCTGGGAAAGTGGAGGGTGCCAAAGCGCAGCGCTGGGTTCAGTAGCCCCCGGCGCTGCAGCTCTGTGCAGGGAGTCCGGGGCACACCGACCTCTCTGGGGGCCTGTAGGGGACCGGCAGTCACCAGCGTGGAAGCGCGCCGCCCTGGACCCGCCCAGACGCTTCGCCCCGCCCGGATATTCCCGGCAAGTGGCCGAACCAGCCTGACGAGCCCAACTCGCCGGGGCTCCCAGCAGCAGCAGGTGGCCCCGACTTCCCAGATTCGCGCTGTCCCGTTGCGCTCCGGAGCCCGGTCGGCTGTCCTCGCCGGCGGGATGGAGGCGGACGGGGACCCGGAGGAGCTCGCCCGTCTGCGCTCCCTCTTCGCTGCTTGCGACGCGAACCGCTCCGGGCGCCTGGAGCTTGAGGAGTTCCGCGCGCTGTGCGCGGAGCTGCGAGTGTTGCCGGCCGATGCCGAGGCCGTGTTCCAGCGGCTGGACGCCAATAGCGACGGCGTCATCACCTTCCAGGAGTTCGCGCGCGGCTTCTGCGGGGCCCGGCGCGGAGGACGGCGCCGGGGCTGGGGGCCACTGGAGCCCCCGCCTGCTACTGCGGAGCCGGGAGCCGAACCCGCGGACTGCGACGAAGACGTGGACATTCTGGAGGACGCCGCGGATCTCTCCGCCCCGTGGGGACCGACGAACCCGGGTCGGGCTTCGCAGGACTTCCAGGCGCGACTTGGAGATGAGGCCAAGTTCATCCCCAGGTGTGTGTGCTTCAGGGGCGGGAGGTGATGATGGCATTTCCTGCCTTCTCTGCTGCACTGCCTTCTGTCCTGAACTTTCAGGACATGCAGACCCAGTGGATCTGGCTCTTCTGTGAGTTGCTTTTCTCTGTTCAGCAACTTACTTTAACTTTGCCAAAAAAAAAAAAAAAAAGTTAAGGAAATGCGCTCACATAATCCTGCTGTAGGGGGAAAGTTTCACTTGCTGATTCTGAGCCGTGCAAATGGCACTTTGTTAATTACAGGTGCCACCTTGAAACCCGCAGCCTCCATTCAGGCACACAGCACGAGTTTAGGAGCGCTCCCTAAGTCTCAACTGGGCCCTATTACGTCATCCTCTACTCAAGGCCTTCTGGTTGCACCCTGAGGCTAATGCCTGAGCAGTTTGCCAATTTGGCATCCTTTATAGTAGCTTTTAGATTTGTTATTTTCCCAAGACTAGGTAGAAGAGAAAACTTGGTCAGGCATATACATTTATTCACTGATATTCACTGATGCCTACTGTGGGATAGGCATTTTACAGAGTTCATGCCTTTAATTTTCAGAATTCATGGAAAGAAGACTTATCTCTGATTGAAGGAGAAACTGACCCAGAAATTAAGGTACTTGGTCGGTTAATTAAAGACCAGGGATTCAACTCTCACTTTTTATACACTAGAATAAAATGACAAAATCATACTGTATATTCATTGCCCCTATGATTCTGAGAGAAATAAATAATACTAAGTTACTAACTTAATTTCCAGGGGTTAAGGGAATGGCGGCAGGTGGGATTTCAGGGCATGGAGGGAGAGATGCTCAGAGCTTTTTTCAGTTTCATTTGCTTCTGTCCGTGTCTTGGTGTCACAGTAGGTCTCCAGCTGCTATTTCTGCTTTTCAGACTGTAGTGCTGAACAGGCTTTCCTGCTTCCTGTTTGGATATCAGCTGACAATATATTGAGCTCTAGATGTCCTTATTGATATAAGAAAGGCTCCGTTTTAGTGATCAGAATGCATATCTGAGACTTAAAACTAAAAAAAGGAAATAGTCTTGGGATTTGTCAGTGTGCTTGTTCATTGGTTCAAGGCTCAAGATCTGGGAGTCCTTGCTTCCTCCTCTTCCCAGTGTCTCTCTCAAGTCTAGAAAGTAAGGGGAATACTGTGCAGGGGGAATGACTCACTCAGGTGAAAGAGGGAGTATGTGGAGAAAGTGGGTGTGATACTGATCCTTTCTACTGTTTACAAGTGAGATAAAAATGCAGTGCCTCTACCAGGGAAGTAGAAAATTTTTACATTACTATGAACTATATTGTTTGTTTGAGTCATCTTTCATCCTGTAACTTAGTTTGGATCCAGCTAATTTTTTAAAAGTAATAATCTTAGGAATGAAGCAGGGTGAGTCCACATCGTATTTGATGTGTGTGTGAGAGAGAGAGAGAGAGAAATCTCTTTCTCACAGATATCAAGTCTGCAGCAGATGTTTGACACTTGATCTTTAAATGGCTAGTGACATTTTTAGGGTCAAAGTAGATACTAGGAGTAATATCATTGGTGGAATTACTATTATCATGCCTTTCCAAATTCTCCAGAGGCTATCAAATTTAATGGGCACCAGTGTCACTTGGTAGACTTGTGTCCTAAGTCCTTCCAATCTGAAATAAACAAGTATACTATTTGCCTTCCAGTACTTGTTAGTGGAAAAGAACTAAATTGAGTTGCTTCATCTGATTGTTACCATGGCAACCATTAGTTGTTTTGGTAAATTGGATTGCTTCTCCTCTACTTCCTCATACAACTGTTCATCTTTTCTTCCTTCCATCCAAATGTGATAACAGTCTTTTGTTATTGATAATGCTGTTGTCATTATTTCAACCAAATTAATTCTGCAAGCATTATTGAGTACCCACCATGTGCCAGATACTGTCATAGGTACTGTCCTAGGTACCAGGGGACAAAGAGAAGGACTTGGATGTAATTCACACTCTTAAAGATTTCACAGTGTGTGTGAAACATTCCCCCAAAGTTTCATCAAAGAACATGTAAGGACTGGTGGTGTAGCTCAGTGATAGAGCACTTGCCTAGCATGGGTGAGTCCCAGGGTTTGATCCCTAGCATAACTCTCCCCTCACCCCCCACCCCCCAAAAAAGCTACACACTTTTAAAGGCAAGAGGATCATTTGCAGAAAATGCCATATATTGTGGATGTAACCTAATACACTGCTGCAAGTAGAAATTTTCTTAAAAGTTTTGGAATTTTTATCTTTAAAAAACATCAACTAGTTGTTAATTTTACTACATGATATGTTGGGCCTTCTTTTAATATAAAATATTATATTTTCTTCTGAGGGAAAAATTGTTTTTCTAGGAAGGTGTGCCCTTCCATCTGTGGCTTTGTTTCCTACCTGAAAGTCTATCTTATCTGGTGGTGCCCCGCCCTTAATCTGGGGGAGGGCAGTATTCATATCTAGTTTGAGAACTGTGGATACTAAATATAATAATGTTTATTCCTATAGAGGCAAAATAGTAGTGTTAACAGGATTTCCATTTCAAGGATCATTCAAGCAAAATATTAAGTGATATTGACTTTAAACTACCTGGTCCCTGATAATTGTGAGATTAGAGAGAAAATAATATTGCATTATAAAACAATGTTAGAACACCCTTTGAGATGTGTGCCAAAATTGTTTTCTCTTAGAAAACTCAGGGGCCACTTCCTTGAAGTCTTGGGAGGGGAGAGTCCCAAGGAGTGTGTGACCTGTTAACCTGAGCCCAGCAGGTATACATGGTCTTCAAATAAATGTTTATTGGATAATCAAATAAATTTGTATTTTTTATTTCTTTAGTTTGTAAGTATTTAAAGAGTGCAGTTACTTTATGCTGTGTTTTCTCCATTTCTTTTGTAGATTCCTCCACTGTTTTTTGTAAGTTCCTAGCATAAGCTGCTGGTAGTGTTCAAAGATTGCCAAGGAGAGGAAGAAATAGGGTGCATGTGTGTTGAACTGTTGGTAGCGGGCAGAGGTGGGTGAGGGAGACTGAAGGAGAGTTCACCTCTTTCCTATAGTCCAGATCTGTATATTTTCAGAGTCTTAACTCCATTTCTATCAGTTTTAAATTGTTATTTGTGAATTGGTTCACTTTGATAAATCAATTTAGAAATTCACATTATCAGTCAGGAATGGGATCATGCAGTTGGCCAAATAGGGCACCTACTTAGGTTGACTGTCTGTCTGTTAACATCGTGATTGGTCATCTACCAGACAGGGCTAGGCAGGATTTTTTTAAACAACCAACATCATTCCTGTGTGATTAGTTGTTTCACATTGTTTTGCGGAGTTTTTGCGTACACCATTTAGAAAGGGATGCTTTTATTTAGTAATTTAAAAACAAGAAACTTAATTGAGAAGAACCAAGACCATACATGTGTGAACTATACAAATACTGGGAAAACAGTGTACATCAGCATGCCCCTCTAACTAGAATGGTGATTACCAAATTCACAATTGAACATCAGCTCTATTTAGCTGTGCATATTTTAAGAACTGGAAGCAGAGGCAAAGTTTCCTTACTAATCAGGGTTCTTTTGTATTTCTCTGCCTCGGGTTCCACTTTAGCCCTTTCCAGTGTGATTGTTTTCTATTGTAATCCTGTAGCTGCTTCCTCAGCGCCCTGCATTTCCATGACCTTGGCACGGTAGGAAAGGGAGGAGAGATGGAGGGAAAGAAAGATCTGCACAGAGAGTGATACCAAGATGGAGGAGAGAGAGGGCACCATGAGGGGGAGCAAGGTAGAGATCAACCAACAAGGGAGTGGAATGGAAGAGGGCTGTTTCTGAGTCCATTGTGCCTCAGTTTTCTCCTCCTTTCACTCACTGAGCTTTTGGCACTGATCCACCTACAGATCCACCTACAGATGGGAGAGGAAATTCAGCTTTTCTATTTTTGATCTTGGCTCTTGACTATCTTCAACATGTTAGCATCTTGGTACTTTGGTGTGTGTTGATAGTGTTTAAAGATAAATGTATATTTTCATGCACGTGGCTGGTAATATGTGGTTGTCTGCCGCAGTCTTGGCTGGGCACCGAATCACGAGCCACTCAAGCAGGAACAAAACTTTATTTTGAAAAAGCCACCAATACTCTGTAGGCGCCGGCAAGCCAAACCCGGTCCTCCCACGCGGGCATCTACCGGACCCTCCCGTCTCTCGGAACCGGGGGTCCCCCGGACCTCCCCCGGAATTTCCTCCTACTATCCTTCCCCAACCAATGGGAACTCTCCATGAGTCCCGTAACATGAGTCTGGTAGCAGGCCAGGGTGAACAGCGGGAGTCCAATTTCCATATGAATGTAAATCTTAACATAATCATATCTCAGTGGCTAGCTTGCGTCACTTTACAACCAAAGGTGCCATACATCATATATTTGCTTGTGGCTCCTAGCATCTGCCCCCTTCTGTTTAATTAAGCAACAAGCAATGTGGCTAGGGACCGTGCCTGGTAGGTTGTCCAATTTAACATATGGTTCTTACCCGTCATGGGAGAACTGACATTTAGGCGTCAGCTTCCTGTCTTAGGTTGAATCCACTGTAATCAGATCAACCCGTCACTGACTACTGGTCCAGCATTCAGCCATGCTTGTGGATAGGCCTATGCACCAGTGGGGGGGTGAGGTTCTTGCCTCACCTCTGTTGGCCCCCAAATTTAGCCTTGGTGCCAGTGGGGGGGTGAGGTTCTTTGCCTCACCTCTGTTGGCCCCCAAATTTTAGACCATCACTAGTAGAAGGGAGGAGGATACAGAAATGCCACGACACCAAGCCAATTGATGGCTCCTTTGGAAAAATTGTGTCACTGGTGACACCATCAGCAAAGATATGCCAGTATTACCACAATAAACATGGGGTGAGCTGGCAAGGAAATGGCATCACTGGTGACACCATCAGCAAAGATATGCCAGCAGTACCACAATTCGGTGCACCAGATGATATTTCACAATGTATTCAACTGATATATAGTCCAGGCAAGTTCTGCAGGCAGTTCAAATTGGAGGAGTCTATCAATATGTCCATTTCCTCCCAAAGTAAATCAAGTCCTTGATTGAGCATTACTTGTTGAGTTATATTCATTGATGCATCAGTTTATACAGTTTACTGTGATAGCTATCATAGAAGCTGTAGTTTGGTTTTATCTCAGTCTTCACCGGAATTGGGATGGAGATGGAAATTCTGGCAATGATGCTAAAGAGACATTATCCTGAACAGAATTATTAAATATAATGAAAAGGAAAGGTGAAAGTAAACAAACAGATCTGTTAAACTCCTTTAAAAACAATCCTTAACAGCTGTTTACCTAATTTAAATTAGTAAGCAAACAGATCTGTTAACCATCTCTAAAAACAATCATTAACAGCTGTTCACCTAATTTAAATTAAACCATATAAATCACGTGAATAAAGAAAAAATTCGGATCCATTTTTTCATGAGCGCTCCTCATATAAGAAATATGGACATACACACATACAGACATACAACACAAAACAGAAGTGTGCACACAACATACAACACATAAGACAATAGTAAATAAAGGCCTTGTAACTATACCTAGGTGAAATCTCCATTGCAATGTTTAAAAACTCCACAGTCAAAAAAATAAAACACAGTCAAAAAATAAAACTGATCAGAAAAACATTAACCTAGGTTTGTATGAGCTCAAAATTAAAATAGAACTTTATGATGTGGGAAAAATGCAATAATAAAATAGATATTGAAAAAAAAAAAAAAACACCTTGGTTAATCACTGTCGCAGATATGTGAGAATAGCCAAGCTGGAGCTCTGGATGTCAGCTGTTATGGATTTGAGTCAAATCATCTTTTTCTGTAGAAATTGTTTTAGTTAATCTCTCTGGAATCCAAATCGGTTGCTGTTCATCCTGTGGGAAAACACAGACAGCGCCCCGATTCCAGACTATCACTGGATCCGGGCCTTTCCATTGTCCTGTTAGAATATCTTTCCAAAGTACCTTAGGCTTATGTACATTTTTTGGGTACAAATGTCTTTCCGCAGCACTAAGTCCCGATGAATCCAAATTTAAAAAGTTTAGAGTAAAAAGGGTTATTTTAAGTTTATCTTTGGGGGATATATACCCCTTCCCAATTCCCTCCTTTTGTTTTAATAAGTACATTTTAATAGTTTGATGAGCTCTTTCAACTATGCCTTGTCCTTGTGGATTGTATGGAATTCCTGTTATGTGAGTAATGCCAAATGATGAGCAAAATTGTTTAAAAGAGGTGGAAGTATAACCAGGACCATTGTCCGTTTTTAACTGTTTTGGAACACCCACAGTGGCAAAATTTTGTAAGCAATGAGCTATAACATCTTTAGTTTTTTCTCCGGCATGAAGGGAGCCCATCAAAAATCCGGAAGAGGTATCAACTGTAACATGTAAATATTTTAATTTTCCAAATTCTGGCAAGTGTGTGACGTCCATCTGCCAAATATGGTTAGGTATCAGTCCTCTAGGATTGACTCCAAGATTAACGTGTGGTAAAAATGTCACACAATTTTGACATTGTTTTATTATATGTCTGGCTTGTTCTTTAGTTATTTTAAAACGTTTTTGTAAAGTATTAGCATTGACATGGAACCTTTTATGAAAATTTATAGCTTCTTCTATTGTGGAGAAAATATGTATGTCATGTGTAGATTTATCTGCTAGTTCATTGCCCATACTAAGGGCTCCAGGCAATCCTGTATGTGCCCTGATATGACCTATAAAGAATGGATCTTTTCGGTCCCAGATTAGACTTTGTATAGCGGAAAACAAAGAGAAAACAGTAGAAGAAGATGAAATCCTACCAGCATCTTCAAGGGATACTATAGCATTAACTACATATTGACTATCAGAAAATAAATTAAATACAGAATCTTTAAACATCATAAAAGCTTGTAATACTGCATTAAGCTCTACCTTTTGAGCTGATTGCTTGGGTACTAAAAATGTAAAAGTTTGATCAGGAGTAACTACTGCTGCTGTACCATTGTTTGACCCATCAGTGAATATATTTGGAGCATTTATGATAGGGGTTTTTCTTGTCATTTTTGGAAAAACTACAGGATGCTTAGACCAAAAAGACAACAAAGGATTAGATGGTAAGTGATTATCAAATGAAACACTAGTTTTACACATGATTATTGCCCAAGTATTTAACTCATTAGCTAACTCATCAATTTGATCCATAGTATATGGAGTAATAATTTTATTGGGAGAAATACCAAATACTCCCTTAGCTGCTTTTATTCCTTTGAGTATCAATTGTCCTACAGCCTCAGGATATCTAGTAAGAATAGTGTTAGGAGAATAAGATAAATGTATCCACAATAATGGACCTTCCTGCCAAAATACTCCTGTAGGAATATTTTTTGTTGGTAGTACAATAAATAATAAAGGCAAACTTATATCAATTCTATCCAAATGCATATTTTCCATATATGTTTCAATGATTTTTAATGTTTTTCTTGCTTCAGGCGTTAACATGCGGGGTGAATTTGGATCTGATGGACCTTTTAGAATATCAAATAAAGGTCCTAACTCTCCTGTTGGTATGCCTAGATAAGGCCTTATCCAATTTATGTCTCCCAATAACTTTTGAAAGTCATTAAGTGATCTGAGTTGATCTACTCGTATTTGAATTTTTGGTGGACGGACCATGGTTGAGGATAATAGAACTCCTAAATAATTAATTGGAAGATTTAATTGTACTTTATCTATTGCTATCTCTAGATTATAATTTTTCAATAAGTTTGTAAGTGTGGCATAACATTCTAGTAATGTGTTTTTATCTTTATGTGCCAATAACACATCATCCATATAGTGAAATATTTGTAGTTCAGGATTTTGATTTCTAAGTGGCTGGATTGCTTTATTAACATAAATTTGACACATAGTTGGGCTGTTAGCCATCCCTTGAGGGAGTACTTTCCATTCATATCTCTGATCAGGACCTTCATGATTCAGTGCAGGGATAGTAAATGCAAAATGTGGACTATCCTCGGGATGAATTGGAATTGAAAAGAAACAATCTTTAATATCTATAGCTAAAACATGCCAGGTTTTTGGTAAAGCAGACAATTGAGGAATCCCTGATTGAGCAGGTCCCATAATAACCATCTCATTATTAATGGCTCTTAAATCTTGTAATAATCTCCATTTACCAGATTTCTTTTTAATGACAAAAATGGGAGTATTATGGGGGGATACGGAAGGTTGTATATGTCCTTCCGCTAATTGTTGTCTGACCAAGTCATGGGCTACTTGTATCTTTTCTTTAGTCAGGGGCCACTGAGGAACCCACACTGGTCTTTCTGATTTCCAAGTAATTTTGATTGTCTCAGTGGCCCTTTCTGAAAACCCAATTCATGTCTATTTATTTCTTGATCTATTTGAATAGGTGCTGTCATACCTTGTTCTTGTTCTCTTAATCTTTTTTCTTTCCTAAAGCCTTGTTTAGCCCTAGTAGTGGGCGCGTTAGGATTGATGTTATTTGTTAATGTCAATCCTAATTGATCTAGGACATCTCGTCCCCATAAATTTACAGGAAGATGATCTAATACATAGGGCTGTATAGTTCCTTCACATCCTTCAGGATCCCTCCAATCTAATACCATTGCGCTTCTATCGGGATTAGTCGCCACTCCTAGGCCTCGAAGCGTTTGAGTGGCTTGTTGTAATGGCCAATGTTTTGGCCATTCTTGACGAGAGATGACACTAAGGTCAGCTCCTGTGTCCAGCAGCCCATTAAAGTCATGTCCTTGAATATTTAATTTTAGCATTGGGCGAGAATCTAAATTTAAAGACAGCATAGCCCAATCTACACCTGTGGAGCCTAATCCCTTGGAACCTCTTTCTACATTACAACTGGAAAATTTATCATGCAGGCTGGGTATTATTAATAACTGTGCTATTCTATCTCCTGGTGAAATTACTGATATACCTCTTGGAGAACTAGCTATAATTTTTATTTCACCCTCAAAATCGGGATCAATTACCCCAGGACTTATCATAAGTCCTTTTAGTGTAGAAGAACTGTGTCCCAATAATAAACCTACTGTTCCCTGGGGAAGAGGTCCTTTTACTCCTGTGGGAATGATTTGAACTCCCATCTCTGGAGTTAGTACTGCTCTGGCAGAGGCGCAGATGTCCAGCCCTGCGCTCCCTCTAGTTTGTCTGAGGGATTTAATGGATAATGCGTCCTGGGCACTACCTTGATGGTGCTGTTGGGTTCCTCCATTGCCCCATATATTTGTGGTTTTGGGCCCCGGGGCATTGGGCCCTCTAATCCGTTTTTTGGCAGTGGAGCTTGATACCTTTCTCCACGATATCGTGGGTAAACACTTGGTCCTTGTCCGTTTTTTGATAACGGAATACCCTCTATGGTGGTTTGAGAACGGCATTCATTAGCCCAATGTTTCCCTCTATGGCATCGTGGGCAAATACCCGGTATTCTATTCCTTTGATACCCAGCTTTGTTAAACCCTCCTCTTATGGGGCAACTCCTTTTAAAATGTCCTGTTTGATTACAATTATAGCATGTTTTTGGCCTGGCATCTAAAGCCTGTTGTACTGCTGCTAAGACTTGCCCTTGTTCATTAATGTCTCTACATAATTTAATATATGTGTTTAAATCTTCATGTCTCCATGGTCTAATGACCTCTCTGCAGCAACGATTTCCTTGGTCATAAGCCAGTTGTTTTATAAATGGCATTACCTGTTCTGTATTACCAAATATCCTAGAGGCTGATTGAATAAGTCTATCTACAAATTCAGCGTAAGGTTCATTAGTTCCTTGTATTACCTTAGATAATTGACCTTGTAAGTCTCCATGCCCCTGTAAAGTTTTCCATGCCCTAACTGCATCTACAGCAATTTGTGCGTATACGCCAGGGTCATATTCAATTTGCTGTCTTTGACCCTCATAAGGTCCCTTTCCCAATAGCATCTCTATATTTCTTTGAGGGTAACCAGCTTCTGCATTTCGCCTAGCTGTCTCCATGCAAAATTCCTCATTGGCAACCTTCCATAACAAATATTGTCCTCCGTTTAGCACAGATCGACACATGTTAGCCCAATCTGCTGGTGTCATGTCCAAGTTGGTAACAGATTCGACCATGCTTATTGTGAAGGGAGCTTGCGGCCCATAGTTTGTTACAGCCTCCTTTAATTGCTTTATTGTTTTGAAATCTAAAGTAAGGTGAATTCGTTGCCCTCCTGCCTGCTCAAGTACAGGGCATGCTAATCTTTGGGGTTCTGTCTCAGAATTCCGTCCATCAACTACGGGAGTTGAGGGCCGCTCAGCGGTAGATGGAGCTGTTGGTTGAATTACGCCCTCTGGTGATAGAACGGAGTTAGTAGCAGCCTCCTGTTGTAATTCTCCACCTGATGGCTGCTTTTCCTCTAAGCTTGCTTTCTTTAAATTTTCCTCTGACTAGCTTGAGAGACCTTCTCTTTTGCTTGACCTAGCGTTTTTTCTACCATAGTCTGGACCTCTAACAATTTACTTAACAGTTTTTCGGTTTGTTTTTTACTGGATTCTAATCTACTATAAAGGTAACGTAACCCAATAAGATAGGATAAAACAAAGCCGAAACAGAATGAAACAAAAACGGAGCAGAGAATGGTTGTATCGATTTTCTCTTTCTCAGGGCCAAATAACTTCAAACCTTGAGCCAACCATTTTTCCCAGTTCGCCTGAGAAAATTCTAGGGCTAGGGAGCTCGAAATAAAAACAAAATAAATCAAAACAAGAACACATTGTTTTTTGAGATGGGCACCCATCCTGTCACCTTCCCTCAGGGGCGAGCAATTTTACTCACCTCTAAGCTTCAGGCGTTCCCCGCACGGGCCGCCAAATCCCGCAGTCTTGGCTGGGCACCGAATCACGAGCCACTCAAGCAGGAACAAAACTTTATTTTGAAAAAGCCACCAATACTCTGTAGGCGCCGGCAAGCCAAACCCGGTCCTCCCATGCAGGCGTCTACCGGACCCTCCCGTCTCTCGGAACCGGGGGTCCCCCGGACCTCCCCCGGAATTTCCTCCTACTATCCTTCCCCAACCAATGGGAACTCTCCATGAGTCCCGTAACATGAGTCTGGTAGCAGGCCAGGGTGAACAGCGGGAGTCCAATTTCCATATGAATTTAAATCTTAACATAATCATATCTCAGTGGCTAACTGGCGTCACTTTACAACCAAAGGTGCCATACATCATATATTTGCTTGTGGCTCCTAGCAGTTGTCATCCAAGGAGATGAGATTTCTTCCAGCCTTGCAACATAGTGATGGATTGCACACCAGTGCTGAATGAGGTTCAAGGCTGTTTTAGACTGTATGTGGCGTTTACCTTTGGCACTGTCTTTGAGATCTGTTAGTGTATTAGCCACAGGCATTCTGGAGATCTCTCTGCTTTCTGGATTCTGATCGAGGATCCTAATGTCTGTGTCTTTATCTATATCTATATCTTTACCTCTATCTCTTTATTATCTTTACTGTTGCTGTTCTATTGCTTTTCTCTCTTTAATATGTCTTTTTTCATAATTATATGTATTATTACCCTGATGAGTGGGAGAAATCTGTCTTTTAGAATCACAAATATTCTTTTAACCTTGGAGCCTTTCTTCTGGGCCTTGTATAAATCCATGCATGGCTTAGGTCTCATGGGTTCTGCTTGGTCACTCTCATTCTGATATTTGAATTCAATCTCAAGATAGTAGTTTCTTTCCAGCCTTCGTCTTTAGAGGACTCTCAGTTTTGACCACGTGGACAGTGGCTTTCTGACTCTCAGATCTCACTTGATTGCTCAGAGCATGGCTCTCAGAATTTGAAGAGAGATGATTTATTCTGTCCTTATGATTTAGATAAATAAAAAGGCTTAAAACTGAGTGTACTCGGGAAGACTAGACTTTAAGAACATAGACTGTTCTCTAGCTTTTCTTTGAAGCCAAATTTTTTATTTACTCTTCTCCCCAGTTATTGTTCAAATTCATGGTTGTAGTAATCCTATCACTCTGAGCATTTAAATCTTTCTCTGTTTCTTCATTTCTGCCTGGGTTACTCAGTATTTTTTCATTTGTAACATAAAAGTAGCTGCATCATGCTGATCTGCCCTGAATAGAAGTTTGGAAGCCCATAGCTGAAAGGACAGGTGGCCTTTAAGAAGCTGGGAAAGGTCACAGTGCGGTGGTGATTCAAAATGTGCTTCCCTTTTCTCTTCTAAGAGGGTATATACGATATGTGTTCTTGCTTTATATATAACTCATTGCAATTTAGGTAGCACTTAAACTTGACAGTGGTATGTAGTTGGAAGGAAGTATTAAGAAGAGATTATGTATCCTGAGTGTTTAGACTGCTTCATTTGACATTATTAGTCTTGTATCAGGTTATAAAATGGAAAGTAAACACTGTATCCTGGAGGAAAGTTGTAATGGTGGAATTTATCTCTGACATATGTTGTCCTTGGAATCATTTTCTCAAACATACAAGTTCATTGCTTCAACTCGTAAATACCCAGGATCTTCCAATGATAATTGCTTTTGTCAGAGTAATTAGGAAAGTGAAATTTACTGAATTTTATCCCTGAAAGCCTTAGTCTGCATATCCTAGAAAAATCAAGATATATTGATGCAGTAGCACAAACATGTTTCTTTCATTCCTTCTCTAATTCACTGTTGGCATTGTCCTTGATATCTCACTGGGCACTGGTGAGAGTCCATAGAGCTGACTCTAACCTTTAGAGAGTTCATTATCTCACCTTCTTAAATACTCAGGAATTTTCGATATATATCTCATGGTATCTGATATTTCTCATGGTATCAGATGCAGAGCAATGAATGGAAACATTCCTCCTGCCTTACCAGAACACTGTTCACCCTGGACTGTGGATGTTTTATGTCAATGTTTCTTAAAACTGGGGCCACAGATCCTTTCAGACATTTACACATATGTTCAAGAGTTGTAGAAGACAGACTTCGTGTTTTCTTTTTGGACGTGTTATCAGACAAATAAATGTGAGCACATTCAGAATCACATGGATGACTCCTGCATTGCAGATTTAGCTATGCAGTTTCAAAAAACCTATCTTTATGTTTGTGTGGCATATATGTAGTCGTGTAGGTGGACAATCAAAGAGGAAAGGTGGGCTTGGTATATGAATGGTGTGTTCACATATGCCGAAGTTGACTGAAAACCCAGAGTGGTGGATTTTCTATTGTGTCAATAAAAAAGTGATGGGAAGAATGGGGTTTGGTTCACAGAAGTGCACCCAAGAGAGCCATGTGGAAAATGCCAGTACCACCTTGCCATTGGCTGTGGAGATTTAGTTTTAGTGAAAATGTTCTCTGTCAGATTGGCTAAACTGCAAAGTTTAATTTTGCTGATTTTTGTTAATGTATGTTGATATTACAAATGTGTTGGAGCTATCAATATAAGAAATTTATGTGTGATTTTCATGTCTGTTCATAATTAACAAATGTGGTGTTAAAAATATTTCAAGTCATTTCTGGCATTCTCAGGAAATTCTTTATTGATGTCTACAATGTAGTCAAGTATGATAGATATTATTCTAAATGGACTTGAAATCCTCAAGAACTATATAAGTTTCACAACATTGGTCTATTTTTCTTTATTTTCTATTTTTCATATTAATTTTCTTCATTTAAGCTGAGGACATAATACTGGGGAAGAAGTTCATCTTAAATTACTCAGTTTTAAACAAGGAATGTTTTTGTTCTTGTTGTATTCTTTTCCCAGAGAAGAAACTCTTCTTACCTTTCTCCTATAATTTCTCATTCATCCATTCATTTTTTTCACTGAGAAAATGGTGTTTTGTAGCCATATTTCCTGCCCCAAAGAAAAGTTTCCTGGGCATGTTCTCTCTATCCAGAAGGTGACAACAGCAGTGATCCTTACTTCTCAGAAGAGAAGAATCGTGGGATGGATAGCCTGAGTCCAGCTCTCACTGGTTGTCAGGAATCAGGCAGATCAGCCCCATCAATGGAGCGTCCTCCACTCTCAGACAGAGAATTCATGCCTTCATGCCTTCCAGAACATGCAAAAACTCATCCTCTTCATGGTGGCACAACAGCTCCATCCAGAGGGACTCCAGGCCCCTGTGAAATGAGTCCAAGTTCCCTTTCACCCTTACCACTATGAGCTGCAATTGAAGAAATGGAGCAGGGCTCACAAACCAGCAGGCTTCCAGGGCCAGGCATGTACCTTGATCCAATGACTTGGAGTCTGTGGCCAGTAAGGGCCTGGGCTTCAAATGCTAGGGTCAGTCATACCTCAGCTCTATCACTTCTCAGCTATCCATAGCTGCTACATAGAATGTAGGCTCACTGTTGCTAAGAGTGCTGGATTTTAGGTGGACATTTTCAGTTTTGCATGATCTGTGAAGGTCAAAGGATGGAGACAGGAAAGATACCATTTGTACTTTGCAGCCTCTGAATCCATACCTTGTAAATGCAGCTGTCAGGCCTGATTTTGTTTTAATGATCTCTGTTAATCTGAGCTTCTGGTTCTGTGATATCTTAACTTCAAATTGAATGGTGTTACTTCTTTTCCTTTGCAAGTTTGTGGGGTAGTATTTTAACCTGAAAACATTCTATCTTTATTTTCTTTTTTGCTCTTGATATTATTGCACTTTGCAGAGTTACCCTATTCAAACTTTATCAAATGTTGCTGAATAACATTTTCTACCTCCATGTTAGGCTGTCCTAATAAGTCTGTCTTTGGGGTCAGAGGTTGAGTTCTCAATGTAATGGGATGTATAGGATTCCTTTTACCCTGATATTTTCACTTTTTTTCCCTTTAAGTCTGGAAGTACTTGGCTGTCACGTTTTTAAAACATGTAAGAAGTCAATTGGAATGGAATGATTTATGATTAAAATTATGAGAATTTAGTTATATGTGGTCATTTCCTGGTATTTCAGTGTTATTTTCTTTATTGTTAGAATATTTTATCCTTCATGTGAAAACTATTTATAGGAATTTATTTCTTTTTAATTGGTATTCTTTCTTTTTTTTTTTTTTTAAAGTGTTTGTTCACTATTTTATTTTTTATTTATTGGCGGACGGACACAACATCTTTGTTTGTATGTGGTGCTGAGGGTCGAACCCGGGCCGCACGCATGCCGGGCGAGCGCTGTACCGCTTGAGCCACATCCCCAGCTCGGTATTCTTTCTTTATTTTATTATTTTGTTTTTACTTTTCAACTTTTTATTTGTATGAGAAAGCTTTTTTTGGTACTATTTTTATTTTTTTAAATTTTTAATGGATTTAAAAAAATAAATGATAGTGGAATGCATTACGATTCTTATTGCACATATAACAGCACAAGTTTTCATATCTCTGGATGTATATGAAGTATGTTCACACCAATTTGTGTCTTCATACGTGTACTTTGGATAATGATTTCCATCACATTCCTTGTTAATGCCCTGCCCCCTCTCTTCCTCTCACACCCCTCTGCCCTATCTAGATTTCATCTATTCCTCCCATGCTCTCCCTCCCTACCTCACTATGAATTAGCCTCCTTAGAGAAAACATTTGGCATTTTTTTTTTTTTTTGAGAATTGGCTAACTTCATTTAGCATTATCTTCTCCAGCACCATCTATTTACCTGCAAATGCCATGACTGTATTCTCTTTTATTGCTGAGTAATATCTCATTGTGTACATATGCCACATTTTTTTTTAAAGAGAGAGGAGAGAGAGAGAGAGAGAGAGAGAGAGAGAGAGAGATAATGAATTTTCAATATTTATTTATTTAGTTCTCGGTGGACACAACATCTTTGTTGGTAGTGGTGCTGAGGATCGAACCGGGCCGCACGCATGGAGGCGAGCGCGCTACCGCTTGAGCCACATCCCCAGCCCCCTATGCCACATTTTTTTTATCCATTCATCTATGTTAGTTTTTCATCACCATGACCAAAATACCTGAAAACAACAACTTAGAGGAAGAAAAATTTATTTTGAGCTCATGGTTTCAGTCTTTGGTCAGCTCACTCCATTGCTTTGGGATGGAAATGAATCAAAATATCATGGTGGAAGAGTGTGGTGCAGGAAAGCTTCCCAGCTCATGACAGCTGGGAAATAGAGAGAAAGAGAGAGGCAGAGACAACAATAGTCACACACCAGGGGCAAGATATAGTCCCAAAGATCATGCCCCAGTGACTTACCTCCTCAGTCTCTCCCCACCTGCCTATGGTTATCACCCATTAGTCTATTCAAATTAGTAATCCAACAAATGAATTAATTCACCAGTGAGTTACAGCCCTAATCACTGTGTAAAAAGCCCCACCTTTGGGGCTGGGGATGTGGCTCAAGCGGTAGCGCGCTCGCTTGGCATGCGTGCGGCCCCGGGATCGATCCTCAGCACCACATACAAAAAAAAAAAAAAAAAAAAAAAAAAAAAAAAAAAACAAAGATGTTGTGTCCACAGAGAACTAAAAAATAAATATTAAAAAATTCTCTCTCTCTCCTCTCTCTTTAAAAAAAAAAAAAAGCCCCACCTTTGAACCTTGCTACATTGAGGATCAGGCTTTCAAAACATGAGCTTTTCAAGGAACATTTCCAAATCCAAATTATAACAAGCAATTATTAAATAAGTCAGAATTGGGTTTTAAAATACCTGTTTGAAGCAGGTTATTCCTAGAGACCAAACAGAAGAAACATTCAGTTTTAATTATTTAAATTTAGATTTGAGGTGTTTTATGAGAATGTTTGGCTTTGACACTTCTTTGTGATCCTTTACAACTATAAAATAATGGTGCATGCTTAAGTGGCCATTTTATTGTCTCATAGTCTTTGACTAAGAATGATTTTGAAATATATGGATAGAAAGAAAAAAGTACTAAAGGAGTGGTACATGCTGAAATCTGAATGCAGTGGTGAAAATACAGGTGTATTGTTGGCTGCCTGTAGCTACCTTGTCTCAGGGTAGAAGTGGTCCTGGGAGGTTGGGGTAGCACTTGCAGACTTGTTGCCCATCTGCTTAGGACTGCCATACTGCACCATTTCATCCTCCGACATGACACAGTCACCTTGTAATTCTTGCTTCAACAGAACAGAGTTGCAGTCTGATCTGGGCTGAGGTGGAACAATTACTGAAACACCAACCTGTTTGTTTAGAATATCCATGTTTAGGACATTACTATCCCATGTTTCCTGAGCAACATGCTGTAAAATGTGTTAGTGTTTGTGGTGTGAAGTACTTTCTTTTTCTTCCTCAGAAACCTACTTGCATAGCCTGTTCTTCAGAATGGTGGGAATGGGTAGCTTAGAGATACTAATGAACGAATGACAGTGCCCGCATTCCTACTCTTAATGTAGTGGGTGTACCTACTGTGAAAATCACCTACTCTGTTGAATGATATTGGGTGTTCTGAAAGCATACACAGGGTGTAGGGAAGAAAAGAATTAGGGAGGGTGCGAACCACTCAATATCTGTATAACCCTGTAACCAGAATGAATATTCAAATAAACATTAATAATCCTAACACAATACTAGTGCAATAAAGAAGTCATGTTAGATTCTTAACAGAAATACAAGAGTTCAGAGTACCTGTAGATATTTTAAAAAGAAAAGAAGAAAAAATAACATGTAGGATTTTTTCAGTGTTTTTTTTTTTTTTTTTTTTCATCCCAGAGGTGAAGGTAGCTGGATGGAGGATATGTGGGTTGTGGCTGCTTGGTTATGGTGACAAAAACAAGTGCCCAAAGATCTGAGAGAAGCCACGGAAAGCAAGAGATCTGTCTGTGCCAAGAGGAAACTGCACATGAGTGGGTATTGTGTCCAGTCTGCTTTCCTCTGCAGCCCCTATATTCAGTCATGTTCATGGTCTTGCATTCTATGGCTGTGACTTGGGGACATAAAGCATTAAAATTCTGGGAAAGCCTTTTCCACTCTAGTGCCATTCACCTGTTGATCTGGGGAATGAGCTAACTGATGCAAAAGGAGGCTGTCTGCCTTATGACAGAGAGGCTCTAATTTTGGGTACAAATTCATGTAAGGCTACAGCAATGCACAAAGATAGTCTTTGATTGATTCTCTGTATACAGATTTGAGGCTTCGTATTGGTCTAAAAGGACAGTGCATCTTCTCCCCTAAGAAAGTACAGTGATAACTGCCTTCAGGTTAATACGATTCTGTCAGTTCACAAAAGTTTGAAAATCTCTTGAACTTTTACAGTCCCAATTACCTAATGACCCCCAGCTAGAATTAAAACATGGTATAGCTGAGCATTTGGGGCCTTAGAAAGTCACCTACTCTGTTAAATGATATGAAGTTCTTATCCAGCAATTAAAGTTTTTACCTGTCAGATGCTCACACATACCAGCATCCAGGCTGGGAACCAGGATAATTCACCACACTGCAGAGCCCCCCTGAAAGTCCCCTTCCAATCAGCTTAGCTACTTTCCTCCAGGGCAGTCATTATCGTTTGCCTACTTTTTTACTTCATATACATAGATTCCTACAGTGTATTTGGCATCTTTCACTCATCGTTATATTTGTGAACTTGTAGTCTTTTTATTTGCACTGCAATAGAGTGTTCTGTGTGGAGATACCACAATTTACTTATCCACTTGATTTATTAATAGCCATTGGGTAATTTCCATTTTGTGCCTATTATATGCAGTGTTGCAACTAGCAGTCTGACACATCTCTTTTGTAAGTGTGTGGTTGTATACAGTGAATGCATTGCTCAAAATAATTATTTGCAAAATCACTTAATCTTTCTTCCCTAACTCAGGGTGATCGTTATGAAGTCTGGTTTTACCCAGGGCTGTGATATAGGGATATCCCTGGAATTTATGAACATAGGGGTTTAACTTGGCCTTGTGGGTTCCTGTGTTTTCTCTTCATGCTGTCAGGCTACAAGCTGATGTTTCACAATTTGGTATGTCCTTCCTTCCTGGGTATCTTTATCTGTTGAAGATTTGGGAAACAATTATCAAATACCTCAGAATTGTGTTTTAAAACACCTGTTTGAAGCAGGTTATTTCTGTACCAAGCAGGGGTGCAGTAGAGGCTGGGTTTTGTTTATTTTTGTCCCGACTTTCAACCTTCTTTTGAAGGTTTTATGGTATCAGATACCTGAATTTCAGATAGCTGGAGTGCTACCATTATTTTGAAATAATTAGTATTTGCATTTTAATTTCTTTTCCATTTTTATTTATACTTAACCCCCTTTTCCAATTTTGTTTATATTGAAAATTTCCCAAATAAACACTGTAGTTACAAATTGCCCTTGTTGAAATTATGCCACTTGGAAAGATAAGCACAAAACATAGGTTTGTGTTTTTATAAATACAGATAACAGGGAGGCGTCTAGCCATGAGAGGGCATGACTCAAGCTGAGATGAATTCATGGGAGTCTGTCACCCTGTATCTTGGATCATCAGCCATGGAATTATTATTTTAATCTTTTTTTTTTAATTTTGGGAAATGCTTAAAAAGCTATATGTGGAAGTAGATAAATACTCCTGCTTTGTGAGATTCGTCTTGTTCACTCAGGTGAATTACTGTAATAACTTTTTTTTTTTTAACAGTTCTCTCTTTAGTACTTTGATTTAAAGCAACCATTAAGCATTTATTTCCATTTCATTTAGTAGTATTTGTGCCAATTTTACTGCCCAGAGGGTATAATATCTGAGCAGGTGAGAGAGGAATACAGCTCTGATCACAGGGAAGGGAACTAAAATCAACAGAATGTTAAAGGTTTGGGATGAAAAATATAAGTTGAGATAAATGTAAACAAACAGACCACAGCAATAGTTTTTTTCTTATCAGATGACCACAGAGTTTAGATAATGGCTCAATTAAGGAAGAACTGGTGTCCATTCTTTTCTTGACAGTTGAAGTTGAAGGTTGAAGGTCAGATTCCTTCAGCAGATAATTTTTGCAAATTGAAAGGTTGTTTGCTCTTTTAGTGAGGGGCGGCTCAGGGAGCTTCAAAGTGGGTCTGTTTTCAGGATAACCGATCCTTATATAATGTAAAAAAGACAGATTTTAATAAGATTTTTGAATATCACCCCTCTACATAAAATCAAATGGAAAAGCAGTTAACCTTTTTTTAATTAATTTATTTATTTTAATTAGGTATATATGACAGCAGTACAGCAGTTAAACTTTTTACCATGATGCAGGGTAAGCAATGGAGTGGACAGAGGATGGGAATTGGGGGGTGTCTCAGGAAGCTGTCTGCCTTGTGGAAGATATAGCTCAGCCACCACTGAGTGATTCCAGGGGCCCTTTCTAAAGGTCCAAACTGTTGAAATGTCAAATTAGAGATGTCAACAGCATTTTATTTCAAAGGGGAAATGTTTTCAAAAAAATTTGTAAGAACATCTTTACAACTAAATTTGCTCTGGATTTGATATTTCTGGTCTACTTTTCCATCTTTGTATAAAATAGACTGAATAACTTACTGATTTATCTTTGTGTTTGATAGGTAGCAAGGTAGATAGAAATCAGTGGTTCTTAAAGAGAAAAGTAGGTGATAAATTTTTTGACACGTCTTTCCGGATGGTAACTAATTAAACAGTATCATGTATACCAAGAGTTATAGGCTATAAATTTAATCAGCTAAATAAGGGAGGCCTATCAATAGATTTTCCTTTCAAATGGAGATATTCGAAATCATAATTACAGAGTTTCAGAAGTAAATTTATGCTCATCATTTAATCTCTAGTTCCTCGGTGTCTTTCTGGTTTCAGGCATAGTTTTCAATTAATTCCAATCTGCTAAGATCTTCAAAAGATGAAGGTAATTTTTATAATTCTTGTTATGGAGTGATTTGATTAGTTTTTCAACTGATTTTTTTTTTTTGAGCAAAACATAATGAAAGCTTAGAGAACTAGTTAGTTATGAGAAACACAAGGCTTGTAGGATGACTAGCTGAGTAGTTCTTCAAGGTGTAAACATTTCCAAACCCCAAATGATGATAGGCCACAAAGATGGAAGAAAGTGACTCTTACAAAATGTTTAGTTCATGTTATGGTTTGGATATTGTGGTGTCCCCGGGAAAGCACAAGAATTAGGTAACGCTGGAATGTTCAGAGTTGGAATGATTAGATTCTGGGAGCTGTAAGTCTATCCGTAGATTATTTCAGTTCATGCATTAATGATTTGAATGGATTCCTGGATGGTAACTGCAGGCAGGTGGGGTGTGGCTGGAGGAAGCAGGTCACAGGTGTGTACCCTCGGGATTTTATTTCATCCCTGGCTCTTCACTTTCTGTTTCTTGGCTTCCTTGAACTGAGCAGCTTTCCCCTGCCATGTCCTTCCACCATGATGTCCTCTCTCACCTTGTGCCCAAAGCAATGGAGCCAGCTGACCATGGACTAACCCTGTGAAACCAGGAGCCTAAATCAACTTTTCCTTCTCTAAGTTGTTTTTTTCAGGCATTTTGCTCAGTGATGAAAAACTGACTAACATTGTTTAGATACTATTACTGTGTGTACAAAGATATTAAAAAATTTGACAGAGCTTTAATTTCAGTTGGCAGAAATAAAATTGTTTTGAATGTAGTTATATGTACCACTGTTCTTCACAGATTTCTTTTTAAATTAATTCTTATGTTAATTATACATACTTAGGGGATACAGTGTGACAATTCTATATATAGACAGTGTGTAATAATCAAGTCAGGGTCATTAACATTTCCATTTCCTTAAACTTTAAACAATTTTTAAATTAACACATAATAATTGTACATATTTTTGGGATAGAGTATGATGTTTCAATAATGCATATAATATGTATTTATTAAATCAGGATAATTGACATCTTCTACTTTGTGTTTGGAGTTTTCAAGTTCCTCTCTTCTAGTTATTCATAAAATACATGTAGGATATTGCAAGCTCTAACCACCCTATTTGCCGTAGACCACTGGAACTTGTTACTTAGATCTAGTTGTGTGGTTCTTGTTATCTAACCTCCCCTGACCCTCCCGCCTTTGCACACCCTTCCTGGCCTATATGTGATGCTGTACTATTCACAGTAGCAGGGAATCATAGAGCCCATAAGTAGCTGGTTGGATAAAGAAAATGTGGTGTATCTACATAGTAGAATAATATTTTTCAGCCATAAACAAATGAAATCCTGTCATTTGGAAAATGAATAGAACTGGAGGACATTATGTTAAATATAAACAAAGTCAGATGCAGAATACTGCATGTTTCCTCATAGATTTCTCAATTCAATAAAAATATAATTTGAACCACAATGCTTTATTATTTCATTTTGCTTTGAATTTATAATAACCTTTGTAATAAGGTTGCATGTTTTACCTTTAACAGAATGAACTTCTGAACGCTTTACTTTGATTCTATGCAGTGGATGGAAAAAAACAAATTATGATTAAAATTAATACAGCTGATTCTTTTTGAAGAATCTCATTCCACTGATATAAAACTAAGCTCATTTATTTTGGGGACGTTTTGTCTGTTAATGGAAATAACATAATAACTATCGCTTTACTCTTTGCGATAGTGAGAAAAAGTTGGACCAAAAAAGACGTAGAATTAATTTAGAATAACAATCCCTTTCCTTCCTGAGGGAAAAGGCATGCTTCAGGGTGGTGTTTAAATGAACCTTTTGCAGTTACATGAGTCAAATTGCAAACTTTACAGTTTTCTGGAAGACCCAGTTGCTGATGCTTCTTTAGGAAATATGTGTGTCTGTTTTTTTGTGTAGTTAATGTGTATCACTGTGGTATAGCATCATGGAGGATAAATATTGACCAGCTATTTTTTAAAATAAGCTTAAGTTTTTTAGAATGGTTTGGGAAAAATTGGACTGGTAATGCAAAGTTCCAATGTAACCTATACTTACCTTCTCTTATTATTTGTATCTTGCTTCGGTGCAGTGCATTTGTTACAATTAATGAAGTATTTGATACTATTAACCAAAATCCATAGCTTTTCTGATTTCCTCAATTTTTCTAAATGTTCTCTGTGTGTTCCATCATCCCATCCAGGACACCACTTTGCATTTAGTTGTTATGCCTTCTTAGGCACCTCATTTATGATGTTAACACATATTTTTGAGCAATTATACATTTATTAACTTTTCTGAGGAAAAGAAATTTAGTAATTAACTTTTTAACAAACAGACTTGTTTTTTTTGTGTTTTTGAGATCTTTGCTGTCAAAATGGTTTATTACATAATATAAAAGTGTTACCATCCAATAAAATAGTAGTTATAGGTTTAGATCATATGAAAAATCGTTGAATCACTGTAGCAAGAACCATTTTATTATTCTCTATTTCTCAGTGTCAGGACTGTCCAGTGTCTGTACCTATTTTGTTGTGCATGATGCCTATAATTCCCAAATTCTTACTGATTTGGCTGAATGACCATCTTACAGGAAGCAGGATAGTTGGCTGGCAACCCTGGTGTCCAGCAGAGAAAAGTACCTGCAGTCTTTCTCCACCACCATCTGATCCCTGAAAGAGTTAACTGTTTCCAGCTACTTTTGCCTAAGCTTAATTTACTTTATCAGTGAGTATTCTGTTTCCTGTTCCTAAAAGGGAGTCTTAGTTGCATTCTACCTAGAAAGGGTCAGGAAAGAAGAGATAGGTTTATCACTAATTATCTTCTGAGTTAGCCATGTGTGAATGAGAAATCTTGTTTCTGCGTGGATGTCTCACACACCACCAGGTTAAAGTGGAGATCCACAAACTCATCCCAGCTTATTTGAATGCAACCTTGATAACTTTAAATGCTCAGTTAATATATGGCTTAATCATTGTTGATAGTGGTTAATGCAACTTTTTGATTTAGAAAGGGAAAATTCTGATAAATACAAAAGTGACCAGGAATAGGACAACAAGCATAAACTGGGACTGTCTTCAGGAAACCTGGGAAGGTGAATGATGTCATCTAAAAGTAAATTTTGCATAGAGACTGATACTACATGCTTAATTTTTCTTCAATGCCATATTTTCCAAAATAGAAGTTTTCAGTAAACAATGACTGTTGTAACACCAAATTATACTAACATTATGAGACTGATTATGTCTACATTTAATTTGACTCAAAGTAAGTTGATGTATAAGAAATACTGGGAGAATAAAGGTGTTTTGCAAATAAGTACTCTTAAATGAAGAGGTACATTTCATACACACACACACACACACACACACACATTTAGAGTACATTAACAATGTGATATCTACAAAATTAACTTCTGTATGTGAAAAAAATTTTACAATGTAAACAAAAGCCTTTTTTCCTGAGCATAGAAGGGTGAGATCTCAATTGTTCCATCTCCAATCCTGTACTGAGGGACTTACCTTAAAAGATCTTAACTAGGATATGAAAAGCAAGGGACATTTGGCCCTCTGCCAATTGTGTAAATAAAGTTTTATTGGAGCACAGCCATACTTAATCCACTAATTTATTTTCTGGGGCTGCATTCAACCTACAATGATAGAGCTAGGTAGTCACATCAGAGATCATCAGGTCCTGCAAAACCTAAAATGTTTCCTATTTCATGCTTAAAAGAAAGTATTTACTCACCCTGGTTGTAACCGTTGCAGACCTTGGATATGACCCTATTCTCATTATTCCAGAGCAGTGGTGCTCAGAAGACATTTCTGTCCATGGGACTTCTACACCATAAGGCTTTGTTCACCCAAACACAGCACTAATAAGGAGACAACCACCTACTTCTCTCCAACTCAGCTGGGTAGAACCAAGAGTAATAACAGATCATAGCAGTGACTAACACCTTTTGATTATCTACAGCATGCCAAGGTGTTATATCCAGTGTACTTTAGGAGTGGTCTATCTTCAAAACAACCCTAAGAGTTAGGGTTCTGTTCTTAGACCTACTGTAAGGTTGAGGAAACTGAAGCACAAGAGGGTTAAGGGTTTTGTCCTGGGTCATGAAACTAGGATTTGGTGAAGGGAGCATTTGAATCTGGCCATTATGCACATCCTGTACCATTCATTCATGACTTCAGAAGCCCTCAGGTCTTTTGAGGCTATGCCTTCTCTAAACCTGCAGCACAACATCTCTTGTTGTTTCTCTTTTCCTGTCTCAGTTGGCAAACTATCCATAACTAAACGTTTGTGATTTTAAATAGAAAGCAATTTGCAATCTGAATTGTTCCTAGACTTTGAGTGAATCTAGTTAATTCATTTTCCAGGAACTTTTCATTTTAAAACCTTTTGGGGATTGTTATCCAGATAAAATACTGAGACATTTTCTGGGGTGACACAATGTGGAAAGAATTTCATCTGCAGATGAACTTGGGCAGAGGGTCCTGGATGAAGCCTTGGTGGTTTATCACCCAGACTAAATTCTCCTCTGATGGAGCAACAGCCTGTTCAGAGGCCTGGAAAGTCCAGGCCATTGGACCAACTTGTCTTCCCAGGACTGCTGACTGAGGACCAGGTAGAGGAGACCACTGAGTATTTTCTATAGAATGGAGAACCAGCTAACCATTCTATAATTGAGTTATTAAAGGAAAAGACCTATTGTAAGAACACAGATGGGGACCATTTCCAGGCATAGGGACCTGGACAAGGGGGCTGAGTGGGCTGAGGCATATTCTGTCTAAAAAGCAAAATTGGACCTGAAGAAGGAGAGTTAATGTTCTCCTGCTCTAGCAACTGGCTGCATCTGGACATTGAGACCTATTTTCTGGCTAATGGGAATTTATTCCAGGAGTAAGTATACTATATAATAAAAGCACATCTTAAATGAGTAATTTGTATGAAGGGAAAAGGATAAGTCTTTGCACTTACAGTGTGGTTTATTCAGGGAATCTAAAAGGGTCATTATTCTTAACCCCAAAGCAAGAAGTAATTATACTGTCAGATTTTAATTGTCTGTAATTCTACCTATTTTGTAGTACAGTAGAAGCTGGTGAAAACCCTTGAAGTCCCACATCTCTGGATTAAGTGAGAATGCCCTTAGATTTATTTCTATCTCCACAGATTTGTTTCAGAATCCTTTCCTTAATCCTCCGCATCGGCCAAAGCTGTGTGAAGATGGAGTAGTTAAGGTGCAAACTGGATCATGTCATTTCTTTAAGTTTTTTGATGCTTCCCATCCTCTCAGAACAGCCCAACTCCCTCTTGTTTTTTGTTTGTTTGTTTACTCTTTTTAGATATACATGATAGTAGAGTGTATTTTGACGTATTATACATGCATGGAGTATAATGTAGTCTAATTAGGATCCCATTTTTGTGGTTGTACATGATATGGAGTTATATTAGTTTTTTATTCATATATTCTACTGTCTTTCCTATTCCCGTGCCCCCTCCCTTCCCTTCATTCTCCTTTGTCTAGTCCAATTAACTTCTATCCACCCCTCTTATTGTGTGTTAGCATCCACATATCAGAGAGAACATTCATTTTTGGATTTTTTCTTTTCACTAGTGCTTACCGTCCCTATACACTCCTCTGGTTCCTACTGACATCTGCAGCCCCACCTGATGTAGAACTCCCTTTGCCTGTGGTTGTGAGTGCCTAGACTAGGCCACACCCATCCTACCCTCTTCCTGCTTTTTACCTGGTTGATTTCTACACACGCTTCAGGTCATCCCTGGTCGTCTTAGTTCCTCTATTCTGTGCTATCAACAAAGCATCTTAATCCTCACAGAACTTTTCCATCATGTATAAGCTTTATGTCAGAAAAAACAGTCTGATTATAGCATTTTATTTCCAGGATTTCACATGATGCCTCTTGAATGGCATGGATATTCTCATTTCTTGTACTCAGATGTTAGAGCATCAGTTCTCTTGTGCCATACCTTAGTTTAGAATGATGAAGATACTGGCATTTAATACTGTTCACTTTTGTTCATAAATCGTGCTTTGGGGTTAGGTCTGTATAACATGTAGCTTGGATAAATAATTTAGCTCTCTATTTTAATGCTTAAGCAGCAAGACTTGGCATCTGATAACCATTTTTTTTTTCCTAGAAACTCTCTGGGTCACTGTGCTCTTAGTGTGGAGTGGTATTGTCTGCATTTGACTGTTTCTCAGGAACGTCCTGAGACCAGAAATATCCAGGCATTCTAAAATACCAGGCTCACTGTATTGCAGATACATAAACATAAATATAAATGGGCTCTAAGTAAAATGTTAATCTTAGCAAAAAAATGTGTGAAGATTTTTACATATCTTAAGTTTGCTTTTTTTTTCTTTAAGTCTTTAAGTACATCTGATTTCCCTCTGAACCTCAGTGGTAATGTTTGCAAATGCTTATTTCTCAGGGATTGTTTTTAAAAATTTTAAGTTGTGAATTTTTTCATTAGTATTTAGACATTACTGCCCTCTTTTGTATAAATCATCTTGTACTTTATTAAACAAGAAATGACTAGGCTCAGATTTTAAGCATCTAAAACTGGTAGGTAATTCAGGGTGGATTTTTTCTGACTTTCCTTTGGTTTCTTCAGGAATAATTTAGGTTTTTGGTATTAGAGACTGTCTTAGTGTTCTCTCTCTCTCTCTCTCTTTGTCTTGACGGATTCATTTGACTTGACCTTTACTTCTTACCTAGTGTTTGTCAAGCCCATCTCTGGCAGGTCTCCCTGGTATCTATGAGTCCAAGTGTAATCACCTTACATGAGGCTGGATGTTCATGAATGGAAGGTGTGTTCAAGCCTCGTCACTACTTGGCACTCTTCTGGGCACTCACATGCACCAAACTGGGTCAGATCCAGAAGGAAATAGAATTGTGTGTACAGCCATTGTGTGACTGCTGCTTGTTTAACCTTTGACGTCAGGAGCAAAGATGTCATGAGAGGCCAGTGACTACTGTACTGTCCAGTGAAAGATTATCTTGACACCAAGCAGTGCTGCCTGCCTGCGCTGTTGAGTCCAAGAATCCACAGGGGTTTAGCTGCCTGTGCAGGAAGTACCATATAGTGTTTTCCCCGGAGACCTTGAAGTAAACCAAATAATATCTCATCTTAATTTCAGTTATGCTTTCATTATTTCAAGGAGTTCATTTGTAATGTGGATAGACCTTAAGCAATAACACAAGTCCTCCTTCGAAGTATTTTTTAAAAACTTGGTATATAATATTTTATTAAATGGTGGTATGTACTCGGGACTCTAGGAAACCAGTTTATCACTTGATTTGGGCATGAAGAGCTATTTCCTCCTTAGAAAGCCAAATTCTGGACTGAGTTGGAATCCTAGCTCTCCTCTCTCTGCCTCAGTGAAACACTGGTGAAAACTTCCTGTGGTTATCCTGAGATATGTATTATAAGTGAATAATACATGTGAATATTTAAATCAGTACCTACACTGCATATATAAGGTGCCCAGTAAATGTCTGCTTCAGAATATAAATGCTTCAGACTAGTCTTTATGCCCTCTTAAAGAGAGTGGATGGTGGTGGTAAAGATTTACCTTGATCATAAAAGTTTTATTACTTGGTTAATATGAAGCTATCAAGTAAGGAGATCCAAAAGTATATTCATTTGGAAGAGGGTGGTAAAATATTCAAAAAGGAAACCATCATGCCAACTCTGAGCTAAATTGACTATAATAAAGGAGTTCCAAGTCTAAGTGGCTTCATATAATACAAACTTATTTTTCTCTTATGTGTAGGACAGATTAATGTGGTTAGTCAAGACTATGTGCTTTCCTTCAACATGGTGACTCTGGGATCCAAGCATGTTACATTATGTGACTTTCCTATATTGGAGTTCCTCAGTTGCTCTGTGAGGACAAGGATGAGGAAGAAAAGGGTATAGGAGTAAGGAGGAAGAGAGGGTGGGGAGGGACAGAGAGGGAGGGAGGGAGAAACAAAGACAGACACTATATTTCTTTGGCTGCCCTGTTCCCTATCAATGGTCCAACATGGCTGCAACCTATACACCAGGGGTTTTGGGAAATCCAGTTTCCCTGAATTCCAGTTTCCCTAAATTCCCTGCAATAAGAAGCAGAAGAGATGAGTATCCAGCAATTCTGGCACCAAGAGTTAGCCATACAACATATTTTCTATTAGAGAAAGACATTTTTTAAAATAACCTATTTATATACTTCAGTGTATACTGTTTTTGAAATTCTGTAATGCTAGGACCAGCAGATGACCCAAGAGAATTTATCAGTCATTATGTTTTCTTTTCATTTTAGAAATTTGTAGAAAATAAGGGAATCTACTGAGACATCTACTTCTGAGCATTTCATTTTTGTTCAGTTAGCCAGTAAACAAGGACTCCAGAGGACAGTTTCTTAGTGGCTGTCCCTGGCAATTGAGTTCCTATTATACAGAAAGTTTTTAGGTTTTTCATCCTGCCTTTGTTTAGTAAATGACAAAGGCAAAGAAGTCAATGATCTTGTTATACCCTGAGATTACATGAGATAATCTCAGAAGTAGAGTTTTTTTTTTTTTTTTTTAACTGCTCTTGGAACCAGTATTTGTCCTTAGCTCTGATGGAAGAGCTGTTTTAAATCACTAAATAAAGTGACTTACTCCTCCAGGTTTATTAATGCTATTTAACTTGAGCAGTTAGTTCTTTTGAATCATAATTAGTCTCTGCACAGAGTTGGTAGACCTTGAGAATTTATAGCCACATGGTACTTGGGGCCATGCTTAAGGTTCAGAGTTAATATGTACATGGTGTTTTGTGGTGTTTCATAATTCTTTGCATTGATTTTGAATTCCGCTTTTCTTTTGCCAAAGTTGAAATGTTTAGCACATTTAGGAAACAATAGGTCATAGTTGATTGTGTAGTCTCCAGCATGAGACTGAGTTTGAATTCCACCTCTGCTTCTCAATCACTATCACTGAATGACCTTGGACTCTATGGGCTGCCTAGGAATAGTGGTAACAAACACAGTAGACTGGGGTGATTGAACAATAAAAATGTTTTATCTCATGATTTTGGATACTGTAATTCTGAAATAAGGTGTCATCAGGGTTAGTTACTTCTGAGGCCTCTTTCCTTGGCTCGTAGATGACTTCTTTCCCTGCATCTTCACATGGTTTTCCTCCTGTATATGTCTGTGTCCAAAACTCCTCTTTTTATAAGGTCACTAATAAGAATAGATCAGAACTCACCTGAATTACCTCATGTTAATTTACTTACTTTAAAGACCCTGATTCCAAATATAATTGCATTCTGAGATATGGAGGGTTGGGACTTCAACATATAAATTTGGTGGGTATGGGACCCAAATCAGATCATAACTGGCCCTCAGTCTGTCTGATTTGCAAAATGGATTAATAAAAGTACTTCACAGGATTGTTTTGTGTGTTCTGAGAAGATGCATACAAATTGCTTAGTACAATACCTGAAATCTGTTGAGCATTCACTAAATAGTACTATAATCATAATTTTTTTAATCTAACAGTATCATCTCTACCAGTTTGGAGATGGTTTTGTGCATAGCTTTTCAATTACTGAAGCTTGAGATTATCATTGTCTTTCTTGTGCCCCCATAGAATCTGAACAGGCTGCCTTCAACAGAGTAACAGGACAAATGTCCAGGGAGCATGGATTGAGTGAATAAGTATGAATTGGTCTTCTGTGGATATCACTTTGGTGTCATTGGACTGTGGAAAGCTCTTAGGCATCCTGGTTTCTGTAGTGGCCTGTCCCATGGCTCTACCAGATCAAGATAAGTAGTCTTTCCACATTAGGAGCAGGGGACAGAAAGCTTTTTGCATTGTTGGGGGTAACATTAAAGTGTTAGATCATAAAGCATAAGAATTATACAAGCGCTGGAGGTGATTTTTTTTTTTTTTTGGTTGAACTAAGGGACACTCGACCACTGAGCCACACTCCCAGCCCTATTTTGTATTTTACTTAGAGACAGGGTCTCACTGAGTTGCTTAGCACCTTGCTTTTGCTGAGTTTGGCTTTGAACTCATAATCCTCCTGCCTCAGCCTTCTGAGCTGCTGGGATTACAAGTGTGGCTAGAGGTGATTTTTAAGTAATACAATATGTATTGTTAGCTATTCCTAACTTTTCTAGACTTGATGAAAATTTAT
The DNA here is from genome assembly GCF_964194105.1 of Spermophilus citellus. Lineage (NCBI taxonomy): Eukaryota > Metazoa > Chordata > Mammalia > Rodentia > Sciuridae > Spermophilus > Spermophilus citellus. The sequence continues at coordinate 79,769,686 of NC_138183.1, forward strand.
AGAGTTTTTTTCATACTAATATTGTAAGTCAGTTATTTCAGGCTCAAGGAATTGCCTGTATCTTAAATCCTTGGCATTTATTTCGACTGGTGTAAATGTTCTTTGCTGTAAAAAACAAAACAAAACAACAACAACAAAAAAACCAAACAAACAAAAACGGTGCTACTGTCATGTCACAGTTGCAGCTTGTATTAAATAACAGCAAGCATTGCTGTCTGTTAGTGTCAGAAGAAGGAAGATCAGATTGCATGGTCTCTGATGTAAGTTGGAAAGAAGGTGAACATGCAACCCATCAATTAAAAAAAGCTTTGGATGTTGTGGTGTGTTATGTTTTTGTTGTTGTGGCCAAAATACCTGACCAGAACAACTTGGAGGATGAAAATTTTATTTTGAGATCATGATTTCAGAGGTTCAGTCCATGGTTGGCTGATTCTATTCTTCTGGGGCCCAGATTAGATAGAACATCAGGGTGGAAGGGCATGGTGGAGGAAAGCTGCTTACCTCGTGGTAGTCCAGAAGCAGAAAGAAGGTGAGAGGATCCAGAAACAATATGTATAATCCTCAAGGCATGCCCCCAGTGACTGACTTCTTTTTAGCCATGCCCCACCTGTCTACAGTTACCACTCGGTAGTTCAGAGTATTTTATATTCAAATATTAATTCAAATAATATATTCAAATTATCAATCACATGGATTAATCCACTAATTAGATTATGACCCTCATGCATTAACATGGGAGCTTTTGGAAGATATCATCCAAACCATAACAGGTGGGGACTAGTGTGGTTATTAAGACATGGTGTCCACTGATAGCAGCTGATTATGTAGGCTTTATGAACTAAGAATATGGGGCACATTCCTCATAGATCATGCTCAACTCCACTTAGGGCATCAGCTCCTAAACTGAGGCAAGGGCACCCCTAGTATCACCAACCAGTTCCTTTATTCTCTATCATGTCAGCTACTGAATCTTGTCAGTTTTTCTTTTGAAATGCCTCTGAAATTTTTTCTTGTAATAAAAAGTTATTTTATGACAAGTATGAGGACTGTCACATATAAATACTGTGATACAATAAGAAATAGATACTTGGTCTTTGTCTCAGGTTCCTAGCACAGAGTTCTAAAAACCCTTGGAATCTCCACAGTGATGAGTGTCTTTTGTCCTATAATGAGATTACTGCTAGCTCCAGGCCCCTATGTAGCTTCAGGGTGGAGCTGGTTATTCAGAAGGTGCAAAGCCTGATTAGAGAATTTGAATTTTCAGCCCCATTCCTGACTAGCAAGGAGAAAGGGGCTGAAGATTAAAGAAGAATAATCTCCACTAGAAGCCCTAACCAAAAGGTGTGGAGAGCTTCTGGGCTGGTGAACCCATAGAATGACTGAGTGGTGTGACTGGAGAGGGCATGGAAGTCCGCACCCTCCCCCAGTTCCTTCCCTCTGCACCCCTTCTATTTGGCTGTTTCCAAGTGTGTGCTTTATAATAAACCAGTAAGTAAACTGTTTCTTGAGTTCTGTGAGCCAGTCTAGCAAATTCTTGAACAGGACCAAGGGGTCATGGGAACTGACTGGTTAGAAGTACAGGTGGCCACCTGGGGCTTGAGAATGGTATCTGATGTGGGGCAGTCAACTGTGGGTTGTGCCAACTCCAGGCAGTGTTGGAACTGAATGATACTGTTGGTGGCTGGAAAATTAGAGAATCGATTGGTGTGAGGAAAAAACCCATACATTTGCTGTCAGAAGCTTTGTGAGTAAAAATAGTGCAAGTAAACATGAAACTATGAATATACATGAACTTATTTTTTCCTCACCATAAAATAATAGCTATATTCACTCTTGTGACTGCAAAAATTAAAACACGTCTTATTAGGGATTAATGAAATATGGAATTAGGTAATTGGTTTCCTGTTATCTGACTTTTATATAAATTCATTTACTTTTCTATTTAAAACCAGAAACCTAAACCCAGCAGGGACAATAAACAAGTACCTTTTCTCAGGATTTTGCTCTTCTGCATTTCCACTGCCTTCCTGTCCCTCCATCTTCTAAGATGGAGAAAAACACAAGACCTCTCACTGCTGTGTTCTTTTAATCCTATTGCTGCTTTTTCTTTCATTGTTGCTTTAGTTATGTTTTTATTTCCTAAAAGTATTCTGCAGATTTGCCTCTTGACATTTTCATTGATTCATTTTAATTGTTTTGGCAGAAAAGAGCAAGTTAGCGTCCTGTATCAAAACATCAACCTTGTGGAGCCAAGACTAATTCAGCCATATGAACATGTGATCAAGAACTTCATCCATGAGATCAAACTTCAAAGCACAGAAATGGAAAACCTGGCCATTGCTGTGAAGAGGTATGGAAGTTCATTCTAAGTGGCAGTAAGTCTCCTCTAATTCATTCTCTGGCGTGGGTAGCAATGAACTGAATTGATATAGGCCATAAACAAGCCAGCACAGGGTAAGTTGAGCCAGACAGTGATTTATTGGGTCAACCATCAATGTATCAGTAGGTCATTGTGATCCTATTATATCAACTGTTCAGGACCAATGATTCCATATGGAGCAATTCAGAGATTTATCTTATCTTATCCAGCCCCTTGAAGCACAAAGAGAATTTCATCCAGATAGGTAGGCAGGACTCCATTTGAAGCCTGGCCTTATTACAGATGTAAGACCTCATGGGAAAGTTACCTAATCTCCCCAAGTCTCAGTTCCTGCATTTCAAAATGAGAATGAAAAATATTCACAGCCTCAGGGTGTTGCGCCTCAATAGATGATGTCATGGTTGGAGCCCCTCACAATATGCCTACCACATGTAGGTGCTCAGCAATGATGGTTTCCCTCTCTCTAACCCTCCTCAGTCAGCCCTCTCCCTGAACTGAAAGCCAAAGCACTGTTTAAACTCATCCTGTCATATGGAGAGTTCATGTAAGCCATGGCTTTCTTACATAAGGTATTCTCTTGTTTAAACAGCAGTTCAGTGCAAAATAAGAATTTATGTATCACAATCCAAACATCTGCTCTTTGCTCCCCAGAAGGACCACGCTCTTCAGCATATGTTGGGAAAGAGGGGACATCTTGTTTGGCACAGTTCCTGGGTGTCCTATTCTATAGCACCCTGCTGCTCTCTGCCCAGAACTTGTAAACACAGCCCCTTTGATAGCATGCTGCCCTGCCTGCCTGGGTGCAGGTGAAGCTACAGGCCCTCAACATAATGCTGAAACTATCTGAATGAGCCTTTGGAGTAACTGGAGGGGATTATAATATAGGAGGAGAAATTGTTTTAAAATTATAATACTAAATAGAACTGTTCTTATAGTCCTAGAGTCAAGCAAAAGTTGAACTATTCACAGGGGGTTTCTTATGAACATTTTCAAAATGTACCTAGCCCTGATCTTTGCCTTTAGGTTTGACTTCTAGGGGGCTTTCAAGAGGGCGATCCTCAGACTCCAGATTCTGTAGTGCATCCTGGAGTTTGGACCAGAGCCACAGTTGGTCTCCTTTGAGGCATGACAAGCAGATGCATTGATTCTTGAGAGTGTCTACTGTCTATTAAACACTCACAATCATATTCACATATGTGCATGTACAGACCCACACAAAGATGTGTGTCACATATTTTCACAAGCGTGCACCCTTTAAAGATTCATCATGTAAACTGAAAAGGGAAGAGAAAAGGATGCCTTTCTTTGTGTTCTCACTGCCAGCCAGGCTTCTCTATCAAGGTGGAGTGAGTCTGTCATGTTGTGCTGAGCTGTTTGTGTTGGTGTTACTCTCCTCCTGACTTCTGTGTTCTCTCAGAGGGGCAATATCTGGAGTTAGGCTCTTTCTGCAGTCTCCTAAAGGCTCCTCTTTTGCTATGAGAGGCCTCACTGATGTGCTTGAGTGGCTGCTTGTGAACCATCCTTTGCAAGCACCTCCACTCTCTCCTCTGCTTTTAGCTGAATGTGTGGTGGCGGGGGGTGGGGGTGGAGATGTCGTAGTAATTTTGCTTTGCACTTGTACTTGAAGGATGAGCTCCCAGTGACCAGGTGACAGTGGACAGTCCTAGCACACTAGACATTTTACTGGGAATTAGAAATTGCTAGGCAAAAAGAGTCATCATGTAATACCCTGATTTATACACCACGTGTGCACGTGTACACACTCACATACACCCTCACACACACACACACAAATACACACAGAATGGAGAAAGGCAGAGAAAACATTTCCTGAGAAGTTCTAGATGTTTGGAATTTGATATCTAGAAGGAATAGCTGGAAAAAAATGATCATAACAAAGGGAAAAAAGGCATGTGACATTGCTATTTACAATATAGATTTGGTTTTTAATTTGTGATGGAGATGCCTAAGTTCTAGACTTGGAGTAGCAAATATTTATAAATAGAACTAATTAGCTTTCCAAACTTGGTCAACTCAACCCTGGGCAAGCTGTATGATTAGGAGGAAGTAAACAAGAGCAGAAAATGATAATGTTTCTCAGAATTTACTTTGGATTCCCGATACTTGTCTGTAGTTGTACATAGAAGTTAAACTAATAAACAAAGTGTGCTGTGAGAGAGTGAATAATTCAATAATATGGTAGTATGTCATAGCATTCCCATCAAACTAGAAAGAAGATGGATGATCTTATATAAGTCCTGTCCTCTACTCTTTATTAACAGCATGCCATTGGTTCAAGGGAATTGACTCTCTAAGCCTCATGGTTGTTGCTGTCCGGTCACTTGTAATCTAGTTGGGAAGACAAGGCATTATGCAAGTGAAAAGCTAGATAGTTAGACAGGCAGCTGAGAGGACAAAAGAAAGTGTAAGTTTTTAAAATCTTAAACTTCAGCCATCAATCAAGTGACAGGTATGTCCATACTAGACAATTTCTAGTAAGTAAAATAATCCTGGAATGCCTCTCACTGAAATTTTTTCCATTTATAACTTTTTGGCAAATCAGTATCTTTTGTCTCCATAGAGAGATGATTTATTAATTGCATTAATAAAAGAAACAAAAATTTTCTACATGGCAACCTTATCTACATTCTAGAAGTTTGGCAAGGAGCTGATGAGTAACAAGTGCTGAAACCTCTTCTATTCCCTTTTTACTTTAGCATATAACATTGTGAGTTTCATATAATGAAAATTTAAAATCATAACCATTTTTTTGCTATGGAGTTTTTGTTGTTGTTGTTGTTGTTTGTTTGTTTTGTGAGGAGGGGGGTTCAGGTTATAACTCAGTCATAAAAACAAAAAGAATTTTAAGAATTTGTTGAAAGTCTCAGTGATTTGGTGCTTTTGCCACAGTCTAACTTACTATCATGTAATCAAGTTTATCTTATTTATTTAATATCTAGTCATTTTATACCTGAATGGTCACATTACCAATCTTATTTTATTACCTGGAAGGAATGGGGAATATAATTTAAAATGGGGCATTTCTCTTCACCTATAAAATAACACTGTACAGAATGGATGAGCTCAAAGGTTCTCTTCATTGTCTATTCCAAGTATACAATGAACCATTCATTGTGCTGCCTTTTGAATTTCAGAGCCCAGGACAAGGCAGCCATGCAGTTGAGTGAGTTGGAAGAGGAAATGGACCAGAGAATTCAGGCTGCAGAACACAAGACCCGGAAAGACGTGAGTTTCTGAGACTGGACATTTATTCAGCAGATCTTTATGGAGCACTTCTGTGGGTGTTGCTCCTGGACATTCCTCTCAGTGACAGGGTGTAAGCACAGAAGGTCCAGGCTCCCAGCAAGGGGATTTTTACTGGTGGTGGCACCTGTGGCATCATTTCTTTATCCTGCAGTGAGAGCACACATGGCTAGCAAGTTGCTACAGGCATGTGGTCTCTGCAGCCACAGTACACCAGTTCAGGAACTCACAGGACCTCACTGTGCTTTGGCACTGGAAGGAAACCTATTGGCCAGCCTGTCCCAACAGCCACTTCACACTCTTCTAGTCACAGTCCCTCTGGAATGTTATGTCCTAGCTCACTAAAGATTTTCCCTAACATTCCTCCAGTCACCATGGCTCTCTGCAGCTCCCCGGGGTCTTGGTTCAATGGCATCACTGCTTAGGGCTCTGCTTTTGCTCCAGCCATTTTCTTAGCCTTGGTGATTGTTGTCCCATTCCTTCCACTTTGCCAAAATGCAAAGCTCAGATAAAGTCGCAACTTCTTGATGCCCTGCCCTAGTTCTCCAACCACATTCATGTTTTCCTGACCTTGATGACAATTCTACGTAGAGGGTATATTGCATTGTTTCAGGTTCTTATTTTTTTTAATATTGTTAACAGCTTTATTGACATACACTTGGCATGCAATAAACTGCATAGAATATTTAAAGTGTAGAATATGTAAAGTTTGCATTGTCACACAAAACATCTGTCATCTGTGATATTTCTATTTACCATAAAAATTTCTTTATGTCCCTTACTTAACAACCTTCTTTCCCTCCTTCTTTGTCCCTCCTTGCCAGGAAACCACCCTTTTGGTTTTTTGTCACCAAAGATTAGTTTGAAGTTTTGAGAACTGCATATAAGTGGAATCTTGCAGTATGAACTATTTCTTGTCTGACTTCTACTCAGTGCAATTATTTTATAACCCTGATATATTATATTGCCATTTATCTATATTCTTTTTATATGTGGTGGTATCCCATTTTGTGATCATATCCACAGTTTGTCTATCCATTCATCTATTGAAGGACACTTATTTCCAGGTTTTGGCTATTGCAAATTAAGGTGCTATGAATATTCATATATAAGAACTTATGTAAGCGTATACTTTTATTTCTCTTGAGTAATTTCCTAGAGTGGAATAGTTTGATCATCTGTGTAGGTATATGTTTATTTGTTTAAGACACTGTAAACTGATTTCCCCAGTAATTGTACAGCAGTGTATGAGAACGGTGTCCTTTAGCATTGGAATAGGTGTATAGAGAAATTTTGTTATGCTTTTGTTTCCATTTCTCCAATGACTAATGGTGTTGAGGATCTTTTCATGTGCTTAATTGCCATGTATGTAACTTCTTTGGTGAACTATAAAAATCTTTTGCTGGTTTTAAAAAATATGTCATTTTCTTGTTACTGAGTGTTCATAGTTCTTTACATATTATGAATATAACCCCTCATCAGACACCTGACCTAGAAACATTTTCACATAGTGTCCTTTCTTTTCAGTCTTCTAACAGTACATTTTGAAGAGGAAAAAATTTTAATATTGATGAAGTCTAATTATAAACTTCTTCTTTCATCAATTATGCTTTTGGCATTTTATTTAAAAAAATCTTTGATTAGCCCAAGTTACAAAGGTTTTCCCTTATGCTTTCTTTGATAAGTTTTATTGTTTTAGGTTTTACACTTAGGATCCATTTTGATTCACATTTTGTTTTTTTATGATGAAATTTTAATTTTTAATAAAGTATACCCTATAGGCAAATGAGGATTTAGAACATTTTGTATTCTTTAATGAAGAATTACAAAGTGAATCCCTATGCACCAGAGAAATAGAACATTGCAAGTACCTTTAAAATCTGGCTACTATTCCCATCCCTCATTCTATAAAGATTTCTCTGAATAGTTTATTAGTGATGTCTTTATTTTTTATTATGGTTATGTAAATATAAACAGTACATTTTGCAACTTTATAAAAACAGAATTATTCTGCCTGAGTTTTTCATGGGCTTGCTGTACATTGACAGTATGTTGCTTACATTTTGTTTTTACATTTTGTTTAGGTTATATACTTAGGATCCATGGTTTAAGATATGGTTGTTCTTTCTTTTTTTTAAATATTAATGTGGTGAATGACACTGATCATTTTTTGAATGTTAAGACAAACTTGTATCCTATGATAAACCTTGGTTGGTTGTGATGTATTATTATTTTAATGTATTGTTAAATTCAGTTTGCTAAATTGTATTTATCATCTCTGCATATGTATTCATACGTGACATCAGTTGTGGTTCTATTCTAGTGTCTGTCTAATTTGGGTTCAGGCTGATGTCCGTCTCATAGAATGAGTCTTCCTCCCATGTCAGTTTGTGAAGAGCTGACTGGAACCACCACCATTTCTTACCTACATCATGTAATAAGTTGTCCCAGCATCTGCCTGTTGTAGATGGGGAATGACATAAAGTAGGTAGAAATGATTTTCTTTATTTAGCTCTGAGTAAAGTATCTTTAAGCTATAGATGCGATAGGTTTGGTGTTATAGCCATGGATCCAGTGAAGATACTTGCATCCAAGTTGGTTTCTATGTCAGAGATGCTGCCTGCATTAACACCTGCTTGTAAGGCTTTGGTGTCTCCATCCACCTGTGAAATGAGCCGTGCTTATTGTACAGGTGAATAAAGATAACTCCTTAAAAAAATTAGATGCTGTTAGGGAAAATGTTGTTCTTCAGTTCAGTCTTTCACATAGATTATTTAATTTCCATGGATTATTCAACTTATGCAGATCATTTAATTTTCATTGGAGTATTTATTTAGATCATTTAATTTATGGGGATTATATAATTTATATGGATCATTTAATTTATTTGAATTACTTAATTATCACAGTCATGCAATAAGGAAATGGAGACATAAAGTAAGTAGTTTGCCCAACCTTAACTACCAGTAAGTGAGTAGTAAGACCCTTGAACTCGGCAGGGTATCCACATGTGGGATCATGCATCTCTGCAGAGAGGTATGACCACACCCCCATGAAACTGGCTTCCTGTCACTTCTTGGCCCTGTGTCACAATGTTAACAGTCTTAAAGGTATCACTTCAAGGTGGTGTGTGCATGTGGATCTTGAGATTCTTCCATATCTGTAGGTTTTAATTCCAGACCCTCTGCACATCTCAAGCCATCTGGTTTCTTCCTGCGATCCCCGTCACCCTCCCTGTGCAGGACAATTAAATTCAGCTTAGTTTGACACAAAGTGCTTCTCACTTACGAGCTTTTGAAGGCTTCTTATTATATAAAGCTAAGCCTATTTAAATAAACAAATTCTTTTTTTTTCTTTTAGGAGAAACGCAAAGCAGAGGAAGCCCTCAGTGATCTCAGACGTCAGTATGAAACAGAAGTAGGAGACCTTCAGGTTACCATAAAAAAACTCAAGAAGGTAGGTATATGGCAACTTGACTTCCAGGATCAGCCTCAGTATCTCAGTGTTTCCATAATTAAGAATTCTAATTATAAATTGTTTTTTGTGTGAAGAAGCTGTAAATATGCTACCTTACAAATGAGTTCCAGAGAGGGCAAATAACTTGATCAAAATTACACAGCTAATGACTGATGGAGTCATCTTACTGCAAGTTGTGCCTTCTCACTTATACCAGACTTCCTGCCTACCTGGTATGGTTATTATATGAAAAAACAAGATGATTCATGTGACAGTATGTTAAAGGCAATAATAAAATCATAGAAATGCTTACAAATTTATTATTGCTATTAACTTATGTCATTGATTCTGAGAAACTCATTTCCCCCCATAACTTTTCTTCTGCAAAGTCAGAATGCATGTAAAACTTAGTGTTCTTCTCAGTCACAAGCAACCATCTGGCAGTCATGATGTAGTTGTGTAAAAACCTTCCATTGATATCATCTGTCAAGATGAAGAAAATCCAGAGCTGAAGTGCTTACACTTTATCAGATGTGAGATATATTTTGATCAATGTATAGACATTCCAGAAATGCACACCCACAAATCCCCTCCATTTCATGAGATGGAAACTCTTTATAGAAAGGATACTTTTGCTCCCCAGGTTGTAGATGTTCCTGAACCAGATTAGTCTAGTAATACTAATGAGTCAAGCAGTAAGCACAGCTCATGTATGCATTTACACAATTGTGCGTGTGAGAGTGTGTGTGAGAGTGTGTTTGTGTGTGTGTCTATCTTCATATCTTGCTTACATGTTATTGGTTTCAGTAATTTAATAAATATTTCTTGAATTCACCATGATGAAAACATAAGTGAATCTGACTCTAACTCTGCTCTACAAAAATCTTAGACTTTAGTAGGGATGGGAAGACATTTATAAAACAATTACCATGCAGCATAGGAAGTGTTACATGCAGAGAATGGAAGTGTCCAGACTCAGATGCAGCATAATTGAACAAAGCAAAGACTGGATTGCTTTATAGTTGAGTGGTTTCCAAAATAAGGCTTTCTCACTATTTCTAAGAAAATTAATTTAACAACAAAACCTCTTTTTCAGGCGTTTAAGATAAATATTTTAACTCTTTATGGATTCTATGTCATTTAATGATGTATAAAGTCATATATAATGTTGAAAATTGAAGAATTCCCATATCTCTATTCAGGGATATTCCTAAACTTAATTCAGTGACAGTAAATTTGTGAAGTTACAGCTTTTATATGTCCTTTCAGCTTGAAGAACAATCAAAACACATAAGTCAAAAAGAAGACGTAGCAGCATTAAAAAAACAAATTTATGATTTATCAATGGTAAGAATCACCTTTTCACTTTCAAAATTACATTTCCTGCTAGACAACATAGACATAATCACACGATTATTTCAGTGCTTTAGGAATGGGAACTTAATGAGAAATTGATACCATAGTTAGAGAAAGTTTTTAAAATACTTTTGAGCAAAGGTGTTATATATGCAGATTTTTCCCTTCAGCAATGTGCCATTTATTATAAATGGTTTTATTTATTTTTATTTAATAAAGACATGGAAGTTAAACTTTACCCAGCATAATAACCCATTTCTTTGTCATCGACTCTACTTCATAGCTCTGGTGTTGTAAGACAAGATGCCCTGAACTTCCTCCAACTGTTCTTTCTCCCTTTTCTATCTTTTCACCACCGGATCTTTACTTTTACTGCTGCAAAAATTGATAACATTTATATCTGTTGTGTTACCATTACTAATCTTGGATTTTTTGGTAAGCATTTCTTGGATTTTTATGATTGAGTTCCTGGTTTCATATAAAAAGAAATCCTGTTGTCTTCATAATATCATTGATACATTAAGACTTCTTATTTATTTTCTTAGTGTATAGAATTTGGTTCATTTTTTTTCTCTTAATAATATTAATTTTGGAGTCCATGAAATTTTAGATTTTATGGGACTGACCTTTTGTAGAACTTGCAATCTAGCCATGTGCCATCCTAGAATTTATTTTCATAGGATTCTTCCTTGAATTTTGTATTTCTTTGTATTTTGCATATTACAAATTCCTTCCTTATGGGTTGTCATTCTCATTTTCTATAGTCCATTCTTAAGAGAAGCTTCTCCAGAAAGGATATGTGAGAGATACATTTTCTCATTTTTAGAATATTTGAGCATGTATAATTTCCCCTCACCATTTGTTGAGAGTTTGTCTAGATAAATAGGATTTTTTGGGTCTCTTCTAGTATTTATTGTTTTGTTTTTCCCCCACACCTGGGAATCCTTGGTCTTAGTTCTCATTTTGATGTGAAGGATTAGCTTGATCATCTTAGGTGGTGGGGAGTTCTATGCAGCTATGTAAACAGATCTGTTAACTTCAAAGTGTCTCTCTTAAGACAGTGTTACCTAGGAGCTCAATGTGTGAAGCTGGCTGTCATGCTGTGAGACCCCAGTTCCAAAAATAAGTGGGTTAGGGATATTTAGGGAGCATCTTTAGCATTCCTAAAAGCAGTCATTCAATTATTTTAAATAAATCATCTGTCTTGTTGCCCTGGAAATCTGTCTGTTGCTATTCTATACTATGGTAAGGGAGGGAAAATACTTGAGTGTGGGTGCCTTAATATACAATATTAATCACTATTTCCAGCTTCACTTCTCATTCCCATTTTCTGGGGTTTGACCTAGTCATTTATTTGCCTCCTTTTGTGTTCTACAGAAGAACCTTCAACATGTTTCTTTTATATAGCTGTGTCCATTTTTTGGTTACTATAACAAAATGCCAAAGACAGACTGACTTTATAAAAACATTCATTTAGCTCACAGTTCTAGAGTTCCAAGGTCATTGCATTGGCATCAGCTCTCCTTTTTGGTGAGGACCTCATGGCAGACGGCAAGAGCAAGTGTGACTGGGAGCGATCATATCACCAAACAGGAAGCTGGAGAACAGCAGCTGAGTCCCAGAATCCTTTCTGAGGGCAGCACCCCCAGTTGACTTAAGGGGCTCTCATGAGGCTCCATCTCTTAAAGGTTCCATACCCTCTACACCACCAAACTGGGGACAAAGCTTCCATTTGTGTAACCTTGGGGTACCCAAATTACATTGAGGCCTTAGCAAACACTTTTCCCTAACTGTCTTCCTTTCACAGCACGTTTTCATCCAATTCCTTTTTCCATAAGTATGTTTAAGTCACTTGACTGCTGATGGCCCCTCTTCCATTCCCTTAGGTGTCACTGGTTCATTTCTTCTGGTATTTCATGTTATTGGGATTTCAGAAGGGAAAAAGAGAAGCTTATGTACTCATTCACTGTCTTGAACCGGAAGCCTCCCATGATTTTTTTAAGTGAAGAGTGTAGAAATTCCCTAACCAATACTTGTTAGAGTATACAACTTAAGGTTAGGTGATAGGATTTATTGTTAAAAATAGCCAGTATGCCTGGTAATTGGTGCAATAAATTTCACAGAATGTTTATCAGTAGTTTTATAGCTCTTACTAAGTAAAGCAGGTGTTCAAATGTTTGGTCTCAGTTAATTTGCCAGTAGCGTGTTAACGTACATCATGATAAACTCTTGACTATTGTAGTTTTCTAACAAGTGTCAAGTATTAAAAGGAAGAAGGATTTTGAGGGTTTAGATTTTTGACACTTTAATAATTTATAATAATGTCAAATTACCTTGAATAGACAGTTAATTCTTTGAAGAGCAAGATTTGAAGAACTGGGAAAGGATAAGAGTAACATGTGTAAGGGTTATATTATACTTGGCTTCATTTCTCCCAGGAGCAAGAAACTCTGAATCTAATGCCCCACCCCATTCTTTTGTCTAGGAAAATCAGAAAGTTAAGAAAGATCTTTTAGAAGCACAGATAAACATAGCCTTTCTTCAGAGTGAACTAGATGCTTTGAAAAGTGATTATGCTGACCAGAGTCTAAATTCTGAGAGATATGAAACTTTGCATTTTATTTTTCAGTTTGGATGGAATATTTTTTGAGATGATTATCACGGGGGTTGAAGCTTGGTTATGTGATCTATGCAATAATAAAGGGTTTTTCATTAACTTTGCTGATGTGTTCTATAATATCTAAGGATTGTACTTTGAGTGACAGATTTCCTAAGTTTTGTGTATTGGTGTGTTTAATTAAAAGAAATCAGATTAATTGCTTGAATTAGTGCCTGCTTAGGACAGTGCAGGGCTTAATAAAGTTTGTATCAACCAGGAGCTAGAAGAATATACCTAAAGTATCAAGAGTCTATGCTTGTTAAAATGCTTTCCCAGTAGGAATCCTGGCCTACAACATAAGAACCACAAGAGTAGTCCTCTTAATTTTGTTTTTCTATGCTTTTGTTTTGCAAGCTGATATTAATAACATAAAACCTAATACACAGAGACATGTTTATACATAAGAGGTATAAACATTTGGGGAAAATGTTTTTTGTTTGCAAACTTTAATCAGAATTAAGTTCTTGTAATAGAAAACAACAAAGCATTTATTAAGTATGTTATATATACATCCTTAGATCTAGAGGAGTTATAAGTTTGGATATATAAAATAAAAGATAAAGATAAGGTCTCTGCTTTTCAAGAACTTCAAATTTAGTTGGGAAAATAAAAAAGTTTACAGAGGTAAACAATGTAAGAGCTAAACAGTGTCAGAAACAATACTACTTTCAGTGTCATGTTTGGGGTTAACTGCCATGTGATTACAGAAGAAATTTTCTTTTTATTCAATCTTCCTTAAAGAGGATACAGGAGGCTAGGGCAGGTGGAAGAGCAGGTTTGTGTCCTCAAGGGCAAAGAGACAGCAGTGATAACAACTAAAACTGGTAGCAGTGCTGTCTGCCAGGCGCTGTCTTTTGTACTTATAGTACCACTCAGTCCACTAGGGACCTTCCTTATCTCCATTTTATGGACGGGAAAAGAGAGTCTTGGAGACGTCCCAGGTAAGGCATTGAGCAAACCAGAACATAAGAGAGGAATAAGACTGGTTAGGGGAAAAGCAGACAGACAAAAAGAGATAACTTTGGATGGAAAAATGAAAGTTTAAAAACAAACATGAAAAAGGCTATAGTGTAAGGACCCAGAATTTTTGTCTAAGGGACTTAAATTCTTATAGACAACCGGGAAACTTTTAGCTTTATCAACCAGGGAGTAACTAGATTGCTTATTTTGGAGAGAGCTTGATGGCCTAAAGAGGTTTGGGAAGCTGCTGATGGGTTTGTCTGCTTAACAATGGTACAGTCTGAAGAGGAAGTCAGGGCTTCTGTAATTAAAGCAACAGGGATTGCAGTGTGTTTCTCTCATTAGCCCAGAAAGCCAGGTTCTGTAGATTCCCCTGTGACTTAGGGTGAGTAGGAGAGTCAGAGCAGGTACTCATGATGAGGTGGGAAAGGAGGAAATAAGAGGAGCTGGAATTAGATAAGGCTTGGAGAGGGCAGAGAAGGTTCTGAGAAGGATTAAAGATTAAAGTACCATTACTTTCCAGAAAGGGAACTTTTTACCATGACTGCCCAGGAGAGGGAACTCCAGGGCAGAGTTCAATCCCAATGAGAAACAGAGGTAGGCCAGCTGGTGGGTGCTGAGCAATGGGTGAGGAGGGGAAGTTCCACATTTATGATGTCAGATATGGGGCAGAGCTTTGCACAAGGAAGCACAGGTTGTGGATAGAGGCTGGGAAGGAGAGGAGGCTGCTGACACTATAGGGCACAGAGCAGGAGGACTGGGAGAGAGAAGATGGTGGTCAAGGACACATGACTTTTGAAAGGTCCAAAAGGACCTGGGAGGTTAGGTATAGATCAGGCAGGACTTGACACCTAATTCTTATTTCAACACAAAATATAATTTTACAGGGATCTGGAAATAATCCGAGAATACACAGAAGATCGAAATAGTCTTGAGAGGCAAATTGAAATTCTCCAGTAAGTTCTCATATAAAATGCTCATTGCACTTGCATTTTAGTTATTTTTTTGTTAATAACACACATGCTGTGTATTATACGATTTGCCATATTCCAAAGTCCAGATGGGCTTGAAGGTCAGTGTATGTTTCTTCTCACTGTGCTGCATTCATCATGTCCACTCAATTTCTGAAGCGTTTAATCCTAAATAATTTATTCAAGTGCAGGGAACAGAGCATAGTTATTAATAGTCTTGCAAGTTAGGTGGTACGTTTAGCATGTCTTTATTATGCCTCTGTAATGAGCAACGACCCTGACCTCAGCTTTCTTTGCAGCTCTGCACACAGAGCTTGTCAGCCTTTCACATTGGTGAGTGGTGAGTGACACAAGAAAAAGCCTATGTCACTATTCTTTCTCAATTTATTATGCTTATTTAGAGGCATATTTTTCTTAGGATTTTTTTATTCCTCTTCCCAAGAAATGCTCTACCCATTCTGTCAACTTCATTACTGCGCTGCAGTAATTTCATTTCCTGATGTCTTTCCCACAAAACAGTGACCTTCTCTTCCCCTTTCATCCTTTTCCACCTCTGCAGCATTCTGTTTTCAGTTTACCAAATGAAGTAATGTCAAGATTGACAAGGTGTTTCCTTCACCATTTTTGAATATTTATTAAGTCTCTCCTGCAAAATTGTGGAGTCCATAAATTTGTCCACCATCCATCCATTCATTCATTCATTCAGTAGATTTTTCAGTCAGCACTTTTTATGGGTCAGATATGCCAAGAGCTGTGGATAGAGTAGCAAGTAAGAGGAAAAAAAAATATCTCTTCTTATAGGACTAGTCTAGAGAAGAAATGTGGAAACTGGTTGATAGAAATAAATACAAAATACCCGGTGAGAGAATGGATAATAAAGGAAAGTTGCTTATTCCCTAAGGGAGCTCTGGCCTGCCCAAGAAGGTCAAAGATGTCTTCTTGGAGGAAGTGATAATTGAACTGAGCAAAAATGAAGTGGCCATAAGCAGGGAAAATTAGCCACTTTGTGAGGCAATAGTTCTGTTCCTCATTTTGTAGCTGGGGAAGGTTCTGATGCAAAGGGCCTTTCATCGGGTCATATGGAAGTACTTCAGTTAGGATTTGAATCCAAATCTGTCTGAGATCAGGATCCAAGTGTTTACTTGGTACACAAGTCCCACTACTCCATGGGTAGGTTGAAGGAGTAGCAAGAGGATAATGTACCCATGCCTGGCTATGCTTGGCCACTGGGATGTGTGAACTGGCTGTCTGGGTTCAGGCATTTGGGAAACAGAGACCTGCATGAAATAAACAGGAAAGGTACCTGAAGGAAGAGCGGATTCCACCTCTTAGCTAATTCATTTCTAAAATACCTCAGGATATTTAACAGAGATAACTAATCAGTTGTTGTATTTCAGATATTGAATTGTGATCTCAGATTCTGAGGTTTGAAGGGGAATGGGAGAAAGCTGCAAAGGGTGACAAGTAGTTCTACATTCTGAACATCACTGACTAAAGAAAGTGCTAATACAGATCCCCACTAACACTTTGCCTATCTAGAACAGCTAACCGGAAGCTGCATGACAGTAATGATGGCCTCAGGAGTGCCCTTGAAAACAGTTACAGCAAATTCAACAGATGCTTGGTATGCCATAACATTTTGTAATTCATCTTGCTAGTGATTGAATAATTTGGAAGTGGTGAAATCATGCAATATCTTAGTGGAGAATTTCACATGGATCTTATAATGAGAAAGCTCAAGAAGCTCTTTCCAAAAAATACAGAGAGCAGTTTTCTAAATTAAAAATATGCTACCCATCTACAGAAATAAATGCCTTGGTGTTAACCAATTCTTAAGTTTCTAAGAAACTAGAGAAAGACATATATGATCTTAAGAAAAAGTAGGGAGGCTCATGGTGTTAAAAATATTGTTTTGCCAATTAAGAGGAGCAGAATCACTCGGGGGTGAGTTTAGACATGTTGAGTATTCTTTATGGTAGGTAGATCATCGGATTGACAGTTATTTGTATGTGTGTATAAAATGCTGGCATGGAATATTAAAAATGTATGTATCTAAGTGCATAAATAACCTATCACCAGGAAAATGATTCCAAATGCTACAGGGTAAGCCAATCCCCATTTGGAATTTTGAGGACCTTCCCAAGATTGCATTTGTCTTGAAGCCTCTTATTACACTTTTGAGGGTCAGCTTAAGCATAAGATTCCAATGCCAGTCACTAAGTCAAGTTTGGTTCCAGAAGAGATATGTCCAAGGAAGTTGATGTTACAGTGTCCTGGAAAATCTGGGTAACCTGGGTAGTCTCTGTGGAATTTGTAGTAGAGTATGATCTTAAGATCTGATGACTGTGGTCATCAGCTGCAATTTTTCAATTGATTTTCATGTTCACATTTGCTCATGTAAGATACCAAACTTTCAGTTACATTAGAAGTTAAATTGGGTGTGTATGTATAAAATGTTTACATGGAATATTAAATATTTATGTATTGCAGCGCATAAATAATGTATCACCAGGGAATACGATATCTAGAAGCAGTCCCAAATTTAATGGTCATTCTCTTCAACCTCTGGGCTATGACAGGTATGTTAACACTTGTTTATTGTTTTGAGTTCTAGATCAAAGTTAAAATGAGGACAAATTTCCTTGAGGTGAATTAAAATAATGGAATATATTTTGGGCACTAATTTATATTTTCTATGATATTACTTTAAGCTTCTAAAATGTGAATCATGTCAAAACTATAAGAAAGAATATTTCAGAGAGTGAAAAATTACTTCCTTAAGATGCTATGACTTGTTTTTATCCATGCCAGCCACTACCTCATCCCTAATCATGTCTTGTTTCTTGAAAGTGGACTCTGAGAATTGTTTTGGAGTTACTGATATTGTGGTATATGATATTGAGGCTATTGTCATGATCTGTCAATGTTTAATAGATCAGCATAATATATGAACTATTTTACAGAAAGAGGAAACATTCAACACAGATAGAAACCTGGCCAGAACAGGTTTATGAACTACTGTATTAAAGGAGTCACAGAGAAATTCCAAACATTAGAATTTAGCCCTATTTTTAACCAAATAAAGTGAAATATTGGGCCTGCTATTTCTTGAGACTTAGTAATAACAAAGATTGCATGTGAATATGTGTACCCGTATGTACAGTGATGGTCATTAAAAAGTTAATTTTATGCTATGTCAAAGTCTGGAAGTAGAGGTGAATGCATGAACTAGAATTTCCAGCTCACAGTGTCTTTTCAACTTTGTAACTCATGTACAGCCCCTTTCATTTTGGTTCTTTGGGTATAGAGAATAATGTGCATGATATCCTGGTCACATTGCCCTTCAGGAAGGTCTGATACCAAAGCTTATTGGTGATCACTTCGAAGAAGATACCATCTAAAGATCTTGGTGTAAAGTCTTTTTATTGTTCACTGATTTCTTAAGTAAAAATTTTAATGGTTTATTGATTTATAAGCTGCTGACTACTCCGTTACTGAGAAATATAGATTTTTAAAACTATATAATTGTGATGCATTTTTTTTGGACTAATATTTCAGATCAGTTCTAAGCAAGTAGTAGGAAAGGGTACATAATGAAGAATTATGTTAGAAATTTCACCATGATTTCTCTTGGAAAGAGTAGACACCATGAATAAGGTTCACAAGTACTGGACTGAGAACTCCTCCACACTGTATTCTGAGGGATAATATCATCATATCACCAGAGCCTCAGAGTAACAGAGTGTTAGACTTTCATTGCTGTGAACAAAATACCTAACAAGAACAATTTAGAGGAGAAAACATTTATTTTGGCTCATGTGTTCAGAGATTTAGTCCATGGTCAGCTGAGTCTATTCTGGGCCAAACTGAGGCATCATAGCTGAAGGGCGTGGTAGAGGAGCACTGCTTTGTTCATGAGAGATTGGAAGCAGAGAGAGGAAGGGGAAGGGGCTGTGGGGAAGGTGCACCCTTTGGGGAAGGCAGCAATGTAGCTCTCAAGTGCTCATCGTGTGGAAATAGAACTGGAGGCCATCATTATCTGTACTGTTGTTCCTTTCTAGGGGGTAACTAATTTGATATGTGAAGTTTTATTAATATTGTATTTTCTTTTTGATACTAATGTAAAAACTTAATAAAAGCTTGTTATATGTTACATGTTATAGTTTGTGTAGCTTTATTTAATTTTAAATTGCAAGTTTGTTTTGGTCTTGTGTTTTTTGTAAGAACTATAAACAAAAAAATAAAACTCATTTCATGATTTTTTACATAGCTAATTGTAATGAAAATCTCAGGGCAGGTAAGAGTGGTTTACTTTTTTTGAGTTTGTGAAAATCCGTTTGGCATCTTTGTTTTTAATTTAGAGACTAGATATTTATGAGATAATCTCTCAATTCAGAATTTTGCTTATTTTTTGCCCCTTATCAAAAATAGAAATATGTTAAGAAAAAAAGAGTATTAATGAAGAATGGAACTGAAGTAGTCATTACTACATTAGAATAAAAAAAAGGTTTTTGTTCCTCACAGATTGACCTAAATGCAATTTCAGAAGAAGAATTTTATAAATTATGAAGCAGTGCAAAAATATATATACACATACACACATATTCACACCTGGCTAACTACATAAATTAATATCTTATATGAAATTCCTGTATTAGAATAAAGATGTTATACTTGCACAAGTATTGAGAGAGAATAGTGGCTAAATCACCTTTTTAGTTAATTTTAAAAATTTTACTAATGGCTCAAAAATGTTTTTGTCTCCTTAGGTTTATGTGCTTCTACTTATTTACATTAAGATCACCCTTTCTCTTCTAAGTATATCTTATCTCTTCTTATTTCTTCCATTTGAAGACCATCTACCCTTCCCAATCTCCTTTGCCATAAGTCATGTAGGCAGAGTGCTAGAATGGTGCATGGGTATGTGGTGGGAGTGCTAAATAAATCCTAGCCATTGTTTTATTTCAAAATGAGCTTTGATTCTTATGAAAAAGGAATAGCAAACTAGGAAAGTATGCAATTTCTTTGAATTATCTTGCTTGATGTTAGTTTTTCCCCCACCCGTAAAATATTAGATTTTCACAAATGGAAGGATCCACTGAAGTAAGAAATTCTAGGTTTGTCTGATGAAGCATCTTCTAAAAGGGCCTTTCCAGAAAATGTGTCAACATGGAGTGACAGAAAACTCATCTCATGTCAGAGCATTCTGGTAGCACACATTTCTCATTGCCTGTCATTTTCACCATGTTGATCCGAAATCTGACTCCCAGAAAGCTTATCAGTTAATCCTTATTTTGTCTTATGCAATTTTAGAATACTTAGAAGAGTTCTCCTTTATTTGTCCTCTCTTGAAGTATTTGAAGAGAAAACCCATCAAGACTTGAGTACAGTGAACTAGTCCATGTATCTGAGGCAACTATCCAAGCCTGGTTTATAGCATCCCCTTTAAATAGAGATGTTGCCCCAAAACAGAGACACTATTCAGAATATGGTCTTGATCACATTGAAGTAAAAAAGGCTCATGTTCTGTGTCCATTTTTATTAATGTGGCTTGAGATTGCATGTGGATCTCTTTTATATCAGGAAACAAAGAAGGTGATTTTGCTTATTTTGGGGGGTACTGGGTATTGAACTCAGGGATGCTTGACCACTGAGTCACATCCCCAACCCTAGATTTTGTGTTTTATTTAGAGACAGGGTCTCACCGAGTTGCTTAGTGCTTCACTTTTGCCAAGGCTGGCTTTGATCTCACAATCCTCCTGTCTCAGCCTCTCCAGCCACTGGGATTACAGGCATGTGCCACCACAACAGACCCTCTGTTGCTTTGAACATTTCATTTCTCTGATGCTTCATCATGGCTCTTGGAAATTGAAGATGCTGGTATTCTTGACCCCATCCCTGACAGTCTGTCACCTGTGCATTTTTGAGAGTTGCAAGCTCCCAGGTAAAACAGTCTCTTCTTTCATTACCAGGTCATCCCGCTCTTCGTATGTGGATGAGGACTGTGACTCATTGGCCCTCTGTGATCCTATGCAGAGGATGAATTATGAAGTTGACAGCCTGCCTGAGAGCTGCTTTGACAGCGGCTTGTCTACCCTGAGAGATCCCAATGAGTACGACTCTGAAGTGGAATACAAGCACCAGCGGGGATTTCGGAATTCACAGAGGGTGCAGGAGAACTGTGCCGGTGACGCTTCAGACACGGATGTAAGCCGAGAAACCACTGCCCTCCGAGGCCTGCCTTGGATTGGATTGTTTCACCATCTTCGACTTGTATCTGTCATAAGAATCTGTTATAAATGTCATAAACTTGAAGCTTAGTCAGTAGTGTTTTGGTTTTCCATCAAATTAGGAAGAAGTTCTCATAGATTTGCCATTCAATGCTTCTCTATTCCATAACATCATTGGCTGTAGATTGAACTATATAGTTTTCTTCTCTTTAATTCATGATGTATATGTGTAATGAAGGCTTTATTTTTAACCGCTTTTTACAAAACAGGTTCCTGATATAAGGGATGAAGAAACATATGGTTCAGAAGGTGTGGCTTCTGTTTTAGACTGGAAGTCCCAAGGGTCTATTAGTGGAGGCAGCATAGTCAGTTCTTCAAGAAAACCCATCTCTGCTCTTTCACCCCAGGTAGGTAGCTTCCAAGACACTTCCCTTCATGAACACTAATAATTTTCTGTGCCATGGTACTTATTTAAGAAGAAAACTGGCACTACCCTTATCACCCACTGTGGCTTCTTTCCTCTAGACAGATGTGGCAGGTGATAACTCCAAGTCTGCTAGTTCACAGAAGGCTTACAAGATTGTGCTTGCTGGGGACGCTGCAGTGGGGAAATCCAGTTTCCTCATGAGACTTTGCAAGAATGAATTTCGAGGAAACACAAGTGCCACATTGGGTATGGCCCCTGATTCATTTGGTAATGGGAAGATGAACTTCTTAGCTTGGTTTTCTTTTTTTTAGGGATTATATACATAGATACACAGACACAACTCTCTCTCTCTCTGTATACTTTCAAAAAAAAAAATATATATATATATATATATATAGTGTGTGTGTGTGTCCTTGTCTACAGAATGGTTCTGTGTTTTGGGTAAAATCTCACATTATTGAGGAAAACTGATAAATGACAGCAGTATCTGTTTAGCCTGTCAGATCAAACAATCCAAGTGTAGAGCTGGAGATGTTGGATTCGTTTATTTAGCGTACGTATCCTAAGTCCCACCTAGAGGCAGGCTCTATTGTAGGTGCTAAGGACACAAAATGAAGAAAGCTGACTTAATCCCAGCCTGTAGAGAATTTATATCCCAATGGAGAGGAATAGACTAAAGGGGGGAAAAAACTTAAAAGCATGAAATTTGGAAAAAAGTGCAGGATTATACAAGGTGGCCAGGAAAAGTCTTTCTGATAAGATGTTGGCGATATTGCTGCAGTGACAGTATTGGTGACCAGTTTGTCACTATGGTCAGAATCAAAGCCAGAAGTATGCTTCCATCTTCTGTCTCTACATTAGCAACAAAAAAGTTTTATCTAGATGTCCCAAATTTACATAATAATCAGTAAAAGGAGTCGAGGATATATAAATTATCATATTTTTCTTCTTTATTTAAAGAGTTTTTTGTTTGATAACCAGAAATGTTAGAACATATTGATTGCCCTTTTCACAATGGGTGACTTTGTACATTTATAGGGTGTATTCTCTGCTACACCTTTGAAATAACAAACCTGAAAGTTCACTAGTTCATAAACAGACTACACAGTATTTGGTTTGGTTGCTAGAGACCATGACATGTACACAGGTGTAAATTTATGTGTGTAATCACAGTGTACCATATGAACATGCATATATGTATGCATGCAAACATACACACAAAACTACATATACATGTACAATATTATGTGTGTTCTTATGTATACAGTATACATAATATACATGTATACATGCATAGGCCTACACATACACACCTATACATATCAGATATATACATAACACATGTACATATATGTATACATATACAACATGCACATTCTTACGTGTATGTACACTCACATGCACATACACACACACACACAAATACGACAGTCATTTAATCATCTGTGAAAACAGAAGATAGATGTTCCGTTTTCCATAGATTAAGCCCTTCCCCACATCAGCCAGTCTGCAGACAGGGTATCTGTATGCATATGTGTGATCTGACTTACAATTAGTATTTGAAGTTCACTCTCTTGAAGGCCGTGTTCATTCCTTTCTACCTCACTGAGCTTTGGTTTATTGGCTCTTCTCTCATCTTAAAAGAGGGCTCGAATGTAGCAAGCTAATGGAATGATTTACTCTCTTCTCCACTCATATTTCTTTTCAGGAGTTGATTTTCAAATGAAAACTCTCATTGTAGATGGAGAGCAAACAGTTCTGCAGCTCTGGGATACAGCTGGGCAGGAGAGGCAAGTGCTTTTCATAACGCTTCAGACTCCACTTAGTTTTGCAAAAACGAGCCTTATAGGATGCTTGGTGTTTTTTATATTCATAATTACATAATATTAGTAGACCTTTTAATTATATTTATATTACATTAGTATTAATTATAAGTTATATTATAATCTCAGTAATGCTCACCTTCTTCCAGGTCCCCTCCTTGACATGAGTGTCAGTTGTGTGAGAAGAGGGCATTTAAGCTTCTTTTGAGCTGATGTTCATGTGCAACTAGAAGAGTGCACTTTCCTAACAGGGGAATCTAAGTGAGGCACCACTCCTGAATGCAGCATCAGAGTGAGGAGCTACTTAGCTGTGCAAAAATAAATGGTGGAGAAGAGAACTTGTCTGCCTACCCTCCCACTGAGTTCAAGTTCAATGATACAAATTTGCTTTCATTGCCAATACAAATCTTGCATTCATTGCATTCAAAAGTATAAAGAATATAGGTTTTAAACTTATCTAACCCTTTGAAATTACATAATTGTTTAACAAATAAGAATGGAATGTGTGCATCTGTCCAGGCACTTGATTCATTCAGTGTTCTGAGATTAATTGATCAGGTGGACACAAAGGCATATCCTCATGTAGCTCAGAATCTCTATCAGAATGGAATTTTAACATTTTAAAGATGTCCGTGGTTGATATAACCCTAGATAAAATAATTCTCTGTTTAACCTCCTCTATGTCCTACCTGTGAAGTTGACATTTTTAAAAATTGCACTTCTCTGTTAATGTGGTTCTGCTTTGGGGTTAGAGATTCTTGGGATTGTTTAGTGGAAAAAAATAATTGGCTTTTCTAAATCAGTCACCCATACCTGTATCCTGTTAACTTTCACTGGTTCCTTTGAAGCTGTAGAGATGGCCACTTCACAGCAATACATTGCTGTTAGAGTCTCAAATGGGGCTGATTTTAGAAGATGAGAAAACAAAAAATGAGTGTAAGGGAAATGAAGAATGAAGCAGCACCCAGCTGATGGAGTCACAAGGCGCTTTTCTGTTTCCCAGATTCAGGAGCATTGCCAAGTCTTACTTCAGGAAAGCAGACGGAGTTTTGCTGCTATATGATGTCACGTGTGAGAAAAGCTTTCTTAATGTACGAGAATGGGTAGATATGATTGAGGTAAGGAATCAAAATGAAGAAACAGAAAATTACGTGGAGGAGTTATAGACTTAGAAAATGCTATTGCTCTTTGTGGGGGTGAACTTGACTAGAAGCCTTTGATCCAAGCTGTCAGGAAGAATGGTGTACTGAGGCAGAGTTTCCAGTGGCCCTTGGCAGCATTGGTCTCTTCCCAGGAATTGCATAAGTTCCCCCAAGGCCACAGACACTACTGAAGGTAACTTCTGGGAATGAAACTTCCGGGTTCTCTTATAGATAATATTGGAACCCTGTGTAACCAAGTGAGAATGCAGGTCACCTGAGGAGAAGCAGCTTTCCAAACAAGATGGGGGTGTGGTTGGATGTATACTGTGGTTAAACATGTGTAGGGGCTTCCACGTGGATTAAGACATAGGTGAAACACCACCCGGATGTGAGCCTGAGTTGAGGTCTGAAGGCTACAGCAGCTATGTTCTCACCTTATTTTGGTTGTAATGTGGGGGTCTTTCGACACCACAGGTACCTCTAATATACCAGTTGGTATTTTAACTTGTGGGATAATATCTGTGGTGAAGTAGGTTTGTGTCTTTCATCTAAGGAGCTTTCATATCATTTGGTTTCATGCTAAATGATTTTTAAAAGTAGGAAATGATTTTGGCCACATTTAATGTGCTGTTAACAGTTATTAATCAACGAAAGTGTGGTTCAAGCTATGGTTCAGAACACTCTTGAAAAATAAACTAGCAGCTAATCTAACTTTTCAAGTTAGTACGTTATCTATAATTTTAAACAGACCTTAAACGCCAGTAGTGGATAAGCAGGACTGATTGCAGTCTGGTGTTAAGTTAACCTCTGGAGTTACATTCTCTAACTAGAAAAGTAATAAGAGAAATGACTGACTGTGGTTGGCAACAAGATGTCAACAATGATGAATAAATATGTACCTACTATCATTTTGCATGCAGTGAAATGTGTTCACATTTATATTTTGACTTCACAAGGTTTTCTATATGTTATGCTAACCTCTCTAACATCTGAGAAAGGAAGTTAGAAATGTACTATTGTCTCTTATAACGAGAAACCTGAGGCATAGAAAGTATATGGCCCTTGCTTACATTTATTTAGCAGTTAGAGGCTCAGCACCAGAGTGAGCAGCAGATGAATAGAAGTCTTTAATGAGTAGAAAGGAATTCAAAAGTACAGGAGAGGCATCTGCTCAAGAAGAACAAACAGAGTTCCCTGGGCTGGAGAAGTAAGATCTGAGCAAAACGTTTTATTGTTGAAATTTGGGGCTTAGTCATCATTTTAAATGTTTGCGTTATGCTCAAGAAAAGAAGGCACAAAAGGCAAGGTTGTTCTCAATGAAAAAGCTCTTACATAAAGTGGCACAGCTATTGCTTGCTGAGCGCCTGCACATGGTAAGTACCCTTTCAGCCATCAGTATCACCTTTTCATAGGGTCTCAAAAGGAAGAAAATGTCACGCAAGATGAATTCTTAAATTTATTACAGGAGGAAAAAATAGATACCATATGGAATTTGAATTCTGCCTTAGAGAATGGGCACAATGAAGCTTCTCCACAGCTTCATCTAATTGAGGCAATTCTATGGGCCATTTATATGATCACAATAAATTGGGTGGAAATGAGTGGTGCCATCACTAAACAGGCCAGAGGACAGAGAAGCACTAGACTGTCGGTGTGAACCGACCCTCTGAATTGATAGTTGTTATACTTCGATTGAAAGCTGCTAGGTTACAAAATCTTATTAACAGAATCATTGATAAAATGAAATTATAACTTTTTACTTACCTGTTTTGAATAATTTACTGATTGAATGTTTAGGTCAAAGCTGAATGGAGAAAGATACTTGCGATGTGAGATCTGATCCTGACTTTCACATATTAGAAAAAAGAATTTTTGTTTTTAGTTTCTTCCTCCTCTTAGCACATATGTTCTGTGTTTGGGGGATATATCTGATGGTAAAAGTAAGAGCCTTGTCCTATGAAGCTTGTATTTTAGTGGGGGAGTCAGATAACAAGCAACAACCATAAGGAAATAAAAGAGATAGTCTGATAGTAAGTGATAAATGTTATAGAAACAAAAGGAGAAGCAGGCTGCAGTTTTCACTGTGTGGTCACGGCAGCTTCAGCTTCACCAAGAAGGTGATGTTTGGGTCAAGACTTGAAGGAGGTGCCACTTTTCCACTGTGTGACTCTGGGGAGTCATTTAGATGCTTAGCTTCATGGCTGTTTAAGTGAATATTGATTAATGACTTCCTGTTGAATTCTGAGATCGCTAAAGAATACAATTCATGAGCACATGAAAGGGTGGAGCAGCTAGTTTTTGGAAGGACATTTTTCTTCCTTCTCCCCTTTGCTTTCTCTGTATTCTGATGCCTTCAATCAGAGAAAAATTATCTGAAGAGAAAGGAAATCAAATATAATTTCACTTTAAGGCTCTTGTCTTGATCCTGTATCAGGTATAGCACCAAACTAAATGAGTCTCCCGAGATCTTTAGGCAGAGAGTAATTTCCACATATTTGTGTCAGGGCTGCCACTTTTTCTTGTTTAGGAGACAGAATCCTGTTTTTCTTGGCTAGTCAGGTTACTGTCTTTTGTTGTCATCATAGCCGCTGAGGTAGATTATGCTCTCAATAACCCTTTCAATTTATAGAGAAGGAAATTGAGGCAGAAGCCTGAGAGTACTTGACTATTCTTACATAGCCCGTGAGGGACCAGGTGCTGGGAAGAGTAGGTGCTGAGTTAGCCTTGCACTCATACCTTAGGGTCAGTGTTGCTCTGAATGCTGGGAAGCTGTGGCATTTTTCATATGCTGATAAGCTCTAGCCTTTGGATCTATTACTTTGAATGTCCAGCAGTGGATTCTTATGAAAACTGTTGACCTTTAGGACTTTGTATTTTGCTTTTATTGGAAACCAGAGAACGGTGAGTGGTGAACTTTTGAACCCCGTTTTTCCCATGACAGCTAAAGAATTACTTGTGTTTTGCACCTGTGATAATGAAGTTGACTAGGACTCATCATTGTTTGAAGTGAAAGCTGTAGAAAATTGTGTCGGTGCCCAAGCCAAAAATAATTCTGTGGTCATGCTTCTTAAGTTTATATTGGTTTGTCATGCTCTGTGTGCTAGAAATGAGAAATTAGCAGATGCATGTTTCCTTTGCTGTAAAGCTGATTAATCCCAGTGCCTTTTACCCTTTTCATTAACCTAAGGATGCAGCATTGTATAATAGGGGGATTTGAGGTAACTTTGAACCTGGGTCCTAGGCCTAATATGTTCTTATTTGACCTCTCTGAATTTCAATTTTCTTACCAGTAAATGGCAGGGCGGGGGGGGGGTGTGGGTAAGGCTAGCTGAGCTTAAAGATATTTTGAGGTTTAAAGATACTATTTCAAGTATAACAAATAATTATTGTAATTGACAATCTAAGAGTTGTACAGTGATAATAAGTGTGCTCTTTATTCTACTGAAATGTGACTTAACATGACTTTGAATGCATTGAAAGCAGCTTGTATTCATGTAACATTTTTTTCAAGAAATTCTGAAAATATCACCTGACATACAACTGGACAGTGGCAGCCGCTACTGCTGTTACCAACAAATATCATTTGACATACAACTGGACAGTGGCAGCTGCTACTGCTGTTACCGTTGTTACTGTTGTCATTGTATTTGTCCAATGTCTGATGTGTGCCCATTTTTCTTTCTTCTTGGTAGGATGCAACCCAAGAGGCTATTCCTATCATGTTGGTAGGAAACAAGGCTGATCTTCGTGACACTGCTGCTTCAGAGGGTCAAAAATGTGTGCCTGCGTATTTTGGAGAAAAACTGGCCATGGTAAGAGTGAGGGTGGGTCCAAATTGAAAAAGAATCTAGGGGTTCAGTAGCGTTGGGGTCAGTGGCCTTTCACTTTTGTCTACCTTTGCTTACGAGGTTCTTTGGTAAACCTCCACCCTGTTTGATGGGGTGATGGACTGTCCTTACCCGTTGGAACTCCCAGAACCCTACCTTCCTTGCACGAATGTAAGTAATGATGGCAAGGAGCAAATCCATGGTGGAAGGAAAACAGTCACAGAATCCTTTTCCCCCATTGAGTATCGTTGTCAGAGAGCCAAAACAATCTTGCCGTCTTCCTTTGCCCTCTCACCCAGTTCCTGGAATCCTTCTCTAGTCCTGGAATCTAAGTAAGGGAGAAAGAATGAGTGTTCTATTTTGAAATGATGGGTTTGGTTCCAGAGGGTGACCATGCCAAGGAGCAGAAGATACAGCAGCATTTGACATAGTGGGAAGAGAATCAGAGGGCGGCTGCTTTTATTTTTTTTTTTCCTCGAAGATTTGTGCTTAGTTGGAACAGTCTCACATTATTTTTGGATATGCATTTGTATAGAGGAGTAAGTTCATTCCTGTGCTGAATATTAACATGGGAAAAGTTCCTCCCTGGTTACTATGGCTGTCAGAATGCTGCATAGCCTTCTCATCACTTGTCTAACCCATACAAGAAATCAGCTGCACCTGGGGTCAAGTAAGTTCACACCGTGACAGTCTGGTGGGATGTTAGTATTGCTATCTGTTCTCAGAACCAGGAAAGGACTACTCGGGAGCATATGAATGTGAGCTTTAAAAAGAAGTTTTATTTTAGTTTGGGTTGTGGCTCAGCAGTAGAGCACTCGCCTAGCACCTACAGAGCACTGGGTTCGATCCTCAGCACCAAATAAAAATAAAATAAACGTATTGTGCCCAACCACAACTAAAACAAAATATTTAAACAATATATATTTTCTAGTTTAGGTTAGAAAATCTTGTTTTAAACCTCAGAACTGAAAACCAGTTGTAATAAACATCAAAAAGTAGATAAGGAAATGCAGAAGCAATTGATTAAGGCACCTGCTTAATTGTATCCACTGTGAAACAAAAATCAAAGAGGAAATTAGAAGACAGAGCAACATGTTTGTCCTGGTGTCGTTTATTGTCTGGGAAAGGTATACATGGAGACTCCATAGTCCATGGGCCAGAAGCTCTTCCAGACAGCCCTTTGAAATCTAGTAATTCTTATCTGCCTGGTAATTTTATTCTTCACCAGATTTCTTTTTTTTTTTTAATTTTTAAAATTTTTTAGTTGTAGCTGGACACAGTCCTTTTATTTTTATGTGGTGCTGAGGATCGAACCCAGGGCCCCGCCTGTGCTAGGCAAGCACTCTACCTCTGAGCCACAACCCCAGCCCCTCTTCACCAGATTTCTAAAGTTTTCTTCTTCAAGCATCTTCTGCCTTCCACCATCCTGTATCCTCAAAGACAGTCTCTGTTTCACCTTATAACATCCTGGGTGTTAAAGTCAATACCAGTACTGTTTCTACTTGACATACATTCACTTTATGATGTGTACATTTTTTTATGGACTTGGGGGCTCCTAGATATAGGTCCCATTGTGGAATTTGTTCCCTTTCTCAACCTCTTCTTTCTCTTTCCCTGCTCCAGAGCAACCATCAAATCCTCCCCCTGTCCCACACAGGAATATTTAACCCACATCTAGACCTGTAGCCTATCCAGTTCTCCTTTATTAAGAGAAAAATATCTCCAGCTTGTTAGACAAAGAAATAACTGTTGGGGCTGGGGATGTGGCTCAAGCAGTAGCGCGCTCGCCTGGCATGCGTGCGGCCCGGGTTCGATCCTCAGCACCACATACCAACAAAGATGTTGTGTCCGCCGAGAACTGAAAAATAAATATTGAAAATTCTCTCTCTCTCTCTCTCCCCTCTCTCACTCTCTCTTAAAAAAAAAAAAAGAAAGAACTGTCTTTGGTGGCAGATGCTATGTAATTTGGTGGCAAATGCTATGCAGAAAAAATAGTGAGTGTTTGAGGTTTTATGATACGAAGACCTTGTATAGACTTTTCAGGTTTAGAAACAGCTTAATCTTAACTTCGATAAGGGAGTGTTACCTAAAAATCCAAAAAGTAGGCAGGACTCTGGTGAAGGCATAGTGGAGGGAAAGGTAGCCTAAGGTCATGGGATCAGTACAAATTTGGGGAACTGGAGCTATTTAAGGAAGGCCAGGGTAACTGGAACTTTGTAAGTATGGAGATAGGGTAGAAAGCAAACTGGGATATTGGCAGACACTTGTTGGCCAAGGGAAAGCATTTGAACATTGCTTGAAGAGGAATGGGAGGCATTGGAAGGTTTGAGCGATCATATACCTAATGCTGAGAGGTTAATTAAGAGAGGACTAAAAAATGTCCACTGGTTTTAGCAACAAGGAGACTGCTGGATCCTCAGAGAAACGATGATAGTGTAAAGGTGGCCAAAAGCAAACTTGCTTTGATGAATACTTAATTCCTGTGTGGTTACCTTAAGCTATCATTTTTATTTCTCTCAAATTAATTGATAGAGAACATTTGGTAGCATGTGTATAATAAGAATTGGAAGTAAAAAAAAATCTTAAAACATAATATATTGTATTTTTCAATGCAAAATAAAAATCCTCTGAAAAGTGAACTGTTCCTGGAATAACTATGCTCAGACTTGTTTTAAGTACTGAAACTCTGAATTCAATTTCTTAGCTATTAGTTACTCTGCATGCTTGATAGAAAACATATTTTATCTATTTTAATAACAAAATTTCAGGAAACCCAATTAAAGGCTTCATTTAATTGTGTAATCTTCTTTTCTACAGAACTATGGGGCGTTATTTTGTGAAATAAGTGCCAAAGATGGTTCCAATATAGTGGAAGCTGTTCTCCATCTTGCTTGGTAAAGTTTCACCTTATGCTTGGGTAACTGGACGTAGGACTGAGTTTTCACTTAGTTAATGTTTATGTCAGATTTCTTAACCATAACATACAGTTAGAGTATCCTTTGCAAAACACTGTCCTATTTTTCAGACATGATAGGAGAAGAAAATACACACTGATGTTATAAGAACTGGTAATGCTTCTGGTTCACTGTGAAGTTGGGCAAAATATCCTTACAGGTACATCTGAGGTGTTGTTGACATTCTGCAAAATGTTATCATATAGCTAATAATGGACTTGTATGAATCATCTCCAGGAACCAGATTTTAAACACAAGAGACTATTGCCAATATAACAATGTATTGTGGCATTTTACTGGGTAAAAAGGTGGGGGAAACAACAAACAGAGCAAATTCTCTTATCATGCCAGTTAGAATCACTTTGCCAAAATTATTACCTAGGTAATTATTTAGTTAAGGCAATGGTGTTGATAATAAATAATATTTTAGGATGTGTATTAGAATGAAAACCACATCATTAAGGATGTATATAAATATGCCTGCACTTTAGTTCTTTATGTATCCCTAGGAAATAACATTTTTGGCTAAATTTATCTCTACGGCTTAGTTTTTCTGCCACAGATGTTTACTAGCCTAAAGGGATATATACCCTATCCCCCAAAAGGGAAAAGAATAAAGATATCAGAAAAGAAAACCAGGACAGTGATATCTAGTTGTAGACAAAGCAAAAACAAAATTTTCGGCATATAATTCTTTTCCTGATGATTTGTGAGATTTTGTGATAATTGACCTCTTCCACTAGTAAACATTGACAGTTAAATACTTTGCATTATTTTCTATGCTACTTTTCAATTAATGACTTGGTATTTGGAGTGCCTAATTAAATGGAGTTCTGTTAGTAGAGTGCTTGGGCTAGGACCTTGAGCTTAGTGGCTTGCCCTCACCTGAGAGAACAAGGAAACAAGTCAAGGACCTCTGGCAGCCTGCATAGCATTAGCGTGTGACAGGGCTTGGCAGACACCCTGAACTCACACTCAGAGTCTTTCCATCTAACATCAGTTCAAGAGAAATGATCCCCCCGCCCCACATCACTAGAAATTATCTTTATTTAAAGCACAAACCGTGTGAACTTTGAATGTAAACTAAAACAGGTAGGAAAAAGGCAAATATCTAAACGTGTATATAGATTCAGTTGAAGTACATTGTTTTTGTTTTTGTTTTGGACCAGGAATTGAACTCAGGGGCACTCAACCATTGAGCCACATCCCCTGCCCTAGTTTGTATTTTTATTTAGAGACAGGGTCTCACTGAGTTGCTTTAGTGCCTCACTTTTGCTGAGGCTGGCTTTGAACTCGTGATCCTCCTGCCTCAGCCTCCTAAACACCGCTGGGATTACAGGTGTTGCCATTGCTCCAGGCTTTTATATATATATTTAGTAGGAGAATCCTGGACTGATATCATATTTTACAGAAAAGAGCCATTATATTATATTCATTATCAGCTCAAATAATGAATTCCACATGCCTCTGGTACATAGGGAACACCAGCTGTTTTGGCCTAGCAAGCTACTTGTACTACAGGGAGAATTCATTGAAATGTAGTGTTTGCCTATAAGAGTAATTGCTGAATTAATAAGTATTTTCACTTTTTCAAGTGCTTGTTTTGGTATTTCATGAATATGAGTCCAAGGATTTCTACACAGCAGGAAACGATGCACTTTTGGGTCCTGCTCCACCCACATCTGCCCCAGCAGCTACATAATCACCTCCAGGTCAGTCCTTGTGTAGGTTGAGCATCCCTAATCTGAAAATCTAAAATCCTAAATACTCTAAAAGTTGAAACTTTGGACACAGATGTTAATGGTCAAAATACTGAATTTTCGATCATTTTAGATTTTGGATATTTAGATTAGGGTTACTTAACTGGTAAAGTCTAACACTCTGGACCCAAGCATTTTGAATAAGAGATACTCAAGCTCTTCATGGTTACTGGCTGCTGCCTAGCATATTAGAGGATTGTGGAAGGAGAAAACTCAAAGTCCATTCTTAAATCTACCCCTAAGTAGCTATGAAATCCTTGTCAAGTCTTGGAGTTACTTTAGGCATCTGGAATTAGCAAAATGAGGAAGAGGATGAATAAAATGACCTTTCCAATAGTAACAGACCATGATTCTTTATATAGTAGACTACACTCTACTGAGTAAAATAATTAGTGTTTAATGCTCAATTGTCTCATGGGGCCATATTAAATTGAAATGCATACAAAATGCCCTGGTCACACCCAAAGTGTGGAATTGATTCTCTTTATTGTATCATAAAGATGGGAGAGGCTGCAAACTGCAGGCTTCCTCCCCATCTGCTCATATGTGACCTGTTGGATCAGCCAGTCATTGGCCCTGTTTATTGTGTAACTTAGACACCAGTTTGTGTTTATTTACTTAAAACAATTGGTGTACAAAGGAATTTTGATAACAAAGTTCTTCAACTGTGTAAGGTAAGATCATAGTTATTTTTTAATCTTTAGACAATTAAAGAAATCAAACAAGCTTCTTGTGAGTCACTTATCATGGTGTTTGACATGGAGGTTTTCTTTTTATTGTTATTGCATTATGGCCTGGTTTGGTGGGCCTCTAGTATATTAGTAATATTAGTAATATATTAGTGAAAACTTTGATTTATGCCATCCTCACAGTTCCTTGTCAGAGTACTCAAGACTAAAGTAGAAATGTTAAAGTCTCCACAGGTAGAATTATCATTTTTAAAAGTTTTCAACCTTTAAAAAATTGCATGTTATGTAGAACACATAAGTTCTTGATTTAGATCTCATGGGGTGATTCCACCATTGTCCCTTCTTTACCATGTAATGTCATAAATTGTGAAATAGTATCCTATTTGGTATGTATTTACACTGTCTGAAACATAGTTTGCTTTTGAAGGGAGGCCACATGTGTTTGGTTAACAGCCTGGACTCTACCTGCTTTTTCTTGAAAAACCTCTGAATCCAAGGAAAAATTACTCTTAGAAATGCAATAGTCTTACAGTGCCACTAGGTCCAACCATGGTTCTATTATAAATAAATTTGCTAATACCGGAACCACAAGCTTTAAACATTTTGTAGTAAGCCAAGTTCAACAGGCATTCAGTTGAGCAACAGCCTAAAATTGGAGAAAAACACGAAAAGCTCAGGCTCTATACAGATCAGCTCAAGAACTGAACTGCTCATATGTGTCCTGTTGGCTACATTGAGTCATTTAAAAGGCAATTGTTTTATTTTTCTGATTGGCACATAATAATTACATATGTTTTAAAATGTAGTTGTTAAGCATGTGGCAGCTTTTGGTGAAGTCACTTAATTTTCCCAGGCATAAACCTGTTTTAGATGTTTCTGATCATATCTTTCTGATTTCCTTAATGTCGGCATGCCTGCAGTTTTGATGGATAAAAAATGAAAACAAAAACACAAAGACCAGGTGAAAGATGTGGGTGTATATTTTCCTTCCTTAATATTTGCTTTCAAGTTTAATAACGTAAGCATTATTATGAAAATTTAGTATGTGCTTAGCCCTCTACCAGGTTCAATAGGATATCAGTGGAATAAAAGGCAAGCCTTGTAGTTTGACATTAGAAGGAAAATTATAAATAAGATATAAATATATATAAAGCCAGGCAAGGCAGCCATATGGTTTGTAGCTGATAAGAGGCCATTGGGTCTCCCAGAGGGAGATATGCAAATCGTCCCATGAGGATACAGTACTTATCCTGCCCATTTTACAGATGAGGAAACATAGGAATTAGGATATTTAATCAGCCTGATCAAATGGACACAGTGAGGAGGTGGTGGAGTCAGGACTTTCCACTGCTACCCTGAATCACTGCTTGCCACTTCAACGTTGGTCACCTCAGGATTTCATTTTGCACTCACTACTTCCTCTTCCTCTTTCTCTCCTTCTCTCTCTCTGATGTCTTCCATGCCCCTGGCCTCTGAAACCGTTTCAAACTAGTGACTTCCAGTTTCTGTTTTTTTACCCATTTCATTTTAAAATGCCATAAGCATGTCCTGAACCCTCAGCTGTAAGTTCCATAGGCACAATGACGTGGTGTCTAGCAATCATAGTGGACTAAGAGTCCTTTAAACTTGTTCTTCATCCTGGGTTCTCTTTCTAAAGAGTCTGCCAATATCATAATTAAAACCTAGTCACCCGGGCTCAATCTTGATTCCTTTCCCTTCTTTTCTTGCTTTATCACCTATCCCCAGTGGGTTCTAAGCCCTGTGGATTAATGACATTGGTGTAATTTCTGTTGAATTCCTGCATCTCTCTTTGTCTCTCCCTCTCTCTGCATTTCCTACCTTGTTTAGTCCAGGTGTTTATGCCTCAGATTTTCTTCAATATGAGTTCATTCTCTACTTGGTAATTAGTGTACTCTTTATAAATAAAAATTCAATTAATATTTACTCTTTAGTTTATAATCCCACATTAGTATACTACTTATAATATAAAGTCATATATAAATATAAAACAATATAAATATAAAGAGATGCTCATCATGTGACTGATAGGCCTTCATGACCTGATCTTACCTGCATTTCTAGTTGAATACCCTTTTCCCAAAGTGAATAGTACTGTTTGTAGACACAGCAAACTTTGTGTCCATTTTTGGCAAAGTTCTTTTATATCTCAACTTTTATGCACTTGGCAAAGAGTTTGTATTTGGAAATTGCATTAATTTCTTTTGTCTCTAATAAATTTCCACAGATGTAATAGCATAAATAATATATATTCTGAGAATTCGAGAGCACAGAAGTGTAGACTGTCTCTTGGGGAATTGGGGGTGGATTTGTGCATTCAATTTCTTTTTCTGAGACTTTGTTTTCTCATCTGTGAGATAATACTCATGTCTCACCTGTCAGGGTGTGTATGGGTGTGGGTATGTGTGCATGGTGTCTGCTAAATAAGAAAAATGTAAAAACATGTATCCTAGCACTTTTTAGCTGGCCTACAGAAATAATTACTTTCCATTTTTTTTATTTGTTAATTTTTTTCTGCTGAGATATGTAGTTTTTGACTCATAAGTGACTTTCAAAGGTTACTGTGTTAGTCATCTTTTTGTCACTGCAACCAAAATAACCAACAAGAACAATTTAAAGGAGGAAAAATATATTTGGATTCACAATTTCAGAGGTTTAGTCCATAATAGCCCATTGCTCTGGACCCAAGGTGAGGCAGAATGTTACTGTGGGAGGGCATGGAAGAGCAACACTGTGCACCTTGTAGTGGCCAGAAAGCAGAGAGAAAAAGAGAAAGGGGCTGCAAGAAAGATCAACCATTCCAGGGCACATCCCCAGGGACCCACCTCCTCCAGCCATAGCCCACCTGCCCACAGTTGCCATCCAGTTAGTCCATTTAGACTAGGGTAGACTCACACAATGACAACAATCACCATCCAGTCATTTCATATTTGAATATTCCTATACTGACACAGGAGCTTTTTGGAGATACCTCCTATCTAAACCATAACATTCCATCCCTGGACCCCAAAAGCTCTATCCACTTCACAATGCATAGTGTATTTAATTCATCTCTATGTGTTCCCGTAGTCTTACTAGTTCTAGCATTGCCCAAAATTCCAACTCCAAAGTCTCATTTGAGACACAGGGCAAACTCTTGGCTGTCAGCCCCATAAAAATCAAAAGCAAGATACCTATATCTAATATACAGTGGCAAAGAGTAACATTCCCATTTCAAAAGGAGGAATTGGGGCATGTAATGCAGGAATGGTACCCAAATAAGACTGACACCTAGTCTGGCAGACAGGCCCCATAACTCCACATATTGCCTGTAGGACATGTGGTAGTAAGATGTGCTCTTCAAAGGGCTAGGAAAGCCCCACACATTTGTCTTACAGATTGAAGTGCACATTGGTTCTCTCTTGGCTTGACTGTCTCCACAGCCAGCTTTTTTTTGTGTGTGTGGGGGTGCACAGACAGTTCATGTTACTGACATATTTTACTTCTTATTGTTTCTATTCCTGCTTTTGCTTCACCTTCACAGCTTTGGGCATTGTCCTCACAGTGTCAACTTTCTAGGGCCCTCTGTGCAAATAGGGTTCCCTGTGTTTTTTTTTCTCAAAGGAATTTTCCCTTCTTTATTCTTGAGTCTGAAATGGTATAGTCTTACAAATTCTTGAGATACCCTCAAGCCATCTTTCCTATTGTCTCTTTTCAAAGTACTTATCACATCTTTAGGAACTATAACCTTTATAATCTCTTTGGTTCCAGAGTTACATTCACTTTCCTGGCCAAATTGCAAATTTTGAAAATTATTTAGCTCTGCTTTCTGTTCCTGATTCTCACAGTAAACCTGGCTGAAAGCTGCAAGAAGTAAAACCCATGCATGCCACTGCTTGAATGCTGTGCTGCCTTGAAATTTATTCTACCAGATTAATTGGTCCACCACTTTTAAATTTAGCCTCACACAAACTCTTGGGACATAAACAAAATGCAGAAAATTTCTTTGCCAGGATGTAACACAAAGGATTTCTAGTCCAGTTTCCAATAGAGTTCCCATTCCCCTCTTTGACTTCATGAACACAGTCTTGACTATCTCCATTCCTATTGACATTGTGATTTTCTGAGCTCACAGTAGGATTGCTCATTACACTCTAAACATTTTAATGCCTTTCTAGTCTTCATTTCCAAACTTGGCGAAACTCCTCTTGCAAACCATTTCAAAAGGCTTCTGAATCACATGGTCAGGTTGGTCACAGCAATAACCCCACTCTTGGTACCAATTAGTGACCAAAATACTTGACAAGAGCAACTTAGAGGAGGGAGAGTTCATTTTGGTTGATGGTTTCAGAGAAATGTTTAGTTCATGGTGGACCAACTCCTTTTCTCCAGATTAGGCAGAACATCATGGAAGGGGCAATGGAAGAGGGAGGCAGATCCATTCATGGCAGCCAGAAAAAAAGAGAGAGAGAAAGAGGAAGGGGCTGCAGGAAAGATAAACCCTTCTAGGGCATGCCTTCATGGATCCACAACCTGTAACCATGCCCCACCTATAGTTTCCACTCAGTCATTCAAACTAAGATGGGTTGATTAAGGCATAGCTCTCACAATCCAATCATTTCACTACCAAACAGGCATTTTGTGGGAACACTTGAATCCAAACCACAATAGAACACATCGGAACCTTCTATAGCTGCATTGGCTAATTTGGTAGCCATTAGTTGCTTGAAATGTGGCTGATTCAAATTGAGTTTTCCTGTATGTATTATATATACTGAATTTGAAGAAAGTACAAAAAGTATAACATATCTCAGTTATATTATTATTGATTTCATGCTAAAAATATTTTTTCTATAGTGTTAAATTATTAGTAATCTATTAATAAAAGTAATTTCCCCTATTTATTTTTAAATTTTTTAATGTAACTACCAAAAAAATTTGAAATGACATATGGACCACATTGTATGTCTATTAAACAACCTTACTTTATTGAAAAGATTCCTAGTAGTTTCCATTAAACACTCCATAATAAACCATCCCCAAAGTTACTCAACTTAAGCAAAAACTATTTTTTTATTTATTACAATCACCAGAGATTGCTGATCTTGGCTAGAAGATTCCTCTACTGCCATTCTTGGTTGTTTTATGTATTTGCAGAGAGATGGGTCTAGAGGCTATGGCTTTGGCTGGATATCTGCAAACAGGGTGTTCCTCCTCGTGGCTTCTCTCCATGTAGCATCTCATTCTTCATGGCACTCTGGTGGCCTCTCTCCATTAAGGAATCTAGTACTTCTTAAATGGCAGCCCAAAGCACTAAGCGGGAAGTGGCTAAAGTGACTGAGATTATTAATACCTGGGTTTGGAAGTCCAGCGCATCATTTCCTTAATGTTCTATTGGTCAGAGTCACCAAGAGTCAGCCCTGACAGGAATGTTGGGGTAGGCACAGCTACACCTCTTCTTGGGGAGCACCAGGCATTGAATCCTTCGTTTCTTCATATATAAAAAGGCACACAATAAATTAATAGGTTTCTTTTGAAGAATAGGTAAGTGGACACCAGGAAGAATTTAGAAGTGTCTAGTGGCTCATGCAAACATTCAGAATTGCTATGCTTTTTTTCTGCAGAGCCATTTGTTTGGCAGAATTATTGATGCCATCTTGAAGATAAGCAGTCACACTCATCTCACCCACAGAAATAGTTATTCATCTCATCTATAGTGGGATGCAGGGTCTTTATATTTTGTGGGAGTTACACGTGGAAGGACACTTCCTTAGGGAGCTTTCAGAAGATACTGGAAAGTGGTACATATTTTATCAGTGTTGCTTCTATTGAGAAACTTAGGAAGAAACAAAAGGAAGATATTTTTTTTCCTGGATTTTAACTGTTCATTATTCAGTGTCATTAAATAATGGTTCTAAAACTGTCATTGCTTTGTTTTGGTCAGCAAATCATTACTTGTGGATGGAAGCCACACTCCAGAGTGTTAAGGAGTGAACTGTGCATGTGGCAGATGATACAGCATCCTGAAATTTC
This sequence comes from Spermophilus citellus, assembly GCF_964194105.1. Classification (NCBI taxonomy): domain Eukaryota; kingdom Metazoa; phylum Chordata; class Mammalia; order Rodentia; family Sciuridae; genus Spermophilus; species Spermophilus citellus. Next base: position 79,809,614 of record NC_138183.1, read on the forward strand.
AGGAAAGACGAGAGGCAGGGTGTGTCTGTGTGCATCCTGGTGCTCAGAATACCGGCACTAGAGCCAGCCTGTGTAGTTTGAATTCCACTTCTCCATTTGTGTGAACTAAGAGAAAATTCTTTTTTTTTTTAATTGGTACATTATCATTAAATAGTAGACTTCATTATGCCATGTTTATATTTGCACATAACATAATTTGATCAATCCTAATATAAGTTTCTTAACCTCTTTCTACCTTCATTTCTTCATATATAAAGTGGGGCACAATAAATTAATAGGTTTCTTTGAAGAATAGGTAAGTGGAGGACACTAGGAAGAATTTAGAAGTGTCTAGTGACTCATGCAAACATTCAGAATTGCTATGCTTTTTTTCTACAGAGCCATTTGTGTGGCTAAGTTTGTACCTCAGTAACCCTCTCCCCCTTGCCTACACCTAGGGAAGTAAAAAAAAGGACTGACGAGGATGACAGCAAATCCATCACCAATCTGGCTGGGACCAAAAAGTCAACACAGATGAAGAACTGCTGCAATGGTTAAACTCCGACATCTTCAACTGATGTACACTTCATTTCCAAAGTACTGAATTTTGTGACTAGTTTGGTTTCTATTAAGGTGATTCACCCTACTGACACTGTCCTACGGAGAGTTAACAGCATGGGCTATCTGAACTGTCTCTTGGGTCCCCCTGAAATCTCAACTCTTCTTTGCTGTATCTAGATGAACAATTTGGGCCCTTTGGTCATTACAGAGTCTTAGATAACACTTAAATGTTTTCAATGTGGTATTAAAAAAAAGATCACATGCTTAAATCCAAGCTACAGAAGAAACTCACATTACTAGATTGATGAGGTAGTTGACTTTGTAGTTAACCTATGACCATGTTTACTGAAAATATTTGATGCTAGACACTAGTATGAGCAGGTTCTTATCCTAGCTTCCCTGCTAACTAGCTTTGTGATCTTGGGCATGTCATCAGCACCTTAGATCTGTGTGTGCCCTCTCTGTAAAAGCAGCAGCTGGCCTCCAAAGCCTTGTAGTACCTCTCAGATGCTGTAGCACTGTAGGCAGCAGGAAGGAGAACACGATGACCCACAGTTAATAAGGGCTCTGGTTGTTTCTACTTTCTAAATATTTAAATATTGATTTTCTTACTTCTGAAATGAGAACAGAATTTAAAAATGAGAAAAAAAATGGTTCCATTTTAGGCTTCAGTGGAAACAGAGATATCTATTTTTTTATATATAAAAAAATGTTTGAAAAAAACTTGTATATAGAAAGAACTGTACTTTGTAATCTTTAGAAGAGTTACAAAGTCCGCAGTTTGAATTCAGTATGAAAAATTTTAATGAAAACATGTAAAGCCACATACTACTGAAAGTACAGAGCCCAGAAAAGCTGTCCCTCTTCATTTAAAATGTACACCAGCCAGTGGTTACCAGAGACTGAGGAAAGGAGAACTGGGAGTGACTGCTAATGGGTATGGGGTTTCTTTCAAGAGTGAAATTGAATTAAAATTATAGTAATTGTTGCATAACTTATTGAATATACTAAAACCACTGAATTTTATACTGTGAATGAATTGATTTTGTGGTATTTGAATTTTATCTCATTAAATTATATGAACACTTACAATGATTTAATGTTTTACCAAATGAAAATATTCATGCTATTTCAAACCTTCCCATGGTTTAGGATATAATCTGCAATATAATACAAATCCCCTAACTCCCTACTTTCAAGCATTAACTTTCTTAAATAATGAAGAATAAAAGAAGCAGTATGCATGGTTTTGGGGGGAAAAAATCTATAAAAGAGGAATTGCCATAGAGAATGGTGAGCTGAAGTCCTTTGTTTAACATAACATCTGACTCTTCCCCACCAATGACCTGTTCAGTCTTGCTCTCCTTCCAGAATCTGTGGGGTCTCCAGGCTTCCCTACTAAAACATCTCTAAGAGCCAAGGGAGGCAATATCAGGCCCAAGTGTGGACCTGGCTTTTAATGATGTGAGCCAATTAAGTTGCTCCCAGCAAGAGATTTGAACTTATCTTAGTGCCTCTAGATCCAGGCTCCAAGTATCTTGTTGAAAAACCTAAATAATAGCTGTTATTTATTGTATATTAAAAACATTTCTTTTTGTTAAGTTAAAATAATTATATGTAGCAATCATTTTCCTATTTATGAATTTTTTTATGGTCAAACTTTAAATTCCTTAATTTTTAAGCTCTTAAAGCTTGCCAAAACATTTCAAAGCTTTTTGTATTTTTGCTGGGAAGTTGAATCCTCAGTAACTCTACCATGAATTCATGTTTTAACACTTTATGGTTTTCGGTCCCAGAGAAAGATTCCATTTCTGATTATAGGGCCTTGCTTGTGGGGAATTGTCAAAATAAATGGGGGTGGGGAGGTGGGGTGAGTGGTTGTTATTTTTGCTGCACATGGTATGGTGAAATGAAAGTTTTACGGTTGCTGTGCCTCAGTGGTGTCTATAGACCCCAATGAGGTTGGTTGGACATGTGTTGATAAATAAGGCACTCATTTGAGTTTTATTGTTCAATGTTGTTAGTATACATGTTATTGTATTACATCTATTTATTTCCTTCAAAGTGTCTCTTTTTATTTGTCTTACAACATTATTCCTGTAAATAAGAATGTACCTTTAATATAGAAGTCTTATCTTGATCTTTGCCTCTGGATCATGCTGCCAGCACACCCAAATTGATTAGGAGATTACTTAGGAGACTTTGAGGGGCAAACCAGTCATCTTCAACTATCAGAGCACTATACATGTTTAGGCAGTGTAATCCAAATAATAGACTTTTATCTCTGGTTAGCAATGTTGTTTAAAGAAAGCTACTTTAAAAAGAAGGATTCCTTGCTGGTGATCATCATTGTTTACCCCAATTTTTGTTTTGTGAAGTTGTTCTCCAATTTATGGTATATATTTTCAACAAAGACAAGAATATTTAATGTTTTTAACTTAGACTTAATTTGGCAGGTTTTAATATTCCTATGGATGTAACTTATCTTGTCTCTGTTTCTCCTTTGAGAGATTTTACAAGCATAATCATACTATACTCCTTTTTTATATACACTGACACATTGGATAATATTTTAATTTCATTATGGAAAATAATGTTGGATAAGGAAGCATTTTTCACTGCTAAATTTAAGCCCTGTACATTTCCATAATTTATTTTTTCCACTTGCTGTTTTATATGATGTATGTGACATTTGATTATTTAATACTATATGTGATTTGCATAAATCCAAGCCACACAACCCTCCTGCTGAAGATAAAATTGAGGTTAAAGATAAAGATTTATTTTCATATTTATACAGTGATTGGCTTCAGAGTGATGGTTTTTGTGGGCTTTTATTGTATGTGTGTGTAAGAAATTTCATATGTATATATTAAGTAGGCCTCTGAGAATTGAATAATTGTCTTATGATTTTGATTTATATGGTTTACATTTTCATGGTTTGGGCCATATTTCGTTTATACTGTTTATTTCTCTTCAAGCCATTAATAATTATACCATAAAGTATAATTTTATAGCAATGCAAATATCTAAGGAACTACAAATATTTTGTGCCTTGTAAATTCAATAAAGTGTGCTTCTTTTGACCTATTGGCTGCTCCCTTCAGCTTTACTGCAGATACTCTTGAAGCAGTTTTTAATTGCAAGATGTGTCTGCATGAGCCAGTACCTGTACAACCCATCTGTTCTGGCTATGTCAAGCCTGGCTGGTTGGAGAACAGAATGACTGCCCGGTATTTGGTGCTGTGACATAGCCCTGACATCTTGACCAACAGGGCAGCAGGTAGACCAGTGTAGGGCAAGGCAGTCAGGAGTAGTGAGGCTTTTGTAGAACTATTTAAGAATAGGCTCTGGCATCCTCATGACCTTTGAGGGCTCAGCCTTTGGTCTGACAGTCACTTCCTCTCTCTGCCTAGCTAAATCCTCCAGGAAGGTTTTTCTGGACCCCCAAACTAAAATGAGGCTGTTTGTTCTCACTTCTTAATGTCCTTATTGACCTTTCATTTATTTAAGTAAGACTTATGCTGCCTGTTCTTAGCCATTTTGCTGTTACCACTATTCAGTGGGCACAGTGCTTAGAACTTTAATAGTACCAATTATTGAATAGATTATGTGTTAATCAGATTCCCATTACTGTAAAAAAGTGCCTGAGATAGTCAGCTTTAAAAAAAGGAAAGGTTTATTTTGATTCATGGTTTCAGAGTCCATGGTTGGTAGGTCCTGAGGTGAAGCAGAACATTAGGGCACACATCATGGCAGGGAAGCAGAAAGAGGAGGAGTCAAGAGTCCCAATGTCCCTTTCAAGGGCATTCCCCTAAGTAACCAGAAGACTTAGAATTAGCCACCACCCCCCCACCCCCCGCTTAAAATTTCTACCATGTCCCAAGAGCATTACAAACTGGGAACTAACACATGGGCCTCTGGGGGACATTCACAATCCAAGCCATACTGATTATCAAGAATGGACAGGGTAAATAAGGCAAAATAAATATTTTTTAATCTGCCACAGATTTTATGCAGAAACAGAAACAGACATTTTACTCTTTAGATAATATCCCAAAACTTCTTAACATGATATCTAAGGCTCACTTATTCAGTTAACACTCACTGAACCTGATATTTATTGATTTCAACGATTTCCTAAATAGTATTCTAGACAGTGGGATCCATAGTGGATAAGACAGACTGCCAACAAGATAGCATTCTGTTGGAAGATCAGCAAAAAATTGTGAACTCATAAAGAAGATAAAAAAAGAGAAGATTCACATTCTATTTCTTTTGTCCTTTTTCCACCCTCGAGTCTACATTCAAGCACAGGAAACTTCTTCAGACACACCATACTGACTTACCTCCTGCCCTTTACACAAGGTGTGCTTCCTGCCTAGAAGAAACACCACTGTCCTCTTGAGCCTGCCCACCCAGCTGCTACACAACTCAAATCAGCTGCGACTTCCTCTGGCAGCAGTGTCTGACCTCAAGTATGAGCTGGATCTGCTTCTCCATGCAGATCTGCCCACCATGTCCATCACAGCACTTTATCTGACTGACTTGTAATGATCAGTTCAATTGAGTACGTGGCATGTTGAATGACTTCTGTCTCCCTTTAAGTTTTAGTGGAGTAGACTTTCTCCTGGATGCACATCTCAAACTGACTTCCAGTTTCTCTAGATCAGGGTCTTAGGTTTTCTATACCACGGACCTCTTTAAAGCACAGAAACCCCTCAGAATCATGTTTTTAAGTGAACAAAATAAAATGCTTACATTAAAAAGGAAAACAATTACTGAAAGATGATTCCCAAAGTATTATGTATTATCTATATGAAATATATAAACATATTACATATAAATATATATAATATATAAACAGTGTATACATATATCTAAAATATATACACATATGTCGTACATTCAAACACACACACATTTCGGTACTGGGAATTGAACAAAGCGTGTTCTGCCTCTGAGTTATAGCGGCAGAACCTTTTAATTTTTTATTTTTGGGACAGGGTCCTGCTCAATTGCCTAGGCCTACCTTGGATTCATGATCCTCCTTTGCAGGCCTCTGAGCCTGCACTATTGTGCCCGACTTTATTTTAATTTTTTTTTTGTGAAAATAGTAGTGTTTGTGCTGTTTTATTGGCACATTAAATGACAAGATCTGGTGCTAGGTCTCATAGCCACCATAATTTTGACACGATGAAGGTACATGGTATTTTGAGACATTTGCAGCATTTTAATGTGAACAGTAAATATCGGTGATTTCTGTTGATGACATACTCACAGGCTTGGAGTTTGTTGCCATCACTCTTATTAAATGAAATGCTATATGTCAGATGGAATTCAGTGAACATGTATTTTTTTCCCAAGATAGAAATATAGATTTCTATTCATAGATCTAGTGGGCCCAGGAGCCCAAATTAAGAAGCCCTACCCTGGGTGAGAAACATATTATGTTAAGCTGCAGAGCATACTCAGGTGAGAATTCCCATGTAGAAATCACAACTCCAGTCTTGCCTTGGTGGTATTGTCTTCTCCATCCCACCTGGCAGCTCACTGTGGGAAGTCAAGGTGAGTCCTCCTGCTTTGTCCTGCTTACTCTATCCCTGGCCTCTAGTTCCTAATCTAGTCCTCTTGAGGCTCCAACAAAAAAAGCACAGTGCATAACAAATGTTGTTTTATACATTAGCAAGATAAATGTCAAAAAGAAAAAGAGTGCTCGTGGCCAGCAGTTCTTGACTATCAAATGTGTTGACGGTAAGTAAAATGTGTCCCTTGTAGGAATATGCTGTATGGCTCTGAAACCAGCCTAACTCACTTACCCCTCTTATCACTGTGGGGTTGACTGAGGAAGAAAGAAAAAATATAAAGCTTTCAAAATATAAAACTTATAAGTGAAACTAAAATAAATCTAGCAGCAAAATGTCTACAGAAGGGCATGCTGTACATAGAATTGATGATAGTCTGGTTAAGTTTCATATATATTAAATGTTTTCTGGGGTGAGATAATATACCATGCTTTTTTTTTTTTAACTCAGAAACTTCATTATAACTAGAGTCAAATGAATTTTTTTCTCTTAAAGATATCAACTTACAAGGACAGAAGAAAATAGCACTGAATAGTAAAGCTGGAAAGCAGATAGATATTGGAAAGCGAGTTAACAAACCTAAGAAAGCTGACTTCCAAGCCAGTACTGGGGGAGAGTTGAGAATGATCTATATTTCCATCATGGATTTCACAAAAGGTTCAGGAACAGGCAGATGGTAGGCACCTCGGGGACTGGTGTGGCAGGGGTATATGGGGTAAGAGCAGTTTGAGAAGCAGTTCCATCCTTAAGTAATGTCCCATGCTATGCTGCCATTGGCCTGACCAATGTCTGGAGATTTGTTTTCTACATTTAGTAAAATAAGGCTTCTAGGTTGAGGGATGGATGCCAGGCATGGCTTATTGTTACTATTCTAAAAGCAGGGAAGTTAGTGTGGAAACAGATATTCTGTGTGATCAGGACTAATGTTCAGATTTCCCACCAAGATTTCAGAATGCTGATACCTCTATCTTCCAAAGACTTTTCCCTGAGGTATATGACTAGCCAAGCGGAAAGAACTAAAGATATGGATATTAGGTATCTCTCTGATAAATGGCTGCCTTGATCGCTCTACAGCGAAGTTCTAAGGTAGCAAATGCCTCTCCACATTCAGAATCTTTAATCAGGATTTTAGCTTCCTTGAGCAATCCAAGGATCACTGTATAATCATGGAAATTCTCAAACATGAAAAACATAGACCACATAATGCAGAAAAATATCAACATGGGGAAATAGAGTCTATGAAGAGAAAAAAACAGAAAACATATTGCAGCCATGGAACAAGAGCAGGGCATATCAATTAACAGTATTCAGGAAGCAAAAATGAGCTTTTAGAAATTAAAAATTTGATGGCAAAAGTTAAAACAAGTATATAAACCAGAAGATAAATTTGAGGAGTCTTTTAGAAAGGTAAACAATGAGAAAGTAGGAGAGAAAATCTAACAACCAAAAAGAGCTGTTCCAGAATGATGTATCAGGGGAGACATGGTGATATAATCAAACAATTCAAGACGAAATTTCCAGAACCATAGGCTGCTAGTTTCTAGATTGAAAGAACCAGCCTAGAACCCTGGAGAATCGATGGAAATATATCATCATTAAAGCCATAGACTAGAGAAAAACAATCTCCAAACTTCTATAAAAAAGGAAGAAATTAGAAACAAGATATTTGAATGGTTGCACACATCCCAGGAGAAACCCTGGAATCAGGAGACAGTGAAGCAGTGCCTGAAATTATTTCCAACCTATAATTCTAAATGGAGCCCAGCAATGAATGAAAGGTGAATAATAATGACATTTTCAAGATATTCAAGATATTAAAAAAAGCAACAACAACTTGTCTCTCATACATTGTATGCCCTTTTAAAAGAAGTCACTGAAGACATACTCCAACAGAGGAGAAAATAAATGACTTGGAATACAGGAAATAAGAGATTCAATACAGAAATGATATGAAGTCCAAAGTCAGGGGGATAGTGAAAGGAGAGCCCAGCAGAAGAGACTTCACTAGTTATGTGGGGTTACTGGTTCATGTTGGAGCAGGGTGGCTCAAGAGTCATCCTCACAAAGTGCTGGTGTTGAAGCTTTTCCTCCGAGGTCAGAATGCCAGGTCAGCCTGACCCAGATTCTTCTCTGCACTTCTCTTGTACTTACTACCTACGGACACAGTTCCTGCTTTTCCATTTATGTCTGCTGCTTGGATTAACCACTCCTGGGGTATAAGGAAACAGAAAAGAAAAAGAGGAAATAAAAAAGAGACAAGAAGAGAACACAACAGAAGGGATAGAAGGGAAAGAAAGAACACAGGCAGCAACACCAGGGGTTCTCCCCCTGCCTGTGTTGCTGCCAGCACCCAGGGCTCAGCTCACAGAGGGGTTTTACCACATGGCTCCTCTCTGGTGAGCCCTGTTTCTGAAGATGAACCCATCAGATCTTGCACTGGTATACCCAAAGATCTCTCATAAGCTCCTAGGAAACCAAAAATGAATATTCTTCTCAGGAAAGAAGGAAAAGAGAGGAGCAGGGTTAAGAGGAAGTTTAGTGTTCTACAAAACACAACTTGGAAACATTCTCTTACTTAGATATTTGAATTTAATTCAAAAACTTTAAGTTACTTGCCTACATTGTTAATAACTATGGACAAATGGCTCTGCACAGCACTATTTGAAGTTTCTCGGTTGATAATCTAGAAATTAGAAAAAGTCAGATTATCAAACCCTGTTGTAGATAGTTGTCTTTTTCTACCAGCATCTGAAAACCCTTTGTCTTTAGGGAGAAGCTGACATCATATGAACATTTGTGGCAAGCAAAACTCCAGATGCCACTGGAGAAACCAAAGGGACACTTCTTGCCTCTCCTGTCCTCTAAAACCTAGGTTGTATGTATGTCACCCAGACTTAGCTCATTCTGGCATCCACCCAGCATGTGGCACTGAAGGGGAGGTGTGACCATGAAGGAGAGTCACTTCAGGACTCCCAGGACAGTGGCACAGCAGGGGTCCAGCAGTGGAAAGCAGGTGCTTGGCTGCCAGGCTCTCTGGGGCCTGATGGGAGCTGTCTTCCCCAGGGACTAGTTCCCCTAGACTCTGCTTATTATCTATAATTTGCAGAAAATTTCTTGAGCCATCCCACTGATTCTGTGAGTGTCCAGATAAGATCACTTTCTTCTAATGTTAAAAAATACAACGAAAATGTAAAATACAATTGATCCATTGATCTCCCTAGTTTGTTTACATGTGGCATCTCTTAATTTTGATAGCAAAAGGCCAACAAAACCATGTATATATATATATATATATATATATATATATATATATATATATAATCTTGTTTTTCTACTTGATCTATATTATTTTTCTCTTGCTAACAAATTACTATGAATGATACCATACAACTTTATCATCTTACAGTTTTAAAGTCCAGAAGGACAGGAATGGGTCTTTCTGGCTAAAATCAAGGTATCATCATTAGGACATTCATTCTGAGATTCCACAGGACAATTTATTCCTAGTCTTTTCCAGCTTCCAAAGGTTGTCTGCACTCGTTGGCTCATGGCCCCTTCCAACAATGGTGTCTTCCCAGCTTCTGTCTTCATGTCTCCTCCACTGACACGACCCTACTGGTTCTTGCTTTCCCTTATGAGGAACCTTGTTACTACATGCAGATCACCTCAACAACCCCAAGTAATCTATCTCAAGATCCTTTACTTGATTACATGTGCAAAGTCCCTTTTTCCAGTCATGGGACATACCCTGTTTTGGTGGATTAGTACTGTGGGGATCTATGATTCTGTTTTTTTTTTTTTTTCACCAACCACAATAATTTTATATCATTATCATTTCCAAGTCATGAGGTGATTGAAATTTTAGTAAGGAAGAATATTATTCTTTAATAGTTTTCTTTTTAATCTTCTCATTGTCTATAATGACAAAGCCCAAACACATGAAGTGTTGGTTTTTAAAAAATTCTTAAGTCCCCTTTGAGAACAGGAAATGTGCAACTTATTATTTTAAACATTATGTTAATCTAAATGACCACAATTTGACATGGAGTTGGCGAACTGAATATTTACATAGTGATAATTATGGGGGAAAACTCTTTGAAAGGACATTCAGAAAATGAAACAACAAAATTGCTTGCTCTTTGTTCTTGAAGGAAATATCATCAAGTTAACAAGATCCCCAAGGAGTTCATCTTCTCTTCAACTGAAGAAAATGGAGCCCGAGCACAGATGAATTACTAAAATTATGAAGCACATAAAAATAAATGACTATGTGCAAGATGGTCTGTTATAAAGGAAGACGGAAAGTCTCCTACTGGAGAGACCCCTCAGAGCTTCAGTCAGACATTTGGTTAGCTCATTTCTGGCATGCAAAAGATAGGATATACATTTCTCACTGTCAACAGATAAATGGTATTCCCTCAGTGTTCCATGTGCCCTACAAGCTTTTACATGTTTTCTCATGTTATCCTTGCACAAGTTCTTGTTTAAATGGATGAATAAACAAGTTTAGAAAAGTTGAGTGACTTAGCTAAATTGATTCAAGTCCTGAGTGGCAGAACTGGGTTTCAAAGATACATCCACACTTGAGTCTTTCCTCTACAGTTCTCTGCCTTAGCCAAGATGTATCTTATAGATCACCCACTTTTAAAACCTAATGTTCTTGGGGAAGAAAATATCTCTTGAAGTTATGGCTCACGTGTAAGACAAGAAGGTTCAAGAAGAAATGATTCTGTTACAAGAGCCTTAACTCATTCAGTGCATTAATCACTTCATGGGGTTAATTGAGGGGTAACTGAAGGCAGGTGATGTGTGGGTGGTGGAGGTGAGGCACTGGAGGTGTGGTTTGGGGGTATATATTTGTTCCTGGAGGGTGGAGTCTCTCTCTCTGCTTCCTGATTATCATATGAGCTGCTGTTCTGCCTCACCTCAAGCCCCTGGGGATAGAGCCAGCTGTCTATGGATTGAGGCCTCTGAAACTGTAAGTACCCAAATAACCTTTTACTCTTCTACAATTGTGCTGGTCAGGTCTTTTAATTACAGCAGTGAAAACGCTGACTAAAACACTTGACTTAATTAATGATTATTATTTTATTTTAAAGATCATAGGAAACATCATTACTTTCTATTGTGTTAACTCAGTGAGCTGGAGTACCTGAAAGGGGTGGGCTACCCTTGTAATGTGGCTAATGTTGTTTTAAATTCAAGTTGACCATCCCAATATCTCTTCTTTGTCGTGGACCAGAATGCTTGCAGTTCCTCTTTTAGAATGACTATGGTATCTGTAAGATGTTTTCCTTCATCAGCCATGAGTATTTGGAGCTCTCAAGTTCACCAAAGAACTGGTTCTTGATTTCCCAAGTGGATGGTGGGCATGAGAAATAATCCTCTTTCTATAGACCTAGCCCAGTGACCAGATACCAGGTTAGAGTCATTACATGCAGGTGCTGAGAGGGATTATAGAGAATATCCAAAGCACTTTGTTTTTAATTGGTGGGATAACTGCTATTCAAGAATAGCCTGTGGTTATTCCTATAGTTTCAGAAGTCCACCCACAGGCCCAATTCTCCTTTATTCAGGTCAACAATTCAGGACTGGAAACTGATAGTAAAGGCTTGTTTTCTTTCTTTCTTTTGCCCTTTCTTCCTTCTCTCCTTCCTTCCTTCCTTCCTTCCTTCCTTCCTTCCTTCCTTCCTTCCTTCCTCATTTTCTTTCCTTCTTTCTCTCCATTAGGTACAGGAATGAAGACATGAGGGGTATGGAGGCTCTGCTTCAAATATGAGAAGGGAAGAAGGACAATTAGAACCAAATGGACCAGTTACAAGTGATTTCTTGTTAAGCTTAGAAGTAAAATTCTTTCACTCATAGACAAATAAAAAGCTCCTAACCTAAGCTAATGGGGGGGGGGTATTAAAAGCAAATCACTGACCATCAAGTAATTGTTAAAATAAGCAACCTAATATTCATAAAGATAGAAAATTAACCACTGGTCTTACAGGAAACGACTTCATGTGAGTCAATTGTGTATGTGATGATGGAAGCAGAGATTGGAGTAATGTTTCAAGGAATACCAAGAATTGCCAGCAATACCAGAAGTTAAGAGAAAGGGAAAAGTTCTCCCCTAGAGCACTCCCATGGAGCATGGCCCTTTTGGCTTCTAGAATTGTGAGAGAATAAATCTCAGCTGGTTTTGAGTTTCCCAGTTTGTGGTAATTTGTAAGTTTACCTAGGGAACTATTAAAGTCACCAAGTATTTTCATAAATCTGACCATAGTCAGGAGTTTTGAGTGTGTGTGTGTGTGTTGTGTGTGTGTGTGTGTGTGTGTGTGCGCGCGCGCACGCGTGCACGCTTAGGGAGAGGAAGGGAAATAAGTCACAATGTTAGCATTTTTTTTTTTTTTTTTTTTGGTACCAGGGATTGAACTTGAGGACACTCAATCACTGAGCCACGTCCCCAGTCCTATTTTGTATTTTACTTAGAGACAGGGTCTGACTGAGCTGCTTAGTGCCTCACTTTTGCTGAGGTTCTTTGAACTCGTGATCCTCCTGCTTCAGCCTCCCAAGCCACTGGGATTACAGGGATGTGCCACTGTGCCTGGTGTTAATCAGCTTTTTATTCCTGTGACCAAAATGCCTGACAAGAATAATTTAGGGGAGGAAGAATTTATGTTAGCTCACAGTTTCAGAGTTTAATCCATGGTTGGCTAACACCGTTGTTCTGCGCCCAAGGTGAGGCAGAACATCATGGAAGACGGCTGTGGTGGAGGAACACTGTTCTGATAGTTGAGAAGCAGAGAGAGCGGGAAAGCTACAGGGAAGATAAACCTTTCCATGAAATGCCTATAGTTATCACTCAGTTAGTCTATCTAAACTGGGATGGATTTATTAGATTACAGATCTCATAATCTAGTTGTTGCACCTAGAATAATACTGCATTAACCCACGAGCTTTTGGGGGACACCTCAGATCTAAATCACAACATTTTACCCCCCCCCATAGCTATGTCCATTTCACAATGCAAAATGCTTTTAGTTCATTTCCAAGAGTTTCTACAGTCTTAAAAATTCCAACATTTCCCAAAAAGTCCAAGTCCAAAGTTTCATCTGGATCTCAAGGCAAACTCTTGGCTGCAAGCTCCTGGGTTCCATCTGCAGCACCACATAAAAATAAATAAATAAAGATATTGTGTTCAACTAAAAATAAATATTAAAAAAAGAATTTTAAAAAATGAAAATTAAGTTACATACATTTAATATATAGTGGCACAGAGTAAATATTTCCATTATAAAAGAAAGAAACAGGAAGATAGAAAGAAGGGGTGGGACCAAAACAAGACCAAAACCGAGCTGGGAAAATGGATCCCCTAACTCTGCATACAGCATCTAGGAGACATGACTTCAAGATGTCCTCTTCAAAGGACTTGAGCAGTACTGCCTCCTTGGCTTTGACAGTTGTAGCATACATTGCCTCTCTTTCATTTTGGCCCTGTCCATAACCAACAGTTTTTCTCAGCAGACAGTTTGTGTTACTGGTATCTCTTAATTCTTTTGGTCTTCATTCCATCTTCACCTTCACCTTTACAGTTTCATGCATTGCTCTCTCAGTGGCAGCCCACAAGGATTTCAACACTTTGCCTGGTCTCCCAGGCCTTCCTTTGAGATATCAGTGGGTACCTCCATGACCCTATAAGTCCAGCATTCTGCGTTCCTACAGACCCAGTGCCATGTGTATGACTCCAAGATTTACCACCAGTTTGCAAAGTAGCCGGGTCTCCTGGGTGCCCAAGCATGATGAAACAGCTTCATGGGCCCCCCTGTGCAAGCAAGATTCCCCCATGGTGTCTTCTCAGAGGAATTTTCCCTTTTACATCCTTTATCCTGCAATGGGTGTGGTCTTACAAATTCCTCAGTTGCCCTGAAGCCTATTGTCTCTGTGCAAAGTTCTTAGCATTGGTTTAGGGACTTTAATATCTTCAACAATCACATCTTTCTTGATTCCATTTTTTAAGTACTTTTCAGGCCAAACTGGAAGTTAAAAAAATTCTTCAGCTCTGCTTTGTGCTCTTGATTCTCACAGCTAACCAGGCCAAAAATTGTGTGCAAAGTACATACTACTGATTGAATGTGGTACTGAAATTTCCTTTGCTGATTTAATTGGTCCATCACTTTAAAAAAATTTTTTTTTAGTTGTTGATGGACATAACTTTATTTATTTATTTGTTTATATCTGGTGCTGAGGGTGGAACCCAGTGCCTCCCATGTGCTAGGCAAGCGCTCTACCACTGAGCTACACCCCAGCCCAGTCCATCACTTTTAAAGTTAGCCTCACACAGATTCTCAGGACACAGATAAAAGATAGACAAGTTCTTTGCCAGAATGCAATGGAAATGACCTTTAGTCCAATTTCAAATAGGGTCCCCATTCCGCTCTTTAAGCTATGAGCACAGTCTTTACTGTCTGCATTCTGGTCTTCTGAGCTCCCACTAGAATTTCCCATTAAGCTCTGCTTACAACATTTTAAGGCTTCTCAACTCATCTCCAAACTTTTACAAATGTTTTCCACAAACCAGCTCCTCCAAGGGCTTCTGAATAACAAGCTCAGGTTAGTCAAAGCAACAGCCCCACTCTTGGTACCAATTTCTGTGTTAGTCAGTTTTTCATCACGACAAACAAAATACATGACAAGACAATTTCAGGGAGGAAAATTTTATTTTGACTTATGGTTTCAGAGGTTTAGTCCACATGGTGGGCTGACTCCATTGCTCTTGGCCCAAAATGAGGCAGAACATGATGGTAGAAAGGTGGTGGGGCAGAAGTGCTGCTCCATTCGTGGTGACTGGGAAATAGAGGGGAAGAGGCTGCAGGGAAGATGACACCTTACAGGACATATCCCAGTGACCTACATTTTGAAGTCATGCTCTTCCTGCCCACAGTTACTACCCTTAGTCAAATCAGTCTAGGTTGTGCTGATGATGTCACAGTTCTCACCATTCAATCATTTCACCTCTGCACATTTCTGCTTTAACACAGCAGCTTTTGGGGGATGCCTCATATTCCAACCATAAAATAGTGTTGCATGGTCTAGCAACTTAGGAGTTGGGGATACTCCCACCTACCAACAGATATTGTAATTTTCAGAACCACAATCAAGGACGAGTGGTATCGGTGATGACATCAGTGTGCTGTACTTTCAAAGCAGGGATTAATCTCAGGAAAAACTGAGGAAAAGAAATGTTAGTCATCTTTAGAGTTAGGCAGTAATTGAATTTGAACCTCAGATAACTGAAGGCATGCACCTTGGGACTCCAGACACTGCCTAGGTACCAAGAGAAAATGGAGTATATGGTTGTCCATTGCACAGATGTTCTAGGGGGAGTGTTGATGGCAACCTTTAATCTTTAGCCCAAGAGATCTTGGTTTCTTCATTCACTGGTTTCTTTGTTGGTTTATTTATTGGTTCTTTGGTCATTCATTCATTTAATACTTTTGAACAAGAGAAACGGAAACTGTAGTTTACTGGGTTTAGAATCAGGAATGGATCTTGAGAGTTCATGTCCCTCCATTCTGTTTTTATCCAGTCCCATGGATAGTTCAGAGCTTATTATTTCCTAATAGCCTGAGATTTAATAATTAAACTTACTGCCAATTGAATATGTTGCATGAACAGTGGCAATTTCTGGAGTTACTATGACCTCCTGGTCACCTTCAACTACAGGAAGGATCTACAAAGTACAACAAAGAAACATTTAGTTTAATGACCTTTGCAGATGAGACTTATTTCCCTTGGCTTAGATTTTTTTTAGATCAGTAAAATTGTTATAGAGGTTTTTCAGTGTTTTAATTCTCTCAGAGGGAATCTTAGAGAGACAATGAATGCCTATAGGCCATTGACCCCTTTCTATCTTCAACCACCAGGGATCTTGGGTGAGGTTAGAAGTGCTGCCAGGAACCCTATCAATATTGAAAATGCCTCTGGCTTGATTAAGCCTCGGAAATGCCTCCATTGATTCTATTCAAATATTTATTGAACACCTACCTCAGACATGGCATACTAATTAACCTCAGAAAAGTCCCATTTGACTAAAGCCTGGGAGGGGGAAGAGCACATGAACATTGGGTGGGAAAAGGACATTCCTCAAAGAGGTACTGATGAATTCCCTGACTCAGCTCTAGCCAGAGAAGGATCCAGGAGCAGAAGCAACCAGGCCCCAGAACACTGATAAGAGTTTATGGCTCCTGTTATCAGCTATGTGATCTGACCTGAACAGACATCCAAGAAATAAAGTCTGTTCAGTGGCAGTGAAGAAACCACCTTGAACACCACACAGGCAAAAAGCATTAGTTTTTAAAATTGTTCCATAGAAAGTATTTTATGAGACATTATTAAGCTTGGTATTAAAGAGAAGAGATTCTGGTGACAAACTACTGGCTTTTGGATCCAGGCTTTATTTCTGAATTTGCTTGACCTCTCTGTGCTTCTCAGTCCTCCTGTGTAAATGGGGTTGTGATAGTAACTACGACATACGGTTCTTTGGTTTTCCCTGAGTAAAGAACCAAGGTGGTACTGGAACCATAATAAGCACTCAAAAATGTAAAGTTATCTTAACAGCAGCCAGTTTTGCCTTTCCAAAAAAGATTGAATTTTCTAATAGTAGGGTTATTAAGTTGCTTGTTTTGAATTTGTATGTGTAGTAAGATTTTTTTTTCCATTCCACATTATGTTTTGATCTCATCAAACTGATACAATCAAAGAGAGCAACATGGTCTATGGCGACTGGGATGTGTTACTGAGTGTATGTGTGCTTCTTAAATTCTAAAAGGAGCCCATCATTATTGGCTTAATATGTCACAAAGAGATTGTAGCTGCAAATTTCTGAGCTCCTGAACACCTTTTGTCTCTGAATTTTGCCCAACTCTTATTGGAAGTATTACTAACAGTGTTGACGAAATCATTAAATTTCCCAAAGCTTGCCTAAGTTAACTTTGCCCTGAACTTGTGTGTTCATTGTTTAAGAGTTTTGAAATAACTTCTTCATGAAATACAGGTTACTGCAGTTTATTTAAAATGGTTTGTAATTTTAGTGGATAAGTAGACACTGATTGAGTCAAAGACAGGTCAACAACAATAAAACAGAATTCTGAGTTTGCCTTAAAAATAGTGACAGTTATCAGGAATATAGTCAAATCTATTGTTTGCAGAACATAAGTACACAACAAGTTACCAATGGTGTTGTCTATAGTACTTCTGAACTGAGCCCATAACTTGTGAATAAATTTTATTTTTGCAATTGAATTATAACTGCAACCATACAGACTTATTCAGATTTTTGTAACATTTAATTTCCATTTTTGTCAATCCATTTAAAACGGCAATTCAAACCTAACCTTTGTAAGGAAAAGAACAACAGAGAAAAAAGCATTATCCTTTTGTCCCTGGGAACCATTTCTTAAAAGACCTCTCATTTAAAGCCAATAGTAATTTGATTAAAGACATCAGTGGACATGCTTTTTGTTTTTGCATCATATATTTTGTTTAAGTGAAGCTGAGGTAATAATTCAGTTCTTTTACCCCATGCACTGGAAGGAAATCTTTTAACTCAATTTAACTGAACTATTCTGAGAGCACTAGGTAACTTCTTCATATTTGTCACTAGGTGGCAGTGTAGCCCAGGACTATGATTCTATGATTCTTTTGAAGGCTCAAAATTATTTATTTTTTCATGCCCTCATTTCTTAATACCAAATGCATTCTGCAAAGCAAAATTTAATGGAATCCCTCGATGTATTCCCAGGCTCCCATCAAAGTGCAGGCTTGTGTGATATTTTCTGTGAAGCCCTCTTCCTTTTTTTTTTCTAAGCGAAATTAATTGCTTCTTCTCTATACTTTGGAGGCACTGTTATGGTTTGGATATGAGGTCCCCCCAAAAGCTCTTGTGTTGATGCAGAAATCTTTAGAGGTAGGCAGCTAGGGCATGGCTGGTGGGTTAATAGGTGTGTGCCCTGGAAGGGTTCGTTCCCTACAGTATGGCCCCTTCCACTCTTTCTCTTCTTCCTGGCTGCCATGTGTGGAGCCCCACTTTTCCACCACGCCCTTCCATTATGATGTTCTGCCTTACCTTGGGCTCAGGATAATGCAGTTAACCAGCTATGGACTTAACTTCTTTAACTGTGAACCAAAATAAACTTTTCCTCCTCTAAATTGTTCTTGTTGGGGATTTTGGTCACAGTGACAAAAAACTAACATGGGCGTTTTGTTTTTTTATCCATATTTATACTTTTTGTTAATTATAGTTGTACATAATGGTAGGATTCATTGTTACATATTCATACATGCACACAATATAACAATATAACTTGGTCAATATCATTCCCCAAGATTTCCCCTTTTCCTCACTTTCTCTCTTCCACTGGTCCCTTTCCTCTACTCTTCTGATCTTCCTTCGATTTTCATGAGGTTCTCCTCAATCATTCTTTTCCTCTTTCCTCTATAGTTTCTACATGAGAGAAAAAAGCACACAACCCTTGACTTTCTGAGTTTGGCTTATTTTAGTTAACATAATATTCTCAAGTTCCATCCATTTTCCTGAAAATGACATAATTTAAAACTCCTCTGTGTATGTACGCCACAGATTCCTTTCACAGATTCACAGATCCATTCATCCGTGTTGGACACCTAGGCTGGGTCAATAGTTTGACTATTGTGAATTGTGCTGCTATAGTATATTTCTTAGGATAAATGCCAAGGAGTAGTATAGCTGGATCATAAGGTGTTCCCATGCCTAGTCTTTAGAGGAACCTCCATACTGATTTTCATAAAGGTTGTACTAATTTACAAGCCTACAAGCAGGATAAAAGTATTTCTTTTAAAAAATAAATGTTGGCAAGGATGTGAGGGAAAAATATATAATCATCCATTGTTGGCGGAACCAACCTAGGTGTACTTCAACAAATGAATGGATAAAGAAAATGTGGTATACATACACAATGTAATTTTACTCAGCCATAAAGAAGAATTATGGCATTGTAGAGGTCTTTCACCTCCTTGGTTAGATTTATTCCTAAGGTCATTGGGTTTTGAGATTTTTTGGTTTAGTTTTTGTTTGTTTGGGGTTTTTTTTTTAGCTATATTGGATAAGATTTCTCAGATTCATTATTGATATAGAAGAAAATTATTGACTTTTGTATGTTGATTTTTTAACCTGTTCCTTAGTTGAATTTATTAATTCTAGCAGTTCTGGTAAATATTTGTGGATCTTGTAAGTATAGGTTCATATCTGCAAACATATAAAATATCTGATAATTTGACTTCTTCCTCTCTTATTTTTATCCTTTTTTTTCCTTCTCTTGCCTAATTGCTGACTATAATTCCTAGCACTACATTGGATTAAAGTGGTAAGACCAGTCACCCTTGTCCCAAATCTTAAAGGAAATACTTTCAACTTTCCTCTATTCACAAAGATGTTGGTTTTAGATTTGTCATGCATAGCCTTTATGATGTCAACATAAGATCATTCTATCCTAGGCTAAAGAAAAATTAAAGGGACATGAATAGGAAAAGAAGAGTTCAAACTATCCCTATTTGCCAATGACATGACTCATGATTCTCTATTTAGGAAAAAAAACTCTACCAAAAACTTTTAGAACTCATAAACAAATTCAACAAAATAGGAGGATATAAAATTAACACCCATAAATAAATTGTGTTCCTATACACCAATGATAAATTAGTTAAAAAAAAATAATTAGGAAAGCTATCCCATTCATAATAGCCTCAAAAAAAAAAAAGAAGTACTTGGAAATCAATCTAACAATAGAGGTGTTAATTAATTTTGCTTATCCCCCATGTTCGTGGATAAGCAAAATAATATTATCAAAATGGTCATGCTCCCAAAAGCACTATACAGATTTAATATAATTCCAATGATGTTCTTCATAGAAATGGAAAAAGCAGTTATGAAATTTACTTGGACAAACAAGAAGCCCAGAATAGCCAAAGCAATCCTTAGTGAGAAAAGTGATGCAGGAGGCATCACAACACCAGATTTTACATTATACTGCAGAGCCATAGTAACAAAAATGGCATGGTACTGGCACCAAAACAGACATGAAGACCAATGGTACAGAATAGAAGACACAGACAAACCCACATAAAAACAGTCTCCTCACACTAGACAAAGGCACTATAAGCATACATTGGAGAAAAGATAGCCTCTCCAACAAATGGTGTTAGGAAAACTGAAAGTCCGTGCATATCAAAATGAAATTAAACCCCTATCTCTCACCCTGCACGAAACTTAACCTGAAATAGATCAAGGACCTAGGCATTAGACCTGAGACCCTGAACCTACTAGAAGAAAAAGCAGGTCCAAATCTCCATCATTCAGCTTAGGAACCAACTTCCTCAATAAGACTCCTAAAACACAAGAAGTAAAATTAAGAATCAATAAATAGGATGGTATCAAACTAAAAACTTTTTCACAGCAAAGGAAATAAGAATGTGAAGAGAGAGCCTATGGAATGAGAGAAAAATCTTTGCCACCTGCAACACACACACACACACACACACACACACACACACACACATCTCCAGGATATATGAAGAACTCAAAAACTTAACACCAAAACCACAAATAACCCATCAATAAATGGGCAAAAAAATTTTTCAACATCTCTAGCATTTAAAGAAATGCAAATTAAGACTACATTAAGATTTTCATCTCACTCCAGTCAGATGGCAATTATCAACAATCAAGTAACAAATGTTGGGGAGGATGTGGGGGGAAAGGTACTGCAAATTGTTGCAACCACTCTGGAAAGCAGTATGGAGATTCCTCAGAAAACTTGGAATGGAACCACCATTTGACCCACTCATCCCACCAAAAGGACTTAAAATCAGAATGCTACAGTGACACAGCCACATCAATGTTTATATAAGCTTATTTCACAATAGCTAAGCTATGGAACCAACCTAGGTACCCTTCAACAAATGAAAGGATAAAGAAAATGTGGTAAGGGTGAGGATGTGGCTGAGTGGCAGAGCACTTGCCTTGCATGTGTGAAGCACTGGGTTTGATCCTTAGCACCACATAAAAACTAAATAAATAAATGAAGGAATGCTGTCCATGTACAACTATAAAAAAGAAAAGAAAAATGTGGTATATATACACAATGGAATATTACTCAGTCATGAAGAAAACTAATGGCATTTTCCAGCAAATGGATGGAACTGGAAACTATCATGCTAAGTGAAATAAGCCAATTCCCAAAATACAAAAGCTGAATGTTCTCTCTGATATGTGGATGCCAGCACACAATAAGGGGTGCGGGGTTGGTAGGAAGAATAGAAGTTCATTGGATTAAACAAAGAGGAATGAAGGGAAGGGAGGGGGAATGGGAATAGGAAAGACCATAGAATGAATCAGAGATAACTTTTCTATGTTCAAATATGAATACACAACCAATGTAACTCCACATTGTGTATAACCACAAGAATGGGAAGTCATACCCCATGTATGTATAATATATATATATATATATATATATATATAGACAGATAGATAGATGCACACACACACACATATATATATATATATATACATATAACAATACAAGTACACAGACACCACACACACATACGCATGCACACACACACACACACACATACACACATATACACACATGGGAGGAAAACAGATTCATAATGAAAAATGAAAGAATTATCTTCACTGAGGTGGTCAAAACTGTTGATGGGCATGAATGGTCACTGCCGGTGCTGGACTGTCCTCATTTCCATTTTTCTTGAGTTGTGTGCCAAGAGAAAGAGAAAGAGCAAGTTTTGGATGTTTCTGACCCCTTTCTTTTTCTGTGTTGCTCACTAAGCTTCCAGTTGGAAGCCTTAAACCGAAACTGGTTGGAATAGCTCTCGCCTTCCCTCCTCAGCAGTATAAGGCAGGATGGCATGGGGGGTACTGTGGATCGAGGTTCAGTCTGAACAGACCAGAAGGATGCACTGCCAGGGAAGGGCTGCAGCAAAGTTTTAAAAGGGAAGTTACAGTGGCTGGGGTTTGGCTCTACTCAGGCCTGAAGGATTTTGTTGGTGGATACCTGTTCTGGAAAGATTAGACCAACTCATTCCTTAGGCCAGGCAGATGCTGGTCTCTGCTGGGAGTCTGGATCTCAGGAGCCTCCCAAGAATTCTATTCACAGGGCAGGGGAGCCAACCCTGCGCTGGTCTTACACATTCCTCTGCACACTAATACAGCCTTCCCAGGCTCAGTCCCTGAGAGCAGGCTCACTCCCAGCCTGCTCAGCACCACCAGCTGCAGCATGGCCTCCTCAAGATGGCTCTCACCTCGGCTCTGTGCTGGCCAGTTGAGAATCACAGAGCGCTTTTCAAACACTGCTTCGCGGTGCAGCCTTGGGATCTGCATATCTTTATTTTATTTTTATGTAGTACTGAGGATCGAACCCAGTGCCGCGCACATGCCAGACGAGCTCGCTACCGCTTAAGCCACAACCCCAGTCCCTGATCTGCACGTTTTTTAGGCAAAATTTGTTCATTGTGTTTCTTTCTCTGTCTCTGTGAACCCTCTTCTCTGAGGTGAACCAGTACCCCTAATGCTAACACCAAGGTCCTCTTTCTTGTTCTTAATTCAATGCACCCAAATCTCTGAGACTCTAAGAGATTCTGACTGTCTCATCTTGAACTCCAGTGAATTCTGTCTTTTACCGAGTTCACTGAGAAGCAGTTCTGCTGCTGCTTAAATCCTGAGTCATAAAGCAACTGAAAATGCAGGCTTCCTCTAATCTGCCATCTTGAATCCTATGGCCAGTATGGCTACATATTCCTAAATACACATATGTGCCTAGAGTTAAAACCTGCAAGAAGTTTTTATAATAATGCTTTTCCCAAATGCTAATAAGATTCTTTCCAGAATATGATAGAAGGTCCTTCACAACTTAAAAGAGTCAGAGACTAAATGCATCAATTGTTTGGTGCCACCAATAAACTCCATTGATATTAAGCGATGCAGCTTCTTAACACTTACCCTTCCTATACTTACATCAACTGTACAGAATCATTTGTTTGTCCAATTCACATAACCTTTACTTCCAGCAATCTCAGTGGATTTTTCACAACTATTCTGCAAGGTAAGCAGGACAGGTATTAGTGAGCCCATTTTCTCAGTGAATAAAACCAAGTTCAAAGAGGGGAAGACACTGAGAGTGGTGACTTCTATACATTACACAGCAAAGGAGGAGCAGAGCCCTGACTAATAAATCCCCTACAGTCTCAATGCTTCTATTTAAAACAATATTAATAAGTGATTTCTTAGAAAAAGACATAGGCCCTAGTCCCAAAATTAAAGAAGTTGTGTGGCTAAAAATGTGCATCTGTCCATTAAATGCTGGCAAATTTGGGAAGTTAAGAAAGCTATTTTGGGTGCCCTGTCACCCCTCAGGTAACTTCCTTTCTGCCCTTAGCAGTGTCTCTACTTTGTTTTCTCAAATGTCTTCTTAAAGTCTAGGGTTTTTTATTAAATCATATTAAATTATATAAAAAAAACCATGTGTTTATGGGTGCATTATAGTTGTACATAATGATGGGATTTGTTGTTACATATTCATACATACACACGATGTAACAATAGAACTTGGCCAATATTACTCCCCAACACTTTCTCCCTTCCTCCCCACCTCCCATTCTTTGGTCTCTTTCCTCTACTGATCTCCCTTTGCTTTTTATGATGTTGTCCCCCATCTTTCTTTTCCTTTTTCCCCTCTAACTTCTGCATCTAAGAGAGAACATATGAACCCTGACATTCTGAGTTTGGCTTATTTCACTTAACATAATAGTCTCTGGTTCCATCCATTTTCCTGAAAATTACGCCCTCTGGTGATAGAATGGAGTTACTTGCAGCCTCCTGTTGTAGTTTCCCCCCTGATAGGTGTTTCTCCTCTAATCTTTTTTTCCTTTAAATTTTCTTCCTGTATCTGACTGGCTGGAGAGACCTTCTCTTTTGCTTGATCTAACATGTTTTCTACCATAGTCTGGACCTCTAACAATTTACTTAACACTCTTTCAGTTTGTTTTTCACTAATTTCTAATCTACTATAAAGATAACGCAACCCAACAAGATAACACAAAACAAAACCGAAACAGAATGAAACAAAAACGGAATAAAAAATCGTTGTATCAATTTTCTCTTCCTCAGGGCCGAAGAACTTCAAACCTTGGGCCAACCATTTTTCCCAGTTTGCCTGAGAAAGTTCTAGGGATAGGCAGCTTGAAACAAAATCAAAATAAATCAAAACAAGAACACATTGTTTTTTGAAATGGTCACCCATTCTCTCACCTTCCCTCAGGGGTGAGCAATTTCACTTACCTCCAAGCTTCAGACGTTCCCCGTCCGGGCCACCAAATGCCGCAGTCTGGCTGGGCACAAAATAACCGAGCCACCACACACCTTGTAGATTCAAACAGCAACTCTTTATTCCCGAACTCTCACCGACACTCTGCCCACTCTTCCGTGAACACATTGCCTCTACCCGGCTCTGCACACCAGTTCTCTCAGAACCCCACAAGAACTCAACTCCAAAGAGTGGTCACCTGAGGCAGCAGGATACACCCTAATCCTGGAGCCACCCTATTCCCAGCAGGATCCACCCTAAACCTGGAGCCGCCCTATTTGGTTTCACATTTTGAATATTATGAATAATACTGCTATGAGCATTAGTGTACAGGTTTCTGGATGGATTTGTTTTCACTTCTCTTATGTATATACCTAAGAGTGGAATTGATGGGTCATATGACAATTCTGTGTTTAAATTTTGAGGAAATGGAAAATAGCCACACAATTTTATAGTCCCATAGGAGTGTATGAGTCATCCAATTTCTCCATATTCTCTTAAACACTTATTATCTGAGTTTTTTATTCTAGCCATCCTAGTGTGTAAAGTAATATCTTGGTGGTTTTAAATTATAGTTCCCCGAAGATTAATGAGTTCAACTACTTTTTTTTTTCTTAAAATCCTTTATTTCTAATGGCATTTAGGGAAGGATGGGGGAAAACAACTGTTTGACATAATTAACTAGAAACAATTCATTTTAATTATGTGAAAGGAAAAATTTATTTTCTTCTAAATACTTGTAAGCAATTTATATGTTTACAATCTCAGGTTTTTATCTACACTGTCATGGTTTAGATATCAGTTGTCCCCAAAAAGTTCCTATGTTAATGAAGGAATATTCAAAAGTGAAATGATTAGATTATGATAGCTGTAACCTAATTGGAACATTTTAGTTTGAATGGACTGAGTGGTAACTATAGGCAGGAGAGGCATGACTGAAGGAAGTAGGTACTGGAGATGTGCCCCACAAGGATTTGCCTTTGCTGCAGCAGCCCACCCTCCTTCCCTGCTCCCCTGCTTTCCCCCTCCCTCCCTACTTCCTTCCTTCCTGACTGCCATGAATGGGTGAATGGATCAATGGATCAGTGCTCCTCCACCTCCTCCAGCATACCCTTCTGCCATGATGTTCTGCTTCACCTTATACCCAGAGTCATGAACTTAGCTGACCATGTACTAAACCTCTTGAACTATGGCCAAAATAAGTTTTTTATCCTCTAAATTTTTTCTGTTAGGTATTTGCATCACAAATATGCAAATTTGACTAACATACACATGTACAGTTTACTACTTTTTTTTTCATTTGTATTTTCTATGTAGTTACAAGAAGACAGTACTGTGCACTGAATTTTGTAAGGTTACTTCTTGAATGAAGTTGGGGAAGGAATTGAATGACTCCTCAGTGTTAGAAGGCAGAGCAGAACAGATTGTCAAATTATGCTCACCGTTTCTAATCGCCAATGCTATATACCTGTGTTCTGCATGTGTTTCTTGTATGATAAATATCATGGGAATATGATTGACACAGCCTACATAGCATATCACCTGAGAGATGGACTTTTAATCATAATATAAAAGATAGGGGACACCACACATATGTCAAATGATAATTATGAAAGTTGAGTATAGGGTGCATGGGGAGTTTTATTGTTCAATCCATCCCTATATGTTTAAACATTTTTGTAATAATCTTTCTAAAAAAGAAAATGTTGACTGCCTCATGAGAAGAGGGAAAGACCAAAAAGAATGGTTGACAAGGTTGGAACAATCTGTCAAAACTAGATTTGAGCTCTCAGTAAAGACACTTTGGGAGTGTAATTCCTTTGAGGTTGGGACCTTGGAAGGAAAACATTCTATATAACGGGAAAAAAAAGGAGGAAAAGAGGAATTGATAGTGAAGTGTTTTTCATGCCAAGTTCCCATATGAATGGCTTCAGTTCCTTTGTGATTTATGAGTCCAATACATCTGCTAAGTGGAGATGGCCTCATTTTGAAGAAAGTGCAGAAGGTTTGAAAACAATGTGAGTAGTATAGAAGAGTGGATAAGGAATCAGTGACCTAAGCTCCATAAGGCTTGTTAACTGAAAGTAAGCATAGAATAATAACTTGGGGGAATGAATGAGTGAATTATTTCTATTTAGTGCTAGTGTGTATCATGAAGTTAGGGTGGTTCTAGTAGATTTATAAGATTTAAATCCAATAGCAATCAGTCCCTTATAGGAAGACATTCCTGGAAAAGGTAGTGAGAAGGGGTTTGGCCAGAGAGTAAGGATTAAATGGGATTGAATTAGGCCCATTTGGAGGCTGCCTGAGAGATCTTGAGGCCTACCTTGAAGAGGGAAGAAATAAATTAGTAGATAAATAATTGCAAAAAATAAAGACTGGGAGTTGGAAAGCTGACAAATTGAGGGCCTATACTGGAAGGATAGAGGGTGAGGTCAGAGGGTAGAAAGTCAAGCTATATTATTCCAGTGGCAGAGGTGTTCCTGGACATGGCTGTAAGTGAACTGGAATAGAAGGACCCTAAGATGGGTTAAAAGGAACTAAGAGGTAAGTTATTGGCAGGTCTCTCCAGATGGATGTTGGTGACTGATTCCTTACCCCTGCAAGTCCCTTGCCCATGGAACCCCTGCCACTTCTTGTTCTTCCCAGAGCCTCTAGAGAGTCTACTGTCTGAAACGCTAAGCTTTAGATACTGCAAATCAATGGCATAACTCTGGAGTAAAAGAAATATAGTAGAATGCAGTGGCTTTGGTGCATATATCTTTTTCATTTCTATTTTTACATCCAGTATTCATAAATGTCTCTGGGGAAAAAAAAAACAATTCAAGAGTACTCTGAGACAATGAAACCCATTATTTCGTATAATTAAAATGCACTAATTAAAGAAAAAAAAGTAAAAGCCTCTGGGAAACTCAACCCATTTTTGAGTCCCAATCTGTGCAAGTGCAGTTGCCTTCCCAACAGACCCCTATTTTAACAATAAATGTGTGCTGAATCTTGGTGAAAAGGAGCATTTTGTGCAGGTCTGTGATAAACCCTCAAATATCTGTGACTCTGATGCATGGTCCAGGACTCAATTCTGGACTGTGAGCTGCAGGTGATGGAGGAAGATCTACAATGTCCCCAAGAAGTGCATGAAAGTCAAAAATGACGCCTCCATCCTGGAAAGTGGACTGTACACACAAAGGGCGAGATCTTGCATGTTGACACCAAGGTTACCCCCTTAACCCCACCCAAAAAGAGGTATGCCATGTTTGACAACAGCCACACAACCTCATGTACACTTCTGCCAGTATGACTTCAGTAACCACTGTAGCACCTGATGAGCCTCAGGGAAGTGCTGACAGGATCACACTGGGAAAGAGTAGTTGTCCACATGTGGAGGTGATGAGACATAATCCTTTCTTCCACCAGAAAGGTCATTTTTCCCCTCATTTTTTGTTTTGTTGTTTCTTTTAAAAATTTTTTTAGTTGTTGATAGTGCTGAGAATTAAACCCAGTGTCTCACACATAAGAGGCAAGCACTTTGTCACTGAACCACAACCCCAGCCTCCTTTCTCGTTTTCTTTAAAGCATCTTTTACTTCATCTCAGCTTTATCTTACCTGAGAGTAAGGTAACTGCCTGGTTAAAATTCCTAACATCAACAGCTGGCTAACCTTTTGCTTTGCAAAAATACCAAGTCCAGGCAGCATGAAAAAGTAAGCAGCAAGGGGAAACTCTTCCCTTAAGTGATTTTCCAGTAAGGAACCCCAATGGCAAGTTCAAAGTTTGGTTCTCTGTAAGATATGCTTTATTAAAATCTTCTTAAGCAGCACCTACCCTGCTCCTAAAACCTACCCTAATCACCCAGAATCCACTGCAGCAGTACCCCCCAAACATTGTCAAGCAAGTTTCACCCTTCTGTATGAACTTCTGATAACTGACATGTTTGTAAAAAATGACTAAGCCACTCTATTAACCATTCTCAAAATGGTTCCTGTCCTTGACTCTCTCCCCCCGCCCCTCCCTCTCATTGTAATTGGACACAATACCTTTACTTTTATGTGGTGCTGAGGAGCAAACCCAGCGCCTAGAGGCGAGCGCTTTACCGCTGAGCCAAAACCTAGGCCCTTGACTCTCTTTAGGTATAGAAGACCTATCTTCCTCACTGCAGGGGGAAGGTGTGGGATGCCATATATAATGCCACTAAGTCTAAGCTAAGGGGTAGGAAGCAGTGCCACCTCCTCAGGTTTCAGCAGGAAGAGGAAAGGTGTTTTTTGAAAACATGATCTCTTTTCCTTAAGGAGAGGTCCAGGAGATTTGGTCACCTTTTTAGGAGTCCAGAGAGGCAATCAATAAAAGCTGAACTACTTTCTCCCCTTCCCTAAACACAAGGACAGGTTGCCCAAAACCCAAACCCGCAACACAAGAAAAGACACCATATTGTTAGAAAATTTATTGGGGAAAATCCGTATTCTCAAAAAGGGATAAATTATTTGGGGGGAAGAAGATTTTCTTTCTGAAAATCCTGGAGAAGCATTTTCTGCTTGAACAACAGGGACAACTCTCCCAACACAGTGCCTTTAACAAAAGGAGCAGCAGCTGGAGCCACCTGACCAACTCTATGTTTGCATGTAGTATTCAGATGGAGCAAGGGTTCCTTGTGCAGCATGGATGGGTGATGCTTCTGACATCTTTTCCTGTACTGTCACACTTTTCTGGGGCTGTCTGCCCCTGTCCATGACCCATCTATTATTCCCTGTAGGATACCTCTGACCAGCAAAGCCAACTTCTTGGCTGCAAGATTTGGCACTTGGCACCTTAGCACAGGGAGTCTTGACATTGAAGGCATGTTTCTGGACGGGTTCTGCCTGAACCGGCAGTCCAGTCTTGTGCTCAATTTTCCCAGGCCTCATGGGGGTAGAAAGAGGCAGCTAGAAAACTATCTCTTCAAAAAATTCTTGGCAAAAAATTACAGGAAGAGGAAATGGAAAATAACAATGAAAACCAACAGTGGGAGGTATGACAGTAAACGGGGGAAAATAATCATAGAGGAAAACAAATCAGGTTTAGTAACACTAATAAACAAATATGGTTGGAAGAACACACCATATCTCAATAATAACCCTAAATGTTAATGGCTTAAACTCACCAATTAAGAGACACAGGCTAGTTGAATGGATCACAAAACAAGACCCAACAATATGCTGCCTACAGGAGACGCATTTGATAGGAAAAGATATACACAGACTGAAGGTGAAAGGTTGGGAAAAATCACATCACTCATATTGACTGCGGAAACAAGCAGGAGTGTCCATACTCATATCAAATAAAATAGATTTCAAGCCAAAGTTAATCAAGAGGGATGAAGAGGGACACTACATACTGCTCAAAGGAACCATACACCAACAAGACATATCATAAATATATATGCCCCAAACAACGGTGCTGCTATGTTCATCAAGCAAACTCTTCTCAAGTTCAAGAGTCTAATAGACCACCATACAATAATCATGGGAGACTTCAACACACCTCTCTCACCACTGGACTGATCTTCCAAACAAAAGTTGAATAAGGAAAGTATAGAACTCAATAAAACAATTAACAACCTAGACTTAATTGACATATATAGAATATACCACCCAACATCAAGCAGTTACACTTTCTTCTCAGCAGCACAGGGATCCTTCTCAAAAATAGATCATACATTATGTCACAGGGCAACTCTTAGACAATATAAAAGAGTAGAGATAATACCATGCATCTTATCTGATCATAATGGAATGAAACTGAAAATCAACAATAAAAGAAGGAAGGAAAAATCATGCATCACTTGGAGAATGAACAATAGGTTACTGAATGATCAATGGGTTTTAGAAGACATCAAGGAGGAAATTAAAAAATTCTGAGAGTTAAATGAAAACACAGACACAACATATCGGAATCTATGGGACACATTGAAAGCAGTTCTAAGAGGAAAATTCATTGCTTGGAGTTCATTCCTTAAAAAAAGAAAAAACCAACAAATAAATGATCTCATACTTCATCTCAAAATCCTAGAAAAAGAAGAGCAAAACAACAGCAAAAGAAGTAGAAGGCAAGAAATAATTAAAATCAGAGCTGAATATAATGAAATTGAAACAAAAAAACAATTGAAAAAATTGACAAAACTAAAAGTTGGTTCTTTGAAAAAATAAATAAAATCGACAGACCCTTAGCCATGCTAACGAAGAGAAGAAGAGAGAGAACTCAAATTACTAGCATACGGGATGAAAAAGGCAATATCACAACAGACACTTCAGAAATACAGAAGATAATCAGAAATCATTTTGAATCCTTATACTCCAATAAAATAGAAGATAGTGAAGGCATCGATAAATTTCTTAAGTCATATGATCTGCCCAGATTGAGACAGGAGGATATAGACAACCTAAACAGACCAATATCAATTGAGGAAATAGAAGAAACCATCAAAAGATTACCAACTAAGAAAAGCCCAGGACCGGATGGGTATACAGCAGAGTTTTACAAAACCTTTAAAGAGGAACTAATACCAATACTTTTCAAGCTATTTCAGGAAATAGAAAAAGAGGGAGAACTTCCAAATTCATTCTACGAGGCCAACATCACCCTGATTCCTAAACCAGACAAAGACACTTCAAAGAAAGAAAACTACATACCTATATCTCTAATGAACCTAGACGCAAAAATCCTCAATAAAATTCTGGCGAATCGGATACAAAATCATATCAAAAAAATTGTACACCATGATCAAGTAGGATTCATCCCTGGGATGCAAGGCTGGTTCAATATAGGGAAATTAATAAATGTTATTCACCACATCAATAGACTTAAAAATAAGAACCATATGATCATCTCCATAGATGCGGAAAAAGCATTCGACAAAGTACAGCATCCCTTTATGTTCAAAACTCTCGAAAAAATAGGGATAACAGGAACATACCTCAACATTGTAAAAGCAATCTATGCTAAGCCTCAGGCTAGCATCATTATGAATGGAGAAAAATTGAAGGCATTCCCTCTAAAATCTGGAACAAGACAGGGATGCCCTCTCTCACCACTTCTGTTCAACATAGTTCTCGAAACACTGGCCAGAGTAATTAGACAGACGAAAGAAATTAAAGGCATAAAAATAGGAAAAGAAGAACTTAAATTATCACTATTTGCAGATGACATGATTCTATACCTAGCAGACCCAAAAGGGTCTACAAAGAAACTATTAGAGCTAATAAACGAAATCAGCAAAGTTGCAGGATATAAAATCAACACGCATAAATCAGAGGCATTCCTGTATATCAGCGACAAATTCTCTGAAATGGAAATGAGGACAACCACTCCATTCACAATATCCTCAAAAATAATAAAATACTTGGGAATCAACCTAACAAAAGAGGTAAAAGACTTATACAATGAAAACTACAGAACCCTAAAGAGAGAAATTGAAGAAGATCTTAGAAGATGGAAAAATATACCCTGTTCATGGATAGGCAGAACTAACATCATCAAAATGGTGATATTACCAAAAGTTCTCTATAGGTTTAATGCAAATCCCAATGGCATTTCTTGTAGAAATAGAGAAAGCAATCATGAAATTCATATGGAAAAATAAAAGACCCAGAATAGCAAAAACAATGCTAAGCAGGAAGTGTGAATCAGGTGGTATAGCGATACCAGACTTCAAACTAAACTACAGAGCAATAGTAACAAAAACAGCATGGTACTGGTACCAAAACAGGCGGGTGGACCAATGGTACAGAATAGAGGACACAGAAACCAACCCACAAAACTACAACTTTCTTATATTTGATAAAGGGGCTAAAAGCATGCAATGGAGGAAGGATAAAATCTTCAACAAATGGTGTTGGGAAAACTGGAAATCCATATGCAACAAAATGAAACTGAATCCCTTTCTCTTGCCATGCACAAAAGTTAACTCAAAATGGATCAAGTAGCTTGATATCAAATCAGAGACAAGGCATCTGATAGAAGAAAAAGTTGGCTACGACCTACATACTGTGGGGTCGGGCTCCAAATTCCTCAATAGGACACCCATAGCACAAGAGTTAATATCTAGAATCAACAAATGGGACTTGCTCAAACTAAAAAGTTTTTTCTCAGCAAAAGAAACAATAAGAGAGGTAAATAGGGAGCCTAAATCTTGGTAACAAATTTTTACTCCTCACACTTCAGATAGAGCCCTAATATCCAGAGTATATAAAGAACTCAAAAAATTAGACAATAAGATAACAAATAACCCAATCAACCAATTGGCCAAGGACCTAAACAGACACTTCTCAGAGGAGGACATACAATCAATCAACAAGTACATGAAAAAATGCTCACCATCTCAAGCAGTCAGAGAAATGCAAATCAAAACCACCCTAAGATATCATCTCACTCCAGTAAGATTGGCAGCCATTATGAAGTCAAACAACAACAAGTGCTGGCGAGGATGTGGGGAAAAGGGTACACTTGTACAGTGTTGGTGGGACTGCAAATTGGTGCAGCCAATTTGGAAAGCAGTATGGAGATTTCTTGGCAAGCTGGGAATGGAACCACCATTTGACCCAGCTATTCTCCTTCTGGGTCTATTCCCTAAAGACCTAAAAAGAGCATGCTACGGGGACACTGCTACATCGATGTTCATAGCAGCACAATTCACAATAGCAAGACTGTGGAACCAATCTAGATGCCCTTCAATAGGCGAATGGATAAAAAAAATGTGGCATTTATACACAATGGAGTATTACTCTGCATTAAAAAATGACAAAATTATAGAATTTGGAGGGAAATGGATGGCATTAGAGCAGATTATGCTAAGTGAAGCTAGCCAATCCCTAAAAAACAAATGCCAAATGTCTTCTTTGATATAAGGAGAGTAACTAAGAACAGAGTAGGGAAGAAGAGCGTGAGAAGATGACTAACATTAAACAGGGATGAGAGGTGGGAGGGAAAGGGAGAGAGACGGGAAATTGCTTGGAAATGGAAGGGGACCCTCAGGGTTATACAAAATTACATACAACAGAAGTGAGGGGAAAGGGAAAAAAAATACAAGGGGGAGAAATGAATTACAGTAGAGGGGGTAGAGAGAGAAGAGGGGAGAGGAGGGGAGGGGGGATAGTAGAGGATAGGAAAGGCAGCAGAATACAACAGACATGAGTATGTCAATATGTAAATCAGTAGAAGTGTAACGGATGTGATTCTGCAATCTGTATACGGGGTAAAAATGGGAGTTCATAACCCACTTGAATCAAAGTGTGAAATATGATATATTAAGAACTATGTAATGTTTTGAACAACCAAGAAAAAAAAATTAAAAAAAAAAGATTCCACAAAACAACATTCAAAAATAAAAAGTGAAATAAGTCATGCACAGAAAGACAAATACTGCATTTTACATGTCCTACATGCTTTTAAGCTAAAATATGCAGGCATTAATGTATGTAGAGTAGTGATGACTAGTGGTTTGGTAAAGCATGTGAGTTATGTAGTGAAGGAGAGTGAATAAAGGGAATTTTGATTTGATTGGTACTATATATATATATATATATATATATATATATATATATATATATATATATATATATTGTTCAAATAATACATCAAACTCCATTAGTGTATATAATTAATACCTATCAGTCAAAAATAAACCAATTTTAAAAGAAAAATTATTTTTAAAAATAAAACATGGTAATTGAAAAAAATAATAAAATTTATAACTTTCCATAAACATTGGTGTACTTGATTTAAAAAAAAAACTTTACTAAATAAATCCAATACCTTTATAGTGATAAGTACAAAATTCGATAATAGAACTCAAAGGTGACCTAAATAAATGGAGACACAGGCTATGTTCATGAATGGGAAGACTCAACATGGTAAAAGTGTGAAACCTCCACAAATTGATCTATAAGTTTAAGTAATTCATGTTAAGTGTCATAAAGGCTTTTCATAACATAGACAATCTTATTTTAAAATTGTATGGAAAGAAACAAAGTATATATGAGCTAAAATTTGATTCTTGAAATAAGAAAAATATAATTGAGAAAAATTACTTGATTACTATGACATTTTATTTAGCTAGAGTAACACAAGTGGACAGACATGTAGACCAATGAAATAAAAATGGTACCCTAGAAATATAAAAGTTATCCAAATATGTCATGACAATTTTTTAATTTCAATTCTGATATTTGAACCCAGGGCCTCATGCATACTAGGCAAGCACTCTACCACTAAGCTACATCCCTTACGCTCACATGATTTTTTTAAAAAGTGCAAAAGCAATTTAATGAAAGATGGATATCTTTTATTTATTTTTCTTTAAATTTTTTTTCTGTAGCATTGACTATTGATCCATGGTCTATTATTTCTAACCCCTCTATTAACATACCAGTGAACTATTGGAAAATATTTTCCCCAAAATTGGTGCTAGATTAATGAAACACCTATAGATAAACAGTAACAGCAAAAAGGAAACCCAAATAAAAAAATTAACAAAAGAAAATATCCTTCCCTAAACTTCACACCTTATAAAAAAATTAACTTGAAAAGTATTGCTGACCTGGAATCCAAAATATGATATATAAAAGGAGAATTGATGAACTGGTTCTTATAATTTTTAAAAATTCTGTACAAAATATTCTGTTAAGAACATGAACACTTGATCTTAGCCAAAAGGCCGAGAAGCGATGGCAGCCATTATGAAGTCAAACAACAACAAGTGCTGGCAAGGATGTGGGGAAAAGGGTACACTTGTACATTGCTGGTGGGACTGCAAACTGGTGCGGCCAATTTGGAAAGCAGTATGGAGATTCCTGGGAAAGCTGGGAATGGAACCACCATTTGACCCAGCTATTGCCCTTCTTGGACTATTCCCTGAAGACCTTAAAAGAGCGTACTACAGGGATACTGCCACATCGATGTTCATAGCAGCACAATTCACAATTGCTAGACTGTGGAACCAACCCAGATGCCCTTCAATAGATGTATGGATAAAAAAAATGTGGCATTTATACACCATGGAGTATTACGCAGCACTAAAAAATGACAAAATCATGGAATTTGCAGGGAAATGGATGGCACTAGAGCAGATTATGCTTAGTGAAGCTAGCCAATCCCTAAAAAACATATACCAAATGTCTTCTTTGATATAATGAGAGCAACTAAGAACAGAGCAGGGAGGAAGAGCAGGAAGAAAAGATTAACATTAAACAGAGACATGAGGTGGGAGGGAAAGGGAGAGAAAAGGGAAATTGCATGGAAACGGAGGGAGACCCTCATTGTTATACAAAATTACATATAAGAGGTTGTGAGGGGAATGGGATAATAAACAAGGAGGGAAATGAATTACAGTAGATGGGGTAGAGAGAGAAGATGGGAGGGGAGGGGAGGGGGGATAGTAGAGGATAGGAAAGGTAGCAGAATACAACAGTTACTAATATGGCATTATGTAAAATTGTGGATGTGTAACCGATGTGATTCTGCAATCTGTATTTGGGGTAAAAATGGGAGTTCATAACCCACTTGAATCTAATGTATGAAATATGATATGTCAAGAGCTTTGTAATGTTTTGTACAACCAATAAAAAAAAAAGAACATGAACAAAAAACTCCCGAGGGGGAACAAGTATTTATTAAAGAAAAAAACCAACATATCCAACAACAAAAACTTGTATCTTGAATGTGTAAAGAACTCCCAAAGCCCAACAGTAAAATTAATCCAGACAATTCAGTTAGAAATGAACAAAAGACATGAGAAGACATTTCATGAAAGAGGATATACAGATGACAAATAATCACATGAAAAATATTCAACTAGAATGTAGTATTATTCAGCCATGAAGAAGAAGGAAATGCTGTAACTTGCAACAAATAGATGGATCTGGAGGACATTAAGGGCAAAAAGAAAAACAAGTACTGCATATTTTATTTCATATGCAGAAAATTAAAAGAATTATCTGAAGGTAGAATACAGATTATTAGGGATTATGAAGGGTATGAGGTGGAGGGAGAATAGGAGAAGTTTTTGAATCCAATCAGTGCACACTGTATGAATATATAGAAATATCACACTGAAACGTGTTTACATATACAATTAATATGTTGATAAAATTTCCAAAATGATATGAAATATTAGATTCATTAATCATTGGGGAAATACAAATTAAAACCCTAATTAGCTATCACTATGAAACTATCAGAATGACTAAACTAAAAATATAGTGCAAGCATCAAATTCTGGCAAGAGTACAGGAATGTATGATGATTCATACATTGGTATTGGGAATTTAAATGTACATTCTGAAAAATAGTGTAGAATTCCTTATAAAACTAAATGTGAAAAAACTAAATGTGCAACTACCATAAGACCAAGTAATTTCACTCTTGGGTAATTTACTCAGGGACCTGAAAACTTATGTTCATACACAAATACATATAAGAATTTTAATAGGAACCTTATTCATAGTAACCCCAAACTTAGAAGAACCAGATGTCCTTCAATGTGTAAATGGTTAAACAAACCATTGTTCCATGATTTCAACAATAAAAATTAATAAATTATTGTACACAAGATAATTGGGAGAAATCTCCTAGGATTCACACTTACAAGAAAAAAGCCAATCACAAAGGTCACATTTTATGTGGTTTTATTCATAAAAATATTCTCAAGTTGACAAAATTATAGAAATAGAGAACACATAAATGATTGCTAATGGTCAAGGAGAAATGGTGGTAATAATAGTAATGCTTGTGGATAAAAAGGAGTAAGATACACTCTGGTGATGTAATTTGTCCAATGTCAATACCCTAATTCTGATACTAAACTATAGATTTATAAGATGCTACCACGTGGGAACCTTTGGAAGGCTCACAGGAATCTCTGTGCTATTCCAAGAACTGCATATGAATTTCATATTATCTCAAAATAAAATGTTTAATTTTTCAGAAAAAGTGCTTATATTGTTAGCAATGCAATTGTCATATCTCAAAGTAGAAGAATGCTTAGCTTTTTTTCACTGAAATAGCTGCCTTTTGGTGTTCAAGTTTGGGCTGGGAGATTCTACCCTTTGTGAAATGTTCCCTTCTGTATACTACTGTGCTAAACTAGTATGCAACTCATTAAGTTTGTAAGCACAAATTATCTCAATTTTCTTAGCTCTTTATAATACTTCCAGCTACATGCTCAGAATTTTATGTTTTTTTGTTTGTTTGTTTGTTTGGTTTTTTTTTAGGATTATTCGTAATGCACACAGTCCGATGCAGTTGCTACATGGTGGACTTTTTATTTATTTAGCTCAAACCTTGTGCTTAGCAAATGGAAATTTGAGTAACATAAACCATGATAAAGAAACCATCACAAATTTATAAGCTAGCAATTATTTTGCATAAAATAAGAGAACAGGCCAGAACATTCATGTGTTATCTGTTCTGTGCTGTTGTAAGAAATCCTAGTTTGTACAACTTCCACCTGCTGCAATATTGTTACTCTATAGCTATAGTCTTTTGCTGCTTTTTATCCTTTTACATAATTATCACAAAGGATCCTGTATCCTATCACTTTGCTCTTTCTTGCATGCAGAACATGTTTCCTGCAATCTGTTCTCTTTTCCCTGAGTTTCTTTCTTAAAGAAATCAGTTTACATTGACACAGAGTAGACAGTGGAAGAGTCCTGCTGGGTGCCCTCACCATAACCTGATTTCCTTCCTATTTGTTCCATGGGAAATGGTTACCTGCAGTGTTTAAACACACTTTTAGACTGCTGATTCAGAACTAAACAACTTAAAAAGCATATAGAAATGGGATTTGCAGGATCATTTGGAACGTTAGGGCTTTTGCTTAAAGCAATTTTTAACAGCAGTAGTAGTTATTTTTATGTAGTGACAGTAAAGTTTGGGATGCAGAAATTCAATTCTGCTGTCCTATTCACGGTATGCCATGCATGACTCCTAGATGGCATACCCCATCATGATGGCATGTGTAATTATTTTTAAATGTTCTCATTCACATAAAATTTTTCTCACAGTTCCCTGAAACTTCATATTTTTATTTTCAAAGATGTTTCGGACTAATTCTACAGACATATATTTCAGTAGGCTCTGAAGAGCTCTTGAGATTTTTATTAAGCTAGGAATCATTTAGAGATTTGGTTTGGCTTAGGCCAACAGTTCTCATTTTCAGATAGTTCTTTGGTGACCTCTAAGAAAAGAGATACCAGGGTCGCAGTGATGTTCCTGAAGTACCGATAATCATTTCAAGAAAATCACAAAAGGGTAATTGGAACCTTCAATGTTAAATTAAAATGCAAGTCCAAGAACTGACCGAATCATAAGTACAATAGATCTAGCAGTTAAGTGAAATTATATGGCTGTTTTGCATTCAAGATCTAGTAGTTAAAAAATAAAATCATTTCCATGCAAGGTTATAAGTGTAAGAATTCTAAGTATTAATAAGGCAACTGGTTAAGAAAAAAAAAAACTTTGAGCTTTCTTTATATTTTGGATAGTAATATTTTGTCACAATTCTCTTTGCTCAATCAGTGACTTGTCTTCTCATTATATCAATAAAGAACCATTAAAACTCAAAAATAAAAAGTAATTTAAAATGGGCAGAAGACAAGGACAGACATCTCAAAGAAAACATGCAGGTAGAAAGTAAGCTGTCTTAGCCTATTCCTACTACTGTAACAAAACTACCTTTGACTATGTAATTTATGAACAACAGAATTATATTGCTCACAGTTTTGGGACCTGGGAAGTAGAAGATAAAGCTACAATAAATTTGATTTCTGGTGGGGTCTGTTCATAGATGACACTTTTTGTGTGTCCTCACAAAACAGAATGGATTCATTCCAGACTATCACATAGGACAAACTCCTCTCAGTCAGTTGAAGACAGCACTAAATCCATTCATGAGGGCAGAGCTCATGACTTAATTACTTGCCAGAATGTCCCACACTTAATACTAAAACACTGGAATCACAATTTCATACATGATTTGGTTGGAGATGCTAACAATCAAACCACAGTGTATGAAAATATCATCAACATCAAATGTAATTAATTGCAAATTAAAGCAATGAATATACCACTATACACATATTAGAATGCAAAAAAAAAAAAAAAAAACACTGAGAATTCTAAATACTGGGAAGTATGTGTACCCATAGTACCTTTAGTTCATTTCCAATAGAAATACAAAATGCTTTAGTCATACTAGAAGATAATTTGGGACGGCTCTACAAAACTAAATATATCCCTACTACATGATTCATCAATTACACTGTTTTGGATTTACTCAGATGGATTGAAAAGTTGCATCAACAAACACACAGAAAAATTACTCAAAGTTGACATCAGTAAGATGACTAAAAGGTGTCTAATATGCTTTCCACTACAAAAAAATTACCAAAACAAAGAAACTACAAATTATATTGTTTTTCTACAGGAGAGAATAAAGTATATAGCATCTCCCATATGCTCTCCAGACAATATCAACCCTGAACCAAGTGGGATCTTGCAATAGGAAATGGATAAGCTGGAGGTTCCAGCATTCCCCATGAAATATATCTACACCCAAAACATAAGAAGCTTGCAGACACAACAGGCCTTGAATTAAATTTGGGGAGCTGCAAAGGAATTTATATCACTACATTTCCAGAAAAAAATGTGTTCAATTGATATTGTGCTCCTCCCGAAAAAATATGCTCCTTCATATCTAGAGACTGGCCACCTGTATATAATGTTACAGTGCAGTTTGGCACCCCTGTGTACCAATGTACATCACAGTAAGAATCTATGTGGACTTAAATTATAAGATTGTCTTATTGGTACTTGGGAAACAACCACATGACCCTACCCATTGACCCTCAGCTCTACAAAATAGGCTCCCCAACCCACCTGCCCATAACCATGGAAAAAAGCCAATTGGTCCTACCCATCCTTCTATAGACTCAAGAATCCTGCAAATCAGATGATGAAGCAATATCACAAACTCCGAAAGCACAGTCTGATGAGACACATGGTACCACTGACAAATTTATTATAGCAAAATAAGCAACATGGAGGCTATACTACACTACCAACCTAAAAAAATAAGCTAATATAGCCCACTTAAAAATATTGTAGGAAGTGTCACCAGGAGACAGTCTTATACTGTGAAAACCACTTTTATAAATTTGAAATAGATTATTGTTTCACTAGAAGTACAAATATCAACATAAGGAAATACAAGGTATTAAAAAGCAAAATAACATGACAATTCTAAAGGACCACAATAAGTATCTAACAATATACCCTAAGAAAATGAATTTAACCAATTGCCAGGAAAAATTCAAATTAAGTATTTTAAAGAATCTCAATGAATTACAAAAGAGTGGACAACCCAATAAACTCAGAAAAATGATTCTTGATCTGAATGAAAAATAGAGGAAAAATAGAGATAATAAAAAATAACCAAGTATAATCTTGAGCTGAAGACCCCAATAAGGAAATAGAAAACACACTTGAGAATCCAACAATAAAATAGGTCAAGCAGAAGAAAGAATTTCTCAGCCTGAAGACAGGACTTTTGAAATAACTAAGTCAGAAAATAAATTAGCCATAACAAAAGAATGCAGAAAGACTGTAAGACTTGTGGGAATTTATTAATCAAACAGATTTTCATTATGTGTATTATGTGTTATCAAAGGTGAAGAGGAAGAAAAACATTCTTAAAAATCTTATCTAATGAAATAAAAAGCAAAACTTTTCAAATCTCAGAAAGGGTGTGGACATCCATGTCCAAGAAACTCAAGGGACCTCAACTGGGTTAAACATAAAAGATCTTCTGTCAGGTGTATTATAATTAAACTGTCAAATGAGGGAACTCTGAAACCAACAAGATAAAGTTCATGTCATAGGGAATTTCCATTATAGAAAAACTTAAATACACCACCGACATAAACACACAATGTCTCACAATAATAAAAACTGACTGTAAAATCAATCTAATAAAATAGTAGGATAAAAAATCAACATAACAGGGCTGGGACTGTAGCTCAGTGGTAGAGTGCTTGCCTTGCATGCGTGAGGCCCTGGATTTGGTTCCCATCACCACATAAAAATAAACAAATAAAAATAAAAATATTGTGTTTATCTACAACTAAAAAAAAATATTTAAAAAATAAACATAACAAATCAATAGCACGGGGGGGGGGGCAAGAAATGGATCCAGGGACACTCACCACCTGGCCAATTTTCAAGAACTATGTTAAATAGAAGTGGTGAAAGAGGGCATCCCTGTGTTGTTCCATTTTTAGAGGGAATGCCTTCAATTTTTCTCCTTTTAGAATGATGTTGGCCTGGGGTTTATCATAGATAGCCTTTATGATGTTGAGATATGTTCCTGTTATCACAAGTTTTTCTGGTGTTTTGAATATAAATTGGTGTTGTATTTTGTCAAATGCTTTTTCTGTGTCTGTTGAGATTATCACATGATTCTTAACTATAAGTCTATTGATGTGATGATTTACACTTATTGATTTCTGTATGTTGAACCAACCTTGCATCCCTGAGATTAATCCCACTTGACCATGGTGCATGATCTTTTTGATATGTTTTTGTATTCAAGTTGCCAGAATTTTATTGACAATTTTTGCATCTATGTTCATTAGAGATATTGGTCTGAAGTTTTCTTTTTTGTGTCTTTGCCTGTTTTGGAATCAGATCATTACACTTTGTACAAAAAACAGCCCATTGCATATGTATTTTTTTTAACAATTAAATGCCAACAAAAAAATTTTATGATAGCTTCAATTCATAATTATAAAAATGAGGAAGTGACCAAGATGTCCTTTAGTAGGTGAGCAGATAAAACATTATTAAGTCCTGAATAGAAATGTTATCAAGCACTATGAAAATTAGAGAATACCTAAATTAATAATAATATGTGAAATAAATTAATTTGAAATAACTAATTTGAAATGAATTAATTTTAATAATGTTTGATTCCAGATATATGACATTTTGAATAAGCAAAACTATGGAGAAAACAAAATTACAGTGTTTGCCCATGATTTAGGTTTCAGGTTATGGAAGAATAGAGCACCAAGAAGTTTAAAGGTAGTCACTTCTTTGAAAGGTACCATGAAGATGGATACCTGTCATCATATATTTGTCCAAACCCAAAGAATTTACAGTCCCAAGAGTGAACCCAGATGTAAACTATGGACTTTTTGAGAGTAGCATGTCAATGTTGTTTCACTGACTATAACAAATCAACACTCTGGTGCATAAGTTTAATAATAAGAAAGGTTCTGCTTGTGTGAGGACAGGGAAGTTATGAAAACTCTCTGTACTTTCTGCTCCATTGACCATGAATTCAAACATTGTCCAGAAATAAAATTTTATCAACTTGAAATAAATTCTAAGATTAAGTAAGTGAATCAGTCTATTATCTAGATAATATCACAGATTTCAAGGTCAGATAGCCTTCACAAAGATCCCAGAGTTTCAGATACTAGAAAATTAAATGATTAGAAATATTCAACTGATTAGAAAAGACATGTAAGTACTATGACCATAAGATAAAGAGTAGTATTTTTTCTATTATTATGATTATGAACTGAGTATTTGTTCTTTCAGAAATTTTAAAAATACTTATTGCAAAATGTGACAGTGAGAGAAAATAATCATCTTACTTATTTTTCCTAAATCACATGATATTGTCACTTTATTTATTTTTTATTTTATTTTTTAGTTGTAGTTAGACACAATACCTTTATTTTATTTATTTTTATGTGGTGCTGATGATTGAATCCAGGGCCTCACACGTGCTAGGTGAGTGCCCTACCTGAGCCATATTCCCAGCCCAAGTCACTTTTTTTAATAGTAAGTCTTTATTACTGGTAGGGCAATACACATATATTTTCTTCATAAAAGTGCGAGCTATTTTGGCCCTTTGTACTTTGGTACGCATTAAAATCATTTTTTCAATTTGCACAAACTGCTCTTTCTTGGGAAGTGATTCCAATTACATTAAATCTATACATCAATTTGAATAGTATCCATATTATTAAAATGTTGTCTCCCTATTAATGAACAAAGTATATTTGCCACTTGCTAAACAGATTAGTATAAATTCCGGTTGTCAGAACACTTGAGAAAAGGCTTCAAGTGCATTTTAGAAATCTTCAAGCCTATTTCAACTATTACAGGCCCACAGGACTTCAAGGTCAGAATTGTTTGGGGGATGTAGCTTGGGGTACTGTGAATGCTTTCACTGCCCAGGGAAAACTCAGCATTTGTCTCTCTGCATTCTGTCTAAATAGACCATGCCTGTAGACATAATTCAAGTGGACCCAGGTACTAGTTGTGGAAGCATCAGAACTCGTCATCCATATAATGTTAGTTTTGAGGTGTGCAGAATGCAGAAATTGTTTGGTTATGTCAGCTTCCACCAAGATTTCAAAGGAAAGCCAGGGAGATTACCCAGAAATTTGCTGCAAGATTGTAGCCCTGGAAGGGGAATACCAATGAAAGCAATGGGAGTGGAGGAACAAGAGGGAGAAATGAATGAACTGAAATGCAGAGCAACATGAAGCTTGTCAACTTTCCCATAAAAGCTTCAGACATCAACCTGAGCCCATAAACTACATGGAGTTTGCAAAATCACAAGAGTGGAATTGCTCAAGAACTTGGGGATTCACCCCCCTAATGCAGTATACAGAGTCTACCCTAGTTGATTTTGGTCTTGCTTTGTGCAAATTCTTCCCTTCTCCCTATTTCTCTCTCTTGGAATACAAAGATTTATCTTATCCCTATTTCACCACTCTATCTTGCAAGTATGTAACTTGGTCTTTTTACATGTACTCACAACTAGGAGTTTGCCTTGACTCACAGAGGAGACATTGGTTGTGCTTGTGTGAAACAGGGGAGATATAGAAACTTCCATAAGACTTTGGGACAATTGAGGATGAAATTAATGCATTTTACATTGGGAGACAGAAACTTTGAGGCCAGGGCAGAATATTAAGGTCTAGATATGGTTTGAGAGTCTTACCCAAAGGGTCATATGTTTGAGTCTTGATCCCAGTGTGATGGTATTAAGAAGTGTTAGGACCTTTAAGGTATGAGACTTAGTGGGATGCCATTACATCACTGGGGACATGTACTCAGAATGGATTAACATAGTTTTTGAGCAATCCCTGTCACTCTCTATACCACTGGGTTGTCATCACTTAATAGACTTCACCAGAGTTGAGGTGATATTCTGCTATTTTGTGGAGGGTG
This sequence comes from Spermophilus citellus, assembly GCF_964194105.1. Lineage (NCBI taxonomy): Eukaryota > Metazoa > Chordata > Mammalia > Rodentia > Sciuridae > Spermophilus > Spermophilus citellus. The sequence goes on from NC_138183.1 coordinate 79,854,419, forward strand.
GTACCAGGGGTTGAACTCAGGAGCACTCGCCCATTAAGCCATATCCCCAGCCTTATTTTCTATTTTATTTAGAGACAGGGTCTCACTGAGTTGCTTAATGTCTTGCTTTTGCTGAAGCTGACTTTGAATTCTTGATTCCCCTGTACAGCCTCATGAGCTGCTAGAATTTTAGGCACTGTGTCGGGCTGTGCTATATCTTTAAATTTCCAAATCTCTGAACCAAACAAACCTTTTTTTTCTTTATAAAGCACTCATCCTATGATATCTTATTAATAGAATTGAAACACTAGCTGTAAAATTACATGTTGTGGCCACTTTGGACTTCATGCCCACATAGACCCTGTTACATAGGGCTCCCCATCAAGCAACACAGTGCTCCCCATGTTGCCCATGATCCCATGATGCCTCATCTTGGGACATAGCTACTACGGCCATATTCCCCTCTAAGTAATATCCTTCACCTGGGGACACTGGTCAAGTTCTCTAGACAATCACCCACCACACACCACATTGATGCAACTCCTAATGCAACACAATATGCCACTACATGTTTCATCCTTGCAGCCCCATCTCTGAAAATGGTTGCCTCCATCTTGGGACAACTTCATCACCAAATTAGGTTACCTCTCCTGCTGCCATCACCAGCTTTAGGTGGGACAACTCCCATCTTGGGACACTGGCTAGGGCCTTGAATAAATATCAAGGTACCGTTTGCCCCCTAACACCACGTCCCCAAGCCACTAACCTGGCACAGCATCAGAAGCTATGTGGTGAGCCCTTAACTCTAAAAGCTAGGTCCTGATTTGCCTGATACAGAGTAGCTCTCCACATCAGGTGTGAAAGACCCAGAGCTCAGCCTGCATGACCTCCAGAGAGAAAGGTTCCTGATTGGGAAGTAGAAAAGAAGGGGGGACATGAGAGATACAATTAAGAGACTAACTTAGAGACCAGAAATTTTGGGTTCCACAAGCAATATAAGGGGCTAAGACCAGGTGCCCACATCACATGAGTGGGCACCAGAGGAGATCTTTGAGGTGCAGTCTTCCAATGGGGGCCAGCAATTGCTATGCTCCACCGCCAGGAGTTCTGTCTCCAAGAACAACCCTCCCACACTAACCTTCACCACCCTATGGGTGGAGATACCTGCAAACAACAGACAACCCCACCTACTGGATGAGAAGGGAAGCAGGAAAGACACTGAACTCCAACAGCAAAGATCATTCAATTTTCCTTTAAGATTTTTTTATTTCTTTTTTTTTTCTCCTCTCTGTTTTACTCCCCTCACATCCCCAACATTTGTGAAACCATGTACTTTTCATGCATTCAGCTACTGAGGACTGGGATGTCTGAATAGTATATTTCAGTTTTGTTGTATATTCTTTTATATTTTATCAATATATTTTTTTCTTTTTCTTAATAGTTTATCTGTTTTTATGGGTTTTTTTTTACGCTATTTATTCTCTTCTCACTTTTCTGTCTTCAAAAAATCTCTTTATCTCTATTATACTACTACCAGCCAACTTATTTTGATTCCTCATCCATACCTCCTTAGGTCTAATACTTCTATATGTTCACATCCTACTTCCTTAACAGCTCATCCTATACACCCTGATTCTCTGTTCACCATTAGAAGCTGTACTATCTTTCACAAACCTATTGTATGTATTGTAGATGATACTAAAACACATAATTTTGTCTATTGTGACAAAACTGTAAACATCTTAATAGGAACTCTTTGGTTTAAGGTTGCATATTGTTTGCATTGAGACCTGTTACTACTCACCTCCCCCTAAAGGAAAGCTATTGTAAATCTGTAGAGATACTATAAGTCTATAGGGTAGAAACTGTAATAACTTGGGTCTGCACCGCTAGAAGGGAAGACACATGAACAACATGAAATACAAGGGAAGAAAGTACCCTGACAAGCCAAGTTACTATGTTATTAGAATCCATGGACAGCACAATAGAAGAAATGGCAGAGAAGGAGTTCAGGATGTACATGACTAAAATGTTCTGTAAACTAAAGTATGATATAAGAAAACAAACACAGGAAACAAAAGATCACTTCAATAAAAAGCTACATGATCAAATACAGGAAACAAAAGGTTACTTCAAGAACGAGATTGAGATTCTAAAAAACAAACAAACAAACAAACAAACAGAACTCCTTGAAATGAAAGAAATAATAAATCAAATAAAAAACACAATAGAAATCATCATCAACAGACTAGATCACTTGGAGGACAGAACCCTAGACAATGAACACAAAGTATATAATAAAAAGTATAATCTTGAAAATATGTTGACCAATCAGTAAAGATGGTAAGAAACCATGAATGAACATCCAAGAATTATGGCTTAACATCAAAAGACCAAGTTTAATAAATATCTGTACAGAAAAAAAAATAGAGATATAAACCCAAGGAATGAACAGTCTATTAAATGAAATAATATCAGAAAATTTCCTAAACATGAAGAATAAATTGGAAAATCGAGTATAAGAGGCTTACAGGAAACCAAATGTACAAAATACCAACACACCTACACCAAGGCAAATTATAATGAATTTGCCTCACATACAAAATAAGAAGAGAATTTTAAAGGCCACAGGAGAAAGAAAATATATTACCTATAGGGGGAGACCATTTCATATCTCAGGAGATTTTTCATCACAGACACTGAAAGCTATGAGTGCTTGGAATAACATATACCAAACTATGAAAAAAATGGATGCCAACCAAGAATTTTTATTTATTTATATATTTATTTATTTTTAGTAGTAGGTGAACACAATGCCTTTATTTTATTTACTTATATATGGTGTTCAGGATCGAACCCAGGGCCTCACATGTACTAGGTGAGTGCTCTACCATTAAGCCACAACCCTAGTCCCCCAAGCAAGAATTTTATATCCAGCAAAATTAAGCTTTAAATTTAATGAAAAAATAAAAACCTTTTATGATAAACAAATTTAAAAGATTTTACAACTAGAATCCCTGCACTATGAAAGACCCTCACAAAAATATTCCATGAGGAGGAAATGAAAAATAACAATGAAAATCAGCAAACGGAGAAATGACACTAAAGGAAAATCAAAGAAAAACCAAGTGAAGTTAAAAAACAAAATGACTGGGAACAAAAATCTTGTCTTAGTAATAACCCTGAATGTTAATGCCCTAAACTTATCAATCAAAGGATATAGACTGATAGTTTGAATTTTTAAAAAAAAGATGCAATAATATGCTGCCTTCAATAGATTCCTCTGTTAGGGAAAGACATGCACAGACAAAAGGTAAAAGGTTGGGAAAAAAAACATCCGACCCATATGTACTGTGTAAACAAGCAGGGGTTTCCATCCTAATATTAGATTATGTTGACTTCAAACCAATGTTAATCAAAAGTGATAAAGAAGGATATTTCATACTGCTTAGGAGAATCATACATCAGCAAGACATAACAATTGTAAATGCGTATGCTTACAAATTTTGGAGCATCGACATACATCAAACAAACTCTACTCAATTTTGAGAACCAAATAGACCAGAATACAGTAATACTGGGTGACTGTAACACATGTCTCACCACTGAACAGATCTCCTGAACAGAACTAAACAAAGAAACTATAGATATTCTATATATGTCTAGACTTGATAGACATATATAGAATATTTCATCCATCAATGTGTGAATATACTTTCTTTTCAGCAGCACATGGTTCCTGCTGCAAAAAGACCATATATTATGCCACAAACATACTATTAGCAAATCCAAAAAAATAGAGATAGTACTCTGCATTCTATCAGATCATGATGGAATAAAATTAGAAATCAATGATACATTAAATAATAGAAGCTACTCCAACAATTGGAGACTAAATAGGATGCTATTGAATGAACAATGGATAGCATAAAACATCAAAATTTAGATTTAAAAGTTCTTACAGGTAATGAGAATACTTTTACACCATATCAAAATTCCCTGGGTATTATGAAGGCAGGGCTAAGAGAAAAATTCATTGCATTGAGTTCATTCCTGAAAAGAATAAAAATTCAACAAATAAATAACCTCACATTAAACTTCAAAGCTCTAGAAAATGAATAACAAATCAACATCAAAATCAGTAGAAGATAGAACATAATTAAAATCATACATGAAATCAATGAAATTAAAACAAAGGAAAAAAGTAAAACTTGAGAAGAAAAGTTTGTTCTTTGAAACAATTAATAAAATTGTTAAACCCCTGACCTCACTAATAAAGAGAAGGAGAGAAAAAAATAAAATTACTAAAATTCATGATGAAAAAAGAAATATCACAATGGGCACTATTGAAAGACAGGAGATAATTAGAAACTATATTGAAAATTTATACTCTTTGTAGATCTTGTAGAACTCAGCTGAGAATCCTCTGGTACTGGGCTTTTCTTGGTTGGTAGACATTTCATGGTGTCTTCAATTTCATTATTTGAAAATTATCTGTTTAAATTGTGTGTATGTCCTCCCAATTCATTTTGGGCAGATGATATTTCTCTTTAAAAAAGTGTTGGTATCTTTGATATTTTCTATTTTATTTCAGTATAAATTTTCAAAAAATTTTCTAATTATCATTTATATTTCAGTGATAATTTCATGATAATTTCATTTTCACCACAAATTTTAGTAATTTGAGTTTTCTGTCTTGTTTTCACTAGGGAAGCTAAGGGTTTATCGATTTTATTTATTTGTTTTCAAAGAACCAGATTTTTGTTTCAACCATTTTTAAAGGTTTCTTTTATTTCAATTTCATTGACTTCAGACCTGATTTTAATTATTTCCTGTGTTATTTTACTTTGGGTGTTGATTTGTTCTTCTTTTTTCTTAGGCTTTGAGATGTAACGTCAGGTCATTTATTTCTTGATTTTTTCTTGTTTTAATAAATTAGTTCAGTGCAATAAACTTTCCACTCAGCCCTGCTTTCATAGTGTCCCTGAGATTTTAGTGTGTTGTATCAGAATTCTCAATTACCTCTATTTTTTTTTCATTTACTTCCTGATGTTTTCTGGTGTCCATGGGTCATTCAATAACATATTATTTAGTCTCTAGGTGTTGGATTAACTTCTATTTTTATTTTATCATTGATTTATAATTTTATTCCATTATGGTCTGTTTGAATGCAGATTCCTATCTGTACTTTTTTGTATTTGCTAAGAGTTGGGTTTGTGGTTTAATACATGGTCTATTTTAGAGAAGGACCCATGTGAGAAAAAAAGTGAATTCACTCATTGATGGATGAAATATACTATATATGTCTGTTAACTCTAAATTATTGATTGCATTATTTAGTTCTATAATTTCATTTTTGTTTTTGTTTTGTTTTTATTTGGAAGATCTATCTATGGTGAGAATGGTATATTAAAGTCACCCAGTATTATTGTGTTTTGGTCTATTTTATTCTTGAAATTTAGAAGAGTTTGTTTGATGTACATAGATGCTCAATTGTTTGGGTCATAAATATGTATAATTGTTATGTCCTCTTGAAGTATGATTCCCTTAAGCAGTATGAAATGCCCTTATTTATCCCTTCTGACTAACTTTCATTTGTAGTCCAGTTTATCTGATATTAGGATGAAAACATCTCCTTTTTTTTTTTTAGCAATACAAAAGATAAATATTTATTTAGAACAAAACTTTTTAACAATTGATTTTACATTCTAAGCCACAAGGAAATAGCAAAACATATAGCAAAAGAAGACAAAAACTAAAAAGCAGTGTATTGTCTTTTCTACTTCAACTTGATAACACTTAGTTGGCCCATGCCCTCTTGCTTGGCCTATCTCCCAAGTACATTTTACAGTTAACAGCTCACTCATAACTGGTAAACCGCCTTTCTCCTGAGGGTCAGGAGGTTGCAGATGAGCTCCAGCTAGCTCCTTCTGTAGGGTTCCTAGCTACTGAGGCTAAGGTGCAAATGTAAACTTTTGGTAGGTGTCTTTACTCAGGGGCACCCCCGTTTCTCACTGGTGTCAATGAATGAGGAAGGAGGAGGCTTCCAAAGGACCTGGCACATTTAATTCAGATATGACCCTCCAGGGAGCAATGAATGCACCATGGAGTTTGTGCCTTGGTCCCTTCCCTATCTTCCAAATATTCCAAAAACCCTGCCAAACCTTCTCTTTCTGTTCCCTCCCCCAGATAGCTCAGCTTTGCTCTGGGTTTGTCACTGTGGAGAGATCAGACTTTCTGGGCCCTCAAGTGTTGAGGAAATTGTTGTGAAGTGTGAGAGGTAGTGGGATGAGCACCGGGCTTGGGGTCGGGACTCTACTATGGGCTGGCTCTGGCACCAGACAGCTATGCAACTTTGACCCAGTCATTTAATCTCCATGGGTATGTTTCATCTGCTGAAAAACCAAGGAATTGGTCTAAACCAACTCTGAGGTCCTTTCCAAGCAGGAAAAATTCTAGATTCCATGATTCTATGAAAAATGGTTTCTGAGCCACCAGAAGAGCTGCCACAAAGTCCATGCATTTTTATGCCATAAGAGAGGCCCTCAGCCACCATTCAGAGCTTATTGGTTCAGATTATATACACTTCTAACAACACTGGTTCCACAAATTCTCAGACCACAGAGATTAGAAGCAGCAAATTAAAAAGGGGACGAGGGAGAGCTGCAGAAGGTAGACACTCTGACAGAAGCCACGGTCAACAATGTTTTCAATTCAACAAACACTGATGGAGCGCCTACAGGTGTTGGGCCCCCACACCTGATGCTGGGGCGTAAAGATGGGCAAAGGCAGCCCGAAGGGTAAAAATCCGGGGAGAAAAAAAGGAATGGGGAGGGGCCAGTAAAAAGTACAAGAAAAACAAAACAAAACAAAACCCCCAAAACAAATGGGAAAAAAGGAATTAAAAAACCTTCAAATACAAAAATGAAAATAAATTTAAAAAACGGGGGGGGGGGGACATATCTGCAGGCTACATTTCTGGTAAGAGCCACCAATTCAGAACAGCCTGAAATGGAGTAAACTCGGTTTAAGAAGGCATAGAGAGATGTCTCTGGTAGGTTTTAAAAAGATCTCCTTCAAAAACGATAAAAAATGGTTTAAAAAAAAAGTTTTGGCACTTAAGAGGGGTAAGCTGGCTGTGTGTTCACCCTGGCAGGCAGGCGGGCGGGCGTTCAGTGCTCCGCCGCGCCGGTTAGCTGAGCCGCCACGGCATTGTGAACTGCTTTGGGACACTGGGCAAAGGCGTGTCCCCGCTTGCCACAGAGGTTCCACACGATGCCCTTCCGGCAGTAAGGGCTCAGGTGCCCCTCTTCCCCACACCTGAAACACCTGTCCTGCGTGCAGTTGCCGCTCATGTGGGTGCGGGAACCACACTTGAAGCACGTCTTGGGCTGCCCCTTGTACCAGCTGTACCCCCTCTCGGCCCCCAGGAAGAAGGCCCCCGGCAGGTGCCTGACCCCGCCCTCCCCCTGGCGCAGCTCGATCTCGCACTTGTACTCCCCGGTCCAGATCCCAAACCTGTCGGTCCCTTTCACCGGCACCGCCAGCACGTCGCAGTGGCGCTTGAGCCAGGTCACGATGTCCTCCACGTCCACCGTCTCGTTCCGGAAGAGGATGAAGAGCGTTTTCAGGCTGGACGTGCTCCGCCCCAGCACCACAAAGTTCTCCCAGCAGTCCTCCTGCTCGCGCTTCTCCTCGTAGACGCGGAGGAACAGGGCCAGCTTCTCCGCCGAGCGGAAGCTCACGTCGAACTCGCGGCTGCCGGGGATCTGGATGACTGCGTAGATGTCGCTCGGGTCCATTCCGATAGAGCGCAGGATGAGCGCGCCCACTACGAAGTCCCGGGTCTGGCAGCAGCCCTCGTCACCCTGGAAACAGATGCGCACGAGGAAGCGACCTTTGCCCGGGCCCGCGGCCGCCGCCTGCTCATCCTGGAGGGGCCGCTAGGCCCCGTCCTCGGCCGCGCCGGGCCTGGCGGGGACCGCCATGGCCGCCCCCGCCTCGGCCTTCTTCCTTCTGCCCGGCTCAGCTGCGCCCTTCTTCTTGCGGGGGTCGGCCGCCTCCCCCGCCGTGTCTCTCCGGCGGCCTTTCGGGTCCCCGCGACCAGCCGGGGGGAAGTCGCCGAGGCCCGGCGCTGCCAGGCCCGCGGGAGCACTGAGTCCGCCTCCCGCGTTGCTGCCGCCTTCTTCCTCGCGTCGCGGCGCCCGCGATTCGCGGAACTCGCCCTTCTTCTCGTCCAGGTTCTTCACCACCTGGGCCCAGCCCATCTTCTCGCGCGTGCCCTCGGCCTCCTCGAGTGAAATATGAATCAAAAGAAGTTGGCTGTTAACAGGAGTAAAGAGACAATGAGGTGACATATTGCAGGCTCTCTCCTGCCACTGCAACAAGGTGGGTCTATTAGCACACCTAGCAGGGATACTTCTGGTGTATCAAAGCCTGTAGGGATACTGGTGATGATTTTCCAGGTCCTGGATGTTGTCTCTAGATGGAAGTGGCCACAACTCTTGTTGGTGGTGGGGTATTGTCAATCCTGTAAGTACCTTGGTGTTGGGCTTCCAACCACTGTCCTGTGCCCCAAGATAGGAGCTTCCACAATTAAAGATGTTGTTGGCAGCAGCAGGGGTAACCTGAGATGGCATTGGATGTGTCCCAAGATGGCAGTGACCATGTTTAGAGATGGGGCTGAATGGGCAAGCCTAAGGATGGCTTTGGTCAGCCTGTTGGGAGATACAGAAATGTGATGTGTGGGTGTGGTCCTGAGCATGGTGGGCATCCTGTTCCTGAGCCTGTCTGGGCTCCACAGTGTTTGGCAAGACTGCGCTAGTCCTACCTGGGCTCCACACACCTCTTGTATTTTAGTTTGAGACAGGATCTCACTGAGATGATTAGTGCTTTGCTTTTGCTGAGGCTGACTTTGAACTCAAGATTCTCCTGCTTCAGCCTCCAGAGCCTCTGGTATTATAGGCATGCACCATCACACCCAGCTCATTTCTTATTGTTGATTAGACAAGTTAAGGGGTTTATAAACTCTGTTAATTATTTCAAATACCTATATTCTGTTTATATTTTAATTGATTTCTACCCAGTTTTATTACTTGCTTTCTTTTACTTATTTTGGATTCATTTTCATTTTTTTACCAATTTAAGAAGGAAACATATCACTTTTTTAAAAAAGTTTTCTTTATGGATGTAAGTTTCTAAGTTGTAATTCCCTGTAAGTACTTATTTACCTATAACCAGAAATTTCATATGAATTTTTTCTTAATATTTATGTTTAAAGTATATTTGATAACAATAATGATTTTTTATTTGACTTATAGAGTTTGGAATTTACTGTAGTTTCTCTAAATATCTTTGTTTTCTTGATTTCTAATTTAATTCTTTTGTTCTCAGAGAAAATACTTTGCAGAATTTTATTTATCATAAATTAATTGAGATCTGTTTTACAGACCTAACGTGTGGTCTATTTTGAAAAAAGTGCTCACTTGAAGGGAAATTTAATCACATGGGAATTAGATTCATCATCTCAAAATCAAAATCTGTGCTTACTAAACACTAAAAATCCCATTCTTCTTTGCCACCACCCTTAATGACTATTCTATTTCTATTTCTAAAAATTTGATGAATTCTATGCACTTCATATAAATAGAATCATACAGTGCGTGTACTTTGGTGTCTGATATTTCATTTCACATAGTTTCTTTTAAGACTCTCCAGATTGTAACATATATCATAATTTTATTCATTTATGACTGAATAATTATCCATTGTATGTGTCCACGTTTTGTGTTTACCTATTAATGTGCTGATAGACATTAGTGTTTTGCCAAATTTTTTTCTACTATAAAGAATGTTGCTGGGGCTGGGGTTGTGGCTTAGTGGTAAAGTGATCGCCTAGTGTGCGTGAGGCACTGAGTTAGATTCTCAGCAACACATAAAAATGAATAAATAAAAATAAAAGCATTGTGTCCACCTACAACTAAAAACTTATTTAAAAAAGAATGTTGGTATAAACTTTGGTCTGAAGATATATGTTCTAGTTATTGCTCTTATTTCTTTTAAGTATATATCTAGAAAAGGGCTTACGAGATATGGAAACCCTATGTCCAACTTTTTCAATTTTTTTAGTTGTAAATGAAAAAAAGTATCTTTTTATATATTTATCTTTATGAGGTGCTGAGGATCAAACCCAGTGCCTCACACAAGTGAGGCAAGTGCTCTATCACTGAGGGACAGCCCCAGCACCCTATGTTTAATTTTTTAAGAGCTGATTTAATGTCTTTTACAAAAACTGCATCACTTTACAGTACAATCAGCAATCCAAAAGAGCAATTGTTCCACTCTTGCAGAAACACTTAATTGATTTTTTTAATAATAGCTTTACATTAATAAGTATGAAGTGGTATATGTCTATGGAAATTTTTTATTATTATTATTTTATTTTACAGTACTGGGGATTTAACCCAGAGGCACTCTACTACTGAGCGACATCTCCAACTCATTTTATTTATTTATTTATTTATTTATTTTTAATTTGAGATAAAGTCTCGATCAGTTGCTGAGGCTAGCCTTAAATTTGCGATCCTCCTGCCTTTGCCCCCTGCATAGCCTGTTAGTTTGATTCTATTTCACTGATGATTAGTGATGTTGGACATCTTTTAATGTGTTCACTGGGCAATAATACTCTCCTTCAAATAGAATTACTCTAGTCCTTTAACTTCTTTTTAATTTAGTTGTTGTAATTAGGTGATATAATTTTTATACATTTTAATATTTATTTCTTATCAGATAAATTATTACAAATATGTTTCCCTGTATTCTGCTAGTTACCTCTTTACTCTCTTGAAAGTGACACTTGTTGTTTACATGAAATATTTTTCTCTCTCCCTTCTTCTTCTGGGTCTCCTATGAAGCATATATTCATTAATATAATAGTATTCTATATAAATTTCTTAAGATTTGCTCATTTTCCTTCAGTTTACTTTTTGTTTCTCGGACTTGATACCATCAATTTTTTTTTAAAGAGAGAGGTAGAGAGAGAGAGGGAGAGAGAGAGAATTTTAATATTTATTTTTTAGTTATCCGCGGGCATAACATCTTTGTTTGTATGTGGTGCTGAGGATCGAACCCGGCCGCACGCATGCCAGGCGAGCGCGCTACCGCTTGAGCCACATCCCCAGCCAGATACCATCACAATTAACCTGATATTTAAGTTCGCTATTTCTTCCATCATTTGAGTCTACTGTTTCTTGTAATTTTTTTTTCAATGTAGTTACATTTTGTTTGGAGCTCCAGAATTTCCATTCCATTGTTTTGAAAACTAACTTCTGTCTCTTAATTTATATCATTTTTCTCCTTTACGATTTTCCTGATTAATTTTTTCCATGTTTGTGACTATATTAGCCCTTTAAGCATGTTTATGAGTGCTGCTTTAAATTCCAGTAAGTATGATGCCTGCAAGAAGGTGGATGACTAGTTATTTTCTTTCTTTAAATTAAATATGTTTTCATTGTTGAAATTTGAAAATTGAGTAGAAAAAAGCTCCTTTCCTCAGTTCTTTGCAGATGGTATTTACTTCACTAATTAGTGTAGTGTGATGCATCCATCAGCAAGTGGTAAAAGCTTAAGTCTTCACAGGATTTTTCTGAGCATGTATTTTGCATCTGTTTTCCTTCTGATTTATTGGAATGCATGCTAGCTTTTAAATGCTTTAACTTGCCAAAATCTCATTCAAGCTTTTTATTGATATTTTGGTCCTCCATTGTAGGTCTATACCTTCAATGTTTTGTCCCAGGCATCCAAGGGTCTATTTCTCAACATAGTACTCAAAAATAGTGCCTTCTATTTCTATACATCTGAGATCTGAATTAGGAAAAAAATAAGCAGTCCTTAATGCATACCTCAGGCCAGAGTGTAGCAAATATGATCTTCTCTGCTCCCATCCACTTGACTTAGTTAATTGTGAACTGTGTCCCTGCCCTATCCTGAACAAAAGCATTTCACATTGGGAAGGGTATGGAGCATGGGTGAGTAAAAATATCATGAAATTTGCTATGTAAAGTTTTTAAATTGGGCATGTACTTGGTTGTTATAGACCTTTGCCTCTTTACCAGATTTCCAATAATGTTACTTTACATGGTTTCTAGGGGTTTTTGAGTATGCTTCTATGGAAGAAGAAGCGCCTGAACTTTTCTGGTCCACCATTTTCTAATATTGCTCTAGTCTCTCTGCTATGATATTTTCAGGCCACATAGATAGATTGATTTAATCCTCAAATTCACATGAAGTATAGCTTGTGTTTGAAAATCCTCAGGAGACTTTTTTCCATTTTTCACCAAGAGTCAAGTTCAAGATAAGCAGCTGTCTTAAACTACTTCCCTAAGTTCATAATAACTTTTTTCCTTATTCAGTCAGATGCTAAATATGTGGTCCTTTAGATGTAAATGCTTCATGTACAGACCTCCATTCAACTTTCTTCCTTGAATGAGTCATAGGCTCTGTCTCTTTCCCCTTATTTCTGATCCACTAAAACCAGGGATTGGAAGATTATACCAAAACTGTTGTGGATAAAATATACTTTTGTGATTCATGCTTTCTTGTTATTTTTATCCTCTAATGAGGTCTCTTACTTTCCTTACATTTACACTTACATTTAACTTTTAAAAACATATTTCTCCATTTCTTTTGTAAAATAAGATATTCTGCAAAACTTATAATCTAACATATTGCCATAATCTAAATCCTTCATCACTCATTTTATCAGTTCTTCATTGTAGGTCATAGAGCAAAACAATGTTGATCTTATTTTCCAGCATTTTTCTCTAGATAATATATTAATTTAGAAGGTAGCAAATGTTCTGTCTTTGTTGACTAACAGTTCTACTATTTGTTCCTTAGAATATAGGCTTTGGTATAGTTAATTGGTAAACATTAAAGGAAGTTCATGGAAAAATGCTTAAAAATTGAAATATTTAGCTTAATTATTAAATACTTGCTCTTGAACTTACAGCCACAGTTTGAGTGTTCTTCCCAGATCTCTCTTTTTTTGAGTATTTTATTTACGTATATAACAAAGAGAATAATTATGGAGATATAATTGGTGTGTAAATACAGATATATTTGATGTACATTTGCAAAAAGAAAGAAATATATAAGAAAAGGAAACCTACAAGGAAAAGAGAGTAGGAAATGGGCAAATTAGGGAACAAAAGTTCTGAAGGTAAATAGAAAAACATATGTAAGTAAAGAGAAATTGGAATGAGTTCTCAAACAAAATAGCCAAAATGAAATAACGTTGAGATAGCTTGTGAAGTGAAAGGTAGATATGAATGCCGAGGAATAGATTTGGGGTTCTGGATGCAAATAGGAAGAACTGAAGTATGGTCTTAAAAGTTCTTAGTCTCTACTATATATTTTCTCCTGCAATATCACTTTTTCCAGAAAAGATAAGAAAAATCATAGTAGTTGGTTATGGAACTTGAGAGATTTCTTAACATAATAATGAACACTTAATGCATCTATTTTATAAGTTTATACATTACTGCTTTTATAGTTATACATGGGAAAGATTCTATTATATGTATTATGTCTATTATTTTTAGTGTTATCATGAGACATGAAGTGGAAGAGAATCAGAAAATTGAGCATAAAACTGTATTACTTAAAAATATATTGTCCTTGACATTTTTCATTCTAATAACTGTGTCAGTTTCATGTTAAATTGACCTTTATTAATAAGTATTTTGTTTTCGATATTTTTTCATATAACACATTTTGTAAATGCTTGAGTCTTCTGCATATTATAAGCATTTCCTTTCTATGTCCACTAAAGCACAGACTATAGTTCCATTTTATAATGTTACAAATTTGGAGGTAAATTATACTTAATTTTTTGTAAGTATTTCAAAATATGCTCTACTGTCATCTGTAACTAAAAAGAACAGATAAAATTATAAAAGAATTAACATTGTGAGAAAAACTGGACAGTCCTGTACAGTTTTACTTCTATTGCTCTAGGGTTATGTGGTTAAGCAATATTATTGACGCTAAAAAAATGCATGGATGGCATTATCTTTATTGTAAGTTTATTGACTAATAAATGCTTACATCTCTGAAAAATTATATATATGTATGTGTATATATATATGTATGTGTGTGTGTGTGTGTGTGTGTGTGTGTGTATGTATATATATATATATATATATATATATATATATATATATACTTTTGTTTTTCAGTACTGGAGATTGAACCCAGAGCCTTTTATATGTCAGGCAAGTGTTCTATCCCTGAGCTATACCCCAACCCTCAAGATATGTATTTTTAGAATCATTGTTAAAATTTAAAAAATTGCTCTAAATTGAAAAAATAAAAAAGTAAAAGAATTTTTTCCTTATGAGAGATGGCCAGTAATTTCCATGGAAGAATGAATTTTGACAGATAACAAAATAAAACTGAATTTGTGACAACACTGGTTCTAGAATTTGTGTTCAAGGTAATGGAGACCAAATTTTTAAACTCAGTAATCATGCTTTTTTAGAGACAACTTTATCTCCCCTTTTTATTTTGTCTTCATTCATTTATGATGCTTCTGATTAAAAACATGTTTCTGTGAAAAACTCTTGCAAAAGAGACATTGGAGTGTACTATATTCAACCCTGAACATTCACATTGCATACCAAGTAGGGAAGTCAAGAAGCTGGTTCGACTGAAGTACAAGCACAAGCCACTGCACTGATATTCTCTATATGGTCAGGTTTTTACCCCCCCAAAAAAACCCTCAGAGTATTTAGTACGTAATGCTTAACTTTTTACAACTTTGATACAGCATCATACACTGTTTCACACACTAAACTACCCATGCTAGATAGTATACCTCAAGACACAACTTTGCCATGCATTTTCTTTCCCTAGTGCTATAGGAAAAATATCAGGGCCAATTTCTGCTATTGAATTTAATGCCAGCAAACTATTTCTTTGTGTCCTTTTTTTCTCCCTCCCCCCACCTCTTGTTCTCACTCTCTTTCAAAAATTTACAGTGTAAATGTATTTTGACATAGAAATCATTCTGTATTGAGATTTTTGTTACAAAGTTATTTTTTAAAAGCCTATAAGTTATCCTTGGAATTATCAGATTTTAAAAAAGATGTATTTATATGGTGAGTGCTTGTAACATATTAAATTTGGTTTTGTAGAAATGATTGTGTTTTATTATAACAAATTTTAGTGTGCACAACTAACACTGCCACTCTTAGTTTCTTGATTATACCAGTTTCTACTACAAGCCAAAGAATGGATCAGACCTCTGTGTGGCAACTCTTTCCAACAGTTATATAAAGTATGTTTTACTTCAGAATTGTAAAGAGAAATATTATTTTTTAGAGGTTTAGAGAAAATACTTATTTTTGCTGATGAGTTTAAAAGTTTCTTCCATGACTAATTGTTCCCATTGGTTTGGACCTGTGCCAGCTTCTTATGGTGGGATTGTATGGTGGAGCAAAATTGTTCATCTAATGACCAAGACAAATGTGAAATCAAATGACTGGTGTCCCATTCTCCCCTCCTACAGTATATCCTAAATAACCTGAAAACTTCCCACAAGGTCTCACCTCCCAAAAGTACCACACTGGGGATCAAGCCTGTAACACATGGGCCTTTGGGGACATTCCAGATCCAAACTATCACAGGGAATCAGGCACAAGTCCAACATACATGATACAAAACAATTCAAGTATGACAACAATTTGTGATACCTTATGATCATTAATAAAATCAAACTGACCAAATAAAATCAAGTCATGGATTACTTCATTGTGGCATAGCAAAGGAAATTTTTCAAGCTGAATAATTCTTAGGTGTCAGGGTCATCTTTGGGGATATCTTTTTAATTTCTCAGCTTGAAAAACATCTTACCTTATGAAATTGATACGTATTGGTTTTTGAATGACATTTTTATCTGTTAAAAAATCACCTAGTATTTCTTCTGATAAATATCTGCTTTATCACTTTTAATCCATGTGGTCTGTGCAGGATTGAAATCACTTCAAAATTCCAAGTATAAACTATGATTAGCCTAACCATTTCTCTGTTTCGTGATGGTTTTAAAGATGGGCATCAGACCTATTGGAGTAAATAATATGTAATCAAATACCTGTTGTCATTTCTGAGATCAAGACTGTTATTATTTTTGACCTAGCCAGAAACTTGAGATGATATAGGGATAGGAAACAGTGGCCATGACATTCTCATTCATAGACATTTGGATACAAATCCAATTAACTGAAGAAAAGACCAAGGTATACAGATTAACTGAGTCTTGATGACATCATTTGACCATTATTATATTTGTTCCCGACAATAGTTCTAGTCCTAGATTTTTCATGTTCTCATTTGTTAAACAAACCACATGGATTGGGGAAAGCTGAGTGGTATAGCTAGAGCATGTGCAAGGCCCTGGGCTCAAACCATAGCACTGCCAAATACAAAGCAAAGCAAAACAAACAAACAAAAAAAAACCCCAAAACATATTTATTTTATTTTTAAAGAGAGAGAGAGAGAGAGAGAGAATTTTAATATTTATTTTTTAGTTCTCGGCGGACACAACATCTTTGTTGGTATGTGGTGCTGAGGATCGAACCCGGGCCGCACGCATGCCAGGCGAGCGCGCTACAGCTTGAGCCACATCCCCAGCCCTTATTTTAATATTTTTTTCTTTAGTACATTATGTGGTGTATCTGATACTTAAAACTACAATATTTCTGTAAGGACATTGGCTGTGGAAATGTACAGGACAGTGTTCCTCTGGTGAGCAAACTCCAGGGAGTTGGCGGGGTTAACAGGCACACTGTTTTCCACTTCCACACTTGGAATATTTTGAAGTTTCTCCCAGGAATTAGTAAAATAAATAATACATGTACAATGTCTAGCTGCTGTGGGAATGCCCTTCATGAGGAGGCTCTATGCTAGAGTCTTATCAGTCTCAACCTTGGTCTCAGGCACTCAGCTCCCGGGAATAAAGGAACTCTCTTGTTAGACAACCACAATGTTTCACCCAGCCCTGCTGAGCCTGAACCTGGCCATATAACAGTAACTTTAAACAATGGACTTGAGAGCTACACAAAGCTCCTAACATTGCACATTGCAACTATAGTATGTAACCGAGAAATAAGCTGCTTAATGTTGTTAAATCTATAACCTGCCTCATGACACAATGGACAATAAGGTACTACTGATGCCAGTGACTAATGTGGTCTATTGATATAAATAAGGCTGTTAGCTTGGATAAGAGCTTTTGCCTTTATGCCATTCTGACATCCTCCTGTTTGGCCATTTTTGCTCTGCCCTTTGCTTCTGTCTCCATTTGATTTTCTTACCTTTATTTTTTTTCAGAAAAAAAAAACACACTTATTTAGTGGTTACATAAAATATAATATAAAATTTATTATAAAAAATTTCCAAAATTTGTGATATGTTACCTTACTTTCTGTGTTACCTTAAATTCTAGGACTTTAAGTTATGCTACATTTGAAAAGAAGTGGGGGTTAAGATTTTTAAATGCTTACTACATCTGTATTTTATGGATTTTTGAAAGTGAAATTTATTTATTAATCTCTTTCATCTCCTTTGCTTAGTTTAGCTCAATTGGGTTAATACTTAATGATTTAAGGTACAACTTTCATTATAATAAACTCTACATCAATCCTTGTATTCATTTTGATAATACCAAAATTAATAATAATAATGAATGCTACTATGTGTCAAGTGCTTATTATGAGCCATACAATATGCTTAATAGTGTGTACACCAATAAATGTTTTAATTAAAACCTCATCTATATGAAATTGATGCTATAATATCCATATTAGAGATATGAAAACTAAGGCATAGTGAGTTTAAATAACTACATCAGCAAACAGCTGATAAGTAGAAGACCAGGTGTCAGTCCAAAACCATGTATAAACCTTTAACCACTATGTCACCTGATTCCAAAATCATTATTCTTAGGCACTATTCAGAGTTGCCTAAGAACAAAAACAAAAACAAAACAAGCAAATAAAATACTTATGGATTCAAGAAGAGGAGAGAAAATTTGACAATAAGAACGGGCCAGAATATCAGAAGAAAGAGTAAATGTTAACATTTTTAATAAATAAGAAACCATGAGTATATAATAAGAAGAATAAAATATAATTCAAATAAGATTTGGTGTCCTCCTTTTTGGAGAACAAAATGTGACATAGAAAATACCTAGGATTATATAAAAAGATATAAAATACATTAATATCAGAATTAGATGTTGAAATCAAATTTAGAGTAAAATAGTCACAATTCTCATAAAACATGACAGATTTTAATCAAGAGTTAACTAGGGAAAAAACACATTTTGGCAACATAGGTTAGGTTGTGTACAATGAACCAACATTTACAATAAAATACAATTCTCTTAAAAATAGGCTGTTTCAGATTTCCCTGAGACTTCTAAAGATTTTGTTATTGAATTTGCATACTGATTGACAATATTATAAATAAAAAATCAAGACTTTTGAAAGTGTGATTCTCAATTGGGCACTAAAAATCTTTATGACAGGGGCCAGGATTGTGGCTCAGTGGTAGAGCGATTGCATTGCACTTGTGAGGCCCTGGGTTCAATCCTCAGCAACACATAAATATGAGTAAATAAAGATATTTTTAAAAATTGCATGACAGCAAAGATAGAATTTATAGTCAATAAGTTTTATATACTGAGTAAAGTCATAGTAGTGCCAGATACTAGGACATCTTGACTTCAATAATTAATTTCTCAACATGTTTTTCTCATTGGGAATAATGGGAGAACCATATCGATGTAGCTAGGTTCTTGATTTGAAATATAGGTCTTTTTACAAATCTTTTGAAAGTTATTTTTTTGTAATGAAATAACTTGTCTTTATCTAACATCTCTAATACTTCAGAAATGGTTTAAGAATATTAAGGTGGACTATTAACCTGAAAAACATTGAGATCATACATCAACCTTTAATAGAGGAACTCTAAGTAAAAAAAAAAAATTGCAATCAGTAATTCAGATTTGATCATTGTCACAGAATTTTCTTAACTCAATGTATTTGCTTGAGTTTGATCTGTTGTTCAAAAAGTAAAATGAATCAGGATGGTCCATATATCCCTCAGGGCACAGGGAGAGACTGTGTCTCCAATGTTTTAAATTGCACATGAATATAAAGATCTACTCAGTTAGTAAGCAATGGCCAATGTCCTGTGTGGTATGAGACCTGAGTTAGGATATAATATCAGGTCTCTTGAATTGCTTTAACAAAATCAACAAAAAGCAATCTTCGATTGCAAAATCAATGCCTATTCATGTAAATTCTACCATGATATTCATTCACAGAAAAATTGAGTTCTTGTGTAATGAAAATGTAGAGAAAATCAAATAGTGTGCATGAGCCATGAGGTTATAATTATACTTTGAATGCATGCTGAAACATAATGTGAAGCCATACACCATTGTTTGGGAACTCTTGAGGCGCTGGCACTCGTAAATGACATTAAGTTGGTGGACCACATTACATCTAGATGAGCATGGAGTCACGGGAGCTAAAATAACAACATATTTGAAGAAGGTAACCTAAGTCAAAAATTAATAATTAGTCCTTGTCTTGGAGGATATGGAAATTATCTATGATTTTAGCAAGGTTAGTTTTGCAAAGTGATGAGGGGATTTGGAAACCAGATTAGAAAGCATTGGTGAGAAAGTGAAAAAATGGAAAAGAATGAAAATCTTTTCACCTATCACACTCAGACAAGGTATTTGACCATTCTGCATCCATTTCCTCAAGTTTTCCATGAGAACATTATTAATATTCAATACTCCTATCTGAAACATTAACGAACACACTTAGCACATTATCCTCAGATGATAATAATCAAATTCAAGAGATAAAATGCATATATTTATTCAACAGTCATCATTTTATCTAACAAGTGTGATTTGAACCTGTTTTGCCTTGACTGTCAAGTGGGGAATTGCATGCACTCTTACTTTACCTTGAACCTTATTCACAAAGGTATTGTTGTTAGAATATTTATTAAATGACTTCATGAATTCTTAATATATTTATCTATAGCAATCCTTGAATCTAAGGATCTCTCAGAGAGAAGAGAGTAGCAGAAATTTTATTTTTTTTCTTTTTTGTTATTGCAAGAATCTATCTTTTTACGAAATATTTACATGTAAGGGTAAAATATTTGAGGTCAACATGAGTTACTAATGCAACCAATATGGTACAATGGAAATAAATATTTTCTCCAAATTTAGAATTAGCAAAGCAGCAGACTCTTGGACAATCCATGATTTCTTCTTCAAAGCTTAGGAAAACTACCACATGAAATATTATTTTAAAAAGTCTGATCTAGGATACACTATAGGGTAAATAAGTATTTCTAAAGTGGTGAAGCTTTAAGCAGGTTTCAAGATAGGAATGAAGACAGGTAATACACATTAAAGTACATGATGCAAAGTTGTTTTAATAATATAAGGGCCCTTAAGGAGGAAAAAGGTGAAGATCAAGTGAGCCCTGAAGTTTCACATTTTCAACTACCATAGAAGTGCAATATCATCAACACCAAGAGGTGATGATAGAATCTTGGGACCTCTGCTAATACTTGAAACTGTAGAATAAGATCCCATTTGTCAGGACCAGGACCAATCAAATGCAGTTCTTGGCAAACTACTCCTATGAAATAAGTGGGTAGTCATAACATCTGGACACAACTCAAGAGAAAATCCTTTTCATAGAAAGAAAAGTTTACTTTTAGCTGTATTATTTTGTCTGTTTTGCATTTTCCCTCAGAAATACCAAGATTTTTGATAATTACAATGATTATTTCATTTAGAAAACAAATTAAAATGAAAGTAAATAAAAAGAAGAAAAATACCCAAATCAACAGCATGTGTGACAGCTAAGTTAAAGTTTTTCATTTTTTAAATAGTGGAATTTAGTGCCATTTTTTACCCTATGAGGAACATTGTTTTTGCAGAGCATAGGAATTTTGCTGGCAATGAAGACTTATAAAAGATTTGATTGACATCTTCAAAGTTACAAAGGATGGTAATAAAACCTTGTCAGGCTCTCCTTTTAGTTCTGTGCAGTAACATGAAAATCAAAGTGTCATTAGAAATTAATGGCTGACAAATTTGGATATAATAAAAAATTACTATTGCTATGGTCAATGTGAAGCAGGCTATAGGACTGATGAAGGTCAGAGAGGCCAATTCTGTAGTCAGTTCCGAGAAGGGCTTGGTAATTTTATGACCACTAATAATGTTTGTGGATTTCATGCAAGCTAATCTAATGAAAAGGGAAGTCAAAGCCATGCAACAGTATTTAAAATACTCAGCCCCCATATGTCAAAGAAATAATTTCATTTTCACCTTACACTAGTAACTCAGACAAAGTGATTATTTTCATCAACTTGGAGAGTCTAGCCTAAGAATTGTGGTGCACATAGTCATCTTATGAAATCATTAATAGCCTTAATAAAGATTTCTATAGCAACTAACACTTTTCAAAATATGTTATATACATTTTATCCATTTACTTCTCATGGCACTCATGTATTAAATGGTCTCTTTCCCATGCTATAACAAAATATGTGAGTAGGGATGGATTCAAATGAAAGAAAATTTATTTAGCTCACAGTTTTGGAAGCTGAAAAGTCCAAGAACCATGGTGCCAGTTGTGATGGGGGCCTCAGGAAAGATGGCATCACAGTGAGAATATGTGTAAGAGGAATCACACAATGAGACAAGAAGCCAAAGAGTGGGTAGGGGCCAGTGTTGCACTTCTATAACAATTCTCTCACGGGAACAAATCAGGGTCAAACAGAGGTCAATGAATTCCTTCTGATGATAGTGCCCTCAGTAACCTAATGACCTCTGCAATGGTCCTAAATTTAAAAGTCCCACCACCTTTTAACATCTCCAAACTTGTTCCCTTGGGAAAACAAACTAAATCCAAATGACAGCACAAACCACCAAATTGATAACAATTCTATAGGATATTACTTCTATGTTTTGTCAATTTTCTCTTTAGCATGAGTATAATCCAGGTCAGACATTGCCCAGATCTCAGCTACATTACATCACTACCAATGACTAAATTCAGAGTACAGGGTAAATGAGGCTAAGTAATTTCCTTGCTGCAGATGTCAGTTTATTCATCTGTAAAATGGAGAAGCTCTAACATTTCGTAAAGTTTTGAATCTAGCTGACTGTGAACATTAACCTCATTAACCTTATTTTAATATTAAATTCTTCTAGTCTCAACCTTTAATAATAGTCTACCATATGTGTAATGCTGAGAGAAATGTACATAGACTGTTATTTTCTCACCATTGTGTTTTACTCCTCTAACCTTCAGGCAACAGACAGGGATGTGCAGGGATTTCAAACATGTTTTCTTTTTTTCTAGCTTCATTCTATTATATGTAAAAATAAAATCTCACATGGAAAGCTGTTACATTGACACCATGGTAAAATTTAACAATACCCATGAACTTATATATGTAAGTATGTAACATATTACCTAATATTAATTTCTATTTGAGCCCCATTTTGTTTGAGACAAAAAAAATAATCAAGTTACTTCCAGAGAAACTCATTAAATTTCATTATTTTCTCTGTCATTTCAATTTAAATATGATCAAATTGATGGTGTTACTCTTCTGTCTTTCTTTGATATATTCTAAGCCAACAATGGTGGATATACAAACGTTACATTGCTATCAGTCTGGAGGGCATCTCTTGATCATGGTTTGTCTTGGTTTTCTGAGGTGTAATTAATTCTAATATTGGGATACTTTCCCTAATTGTCTGACATCATTTTGATGTAATTGACCTTTTCTGACTCCATGTTGAATGATTAAATCTTCTGCTATAACTTTCCCTCATGACAGAATCCTCATTCACAGAATCCCCTTGACAAATCATTAGCTGGTTCTTGGACCTGAATCTTGGGGACAAGGAAAATTTTTGGATTCTGGTTAGCCACTCCAGAGTTTTAGGAAATACAGGGGTAATGTTAGTACTCCAGTTATTAGACATGCCATACTATAAGTTATTGTAATATAATATCAAGGCAAGATTTTTCATGAAGGTTACAGACTTTTTGTTTCCTCAGAAAAAGATGTTCATATTTTTTTCACCTGGAAAAAACAGATTTAAGGAGGGTTTGTTAGGTTTCTTTGTCTCTCTCCAAAAATATAAACTTAATGTTACATTGTTTCTAAATAGTTTTTTTTATCCCAATACTTATTACCTCTGCTCTAACCCAAACTGCTCATTTTTCTGCTTTCTACATCAGAAAAGATTTCTAGCTTAGTATTTGCAAAATCTAAGGCTTATACTTGGATCTGAAACCAAGGACTCTCACGTCAGTAATATTTTTTATTGTTTTTTTCTTGACTTGCAGCTATGGCCACACTTTCAGTATTATGGAGGCCAAATTAAATCTAAATGGGTAGGGTGAGGCAGAGGGCATTGGACATAAGCATAAATTATACCAAGTTAATCAAGCAAACAAACAGGATGAATGACAACAGAAAAGAACCAATCATAGAGACTCCTATATTAAACATTATTTGGCCCAGAGACACAGTGATTGGTTCAAATGTTTCTTCCTAACAAAGATCCCAACTCTGTTTTTCAAAAATAACAAGAAAACATAAAATGAGTAATTAGACTTTGTATATCTACTGTGTGGTCTCGTGAAAGGGCAACACAAACAATAGATGTGAAGCACAACTATAATCAAGAGAAATATATACATATATATGTATATACACATTCTTTATCTGTCTATTGATATATTTGTCTTATCTATCTACCATAGAGAGTATAATTGTCTTCCTCAGTAACAATTTACTTGTATTTTCAAGGTCTGAGCAGTCACTAATAAATATTATTTTTTCATATTAGAAGTTGCCTTATGATGAAATTATTAGGTTGTTTTAGAATGCTTAGAACTTTCATTGTCATAATTTTCTTTGTATGTCTTCTGCAATCATTCTCCATTTTTACCACTTCTCATTATGTTCTCATAATTTTCCAATTTTTTCCTCTTCCTTCTCTATTAAATTTACCATTTACACAGTACTTCTACCTCTGTTGCTCCACTCCTAGTAGTAACTGCTGTTACATCAAGGGCCATTTAGAGGCGTGATACAGTTTTACATAGTCATTCTACTTGTACAAATATGGGTAATATTTGTATTGATTGTGCAAAGTTATTTTCAAAAGATAGTGTTTGCTGCAGGATTAGGAGAGGCAGAGTAGATGGGTAGGGAAAATATTTTTTATGGTATAAGATATCACATCACATTTTATTTAATTATGCTTGGTCTTTAAATACAGAAAAATACATTGAACTAGAAATCAGTACTCTTAGGAATGTTGGGTATTCATCAAATAATTGATGTGTATGTAATAGTAAATATATATATATATATATATATATATATATATATATATGAGAGAGAGAGAGAGAGAGAGAGAGAGAGAGAGAGAGAGAGAGAGAGAGAGAAAGGTACAAATTTTGTGCACATGTGGTGGAAATTGGGAAGAAGACAAATATGGATTTTCTTATTTTTATCAAAATTTAATCTTTCTCAATTCAGACAAAATTCTTCAACCATCTAGCAGCCCAGGGTGAACAAGTTACAGGAAAGAGGTTGTGAGGGGAATGGGAAAATAAACAAGGAGAGAAATGAATTACAGTAGATGGGGTAGAGAGAGAAGATGAGAGGGGAGGGGAGGGGGGATAGTAGGGGATAGGAAAGGTAACAGAATAAAACAATTACTAATAGGGCATTATGTAAAATTGTGGATGTGTAACCGACGTGATTCTGCAATCTGCATTTGGGGTAAAATTGGGGGTTCATAACCCACTTCAATCTAATGTATGAAATATTATATGTCAAGAGCTTTGTAATGTTGTGAACAACCAATAAAAAAAAGAATTGGATTTACAACAATAACTAACAATAAATAAATAAATAAATGAATAAATAAATAAATAAATAAATAGAGCTTTAAAAAAAAAGGATATAAAAACAAAGAGTTAAAGTATAGTAAACTAAACTCCAAATTGAAAAGTATTTTGGAACATGTCACTATTTGTTTTTGAGTCATTTCTTGTTTCTGTTGTTGTTTCAAGTCCCATACACACATTAGGAATGTCCTCAGCCTACAATTACTCATTGCTCTATAGTTTTGATTGATTGAAGCATTATTCAGTGGAGAAATAGGGCTTTGACTAAATTTCTTGGTTGACTCCATTTTCAATCTGGTTTGCCATACTTTTCAAAAGCAATCTTTTAAAAAAGACTGATTATATAAAATAAAATAAAAAAGACATATAAAATAACTTTATGATACATGATTTAAAAATTCTGGTCAAAATCTTCCAAAGTTCCTCCTCCACAAAAAACAAACAAGTAAATAAACAAACAAAAATACCTCAATCCCCATACAGAAACCAGCATATAATGATCCAAGAAAGAATCTAAGTATGCATTATAACAATTGGAAAGAAAAAAAAATTCCCACTGTAGTAGCACCTGGGTATGAGAACTGAGTGCAATTCAGATGTTGTAAAGATGATGAAAATGGATGAAACTATGCAGCTTAATTGGGAGAAGAGATTGATTGAACTCTTTGTTCAGAAGTAATGTTTAAATAAATTGTTGAATGTACTTTAATGTTATTCTCAAAATTTTGTGTTTTCCAACTATCAGTTATTTTGGGGTGGATATAAAAAGTGGCAGATACAAAACCATGTCTTTTTCAGAAAACACTTTATGTCAGTAATGAAGACTTGAGTTCCTCTGCATGAAATTTATCAATGGAATTCAGAACAAAAATCACATTCAACAATAAAAAAATTTTGGCTATGGGTAAATAATCACAGTGTTATATTTGATTTGGTACAGCAATGTCTGTGTAAAATTCTTGAATTCATTTTTAGAATCTGATAATGTCATTAGAACAAAAACTGAAGCACAAAAAAAATTGTGATCTTCCTCCTCTTTCCCTGAAAATTCATGTTACAGGAAAATGGAGAAAATGTTTCCCCCCCACAACAAAATGGTAATATATTTAATATTTGGCATACTATTTTCACACACAAAGAAATGATTGGCCTCAATTTGTTTATAGTGGAATATGGTTCATTTAAATAAGGAAGAATCTCATTACTATTCCATAATGTAAAGTGTGTGTAAATTAATATCTTATCCTTGATTTTTAAAAATTTTGTATAAAAATATAGCCACATTTCTTCAAAGTACACTGTGTGGACAGATTTTCATCATACTTGAATTAAACATGATATAAATCACTGATAAAACTGAGTGGGAATTGCCAATTAGAAATATAGCCTTTTGCTTTTTCTAGGTCATTCAATCAAATATTAATTGGGGAAGTAGGTTCCATGAGTCATTTCCATTCTCAAACTACTTTGGAGAAAAAAAAATGGAAGGAGTCAGTGGTCTTTTTTGTACTTTACATACCAGTGAAGTATGTAAAATCCCCCCAACATCACAAACACAAGTAACATTAATTAGAGACCTAGCTGGTAATTTCAAAAGATGGTTAATAAAAGTATAATTTTATTTCTTAACTACAGAAGTAATTCAGGACTGAGTTTGATAAGTTTTAACAAGCAAAAGTAATAAGGCAGTTCTATTTCTGTTTTAGGGATATCTATACTGCTTTCTCTAACTGTTGTATTCATTTACATCCCCATTAACAGTGTTCATGGGTTTTCTTTTCTCCACATTCTTCCCAGAAATTCTTGTTTTTCTTTATATTTTTAATCATAGATATTCTCACTATAGTGAGTTGATATCTCATTGTAGTTTGAATTGCCCTGATAATTAGTGATATAGAATATTTTTTCTATTACATACTGTTAGCTATTACTTAAGAAAACATCTACTCAGGATTTTACAGATTTAAAATTGGTTGTTTTATTTACTTATATTTTATTATTGCATTGTGTTATTTCCTTTTTCATTTCACATATTAAACCCGTATCAATATGTGATTTCCAATAATTTTCAACAAATCTATAAGTCTGCCTTTTCATTTTGATGGTTTTATCCTTTTATCCTTTGTTGTGAAGACACTTTAAACTTCATGTAGTTTCATTTCTTTTTGTTATTGATTCTTTTTGGTCATGCATGACCACAAAATCCATTTTGGCATAATTTTGTAAAAATAGAGTATATCTTATTGTGATTAGTATCTGATTCTTATGTATGTACATGACGGTGGGAATTACTGTGTTGTTTTCATATATGTACATAGGAAAATTATGTCAGATTTATTCCACTCTCTTTCCTTTTCTTATCCCCCTTCCTTCCCTCCATTCATTTTTCTAATCTACTGTACTTCTCTTCTTCCCCTTATCCCCTCCTTTTATTGTGGGTTAGCTTCCACATCTCAGAGAAAGCTTTAGACCTTTGGCTTTGTGGGAATGGCTTATTTTGTTTAGCATGGTATCCAGATTCACACATTTGCTGGCAAATATAACAAAGTCATTTTTCTTTATGTCTGAATAATACTCCATTGTGTATATATACCACATTTTTTTATCCATCCGTATGTTTAAGGGGATATAAATTGGTTTCATAATTTGACTATTCTGAATTGAGCTGCTAATAAACATTGATGTGGTTGTATTACTGTAGTATGCTGATTTAAAATCCCTTGGATATATACCAAAGAGTGGGATAACTGTGGTTCTATTGGAAGTTTTCTGAGGAATCACCATACTGCTTTCCAAAATGGTTATACCAATTTATACAGCCACAAGCAATGTATGAGTGTAACCTTTTCACCCATCCTTGCCAACATTTATTGTTACTTATATTCTTGATAACTATCATTATGACTGGAGTGAGAGGGAATCACAGTGTAGTTTTAATTTGCATTTTCCTAATTGTTAGAGATGTTGAATTTTTTATATATTTGTTGACAATTGGTATTTCTTTTTTCATCTGTTCTAATATCTCTAGTCAAAGGAAGTAGGCAAAAGAATGAAATTAAAAGGATATGAATAGGAAAAGAAGAACTCAAACTATCTGTTTTCTAATAACATGAATCTATATGTAGAAGACCAAAAAAGTCCACTAGAAAACTTCTAGAGCCCATAAATAAATCCATCAAAGTAGCAGAATAGAAAACTAATATCATAAGTCAATTGCATTCCTATACTCCAATGGTAAATCAGCTGAAAGAGAAATTATAAAAACCACCCCATTCACAATAGCCTCAAAAAATTGGGAAATAATCTTACCAAAGAGGTGAAAAACCTCTATAATGAAAACAAAAGAACACTAAATAAAGAAATTGAGGAAGACCTTAGAAGATGGAAAGCCCTCCCATGTTCTTGGATAGGCAGAATTAATATTGTCAAAATGACCATATTACCGAAAGTGCTATACAGATTCAATGCAGTTCCTATCAAAATCCCAATGATATTCTACATGAAAATGGAAAAAACAACAGTCATGAAATTTATTTGGAATAATAAGAGGTTCAAAATTGCCAAAGCAATTCTCAGTGAGAAAAGCAAAGCAGGAGGCATCATAATACCAGACCTAAAATTACACTATAGCGCTATAGTAACAAAAACAGCATGGTATTAGCACCAATATAGGCAAAAAGACCAATTGACAGAATAGAAGACACAGAGACAAACCCACAAAAATAGTTATTTTATACTAGACAAAGGTACCAACAACGCTGGGAAAACTAGAAATTTCTTTGTAGTAGAATGAAATTTAACCCCTATCTCTCATTTTGCACAAATCTCAACTCAAAGTGGATCAGTAACCTAGGTATAAGTCCATAAACTCTATACATACTTGGAGAAAAGGTAGATCCAACCTACTCTGACACATTGGCTCAGGAACTGATTTCCTAAATAAGATTCCTAAATTGCATGAATTAAAATAAATAATAATAAACGGGATGGCACCAAACTAAAAAGCTTCTTCACAAATAAAGCAATCAAGAGCATGACAGAGAGCTTATGGAATGAGAGAAAACCCTTGCATCCTGCACCTCAGATAGGACATTAAATTCTGTGGTATATAAAGAACTCAAAAAACTTAACATCAAAGTAAGTAAGTAAGTAAGTAAGTAAATAAATAAATAAATAAAGCCCAATCAATAAATGGGTGAGGGAACTGATCCACTTCTTTTATTTCACTTTTTAAAATTTTTTGTAATATTAAAAAATCATAAACAATATTCCCCTAGTAAATGTTAAGGAGCTTTACCATATGTTTTATTCTAGGAGTTTATGTTTACAGGACTTATTTAATTCATTTGGTGTTAATTTTTGGATGTGATGTAAGATGTCATTTTTTTACATATAGGTATCCAGTTTTCTCAAATAATGTATTGATTTTATCCTTCTCCCATTGTGTATTCTTGACACTTTCATCAAAAATAATTTGAGCAAATATGCATGGGTTTTATTTCTCAACTATTCATTCTGTTCCATTGGGCTATGTCTTTGTTCTTTTTATTTAGGTCAAATACAATTATCTTTTGATTACTATAGCTTTATAGTATAAATTAAAATAAGAAGTATAACACTTCCAATTTAATTTTTTCTCAAGACTGCTTTGGTCTGTAAGCATTCTTTGTGGCTCTGCACAGATATTAGAATTTTTTTCTATTTCTGTGTAGATCTCTATTGGAATTTTGAACAGGATTTCATGTAATATGTAAATTGCTTAGAAAATCATGCACATGTGACAATTTTTTGCTAATGCATAAACATGGGATATCTTCTTGTTTATTTGTATCTTCTTTATTTTTTTCTATTATTTTCATAGTTTTAAATGTACAGATTTTCACCTCCATGATTAAACATTTGTCCTAAGTATTTTATTCTTTTTGATGTTATAAACAGGATTTTTTAAAAAGTTTTTTTCAAGGAGTTCAATTTTACTCAGCAATCTCCCTTGAGATAGCTAAGGGAACTGAACTAAATATCTCAAGGAGGTCTATCCACTTTCATATTCATTTCAGCATTACAATGGCAAAGTTTTGGAACTCAACTAACCTTAAATTGATTCATCAATCGATGAATGAAAACCGAAAGTATGTTTGTGAGTGTGTGTGTGTGTGTGTGTGTGTGTGTGTGTAGTCAACATTACTTAGCTTAAAAAATGTAGAAAAATTTGCCACTTTTAGCAAGACAAATGAACCATAGAAGAAAATGTTATGTGAAATAAGCTGGATGCAAAAAACTAATGTAGTGCATAATCTCACTTAAATGTAGAATCTTAAAAAATGAAATCATTTGAACAGATTGTAGAGTGACGGCTATGATGGATGACATAGGGTAGAAAATGGGGGTATGTTGTCCAGAAGATACAAAGTTAAAGTTATGTAGGATGAATAAATTCTAAAGATCTGATGTAAAGTATAATGACTATATTTGATAATATGTTATATACTTGAAAGGAGCAGAGCTCTTAAGTGTTCTCATCGCATGCAAAAATATAATTGCAAAGAGACTGACAGGTAAATTTGTTTAAGTTTAGTAATCATTTTACTGTGTATATGTAAGTAAAATATACACAAATATGCACAATTTTTATAAAAAGAATAAGCAATGGTCAAACCTCAGAATTTTCAAATACTTACTGAAAATAAATTTAATTTCTATATTTCATCTTTATATATATATATATATATATATATATATATATATATATATACCAGAAAAAATCTATTTTCAGTCTTAGTAATTCTAATTAAATACAACAATAAACATGAT
This sequence comes from Spermophilus citellus, assembly GCF_964194105.1. Taxonomy (NCBI): domain Eukaryota; kingdom Metazoa; phylum Chordata; class Mammalia; order Rodentia; family Sciuridae; genus Spermophilus; species Spermophilus citellus. The sequence continues at coordinate 79,885,255 of NC_138183.1, forward strand.
TTTTTAAATGAATTCACTCTATCAAAAAGTTAAGGTGGGGCTGGGGATGTGGCTCAAGTGGTAGTGTGCTTGCGCAGCGTGCATGAGGCACTGGGTTCAATTCTCGGCACCACATAAAAATAAAATAAAGATATTGTGTCCACCTAAAACTAAAAAATAATTATTAAAAAAAGTTAAGGTATTGGCTGGGGTTGTGCCTCAGTGATAGAGTGCTCACCTAGCACTGGGTTCGATCCTCAGCACCACCTTAAAAGAAAAAAAAAATGAAATAAAGATATTGTGTGTCCATCTTCAATTAAAAATGAGTGTTAAAACAACAACAAGAACAACAACAAAAAAAACTTGGCCTGGGATTGTAGCTCCGGAGTAGATCACTCACCTGGCATGTGTGAGGCCCTGGGTTTGTACCTAGGGTAATGATGTCCATCTCATTCCACCATATTTCCTGCCCAAATCCCTCTCCCCATTCCTCCCTCCCCTTTGCCCAATCAAAGTTTCTCCATTTTTTCCCATGACCCCCCTCACACCTTTATGGATCAGCATCCACTTATCAGAGAGAACATTCAGCATTTGGTTTTGGGGAATTAGCTTAATTCACTTAGCATTATATTCTCCAACTCCATCCATTTAAATCAAATGCCATGAGTTTATGTTATTTTAATGCTGAATAATATTATATATATCAAATTTATATATACATGTATATAATTTATAATATATGTGTATGTGTGTATATATATATATATATAATTTTCTTTATCCATTTATCTACTGAAGAGTATCTGAAGTGGATCCACAATTCTGAAGTGGTGAATTGTGCTGCTATAAACATTGATGTGGCTGTGTCCCTGTAGTATGCTGTTTTTACGTGCTTTGGGTATACACCAAGGAGTGGGATAGCTGGGTCAAATGGTGGTTTCTTTCCCAGTTTAACAAGAAATCTCCATACTGCTTTCCAGATTGGTTGCACCAATTGCAGTCCCATCAGTAATGTAAGAGTGTGCCCTTTTCCCCACATCCTCACAATTACTGTTTTTTGTCTTCATAATAGCTGTCATTCTGACATGAAATCTTATAGTACTCTTGATTTGCATTTCTCTAACTGCTGGAGATGTTCAGCATTTTCTTTTTATTTTTTTAACTTTTATTGATTTTATTTATTTTTCACATGCATTTGTTGATTGGATATATATCATCTTCTGAGAAGTGTCTATTCAGTTCCTTGGCCAATTATGGATGTTTTATTATTATTATTATTATTATTATTATTATTATTATTTATGATTTTTGAGTTCTTTATATATTATGGAGATCAGCGCTCTATCTGATGTTTGTGTGGAAAAAATTTGCTCCCAAAATGTAGGCACTCTATTCAGCTCACTTATTGTTTATTTTGATGAGAAGAAGCTTTTTAGTTTGAATCCACCCCATTTATTGATTCTTGTTTTTATTTATTGTACTTTAGAAGTCTTGTTAAGGAAGTTGGGGCCTAATCTGACATGATGGAGATTTGGGCCTACTTCTTCTTCTATTAGGCACAGAGTCTCTGGTCTAATTCCCAGGTTCTTGATCCACTTTGAGTTGAGTTTTGTGCATGGTGAGGGAGAGGAGTTTATTTTTATTTTGCTGCTTATAGACTTCCAGTTTTCCCAGCAATGTTTGTTGAAGAGGCTATCTTTTCTCCAATATATATTTTGGCCCATTTGTCTAATATAAGATAACTGTAATTATAAGCATTTATCTCTGTGTCCTGTATTCTGTATCATTGGTCTACAAGTCTATTTTGGTGCCAATACCATTCCGTTTTTGTTACTATAACTCTGTGGTATAGTTTAAGGACTTGTATAGTGATGCCACCTGCTTGATTCTTTTTGCTAAGGATTGTTTTAGCTATTCTGGGTCTCTTAATTTTCCAGATGAATATCATGACTGCTTTTCATAATTCTCTGAGGAATGTCATTGGGGTTTTTGTTGGAATTGCATTAAATCTGTATAGTGCTTTCTGTAGTATGGTCATTTTGACAATATTAATTATGCCTATCCAAGAACAAAGGAGATTTTTCCATGTTCTAAGTCTTCTTCAATTTCTGTCTTCAGTGTTCTATAGTTTTCATTGTAGAGGTCTTTCATCCCTTTGGTTAGATTGATTCCTAAGGGTTTTTTTTTTTTTTAGGCTATTGTAAATGGGGAGTTTTCCTCATTTATCTTTCAGAGGATTTGTCACTGATATACAGAAATGCCTTTTATTTATGGGTGTTGATTTTATATCTTGCTAACTTGCTGAATTCATTCATTAGTTCTAGAAGTTTTCTGGTGGGATTTTTTTGGAGGTCTTCTAGGTATAGAATCATATAATTTACAAATAGTGCTAATTAGAGTTCTTCTTTTCCTATAGTATACCTTTAATTTCTTTTGTCTGTCTAATTGCTCTGGCTAATGTTTCAAGAACTATGTTAAATAGAAGTGGTGAAAAATGCCATCCATGCCATGATAGTTTTTTTAAAATTTTTTCTAGTTTCCATGAGCTTGACACTTTTGGAGAGTTTTAATATTTTGAAGAATGCTTCTTGATTTAGGTTATTCTGTGTTTTTAGAATATTTATTTTAGGTTTATGAACTTTATGGATGAATACCGTACTGAAAAAATGTCCTTCTTAATGTATCACATTTAGAGGTAACTTGATACCCACAAGGATTATTATTTATGATGTTAAATTTAAGCAAATTATTGTTTCATTTTTCCACTGTAATGTTATTATTTTTGCCTTTTCCATGCTCAATTATTTGAAAGCACATTACTTAGTTTAGCCCATACTCCAATAGAGGTGGTAGAGTAGAAAACGGTTTAAGCTTCACTATCCTGAGGAATTGAGTATCTGCACACCACATTGTTTGAAATCCATCTATGAGTAATATGTAAACCCTTTTCCTATCTCTTTATTTATTCACAAATTTAATAATATTATTAGGAAGTCCTATAAATTTAATTTATGATTTGTGTTATAATCCAAAATTAGGTTTGTTTATTTTGTTGTTCAAATTGTTACAGATGTGACCACTGAAAGCTCTTTCAGGTTGAATCCTGTGTCTCTTTGGCATGCACATGATTTGGATTTTTGAGAACTCCCTCATTTCCAAGTACTGTAAGATTGTTAAAGCTCATCAGTATATTCCCTGCTCGAGCAGAATCATTTATTATACAAAGATCTCTGATTTTGTTAGTTTGTTTTTGTTTTTAGTAAATGTTATTTAGAAACCAAGATATGGGCACTAAATTCATATATTTTAATATTTTTATTTATAGCCCATATAATATATTATTGGACCTCCAAATAACACAATTACACACTTCCTACCAGTCTTTACTGGAGATTTACCTGGCCTCTTCATAACTTTTTAGAAAGTTAAGTTTTGTTCATTCAAAGATATTTCAATAGTGCAATTTGGGCATTAATAAAGTCATTTGTTTTTCAACAGAATGGAACTTGAAGGCACTGGTAGTTACTTGAGGATACATAAAACCATTTTTTAAAATTTAATCCTACCTCTAATAAATGACTTGGTAAGAAAATATGGCTGTGCTTTCCATTGTGGATTCAAGAGTTTAAATGTATACATAGAGCACTTACAAAGCTGATGGACATTTTGCACGATCATGATAATATGGGTGAAAACAGTGAGCAAAGAAATTCTTGTTGACTTACTCTCAACTTTGATTATTTGTCAATATACATAAAAGATATTATAATCTCAGTACCTGTAGACAAAAATCACCTTTGTAATAAATTTTAAAAACTTGTTATGGATGTATTTTACTTATTTAAACAAACCTTTATTCAAGGACATTTGGGTTTTTATACTTTTTTTCAAGCTGATAGTATAAATATATTTGCATATGGAAAATATTTATAGCATTGATTGATTCCTAAAAGAAGAACAATTTGGTCAAATATTATGTGTATTTATATTTTTTTTCATAAACATCCCACAAAATTATCTCTAAAAATCCAAAAAATGTAACAGCCTAGAGTATATGGTTGTTGTTCTCCACATAATCTCATTAATGCCAAATATTTTGTTCCTGCTAGATTTTGAACTCTAAAAATCCTACTTAATTTTTGTCTTCATTTTTACCTCTTATAATTAATTTGATTATATTGTTTTCATATGCTACTTATACTTTTCTTCTTTGAAGAGCATATTTATATACTTCTCTTATTTCACTATTTTTATTTTTGTCGAGGTTTTCATATATTATTGAAAATAATAGCTTATGTTTTACATTAATTGCAAATGATTTCTCCAGCACTGTTATTTCTCTTTTAAATTTATTTTGTTGTCCTCCATAATACATTTTTTTTAGATTATTAGGTGCTAAAAATCTGTTTGTCTTTCATAATTTCTTGGATTCAAGTATTTCTTAGAAATAACTTTCCCTCATAGAGATTATGAAAGTCACCCATATAATTCTTGTATCATTTTTCTCAGTTTCTAATTCAGTTTAACATCTTTAAAAGGTGATTAATATTTAATATTAATTTAATATTTTCATTATACTATTTATATTCATATAAATATATTTGATGATTAAAAAGTTTTGTACTAAATTTATTTTCTGTATTTATTCAAACATTTCTTTATATGAGTATGGATTCATAGCCGTCTATTTTATAATTTGGGTTATAATAAAATAGTACTCATTAAATTTTTTGCTCATATATTTCCAATTCTGCCCATTGGAAAGGCTTTAAGTTAATTCATATTTCCCTGGATTTACCTAATTTTTTTTCTACTCCATACTTAAGATTGAAAATGTGTGTGTGTTTGTGTGTATTCACATGATTTATTTTAATATATATTTAATTATTTTGGTTGAACACATTGATGGGGGATCATGTGATAATTCAATATATAGAGAGAGTACATAAATTTCAAATCAGGATAATTAACATTATTATTTTCTTATCATTAATAGTTCCCCTCTTCCAGATATTCATAAAATATAAAAACATTTTTTGTGAGTTATAATCCCTTTACTTTACTATAGAACACTCAAACTTATTCCTTGTATTTTTTTATGGGTACTTATAATCTAAGCTCCCATTTATTCATTTTTTTCTCTATCCTCCCAAGGCTTTCATAATCACTATTACACATTCAGAATCTTTTTTGACTTCCATATATGAGGGAAAAGGCAGAATTTGTCTTTGTGTTTGATAAATCACTTATTGTAATGTCCTACAGTTCTATATATTTTGCTATAGATGATAGGATATTCTTTTATGACTGATAATATTCTACTGTGTTTGTATAATATCACAATTTTCTTTTTCAGTTTTGCATTGATGAGCATCTATATTGATTATATATCTTACCTATTGGGTAGCAAACATGGAGGTACAGGAATCTCTTTGATATTCAGATACCATTTGTTTTTCTATGTATACTCAGAAGTGGGATAAATGGATCAGCAGTAGATCTATCTTAATATATTTTTAAAAATATTTTTAGTTGTAGATGGACACACAATATCTTTGTTTATGAATTTCTATTTTATATGGTGCTGAGGATTGAACTAGTGCCTCACACATGCTAGGAAAGTGCTCTGCCAAGGAGCTAAATGGCCAGCTCCCTATCTTAATTTATTGAGGCACATCCATACAATTTTCCATAAAGGCTATAGTAATTTACATTCTCACCAAAATTGTGAGAGTTCTATTTTCTGCATGTCCTTACCAGCATTTTTTATAATAGCTATTCTATGAGGAGTGAGATAATATTTTTTTGTAGTTTTTATTTGTATTTTCCTGATGGTTAATGAAATTAAGCATTATTTCAGAACATTTTTGCTGTTTTAATTTCTTCTTATGAGAAGTATCTATTCAAATCTATTGTCTATTTTAATTAGATTATTTTGGATATTTTGTTATTGAGTTATGTTAAATTCCTTATATTATAAATATTAATCTCTTTCTAGGTGAATAATTGCCAAATTGTTTCTCCATCATATAGATTGTCCCTTAACTTTGTTGATTACTTCCTTTCCTATGTAAAAATTTCTTAGTTTGATATAACCTCATTTGTCTATTTTTGGTTTTGTTGCCTGTAATTTGTGGTATTATCTGAAAATTATTACCTATTGTGATGTCTTGTGTTTTCCCTGTTTTCTTCTATTAGTTTCATAGCTTCTGGTCTTTCCTTTAGGTCTGTTATCCATTTTTTAATTTTTTTTATTTTTATTTTTTTTTTGCATAGAGTGAGAGAAAACATTCAAGTTTCAATCTTTCACATGTAAATATACAATTTTTCCATTACCACTTTTTAAGTGATTGTCCTTTCTCCAATGTATGTTTTGGTACAATTTTTGAAAATTATATGGCTTTGAAAACATAGGGTTATTTCTGGGAACTCTGTTCTTTTCTATTGATATGTACATCTGTTTTTGTATCAATACAATTCTGTTTTGATTCCTACTGCTTTGTAATAAATTTTGAAGTCAGGTAGAATGATACTTCCATCATTATTGTTTTTGCTTAAGATAGTTAGGCTATTCACAATGTTTGTGCTACCATACATATTAAGGTATTTTTTCTAGTTCTTTGAAGAACATTATTAATATTTTGAAAGTACCTTGACTGAGTTTGTAGATTGCTGTGAGTTTTATGGACATTTCACAATATTAATTCTTTCAATCTGTGAACATGGAAATTCTGAGTTTTTGTGTCTCCTTTTTAATTACTTTCATAATAGTTTTAGATATTTATTGTAATTTTTTTACTTCCTTGTTAAAATTTGTTCAATGGTTTCAGTTGTTGTTGTTGCTATTGTGATTGAAATTCCTTTCATAAATTCTTTCTCAGAAAACACTTTACTACTGAGTAACAATTTTGTATATTTTTGTATCTTGACTTTGTATTGTACAACTCCACTAGATTTCTTTATTATTTCTAAAAGTATTTTATATTTTTTGTTTTTTATCTAAATATCATATCATGTGCAAGAAGGGAAAATAAGAATCATTTCTTTTTTTTTTTTTTTGAGTTTAAATGCACTTTATTTTTAGACAACCTACATGACATGTTTTCTTAAAAAACAATGCCTCCACTCCAAATAAACCACGGTCAAAATAAATGTGCTCAAGATGACATCAGTTCCATTTGTCTTAAGTCCTGGTGTTGTGTGGATGACAAGCAGCAGCCAGTTATGATGACAGATGATAGGTCCAAAGTAACTGCCAAATTTGTTACTGTAAAAATAAAGTAAGATCACATTAACACCTTTTCCAATAAAGAGTACCAACTTTTCTAAACTACAGCTGTATTCCCCAATTCAATCTGGACTGCCACACAGACAGACAGAAAGCGCAGGGATTATTTTCTTTTGCATCCTAGTGCAAACCAAAAGAACAACAGCAAATTGTTCAGGGAAGAATCATTTCTTTTCTATTTATATGTCTTTTAATTTTTCTCTGACCCAATTGTTCTGGCTACAGTTTCAAATACTATGCTGCACAAATTTGTTAGAATGCTCATCTTTGAATTATTCCAGATCTTAGAAATAAGAAAAGCTTTTAGCTTTTTCTATAATTGGGTACATTGTTGACTATGAGTTTGTTACATATAGCATTTATTGGGTTAAGGTATATTCCTTTTACACCTAATTGGCTCAGAGATTTTATCATGAAAAAAGTTGAATTTTATCAAATGCTTTTTCTACATCTATCAAGATAATCATTATTATTATTATTCATTTTATTAATACAAAGTGTTACATTTCTTTATTTGTGTAAGTTGAATTATCCTTGCATCCCTGGCATAAATCCCACTTTATCATAATTAATGATCTTGGTATGTTACTGAATTCAATTTGCTAGTATTTTATGGAGAACATTTACATTTATATTTAGTCAAGAAATATCTGTCTACAGTTTTTCTTTCTTTCATTCTCTCTTTATAGCTTTCTCTTATTTTTTTCTCTTCCTTCCTTCCTTTCTTCATTCATTCTCCACCTCCTTATTCTCTTTCTTTTTCTCTTTGTCCCTATCTGCTTTCAGTATCAAGATAATGCTAGACTCATAAAATATTAGGAAGAATTCCAATCCTTTCACTTTTTTGTAAAAGTTTGAGAATTTGTATTATTTCTCCATTATAATTTGAAAGAATTTTGCAGTGAATTCTTCCTGGAATTTTCTTCATTGGGAGACTCAATTATTGATTCAATTTACTATGTGTTGTCTGTTTAGATTTTCTACATTTTCATGGTTTAAAAGAAGGCATTATTACAACTGATACCAAATAAATACAAATAATTATTTGTGACTATTTTGAATAGCTATATGCCAACAAAATGGAAAACAGAAAAATGGGTAAATCAATCTCTCTCTCTCTCTCTCTCTCTCTCTCTCTCTCTGTGTGTGTGTGTGTGTGTGTGTTTGTGTGTGTGTATGTGTGTCTGTGTATGTTTTACTTTGAGAAATTCATTATTTTGGGAATGATAATATTCTCCATGTTCGTCTTGTGGATTTGTATCCCTAGTCTTTAAAACTAAAAGGGATTCCAGGGATTTATGGGTGTGTTTTATTAGAAAATAACATAATGATATTAGAAAACAAGATTTGTATTCTGGCTATGCTCATTACTACCTGAGTGCCATTTATTTTATACACACTTAGTGTACAGAGTAAATAAACATATGTGGCTATGATAGCATAAGAATACCAGCACAATACGTATTCTTCTATGTAACTATCTATATCAATACTAAGCAAACACAAGTTCTTATTTTTTTATTGGTTGTTCAAAACATTACAAAGCTCTTGACATATCATATTTCATACATTAGAATCAAGTGGGTTATGAACTCCCATTTTTACCCCATATACAGATTGCAGTACCACATTGGTTACACATCCATGTTTTTACATATTGCCATACTAGTGACTGTTATATTCTGCTACCTTTCCTGTCCTTTATTATCCTCCTCCCCTCCCCTCCCATCTTGTCTCTCTACCCCATCTACTGTAATTCATTTCTCTCCCTTGTTTTGCTTTTTTTCTTTCCCCTCACATCCTCTTATATGTAATTTTGTATAACAATGAGGGTCTCCTTCATTTCCATGCAATTTCCCTTCTCTCTCCCTTTCCCTCCCACCTCTCGTCCCTGTTTAATGTTAATCTTTTTCTCATGCTTTTCCTCTCTGCTCTGTTCTTAGTTGCTCTCCTTATATCAAATAAGACATTTGGCATTTGCTTTTTAGGGATTGGCTAGCTTCACTTAGCATAATCTGCTCTAATGCCATCCATTTCCCTGCAAATTCCATGATTTTGTCATTTTTTAGTGCTGAGTAATACTCCATTGTGTATAAATGCCACATTTTTTAAATCCATTCATCTATTGAAGTGAATCTACGTTGGTTCCACAGTCTAGCTATTGTGAATTGTGCTGCTGTGAACATCAATGTAGCAGTATCCCTATAGTATACTCTTTTAAGGTCTTCAGGGAATAGTCCAAGAAGGGCAATAGCTGGGTCAAATGGTGGTTCCATTCCCAGCTTTCCAAGGAATCTCCATACTGCTTTCCAAATTGGCTGCACCAATTTGCAGTCCCACCAGCAATGTACAAGAGTACCCTTTTCCTCACATCCTCGCCAGCACTTGTTGTTGTTTGACTTCATAATGGCTGCCAATCTTACTGGAGTAAGATGGTATCTTAGGGTGGTTTTGATTTGCATTTCTCTGACTGCTTGAGATGGTGAGCATTTTTTCATGTACTTGTTGATTGATTGTATGTCCTCCTCTGAGAAGTGTCTGTTCAGGTCCTTGGCCCATTTGTTGATTGGGTTATTTGTATCTTATTGTTTAATTTTTGGAGTTCTTTGTATACTCTGGATATTAGGGCTCTATCTGAAGTGTGAGGAGTAAAAATTTGTTCCCAGGATGTAGGCTCCCTATTTACCTCTCTTATTGTTTCTCTTGATGAGAAAAATCTTTTTAGTTTGAGTAAGTCCCATTTGTTGATTCTTGTTTTTAACTCTTGTGCTATGGGTGTCCTATTAAGGAATTTGGAGCCCGACCCCACGATATGTAGATCGGAGCCAACTTTTTCTTCTATCAGACATAGAGTCTCTGATTTGATATCAAGCTCCTTGATCCATTTTGAGTTAACTTTTGTGCATGGCGAGAGAAAGGGATTCAGTTTCATTTTTTTGCATATGGATATCCAGTTTTCCCAGCACCATTTGTTGAAGATGCTATTCTTCCTCCATTGCATACTTTTAGCCCTTTTATCAAATATAAGATAATTGTAATTTTTTGGATTGGTCTCTATGTCCTCTATTCTGTACCATTTGTCCACCTGCCTGTTTTGGTACCAGTACCATGCTGTTTTTGTTACTATTGCTCTGTAGTATAGTTTGAAGTCTGGTATCGCTATACCGCCTGATTCACACTTCCTGCTTAGAATTGCTTTTGCTATGCTGGGTCTTTTATTTTTCCATATGAATTTCATGATTGCTTTATCTATTTCTACAAGAAATGCCATTGGGATTTTGATTGGCAGTGCATTGAACCTATAGAGAACTTTTGGTAATATCACCATTTTGATGATGTTAGTTCTGCCTATCCATGAACAGGGTATATTTTTCCATCTTCTAAGATCTTCTTCTATATCTCTCTTTAGGTTTCTATAGTTTTCATTGTATAAATTTTTCACCTCTTTTGTTAGGTTTATTCCCAAGTATTTTTTTTTTTTTGAGGATATTGTGAATGGAGTGGTTTTCCTAATTTCTATTTCAGAATATTTGTTGCTGATATACAGGAATGCCATTCATTTATGCATGTTGATTTTATATCCTGCCACTTTACTGAATTCCAAATCTCATCCATTACTACACCTACTCCAACAGTGATAGACTTAGCTCTCACTACCTTCCATCCATTTGCTAAATTTTTCAAATCCAGGATAAATAGAGAGATAAAGAAGAAGATAGAAAAGGAGAGAGAGAGAGAGAGAGAGAGAGAGAGAGAGAGAGAGAGAGAGAGAGAGATATCAACATCATTAAGCTATACTTTCCTGGGGAAAAATTTCTCAGAAAGGATATGGTGCTTATGTATAGTTGTTTTTGCCATTAGTCTTAGATATTCCACTCATTCCAAAGGTATTTATGGCTGCTTCACTTCCTCATATTTTCCAATGAAGCTATAGTTAAATTGTTTTTTTCATATTCTGTATTCTATCTTGAGATCCCTTGATCTCCTAAATTTAATTTTAAATTGTTCATGTATTAAGGTGCACATTTTAATCATAAAATTTATGGGTGATTTTAATTTTAGATTTCAGTATATAATAGTTCATTGCTTGCATATGGGCAAATAATTCACTTAAATATTTTGGATTTTCATCCTATAGCCTTGATAATAGTGCTGTTTAGTTCCTGACATTTCTTTTTTTTTTTTTTTTTTTTTTTGTAGATAGATAATCATGTCATCTGTGAGTAGAAGCATTTTAACTTCTTTCTTTCCAGTTTGCTTGCTTCTTAAAAACTATTATCCTACTATGCTATTTAGGAGTTCCAGTATAATGTTGAATCAGAGTGTTGATAGACAGCATCCTTGAATTTTTTTTTTCCAATCTTAAGGGAAAAGAATCCAGTCTTTCATCATTAAGTATAATGTGAACTCTAGATTTTTTTTAAGGATGTCCTTTATCAAGTTAATAAACAAACTTTCTCTCTACACTTCTTATTCTCACCTGGCCTGGAACCCACTACAAGACAGATAAAATTTTGGTTCATAAAACATACTTTAACAGCATTTTAAAACTAAAGTAATAAAATGCATGTTCTCATCACACAATACAAGTGAAAAATTGGTCACATAAAGGTAGCTGAGGGGTGGGGTTATGGCCAATTGGTAAAGTGCTCGCCTAGCACGTGTGAGGCCCTGGGTTAGATCCTCAACACCAAATAAAAATAAATATATAAAATAAAGATAATGTGTCTAACTATACAACTAAAAAATAATATTTTTTTTTAAAAGTGTGTGGGCTCTGTGTTGTCCAGTGAGGAGGTCCACAGAACAGGGTAAAGGAGAGTGTGGCTACAGAGTCACTAATATAGACCTCCGGAGACCAAGCTGGAAGCAGGTCTAATTTCATTGTGCAGTTACCATGCATATATACTTAGGCAGTAGCTAAGAAGGTCACAGGCAGCCACCAATGCAATTTCTGCTAGCTGTCCTTGCAATCCAGGAGTGGGCCCTGGAGCAAGCACAGGAACTGCAACACATGGTCATGCCCAGGGCTGTGCCTATGGGGCAAGTGGCCTGCTGCTCAATCACTTCATAGGAGGGGAGTGACCTGCCATTCAGATGCTCTTAAAAATACCATATATCCAGTACTCCATATACTTGTCCCCACAAAAGAAGATAGCTGGAAAATAATCCAAATATTTAGAGATTAAAACATACTCTTAATACAAAAATACGTGGTTCTAAATAAAAATACAGTTTATTAATATTTGTAAAATGCAATGAAAAATGCTTGGATAAAATTTCACACATTAAATTCACATAATAGAAATTAAGAGAGATATAAAATAAATGACCTATGTTTCCACCTTTTAAAACTGGAGAAAGAAAAATAGACCTAAACAGTGAGAAGAAGAAAAGAAATGATAGAAATTATTTCATATATCAATGAAATTGAATGTAGAAGATGTGTACTCACCTGTTCTTGGATGGAAAATGCTACACAAATCAAGTATTTTGTTATATATAGTAAATTGCCAACATACTATATATGAATGTGGTATTTTATATTGTGTGTAATTAGAAAAATTTGTAATGAAATTTATTCACCATCATAGTATCATCCAGGGTAGTTTTGTTACTCTAAAACATCTCTGCATCTATCCTATTCACATTTTCCCCTTACCCTATTATCTGATCTTTTTACTATCTTCATACTTTTGCCTTTTCAAAAATGTCATATACTTTGAATCATATAGTAGTAAAACTTTTCTTAAACTTATTCACTACCATTATTTAGAAAAAACTTGATTTTCTATTGTAAATTAATCTTAGAATCTGAAGCCTTACTAGAGTAACTTTGAAGTTCCATGAAGGTTTTTGTTTATTGTTTTAGATTTTTCTTATAAATTATCATGTTGCCTGTGAACAGTCTATTTAAACAAATGTTATTTCTTCTAATACAATGTATGTGTGTATATATATATATATATATATATATATATATATATATATATCTTTTATTTCCTAAACTTGTCTTATTCCATTAAGTAGAACTTTTTTGAAAATCTGTGATAAGAAGGAACAGTCTTGACTTGTTTATGAACTCAATCAGAAATTTTCAATTTTCTAACCACAATGTTTGATGTTAGCTCTATGTATTGTGCTGATGTTATTATCAAGATGAGGAAGTCTCTCTCTATTACTAGTTTACTGAGACTTTTGATTATAAATAAGTGCAAATTTATAAAATTCTTTTTATGCACCATTTGATGTTGTCATGTTTAATATTCTTTAGTTTCATAATGTGATGGATTATTGTAATTGGTTTTGAATGTTTGATGAGCATTTTATACTTGGTGCAATAGTCTGTATATGTGTGGCCCATCCACAAATCCATGTCTAAATATTAACCCCAATTAAATGATATTAATTCAATGGTATCCCTGATTTAATGGTATTACTCATGGAAAATAGGCAAGTTCAGAAGGCTACATACACATAAATGACATAAGTACTCTCATAACAGATCTAAGAGAAATTGTTTGCTCCTTCTGACATGTAAAATTTAGGAAGAAGACACAATGTGTGTTTTTGGTACTGAGGATTGAAACCACTGAGATACATCTCCAGTCATTTATTTATTTACTTTTCAAGTTTTGAGGCAAGGTCTAAGTTGCTGAGGCAGACTGAGCCTTGTAATTCTTCTACCTTTGATTTTGGAGTCACTGGAATTACTTGTATGTACCACCATCCCTGGCCATATATTAAGAAGAAAGCAACTCCTCTCCAGATACTGAATCTACATGTGACTTTATCTTATATGATCCAGCTTCCAGAACTTTGATTAGTAAATTACCATTACTTATAAATTACCCAGTATAAGATATATGTTATAGAAACTTATATGGAATAAAACAGAAATTGCTGTTTAAAAAAGCTTAAAAATGTGAAAGCTTCTCTAGAACTGAGCAATAGGTAGAGATTGGAAGAGTTTTGAATATATGTTAGAAAATATCTATATTGCCATGAATGAACTGTGGAAGGTAATTCTAGTTCAGGCTCAAAAGATGAGAAAAGATGTACAGAATGCCTTACTCTTTTGAGATTACCTAAATTTTTGGTATAAATATAGATGATAAAGGCCATTCTCTTAGAGTTTCAGATGGAAATGAGGAACATGTTATTGGTAAGTGGAGGAAAGTTGATGCTTGTTCTTTTTTAGTCAGCTTTTTTTGATACTGTGACTAAAAGATCCAACCAGCACAACTACAGTGGAGGAAAAATTTATTTAGGGGCTCACGGTTGGTTTCAGAGGTCTGAATCCATAAACAACAGGCTCCATTCCTCAGGGCTCACAGTGAGGCAGGATATCATGGTAGAAGAGTGTGGCAGAGGGAACCAATTCACATATGGCCAGAAAGCAGAGAGACATCACTCACCAGATACAAATATACATACCCCTTAGCCTCAATGAATCATGTCCTCTAGGCACAACCCACCTGCCTCCAGTTACAACTCAGATAATCCCATTAGGGATTTATTCATTGATTGAGTTAAGACTATAACCCAATCATTCCTCCTCCAAACCTTCTTGCATTGTCTCACACATGAGCTTTTGGGGAATACTTCACATTCAAACCATAACACTTGTTATAAAATGACATAGAAATTAGCAAGTTTTATTTTTTGTTCTAGTATTTCATTAAAGATATAATGAATAATAATAAAACCTGATATTTGGCAGAAAAAAATATATAAGCAAAGTTTAATTTAGCAGCAAGTCTTTTCTTGATGGCTTATAGTAAAATGCATGAAGGAATGATTTAAAATAGAATTTGTAATTAAGATGGAAGAGACACTTAGATTTTGAAAATTATTGGACTATCCATTTGTTCTTCACAACATTTTTTCTGTTGTAAAGAATAAAAAGAAAATGTGATCCATATAGAACACCAAACACCAAGCCTGACAAAATTCTAATAAGAAAATTAGTGTAAATAGAAGTTAAGGCATAAAGACTCTAGTCCTCTCAGGCTGGCACAGCCCTTCTTGGTCAACACATCTGAAGGTTAAGTGGACTCAAGTATGGTTCAGGACACACCTCTGGAAGGCCCAAGCATTCATTTTGTCAACATCTGTGCAATGCTCTCTCCACATATACAAAGCATGCACAAGTCATGGGGGCATAGATACCTCTACCTAGATTTCAAAATATGTTCTACAGAACACAAAAATAGAACTTCCACAGGTAAGGTCACTATAGAGAATCCCTAAAGAACAATTTGTACTGAAGCCATGAGAATGGGGCTACACAAAAGACTAAAGAACATAATGGGAGCTGCAGCACATTGGAACTGCAGCTTTCTAATCATGAAAATCCCAAACCACAGCAACCATATCATAGAGCACCCCACAAAGCTACAAAAATAATGTTTTATGGAGCAATGGAGGCCCATCCCCCACTCCAATGTGTCTAGAAGGCTGAACATCAATCAAAGAAAATTATTCTCAATCCTAAATTTGGTTAGTTATGGTGAATTTTGCATTTACTTGAGACCACTTCCCCTGCAATTCTTTCTTACTTCTTTGTTTTGCAATAGAAATACCTAACCTATGTGTATCTCACCATTGTATTTTGGAAGTGCATAAACATAACTTTTTAAAAATTTTCCAGACTCTCAGCTTCAGAATATGTTCCTCAGGATAAAACATACCTTTGAGTCCCAGTGATATCTGATTTAGATGGAGGCTAGTTAAAACTCTGGATATTAGACTTTTGAACAATCTAAATGCTTGGTGGTTACTGGGATAAATTTAATGTATTTTATATATGAGAAGAATATGAATTTTGGGGATCCAAGGTAAGAATATTATGGTATGAATGTTTGTACTCAACCATTTTATATGTTGAACCTAAGCCCCAATGCAATGAATTAAGAAATTGGATCTTTGGGAGATGATCCAGTTTTGAGACCTCCACCTTCATAATGGGATTTGTGTCCAATAAGAGGCCCAAGGAAACTTGCTTTCCCCTTCTTCCATGTGATGACACAGCAAGAAGACATCATCTTTGGATGATGAACTGTTAGTATACACTGGATCTGCTTATGACTTGATCAGACTTCCCAGCCTGCATAGCTGAGAAATAAATTTCTGTCATAAATACTCAGTGTTTTCTTAGAGCTGTTGGAGTAGAAAAAGTCACAAGAAATAAATCCCATTTGATCATTTACAGCTGTGACCAAATATCTTACAGGAACATCTTAAAGGAAGAAAGATATATCTTGGCTAATGGTTTCAGAAGCTTTAGTTGATGGTCAGTAGGTTCCATTGCTTTGGGCATGAAGTGAAGCAGAACAAAATGGTAGAAAGATCTGGTGGAGCAAAACACCTCAACTCAGGGTGGCCAATAAGCAGAGAGAGAAAGGAGTTGGGTAGAGATGAAATGTACCTTCCTAGGGCATATACCCAGTGACCTACCTCCTCCAGTTAGGCCCATCTCCTGCAGCTTACACTATCTTCCAATAATGCAATAAAATTATTACTCATCTGTGACTAAAAATTGATGAGCTCAGAGCCCTTATGACTCCATTACTTCCCAAGAGCCTAACTCTGAACATTATTGCATTGGCAACCAAGCCTATAACATATGAGCTCTCAGGGGATACTACAGATACAAGCCATAACAGTATGAATTCAATGCTATATATGTCCCTCTAAACACTGTTTTCACTGAATACCATACATGTTAATAACTTTTATTTCAGTTTCATTTATATCACAGTATTTTTTATGTTTTGCTTGAGATTTCTTCATTGATCCATGAGTTATCTGCAGTGTGTTGTCTAATCTTCAGGTATTTTGGATTTTTTCTGGCTAGATATCTGTGATTGGTTTCTCATTTAATATTTTTTTTTCTAAAAGCAGTGGTTCCATGACTTTTATTTTTTTTTGAAATTTGTTAACATATGTTGTATGACCCAGAATGTGGTCTATCTTTGTGAATCTTCCATCTGAATTTCAGAAGAGTATGTATATTTCTGTTGTTTAATAAAATGGTCAAGATATCCATTATATTTAATTCTGTTGAGTTTAACTATGTCTTTTATGGTTTTCTATCTCTTTTGCCTGTGATTTTTATGAAGGATAATGAAGTCTTCACCTACAATTGTAGACTCAACTTTTTCTTATTCTGTTTCTATCAGTTTTTGCCTCACATATTTTGACACTCTACTTTTAATATCTCTGTGTTTCTTGTATACAACATATTGCATATTGTTTAGTCTTGTTTTTTGTTGATCCACACTCACAATCTGCATATATATATATATATATATATATATATATATATATATATATTCAAATTTATGTTTTTATTTATTTATGGTGCTGAGGACTGAACCTAGGGCCTAACACACTCCAGGCAAGTGCTCTACTTCTTAGCCACAACTCCAGCCCTCACAATCTGTCCTTTGATGCTACATTTGGATCAATACTTTTCAAAATGCTTAATGATATAATTGGTTTAATATAGCTGAAGTTTATTACCATTTCCTTTTGCCTAATCTGCTTTTCATTTCTATATTTTCTTACATTAATTATTAGCTTTTGTGTTTTAACTAAGATTTTACTATCACTGCTTTTTCTTTTCTTACCCTTTCAATACTATGTCTATTTTTCTTGTTGTTGTTAGTGGTTACCCTACACTTTGGAGTTCACACAACTAATCCAAGTCCATTTTCAAATATTGCTATACCATTCTATGTGTAGTGTGAATATCTTATAATAATAAAGTAATCCTTATTTTCTCTTCCACATAATCAACTACATTGCTGCTATTATTATTTTTGAACAAAATAGTATCTCTTAGGTGAATTAAAACTGAAGAAATTAAAAGTTTTGATTTTACTTTCTTATTATGTCTCTAATGCTTTTCCTTTCTTTGAACTGAAAATAAAGAGATGTGAGCTTCTGACCTATATCAGGTTCATTCTCTCTATAGAACTTACTTTACCATTGTTAACAAGGCAGTGATTTACCCTATATACCTTATGTCTCTTAAGGACCTGAGTTGATTTTTAAGTTTTTTGTTTAAATTTTGTGCTTTTTAAGAAGGAGTGTCTATATTAAATTTTTAGTTTTATTCATATATTATTTTTCTGATATATTTGGCTTGTTTCTGAAGTTCCCTGAATTCCTTTCAAGCAATTATTTTACGTTCTTTGTAATGAAATTTGCATATTTTCATTTCCTTGGGGACTGTAACTGAAAAACGTTTCAATCTTTTGGTGGAGATATGTTTCTCTGGTTTTACATGTCTCTTGTTGGCTTATATTAATGTATGTGCTTTTGATGTATCTGTAATCTCTTCAAACTCATTGGCTTGTTTTGGGAGGAAATTACCTTACCCTATTAGTATATTTAAGGGCACCAGGTAGATAAGATTAATTACTGATTTGGTGTGAATGCAAAAGCATATTTTTCATACATCTTTGTCACTTGAGGTCAAATTTGGTGGAGATTGCAAGGTGTCTCAGCAGCCAAGACTGTGCCTAATGAGGGCAGCTTAGTTTGTGATTGATGGTAATGCAGTCTTCTCAATCTCTTTCTCCTATTAGGGACATCACAGTCAAGGAAATCTTTCTTGACACTATGTCTGGCTTGTAGTTACATTCATGATGGCAGTAGCATCTGATGCACAGAATGTGGAATGGCTACAGAATCAGGTTCTAAAACACAGGTATGCAAGAAAGGAACAAAGCTGCAAGGTCTAAGGTAGTACTGGCAACAACACCCCTGTTGTTTTACTGGTAATGTGTACAATGTGTGATTTCTTGTGGAAAATATGGATAGCCAAGATCTGTAGGGCAGATGATGTGCAAAAACAAAACAACAACAACAACAACAAAAAAAAAAAACAAGATTCTGGGACACTCATGTTTGCAGAGTGGAATTTTGGCCTAATGTATGGGCATCTACAATGCAGCGCAGAGCTAAAGTCTGGCATGTAAGGCTGCAAAGAGCTACAGTGGCTCTGGAGCCCAGGGAATAGTTCACATTGCTGGGATATGACTCCAATATCAGAAGTACAGGTATTCATAGAGCATCTACTTGGCTATGGCCCATTGCACAGACATGCAGAGGGTGATTGAGATTTTAGGTCCCAGGGCAGGGATAGCTTGGAACAGTGGTGATTTGGGGTATGAGTGGGCATAATTCAGCTGCAGATCCAGGTTTGGAGCAATAGCTAATGCAAAATGGTTACAATCTAGGGCTGTGGTTGTTCATAGGGTTAGGATAGGTGACTCTTTTAGTCCCAGGGAGATGTGATAGTGGCTCATTCTTGAGGGTGTCATAGCAATATGTTCATCTTCATGGGTTACATAGAAGAATTGTTGTTAGTTAGTAACAAAAGATACAGGAGTTCCCTACAGAACAAGCCACTAATGATGTCAGTGGGGCCCACCATGTGACTGACAGTGATAATTCCTACCCTTTTTATTTGTTCCTAATTATCCCAAAAGTCTCAGGTATGCACATTTTCTCAGCAATTCTACCTATGCAGTTATTCTCTATTTTTGTTTGATTGTTTTCCTTTTGCTGCACTGTGTTGATTGAGATTTTATATATATATATATATATATATATATATATATATATATATATATATTTTTTTTTTTTTTTAATTGACACTTGAGACCTCTGAAGTCTGCTGTTTTGGAGACTTTTTTTCTCCCTTTGGGGAGGAGAATGCTTGTATCTCCTACTCTGAAAACTCACTGACATCAAATGGTCTTTATTTGACATTTTAAATTGTATTACTCTCATTGCTTTAACCAAATTCTTTACTTTTCAGTAAGTGAGGAATTAAAACTTACATTTTAACTGTAGAAGCTGAAATACCTCAGATCTGCACTGGAAGAGAGAAAGACACATAAACAATGCAAAAAAGGAGGAAAAAGTGCCCCAAACAGAAACCAAGAAACTACAAAAATAGAATTCATTAACAGTTCAGTAGATGAAATGTCAGAGAAGGAGTTCAGAATCTGCATAATTAAAATGATCTGAGCATTAAAGAATGACTTAAGTGAAGAAATACAAGCAAAAATTGAACACTCCAACAAAGAGATAATAGAGCAAATACAGGGAGCAAAAGATTACTTCAAGAAAGACAGATTCTGGGAAGAGAGAGAGAGAGAGAGAGAGAGAGAGAGAGAGAGAGAGAGAGAAATTTCTGAAATGAAGGAAACAATAAACCAAATTAAATACTCAATAGAAAACATTACCAACAGACTAGATCACTTGGAAGACAGAACCCCTGACTATGAACACAGCTAAGACCCATGCTAACATCATTATAAATGGAGAAAAATGGAAAGCATTCCCTCTAAAACTAAAACAAGACATGAATGTCCTCTTTCACCAATCCTATTCAACATAGTCCTTGAAAATCTAGCCAGAACAATTAGACAGACAAAAGAAATTAAAGGATATGAATAGGACAAGAAGATCTCATACTAACATTATTTGCCAAAGACATTTTTCTATACTTGGAGGATCCAAAAAATTCCACCAGAAAACTTCTAAAATTAATAAATGAATTCAGCAAATTAGCAGAATATAAGATCAATACCCATAGATCAAAGGCATTTCTATCATCAGTGATGAATCTTTTTAAAGAGAAATTAGAAAACCACCTCAATTCACAAAAGCCTCAGGGAAAAAATACCTGGGAATCAATCTAAGAAAATAGATGAAAGACCTCTACAATGAAAACTATGCAATACTGAAGAAAGAAATTGAAGAGGACCTTAGAAGATCAAAAGTCTCCCATGCTCTTTGAAAGGCAGAATCAATATTGTCAAAATGGCCTTACTACCCAAAGTACTATACAGATTCAATGCAATTTCAATTAAAATCCCAACCTCATTCCTTATAGATATAGAAAAAGCGATCATGAAATTCATTTGGAAAAATAAGAGACCCAGAATAGCTAAAACAATTCTTATCAAGAAGAGGGAAGCTGGAGGCATCACAATACCAGACCTTAAACTATACTACAAAGCTATAATAACAACTGCACGGTATTTGAACCAAAATAGAGATGTAGACCAATGGTATGGAGTAGAATACACAGAGACAAACCCACATGAATAGAATTACCGCATACTAAACAAAGGTGCCAAAAAATACATTGGTGAAAATATAGCCTCTTTGAAAAATGGTTCTGGGAAAACTGGAAATTCATATGCAGCAAAATAAAACTAAAACCTTATATCCTGCCATGCTCAAAACTCAACTCTATGTGGATCAAGGACTTAGGAATTAAACCAACGACTCTACATATAATAGAAGGAAAAGTAGGCTCAAGTTGTATTATGTCAGGTTAGGCCCTAACTTCCTTAACAAGACTCCTTAAGTGCAAGAAGTCAAAAGAAACAACCAATGTGGTGAAGAGAGAGCCATTATGTTGGGAGCATATTTTTGCCACACACACATCAGGTAGAGCAGTAATCTCCAGAATATATAAAGAACTCAAATACTTTATACCAAAAACAAACAAACAAACAAACAAAACAAATCAATAAATAGGCTAAGGAACTGAACAGACACTTCTCAGAAGAAGAAATACAATTAATCTACAAATAAATTTAAAAAATGACCAATACGTCACCTTTAGGGGGGACATCCATGTTTACAGCACCCAATGAAACCAATGCAGTCATAGATCAATTAACTTCTATTGTATCATTTATGGTCTTGTCACTATAAACAGAAATGATGAGTTCATTTATCTTCTACCATCTATCCAGTAGGTTTGCATGTAGACAGTTTATAATAATAGACAGTTTATAATAGTAGACAGAGGAAGGGTAGGCTGTGATGTCTGAGGTAGGATGTGAGAATATAGATGTTTTAGATTATAGGACTTGTGAAAGGTAATCAAAAGATGTTGGCTGTTAGCAGGAGAAAATGGAGAGGCAACCCCATGCAAGACTCCCTGTTACCTCTGCAACAGGACTGTGTCTGTTAATACACCTGGTAGAGATTCCTCTGGTGCAACCAGGCCCACACAGACCTTGATGATGGTTTACGAGGTCCTGATGATTGTCCCTAGATAGAAGCGGCTATGTCCCTAGTTGGTGGCCCCAGTAGTGTCAATCCTGTAGGTACCTCGATGTTGGGCTTCCACACCCCAGTCAGTGTCCCAAAATTGAAGCTGCCCCAGCTAAAGTTTTCAGAGGCAGCAGCAGAGGTACCCAAAAATGGCTATGGAGGTGTCCCAAGATGACAGCAACTTCTTTCAGAAATGGGACTGGAAGGATAGGCTGTACAATGGCATTGGGTGACCTATTAGGTGATGCTGCAATGTGGTGTGTGTTGCTGCAATAGGTAGCTGCTTTCTGGATCTGTCCAGTGTCCCACAATGGAGATTATCATGTGGAGAGGGCTATGATGGTGGCTACAATGTCCCCAAATGGAGGCAATTTGGGTGGAGCACTGCATTTTTGAATAGGGAGCTGCATCATATTCTGAAGGGGTGTGGTGTTTCCCTCTGGTGGCAGGGTGCAGTGTGGGTCAGGCCTCTCTTGGACAGTGGGCTAAATGGTTCTACATATTAATTCCACACTACTCTAAAAATAGGATTCCTGCTTTGTTTTGTTTTTATATTTGCCTCATCTCTTTTTTAAAGATTTTCTTTTTTTATATTTGAATATGATATGCCTAGGTATGTGATATGCCTTAGTTTTTCTTATTTTCTTTCTTCCCTCCTTCTCCTACTCCTCTCTCCCATTCCATACCTCCCTTTTTCTGTCTTTTAAAAATTTATCATGCTTGATGTTGTCTGAGTTCCCTGAATCTATAGTTTTTTGTCTATTGTGGTTTGGAAGTGAAGTGTCCCTACAAAAGCTCAGATTGTGATACAATGCAAGACAATTCAGAGGTGAAATAATTGGATTATAAAAGCTTCAGACCAGTAGATTAATCTCCTTATATAGATTAACTGAGGGATGAGGAGCCCAGCCACCCGCCTGTACGATAGGCAGACCACGCGGCTCGGAGAGGGGGCACAGCTGCCCGCCTACATGGTAGAGAGACCACCCCAACTGGAGTAGGGGCCCAGCCGCCCACCTGCAGGGTAGACAGACCACCCCAACTGGAGGAGGAGCCCAGCCACCTAACTGAATGGTAGGCAGACCATGCAGCCCAGAGAGGGGGCACAGCTGCCCGCCGGCACTGTAGACAGACCACCCCAAATGGAGGAGGGGCCCAGCCGTCCACGCTTGCCGTCACCTGACTGAGCTCTGGACAAACATAAGGTCTCCCCAACACCCCCCACCTTATCAAACACCTTATGAGAAAAACTGATGGAACTCATCTTGGAAAATCCCACCAACCCTTAAAACCCACCAACCGCTAGGTGTGGCTACCAGCTAGGTTCTGCAGCGGATCAGGCAGCTGGTTTACATCTCAGAGAATAAGAGTAGAGAGGCCACAGGTGGAAGCTCAAGTCCTCTCACACTGACTACCACCACCACCCTAAACTCAGAGACTCAAGCTAGGAATAGACAATGCCACCAACTGGAAGAAAAGAAAACAGAGTTCTGAGAGACATTTCTTTTCTTTATTTTTTTCTCTTCTCTCTTTCTTTTCATCCATTCATCCAGTCTCCTCTACCCTTCCCCCTCTGGTCCTCACAAACTCAACATATGTGAAACCAAGAATTGTGCATGAGAAAGGACTTTAACAACTGAATCACCAGAATAATATAATATAGAGGAATTGCATATGCCCCACCTCCCTCCCCCTTTTATTTCTTTTATTTTTTCTCTTATTTTATTTTTCCTGCTCTCTTTTTTCTCTTTCTTTTCTTGTTATTTGTTTTTATCATTCTTACTCCCTCTATCCCACTTGCAACCCCCTAAATTTTACTATTTATAAGTAGAGTAATCCTATAAATACAGATAGGAGTTTGAATCTAGACATTCTTCCATAAATTACCCATCTATTGGTTAGAGCTCTCCAAAGTTACTAAGTTAGATTAAGCACATATCCTCACTCCTTTCTCCCTAAACATAACATCCTACACCTGAAATTCAGTTTTCTTCAAGCTAACAGAAACGGTATGCCTTTCATGAAACTAATGACTATATTTGTAAATGATAATCAAAACCAACATTTGTAGACATATAGTGTAGCTATAAATGTAGTAATAAGGAAAATGTGTGTTTAGATGATGTACTACTGATATTGGGAACTGTTAACATTGTCTTTCTCCACAAAAGCGAGACTTTGCAACTATACAAGAGCAATATAAATATATAGAGGGGAAAATCAATAACACAACAGTTTCACAAAGCAGAAAGAAATGTGAGCAGTATGAAAAGAAAAGGAAAGAAAGTACCACAAGCAATGCTGGTCAACTCAACTTTACGAGAGCTAATATCTGCAGTACATGGAATGTCAGATAAATAATTAGAATATACATGCTTCAGATGATCTAGAGTCTCAAGGAAGACATTAAACAGCAAAATCAGACAATGAAAGATCACTTTGACAATGAATTACATAAACAAATCCAAGAAGCAAAAAGATCAACTATACAGGGAGATAGAGGTTATAAAAAACAAACAGAAATCCTCGAAATGCAGGAAGAAATAAACCAAAATAAATCTCAATTGAGAGTACTACCAGCAGAGTAGAACACTTAGAAGATAGAACATCAGACAATGAAAGCAAAGTATTTACACTTCAAAAAAACATAGACAACTCAGTGTTAATAAACCATGAGCAGAATGTCCAAGAAATATGAGATAACATAAAGAGACCAAACTTAAGAGTTATTGGGATACAGGAAGGTATAGAGGTTCAAACCACAGGAATGAGCAATCTGTTCAATGAAATAATAGGAGAAAACTTCCCAGACTTGAAGAATGAAACAGAATTCCAAATCCTAGAAGCCTACAGGACGCCAAATGTGCAAAATCATAAGAGATCCACACCAAGACACATTATAATGAAGATTCCCAACATACAGAATAAGGAGACAATTTTAAAAGCTACAAGAGAAAGGAAGCAGATTACATTTAGGGCGAAAACCAATCAAGATAACAGCTGATCTTTCAACACAGACTCTGAAAGCTTGAAGATCCAGGAAAAAACATATTTCAAATGCTGAAAGAAAGTGGGTTCCAACCAAGAATCGTGTATCTGGTGAAATTAAGCTTCAGGATGGAAGATGAAATTAAAACCTTCCACAATAAACAAAAGTTAAAAGAATTTTCAGGTAGAAAACCAGCTCTTCAAAACATCCTTGGCAAAATATTACAGGAAGAGGAAATGAAAAATAACAATGAAAACCAACAGCGGGAGGTAGTACAGTAAAGGGAAAAATAATCAAAGTGGAAAAACAAATCATGTTAAGTAACATAAATAAACAAATATGGCTGGAAGTACAAACCATATCTCAATAGTAACTCTAAATGTTAATGGCTTAAACTCACCAATCAAGAGACACAGGATCAAAAAAAACCCAAAAACAAAAACAAAAACAAAGACCCAACAATATGCTGCCTACAGGAGACACATTTGATAGGAAAAGACATACAAAGACTGAAGGGGAAAGGCTGGGAAAAATCATATCACTTATATGGACCTTGGAAACAAGCAGGACTGTCCATACTCATATCAAATAAAATAGACTTCAAGCCAAAGTTAATCAAAAGGGATAAAGAAGGACACTACATACTGCTCAAGGGAACCATACACCAACAAGACATAACAATCATAAACATATATGCCCCAAGCAATGGTGCAGCTATGCTCATCAAATAAATCTTCTCAAGTTCAAAAGTCAAATAGACCACAATACAATAATTATGGGAGACTTCAACACACCTCTTTCACCACTGGACAGATCTTCCAAACAAAGGTTGAATAAAGAAACTATAAAACTCAATAATACAATTAATAACCTAGACTTAATTGACATATATAGAATATACCACCCAACATCAAATGGTTACACTTTTTTCTCAGCAGCACATGGATCCTTCTCAAAAATAGACCATACATCATGTCACAGGGCAACTCTTAGAAATTATAAAGGAGTAGCGATAATACCATGCATCTTATTAGATCATAATGGGATGAAACTGGAAATCAATGGTAAAAGAAGGAAGGAACAATACTGCATCATTTTGAGAATGAACAATATATTACTGAATGATCAATGGGTTACAGAAGACATCAAGGAGGAAATTAAGAAATTCTCAGAGATAAATGAAAACACAGACACAACATATCAGAATCTATAGGAAACAATGAAAGCAGTTCTAATAGGAAAATTCATTGCTTGGAGTTCATTCCTTAAAAAAAGGAAAAAACCAACAAATAAATGATCTCCCACTTCTTCTCAAAACCATAGAAAAAGAAAAACAAAACAACAGCAAAAGTAGTAGAAGGCAAGATACAATTAAAATCAGAGCTGAAATCAAAGAAATTGAAACAAAGAAACAATTGAAAAAATTGACAAAACTAAAAGTTGGTTCTTTGAAAAAATAAATGAGATCAACATACCCTTAGCCATGCTAATGAAGAGAAGAAGAGAGAGAACTCAAATTACTAGCATATAGGATGGAAAAGGCAGTATCACAACAGACACTACAGAAATACAGAAGATAATTAGAAATTATTTTGAATCCTTATACTCCAATAAAATAGAAGATAGTGAAAGCATCGATAAATTTCTTAAGTCATATGATCTGCCCAGATTGAGTCGGGGGATACACACAACCTAAACAGAACAATATCAATTGAGGAAATAGAAGAAGCCATCAAAAGACTACCAACTAAGGTAAGCCCAGGACCGGATGGGTATACGGCAGAGTTTTACAAAACCTTTAAAGAAGAACTAATACCAATACTTTTCAAGTTATTTCAGGAAATAGAAAAAGAGGGAGAACTTCCAAATTCATTTTATGAGGCCATTATCACCCTGATTCCTAAACAAGACAAAGACACTTCAAAGAAAGAAAACTACAGACCAATACCTCTAATGAACATAGATGCAAAAATCCTCAATAAATTTCTGGTAAATCGGATACATACCTCAGTATTGTAAAAGCTATCTATGCTAAGCCTCAGGCTAGCATCATTCTGAACGGAGAAAAATTGAAGGCATTCCCTCTAAAATCCGGAACAAGACAGGGATGCCCTCTCTCACCACTTCTGTTAACATAGTTCTCGAAACACTGGCCAGAGCAATTAGACAGATGAAAGAAATTAAAGGCATAAAAATAGGAAAAGAAGAACTTAATTTATCACTATTTGGGGGTAACATAATTCTATATCTACCAGACTCAAAAGAGTCTACAAAGAAACTACTAGAGCTAATAAATGAATTCAGCAATGTGGCAGGATATGAAATCAACATGCATAAATCAAAGTTATTCCTGTGTATCAGCGACAAATCTTCTGAAAGAGAAATGAGAACAACCACCTCATTCACAACATCCTCAAAAAAAAAAATATTTGGGAATCAAACTAACAAAACAGGTGAAAGGTTTATACAATGAAAACTACACAACCCTAAAGAGAGAAATAGAAGAAGATCTTAGAAGATGGAAAAATATACCCTGTTCATGGATAGGCAGAACTAACATCATCAAAATGGCAATATTACCAAAAGTTCTCTATAAGTTTAATGTACTGCCAATCAAAATCCCAATGGCATTTCTTGTAGAAATAGATAAAGCAATCATGAAATTCATATGGAAAAATAAAAGACCCAGAATAGCAAAAGCAATTCTAAGCAGGAAGAGTGAAACAGGCGGTATAGCGATACAGACTTCAAACTATACTACAGAGCAATAGTAACAAAAACAGCATGGTACTGGTACCAAAACAGGTGGGTGGACCAATGGTACAGAATAGAGGACACAGAGACCAATCCACAAAATTACAATTATCTTATATTTGACAAAGGTTCTAAAAGCATGCAATGGGGGAAGGATAGCATCTTCAACAAATGGTGCTGGGAAAACTGGAAATCCATATGCAAAAAAAAATGAAACTGAATCCCTTTCTCTCGCTATGCACAAAAGTTAACTCAAAATGGATCAAGGAGCTTGATATCAAATCAGAGACTCTGTGTCTGATTGAAGAAAAAGTTGGCTCCAATCTACATATTGTGGGGTCGGGCTCCAAATTCCTTAATAGGACACCCATAGCACAAGAGTTAAAAACAAGAATCAACAAATGGGACTTACTCAAACTAAAAAGTTTTTTCTCAGCAAGAGAAACAATAAGAGAGGTAAATAGGGAGCCTACATCATTGGAACAAATTTTTACTCCTCACACTTCAGATAGAGCCCTAATATCCAGAGTATACAAAGAACTCAAAAAATTAGACAATAAGAAAACAACCCAATCAACAAATGGGCCAAGGACCTGAACAGACACTTCACAGAGGAGGACATACAATCAATCAACAAGTACATGAAAAAATGCTCACCATCTCTAGCAGTCAGAGAAATGCAAATCAAAACCACCCTAAGATACCATCTCACTCCAGTAAGACTGGCAGCCATTATGAAGTCAAACAACAACAAGTGCTGGCGAGGATGTGGGGAAAAGGGTACTCTTGTACATTGCTGGTGGGACTGCAAATTGGTATGGACAATTTGGAAACAGTATGGAGATTCCTTGGAAAGCTGGGAATGGAACCACCATTTGACCCAGCTATTCCCTTTCTCAGACTATTCCCTAAAGACCTAAAAAGAGCATAAACAGGGACACAGCTACATCAATGTTCATAGCAGCACAATTCACAATAGCTAGACTGTGGAACCAACCCAGATGCCCTTCAATAGATGAATGGGTAAAAAATGTGGCATTTATGCACAATGGAGTATTACTCAGCACTAAAAAATGACAAAATCATGGAATTTGCAGGGAAATGGATGGCATTAGAGCAGATTATGCTAAGTAAAGCTAGCCAATCCCTAAAAAACAAATGCTTTGTTTTGTAGGGATTGGCATAAGGAGAGTAACTAAGAACATAGCAGGGAGGAAGAGCATAAGAAGAAGATTTACATTAAACAGGGAGGACAGTTGGTAGTGAAAGAGAGAGAGAAGGGAAATTACATGAAAATGGAAGGAGACCCTCATTGTTATACAAAATTACATATAAGAGGAAGTGAGGAGAAAGGGGAAAAAACAAGGGATAGAAATGAATTACAGTAGAGGGGATAGAGAGACAAGATGGCAGCGGAGGGGAGGGGGGATAGTAGAGGATAGAAAAGGCAACAGAATACAACAGACACTTCTATGGCAATATGTGAAAACATGGATGTGTAACCGATGTGATTCTGAAATCTGTATACGGGGTAAAAATGGGAGTTTATAACCCACTTGTTTCTAATGTATGAAATATGATATGTCAAGAACTATGTAATGTTTTGAACAACTAATAATAAAAAAATAATAAATAAAAAATAGATTAACTGAGTGGTAACTGAAGGCAGGTAGAATGTGGCTGGAGAAGGATTGTCACTGAGGACATGTCTTTGAGGTGTTATTGTATCTGGTGAGTGTCTCCTTTCTAGTCACATTCTTTAGCTTTGACTCACCTTAATCCCTGAGGAATGGAGCAAGCTCTCTATAGACTAAGACCTCTAAAACTGTAAGCCACCAAATTAACTTTTTCTCCTCTACAAGTGCTTGTTGGGTCTTTTGGTCACAGCAGTAAAAAAAAAATCTGATTAAAACAATGTCTGGGGCTGGGGATGTGGCTCAAGCGGTAGCGCGCTCGCCTGGCATGCGTGCGGCCCGGGTTCGATCCTCAGCACCACATACCAACAAAGATGTTGTGTCCACCGAGAACTAAAAAATAAATATTAAAAATTCTCTCTCTCTCTCTCTCTCTCTCTCTCTCTCTCTCTCTCTCTCCCCTCTCTCACTCTCTCTTTAAAAAAAAAAAAAAAAAAAAAAAACAATGTCTGTCATTACTTTTGGAAAACTCTCATCAATTATTCACAAATGTTTCTTCTGCTATCTTTCTTCCCAAGCGGTATTAAAATTCCATATATATAGCATACTAATTGGAAGATTTTGTTAACAATTAACATGGACTTTTCTCACTGATGTTGGATTTCTGTTTTCCTTTTTAAAATGTTTTTATAAGATATATATATATATATATATATATATATATATTATGGTATATTCATATAAGTGCATAGCGTAACTTGTTAAATTTTATTCTGCAATTTCTTCTTTTACCAATCTCTCCTATCGCCTTCTTATACTATGTGATCCCCCTTCAAATTTCATGGCAGCCTCCCCATTTGAGTCTGGCTTATTTCAATTGCATGATGTGCTCTATTTCCATCCATTCACCAGTAAATGCCACAATTTTGTTCTTCCTTATGAATGAGTAAAACTCCATTGTGTGTGTGTGTGTGTGTGTGTGTGTGTGTCTGTGTGTGTAAATTTCCGTATTCTTAATCTGTTTAGTCCATTCATTTGTTTACAGGCACTTGGGCCTATGCCATAACTTAGGTTTTATGAATTGGGCAGGTATAATATTGATTTTCCTGTATTATTATAGTATAATATGTTAATTTTACTTCCTTTGGACAAATACCAAGGTGTGGAATAGCTTGATCATATGGTAATTGCATTACTAGTCTTTTCAGGAATCTACATACTACTTTCCAGAGTGATTGTAGTAATTTACAGTCCCATCAATAATATATGAGTGTACACTTTTCTCCACATCCTTGCCAGCATTTTTTATTATCTTTAATGTTTTTGATTATCTTTCTAATGAAAGTGAGACAAAATCTCAATGTAGTTTTTACTTTCACTTCCCTTTATTATGGAAATTCCTATGGGAATTTTTAAAATATATTTGTATTTCTTGTTTTGAGAAATATATTTGCTTATTCTTTCCACATATCAATTGGATTATTTTGGGGGGAGGTGTTTAGTTTTTTTTCAGTTCTTAATATATTCTGCATATTAATCCTGTTAGAGGAGTAGCTGGCAAAGATTTTCTCCCATTCTGTAATCTTTGTCCTCATGCTCATCTTTCTTTTTTCATGTAGAAATTTTTAATTTTGATGCTAGCCCACTTATTGATTTGTGGTTATATTCCTTGCTAAGGAAGTGGGTGTGTATGACAATAATTTAGAGGCTTATACCCATATTTTCTTTTAGCAGTTGCAGGTTGATCTAATTCCTAAGTCTATCCTCTATGATCTGACTTTTCTGCAAGATGATCTACTTTCATTCTTCTACATATGGAAGTCCAATATAGCATGTGTTTAAAAAAAACCCTATCTATTCTTCAATGTATATTTTTGGCACCTTTTTAAAGTGTCAGATGACTGTAACTATGTCAGTTTTTCTCTGAATCTTCTATTCTATTCCATTGGTCTACATATCTGTTTTAATGCCAATGCCATTTTTCTAAATACTCTTTTAGTTATATATGGACCTTTATCCTTTATTTTATTTATTCATTTTTATACAGTGCTGAGAATTAAACCCAGTGACTCTCAGATGCTAAGCAACTGCTCCAAGACTAGGCTACAAACTCAACTACTCTGTTTTTGTTAGTTAGTCTGAAGTATAATTTGAGAATAGGTATTGTATTTTCTCCAGCATTACCCTTCTTTCACAGTATTGCTTTGACTAATATGAATCATTTTTCTTCTAAATTAATTTTAAAACTTTTTGTAGTTCTGTGAATAATGTCATTGGTATTTTGAAGGAGATTGAAATCAATCTGCATGATGCTTGTTAATATGTTGATTTTGACAATATTTATTCTATCCTAGAACATGGGTGGTTTTCCATGTTCTAAGGTCTTTGATTTCTTTCTTCAGAGTACTATAGATTTAATTGTAGAGTTCTTTCACCTCCTTGGTTAGGTGTACTACCAAGTCATTGTGTGCCTATCCTCTGGCACAGGACAACCCCTTAAAACCAGCAGACTACCACAGGACGTCAAGTCTGTGGCCCACATCCACCCACACTGGCCTGTGCAGTTCCCAGGTGCACTGCAGGCCCATTCTACCCCTCCCCTGGTGGGGAAGACACCCACCAGAGTCTAGCCTCTGGTGTAGAACCGCTTCTTCCCACCAGCAGACTACCAACGGATGTCAAGCCAGGTGGGAGGTCAAGTACAGTGGTACAGATCCACCTGCACCAGACTGTGTGGGTCCCAGGAGCACAGCAGGCTCAATCTACCCCTCCTCCAGGAAGGCAGACACCTGCCAGAGCCTAGCCTCTGGTGCAGGAACACCCCTTCTGACCTCTGGGGCAGGACCACCACTTCCTACCAGCAGACTACCATGGAGGCATAGATCCAACCCAGACAGTGCACACCAGCCCTCAAAGGATCCATGATCTCAATAGGCCTGGCACAGGACCACCCCTTTGGAGCACCAGACAAACAAGGGAGGTCAAACCCAGCAGCCCAGATCCACCCACACCAAAGTGTGCAGGACCTAGATCAAAAAAGCAGTAGGATTCACTGAGGAAAACCAGCAGGGTCTGTAAGCTCAACATCAAGGTGAAGTACAGACAATCGACATGGGTACTACAAGAATATAGGGAAGAAACTGTAATATCTCAGATGCACAATGCAAGAAAGGAAGACACATAAACAACACTAAAAAAGGGAAGAAAGGGCCACAAACAAACCAGGACACTATAATAATAGAACCCACAGATAGCAAAGTTGATGAAATGTCAGAGAAGGAGTTCAGAAAGTTCATAATTAAAATAATATGTTAATTAAAGAATGATATAAATGAGCAAATACAGGCAAAAACTGATCACTCCAACAGTGAGATAAGAGCAAATTCAGGTAGCAAAAGCTTACTTCAAAAGAGAGATAGAGACACTGAAAAAAAAGACACAGACAGAAATCCTTGAAATGAATGATACAATAAATCAAATAAAAAACTCAATAAAAAACATAACCAATAGACTAGATCACTTGGAAGAAAGAATTTCAGATATTGAAGACAATGTATACAATCTGGAAAATAAAGTGAATCACACAGTGAAGATAGTTAGAAACCATGAACAGAACATCCAAGAATTATGGGACAGCATCAAAAGACCAAATATAAGAGTTAGTGGCACAGAGGAAGGCACAGAGTTTCAAACCAAAGGAATGCACATTATCTTCAATGAGATAATATCAGAAAATTTTCCCAAGCATGAAGAACAAATTAGAAAACTAAGTACAAGAGGCTTACAGGACACCAAATGTACAAAATTAAAACAGATATACATCAGGGTACATTATAATGAAAATGTCTAGCATACCAAATATGGACAGAATCTTAAAAGCTTCAAGAGAGAGGAATCAGAACACATATTGAGGGAGACCAATTAGTATCTCAGAAGATTTTTCAACCCAGACCCTCAAAGCTAGGAGATCATGGAACACCATATACCAAGCTCTGAAAGAAAATGGATACCAGCCAAAAATCTTATAACCAGCAAAACTAAGTGTTAGATTTGAGGGTGAAATAAAAACCTTTCATGATAAACAAAAGTTAAAAGAATTTACAACTAGAAAGCCTGCACTACAGAACATCCTCAGCAAAATATTGCATAAAGAGGAAATGAAAAAAATGATGAAAATCAGCAGAGGGAGGGATCACACTAAAGGAAAATCTAATCAGAGGAGAAACCAAGTAACATTAAATACCAAAAATAAAAAAAAAATGGCTGGGAATACAAATCACGTCTCAATAATAACCTTGAATATTAATGGCCTATGTCAAAAGACATAGAGTAGCAGTATTGAATCAAAGAAAACAACAACTATAACAACAACCCTCCCCCTAAAAAAAAAAAAAAAAAACAATATACTGCTTTCAAGAGACTCAGCTCATAGAAAAAGACATCTGCAGCCTGAAAGTGAAGGGTTGGGAAAAATGATACCCCTCAAACGGACTCTGGAAGCAAGCAGGGGTTTCCATTTTCATATGAAATCAAGCAGACTTGAAGCTAAAGTCAACCAAAAAGGATAAAGAAGGACACTATATACTGCTCAAGGGAACCATACACCAACAAGACTTAACAATTATAAATATATATTCCCCAAACAATGGAGCATATATGTTCATCAAACAAACTCTTCTCAAATACAAGAGTCAAATAGACCATAACGCATTAATTTTGAGTGACTTTAACACACCTCTTTCATCAAAAGATAGATCTTCCAAACAAAAACTATAGAATTCAATAATATAATCAATAACTTAAACTTAGCTGACATATATAGAATATCTCATCCTGCAATGAGAGAGTACACTTTCTTCTCAGCAGCAAGGATCCATCTCTAAAATAGACTATATATTATGCCACAAAGCAACTCTTATCAAATATAAAAAAAGTAAACATACTAAACTGCATTCTATCAGATCATAATGGAATTAAATTAAAAATCAATGATAAAATAAAAAAATACAAGCTACTCCAACACCCAGAGACTAAATAATATGCTATTGAATGGCAATGGGACATCAAGGAGGAGATTTAAAAATTCTTAGAGGTGAATGAGAACACAGATACAATGTATTAAAATCTCTGGGACACTATAAAGGCAGTACTAAAAGAAAAGTTTATTGCATGGAGTTAATTACTTAAAAGAAGAAAAAGTCAACAAATAAATGAATTAAAATTACATCTCAAAGTCCTAGAAAAAGAAGAACAAATCAACACCAAAAGCAGCAGAAGACACAAAATAATTAAAATCAGAACTGAAATCAATGAAATTAAAACAAAATAAACAATTGAAAAAATTGACAGAAAAACACAGTTGGTTTCTTGAAAAAATAAATAAAGTTGACAGACCCTTAATCATGTAATGAAGAGAAGGAGAAAGAAAACTGAAATCACTAACATATATGATAAAAAAGGAAATATCACAACAGACACTAAAGAAATACAGAAGGTAATTAAAATTATTTTGAAAACTTTACACCAATAAAATAGAAAATATTGAAGGCATAAATAAATTTCTAGATTAATATAATTTGCCCAAATTGATTCAGGATGATATACACAATTTAGACAGTTACATTTTAAGTGAGGGAATAGCAGATGCCATCAAAAGTATACCAACCAAGAAAAGCCCAGGACCTGACAAACACAAAGCCGAGTTCTACAAGACCTTTAAAGAAGAACTGATACCAATACTATTCAATTTATTTCAGGAAATGGAAAAAAGGCAGAATTTCAAAACTCATTCTTTGAGGACAATATCACTCTAATTCCAAGACCAGGCAAAGATACATAAAAGTAAGAAAACTTCAGACCAATATCTCTAATGAACATAAATGCAAAAATTCTCAACAAAATTCTGGCAAGTCAAATACAAAAACATACCAAAAAATCATGCACCACAATCAAGTAGGACTCATCCCAGGGATCCAAGGGTAGTTCCACATAAAGAAATCGATAAGTGTAATCCATCACATTAATAGTCTTAAACATAAGAGTCATATGATCATCTCATTAGATGCAGAAAAAGCATTTGACAAAACTCAGGACCCCTTTATGCTCAGAACACTAGAAAATCTAGGAACATATCTCAACATAAACGCTGCCTGTGCTAAACCCCAGGCCAACATCATTCTGATGGAGAAAAAAAATGAAGGCATTTCCAATAAAAACTGGAGCAACATAGGGATGCCCTCTTTCACCACTTCTATTCAACATAGTTTTAAAAAAACTGGTCAGAGTAATCAGACAGATGAACAAAATTAAAGGGATACACATATAGGAAAAGAAGAACTCAAATTGGCACTATTTGGTGCTAATGTGATTCTATACCTACACGACCCTAAAAGTTCCACCAGAAAAATTCCAGAACTAGTAAATGAATTCAGAAAAGTAGCAGGATATAAATTCAACACCCATAAATCAAAGGCATTTCTGTATTTCAGTGACAAATCCTCAGAAAGAGAAATGAGAAAAACTACCCCATTTACAATAGCCTCAAAAAAAAAAAGAAAGGAAGGAAGGAAGGAAGGAAGGAAGGAAGGAAGGAAGGAAAGAAAATACTTGGGAATCAAGTTAAAAAAAGAGGTGAATGATCTATATAATGAAGATTACAGAACCCTAAAGAAAGAAATCAAAGAAGACCTTAGAAGATGGATAGACCTACCTTGCACTTGGAGAGGCAGAATTAATAGTATCAAAATGACTATACTTCGAAAAGCCCTATACAGATTTAATGCAATTCCAATCAAAATTCCAATTACATTCCTCATAGAAATAGAAAAATAAATCATGAAATTCATCTGAAAAAATAAGAGACCCAGAATAGCTAAAGCAATCCTTAGCAGGATGAGTGAATCAGGTGGCATCACTATACCAGACCTTAAACTATACTACAGAGCAATAGTAACAAAATGGCAAGGTATTGGCACCAAAATAGACTGGCAGACCAATGGTACAGAATAGAGGACAAAGAGACTAACCCACAATACTATAATTATCTTATATTAGACCAAAGGTGCCAAGAACATACAATGAAGAAATGATAGCCTCTTCAAGAAATGGTGTTGGGAAAACTGGAAATCCATATGCAACAAAATAAAATTCAATACCCATCTTTCACCATTCACAAAACTCAACTCAAAATGGATCAAGGACTTAGGAACACAACCAGAGACCCTACATCTAATAGAAGAAAAAGTAGGTCCTAATCTCCATCATGTGAGATTAGGCCCCACCTTCCTTAATTAGATTACTCTGGTGCAAGAATTGAAATTGAGAATCAATAAATGGTATAGACTCAGACTAAAAGTTTCTTTTCAAAAAAAGATATAATATGTAATGTAAAGAGAGAGCCTACACCTTGGGAATAAATCTTCACCCCTCACACATCATATAGAGCACTAATTTCTAGGGTATATAAAGAACTCAAAAATTTAAACACTGAAAAACCAAATAACCCAATCAATAAATGGGCCAAGGACCTGAAGAGACACTTCTCAGAAGATAATATACAATCAAGCAACAAATATATGAAAAAATGTTCATCACCACTTGCAATTAGAGAAATGCAAATAAAAACCACTCTATAATTTTATCTCACTCCAGTCAGGATGGCAGCTGTTATGCATACAAACAACAATAAGTGTTGGTGAGGATGTGGGGAAAAAAAGCACCCTCATACACTGCTGGTGCGACTGCAAACTCGTACAGCCAATATGGAAAGCAGTATAAAGATTTCTTGGAAAATTGGGAATGGAACCACCATTTGACCCAGCTATTCCTCTCCTCAGTCTATACCCAAAGCATTTAAAAACAGCATACTACAGGGACACAGATACATCAATGTTTATTGAAGCCCAACTCACAATAGCTAAACTGTGGAACCAACCTAGATGCCCTTCAGTAGATGAATGGATAAAAAAGTGGCATATATACACAATGGAATATTACTCACCAATAAAAGAGAGTAAAATCATGACATTTGCAGGTAAATGGATGGAGTTAGAGAAGATACTGCTAAGTCATGTTAGCCAATCCCCCCAAAAAACAAATTCTGAATATTTTCTTTGATATAAGGAGGCTGATTCATAGTGGGATAGGAAGAGGGAGCATGGGAGGAATAGATGAACTCTAGATAGGGCAGAGGGGTTGGAGGGGAAGGGAGAGGGCATGGGGTTATAAATTATGATGAAATATGATGATCATTACTATTCAAAATACATGTATGAACACAATAATTGGTGTGAATATACTTTGTATATGACCAGAGATATAAAAAAATGTGCTCTATATGTGTAATAAGAATTGTAATGCATTCCGCTGTCATATATAAATAAAAAAGACAACCAGTTTTATTGTATTGGGTTTTTATGTGACTTTTTTATCCCAAGTAGGGTTTGTTTTATGTACATAGGTGCACTAATGTTTGGGGATTACATATTTACAATCATAATATCTTGTTGGATGATTCCCTTGACCATTATGAATGGCCTTGATTATTTCCTCTGATAAATTTTGGCTTGAAGTCTACTTCGTCAGAATAGAGTAGCTATCCCTGTTTGCATTCAGTCTCTATTTGCATGGTTTATGTTTTTCCATCCTTCACTTATAACCTGTGGATGGATGTCTTTGTCTCTCATGTTAGTTTCCTGTAGTCGACATATGTTTGTATCTTGATTTTTAATCCACTTAGCTAATCTATGTATTTTTTTACTGAAGAATTTAAAACATTTATTTTCATTATTATTATTATTAAGATATGATTTTTATTTTTTGCCATTTTGGTTTATTTATAACATTTAATTTATACTTGAGACTTCCTTGATTAACTGTTCCTGGAGTGGTATTCATTCATATGTTGCCTCTGATATTAATTTTTCATTTCTTTCAGCTCTGGCTTAGTTTTTATGAATTCTTAATTTCTTCTACAATGGAAGGCTTTTGGTTCATATTCAATATTTAAGGATATTTTTCCTGGTCAAAACAATTTTGGTTGACACCCATTACCATTCTGGGGTCAGTGTGAATTATTCCAAGCTCTTCTGGATTTTGCATTTGTGCTATAAAATCAGTAGAAATTAAAATTGGCATAATTGTACATGTGACCTGCTGTTTTTGTATTATGTACTTTAAAGTTCTATACATATTCTCTATAATAGGCAATTTAATTATAATCACCTTGGAGAGGATCTTTTTGGTCTCACCCATTTGGGATTCTATTTTACTCTTGTATTTGGATTTCCATTTATTTTGTAAGGTTTAGATTTTTGTGATATTATTTCATTGAAAATATTCTGCATTTATTTAGTTTATATTTCAATGTCTTAATCTAGGCCAGGGATGCTTAGATTTGATCTTTTATTATCCCAAACGTCTTGAATATTCTAGTCATGATCATCATACCAACAAATTTTTTGTATTTTTTACTTTATTTTAAAGATTATATACTCTGTTTTTAGTTTGAGTCCATTCAATTTGTTGATTATTGGTTGTAATTCTTGTACTATAGGAGTCTTATTAGGGAAGTAGGGGCCTAATTCCACATGATGAATATTAGGGCCTACTTTTTCTTCTATTAGATGGAGAGTCTCTGATTTAATTCCTAGGTCCTTTATTCACTTTGAGTTGAGTTTTGTGCATAATGAGAGATAGGGGTTTAATTTCATTTTGTTGCATAAGGATTTCCAGTTTTCCTAGCACCGTTTGTTGAAAAGGCTATTTTTTTTCTCCAATGCATGTTCTTGGCACCTTTGTTTAATATAAGATAATCGGATGTTTTTGGGTTAGTCTCTGTGTCCTCTATTCTGAGCCATTGGTCTACCAGTCTGTTTTCGTGTCAATACCATGCTGTTTTTGTTACTATTGCTTTGTAGTGTAGTTTAAGGTCTGGAATAGTGATACCACTTGCTTTCACTCTTCCTGAACAATCTGTGAACTCTATAGAGAGCCTACAACTTGGGAGCAAATTTTTACCCTTCACACATCAGATATAACACTAATCTCTAGGATATATAAAGACCTCAAAAAGCTAAACACCAAAAAAAAAAAAAACCCAAATAACTCAATCAATAAATGGGCCAAGGACATGAACAAGACAATTCTCAGAAGAGAATATTCAATCAATCAACAAATATATGAAAAAATGTTCATCATCTCTAGCAAATAAAGAAATGCAAATCTAAATTACTCTAAGATACCATCTCACTCCATTCACAATGGTAGCTATTATGCAAACAAACAACAATAAGTGTGGGTGAGGATGTGGGGAAAAAGGCACACTCACACTACACATTGCTGGGGGGATTGCAAATTGGTGCAGCTAATATGGAAAGCAGTATGGAGATTCCTTGGAAAATTTAGAATGGAACCACTATTTGACCCAGCTGTCCCTCTCCTCAGTCTATACCCAATGGACATAAAAACAGCATACTACAGGACACAGCCACATGGATGTTTATAGCAGCACAATTCACAATAACTAAGCTGTGGAACCAACCTAAATACCCTTCAGTAGATGAATGGATTTAAAAATGTGGCTTATATAAACAATGGAATATTACTCAGCAATAAGAGAATAAAATCATGGTACTTGCAAATAAATGGATGTGGTTGGAGAAGATAATAATAAGTGAAGTTAGGCAATTCCAAAGTAACAAATGGTGAATGTTTTCTCTGATATAAGGTAACTGACTCATAGTAGGGAAGAGAGAGAGGGAGAATGGGAGGAATAAAGGAACTGTAGATAGGGCAGAGCAGTGGGAGGGGAAAGGAGGAGGAAGGAGGTTAGCAATGATGGTGGAATGTAATGGACATAATTTTCCAAAATACATGTATGAAGACATGAATTGGTGTGAACATATTTTATATACAGAGATATGAAAAATTGTGTTCTATATGTGTAATAAGAATTGTGATGCATTAAGTTGTCATGTATTTAAAAAATAAAAGCAATTAAAAAAAGATAATGTACTTTGTTTTTGATGGCTGATAATCTCTTTTTTTATGTAGCCTAATCTATTGATTGTGTTTTCTCGTGAATTTTTAACTTACTTTATGTAGATGTTATTTTCCAGGATTTCTGTTTTATAATCTCTTTATCTTTATTGAAATGATCTTTCCCTCTCTGTATTTTCTCTCTTTGTTCATTTCTTCTAACTTCTTTTATTTAATCGAATATTTTAGCCATGAGCTGTCTACATACCTTCTTTGACATTTTCCCCACTGTGATGTCAATAGAATCAATGTTTGAAGGGTTTTTGGCAGTTTGGGGTGGCTTGCTCCCTTCCTTTTTCATATTGTTTTTATGTAAAACCATCTGTTATGACGTATTTTATCTTCTAACATTCTTCAGGGAACTATTTATTATGCTTGCTAAGTAGAATAAGCTAGGAAAATATCCAAGTATTGATACTCACTCTCAATGTATATCCTCTGCTATGCTTAATGTCAGTACCACCTTGAAAGAAGATATTAAACCCTATCAATGGTAATCACTTCACAGCAAAGTCATGTACTAATAAATATTAGGAAAAAAAATTATTGAAAATTTCTCCAGCCAGACATGGTGCCTGCCTGTAATCCCAGCAGCTCTGGAGGCTGAGACAGGAGGATCCTGAGTTTAAAGCTAGACTCAGCAAAAATTAGGCAATAAACAACTTAGTGAAACCTTTTCTCTAAATAAAATACAAAAAGGTCTGGAGATGTGGCTCAGTGGCTAAGTGACCCTAAGTTCAATTTCCAGTATCAAACAAAAAAAGAAAAAAAAGTAAATTTTCTCCAGAGTTCCTTTAATCTGAATATAAAATTGTGGTAATGCTTTTAAATAAATAAGCTGAAAAAATAGTTATTAAAGATAGTATAAGTTCTATTAAACTATATGGGGGTTGAAAAGGGAGAAGAGAAAAACTGGGCAAATGAAAAAAGAAAAAAATACAAACTAAGACAAAAAGAAGAAAAATGGGGAAGTATTTGAGTCAGGAGCAAGTAATTCAAGAGGTAAAAGAACAACTAAGAGGAGTAAGCACAACCCTGAGCTAGGAAACAAATAAAAAACAATTCCAGTTAATTAGCAAATAGCTAATATCAAACAATAGGGGAACATCTATCAATTCAATAAGAAAAGTGATCTCTGTAAGATCAAAATTAACATTAGAGCTATTTATGGTAATACATGCAGAGGTAGGGAGATTTCTTATTGAGTCTTCATGATTTGGGTTTCATCATAATTTAGGAACTTTAAAAGGAATATGTCTACCACCTCTCAGGTTTACCTCTAAGTTTCCCTTGGCATGCAGGTAGTGATCACACCAGCTTACCTCTGATACAAATTTACGAGATGCCCTCTGACCTTCAATGTGTTCAGGTTAACTACTAACTTACTGTTAGGTCAGAGAAGATAGTCCCTAATTGTTTCTTATCAGACAGGTTCTTCCTTGTAAGGGAGTGCAGACTTGTGAACCCTCTTTGTGGGAAATTTGGTGTATCCAGTATTATCAAATTCATATTGGGCTCCTCCATGTATATTTTGGAATATGCAGTGTGTGCTAGCTTCATTTAGAGATATTATAGTCTGTTTCATGTGGTACTGGGTGGTCCATGTTAGGAGGGTTGGTACAGGGCTACTGCTGCTTCTGGAGTGCATGGGTTGGAGGTCAGTGGGCTTGTGTCTGGGCATAGTATGTGGTGTCTGATGTCTGTGGTATGCTCCTTTATAAGCCCCTTTGTAGGATGTAGTTGATGCCTTTGTGTATGAGTGAAGTTCCCTGATGGCTGCATTGTGTTATAATTAGGTATTGCCGTCTATGGGTCCATGTATCTGAATGAGAATTGAGTTGACTGGATACTCTGGAACTTATACCCTTGGAACCTTTTAGAGGTGCTGGGACACAGGAGCCATCTCAGTGGTTGATGTGGTTTTCTCACAAATTGGTGGTTATTAGTAGGCCCAGAGACCTAAATCCCCATGCTTGGATTGTGCTAAATCTGCTATTTCTCTTGGGTGCAAGAGTGCAGGTATCAGAGCTCAGAGCTGTCACTGACTGCTGTGGGACATGAAGCCCCTGATTCTCTCTACTGGGACTTCTTTATAGTGGCATAAAGCTTGGTGAATATGTTCAACTGTGGACACTGTGAATGTATGCTCTCTGTGGGCAGATTGTGGCACAGAAGCCTCCACTCTTGATTCTACAGGTCACAGGAGTTTTACACATTACCATGATGGAGTTTGGGTTTCAGTTGACCTGTGTTCATTTACCTTCCTTCAGAGCCTGTAGGGAGTGCTGGGTTAGGTTAGCCCTCCCTGTAAGTGATTGGCTATCTAGTTAGCTCCAACCCATTTTTTTTTTTTTTTGTCTGAGGTGATGGGAAAGTGATTTTGGTAAAATTCAGCTAGCAGTGATTCCTTTACAATTTCCTCCTAGATGTACTGAGACTGCCATTTCAATGGGGTTTCCTGTGTTTTTATTTTTTTACTATCTATGGGTGGGGAAAAGTTGTATTGATTAAATTTCTTCTAGGAAGACTGGATAGTTGTGGATTCTACAAAATGTCTATCCTTCCTGGCACAGAGTTCATTCAGTCCATAATTTTGGCTTAGCTATATGATTTCCTTCATGGTCTTTGCTACTCTTGTCTCATTTCAAATTGTTCTGCTTTTCAACTATTGTTTTTTTTTATTTATTTTTTTATTGTTGGTTGTTCAAAACATTACATAGTTCTTGACATATCATATTTCACACTTTGATTCAAGTGGGTTATGAACTCCCATTTTTACCCCGTATACAGATTGCAGAATCACATCAGTTACACTTCCATTGATTTACGTATTGCCATACTAGTGTCTTTTCAACTATTGTTAAGGAAGCAAGCTTATTGACTTTTTTCTCTTCTTCTTTCTCTCTGTCATCCCTTCCCTTTGGCCCCACACTGATCAGGGTTGGGTCAATGAATTCTGTCTTTATTTTCTACTCCAATAATCAAATTCCTAGTCTCTCCAATTCTCAAGCTATCCAATATTAAAATTTTGACTATTATTTCTGTCATCTACTTCTCTAATCAGCTATTCTTTCACTGCTTCATTTCAATGCAGTTGAGAATTTGAGATTTCCAGCTTAGACCCACTCTGTCATCTTTTTAAAATATATTTTTAGTTGTAGATGGACACAATAACTTTATTTTATTTCATGTGTTGTTGTGGATCAAACCCAGGGTCTCACATATGTGAGGCAAATGCTCTACCACTCAGCTACATCCCCAGCCATACACTGTCATCTTTTATTACTTTTCAACTCTTCATTAAATGCTCATTGATTTTGAGTATTTCCTTGAGTTTTTTCCTACTTGTTCATTGATGATATCCAATGCCCCTTGCATTTAGCTTTTCTTTTTTCTCTGGCCTTATTTTTGGGTCTTACACTTTCTTTGGCCTGGAAAATTGATTCTAACATTCTCAGTAGCCCACATTTAGATATGTTTGGATCACAGATACTTCTACAGCTTTATTTTTTTATCATTATATCCCAACAGACCTTTGGATTAGATACTACCTTCTACTAAGCAGAATTATAAGGTATAATAATTTATCTTAT
Organism: Spermophilus citellus; assembly: GCF_964194105.1. Classification (NCBI taxonomy): domain Eukaryota; kingdom Metazoa; phylum Chordata; class Mammalia; order Rodentia; family Sciuridae; genus Spermophilus; species Spermophilus citellus. The sequence goes on from NC_138183.1 coordinate 79,929,625, forward strand.
TATGAGTCATATAATTGAACGACATACAGAGAAGGACCTAATTTAATTCTCACAAGCTGAAGAATTAAGAGTTTCAAACGGCAGATGTAAAAATGTGGATATACAACATTGGAGCATAGACTATACCAGACATATATACTCATCAGGGAGTCACTAATGTTGAGAGAAAGTAAGGACAGCATAAGAGCAATGGGTAGCTGAGAAATAATGGAAACAGAGGGGCTCCAAATGCACAAAGAGGACACAAAAGTGCCAGAGGCAAAATCTGCCTATTGAACAATTTACCCAAGGGCTACATCAGGAATAGAGATATTCTATTAACTGATTCTTGAAGTATAGCGATTCAAAAAGGAACATAATATAACCATTGCTAACTTTAGCATGTAGTACTAAGAAATTGAATATCAACATGTTTCTACTACTAATGGCAGGTTTGACCCAATTGTATAATCAAGAACTCCACTAGGTTATCAAAAGTGCATCATAGGTAGTTATGATGTTAAGTCCCAGAAATTACCCACAAGCCAAGTGACTCAGATCCCTATATATAGTCTAAGTTAGAAAAATACTATTTTATGTTACCTGCCATACCTGACATGTGCATTTTATTTTACATTTTATATATTGTGAAGTGATAGATACTTTTGACACTTTGCTGCCCACATTAGTTTTAACAGTTCAACTGCTAAAGTTGTTTTATAGCCTAGGGGTCCTTAATTTCAGCATGTTCAGTCTCCCCCTAAGTATTTTTTATACATTTAATGAAACACATTTTTAATTAACAATGCACTAATGAATAAATATAAACAGATCTATGCCCCAATGCACAACCCTGGTGAAGGAGTCTATAGGTTTGAATATTAAAATGTAAGCCATTATATGGAAGACAAATATTATGAATAAATTGATATCAGATACTCACTGGAAAAAATATATAAAAATTGAAGCAAGGCAAAATAATTTATTAAAAGGTGATTTTAGGGACTTATAACTGAAGCAGTTTATTTTTTATCAACTTTAATTGTTTCTTTAATTGGAGAAAAGTTATATTCTTACACTTCTAAACATGTAGAAAAATAAAGTACTATGGGTTACTGTGTATGGAGACCTTGGCCGAGAACTACTATTCCACAATACTTGAAGCATATTAGACCAACAATAGAGTAAATTCGCATAACATGCACAAAATATCGGGTTAGAATGTTTGTGTTAAAGTCACGATTGAATCACTAAGTAGCTGTGTTACTTAGATAAGTGAACTTTCTGTCTCATTTGTTAAGGTTGTCTTCAATAAATTTTTAATTTTTTCAGTTTCATTGAATTATAATTAACAAATAAAATTGTATATTTTAAAGTAAAAATATGATGATGTGATATGTGTACAAAAATGTCAGATTCATAGACACAGTGAGTAGAGTGGTGGTTTCCAAATACTGGTTTGTAAAGGAACTGGGGAGATATTGGAACAAATGTAAAATTTTTAGGATATAAGATGAATAAATTTTGAGGATCTAATAAACTTTCTATTATCCATAGTGTTTTCATTTGTATAATGAAGGAAATTATACATACTCAATTATACATACTCATACATGTAGGAAGGATATTTTAATTCAAAAAGAAATAACTACTGTTTGAAAACTACAAGGTACTATATAAATAACCTATTTTTTATATTTTACTTTCTATTTTTTAAGTATTTCCATTCTTTTTTTCACATATTTATACTTTAGTGGTAGTTGGACACAATATCTTTATTTTATTTATTTATTTTATGTGGTGCTGAGAATTGAACTCAGGGCCTCGTACATGTTAGGTTGGCAACCACTTTACTTCTGAGTCACAACCCCAGCCCAGTATTTCCATTCTTATTTCATAAATAATTAGACTTATAACACAGGTTTTGAGTACATAAATTAGTCTCAATACAGAATAGTGGATTATATTTATATTTGTTTTTATAAATTTTAACTTTTTCATTAAAATATTTTAGACTTAGAGAAAATTTTCAAAAGTAATAAACAATTTCCATATACCCTTGAAACAAGTGCTTTTTATCATTAGCATTTTATATATTCATACAAAATTTATCAAACTTAAGAAATTAAAATAATAATATTAGCTAAATGTCAGACATTTTCAGATACCACCAGTTTTTCCATTAATTTTTTTATTGTTGGCTTATTTTTGTTTTTGATTTCTCTTATAGAATCCAATCAAGATTCCCATACTTGTTTTTGGTGATTATATATCTTTGGATTCCTCTAATAGATTACTTTAATAATTTCCCATTGTCATTCATGATCTTGAAGGTTTAAAGAGTACAGGTCAAGTTACATTTTAGAATTTCCCTTAATTGAGTATTCTGATATTTTTTTTATTGAAGTCATTCCTTATGGGGAAGAATACCACAAAGGTCTTTTGTCCCACTTAGTATATCATATTAGGAATACATGATATTAATATGTCTTACTATTACTACTAGTCATGTTACCTTTTGTTGAATTAATATAAGCCAAGGTAATCCTTTGTAATGTTTCTATTATCTCACTTGTTAAGTTAGCCCTACATTGAATGAGACACTTTGACACTATGCCAAAATTATTTTTCTACCCATGGTTTCTTCTAATAATTTTAGCATTTGTCATTGAATCTTGCCTGTCATGATTGTAACTGAAGTATTCTAATGTCAATTTTCTATTTCCCCTTTCTTCTACATTTCTCAATTAGAATTCTTCTGTAAGAGTTTTCATACTTTCTCCATTTAGATATTTATTCAATTATTCATTTACACCAGTGAACTCATGTATATTTATTTTACTCTTTGGGTTCTGTTTTATTGACATGATTAATGTTGATCAAGTATTTCTAGTTTTGGCCTTTGAAAAATCAGCTGTGTCCTTTTCATATACCTCAATCCCTTAATTTATCCAACAGTTTCTTAAATTCTGGCACCACAAGATACGTACTTTAAGTGAAATACACAAACATATCTATGTTAATTTCAATATTTTTATATTTTAAAATATGATTTATATTGATACAACAGTCTTCAAAATTCAACCAGAGTTCATTCTAGCATCTTCCTTGCTTATTTGTAACTTTCTTCTCTAATGATGAGAAACCTCTAAATATCTTCAACATTCTTATTTATGTGTTCAAGCCTAGTATATTTGCTTTTTTGATAAAATTACTTTGAGAATTTCTGATACCTACTCCAGTGAGAAACAAACCTACCAACTATAGGATAGTAATTTTATGCAATTCTTCTTGTCTTTAGTCCTACAATAATAAGGCAAATGTTCCAAAGCTACTTAGTTCATTTTATTCCCCATGCTCTTCAATTAAGATATTAAATACATAGTCTTCATGGTTAGACATATTTGAAACAGTTTACATTTGATTTTTAGATCTCTTGATAAACCAAATATATTTTTTCTAAATTTTCACTTAACAAAATCTACCTCTTGTAAGGCACAGTTATATGGAATTTAACAAATGCATAGAGCCATGTATATACTGCCACAGTACAAAGAGTTCCATCAGTAAAAAAAGATTCTCACAACTTCTCTCTTTGTAATCATTCCCTCTCTCACTCCAGCTTCTGGCAACCAGTCATCTGTTCCATATCTATATATTATACATTTCCTAGAATTCCATATAAATAGAATAATACAATATTTAGCTTTTTGCTCAAGCTTCTTTTGTTAAGCAAAATAAATAAATTCATCTATGATTCCCTGAAGACCTTAAAAGAGCGTACTATAGGGATACTGCCACATCGATGTTCATAGCAGCACAATTCACAATAGCTAGACTATGGAACCAACCCAGATGCCCTTCAATAGATGAATGGATTAAAAAATGTGGCATTTATTATCTTCATTTTAAAAATGAAGAAATATAGGGACATAGTGTATGCAAATTTTTAAAGATTACAAAGATATGGGAGGAGAGTGAAACCTACATAATTTGGCTTGAGATTGCATACTCTGAACTTCAAAACTCTACTATATCAGTCCCATGATAACAATTCCAAATCAGTAGCTTTCCACCACCAGGTGCAATTCATGATTGTTTTTGATAGTACTTGGGATTGAACCTAGGATGATGTTAGACATGTGCTCTACCCGTGAGCAAGAGATGCAGGCCAAATTCATGATCTTTTAGTGTTTATAACACACAGCTACATTAACTTTTGAATAGTTATATTACTGTCATATACAAAGCTCCTAATAACTTATTGAAGCTTTTGCAATGTTTTATAATATTTCTTACTAACCCAGTATTTACTATGCATCTGTATAACTTCCTTGATTTCTTCATCTTCACAGAATTTCATTAACTGATTTTGGCAATATAGTCACAAAATCTAACTGATATACTGTGCACCTATTGAAGTTTTATAATGGAATTGCTTCTGATATCCCAAACTCATGTGTTCACTTGTGTGATCATAATGATGTGCTGTCTTATCTTCTCATTTAGTCACTCCAATATACCTTATTCTCTAACTAGTATCACTAAATCTCTCTACACTCCTCCCATCTATCAAACTTTCATCCTCCTTTACTTTGTTTTCATATTTCACCTAGAATCCTAATAATTCTATCATCTTTGATCCTATATATTAAATTACATTGTGTCTAGTTTATCTTCTCACAGAACTTTATTCCTGAAATCTAACTGCTGTATCTAGGCTCCTTATCAGGATAAGAGAAAATAACATGAGGAGAACCACTATAAATCCATACACTACAAACTTATTTTGGACTTAACCTTTTGTCTAATGAATGCTTCACTCAATTTTTCTTTACATTCCAACTTTTTCATTGCTTTATGAATAAACAGATATGTTTACTTCTTCTTCAGTGACAATATTGGGTATACCACATAAGAATTCCTTTAATTTTCTTCTACCAAAGCTATTTATATGTACTATTTGTGAAAGGTTGATGTGCCTTGTCAATTATTTGCCAACTAGAAGATTTTGAGTGTATCATTAAAAATCTTTTCTGCCTATCTCCCCCTATTTTTTTCTATCCTCCAAGGTAGTAGAATTGTAGTGAAATTCCCAGTGGAGTCTTTGACTTTTTTCTATATTGTGTTCTATTAAGGAAATACACTTTATTGTTTATTTTTTTACTTTATTTATTTATATATAACAGCAGAATGAATTACAACTTTTATTACATATATAGAGCTCAATTTTTCATATCTCTGGTTGTATACATAGTATATTAACACCAACTCGTGCCCTCATACATATACTTTGGATAGTAATGATCATCACATTCAACCATCATTAATACCCCATACCACCTCTCTTCACCTTCCACCCCTCTGCCCTATCTAGAGTTCCTCTATTCCTCTCATGCTCCCCTTCCCTATTCCACTATGAATCAGTCTCCTTATATCAAAGAAAACATCCAGCATTTGTTTTTTTCTGGAATTACCTAACTTCACTTAGCATTATCTCTCTAACTCCATCCATTTACCTGCAAATACCATGATTTTGTTCTCTTTTATTGCTGAGTAATATTCCATTGTGTATATACGCCACATTTTTTTATCCACTCATCCACTGAAGTGCATCTAGGTTGGCTCCACAGTTTAGCAATTGTGAATTGTGCTGCTACAAACATTGATGTGGCTGTGCCCCTGTACTATGCTGTTTTTAAGTCCTTTGAGTATAGCCCGAGGAGAGGGATTACTGGGTCAAATGGTGGTTCCATTCCCAATTTTCTAAGAAATACCCATACTGCTTTCCATATTGGCTGCACCAGTTTGCAGTCCCACCAGCAGTGTATGAGTGTACCTTTTTCCCCATATTCTCGCCAATACATATTGTTGTTTGTCCTCATAATAGCTGCCATTCTGACTGGAGTGAGATGAAATCTTAGAGTGGTTTTCATTTGCATTTCTCTAATCACTAGAGATGATGAACATTTTTCATGTGTTTGTTGATTGATTGTATATCATCTGCTGAGAAGTGTCTCTTAGGGTCCTTGGCCCATTTATTGATTGGGTTATTTTTTTTTTTGGTGTCTAGTTTTTTTTTGTGTTCTTTATATACTCTAGTGATTAGTGCTCATTCTGATGTATGAGGGGTAAGGATTTCCTCCCAAGATGTAGGCTTTCTATTCACCTCACAGATTGTTTCTTTTGCTGAGAAGAAAGTTTTTAGTTGGAGTTCATCCTATTTATTGATTCTTGATTTTAATTCTTATATCACAGAATTCTTATTAAGGAAGTTAGGGCCTAATCCCACATGACAAAGATTAGGGCCTTCTTTTTCTTCTATTATACGCAAGATCTCTGGTTGTATTTCTAAGCCCCTGATCCATTTTGAGTTGAGCTTTGTGCATGGTAAGAGATACGGGTTTAATTTAATTTTGTTGCATATGTACTTCCAGTTTTCCCAGCACCATTTGTTAAAGAGGCTATATTTTCTCCAATGCATGTTCTTGGCAACTTTATCTAATATAATATAATTGGAGGTATGTTGTTTAGTCTTTGTGTCCTCTATTCTGTACCATTTTTCTAGCAGTATGTTTTGGTGCCAAACCATCCATGTTTCCATGTTTTGTTTTGTTTTTTACTATGTAGTATAGTTTAAGGTCTGGTATAGTGATGCCACCTGCTTCACTCTTCCTGCTAAGAATTGCTTATTTTTCCAGATGAATTTCATGATTGCCTTTTCTGGTTTTTTTTTTTTTGAGGGATGTCACTGGAATTTTGATCAAAATTTTATTGAATCTGTATAGTGCTTTTGGAAGTATGCTTATTTTGATAAAATTAATTCTGCCTATACAAGAGCAAGGTAGATCTTTCCATCTTTTAAAGTCTCCTTTGATTACTTTCTTTAGGGTTGTGTAATTTTTATTATATAAGTCTTTCACCTCTTTTGTTAAGTTGATTAAAATTTTTTGAGGCTATTGAGAATGGAGTAGTTTGTCTTGTTTCCCTTTCTGAGAACTTGTCATTGATATACAGAAATGCCTTCAATTTATGGGTGTTGATTTTTTATCCTGCTACTTAGCTGAATTCATTTACTAGTTCCAGGAGTTTTTTGGTGGAACTTTTAGGGTGTTCCTGATATAGAATCATATCATCAGCAAATAGTACCAATTTGAGTTCTTTTTTTCCTATGTGTATCCTTTTAGTTTCTTTTGTCTGCCAGTGTTTCAAGAACTATGTTAAATAGAAGTGGTGAAAGAGGGCATCCCTCTCTTGTTCCAGTTTTTAAAGGGAATGCCTTCAATTTTTCTCCATTTAGAATGATGTTGGCTTGGGGTTTAGCATAGATAGCCTTTATGATGTTGAGATATGTTCTTGTTATCACAAGTTTTTTCTACTGTTATGAACTTAAATGGGTGCTGTATTTTGTCAAATGCTTTTTCTGCGTCTATTAAGATGATCATATGATTCATATTTTTAAGTCTTTTGATATGATGAATTATATTTATTGATTTCTGTATGTTGAACCCATCTTCCATCCCTGGAATGAATCCTACTTAATCATGGTGCACAGTCTTTTAAATATACTTTTGTATTCGATTTGCCAGAATTTTATTGAGAATTTTTAGATTTATGTTCATTAGAGATATTGGTCTGAAATTTTCTTATTTTTATGTGTCTTTGCCTGATTTTGGAATCGGAGTGATATTGGCCTCATAGAATGAGTTTGGAAGTGCTGCCTCTTTTTCTATTTTCTGAAATAAATTGGAGAGTATTGGTATTAGTTCTTCTTTAATGGTCTTGTAGAATTTTCTGTGTATCCGTGTGTCCTCAGCTTTTCTTGGTTTCAGAGAATTTTGATGGCATATGCCATTTCCTCACTTGAAATTGATCTTTTTAAATTGTGTATATTATCCTGATTCAATTTGGGCAAATTATGACTCTAGTAATTTGTTAATGCCTTCAATATTTTCTATTTTATTGGAATACATGTTTTCAAAATAATTTCTAATTATGTGTCATGTATGTTAGTGATTTGAGTTTTCTCTCTCCTTCTCTTTGTTAGCATGGCTAAGGGTCTGTCAATTTTATTTATTTTTTCAAAGAACCAACATTTTATTCTGTCAATTTTTTCAATTGTTTCTTTTGTTTCAATTTCATTGATTTCAGCTCTGATTTTAATTATTTCCTGTCATCTGTTGCTTTTGGTGTTGATTTGGTTTTTTTCTAGGGCTTTGAGATGTAGTGTTAAGTAATTTATTTGTTGATTTTTTCTTGTTTTGAGGAATGAACTTCATGCAATGAACATTCCTCTTCAAACTGCTTTCATAGTGTCCCAGAGATTTCAATCAATTGTATCTGTGTTCTCATTCACCTTTAAAAACATTTTAATCTCCTCCTTGATGTCTTTTATAATCCATTGTTGATTCAGTAGCATATTATTCAGTCTCCAGGTTTTGAATTGGATTTTATTTCTTATTTTATAATTGATTTCTAATTTCATTCCATTATGATCTGACAGAATGCAGGGTAGTATCTCTACATTTTTATATTTGGTAAGAGGTGCTTTGTGGCATAGTATATGGTCTATTTTAGATAAGGATCCATGTGCTTCTGATAAAAAAGTATATTCTGTCATTGATGGTTGAAATATTCTATGTATGTCAGTTAATTCTAAGTTATTGATCATATTATTGAGTTATGTAGTTTCTTTGTTCAGCTTTTGTTTGGAAGATATATCTAGTGACAAAAGAGGTGTGTTAAAGTCACCAGAATTATTGTGTAGTTGTTTATTCAACTCTTGAACTTGAGAAGAGTTTGTATGATGAATGTAGATGCTCCATTGTTTGAGGTATATCTATCTATCATCTATCTATCTATCTATCTATCTATCTATCTATCTATCTATCTATCTATATTATATCTTGTTGATGAATGGTTCCCTTAAGCTGTATGTACTGTCTTTCTTTATCCCTTTTGATTAACTTTCGCTTGAAGTCTATATGATATGAGAATGGAAACCCTTGCTTGCTTTCACAGTCCAGGTCAGTGCTTTGATTTTTCCCAACCCTTCACCTTCCGGCTTTCTGTCTTCCATGTGATCTAGTTTGTTGGTGATGTTTTCTATTGAGTTTTTTATTTTGTTTATTATTTTCTTCAATTCAAGGATTTCGAATTTTTTCAGGATCTCTGTTTCTTGAAGTAATCTTTTGCTACTTATATTTACTTCCTGATTTCTTTGTTGATGTGATCAATAGATGCCTGTGTTCACTCCCTTATCCATTTATTCCTGTTATCAATGGTTGCCTGTATTTGCTCTATTATCCCTTGCTTGGAGTAATCAGTTTTTGCCTGTTTTTCTCAATTAAGTCATTCTTTAATTCACATATCATTATAATTATGAACATTCTGAAATTATTCTCTGACATTTCCTCAATTGTGCTGTCCATGGGTTTCGTTACTATAGTGTCCTGGTTTGGGGACCCTTTCTTCCCTTTTTTTCTTCATGTTTTCTATGTGATTTCCTTACTTTCCTTGTGGAACTATGGTATTACAGTTTCTACCCTATCACCTTGTAGAATCTGTGCAGATTATCTATATCTCACCTTGGTGTTGGGCTTCCAGACTCTGCCGGTGTCCCTGGATGGATGCTACTGCAACTATAGTTGGTTGCAGCAATAGCAGGAGCTAACTTGAGATAGCAGTGGAGGTTCCCCTAGATGGATGCAACATCTTTTAGAGATGGGGCTGAAACGTGAGCCTTACAATGGCTTTGGGATGCCTACTCCAAGATGCAGCTGCTTCTAGGCCCTATCTCTTGCTATTACATGGGGAAGGGTACAGGGATGGCTGCAGTTTCTCAAGATTGAAGTGGATTAGTCCTGGGCTCCTAGGTGGTGGGAGGTAGGACCCAAGTTTATCCTGGGATCTGGCTTTGGCACAGGTCAGCAAGGCAGGTCTAAGTGCAACCTGAGTTCTGGTGGGTATCTGTTGATTACTGGATGGACCTGGGCCTACCCTGGGCCCTGACTCCTCTGCAGGTCAGTGAGGTGGATCTGGGTCTGGTTTGAGTTCTGGTGGGTTTCTGCCCATGACAGGATGTATTTGAGCATACCCTCGACCTGAGCTCACATATGGGTCAATGAAGTGGGTATGGGCTGAGCCTGAGCTCTGGCAGGTGTCTGCCAGTGGGCAGAGGTGGTCCTGGGCCTAGCCTGAGCTTTGTCAGGGGTCTGCTGGTGGCAGGATGGACTTGGGCCTACCCTGGGTCTTATTGCATAGGTCAGTGAGCCAGGTCTCTGTTATATCTTGTTGATGTATGATTCCTTTAAGCAGTATGGAATGTCCTTCTTTATTTCTTCATACTAATTTTGGATTGAAGTCTACTTTATCTAATATGTGAATGGAAACCCCTATTTGTTTACATAGTCCAAGTGAGTGGTATGATTTTTTTCCATTCTTTTCACCTTCAGTCTGTGGATATTTTTTCATATGAGTTGCTTGGAGGCATCATATTACTGGGTATTTTTAAAAATCCAATCTGCCATTCTATTTTATGAGTTTAAGCCATTATTATTATTATTATTATTGAAACATGGTTTTTATTTCCAGTTATTTTGGTTTGTTTTTGGTTTTTTACTTGAGTCGGTGTAGTTCCTCCTTTTGCTGATTTTCATCGTTGTTTCTCATTTCCTCCTCATGGATTATTTTGCTGAGAATGTTCTGTAGTGTAGGCTTTCTCACTGCAAATTCTTATAAAATTTCTTATCATGGAAGGTTTTTATTTCATCACCAAATATAAATTTTAATTTTGCTGTATAAAAGATTCTTGGTTGACATCCATTTTCTTTCACAGCTTGGTATATGCTTTTCTAGGACCATCTAGCTTTGGAAGTCTGGGTTGAGAAATATGCTGAGATCCAGATTGGCTTCCCCAGTATGTAATCTGATACTTTTCTCTTGTAGCTTTTAAGTTTTTATCATTAATCTGTATGCTAGGTGTTTTCATTATAATGTGCCTTGGTAGGTGTCTGTTGTAATTTTTTTTTTATATTTGATATACTCTAAGCCTCTTGTGTTTGATTTTCCAGTTGATTCTTCAGGTTGAGAAAAATTTATATTATTTTATTGAAAAGATTGTGCATTACTATGGTTTGAATCTTTATGCCTTCCTCTATTCCAATAAATATTAAATTTCATCTTTTCATGCTATCCCATAATTCTTGAAGGTTCATTTTACAGTTTCTCAGCATGTCACCATGTGGTCAACTTTATTTTCAAAGTTATATATTTTGTCTTCATTGTCTGAGGTTCTGTCTTCCAAGTGATCTAGTCTGTTGGTGATGTTTTCTAGTTGGTTTACTGTTTCCAGAATCTCTCTTTCTTGAAGTAATATTTTGTTGCTTGTATTTGTTCTCATTGCTTTATTGGAATTATCATTTGTTGCCTGTATTTGCTCTCTTATCTCATTCTTTACTCCACAGATCATTCTAATTATGTACATTCTGAACTCCTTTCCTGATATTTCTTCTAGTGTGTCATGAGTGGATTCTATTGTTGTAACATCTTGGTTTATTTGGACACTTTCTTCCTTTATATTTTCATGCTTTCTGTGTGTCTTCTCCACTAACAGTGCAGATCCAATGTGTTACAGTTTCTACCCTATAATCTTATTGTGTCCCTGCAGGTTTCCAATGTCTCACCTCTAAGGGTGAGATCAATATTAACAACACTTTATGCAAACAATATACAGCCTTAAATCATAGTTCCTATTTATACAATTACAGTTTTGTCATAATCAATAAAAATGATGTGTTCAATATAAGTAGTGTATGCAATATACTACGCAAAATGTCTACAGTTTCTACTAGTGGACAAAAACAGAAGCGGGGAGTGTGGGTGTGATGTTTATGAGGTAGGAGGTGAGAATATTGAGGTATTTGATCATACAAAGGGTGAAAGAGGAATCAAAAGAAATTGGCTTCTAACAGGAGAAAAGAGAGAAAGAGGCAACCCCATGCAAGGCTCTCTCCTGCCTCTGCAATAGGTTGGTGGCTATTAGCACACCTTGCATGGATACCTCTGGTGTAAACAAGTCTTCAGGGATCTTGTTGATGGTCTTCTAGGTCTTAGCTGTTGTTCCTAGATGAAAGAGGTCACATCATAGTTGGTGGTGGCTGTAGGTCAAATATGTAAGTACCTTGCTGTTGGGCTTCCAGTCCCCGGCCAGTGTCCTAAGATGGAATCTGCCAAATCTAAAGATGGTGGTGCTGGCAGCATAGGAAACCAGAGATAGTGGTGGATGTGTCCCAAGATGAAGGCAATCACTTTCATAGATGAAGTTGAAAGTGCAGGCCCTGCAAAGGTATTGGGTGACCTTTTTGGAGAAGCAGCATTGTGGCATGCGGTGCTGAGGTGGGCAGCTGCCTCCAAGCCCTGTCCGTCACCCTCAGGTGAAGGCTACTACATGGGAAGTGCTATGGCAATGGCTGCAGTGTTCTATGATGGAGGCACGCAAGGGACAGGGGGCATGCATTTTGTAAATGGGGAGCTACAGCACAGTCTTATACACAGGCCAGCAGTACTCAACGCAGGTTGGTGGTCCTGTCCTGGGCCTCAAGGACTATATTATTGTGCTTCTTGAGTTAGCTATCAATATCAGTTATTTTATTTTTATAAAATTATAACTTTTACTTCCTCAAATATAGATCTCAGTACTCAATTAGTTTTCTGTTTTCCTGCAATCTTTCCTATTTTCATCTTGTAGTCAGTTATCTGTGTGTCCCAGACTTTTCTCTTCTTTTGATTTTATACTATCATTTCTGAGATCTTGAATAAATTTTATTTTAAAGGGGATGGTAGCAATGTTAGATTTTTTCTGCTTCTACTGGGAATTTATTTAGCAAATTGATATTTTTCATTCTTCAGATCTTTAGGAAATCAAATGTGTTTTTCACAGATGCCATGTTGTTTTATAATATTATTATGATGCTATTTTCTTTCTACTCTTTAATAAAAAAGCTACTATTATACAATCTCTGTTCTACATATTATTTGGTTGTACCCACATTCTGCTTAAAATGGAGGAAATATCTTTCTTTGATCTATATTCGGAAACAAGTTAGGTCTGCCCATTTTCTGGTACAGTTTTCATTTTTCCACCCACGATTGGTGTTCTATATTGGAAAAAGATTTTTCTTCCTCCATTGAAAGGGTTTGCCATATCCTGAAAATAAGTTTACTATTATCAAAAGTATTGTTTCTCTTCAGAATACATTTTCTCTTGCTGTTATCAATGTGTTTCTTCTCAACCCCAATTTCCAATAATTTTTTTAAAATTTGTTTTTAGTTGTTGATAGTCCTTTATTTATTTTACCATGGTGGTGCTGAGAATCAAGCCCAGTGCCTGACACATGCCAGGAAAGTGCGCTACTGCTGAGTCACAGCCACAGCCCCCAATTTCCAATTATTTTTGTTTGAATGTATTATCTGAGGTTCGGGGATGCAAGGCACATTGCTTTGTTCTCCCTTTGCTAACACCTCAAGTGTTTTCTATTTTTTCCTCAATGAATTTTGATGGCAGAGGTACACAGGAAATAAAAAGGTGACTTCTTCAGAGACACTATGCATTAGAGGAGTGGTGAGTTATTGATGCAGACCTTATGTAGCTAACAGAATGATCTTTCTAAAATATTGTTTTCACTATGTTGTGCCTTTTTAAATACTTACAAGATACAGTCTAATTCTCTTAGCTAGACTTTCAAAGATCACCTAAATAGAACACTGCATACCCCATTTCAGCACTTTAACTCCTCCTGCTCCTCTACTTCTAATCTCTCTGGCTAAACCTGAATTTTCAAGTCAGATTACAAAACCTATTATTATTGAAAGGTATCTATGTTTTCAAATGTATAAAACTTATTTTTCACATTCTATGCCTTGTAGGCAGTAAACTCCATGAAAGTAGGTACTGTCCTTAAATTGCTGTCCTATTTTTTTGATTCTGCTTTATTTCCAAAGTTTATGAAAAACATGTTCCATGATCATTTTTATCTCAAAAGCATGACATGATGAACTTATTATTTAGCATTATTAACAAATGTTTATTAAGTCTACATAAATTGATTTGTTGGTTGATTGGATGCCTATGTCATAGACTGAAGATATTTTATGCTACATATTTATGACTATTAACATATAGCTTTTAACCATTTTTCATCTACTATAAAAATAGACTAACATCACAATATCAAGTGGTAATTATTAAGAAAGTACAATGAAAAAAGTATTTTAGAATATTTACATTTATCATTTCACACCCCTCTTAGAATTGATAAGTAGTATTGCTGTCTTTGAGGAGGGAAAATAGTAAACACATTTGAACTCATATGTGGAAAAACTGTAATGAATACTATGCACTTCAGAAATATATCTGGAAATTTCTCAAGTAAAAGATGCAAATTTAAAGGCATATCCTTTCAATTTTAAATAGTTAGAACAAAATATTGGTGTTCTATTATATGACTTTAAATTGTGTGAATTCTTTGAACATTAAAAATATCTATATTCTAGTATGAGAACATAGTCACTTCGTAAAGTTTAACCTGAAAAAATTTCTGGTTCATTCACTGCTTTATAATATTATCTAATATGACATATATTTATGAGTAGTAGGTGCAGAAACTTATTTTTCACATTATTTAGTTGCTTTAAAATATCTAAGAATGGTGCTGAAAAATAATAAACTAATCTAAGGGAAATAATATAACCCTGATAACCTTGATGAAAGAAAGAAAATAAAAGGTTAACAAAAAAGAAAGAAAATGACTAAAAAGAACAGGGGTTAAAAACAAAGGTACAGGTGTTGTTTTAGTGTGCCAAATATAATTTTTAATAGACAAGAAAAGGATTATGACAATATGTGGAAAATTATTTTTGCATGTGTTATGGTTTAGATATGAGGTGTTCCCTACAAGCTCATGTCTGAGACAATGTAAGAAAGTTTGGAGGTGAAATGATTGGGTTACAAAGGCCTTAATCTAATCAGTGCATTAATTCCTTATAAGGATTAACTGGGTAGTAACTATAGGCAGGCAGGGTGTGTCTGGTAGAGGTGGGTTATTGGGGGCATGCCTTTGGGGAATATACTTTTTCCCTGGAAAGTGAAGCTGTCTCACTCTCTGCTTCCTGGTGCCATGGCATCAGCTGTTTTCTTCCCTTAAACTTTGATGTTCCATCTCACCTCAGGCCCCAAGAAATGGAATTGGACTGAGACCACTGAAACCAGGAGCTGCAAATCAAACTCTTCCTTCTCTAATTTTGCTTTTCAGGTCTTTTATTTACAGCAGGAAAAAAAGCTGGCTAAAACAGCACTTGAAGGTATTAAAGTGATTTTACCCTTATACTCCACTATATCCTTAGTTTATAAATTTCATTTTGAAATAATTTCTGAAAAAATATCCACTCTCTTGGTAAACATTTTTCTTTTGTTTTGTTTTATTCTCATATATACCCCTTTCTTAAGAGTACACCTTCGAGGCAGATTTTTAAAAGAACTATAACTTTGACATACCCTATAAACTTGACTTTGAACTTAAAATCAACCTCATTCTTTGAAAGTAAAAGTTTGAGTAAAGAAAGGAGTAATTATAGTCATCTACATTCCAAATTCTTAAATTGTCTGTCTAGGATTTTTAAATTACTAATGCATGACTTTTCCAGATTTCTACAAGTTTTGTCATTTATTTTCTACACAGATTCAAAAAGTCTTGGCATGTTGTTTTCTATGTCTCACTTATAAATATAATCCAAGAAGACAGTGCAACTTTAAGTTAGATATATTATGTCTATATGGCTAGACTTACCTTTGTATTCCACAAAAGGAAATTTCTAATTATCCAATATAGATTTGTTTTTGAGAATAGTGTCACTTCCACTATTTATTAGCTCCCTTCTTGCTACCTGTATGTTCTTTAGTAACTTATTTAACATCTCTGATTCTGTTTCCACACAAGTAAAATGGGACTCACCAATGACTCTGTGCCTCTGTGCCCCAACTTCATATTGCCTCAGTAGAAAAACCAATTGAAGCTGCTTTAAGCAATGCAGTACTAATTTATTCAGCATAATGCTACATTAATCTGTATAGGAAGTTATCAGTCACTCAGAAGTTGTGAGCAAGTACCTTACTGACTTCCTAAAATTATGCCCAGTGTACATATGTCCATCAGATTTTCTTTGTTCTTATTGGTGGAATATAAATAATTTATATAGGAAACTGTTTTAATGTTGAGGCTTCAAATGAAAGTTAACATGATAGTATATCATTGAAATGTCCACATGTTCACATATACAATATATGCATATATGTGTATATAGATATGATATATATATATATATATATATATATATATATATATATATATATATATATATCTTAAGTCCATTGAACAGGTTGTTCCCTTTGGAAATGATACTCTTCTCCTTGAATACTTATATCACATTCTTCAATTCTTTGCTCAAATGTTATATTCTCAAAGAGATGTGTTCATACTTCTCTACATCATGGAATTCTTTGTAATGCTTTTCTGAGCTACTGCCTTCTTCAGTCCATGACCTTTATTCTTATCTCACATACTACTTTTACCAGTTTTTACCTGTTCTCTACTACTTCTATTATGCTACTGCTATTGTGAGTGGGATTTGGGATCTTTTTAAATGTACTATTTCCCATATGACTATAGTTGAAATATAAAAAAATTTATTGATTTTTAAAATTTATCTTTCCACCTTTCTTGCTTGTTCAATTATTCAATTATTTGTTCTGAAGATGTATCTATAGATTTTCTAGGAATGTTTATATAAACAATCATGATATTTGCAAATAATAATTTAGTTCTTAATTTTTAACTAATATATCTATCAATTATTTTCTTTAATAATAAATATTGTCTCAGTGTTTTTACCCAGTCACTTTGGGTACTGAAATACCTGTGTAACCAACACCTTTCTCAATAGTTCAAAGCATTTGTTTAATCAGTTTTATTACAAGATACTTGTAACCATATTTAAGGCGTTATTTACAATGACACAAACTATCATTTGCTTCTGGTGATCAATTTATAAGTTGAAACATTTTCACACATAATTTCCTTGACAAAATAGTGGTCATCCAATATATCTATTTAAGGAATGAAAATATTGAACTGAATTATAGTGCTTTCAATTTTCATATGAAAACTGCCTTAACAGGTGTTAAAAGTGATCTATAATAATGGACCAATCAGTATATTGATAGCAGACAACACACAGTAAAAAAACACCAACCCACAACATGAACCTAATCTTTTACTTATGAACCAATTTCATTTTACATTACATGGTGTAATGTAATGGCATATGGAGCAAGGATAGATAAGGATCATAGTTGCATTAGAATAAAAAAGAGATCAAGCAAGTACAGGATAAACTTTAAAATAATTGATTGATTATAAATAAATATTTATATATCTCAATATATGATAAGTGTTGTAGCATTATTGCAGTTACAGTTATTGCCCTGAAGGAGTTTGTCGTGTAAATGATTCAAAGAAACTTAATATCTGAGTAATTAAATCAATTTGATGTATTATTATAAGAATTGTGGGATCTAGAAATTATTATGGAAATATATGGGATCATTAATAAGAGACTGCCCTACAACATTGCTTCTGGTGATCAAAGGAAATTAAGTAGAAGGAAATGTAATTACTTGGGTTGTTCAAATTCATAGATAGGGCTGCCTCGTCTTCATATATGTCAACTGGCAAACCAGTGTAACGTTCACACCTTGTCTTATAATCAAGCTCTACTTCTGTGAGGTAGCTAGAATGTGATTGGATTAGAAAAGAGCCATTCATCATCAGTGGTTTTGTCATTTAATGACCATTGCCATCATATTCTTTCCCTGAGGCTTGGACATTTTAAACTTTCTTAATCCTAGTTATTTCACTATTTATGCAAAAAAGATGTGAATAAAAGTTGTTTATCATGTTATGAATGACATGTTCATTTTAAAACATACATATTTAAATTTAGGTAGGTAGGTAGAAAATGGATGGGGAAAGAAACAGGCAGATCATATCATTCAACAAAATTGTAACCAGAAATTTGTTGATTAATATTAAAAGTGAATTGAGGTGTGGAAATGTACATATAGAAACAGATACACCTATGCCACTAAATTATTGATATTAATTTCTTCACCAATATTTTAAACAGGGAGAAATCCTTTTTAAAAGTGGAGCAAAAACTTAAAGATATTTTGAATCAATATGAGAACAGAATATTTTTATTCTTCATTTATTTTCATTCTTCAGAAGGTTTAAAATAAGTCAGTGTTGGGAGCCACACTTTTATCTGACCTTTCTAAAACATGCAAAATATTTTCATACTAACCACTTATACTTTATATCATATTTTATTGCTATTCATGACAATACTTTAAATCATATAATTAAATCAATGAAATTGCTAATCAAGCTTAAGAATGATCCTAACTCCCTTTTGCAAAATATGCATTTCAGTGGTTGGTAACATGGATAAAAATGACATTACTTTCTACTGGTAACTAGTGAATATTATTTATAGAAGTGATGAAGAGTGATTATTAATATAGCAAAAGATTTAGTGACAGTTGACTATGATCATTTTCCACACATGATTTCTGTAGAGAAAAAAAATGTTAAAATCATCTATAAATCCAACTATTTGCACTTTACTCTTGCCCATGACCCATGCAGGCAATGGAATTTGAGTCTCATCTGTGTGAATCAGGCTGGCTACAAAAATAAGCTAAGAAAAAGAAAGAAAGAAAAAGAAAGAAAAAGAAAAGAAAAGAAAGAAAGACATTTTGAAAATCCAGGGCAGAATGGCTCTACGAATTTAGGGGTCCAGCATCCACACTGGAAAGAAAACAAATGAGCCCATTTTGGGTTTATATAAGGGACCTTCAATGGTTTTATACAGAATGTTCCTTATTTGGTAAATAAGGCAGGAAGTGGGCTGTCCAGGCACATTGGGTTACGCCCAATTCTAGGAGCTATGAGAGCAGCATTCCTAGCAGAGTGAAGACTGAAGTCACATGCACTGCATAATTCATTAAGTTGGAGGGGCAACAAAATAGCATGCAATGTCAGACCAAAATCTCCTTGGCTCAAGGCCAAGTGAAGATACTAACTCATGAGTGACTTTCCAGACTTTACTGTATTTCCATCTAATCTTTTCTCTTTACATGTACTCCAATATTTATTTTGGCCTTCAAAACTAAAATAACATCAGTATCTACAAAAATGTATTAAATACATATTGCCAGGAGATTAAATAAAATAATACATGAAATGTTTCATAGAACAGTAGCAACAACACTGTAATTTACTAACATTACAATCCTTATTTTATAGTTGATAATTGAAGAGTCAAGTAATTTCTCTAGGTTTACAGTTCATTGAGGAGGATTGAATACAGGGATTAACCACTATGTGTGTAATTTTATCCATAATTTTTTATATATACTTGCTGAATTTTAACTTCCTATCTTTTTATGTTTGGTACCAGGGATTGAACCCAGAGATTGAACTCAAAGATGATTAACCACTGAGACATAACCTTAGCCCTTTTATATATTTTAATTACAGGCGGAATCTCACAGAATTGCTTAGGGCCTCACTCATTGCTGAGGCTAGCTTTGAACTCATGATCCTTCTTCTTCAGCCTCCTGAACCACTGGGATTACAGGTGTGCAGTCACTGTTCCTGCCTTTATTTTTCACAAAAAAAAAATGATCATGAATTTTTCCATTTTACTAAATATATGCTTACTCCTATATTTATCATATAAAGTACTCTGATTTATATCACATTTTTCCATCAGTGTTTTTAATGGCATAGATGCAAGGTGACCCCCAATAGCTCATGTATGAGATAATTCAAGAAGTTTTGGAGGATAAATTATTTGGTCATAGTCTTAACCTAATCAGTAAATCAGTCCCTGTCACTGATTTGATTAGGGTTTTTGTAACCCGATCATTTATCCTCTAAAGCTGCTTACATTGACTCATACATGAGCTTTTAGTGGACACCTACATCCAAGCCACAACAATAACCTGCATACATACTTATTATTTTAAAAAATTCAAAATTATATTCCTACACCTGCTTGGTGTTATGTTGTTGTAGAAGCCAAGTCTCTATATCACAAAACAAGCATAGAAATAAAGGCCATTAAACATTTTTTCAGGTAGGTTATGGTTTTGTGAAGTGAATTTTTAACATTTTTAAAATGTCTTTAACATTTTTAAAATGTTAAAAATTTTTATTTAGCATGATTACTCTACAGTTAGTGTAAATTCTATCTCAATTCTGTTTATTAGATGTTATTTGATGGTGATAATTTGTTTATCTATGTCTTCATATTTATTTATTTATTTAAAAAAATTGGAGCTATAGATGAACAGAATATCTTTATTTTATTGGTTAATTGTTATGTTATGCTGAGGATTGAACCCAGTGCCTCATGCATGTTAGGCAAGCACTTTGCCACTGAGCTACAGCCCCAGACCTTCATATTTATTTTAATTAGTAATATAGTGCATCTTTCAAGAGCTGCTATGCACTGGTTAAAAACTGTTTAATATAGTTATATCAGTCAGAAAGGAAATAAAAAGATACTAAGTATTAAAAATAAAATTCTACCAGTCACAGTACTGTGCACCTATAATCCCAGTATAGTTCAGGAGGCTGAAGCAAGAGGATATCAAGTTTAAATCCAGCCTCAGCAATTTAGGGAGACCCAAAGCAAGTTGGCAAGAACCTGTCTCAAAACAAAAAGATAAAAAGAAATGGAGATGTATCTCAGTTTTTAAGTGCCTCTGAGTTCAATTCCTGGTACCAAAAAAAGTAAAATTCCTTGAATAATTGTTTAATTAAATATATTATTAATTATAATATATAATTATCAACAATTCCTTTAATGATGAGTATAAATATTCTATTTTAATAGAATAAATAAAAAGTTATTAATGGTCTGCAGCTGTTTTTCATTATGAGTCTGAAAACTAATCTTCATTACATAGGCATAAGAAAAGTTGTTTCCAAATTGATATGATCCACATATTCACAATTAGAGCATATGAACAGCTATATATATTCTAATGTGTAAATTTTGAGAAAACATGCAAAACATTCAATTTTAAATTGCAAAGTTCATGTATTTGCAAATTTGTTAAGGAAAGAAATATAAAATTGCTGATTCAACCATCAAAGAACAATTCTATATTGTTGAACCTAATGTATACTTCTAATAGAATAAAATATGAGCCATATTAATGAAGTTGAAAAGCAGAAAACTTCTAATTCATTTAGAAATTAGAAGTGCTAGATAGGAAGCTTGGAGAATAGGATAAAATCACCAAGATTACATGTCATATATTATACAAGATGCTCTTTTAAAACAAATTAACATTTTACAATCAAAGAAATGATTCTTCTTGAGATAATTAGGATAATACGGTGAACTATTTCCTTAATTTAAAAATTATGATGTGATTAATTGTATATAGGAATTTTATTTTATCTAGTCCATATCTCATATTTAAATGGAATATGCAGTTTATATACATTTTTGAATTTTAAATTCTGATTTGTTAAACTATATTGAAGTTCAAACAACAAAATTGAGAAATATATAAATGAATATCAGATAACTCACCACTAACATGGTTACCATCCTAATATTTGGAATTATGCATAGATCTGAGGAAAAAAATTATACCTAATTACAGTACAATGTTTTTATTATTTTTTTTTAAATTGCAGTTACTTAAATTTTAAATCTTCAAAATTTACATTTTCATCTCTATAAACTCCTTGTAATGTTTCCAAGGATAATTGATAGCATGATGAACAAAAAGAAAAAAAATCTGGGAATTTTATCAATAAAAAAATACTAGCTTTTTTGTTTCTAATTTTTGTGAATTTTATTTTAATATTTTTATGTATTGGGAAATATCTGAGACCTTTTTTATAGCTATTTTGAAACATATTAAAATTTTTTTGTAGTTTAAAGTTACCCTATTTTACTTTAGAAAAGTATAATTCATTGCCCTTTTTAACTGACTTTTAGTCCCTATTACCTCTGTCTAACCCCATTTCCACTACTCTTCTTAGTCTCTGGTGACCACTCTTCTACTCTTATCTGCCATGAGATCAATATTTTTAGAAACTACGATTGAGTGAGAACATGCTGCACTTGTCATCTGTGCCAGGCTTACGAAATACTATTTTTTTTAGTAGTAGTTCACTTCAAAACTGTGAACTTAACAGTGAAAAGCCACCTCTTATTTTGTACAATGTTACCATGCAATTTGAAAAGACTTTCAAGTCTACAATTTACTATTGGTCTTAATGATTCTTTTTAAATGTCTATAAAATGATTTCAGAATGGGAACAAGTGCTATCAAATTCTTAAGCCACTCAATTGACACACATATTTGTATGTATTTCCTCCCAACAATATACCAACCACTTGTGTTCAATTTCTCCAAAAGAGCCAAGCAATTGGTAGGTGTAAGTGCTTAACCATCACTCCAACTGCTACAACTGGGCCATCCATAAAGAAAAATAAACAGGCAATCTGTGCATCACCTGTATTTATACCATATATTATAAAAATGAAATCTTATATCTTTTCAATATTTTAAGTTTTAAGAATGCTAACAGAAATCTAAAATTCAGTACTTTCTCCTACAAAATTAAAAAAAAATACAGGGTACAAACAGAGAAGTCAAAAATGTGCTCCATTTGTTTATAATTAATCAAAGAGCATTCTGCTGTCATGTATAACTGATTAGAACAAATAAATAAATTAAAAATAATAATAACAAAGAAAAATACAGATTGGATTAAAGCAGCAGACCACACAAAATATATCTGTTCTACCTGCATAAAGAAGTTGAGCAGTTTGGGAGGCTGAGGCAGGAGGATTGCAGGTTTGAAGCCAGCCTCAGCAACTTAGTGAGACTATAAACAACCTATTGAGACCCTGTCTCTAAATAAAAAATAAAAAAAAAGCCTGGGGATATGGTTCAGTGAATAAGCACCCCTGGGTTCAATTCCTGGTACAAGAAAAAGGAAGTTGTTGTATGATAATACGATAGTTTTGCTTAAAATGAAATCACAATGAAAGTTACAAAAATCAATAGAATAGGGTCTCACATCTAACAAGAGATTGTAGCACTAAGTAACAACTTGATACAATGGAACTGCAATCTAAAAACAGATTATAAATCTAGTATGTTTAAAATCATGAAGGACTAAAGAAGATTTAGAAATAACAAGCAAAGAAAAAGTAAGAAGGAAAAAAAATGCAGTGTTTTCCCAACAATCAAACCATGAATGAAATAGAAATTCAGAGCAAGAACTAGTAATTGAACTTTATTTTGGAAAAATTATGGGAACTACTGGGGGAAGTTAGAATCAAATCAAGGAAGGTGAATACTACATTCAAAACTGCAGGCTCACATAAATGTCAAATTAAGATCAATTCTGTACAAGGAAGTCTCTTGATATTTCTATCTCAAAATGAGATAATGTAGTATTCAACAGTAAAGAGTAAAGCAGTAATATGTCAGTGAAGGTTATCATCCAGCTAATTGCATAATTAATGAAACACCTTTCTATTATCCAGGTGCATCAGATCCCTAACACTTCTTTGTGAATAGTTTGTTGTTTTGGAGCATGTATCAAAAAGAAAACCTTACATTCTAATCTATCAAAACAAACTTCTGACATATGAGAGTCCCATAGTTTGCAATAAGGACAGACAAGAAAATATGTGCACCAGGTAACTTGTTTCTCACACCTCATCTAACTTATATCCCACTTATCCCAAAGCATTAGAAAAAAGTATCCAGAAACCAAAATCAAACTTTACTGAAAAGATTATAAGGGTTAATGAATATGAACAGAAAACAAGAAATTGGCAAGAATTTGTAGAAAGTCAACACCATGAGAGAGTATTCTAACCTTGATTTAAAAAAAAATAAGAATTAACATGCAGGAAGTAGAGTTAGAGGAACTGGAAGAAAGCTTAGAATAAGTACAGCTTATATTTATAGAAAAATTCAGGAGCATATTGTATTCACATAAGAAGGCTACTATGAAATAAAATATAAAAACTATAGAAATTAGAAATACAATTGATGAGATTAAAAAAACACCTCAATAGATGTTGATGAATAAAAGATGTTAACATTATCTAGAAAACAGAACAGAAGTGTTCTCCCAGAACATACTACAAAAGGACAAATTTAGTAAGATATCAGGAACACTCCTATTCTGAAGTAAGAATTCTGTAAACAAAGTATGAAAAGGAGAAAATTTTAAAATAACAGCTGGCAAGTCACCATTCTATGGACATGCAGAAGTCAGTTTACTTTCACTCATTTCTCATGTTAAGTTCACCAATGAATCTCCTGTCCTATTTTCCTCTAGCAACCAGAGTGAATTGATTAAGTGTAAAAATGAACATGTGATCCTTGATTAAACCATCCATTGCTTCCCATTCTATGTCGGAAGAAATAATCTAACTCCAAACCTCCAATTAATATACTCTTCCTTTCCTTATTACACAACCATTGTATACTAACATTTTGTTATTTCTTAGAAACCCTCAAGATATTTCCAGTCTCTATGTCCATTCTCTGTTCCTCTTGCCTGAAATGCTCTTCCTAACTTATCCAAGATTTTCAAAAATATTCTTCCTAGTCATTTTTCAAACTAATATCATATACAATCTTCTCAGGGACACATACATTTATTGCAGTAATTGTTTAACTCCTCTGGCTCTTCTTCACCATAGCTCACTGTGTATTTTTTTATTAACTTATCAGGATGTGCAAGTTAAATATTTTTAAATGATTGTTGTCATGTAGACAGGGGAATAAAATTTCTAGGAAAACAGTGGTGTTTTATATCTGATTCCCAATTCTCTATTGTATCTTATATTGTGCCTAGAGTAGCACAATATAAGTGTTCAGTATATTTGTTAAATGAATAAATGAATTACACAATTTGGAAAAGCACCTTAAGAATCCATAACAATTCATTAAAAGTGATGTGCGCCTTTATTTACAAAGTTAGTTATGGTGATATTTTATAATTCAAAGGATAAATAGAGTATATTTAAAAGTAAGACAGCACATTAACCATGAGTTGGAAAAACATGACTGAAAAATGTTCAGAATTCTGAAGTCTAATCCAACACCTACAGACACTAGGGTTCTGATGAATAAAGAAAATGAATGCTGAATTTCAGTGAAATTGGTTTTGCAAACAATTCTATATCCCCCATTCTCCAGCATGGTGACTGTGGCCATAGGGATAGTGGCTTATATTCCAGATGTGGCTGGCTGAAGGCAGGAAGCTAACAGATAATCCATTCTTACAATACTGTTGTCACATGGTTTGACCTGTCTGGTGGTTACCTGAAGGATCATCAGAGAATCTAACATTCATTTTACCTCTGTCTCAGATATAGAGTTAATTTATAAGTAGTGGAGGTATCTGTCAATATATTTTATTACCTTTATTTCATTCATTTATTTTTATATGGGTGCTGAGGATTGAACCCAGCACCTTGCACATGCTATGTGAGCGCTCTACCACTAAGCCACAACCCCAGCCCCTGTCAACATATTTAAAAACTTTATTAACCCATAATCACCAGGACAATAAGCGGCAGATGAAGCAAAAAGAAGATAGTGTAAAATCCATGCTAAAGACCAGACACATGCTTAGAAATTACCTAAGAAGACCCTAGGCTTATATCTGTGGAAAAGCTGGGAGATCTGCATATGTAGATGATGTAAGTCAAGCAAAGTTGTGATAGCTATTTAGTGGTGAAGAAAAGTTCTAGCTCAGAACAAAGCCACAAAGAGTGGGTGAGTGTGTCTACACACACACACACACACACACACACACATAAAATCACTGGTCAACTGCTATCACAAAACAGATTCTAGTAAATATGCACAACAATGAGTAATG
This sequence comes from Spermophilus citellus, assembly GCF_964194105.1. NCBI lineage: Eukaryota > Metazoa > Chordata > Mammalia > Rodentia > Sciuridae > Spermophilus > Spermophilus citellus. Next base: position 79,955,667 of record NC_138183.1, read on the forward strand.
TTTGAAAAAGTAATTCGGAAAAGTCAGTTCCAAATGGATAACTGCAGACCTCAAAATTCAAGAATAGCAAACCCTGTAGAAAGAGAGAGATTCAATTTCCAGAATACACTTTAAAATGCCTCAATTTAAGATAATTATTTTAACACATTGGAGGGAAAACATGATTCATCCACAGGAAAAAAAATAGAAAATAGTCCAAACCATAACAAAACAAGTTTAACAAACTTAAAAGAAAGGAAATCATACAAGTATATTTTCTGATCATGATGAAAATAAAGTAGAAATAAGTGGCATTTGGACTTTGACACATGTTGCATCAAAACGATAGATCACTTTGGGTAGTATGTACATTTTCATATTAGTTTACCAATGCACTAACATGGGAAATATTTCCATTTATATGTGCCTTCTTTAACACCTTAAATTCCTTAAACATATTTTTTCATCAATGTTTTATAGTTTTAAGACCATTACTTTTTTATCCCCTTGGTTATGTTTATTCCAAAGAATTTTTGATATTAAATAAAAATCAATTTAAAATTAATAAAATATTTAAAGACCTGAAATTAAAGAAAACATAGAGAAAAATATTTAAGACATTGATCTTGGTAAATGATTTTATTAATATGACACCAAAAGCACTAGAAACTAAAGCAAAAATAGGTAATTGGGACTACGTCAAACTAAAAATTTTCTGTAAAGCAAAGAAAATAATACACTGAAAAAGTAACCTATGGAATGCAAGAAGACTTTTGTAAGCCATATATCTGATAATGGGTTTATACCCACATATATGAGGATTTTAAAGCCAGATTTAAAAGTACTTAAATGCCTTAAACATACACTTCTCCAAAGAAGATATATAAATAGCCTACACATATATGAAACATTGCTCCAAATAAGTAATTATCCAGGAAATGCATATTAAAAGCACAATGATATGTCACCTCACACCTATTATAATGGCTGTAAAAAAGAAACACAATACAAGAAGTGTTGATGAGGATGTGTATAAAATGGAACACTTGTCCTTTGGTGTTTGGAATGCAAAATATTGCAGTCACTGTGGTAAAGAGGACTGAGTTTTCTCAGAATTTGAAAGTACAAATACCATATGACTCATCTGTACAACTTCTGGATATTTATCCAAAACAATTGAAATTGGGATCATAAAAATATATCTGCATTCTTGCTGGGCATGGTGGTGCACACCTGTGATCCCAGAGGTTCGGGAGACTGAAGCATAAGGATCATGAGTTCAAAGCCAGCCTCAGCAAAAGTAAGACACTAAGCAACTCAGTGTGACCCTTTCTCTAAATAAAATTCAAAATAGGGCTGGGAATGTGGCTTAGTGGTCGAGTGCCCCTGAGTTCAATCCCTAATAATACCCCTCCCCACAAAAAAGGTATCTGCATTTCTATGTTCATTGCAGCTTTATTCACAGTAACCAACACTTGGAAAAAAATTAAATGCCAGTTTGAAGGTGAATTGATAAAATGGATTATAACAAAATATTACTTAGTTTTAAAAGAACAGAATCTTGCAATATTCAACAACATAGATTAACTTCATTGAAATTACACTAAATGAACTAAACCATTTATGGAAGTATACATACTTACATACTATATGATTCCACAAGCAGTATTTTACTTAGACATGAGGTTGCTAAGTGAAACCTATATAAATAAAAAAATGGAATGATGGTTTCTTAGTACCAGGGGAAATGGGTTCTTTTTTTTTTTTTTTTTTTTTTTTGGTGCAGGAATTAAAACCCATTTCCTTGTGCATGTGAGGAAGCAAGCATTTGACCAAATGAGTTATATCCCCATCTCCTACCAGGGGAAATGGAAATGAGAATAAAATTTATTACACAAGATTAATAAATTCTGTATATCTACATTATGATATTATGTCTGTAGATACATATGCTGTTTTTTTACACTTAAAATATTTTAGGAAGTTTGATCTTGTGTAAATTATTCTTTCCACAATAAATATATACTCATGGAAGCTAAAAAATGCAGGCAAGTAGCACATATACTTCTTATCAGTAATTTATTTTAATGTAAATGAATTATACTCTGAAATCAAAGGGCAGAAATAGGTAGAATGGAGTTTTTCAACCACAATAAAAATATATTTTGTCTACTGTAATCAATGTTTTTAATACTAAAAAATGTAATAGATCAAAAGTTAAATGAAAATGAAGAAATCTGGCTAATACAAATATGAAACAAAATAGAATCAAAAGAGGAATAGATAGGTCTATAATAATAGCAGGTACTTTAATATCTCACTTTGAATAATGGGTAAAACATTTGGGCATGTTTTTCCAGGATATTCTAGCTTTCAGGGTCTGGGTTGAAAAATCTGCACATAACCTAATTGGCTATGAAAAATAGAATATCCTGGAACAACATATATCAAGATCTGAAACAAAATGATGCCAATCAGGAATTTTATATCTAGCAAAATTAAGCTTTATTTGATGATGAAATAAAAAACTTCCATGATAAACAAAAGTTAAAAGAATTGAATTTACACCTTAAAAACCTGCTTTAGAGAACATCCTTGGCAAAATATTCTATAAAGAGAAAATGAAAAACAACAATGAAAATCAGCAAAAGGAGGTGAAAAACTAAAGGGAAAGTTAATCAAAGGAAAAACCAAGTCAAGTCAAATAACAAAAGTGGCTGGGAATACAAATCATGTCTCAATAATAACCCTGAATGTTAATGGCCTAAACTCACCAATCAAAAGACATAGGCTAGCTGATTGGATTTAAAAAAAAACAAAAACAAAAAACCAATATTCTGCCTCCAAGAGACTCATCTCATAGGAAAAGATATACACAGACCGAAGGTGAAACTTTGGGAAAAATCATACCCACTGACATGGACTATGGAAGCAAGCAGGGGTTTCCATCCTTATATCATATAAAGTACACTTTAAGTCAAAGTTAATCAAAAGGGACAAAAAGGGACATTTCATTCTGCTCGAGGGAAACATACACAAACGAGACACAACAATTATAAGTATATATGCCCCCCAAAATGGAGCATCTATATTCATCAAACATACTCTTCTCAAGATCAAGAGTCAAACTGATCACAACACAATGATTCTGGGTGACTTTAACACACCTTATTCACCACTGAATAGATCTTCTGATCAAAAGCTGAAAAAAAACTATTGAACTCAATAATACAATCAATAACTTAGACTTAACTGACATATATAGAATATTTCATCCTTCAAAAAGAGAAACACTTTCTTCTCAACTGCACATGGATCCTCCTCCAAAATATACCATATAACATGCCACAAAGCAACTTTTAGCAAATACAAAAAGTAGAGATACTACCCTGCCTTCTATCAGATCACAATGGAATATAATGAGAAATCAATAATAAAGTAAAAAACAAAAAAAATACTCCGATACCTGGAGACTAAATAATATGCTACTGAATGAACGATTGGTTGCAAAAGACATCAAGAAGGAGATTAAAGAATTCTTAGAGGCAAATGAGAACACTGGTACAACATATCAAATCTCTGGGACACTATGAAGGCAGTACTATGAGGAAGTTCATTGCATGCAGTTCATTCCTTAAAAGAAGAAAAAGTCACCAAATAAATGACTTAATATTACATCTCAAAGCCCTAGAAAAAGAAAAACAAATCAATACCAAAAGCAGTAGAAGAGAAGAAATAATTAAAATCAAAGCTACAATCAATGAAATTGAAACAAAAGAAACAATTGAAACAAAATGACAAAACAAAAGGTTGGTTCTTAAAAAAATAAATAAAACTTACAAACCTCTACCCATGCTAACAAAGAAAAGGAAAGAGAAAACTTAAATTATTGACATATATGATAAAAAGGAAATATCACAACAGACATTTCAGAAATACAGAAGGTAATTAGAAATTATTTTGAAAACTTTCACTCTAATAAAATAGAGAATATCAAAAGCATTGACAACTTTCTAGAGGCATATGATTTGTCCAAATTGAATCAGGATGATATACACAATTTAAAAAGATCAATTTCAAGTGATGAAATAGAAGACACAATCAGAAGCCTATCAAAGAAAAGCCCAGGACCAGATAAATAGATGAGTTCTAAAAGGCCTATAAAGAATAACTAATACCTATACTCTACAAATTATGAAATAGAAAAAGAGGGAACACTTACAAACTCATTCTGTGAAGCCAATATCACCCTGATCCCAAAACCAGGCAAAGACACATCAAAGAAAGAAAACTTCAGCCCATAGGCAGTTGGGAGGTCCCAATGGGAGTAGAGGAAGGCTTTTATTGGCTGAATGTGGAAGCAAAGGTAAGGAAACTATTTGGTTAAAGTGGAGCAGTATCCTCATTTGGATCATCTCAGTGGAAAGTTTCCAGTGTTGTTTGGCAGTTTCTGATTAGTTAAAAGTTTCATTTTACTCTTTGTAGTCAGTTGTGTTTTGGTTTGCTTACAAAGAAATGCAAGGCACTGGAGCTGCATCAGGCTAATGATCTCCCAATTAATAATTTTAACAATGATGATACAATGTGGTAGACCCTTGAAAACATGCAAAATAAAACAAGTCATATACAAAATGTCACATATATTATATGCATAATTTATATTAAATATCTAGAATACATAAATCCATAGAGATAGAAATCAGATTGGTAGTTGTCTGGGATTGTGGAAAAAGGATAAAGGAGAATACCTGCTTAAAGTATTTGACAGTTTCCTTTTGAAGACAATGAAAATATTTTGAAACTGGATAAAGTCTGCATACATTATTAATATACTAAACAAATGCCACAGAATTATTTAAAATTATTCATTTTATGTTATGTAAATTCTATCTCAATACAAAAATATGCAACAGGAATAATTTCCATCAAAGTATTACACCCATGTTGACATCTGTCCTTTTATTGCCAACCTTGGATGCCATATCTTTAAAGTTCTGTGGGAAAAGCTTGCAAAAATATAGTGTCATACAAAACTAGATTCATATAAAACTGTAGGAGCAAAATCAAACTTTGAGTGTAGAAAATTTGGAAAGTATATGACACATGGTCATTTTGAATGAAATACAAATTATTAAATCAATATCTGACACATAGAAGATTTTCAGTTAGGCCATATTGTTATTTGAGGGTGTTTTATGGAATTACTGCAGAGCTAAAACTGATCTATAAAACTCACTTTGCACTAGGGCCTTGGTACAATTTACCAGAAAAGGCTCCACAACTAAATGATTAAAATCCTCCACTTAGTTCTACTTTGTGTTTTTGCCTACCAATTTGTCTATCATAGTAGATGAATAAAAGTAATAAAACTAAAGCCCTCCATACTATCTCAGCTTTCTACCTGGTCTCTACCATTTTTTCATCATTTGAACAAAAGCCTCAAGATCATACCAGACATAGGGAATCACTGATATTGTATATTTTGAAGACATAATAAGGCACAAAAATGAATACTTTTTTATTGGAGGTGATAAGAAATGATATTTGTATTCTACAAATATCCTGTCTAGCTTTGAAAACACTAAAAGAAACAAAGTACAGAAATGAAAATTCAGTGAATTCAAACAAAAAGTGGAAAGAGGTAGGTGGGTATGAAGGAGTAGGAAAGAGGAAAATAGGCTCAGAGAGGAAGGGATGGGGAAGAGAGACAGAGACAGAGAGAGACAGACAAAGAAATTAGACAAAACAGGAAAAAATATCTGGAAGATATACTAAATATAAATAATAAATAACAGGCACAAGTATATCAGAATTAAATTAAATAACCCCTACAAAATCAGAAATATATGGGTGTTAATAGGCACACATACAATCATGTGCCACATAATGATATTTTGATCAATGATGGACCATAATATGTGGTCCCTTAAGATCATAACAAAATCAAGAAATTTCAATCCCCTAATGACATTGTAAATTCTGTAGTATCATAGAGTAACACATTATTTACGTTTATGATGATGCTTTTGTAAATAAACCTACTAAACTGTCAGTCACACAAAAATATATCAGTGCAATTATATGCAGTACATCATATTTGATGATGATTAAAAAATGCTTGCTGATTGTTTATATATTAGCAATTATTAAAAATTACAGTAAAATAGTATACCTTGTTATGTTCACAGCGGTGTCACACACCTTGTGTTTACTGTGTGTCTTGAAATTTCATTAAGAAGTCCTGTCAAATGACTGACCTATACCTACAACATCTTAGTATATGTAAGTACACTTTATGATTCTCCACACAATGATAAAATTACCTAAAAATGTACTTATTAAAATGTTTCACCTGTGAATGTGTGTGTGTGTGTGTGTGTGTGTGTGTGTGTACGCATGCACACATACAAAGAGAAAGACCTTAAAAACAAAGAATACGTAAGAAGGCTAAAAACACAATTAAGAAAACTTCATATTGGCAGATAATATTCTAAAAATAGAGCCATACAGTTGCTTTCCTGTCCATAACAAAGCATGTCAAACAAATTGAGGCAACATTTCATACTTGAAATAATTAAAATAATTTGAATAGCAAAGATAAAGTAAAATAAAATAATGGATAAATTAATATCAAAAACAGAGAAACCAAGGTCAAATTGTTAAAAAAGAGAAAATACAAAACACATATGTAAATGAAAGCCATTTCATTAAAATGTATAAGGAAAATGAATCTTTATATTCATAACAAATATCTTTAAAGTATATAAATAATTCCCCTTACAAAATATAAGAAATGGTAAATATGTATTTCCAAACATTGAAATAAATTTAATAATATTCTATTATACTACCACAAACTCTGAATTTTAATAACAGAATACAAAGGATACACCACCTATAACAATGCAATAAACTATAAACAAACAGCAACCTGAAAATTTCCATAATCCAATAAAAAGTGAGTGACAAAAATAATTATTCTAAGTGGTTCCTTCAATAAATGGAAATCAAAAGTTAGCTTACATTTTATTTTGTCAATAAAGCACCATGGAATTTATACATACCAAAATCTTTGGGTTGGGTTCCATCAAAAGCAGTGCTCATGGAAAATATATTAATATACTTGTTTATCAAATATGCATTAAGTATTTACTATGAGCCAAGTTTTATTCCAAATATTGAGATAGATTTTCTTTAAAATATGAATAATATTTAGTTAGAATATAATATACCAACAAACATGTATTTTTTTTAAATGTGGTGCTGGATGAGTTGAAAAATACATATACTTATATAAACACCACCAATATTATGATATTTCCATACAGAACAGATTCCATAATGTCCCTTCTCATTCACTCTCTCTCACATCCTTGCACAGAGACAGACTTAGTTCTGACTTCTAAGATCATTGATGATAATTTCTAATTATTTGACTTCATACAAGTGGAGCCAGACAATATGTATTTTTTTCTGTGTGTTAGTATTCATTTTCTAATAATGTCCAAGGCCTTTACGCATGCAGAGTGGCATATATCAGATGTGAGGATTTGTTTGTTTGGGTTTTTGTTCTGGAGATTGAATGCAGGTGCTTATAGCTATATCCCCAGCCCATTTTGTATTCTATATTTAATCAAGTGTTTGCTAAATTGCTTAGGGCCTCACTAAGTTGCTGAGCCTGGCTTTTGAACTGGTGATACTCCTGCCTCAGGCTCCCAAGCTGCTGGTCTTACAGGTATTTGCCCAACATGCACAGCCAGATCTGTGTGTGTGTGTGTGTGTGTTTAATTTTTTGTAGTTGTAGATGAACAGAATACCGCTATTTTATTTATTTTTAAATGGTGCTAGGCTTGAACCCAGTGCCTCACACATGCAAGGCATGTGTTCTTCCACGGAACTATAGCCCCAGTCCCAGATCTGTATTTTAACTGGTGAAAATAAACATATAAGATTTGCATTTTATTGATATACTATAGTATCTTTATTCATTTGTCTGCTTAAGTACATTTGGATTGTGTACAGTTTGGGGTTGTTGTTAAGACACGCATATGAATCTCTGAGTGGACAGTATGCTTTTATTTCTCATGAGTAAATATCTGGAAGTAGAATTATTGGATTATATGGTAAATTTTCAAGTGAATATACATCAAACTGTCAAACTGTTTTCCAAACTGATTGCAATGCATCTTCATTGGAAAATTGAAAAATAGAAGAATATATTTTAAAGAGAAAAGAAAATTTCCCTGTAAAACACCATGCATACCCACAGATAATTATTAAAATATTGTGACTTTTCATTTATTTATTATTATTCTTTTTTCCTCTCTCCCCACTAGCCTCTTTTTACTTCTATTGCTCTCATTATCATTTTTATACATTTAGATGTATATATGCATTTACATATGTGTGTATTGATTACAAATTTGGATCATATTTATAAAAACATGACAACATTTATAATATGTTATATATAAAGGTTTACACTTTCACATATTTCATTGAATTTATCATGCATGACCTTTTCCTCATGTCAGTAATTTGTCTTCAAATAATGAAATCTTAGCCCTATGTCCTCCACTGTGTTCTCCTTTGTTCAGTGCCACTGCTCATTGTTCCTCTTTCAATTTTTCATACATTAAATTATTTGCTTTATGTCAATATTCCCTGTAAGCTTCATGAGAGAGTCATGTCATCGTTTCACCACCACCAATATGGAAGCATATATTTTCTATTAATAAATATATAATAAATCTTAGTTATATTTAGAAAGACATCATCTTAAGTACATTTTGTTTTCAAAAACTTAAGGAATCTATTTAATATTGTATATCACAATTATTGAATTACATTTGTTGAATGCAGTCCATGGATAATCCCTCTTGATCATGGTAATTGGTATTTGACTATTCTTTTGTACTTACTTTTACCAGTGAGGGTTTTTTTTTTTTAATTTTCATTAGTTTTCATGTCTCTAGTTAACAGTCTTTCATTTTTGCTTAAAGAACTTCCTTTTGTATTTCTTGTAATGCAAGTTCTAGTGGTGATGAGCTCAACTCACTTCTGTTTGTCTGGAAAAATCTTATTTTTTTCTGCCTTATTTCTGGAGGTTGATTTTTTCCCATGAAAATTATTCTTTTTTGCCGCCTTTTTTTTTCTTTCATCACTTGAATATATCATTTTCCTGTTTTCTGACTTAAAAAGTATTTGTGAAGAAATATACTGGAAACTAAATAGAATACCCTAGTATATGAGGAAACTCATTATCCTTGCTTCTTTCAAGATTATCTCTTTGTCTTTTACTTTTGACACTTTGATTATGTCTTTATGTCCTCTTGTTTCAGTTGAAACTGATTGTAGATCTCTGAGTTTCATGTATTGGATGTCTATCTTCTTCCCCATATTTGAGTTGTTTTTAGACATTGATTCTTCAAATAAGCTTTCTTTAGCTTTCTCTTTCTAGTTTCCTCATGAATCCCTATAAAGCAAGATTGGGTCTCTTGTTAGTGTCCTATAAATTCCCTATGATTTCTTCTTTCATTTTCATTTCATTTTCCTCTTTTCTCCTCTGACTGGATATTTTCCAAAGACCTGTATTTGACTTCACAAATTCTTTCCTCTGCTTGGTCAGTCCTGCTTCTGATGCTTTGTAAAGTGTTGGGAGCTGCCACATACTAGTGAGCCTGGACCCTTATTCTTGAGTGATGGAGGTGTGATACTGGTTTCCACTGCATGTGGAAGCAGGTAGATCTCACTTCCGTTCTGAAGGGGAATGAAGCTATGGGAGGGTGCCTCACCCAGTGAGAGTGGGCTACACCCCCCTGAAACCCAATTCCTTGCCTCATTTGTGTGGAACTTTTTTTAAAATTTCATATATATATATATATATATATATATATATATATATATATATATATATATATATATAAAGCATTACAATTCTTATAACACATATAGAGCACAATTTTCATATATCTGGATGTATGCAAAGTATATTTACACCAATTTGTGTCTTCATGCATGTACTTTGGATAATAATGTTCATCACATTCCACCATTATTTCTAACCTCATGCCCCCTCCCTTCCCTTCCCACCCCTCTGCCCTATTTCATCTATTCCTCCCATGCTCCCCCTCCCTACCCCACTATGAATCAGCATCCTTATATCAGAGAAAACATTTGGCATTTGGCTTTTGGGGATTGGTTAACTTCACTTAGTTTTATCTTCTCTAACTCCATTCACTTACCTGAAAATTCTATGACTTTATTCTCTTTTATTGCTGAGTAATGGTGTATATATGCCACATTTTTTTATCCATTCATCTATTGAAGGACATTTAGGTTGGTTCCATAGTTTATCTATTATGAATTGAGCTGCTATAAACATTGATGTGGCTATGTCCCTGAAGTATGCAGTTTTTAAGTTCTTTGTGTATAGAATGAGGAGAAGATTAGCTGGGTCAAGTGGTGGTTCCATTCCCAATTTTCCCAGAAATATCCATACTATTTTCCATATTGGCAATTCCACCAGCAGTGAATGAGTGCAACTTTTCTGCCCCACCCTCACCAACACTTATTGTTGTCTTCATAATAGCTGCCATTTTGACTGGAATGAGATGAAATCTTAAAGTGGTTTTGATTTGCATTTCTCTAATTGCTAGCAGTAATGAACATTTTATCATAAATTTGTTGATTTATTGTATATCTTCTTCTGAGAAGTGTCTGTTCAGGTCCTTGTCCCATTAATTGATTGGGTTATTAGGCAGAATTAATATTATCAAAAAGCACTATACAGTTTTAATGCAATTCCTATCAAAATCCCAATAACATTCCTCATAGAAATAGTAAAAGCAGTCACGAAATTCATCTGGGAAAATACGAGACCCAGAATAGTTAAAGCAATCTTTAGCAGGAAGAGTGAAGCAGGTGGCTTCACTATACCAGTCCTTGGGTGGAATTTTCTCGAGGGTCTTCCCCTCAATAAATCAAGTTTTATACGTTCTCTCTCTCTCTCTCTCTCTCTCTCTCTCTCTCTCTCTCTCTCTCTCTCTCTCACTCACTCACTCACTTTTTTGTCTGCCTCTCTAGCTTCCCTTGTGGTAGATGGGGCCAAGGAGGCATTGATGAACCCCAAGAAAAATGTATTTTCTCTGTCTCTGTGTGATTATTCAATGCCAATCCAATTCACCTGGAATGACCCTGACTTATTTAGTTGCATGTTGCAGCAGTAAAGCATTTTTCATTTCCTTTATTACATTCTTTAGCTCAATAATTTCTTTTTGATTCTTTTTATTATTTTTTTCTCCATTCTGATCTCAATTCTTCATGTACAATCATGTGTTACTTAATTATGAAGTGCATTTTGGGGTTATTTTTTCATTGTGCAAGAATAATAGATTGTACTTTTGCAAACGTATGTTTCTTCAGAAATTGTGTATATAAGATGGTTAGTACATTACCAGATGACATAATCTAAAGGTACCACCATAACATATGTGGTTCATTATTGATCAAAATATTATTCTGCAAATTGTCTGCATGGTTTTCCTGATTTAATTCATTTGTTCAACTGCATTCTCTTCTAGCTTGGAATTCACAGATCTCCATGACTAGGGTCATTATTGATGTGTTCCTTTAGAGACAATATGCATTTTTTATTTTAAATATATTCTGTTGTCTTTTATTGTATCCACATATGATATAGCAGTGACTTTATGGGATGTCTTCAGTGGGAAAAGATCGACCTCTACAAGTGGGTTTAAGGGCATTGGCCAGGTAGGGTGCAGAGGTTACAATACTGTTGAGGATGGAACAGCATAGTCTTCATGCAGCTCTGTCAGGTGAATATCAGTATCCTTGAAGATTGCAGGGTCCTCAGTGGCCAATGCTTCCAGTGTCTGCAATGACAATAAAGGTTATTAGGGGCTTCAGGAGTAATATCTGCTGAGATTCCCCTGACTGATTTTTCTTTCATAAGGGATGTTGTGTCCAATATTCAGTTTGCATACTTGCATAGTGATGTCACCAACATCCCATGCATAGTACTTTAAGGACAGCCATGATGCTAGGATCTCTGTCTGAGATTATGAGGTCTGGGGTTGCAGTGGCATCTCATTATTAAGTTTGTATCAGTGTGTGAGACATAGCTGCTTGCAGAGTGGACTGGGAGCCAGGGTTAAGACCATGGTTTGCTACATTCTACTACTTCTCTGAACACATGCCTTTTCCAGTAATGTTTCTGAGGTTCACAGTATGGGCACTTACAAAGTGGCTGTAGTACCAAGATCTGAAATATACTCACATGTGCAAAAGTAATGCCTCATTTTTTCCATGGCAGAGACTAATTATATATTATATATGGTATTGTATTAGATATTGGAGTCATGGACCTTCACAGAGGAGCAGCAGAGCTAGGATTTGAAGCACGGTTATATGCAGAAATTGATCCAAGGCCTAGACCAGTACTATGTTAACAGTGGTGGTAACTCCAGTGTCTGAAGCACAGACATGTATGGTGAAAGTCTGGACCTGGAGCCTGGAGCTGAGGTATATGTGTAACAGATTCAGCTCCATGATCTGGGTCGAGTGTAGTGTTGGAGGAGGAAAATGGATCAAATTCTGGGGTAGCAAAAGAGTGTCTCCTTATTGTAGGGACAATGAAAAAGTATCCTTGTGAGATCCAGAGTGGCAAAATCTATTGTTATCTCTCTGGCAAAAGATGCTATTATTCTCTACATGGTAAGCCACTGGAGATGATGGTTACTTTAGGGTTAACCTCTACCCTGGCCATCTCCAAATTCCATAGGTATGCTGATATACCCAGAAATTCCTCCTGTGCAGCACAGGAGTCCCCCCACCATCTTATTAACGGGAAATATATTTTAAGACCCCTAGCAGACAATATTAAATCTTAAATGTGCTTTTCCCTACACATGCATAATTATGATAAAAATTAATTTATATACTATGTACAGTATAAGATTAAAAACCATTCATAAAATAGAACAATTATAACAGTAAATTATAACAAAAGTTATGTGAATATGGTATGTTTCTCTTAATATATTATTATAGTGTACTCAACTTTTTTCTTCCTATGATCAGGTACAATGATACGATATCTATATGATGAGATAAAATGAGGTGAGAGATATAGCCATTTTGATAGATTATTAGACTACCAAGTAAAGATTACTTAAACAGAAACACTACTCTGGTACTCTGACAGTCAATCTGACAACCAAGATGGCTACTAAGTAATGGAGAGAGAGGATATTCAATGTAGATACACTAGACAAATGGTTGATTCCTGCCCTGGGTGAGACAGAACAGCATGGGGCAAGATTTCATCATGCTACTCAGAACAGCACGCAATTTAAAATAAGAATTATTTCCAGAAATTTCTATTTACTATTTTCAAATCATAATTGACATGGATAACTGAAATCCTAGAAAGTAAAAACACAGATATATATATATATATATATATATATATATATATATATATATATATATATATGTATATATTCTCAATTTATTGCTTCAGGGTGTTTGTGAAGATTCTAACTCATTTTTTAATCAGTTTTAGTAGCTACCCAGTTGCAATTCATCTCCTCTGCAATTATATCCAAAAATGTGATATAAAAGACATGTATGTAAGGGCATACAACTTTTATTATTCAGAAATGTTCTTGAGTGATGGAAATACCAACAAGGGTATATCAACCTTAAATTTTACTTGATTCATCTGAAACAGGATCTCATAACCTCGGTATTATTGTTATATTCAGTTACATAATTCTTTGTTAGATGGGATATCCTGTGCACTTTAGTATGTTTAGCAGTATCCTCAGACTCTATCCACTAGATATGTGAGGGAACCTGTGAAATAATGACAATTTTACAATATTTCCCTGAGAATAAAAAATTATCTTCAGTTGAGAACCTCTGATCTGGGGTAACAGCCAACATGTACAACTCACACCATTCCCAAGCAAGAATTTAGTTTTAAATAATGATTAATGCAAGAATGACATATATGCATTTTTTTACTTCCAGAATGTTTGTTTTCCTCCAATTGGGTACAGTACAATAAAATATTTATAAATATAGAAATTTTTTCACAGATGAGCTAGGAGTCTAACTTTAGAAAATACAGCATTAAGAAAATAATATTACTTAAATAACATCGCATTCTTTCCTATTTGGATTTTTAATTTTTTCAACACCGTTGTTGATGAAACAATTATTTCCCTTGTGGGTACTCTTGACACCCTTATTGAAGGTCACTTGATTATATATATACTTGAGTCTACTTCTGAGCTATCTATCCTCTTTCATTGGTCTATAGGTCTTTTTTTTTTTTTTGGTACTAGAAATTGAACTCATGGCTTAATGCATGCTAGAAATTAGAAATGTGCTGTACCACTGAAATACATCCCCAGACATTTAAAAAAATGTATTTTCAGACAGGTTCTTGCTATGTTTCCCAGGCAGACCTCAAAGTTGTAAGAAAGATCTTCCCTAGCCACCCAAGTAGTTGGGATTACAGTTGTGTACCACCATGCCTGAATATATGTCTGATTTTATGCTAGCACCATACCATTTAAATTACTAAAGGTTTGTAATATATTTTAAAATAAGGGCATTCAATGAATCCAGATTTGTTCTTTTTCAAAATTACTTTGGCTACTCAGGTCTGTTGTGGTTCCAAATAAGTTTTAGGATACTTTTGTATAAAAAATTTCTTTGGGATTTGATAGGTATAGTATTGAATCTATAGATCACGTTTGGATATTATTTTAACAATATTAAATCTTCTCAATCCTTGCATGCTGCATATCTTTCCACTTATTTTGCCCTTTAAAATCTTTTTATCAGTTTTTTATAGTTTTCAGTGGGTAAGTCTTTTGCCTCCTTGATTAAGTTTATTCCTAAGTATTGTATTTTTTTGAAACTACACAATAGTGAATTTAAAATTAATTAACTATTTAAATGTGAGACCTGAAACTGTAAAACTCTTAGAAGGAAATATAGAAAAGATTCCTGACATTGGCCTAGGCAATTACTTCTTACATATGACACAAAAAACAGGCAACCAAATAAAATGTCTACCAATGAGACTATGTCAGACAAAAAGATTGTGCACACCAAAGAATAAAATCAATGAAGTGCAAAATCATGGAATTGTAGAAAATATTTTCAAACCATATATATGATAAGAGGCTAATATTCAAAATATAAAAGAAATTCCTATAAATCAATAGCAAAAATGAAAAATTCAATAATGTGATTGGGAAAAGGGGGGAAAGACTTTGATATTTTCTCAATAAGGCATTCATATGGCTTCTCAATAGTACGAATAATTGTGAAAATGCAAATCAAAACTGCAAGGAGATATCACGTCACACCTGTTAGTATGGCTATTACGAAAAACAAAACGAAACAAAATGTTGTTAGGGCATACAAAAGATGGAACAACCCTTGTGCACTATTTGTGGAAATGTAAAGTGGTGTAGCCACTAGGGTTAATAGTATGAAAGTTCCTCAGAAAATTAAAACTAATACTGTCATATGATTCAGTCATTCCACTTCTGATTATTTATCTAAAACATTTTTCAAATATGGATTTTTAAGAAAAATCTGTACTTCTATATACTTTGCAGCATTTGCTACAAGAGCCAAAATATGGAAATAACTTAAATGTCCATTCACAGTTGAATGATAAAAACAATGGTGATACATAGATAGATGTGTACTCACCCTATGAAACGGAATGCTATTAAACATTAAGAAAGAAGGAAATCCTGCCATATGTGACAACATGGTGAACCTAGAAGATATACACGAATTAAAATAACATAGTCACAGAAGGACAAATACTAAATGATTACAATTATTTGAATTATGTAAAATAGTGAAACTTATGGATATGGTGAGTAGAAGGGTAGTTTCCAAGGACTTAGGGAAGGAGAAATGGGAAGTTGCAGTTCAATGGGAATAAAATTTCAAATGCACATGTAAATAAGTTATGCATATCTGTGGTACAGCATTGCACCTATAGTTAATAGTACTCTATTATAAAACTAAAGCTTTGTTAGGAAGGTAGATTTCATTTTAAATGTTCTTACCCAATGGGAAAAAAAGAAGTTAAAACATTGGAATATAAGATGATGAGATATATGATGGACATGAAAAGTCTTCAAATTTTATTTTAAATTCTTAGATTTATGTGCATAAATATGTGTGATATAGTGAAAGAGAGAGAAATGTATCTATCAATAAATTTTAGTTATTTTCAAAGAAGATGAAAATTATGCGCATATTTTTAATTAAAAAGTGGTAAATGCCCTGGACTTCAAGTCAGAAATTTATGCACAATTCCAACTTTGAGTACTTTATTATCCCAGGTCTTCTGACTCTCAATCAAGTGCTATTTCCTTTATGCTTCTTGTAACATGTGAATAACAGAAAATAATACAAATAGAGAATTTATAAATTGAATAAATTAGCAAAAAGTAAAGCATCAGTTTTTTTAGTTTCACTCAGAACAAATTAGCCAAAATACCTTAAAGTAACATTGAGATTAGGGTAATGTTGAAAATTATTTCTCCTTGACTTTAAAAAAGTTGTATTACTATTTTTAATTTAATGATAGTTTATAGGAAGTTATAGGTATAAGTTTCAACTATTAGTGTGCATGAGAATTATCTGAGACATAAAAGCCTTACTGTTACCAATTCCACTTAGTAGGTCTGATTTCAGGTCAATAGATGTGCATTTTTAGCAAACATCACAAATATTCTGATGCAGGGGACTGTAGTCTTCATTACTGGATCAAAAGAAACAGACTGGAGAGCTTGAACGATGAAAGCTTGAAAGATAACAGAAAGTTTTGTCTTCCTTATAATCCAGGAAACCACAAAAATATGTGAAGAATGTAAATCTGTTTCAGGACACTTGAAAGGAAAAGTCAGTAAAGTTATGAATAACAGATATCTGAAATGCCCTCTGTGATGATTATTTTCCAAGTAAACTTGACTGACTTGAGTGATACCTGGATAGATGGTAAAGATATTTCTGTGTATGTTGACAAGGGTGTTTTAGGAGAAGATTGTCCTATGATTCACAGTCAGTAGACTAGGTAAAAAAGTTGTATTATCATTATGGTTGGGCACACCCAAATTGGCCAAGGCTTAGATAGAACAAAAACACAGAGGAACGAAAAATTGCCCTAGCGCTCTCACCACCACCCACCCCACCCCACCCCACCCCACCCCCGCCCCTGCCACCTCTAGCCACTGGACCCTCCTTCTCTGACTCAGCTGATATATCCTTCTTCTCCTGCTATTGCACATCAGAACTTCAGGTTCTCCAGTCTTTGTACTCTAAGTCTTTCATTAGACATTTAGGCTTGGAATGAGAGTTACACAATCCCTGATGTAGATAGAGGCTTTTGGAATTACATTGGGACATATTGCTGACATCTCAGAATCACCAGATTGCAGACGATCTGTCAGGGGACTTATCAGCCTACATACTTACCAGTTCTCTAAATAAATTTCTTCTGTGTCTCTTTTCTTTCCTTTCTTCTTTCATGGTATCAGTTCATAAATATCTTCTCTCTGAAAAACCTTAATACATCACCTACACCTACAGAAAACCTCTCAAATTCAATTTCTCATGAACAATTTTAAATTAATTCCAAAAAATTGTGAACACTTTATAATAAAACTTTTGACAGTAAATGAAAAAACAGAATGAATAAAGAATGGTGAACATAAATAAAGCTTATGAAACCAGGGAGTGTTCTACCAACAGAATAAATACCAATTTCAATTTAAAAAAAAAAAAGCTTTGTAATAACTTATGACCAGAAGTTTGTGAAACATGTATTCGTAAAATGCAATTTGTTAATTGTCAAATATGTTGTATTTTTATGGACTTACAGACTTCTCTAGATCTAATAGATATTGCTCTGAAGAGTTCAGTGAGAGAAATTGCTTTATAAAAATATTGGTTATCACAGTGAGTAGCAAGTGATATTTCAGGAAATGCCAGCAGTTTATCACATAGTAAAACTGGTCAGTTATGGAGATAAATTTCTCCCCTTCCCTTTCCTCCTCCTCCTTCTTCCTCTCTCCCTCTCCCTCTCCCTCTCCCACTCCCTCTCCCTCTCCCTCTTCCTCTCCCTCTCTCTCTCCCTCTCCCTGGCTCCCATTCATGTTAATCAAGTATTGTACCTGAGGCACATTCCTCATCTATAAGATAGGAGGTAATAGTAACTAAAAAATTATTGAGAATAGATACTAAATAATGCTAATTCAAAATAGTTTCCCAAAATACAGGGTTCTGAAAAGATAATTTATAATTAAATACAATAAACATGTTATATTTTATGAAATATCCAGAGGAAAAACAGGGCAATATAGCTAAACCACATGACAAAGACATAAATACATTTGTTTGAAAACACACACGCACACACACGCACACACACACACACACAGGAAGGTGGAGTCTTCTTTTGTGATCAAGATAAAATAACAGAGATCAGAATTTTCTTCCAGGATTAAAGGAAAAATATGGAAAATATATGAAATAATGGTTTTCAAGACCCTGGAAATCAGGTTGCAAAGAAATATGACACCTGAGTGGTGGGAAATGAGGTCAATCTGATTGTCCCAGTTTACATCCTAGAAAATTTCCAGGTTATGTATCCAAGAAGGAAAGATCCAGGAAGAGTGCTGTGTCCACTCTATCTTACGGAGACAGAACTGAGATTCTGATAGGACCAGGCATCTAGTATTCTTGAGCCAGAGTTCAGAGAGGAGAGAGGCACAAAGAATTCCAAAGAACTGTAGAAATTTCCTATTCAAGTCTTCAGCTGAGTACTCACCAGTACTCATGTTAGGAAACTATTCAATGCCAGGAGAAACAGTGAAAATTGGTACTGTTTGGAGATCAAATGGGAATAGTAATAATGCCTGCTCCTTGCATAGTCTGAAAAATCTAAAAATTTATGTAACAATTGGTATATTCTCTGAAGAATTTTGCTTCATAAATAGAGAATAGCAATACATTGTGTACTACTAAATTCAGTATCACAAATGCAAAGAGTAAGAACCAAAACCAAAAAAATAAAAAAGAAATTATTTACAAGTAACAACTGTATTTTAGAACAAAGCCAAAGGGTATTGAGAAACATATAAAACATATTTAGCATCCAACAATGTAAAATTCAAAATGTCTGGAATTGTAATTGAAATAATAAACTTATGAAGGAGAAAGATTTATTTTTGTCCACAGTTTCAGAGATTCCATTATATAATCAGTTGGACCTAATGTTTTTAGACCTGTGGCAAGATAGCACATCATAATTCGAGTGTGGGGTGGAGCAAATATGATCACCTCATGATCAGAGAGAGAAAAAAAAAGAGAAAATAATGGATTGCTACAATTCCTTTAGAGGGCATTCCTGGATGACCTAAAGACTTCCCACTATCTCTACCTATTTAAGGTTTCATCACCTCCTAATTGCACCATAGGCTGGACACCATGCTTTCAATACATGAGCGTCTAGAAGACACTTATCAAATCCATAGCAGGAATTAAATGAAATGATTACACATCAAAGAATTTATACAATTGTCTAATACACTGTGTTAACCAGGTTTTCATCAGTGTGAGAAAATATCTGGAAAAAAAGACTTTAAAGTGGGAAAGATTTATTTTGATTTATAGTTTAAGTTCATAGTTGGTTGGCCCCATTAACATAAGCTTGTGGTTAGGTAAAGCATCATGGTGGGGAGGCTGTGGCCTAGCCAAGCTGCAAACATCATGGCAGCCAAGAATCAAAGAGAAAAAGAGGAGAGGAACAGGAATTAGGTAAACCATTCCAGTCACATCCCCGGCACACCCCACCTCTTAAGTTTTCCAACAACTCCCCATAGTGCTTCCAGCTGGGGACCAAGCCTTCAATACATGAAACTTCCAGGGAGATTCCAGATCAAAATTATAACAGACCCACATGAAATGTTTCTTGAACTTTGCCTTTATAAAAGTGCAAAGAAAAAATTGTAATGAGTTAGAATTTTACATACATCAGAATGGTTAAAATTAAACAGACTGATGATACTAACTATTGTTGAGGATGTAGAAAATATTACAATTTTCATTGATCACTTCTGAGAATATAACATGGCAGAGAATTTTTAGAAAAGAGTTTGGCAGTTTCTTAGGAAGTTAAACATGAACTTACATATGAACTAATCATTACAATCCAAGGTGTTTACACAAGAGAAAGGAAAGCATATATCCATACAAAGACTTGAATATGAATATTCTAGCAGATTTACTTATAATAGCCCAAAGGTGTAACAAACTCACATGTTCTTCAATAGGTGAACCATAAAAAAAATCAACTATTCATAAAATCTACAACATAAATGAATCTCAAAATATTTATGCTGAGTGAAAGAAGCCAGTAAAAATAAAGCATATATTGTGTGACCCCATTTATATGAAATTTTAAAAAATGCAAATGAAGTAATACTGACAAAACTCCTATCAGTGCTTGCCTGAAGGCATGAGTGATGGGAAGGGAAAGTCTGAAGAGACTTCAAAGGAACACAAGGAAATTTGAGAGATTATGTGCATGTTTGTTATCTTAACTTGATTATTTTTTTTCATGTGTCAAATTTATCTAGTTATATAATTTGATTTTGTGTGGTTTACTATAGTCAACTGTATTTCAGTAAAGTAATTCTATTTCAATGAAAAGGAATGAATGATAGATTGTAACTGGAATTTGAAATATTTTAGTGAAAATGTCAAAATTCAAGAAAACATTTTAATGAGGTATATGAATAAAATAGACAAATTAGGTAAAAGAAGAAAATAATGCAAAACAGAAAAATATCAATATGATCAAATTTTATAGGAATGAGATATAAAAACATAAATGTGCAATTTTTAAAACTGTTCTAGTTAGACAGTGATTGTCGTGTTATTATATATAAACAAGAAAACAATTATTATTTTCCTATAAACTAATAAGTCTTCATAAAAATATTCAAGCGTAATTGGATTCTGCAAACAATGTTAAATAATTACTTCAAAGGGAATAGCACAGAAGGAAAAAATGCATATTCTTAATTTGTGAACATATTCATTTTACTGACATTGTCTGTTGATATTCTTTATATTTGCACAACAAAGTAGCTAGCTGCAACTTTCAATAAAGAATTCAAATTCAAGAATGAGAATATTATTTGACTCAAAGCTTATAACTTTAAGGTAGGATAGTAAAACTAGCACAAGTAAGCATATCAGTTGGCATTTTGCTATAAATAATATTTCCTTAATCTTTTAGTAATATATTTGCTTACCTATCAGTTTTTATCAGTATATATTTATTAGTTCATATTTTATTCAGCGAATTATAGTATTACATTGTACTAGTTTTTTTCCTGCTGATTGGTGATACAGATTATTTTCCTGTTCTTTATTCTGCATATGAGTCCTTTGTTAGATACATGCATTTCTCTAAATGAGGAAAGATAATAGTTCTAAAATTGATCCAAAAAAAGAGATTAATTTTAACTGGAAAAGAATTTAGAGAACTAAATCAGAAACTGAAAAAAAAAAAAGAAGCCAATTCAGGAGAATTAGTTTTAACCTTTTTCCCAAAAGAAAAAATGGATCATCTTGAAAACTTTTCATTGTAGTTTTTTTCAGCTTTGTTTTCCTGGAATCATTTTATTACTAGATGTTAATCCCAGGTCTCATTATATTGCTCTCTCCAAGACTTCAAAAACCTGTAGTGGTAAGATTGAAGTTATTTAGCAATGAGCAATCTCTATGAAGAATAGGTATGATGAAACAGACCTATAAATAATACTATAGATACATTTTAAAACCTTAACATTAAATAAAAGCACTGTTAGAATAATGCACACAATATGACACAATGTAAAGCACACACATATTCATAAATTCCATAAGAGTCTGGGACAAAGTCATAGTAATAACAGTGGCTTCTTTGAAAAAAGGGCAGTATGTTGGTGAAAAATGCTCAGATTAATATTGGAGGAAAAAGATATTTAAAATGTATTTGTCATGTTCTAATATTTTAATAATGAGAATGGATTCAAATATAACATATGCCATTAACAACCAATGTACCTACAAAAAGAAAGTTAGAGAGTGGCATCATGAAAATGACAAAGTAGGACACAATCAAGAATTAGCCACTCTACTGAAGCTGACAAAAACTCACAAAATCAGTATTTTCATAACTCTACAATTAAAACAAACAGAGAAATCATGGGGAATGCTAATGCAGAAAGAGGTAGCAAAAATTCTGTAACAAAGTATGGAATAAAACAAAATGAAAGAATTAGTTCTGTGTTTTTTATAGCATAGTAAGTTTACTATTGGTTCAAATAATCTATAGCATTATACAAAATGACGGGGAAAGTATACAATTTATACCATAAAATAACTGATGTTTGAAGAAATGTAAATGTTTATAACTTGGTTTGATTATTACACATTGTATTTATGTATTCACATACCATAGCTTACTCCATAATGATGTAGAAATACTATGTTTCAGTTAAAAATGAAACTAATATTTTGCTTATCTGCCTACTGTTCTTCATTCTCTAGTTTGGCAAAATACATTCCTGATGGTATTTGGTGGTAGCAGAGGGTTAATATGGACACTGTTCACAAAATATATGTCTTACATGTTGATTTATTTGGAGTTTCCCTGAGGGAAGGATTCAGAACTGAACTTTGTACACATCTCTCTGATGAAAATATTTAAAGACACATAAATTTTCCATATTCCTGTGGCAAGCCATAGAAGAAAAAACAAGCTGAATGGATTGAAAAAAAAAGCTGAGATGTATGATTGTTGGGGAAATAGGGCTTTGAAAAGATACTATATATAACTAGGAACACTGGAGTGGAAATCATACACCTAAAGATATGATACATGTTCAGAAAGAAAGAACTTAAGATTGAAATATAATTATACTTGATAATAACTGAAAAAACATATAAGGAAATAAAGAGCACTGATAAAAGTGACTACATATGTTAATATAAAAACCAGTATTTTGGTTTGTAACTCCTGTTTCATCTCCAATATGATTTCAAAACAATGCTCATAATAATTAACATTTGGAAATCCATAAATATGTAAATTGATAACAGTAAAATGGAGTTCAGGGTTTCCTGGGATTAGAAATTTTATAAATTATGAAACCTATGTCAGTAATAATTCAAACTAAAATGTTTTGTATTCGGCATTTTATCTGAAATACCATTGAAAGCCATTAAGAAAATAAATGAAAAAAAATGGAGGAATGCAAACCAAAAAGAAATAATACATAGAAAATAATCAAAGAGAATGAAAAATTGAAAAACAAAAAAAATACATGTATAAAATTCATAATAGAGTGAAATTCCCTTGGCAGAAATTATTTTTAAAATTGGTGGACTTAAATCCACCAATTTAAGGGCAAAGACTAGTCATTAACCAATGTAAAATATCAACAAATTTAAAAACCCATGGCTATATTGACTAAGTAAGACAACCTAAAAGAAATGGGAAAACTCCTAGAAATAAGCAAATTACCAGAATTATCTAATAATAAGCAGGATGTGTGAACAGTCTTTTGTTTGCCTTAATACCAAAAGGGAAGACATAACAAAAAACTTATATATTAATTGCCCTTAAGAAAATACATATAGAAGTTCTCAACAGAACACTATCAAACCAAAATCAATGACATCTTAAAAAGAATTAAACTCAAAGATTAATTGGACTGTAGCACTGGCAAAGAGTGATAGGGAGGAGCTTGGGATGTGGCTCAGTGATAGAGAGCTTGCCTAACATGTGTGAGGCACTGGGTTCAATTCTCAGCACCATATATAACTAAACAAATAAAATAAAGGTATACATATTATATATAGTGGTAGGGAAATGGAACACTGTTTCACTATGTACTCTACAGAGTTCCATAAAACCTATTAACATAATAAAATGAAAGGAAAATCATAACCTATTCCAGTTGATACACAAGTAATACTTGACAAAATCAAACATCTTTCATAATAAAAACACTTATTAAACTAGTAAGACATATGAACTTTTCAAAATTATAAGTGACATCTATGAAAACTCAGAGCCAACATCATATGTACCACCACTTAAAGACTGAACACTCTTAACCTAAGATCAAGAGAAAGACACAAATGCCAACATTTGCTATTTCTATTCAAAGGGAAATAAGAGACAAACAGGAAGCTTTAAATTCATATGTAACAATGAATTCGGGGGAGGGGAAAAGGAAGCAGAAAGAGAGGTACTGGGGTCTGAATTAGAATAAGATATATACCATGTTTTATTATAAGGTCAAAACAGATTCTACTGTCATATAACTAAAACAGTCTCAAAAAAAAAAAGAAACAAAAGAGCACATATTATACAATTTGATTTATATGAAATTTCCAAAATACATAAACAATTAGAAGACAGATTGGTAGTTTTTGAGGGGAGAATGGGCAGTAACTATTTAATGAGTGTGGTGTATTTTAGAATGATGAAGATAATGTTTTAGGAGTAGATAGATTATGATGTTGCCTAACAATGTGAGTATACTAAATGCCACAAAAGTGTTCACTTTAAAAGATACCATTTCACTCCAGTAAGATTGGCAGCCACTATGAAGTCAAACAACAACAAGTGCTGGCGAGGATGTGGAGAAAAGGGTACACTTGTATATTGCTGGTGGGACTGCAAATTGGTGCGGCCAATTTGGAAAGCAGTTTGGAGATTCCTGGGAAAGATGGGAATGGAACCACCATTTGACCCTGCTATTGCCCTTCTTGGACTATTCCCTGAAGACCTTAAAAGAGCATGCTACAAGGATACTGCCACATCGATGTTCATAGCAGCACAATTCACAATTGCTAGACTGTGGAACCAACCCAGATGCCCCTCAGTAGATGAATGGATAAAAAAAATGTGGCATCTATACACAGTGGAGTACTATGCAGCAATAAAAAATGACAAAATCATAGAATTTGCAGGGAAATGGATGGCACTAGAGCAGATTATGCTTAGTGAAGCTAGCCAATCCCTAAAAAACAAATACCAAATGTCTTCTTTGATATAATGAGAGCAACTATGAACAGAGCAGGGAGGAAGAGTAGGAAGAAAAGATTAACATTAAACAGAGACATGAGATGGGAGGGAAAGGGTGAGAAAAGGGAAATTGCATGGAAATGAAGGGAGACCCTCATTGCTATACAAAATTACATACAAGAGGTTGTGAGGGAATGGGAAAATAAACAAGGAGAGAAATGAATTACAGTAGATGGGGTAGAGAGAGAAGTTGGGAGGGGAGGGGAGGGGGGATAGTAGGGGATAGGAAAGGTAGCAGAATACAACAATGACCAATAGGACATTATGTAAAATTGTGGAAGTGTAACCGATGTGACTATGCAATCTGCATTTGGGGTAAAATTGGGGGTTCATAACCCACTTCAGTCCAATGTATGAAGTATGTTATGTCAAGAGCTTTGTAATGTTGTGAACAACCAATAAAAAAAAAAAAATAAAAAAAAAATTTAAAAAAATGGTTAATTTATTATATGTGTATTTCATCTCCCTCATATTACAAGTATCCATATATGGTCATTAATGATGGACGTTCTTTTGTATAGTATTTAAGTGTTTAGAATTAGCATTTGCCCTTCAGGATCAAACAACTGAAAGTCACAGAGGAAAGTCATATTATACCTATGAAAGCAAAGAGTAAAGACATATTATGCCTTCTGTGCTACTTGAATTCTTCACCACATGCATGTATTATCTTTATAAAAATATTAAATCAATTAAAATTAGTAAACAAGCAGCAAGTTTTTATAAAAGAAAGGAGAATAAAGGGGAGCACAAGTCCATTTCTAACAGCATTAGAAAGTGGAGGAAGGAGATTCATTTGAATAGAATTTAAAGGATGCTTAAGGAATGAGAATGAAATTTAAAAAAAAATATAGTGATTGGCCACTATGAAGTATAGGACCTGGAAGAAAGGAAGACCACTCCACCATATATTTTTTTTTTGCAGCAGCTCATGAGGGCCATAGCACAGATATACCAAACAAAACAAAACAAACAAAAAAAAACCAAAAAACAAAAAAACAAAAAAACAATAATAATAGCAATGCATCACACAGAGAGCAAACAATATGAAATAATAATGTAAGCAAACATTTTTGAACATCTACTATAAATAAGTAATTTTAGAGAATAAAGCAATCAGTGCACTGTGATGAATTAATAATATCAAGAGTGTCCAATATAATCAGTATATAGCAACTTTATTCCCCAAATCAATCATCTTAGAGTTTAACCTATGGTCTAATTTTGCAGTTTCCCAGGTATGCAGGGACATCTAGTATTAAAAAGAGTTTGTATGCTAGATTTTTATTATCAAAAAATGAAGCCAGATATAAAGACAGGTAGTTAGTGTAGTTAGGTAAATCGGGTCTAATATCAAGAATGAAGGCCATACTGAGAATGGAGTCCAGGAAAAGAGGAATTGAAAATGTCCCCAAGGCCCTGAGCCCATCCCAAGAAAATGTTAATGAAGCAGCTCCCAGCAAACAAGGAGATGCTAATCCAAAAGTCCTCCCTGCCCAGATTACTCCTTTGGCCCACCTGTCCCCCACCCTTTGGGCCTTCCCACCTACATTCCATCACTGCAAGATAACAGAACAGAGAACAGAAATGCGGGAAAGCTGAAAGAAGACCTTAGCTATAAGAGGGAAGACATCCCCCTTCCATGGATTCCACCTCCTGCGTCCCGTTCTTTCTCCAGGGAGAAGTCTTTTCTGCTATACTTTAGTAAATCTTCTACTTTCCACTCTACACTTGCCTCAGAGTACTTCTCTGGTGTTATACTTCAGCATCAGGGAAGTAAGGACTGTCACTAGTAGACAGCAGTAACAGGTTGGATGTTCCCCACCAAGATCTACACTGAGATAAGCGCCTCTCCATGCACCCCACGTCTGTCTGAGGTGCATCTTTCTCTCTCCTTTCAGGAGGGTGATGTGGGAACCCAAGTATTCATGGGCTGGGGTTGTTGCTCAGTGTGAGGCCCTGGGTTTTATCCTCAGCACCACATAAAAAAAATACATAAATAAAATAAAGTTATTGTGTCCAACTATAACTAAAAAGTAAATATTTTTTTTTAAAGAGTATTCACAGTGGACCATGAAAATGTATCACTTATGGAAACTTTAGTGGGACTGGTTCCTGTTGTAAGGCAAATAATCCTTTATTAATGGATCTCCTACCTCATGGACATAATTAGAACAGAAGGCTTTTCTTCAAAGTGAGTTCACTAATTCTTCGTGATTAAAAACATTTTACAAATATGCACATATTTCTACTGTGCAATTTCAGAAAACTTTCCATATTTCCCCAAATAAGCATCTTACACCTATGAGCTTGAAAAACTATATGGCACACACAAAAAGTAATGATAAATTTTTCAACTGCACTGTTTGGTGAGAAAAGTCTGTGTTCAACTAGAAAAAATTAAGCAATCTTAAATTAAAAAGAGGAAACCCCAACAATGGAGGTTGTGAAAGAGCAAGAGATTTTAGGACCAGATGAAGAAAAACAAAAACCAATTGGATTCTTCCAAAAGAATTTATTTTCAGCTTGGATAACATCCATCTAAAGATTTTCCCCTACAAATTAATAGTATAAAAGTCCCAGGCTGTGATAACTCTAATTCAGAGCTATTTTGTGTTTGCTAAATGGAATGTGACAGTGATTTGAAACACTGCTATACTACAGAAAATAATTAGTTGAGAACTAACTTGATAATTTTACTAGTGAGAAGAATGAACTGAAATCAACCTTCACTTTAATTATGTGTAAAGAAGAAGCATAATTACCTGCATAGATAGTAATCAGGAAAAATGAAAATATATTTCTCTGTTATCTGGTAGATAGCAAACTAGCTTGTTTCATCTGTTCACTTCTTGTATACTAAAGATAACAAATTAGTTACTGTAATGTCATCAAAATCTCACCCTACAGTAAAATATTAAGGAAAAAAATAATGAACTTAATTCTAATGTAATAATATACTTCTTTTCTCTATTGGTATTTTGCCTAACCAGGCAAATGTGAGGAATTTTCTTATGAGAATTCTTCCCAGGATATTAAGATAACAGCATCAGGGCAAAGTGGCAAATTACTTGAGGCTTCAATTTGGCACAAAAAGTATTAGAGCTCTTAGAATAATGCCATGTTTTCCCCCTGGTTTAAATTTATTGGCTGTTGCCTTTCTAATGCTGAAGGAATAAGACCGCTCTGGATTATAGATATTGATATCTACTTTGTATATTTGGAATGTGCCTACACACTCAACAGAAATATTGCATTCACAGAAATTTGGGTTGACCCAATCAGCTGCAGTGTGCACACACAGCAGCAGAGTTGGCAGGCACCCAGGGCTCTTAGCTGCTCCTATCACAGTCCACTCAGTTGAGATGTAAATTAAAGGCCAAGTTTTTGAGCCACACATACTTCAGGCTGAAAAAAAACCTGGAAATTTGGATATCCAAAGGGGGAAAGGGATGTATGCAAGTGAAACTACAGGAGGCCTTTTTGATAGTCTTGTGTTCCAATTGCCAAGCCAGGGGTACAACTTTCACCATATCTGTCTGAAGTACTAGGGCAGGTGGCTGCATTGAGTAATTTACAATTTCATTTGCAAGTCTGTTCTGAAACACAAGGTAGCCAAGAACTTGATGACCTAGTTGGGGAGTGAAGTTGCCAAAGGATTTGTCTAGACTTCCCACAACAGCAACTCCTTTGAGTGTGCTAGAGTCATCTTGTTTTCATTTAATGTCTTTCATACATATTCCTAATCCTTCCAGATTACAATACTCAATAATCCATAGTTTGAGAAGAACTACCTTAAGACAATGAGTCACCTTATGTTACTTCATTATTCATACTTCCTTGTGGTCTGCCTTGTATAACAAACTTCTATACACATTGACACTATTGGAAGGTTATGGAGGCTTTAAGAAGTGGGCCTAGTGGTAGGTTGTAGATCACTAGGGGCATGCCCTCAAAAGTCATGCAGGTCACCAGTCTCTTCCTCCTTCTCTTCTTATCCTGTCCCAGATATGATGTAAGATGTTTTGCTCTGCCATATGCCCCCTGTCATACTGTGCAGATTTGCCACAGGCCCAAAAGCAACAGAACCAACCAAATCTATACTGATCTCTGAAATCATGAGCCCAAATAATAATTTTAATAATTTGATTATTTTAGGTGATTTTTACAATAACAGATAACACAATATATAGCTATGACTATATCTGATGATGTGTAAAAGATTTTTGAATTGGTTTGCAGAAGAAATTTGGAAAAGTTTGGAGGAACAGGCTATAAAAAGCCTAGAATGCTGTAAGCAGAGCTTAATACTTGATTCTAGTGGGGTTCAAAATGCCAGGATTATGATAGAAGTGAAGACAATAAAGACTATACTGATGAAATTTCAGATGGAAATGAGGGTTATATTGATAATTAGAGTACAGGTCACTTGTGTTATGACTTGACAAAGAACTTGATTGCATTTTGACCATGAATTGAGATTTCACCAGAGGCTGAGTTTGAAGTTTATCTGGTAAAGCAAATTTCATGGCAGCAGAGTATTCAGTCAGTTGCATGATTATTTCCAGCTGCTTTGATCCAACTTTACAGTAAGAATTGAGAGTAAAAGGAAGCAGAGCTGAGAGAGAGTAATACTTGTAATTTGGTCAGAAATGAAATGCTTGTAAAGTTCTAGTCAGAAGGTGTTGTTGAGGTTCTTTGTACAATTAAAAAGCCAATAGCTGTGGTTGTAGCTGTTGGTGACCGCTTGCCTAGCATGCATGGGGCACTGTGTTTGATCCTCAGCAGCACATAAAATTAAGTAAATAAAATAAAGGTATTGTATCCATATACAACTAAAAAATATATTTAAAAAAGAAGCCAATTCTTTGCACCCAAACCATAGAAAAGTTGGCTAGAGTGAATCTCAGTAATTGGCAAGGACATAGCAATCATAGGCTCAGAGATGTAGAAATGCAAATTTATTTCAAAGATTTTTCAGTGCAGAGTCTTTTGAGAATACAGTCTCTTGACATCCTGAACTCCCAGTATAACTTAGGGAGTCATTTCTCCATATTCATGTAGCAAGGTACTCAGTGGCTACTGAAGCTGTGATTTAAGTGGGCTTATGTACATTCCATGATGGTAGTGAACTTTGGTTGTCATTCACATGATGCTGGTTTGGTAGGCATGCAGAATGTAAGAGTTGTATCAAGGGAGCTTTCAAAGAAAATCCTGGAAGGCCAGTGTGTGATAGTATCCGAATCCCTGCAATCAGCCTTTAGATAGGACAGTGTGTTAATTTGTAAAAGTAAAGCTGAAGCTGCAATGGAGACCCCAAAATGATATAAAGGCCAGGAATTGGAAAAAAAAAAAAAAACTGCCAAGAGAAGCTGAAGGGAACTGCACAAGAGAGTGGACAAATTGCTGTGACCAGCAAAATCTATAGAAGTAATGCTTCCTAAACCCTGTGGAGTCCACATTTTATCACAATGCGCCCCAGATGCTGAACATAGAGATTTAAGATTTAATGCTTGCCCTGCTAGGTCAGTTTCACTTGGTCTGATTTCACTTTCTATTTC
This sequence comes from Spermophilus citellus, assembly GCF_964194105.1. Classification (NCBI taxonomy): domain Eukaryota; kingdom Metazoa; phylum Chordata; class Mammalia; order Rodentia; family Sciuridae; genus Spermophilus; species Spermophilus citellus. The sequence continues at coordinate 79,986,423 of NC_138183.1, forward strand.
CCTATCCCTGCCTTTGGGCATAGGATATTTACCCTTTGCCATTGTATCTTGTATTTATTAACATGTTTTTTAAAATTTCTTAAAGGCTCTCCCAATTGAGTTTGCTGGAATCTTGGAAAAGACTTTGGACCTGGAGTTTTCATAGTGCTGAAACAGTTAATACTTTGGGGACTCTTGGAGAAGGACTATATTTTGAATTTGGAAATGAGCTTTGTGGGGCATAGGAAGAATGCTATAGTATGAACCTAAAATATCTCCAGAAGGTTCATATGTTAAAGACTTGCTTTTAGCTTGGGGTAATATTGAAAGGTTATGAAAATATTAAGATCAATAAGATATGGGGCCTAGTGGGATGTTTAAAGTCATTGTGGGTATTTCCTAAAGAGGATTTTGGGACACTGGTCTCTTCCCTTTCTCTTTTTGCAACCAGGCAAAGATGTGAACAGCTTTTTGTTCCACCACATGTATACTGACATGATGTGCTGCCTCACCATAGGTCCAAAAGCAGAGGGGCCAACAACCTTGGACTTAAACCTCTTAAACTATAAAACAAAATAAATATTTTCTCTTTATAAGTTGGTAACAATATATGGAGATTTGAGTGAAGATATAGAAAACAATATTCTTTTTTTGCAATCTGTATTTGGGGTAAAAATGGGAGTTCATAACCCACTTGAATCTAATGTATGAAATATGATATGTCAAGAGCTTTGTAATGTTTTGAACAACGAATAAAAAAAGAAAACAATATTCTATGCAAATAGAAACCAAAAGCAGGCTGGGGATCCCAAAAGCCAACGGTGTGACCCCGGAGATCCAGGCTGTCTGATTCGCGCGGCCTGCCCCGAGGCTACAGAAGGCGTGGTGCCCCAGAGAACGGGTTAAATAGTCAGCAGGGAATTAAGTGGCTGCGACACGGTGGTATCCCACCAGCTAAACCCAAGCCCGCACTGACCCCCGGGCTGAGTTCGGGATTGTTGGCGGGGACGGAAGCGGTACAGCCCCACCCCCCACAAGGGACACTCCACTAAGGTAACCAGCGGCCACCATCTTGGACAGCGGAAGTAAACACCGCCACTCGCCGACAGATTGCAACAACAAACAGGTGTGTGTCACCCAGCTCAGCCCCCATACATAGGGGGATTTCGCTTAAAATCTCTCCTAGACTTTCAGGGGGAGGGACTATCAGAGTGAGCCTGCATAAAGACTAAAGGAGAGCTAGAGGCACCTGACCCTCAACCCCCCCCCTCCCATCAGCGGCCAAAACAAAACCTGTCTAGCCAGCGCTGGGGAGGGGCAAGCAGAAAAAATCAAAACCATAGAGTGCTGGGGATCCCAAAAGCCAACGGTGTGACCCCGGAGATCCAGGCTGTCTGATTCGCGCAGCCTGCCCCGAGGCTACAGAAGGCGTGGCGCCCCAGAGAAGGGGTTAAATAGTCAGCAGGGAATTAAGTGACTGCGACACGGTGGTATCCCACCAGCCAAGCCCAAGCCCGCACTGACCCCCGGGCTGAGTTCGGGATTGTTGGCGGGGACGGAAGCGGTACAGCCCCACCCCCCACAAGGGACACTCCACTAAGGTAACCAGCGGCCACCATCTTGGACAGCGGAAGTAACCACCGCCACTCGCCGACAGATTGCAACAACAAACAGGTGTGTATCACCCAGCTCAGCCCCCATACATAGGGGGATTTCGCTTAAAATCTCTCCTAGACTTTCAGGGGGAGGGACTATCAGAGTGAGCCTGCATAAAGACTAAAGGAGAGCTAGAGGCACCTGACCCTCAACCCCCCCCCTCCCATCAGCGGCCAAAACAAAACCTGTCTAGCCAGCGCTGGGGAGGGGCAAGCAGAAAAAATCAAAACCATAGAGTGCTGGGGATTCCAAAAGCCAACGGTGTGACCCCGGAGATCCAGGCTGTCTGATTCGCGCGGCCTGCCCCGAGGCTACAGAAGGCGTGGCGCCCCAGAGAAGGGGTTAACGAGTCAGCAGGGAATTAAGTGGCTGCGACACGGTGGTATCCCACCAGCTAAGCCCAAGCCCGCACTGACCCCCGGGCTGAGTTCGGGATTGTTGGCGGGGACGGAAGCGGTACAGCCCCACCCCCCACAAGGGACACTCCACTAAGGTAACCAGCGGCCACCATCTTGGACAGCTGAAGTATCCACCGCCACTGTCCGACAGATTGCAACAACAAAACAGGCACAGAGTACAGTTTGAACTGCCGAGAATCATCACTGAGGGGAAATCTGGTCTAGCAGGAGAAACCAAGGCTAGCAGGAGAAACCAGGAGCCTAGAGGCAAGGCCCTCGCGACTGGGCAGCTGTAAACTGCAGGCCCACCGGCGACAGTTCACCCACTGCCCGCGTAACTTGGCGGTAGGAGAACGCCCTCCCGTTGGTGACGGATCACCTGCCCACGGCCTGTGATACTGGGCGGCTGGAGTCTACCCGCCTGCCACGACCGGGAGCTGAAACCACACAGAGACAGTCCAGTCACACCCCCCCATTAGGGCACCCCAGCAAGGAGACTGGGGCCCGTCATAGCAGAGTAGTGTCGTCACTGGAGCTCGAACGTCGGAATTCCTTCCCAGCGGAATCCACGTTAGCAGTCATACTTCAACAACACAAAGGAGAGACATCAGAGTAATACAGAAACAAAACAAATCTATAGAGGAGAGCAGAAACACGACAATCAAAAAGAGCTGGAAAGTAACGTGGACAACATGAGAAAACAAGGGAAAAAAGGATTACAAACAATGCAAGACTACTCAATTCTACAGGAGGACATAGAAACTTCAGAAACAGGTATAGGGAAAGAACTCAAGGCATACCTAACTCGAATGGAAAGGAATATTAGAGAAGACATGAGACAGCAAGTCCAAGAAATAAAAATATATTTTGAAAATGAATTAAACAAACAAATTCAAATGGCAAAGAACGAGCTCTACCAGGAGATAGAGATATTAAAAAAAAAATCAAACAATAATCCTAGAATTCCAGGAAACTATAAACCAAATTAGAAACTCAAACGAGAATATTACAAATAGACTTGATCAAGTAGAAGTCAGAACATCAGATAATGAAGACAAAGTTTATCAACTTGAAAAGAATATAGTCAACACAGAAAAGATGCTTAATTCCCACGAGCAATCTATTCAAGAGATATGGGATGTCATAAAAAAACCAAATCTGAGAGTCATAGGGATAGAAGAAGGCACAGAGATTCAAACCAAAGGAATGGACAGCATATTAAATGAAATAATTCTAGAAAACTTCCCAGAGATGAAAGATGGAATGGATTGCCAAATCCTGGAAGCCTACAGGACCCCAAACATTCAAAACCATAATAGACCAACCCCAAGACATATAATTATGAAGATAGCCAACGTACAGAACAAGGAGAGAATATTAAAAGCTACGAGAGAAAAGAGGCAGATTACTTTCAGGGGTAAACCAATTAGGTTAACGACAGATTTCTCATCACAAACTTTGAAAGCGAGAAGATCCTGGAATAACGTATTTCAAACGCTGAAAAATAATGGATTCCAACCAAGAATACTATATCCAGCAAAATTGAGCTTCAAATTTGACAATGAAATTAAAATCTTTCACGATAAACAAAAGCTAAAAGAATTTGCAGCAAGAAAACCAGCTCTGCAAAGCATTTTGAACAAAACACTACAAGAAGAGGATGTGAAAAATAGTGCCCAAAACTAACAGCAGGAAGTATCTCAGTAAAGGGGGAGGAAAATAACCAAAAAGCAAAACTAACCAAACTAAAATAAATAAATAAAGAAGCATGACTGGAAATACAAATCATATCTCAATTGTAACCTTAAATGTTAATGGCCTAAACTCACCAATCAAGAGACATAGGCTAGTAAACTGGATCAAAAAAACAAATCCAACAATATGCTGCCTTCAAGAGACTCATATGATAGGAAAAGACATACACAGGCTGAAGGTAAAAGGTTGGGAAAAATCATACCACTCACATGGCCCTCGGAAGCAAGCAGGAGTGGCCATACTCATATCGAATAAAATCAACTTCAAACCTAAGTTAATCAAGAAGGACAAAGAAGGTCACTATATACTGTTAAAAGGAACCATCCACCAACAAGACATAACAATCATCAATTTGTATGCACCCAACAATGGAGCTGCAACGTTCATAAAACAAACTCTCCTCAAGTTCAAGAGTCAAATAGACCACAACACAATAATTATGGGTGACTTCAACACACCGCTCTCGCCATTAGACAGATCCTCTAGACAAAAACTGAATAAAGAAACTATAAAACTCAACAGCACAATCAATAATCTAGACTTAACCGACATATATAGAATATATCAACCATCATCAAGTGGATACACGTTCTTCTCAGCAGCACATGGATCCTACTCAAAGATAGACCATATATTATGCCATAAGGCACTCTTAGTAAATATAAAGGCGTGGAGATAATACCATGCACCATATCTGACCATAATGGAATGAAATTGGAAATCAATGATAAGAGAAGGAAGGAAAAATCCTACATCACATGGAAAATGAACAATATGTTATTGAATGATCAATGGGTTATAGAAGACATAAAGGAGGAGATGAAAAAATTCTTAGAGTCAAATGATAACACAGACACAACATACCGGAATTTATGGGACACAATGAAAGCAGTTTTAAGAGGGAAATTCATTTCTTGGAGTTCTTACCTCAAAAAAAGAAAAAACCAACAAATAAATGAACTCACACAACACCTCAAAAATCTAGAAAAGGAAGAGCAAAACAACAGTAAATGTAGTAGAAGACAAGAAATAATTAAAATTAGAGCAGAAATCAATGAAATTGAAACAAAAGAAACCATTGAAAAAATAGATAAAACTAAAAGTTGGTTCTTTGAAAAAATAAATAAGATAGACAAGCCCTTAGCCACGCTAACGAAAAGAAGAAGAGAGAGAACTCAAATTACTAACATACGGGATGAAAAAGGCAATATCACAACAGACACTACAGAAATACAGAAGATAATTAGAAAGTATTTTGAAACCCTATATTCTAATAAAATAGAAGATAACGAAGATATCGATAAATTTCTTAAGGCATATGAATTGCCCAGATTGAGACAGGAAGACACACACAATTTAAACAGACCAATAACAAAAGAAGAAATAGAAGAAGCCATCAAAAGACTACCAACTAAGAAAAGCCCTGGACCAGATGGGTATACAGCGGAGTTCTACAAAACCTTCAAAGAAGAATTAATACCAATACTTTTCAAGCTATTTCAAGAAATAGAAAAAGAAGGAGCTCTTCCAAATTCATTCTATGAGGCCAACATCACTTTGATCCCAAAACCAGACAAAGATACTTCAAAGAAAGAAAACTACAGACCAATATCTCTAATGAACTTGGATGCAAAAATTCTCAATAAAATTCTGGCGAATCGAATACAAAAACATATCAGAAAACTTGTGCACCATGATCAAGTAGGATTCATTCCTGGGATGCAAGGATGGTTCAATATACGGAAATCAATAAATGCTATCCACCACATCAATAGACTTAAAGACAAGAACCACATGATCATCTCGATGGATGCAGAAAAAGCATTTGACAAAGTACAGCATCCCTTTATGTTCAAAACACTAGAAAAACTAGGGATAACAGGAACTTACCTCAACATTGTAAAAGCTATCTATGCTAAGCCTCAGGCTAGCATCATTCTGAATGGAGAAAAATTGAAGGCATTCCCTCTAAAATCTGGAACAAGACAGGGATGCCCTCTATCACCACTTCTATTCAATTTAGTTCTCGAAGTACTAGCCAGAGCAATTAGACAGACAAAAGAAATTAAAGGCATAAAAATAGGAAAAGAAGAAATTAAACTATCGCTATTTGCGGATGACATGATAATATACTTAACAGACCCAAAAGAGTCTATAAAGAAGCTGCTAGAGTTAATAAATGAATTCAGCAAAGTGGCAGGTTATAAAATCAACACGCATAAATCAAAGGCATTCCTATATATCAGCAACAAAACTTCTGAAATGGAAATAAGGAAAACCACTCCATTCACAATATCCTCAAAGAAAATAAGATACTTGGGTATCAACCTAACAAAAGAGGTGAAAGATTTATACAATGAAAACTACAGAACCCTAAAGAGAGAGATAGAAGAAGATCTCAGAAGATGGAAAAATGTACCCTGTTCATGGATAGGCAGAACTAACATCATCAAAATGGCGATATTACCCAAAGTTCTCTATAGGTTTAATGCGATGCCAATCAAAATACCAACGGCATTTCTTGTAGAAATAGACAAAGCAATCATGAAATTCATATGGAAAAACAAAAGACCCAGAATAGCAAAAGCAATTCTAAGCAGGAAGTGTGAATCTGGAGGTATAGCGATACCAGAGGTCAAACTGTACTACAAAGCAATAGTAACAAAAACAGCATGGTACTGGTACCAAAACAGGCGGGTGGACCAATGGTACAGAATAGAAGACACAGAGACTAATCCACAAAGTTACAACTATCTTATATTTGATAAAGGGGCTAAAAGCATGCAATGGAGGAAGGATAGCATCTTCAACAAATGGTGCTGGGAAAATTGGAAATCCATATGCAACAAAATGAAATTGAATCCCTTTCTCTCGCCATCCACAAAAATTAACTCAAAATGGATCAGGGAGCTAGATATCAAATCAGAGACACTGCGTCTGATAGAAGAAAAAGTTGGCTACGATCTACAAATTGTGGGGTCGGGCTCCAAATTCCTTAATAGGACACCCATAGCCCAAGAGTTAACAACCAGAATAACAAATGGGACTTACTTAAACTAAAAAGTTTTTTCTCAGCAAGAGAAACAATAAAAGATGTAAATAGAGAGCCTACATCCTGGGAACAAATCTTTACCCCCCACACCTCTGATAGAGCCCTAATATCCAGAATGTACAAAGAACTCAAAAAATTAAATAATAAGATAACAAATAACCCAATTAACAAATGGGCCAAGGACCTCAACAGACACTTCTCAGAGGAGGACATACAATCAATCAACAAGTTCATGAAAAAATGCTCACCATCTCTAGCAATCAGAGAAATGCAAATCAAAACCACCCTAAGATACCATCTCACTCCAGTAAGATTGGCAGCCATTATGAAGTCAAACAACAACAAGTGTTGGCGGGGATGTGGGGAAAAAGGTACACTTGTACACTGCTGGTGGGGCTGCAAAATGGTGAGGCCAATTTGGAAAGCAGTATGGAGATTCCTGGGAAAGCTGGGAATGGAACCACCATTTGACCCAGCTATTGCACTTCTCGGACTATTCCCTGAGGACCTTAAAAGAGCGCACTATAGGGATACGGCTGCATCAATGATTATAGCGGCACAATTCACAATAGCTAGACTGTGGAACCAACCTAGATGCCCTTCAATAGATGAATGGATAAAGAAAATGTGGCATCTATACACAATGGAATATTATGCAGCACTAAGAAATGACAAAATCATAGAATTTGCAGGGAAATGGATGGCATTAGAGCAGATTATGCTAAGTGAAGCTAGCCAAGCCCTAAAAAACAAATGCCAAATGTCTGCTTTGATATAAAGAGAACAACTAAGAACAGAACAGGAAGGAAGAGCATGTGGAAAAGACTACAGATAACAAAGACGAATGGGGGGAGAGAAACGGAGAGAGAAGGGAAAGCATATGGAAATGGTAGGAGACCTTCAAGGATACATAAAATTACAAGAGGCTATGAGGGGCAAGGGGGATGGAAAAAAAAGGGAGAGAATTGAACAACAGCAGGGGAGATAGAGAGGGAAGATGGGAGGGGAGGGGAGGGGAGGGGTGATAGTAGGGGTTAGGAAAGGTAGCAGAATACAACAGACACTAATATGGCATTATGTAAAAATGTGAATATGTAACAGATGTGATTCTGCAATCTATATTTGGGGTGAAAATGGGAGTTCAAAACACAATTTGAGTCTAATGTATGAAAGATGATATATCATGAGCTATGTAATGCTTTAAATAATCAATAAAAAATTAAAAAAAAATACATTAAAAAAAAAAAAAGAAACCAAAAGCAAAATGGAAATCAAAACCTGGCCTCAGCTACATCAAATAAAATAGACTAAGTTACAAACTCTAGTAAAAGATAAAAAAGGCCACTATATAATGATAAAGGGGAACACAAGGAAATGAAAATTGTTAATATATTTGTGTTCAAATGATAGAGCATATAGTTATATAAAGCAAGCATTATAAGGGAGAGACATATTTCAATAAAATCTTAGTTGGAAACTTTAAAACTGCACTTCCACCAATGGTCAGATCATTCAGACAAAAAGCTAATGAAACTAAATATTGGATTTAAACTATACTATCAACAAAATAGACCTAATAGACATTTACACATCTCACCCAACAGTTACAGAATAAGCATTCTTCTCATCAACATGTGGAACATTCTCTAGGACAGACCATATGTTAGGCCACAAACCAAGCCTTTGCAACTCCAAAATATCAAATAATGTAATATGTCTTCTCAGACCACAATGAAATAAAATTGGAAATCAATACTGAGAGGAAAATTTGGAAATTGGACAAACATACAGAATGTTTTTAAAAAACTAATGAGTCAAAGAATACATAAAATAGATATTAAATAGCATCTTTAAATAAAAGAAAACGCAAATATAACATACCAAAACCTAGGAGATACAGCGAAAGATAAGTTTACAGCTAGGAGTGCCTATATAAAATAAGTATCAAGTTAGACAATGTAACTATGCAACTCAAATAAGTAGGGAAGCAAGAAAAAATAAATCCAAGATTAGCAGAAGGAACAAAATAACAAAAGTTAGAGAAGAAATAAATAAAAGGAGACTAAAACCACAAAATGTTAATAAAAAGACATTTTAAAAGAGAGAAACAAGGGGCTGGGGTTGTGGCTCAGTGGTACAGTGTTTGCCTAGCACACATGAGGCACTGGGTTCGATCCTCAGCACCACATTAAAATAAAGATATTTTGTCCATTTACAACTAAAAAATAGTTTAAAAAAAGAGAAACAAAACCAACAAATTTTTAGCTAACCTAACCAACAAAAAAGATCAAAGACCTGAAAAGGTACAATCAAAGATGAAAAAGGAGATCTTACAAGTGATATAGTAGATTAATCATGACTCTAAAGAACAACTACAGACTGACAAATTAGAAAACCTAGAGGAAATGGATAAATTACTGGAAAATATAAGTTGAAAATATTGAAAGCATTGAATATCTGAATAGACCAATAATGAGTAAATTAAATCAATAGTTTAAAAAATCTTCCAACAAAGAAAACACAGGAACACATGGTTTCCCCACTGAATATTACTAAAGTTTGAATGAACTAATTCCAATAATTCTAAAACTATTCAAAAAAAAATGGAAATTGAGGGAAACATTCCCAAATTATTTTCACAGGCCATCATTACCAAAACTAGTAAAGATACAACATAAAAAAAGATCAATATTCCTGATGAATAAATATGAAAAAAATTCTCACTAAAATTTGGGCATACTGAATTAAATAACACATAAGAAGATTATAGACTATGACTGAGTGAGATTCACTCCAGAGATACAAAGGTGGTTCAACATATATGAATCAATGAATGTAATATATCATACCAAAAGAATGAAGGAGAAAACATATTACCATCTGAATAGAAGAAGAAAAAGCATTATGTAAAATTTAATATCTCTTTGTGATCAAATCCCTAAACAAATTATATGCAGAAGAAATTCACTTCTATATGATAAAGGCTATATATTCTGAACCCATAGTCAGCATTTTACTGAAAGTTTTAACCAGTACCATAAATTAACAAAAAGTAATAGACAGCATCAAAATAAGAGGGAAAATTATTCCTGACTTTAGACAAGAACATTTTAAATATAGACAAACCTAAACATTCTACTATTTAGGTCCGGGATAAAACAGGATAGCTATATGTAGAAAAAAAATGAAACTAATTAATGTTACTCTTTTCTTCCTACTCTTCCTCCCTGCTCTGTTCATATTTGCTCTCATTATATCAAAGAAGACATTTGGTATTTGTTTTTTAGGGATTGGCTAGCTTCACTAAGCATAATCTGCTCTAGTGCCGTCCATTTCCCTGCAAATTCTATGATTTTGTCATTTTTTATTGCTGCATAGTACTCCATTGTGTATAGATGCCACATTTTTTTTTTATCCATTCATCTATTGAGGGGCATCTGGGTTGGTTCCACAGTCTAGCTATTGTGAATTGTGCTGCTATGAACATCGATGTGGCAGTATCCCTGTAGCATGCTCTTTTAAGGTCATCAGGGAATAGACCGAGAAGGGCAATAGCAGGGTCAAATGGTGGTTCCATTGCCAGCTTTCCCAGGAATCTCCAAACTGCTTTCCAAATTGGCCGCACCAATTTGCAGTCCCACCAGCAATGTATAAGTGTACCCGAAGAGGAAAATTTGCATGAGGGAGACCCTCATTGCTATACAAAATTACATATAAGAGGTTGTGAGGGGAATGGGAAAATAAACAAGGAGAGGAATCAAGTACAGTAGATGGGGTAGAGAGAGAAGAAGGGAGGGGAGGGGAGGGGGGATAGTAGGGGATAGGAAAGGTAGCAGAATACAACAATTACTAATAGGGCATTATGTAAAATTGTGGATGTGTAACTGACGTGATTCTGCAATCTGCATTTGGGGTAAAATTGGGGGTTCATAACCCACTTCAATCTAATGTATGAAGTATGATATGTCAAAAGCTTTGTAATGTTGTGAACAACCAATAAAAAAAAAAAAGAAAAAATGAAACTAGATGCCAATCTCTCATTCTGCACAAAGGGAAAATCAAAACGGAACAAGTTCTTAGAAGTTAAACAAGAAATCTTGCAACTGGTAGAAGAAAACAGGGTCAATGCTCCATCATATTGGTTCTTGTAATGTTTTCCTTAACAACACCTTGAAAGCTCAAGAAATAAAACCAAGAATCAGTAAGTGGGATGTCATCAAATTAAAATTTTCCTGCACAGTGAAGTAAATAATTAAAAGCATAAAGAGAAGACCTATACAATGTGATAAAATCTTTGCCAGCTACTCCTCTGACAGGGAATTAATATCCAGAATATATAAAGGACTCCAAATTTATATATATAAAGGCCCCCAAATTTGGCCTTTGCACCAGTGGGGGGTGAGGTTCTTTGCCTCACCTCTGTTGGCCCCCAAATTTGGCATTTGCACCAGTGGGGGATGAGGTTCTTTGCCTCACCTCTGTTGGCCCCCAAATTTGGCCTTGGTGCCAGTGGGGGGGTGAGGTTCTTTGCCTCACCTCTGTTGGCCAACAAATTTTAGGCCATCACTAGCAGAAGGGAGGAGAATGCAAAATGCCACGACACCAAGCCAAATGACGGCTCTTTTTGGAAAAATTGTACCACCAGTGACACCATCTGCAAAGATACACCAGCACTACCACAATTCGCTGCACCAACAGATAGTTCACAATGCATATAAGTGATACACATTCCAGGCAATTTCTGCAAGCAGTTCAAAGCAGAGGAATCCATCACTATGTCCATTTCCTCCCAAAGTAAATTGACTCCTTGATTGAGCATTACTTGGTATTATTCATTGATCCATCAGTTTATACAGTTTGTTGTAATAGCTATCATAGAAGCTGTAGTTTGGTTTTATTAATGTCTTCACTGGCACTGAGATGAAGATAGGAATTCTGGCAATGATGGCTAAAAAAATTATGTAACATTCCAACAGGTACTAAGAAAACAATTTTCTGAACATTTTACATTATCCTGAACAGAATTATTAAGTATAATGAAAAGGAAAGGTGAAAGTAACAAACAGATCTGTTAACCTCCTTTTTTTTGTTCACATATTAAAACAATCCTCAACAGCTGTTTACCCAATTTAAATTAAACCATGTAAATCATGTGAATAATAAAAATATTTGGATCCATTTTCTCATGAGCGCTCCTCATATATGATATATGGACATACGCACATACAGACATACAACATAAAACACAAGTGTGCACACATAACATACAACACATAAGACAATAGTAAAGGCCTTATAGCTTTACACAGGTGAAATCTCCATTGCAATGTTTAAAAACTCCACAGTCAAAAAATAGAACTGATCAGAAAAACATTAACCTAGGTCTGTATGAGCTCAAAAAATAAAATAGAACTTTATGATATGGGAAAGGGCAATAATAAAATAAATATTAAAAAAGACATTCTGGTTACCACCTGGGTTTGACTCTTTTTTGGATATCACATCCTTTTTCCTGTAACTTGCATAATGGGTCTGAAGGTATTCCCACCAACAAGCCCCAAGGTTTTTTACCTTTGAAATAGGCTTTAATGGTGTTCATTATTCATTAGCCTCCAGTTGTGGGAAAATCACTGTTGAGATGTAAGAATAGCCAAGCTGGAGCTCTGGATATCAGCTGTTATGGATATGAGTCAAATCATCTTCTTTTTGGTCTGTAGAAATCGCTTTGGTTAGTCTCTCTGGAATCCAAATTGGCTGCTGTTCTCCCTGTGGAAACACACAAACAGAACCCCGACTCCAGACAATCACTGGGTCAGGACCTTTCCATTGTCCTATTAGAATATCCTTCCAAAGCACCTTGGGCTTATGTATATTTTTTGGATACATATGCCTTTCCACAGCACTAAGCCCTGATGAATCCAAATTTAAAATTCTAGAGTAAAAAGTGTTATTTTATCTTTGGGGGATATATACCCCTTCCCAATTCCCTCTTTTTGCTTTAATAAGTACATTTTAATAGTTTGATGAGCTCTTTCAACTATGCCTTGTCCCTGTGGATTGTATGGAATTCCTGTTATGTGAGTAATGCCAAATGATGAGCAAAATTGTTTAAAAGAGGTAGAGGTATAGCCAGGGGTATTATCTGTTTTAACTGTTTTGGAACACCCACAGTGGCAAAATTTTGTAAGCAATGAGCTATAATATCTCTAGTTTTTTCTCCAGAATGAAGGGAGCCCATCAAAAATCCGGAAGAAGTATCAACTGAAACATGCAAATATTTTAATTTTCCAAATTCTGGCAAGTGTGTGAAGTCCATCTGCCAAATATGGTTAGGTATCTGTCCTCTAGGATTGACTCCAAGATTAACTTGTGGTAAAAAGGTCACACAATTTTGACATTGTTTTATTATTTGTCTAGCTTGTTCCTTTGTATCTTAAAATACTTTTATAAAGTATTAGCATTTACATGGAACCTTTTATGAAAATTTGTAGCTCCTTTTAGTATAGAGAAAATATGTATGTCATGTGTAGTTTTATCTGCTAAATCATTGCCCAAACTAAGGGCTCCAGGCAATCCTGTATGTGTTCTGATATGTCCTATAAAGAATGGATCTTTTCTGTCCCAGATTAGACTTTGTATAGTAGAAAGCAAAGAGAAAACAGTAGAGGAAGGAGAAATCCTACCAGCACCTTTAAGGGGTACTACAGCATTAACTTTATACTGACTATCACAAAATAAATTAAATACAGAATCTTTAAACATCACAAAAGCCTGTAATACTGAATTAAGCTGTACTTTTGAGGTGATTGTTTGGGTACTAAAAATGTAAAAGTTTGATCAGAGTTAACTACTGATACTGTACCATTATTTGACCCATCAGTGAATATATTTGGAGCATTCATGATAGGTGTTTTTCTAGTCATTTTTGGAAAAACTACAGGATGCGAAGACCAAAAAGACAATAAAGGATTAGATGATAAGTGATTATCAAATGAAACATTAGATTTACACATGATTATTGCCCAAGTAATTAGCTCATTAGCTAACTCATCAATTTGATCCATAGTATATTTAGTAATAATTTTATTGGGAGAAATTCCAAACACTCCCTTTGCTGCTTTTATTCCTTTGAGTATTAATTTTCCTACAGCCTCAGGATACCTACTAAGAATAGTGTTAGGAGAATAAGATAAATGTATCCATAATAATGGACCTTCTTGCCAAAATACTCCTGTAGGAATATTTTTGTTGGTATTACAATAAATAATAAAGGCAAACTTATATCAATTCTACCAAATGCATATTTTCCATATATGTTTCAATGATTTTTAATGCCTTTCTTGCTTTAGGCGTAAACATGCGGGGTGAATTTCGATCTGATGGACCTTATAGGATGTCAAATAAAGGTCCCAACTCTCCTATTGGTATGCCTAGATAAGGACTTATCCAATTTATGTCTCCTAATAACTTTTGAAAGTCATTAAGTGATTTGAGTTGATCTACTCATATTTGAATTTTTGGTGGATGGACCATGGTTGAGAATAATAGAACTCGTAAATAATTAATTGGAAAATTTAATTGTATGTTATCTATTGCTATCTCTAGATTATAGTTTTTAATAAGTTTGTAAGTGTGGCATAACATCCTAGCAATGTGTTTTTATCATTGTGTGAACAATACATCATCCATATAGTGAAATATTTTTAGTTCAGGAATTTGATTTCTAAGTGGCTGGATTGCTTTGTTAACATAAATTTGACACATAGTTGGGCTGTTAGCCATCCCTTGAGGGAGTACTTTCCATTCATATCTCTGATCAGGACCTTCATGATTCAGTGCAGGGATAGTAAATGCAAAACGTGGACTATCCTCAGGATGAATTGGAATTGAAAAAAAAAACAATCTTTAATATCTATAGCTAAAACATACCAGGTTTTTGGCAAAGCAGACAATTGAGGAATCCCTGATTGAGCAGGTCCCATAATAACCATCTCATTATTAATGGCTCTTAAATCTTGCAATAATCTCCATTTACCAGATTTCTTTTTGATGACAAAAATATGAGTATTATGGGGAGATACAGAAGGTTGTATATGTCCCTCTGCTAATTGTTGTTTGACCAGGTCATGGGCTACTTGTATCTTTTCTTTAGTCAGGGGCCACTGAGGAATCCATACTGGTCTTTCTGATTTCCAAGTAATTTTGATTGTCTCAGTGACCCCTTCTGAAAGGGGTCTATTTATTCCTTGATCTATTTGAATTGGTGCTGCTATACCTTGTTCTTGTTCTCCTAATCTTTTTTCTTTCCTATAACCTTATCTAGCCCTAATAGTGGGCACATTTGTATTGATGTTATTTGTTAATGTCAAACCTAATTGATCAAGGACATCTCATCCCCATAAATTTATAAGAAGATGATCCAATACATATGGCTGTATAGTTCCTTCACATCCTTCAGGATCCTTCCAATCTAATACCATTGCACTTCTATGGGGTTAGTCACCACTGCTATGCCTCGAAGCGTTTGAGTGGCTTGTTGTAATGGCCAATGTTTCGGACATTCTTGACAAGAGATGATGCTAAGGTCTGCACCTGTGTCCAGTAGCCCATTAAATTCATATCCTTGAATATTTAATTTTAGCATGGGGTGAGAATGTAAATTCAAAGACAGCATAGCCCAATCTACACTTGTGGAGCCTAATCCCCTGGAAGCTCTTTCTATAGTAAGGCTGGAAAATTTATCATGCAGGCTGGGTATTATTAATAACTGTGCTATTCTGTCTCCTGGTGAAATTACTGATATACCTCTTGGAGAACTAGCTATAATTTTTATTTCACCTTCATAATCAGGATCAATTACACCAGGACTTATCATAAGTCCTTTTAGAGTAGAAGAACTGCGTCCCAAATAATAAGCCTACTGTTCCTTGGGGAAGAGGCCCTTTTACCCCTGTGGGAATGATTTGAACTCCCATCTCTGCAGTTAATACTGCTCTGGTGGAGGTGCAGATGTCCAATCCTGTGCTCCCTCTGGTTTGTCTAGTGAGGGATCTAATGGATAATGTGTTCTGGACACTACCCTGATGGTGTTGCTGGGTTCCTCCAGTGCCCCGTATATTTGTGGTCATGGGCCCCGGAGCCTTGTGCCCCTCTGTCCGTTTTTTGGCAATGGATCCCGATGCCTTTCTTCATGATATCGTGGGTAAACACCTGGTCCTTGTCTGTTTTTTGATTACAGAGTACCCTCTATGGTGGTTTGTGAACAGCATTCATTAGCCCAATGTCTCCCTCTACGGCATCATGGGCAAATACCCGGTATTCTACCCCTTTGATACCTAGTTTTGTTAAACCCTTCTCCTATGTGGCAATTCCTTTTAAAATATCCTGTTTGTTCACAATTGTAGCATGTTTTCAGTCTGGCATCTAAAGCTTGTTGTACTGCAGCTGCCAATACTTGCCCTTGTTCATTAATGTCTCTACCTAATTTAATATATGTGTTTAAATCTCCATGTTTCCATGGTCTAATGGCCTTCTTGCACCATCTGTTTGCTTGTTCATAGGCTAGCTGTTTAATTAATGGCATTGCTTGTTCTGTATCCCCCCAAAACTCTGGTAGCTGTTTGAATAAGCCTATCTACAAATTCAGCATAAGGTTCATTAGCTCCTTGTATTACCTTAGATAATTGACCTTGTAAATCTCTATGTCCTTCTAAAGTCTTCCATGGCCTAACTTCATCTACAGCAATTTGTGAATATAGGGCAGGATCATATGCAATTTGTTGTTGCTGACCCTCATAAGGTCCCTTTCCTAATAACATATCTAGATTTCTCTGAGGATAACTGGCTGCTGCATTTTGCCTAGCCATCTTCGTGCAAAATTACCCATTGGCAAACTTCCATAACAGGTATTGTCCTCCATTTAGCACATCTGTACACATAGTAGTCCAATCTACTGGCGTCATGTTCATGGCGTCATGTTGGTAATGGACTCGACCATGCTTACAGTGAAGGGTGCTTGAGGACCCTAGGTTGTTACAGCCTCTTTTAGCTGCTTCACTGTTTTGAAATCTAAAGCATGGTGAATTTGCTGCCCTCCTGCCTGCTCAAATACATGGCATGCTAATCTTTGAGGTCCTGTCTCAGGATCCCATCTATCAACTATGGGGGTTGTCTCCATAGGTGGAGCTCTTGGTTGAACACTTACACCCTCTGGTGATAGAATGGTGTTAGTAGCAGCCTCCTGTTGTAACTTCTCCCCTGATGGCTTTTTCTGCTCTAAACTTTCTTCCCCTTTCTGACTATCTCGAGAGGCCTCCTCTTTTTCTTGATCTAAAATGTATTCTCCTTGACTAAGCAAACAAGATTGTACCAACGTCCATAACAGTAATGTGCCAACTGGAAGAGTTCCAGGGCTTTTCTTTTCTATCCTTTCTAAATCTTCAACGTATGCCCAACTGTTCTTGATATTACTGGGGTGTCTCCTTCCTCTAACAATTTACTTAACATTCTTTTGGTTTGTTTTTTACTAATTTTTAATTCCATTTCCATTTCCGTGATGAAGATACCCCTCACTAAGATAATGCAAAACAAAACTGAGACAAAATGAAACAAAAATGGAACAAAAATTCATTATATCAGCTTTTCTATCCTCCTGAAATGTCCATCCGTCCTTTCTCCCTATCTGTTCCTAAGACGCAAATAGTTTTTCCTCAGATGTGAGCAGTTTTTCTTTCATCTCACCCATCTCTAGGGATAGGCAACTTAAAACAAAAGCGAAACAAAACGAAAGAAGAATCTTAAAATGGCTACCCATCCTCTTGTCCTGCCCTCAGGGGCGAGCAGTTTACCTTTTCACTTACCCTCAGTCGTTCCCTGTAGAGTAGTATCATATGCCGCAGTCTGGCTGGGCACAATTCAGGAGCCACTTGTCAAGCAGGAACAAACTTTATTTTTTGAACGCCCACCACACCATGCGAGCTCTCTGCCACCATCGGCTCTTCCGGCAAGCACACTCAACCGGAATCCTTAGGTCCCGCTCTTTAGGCCAATTGGCTGGGTTGCATGAGCAGAGCCAAAAGAGTCCCCCAATGAGCAGCTCCATGGTCTGAAAGGGCAGGGAAACAGCCCAATGAGCATCACTACAGAGGAGCCAATCAGCTGGAAGTTTGCTGGGGCCACTTCGGCTGTGGCTCTCAACAATCATATAAGTCTTTTCCTAGCCTTCTGCTTTTTAGGGAAACCAAGTTGATAGTTTATGCCATAGCTGTTCCAAGGAAGAATATTCTCAGGATGGCATTTAAACATGGATTACTTTCCAAGGAACATGATAAAACTCAATGCTGATATTACATGGAGAGGAGATAATACCTGTGTTGCAGCCTCAGAGCAAATTTTAACCCCTTCACATATGCATTATTTAGATGAGGTACAATTGGAAGGTGAGTTACTATGACATATGGTAGCAGTGGCACTTGAGTACAAGGGCAATGATAGTTATAGGAATAGTGAAGTGGACTAACTTCTGTCAACAGCATTTCAAAATATGATAATCATCTCATCATACTCAACTGCCAATTCAACACTTTCAGTGCAATTCAGATGGCACTTACTGTGGATAATAAAACAAGATTTCATCTCCTGCAGCTGTGTAATAAATTGTGCTAAATATTGGCTTATGGCTGACTTACAAATTATGAGTGTTCAAAGGAGTGTATAAGTACAGCTTCAACAGGTCATTTATAGCAAATTCAGGATTCTTACTGAAAAAGTGTTATTCTGAGATATGGGAAGTAAACATGTGGGTTTGAAAAGACTAATTCATCTTAATCTATCTGGACTTTCCTAAACCTTCCTTAAGTTTGTTAAGTGAGAGTAGCCTACTACTCTTGCCTCGCAATTATGCAGTGACCTCACATCTATAAGATGGTGCTTTATATCCTCAAAACCTTTCATTATCACCCTTTATTATTTTTAGTTCAGTAAACAGTGTCAGTCTTAAGGACACTCAAGTGGGGTTGGTTATAGTGTTCCAGGCAAAGGAGGTTAAGCTTTCAGACAGACACCACCAGTTTTAGATATGAAGTCCTAGCAGAAACTGAAGGTCTCATGGAGAAGAAGACCTTAACTATGGTGAACTAAAGTGAGCAGAATGTAAGATGGGGTAAGAAAGAATATTGATTCAGAGCATGTGAGGTATTCAGTCATTAACTGGGATTAAATGTTTTGTCAAGGACACTCTAAACAGTGATAAAAGTCTTCTGGGGTTGCTCCTTGAATGTTGGACATGATGATGACCTGCAGTAAATAACTGAATGTGCTAAAAATTCCTTGGCATAGCATTGCGGAATGAATTCTAAGTTCTGAAGATATAGAAATGTTAGAATAGATGTATTATGTGAAAAATGTGACCATGTCCATCATTTTATGAAGGCCAGAAGAACACATACATTTATACATTTATAAGATAAAAAGAAAATCACTTATTAAAGAGACACTGGCATCTTTGGAACTAGAAATGGTGTCAGTCATCTAAGGCTGTAATCAACATTGGGAGATTATGCCATAGCATTAGGTTTCATGGTCACAGTAAAGGTCATGGAATTCTGGAATAAAAGATAAGTAGAATTAGAAGCAAGGTCATATAATGGCCATAAAATGGGCAGAAAGGCTTCAGTAATAATCAAGATGCCTTATCCCACTGTGATCTTTGGCAATGACTAATAGAGATTGTGGTGTTTTTTGAGCCAAGATAGATTGGTAGCTGTGGTAATTTTAGAGGCAAGATAGATCCACAGCTGACAACATTAATCAATTTAGAGAGGAGAAAGAGAATGGGGGGAAGAGAAATAGAGGAAGAAGGAAGGAAGGGACTGAGAGAAGAGAATGCCGAGAATAACCACTGCATTGAAAATAACAATCCCATACTCCCTCACTGTTGAAAAGCTAAGTCAGATCCAGAGTGTATTAATTGACAGGGAAGCTGGTTTCTGTACTATCACAATAATTAAATATAGAAAACATGCCCAAACCTCCAAATATACCTTTAGGCATTTTTTTCAGGAAACCCACATACTAGTGAAAGTGAATACCCAGACGTTTCAGGAACAATTACTTATAGGCTCTGAAGTGACCCTCTTACCAGAAATTTTAGAACTCTATCAATAGTATCTAGTTATAATGAGGACATATAGAGGAAGGTGATGAATGGAATATTTTCCCAAATCTGTCTCAGTGTATCCAATGAATTCAGAAAACTACCCTGTGTTTACATATGTCTGCAAATGCATAATTGGAATATTTTCCTTTGATATAGTGACCATTAGGGGATGAAAAACCAGATGGACATTGCCAAAACTCTTCCCATCCCCCCAGGCAAAATAGTAGATCAGAAGTAATACTGCATCCTAAAAGGGATTGCAGAGATTAGTGCCAACATTAAAGATTGGAGGGATATAGAGATAGCAGTCACTATCATAACTAAATCCAATTCACTCATCTGACTCTGAAAAAGAACCAGATAGAGCTTGAAAAATGATTACAGATTGCCATAAACTTAAGCTGGTGATAGCTCCAGCTGAAGCTCTATGCCAGATATAGTAACTTTACTGGAGAAGATCAATACAGCCTCTGGTATTTATTTTCAGCCTATCAAACTGTAGAATATCTTTCCCTTGATCTTCATAAGTAGAAAGAATCTAAAAAGTTCACCATCACATCTCAGGGATGGCATTACACAATAATTGTATTACCCCAAGGCTATGTTAACTTTCCTCCTTTCTGTCATATATAGTACATAGAAACTTCAATTGTGTTGACATTCTGCAGCACCATCTCATTTGTCCACTATATTGATGATATTATTCTGATTACGTATAGTGAGCATGAAATGGAAAGTAATGTGAATGGCCTGATACAATGGCTTGCCAAAGGATAGAAGATAAAACTATGAAAAGTTGAGAGCATTCCACAAAAGTGAGGTCTTTATGGGTCAAATGGTTTAAGACTAGCTAGAATATCTATTATAAATAAAGAATGGTGCTACGCTTGTACCACTAAGAAAATATCACAGGTTTTGATAAACATCTTCAGCATTTGAAGAGAGTTTATACTGCATTTAGTAATATTGCTTCTGCCATCTATATGGTTACTTGAAAGGATACAGGTTTATGTAAAGTTTGGAGCCCATGAGTGTTCCACAATAAATCATACATGAGCAAATTCATGGTTGCTGGTATCATTGATGCTTCTAGCAATCTGAAGGAGTCACAAGGCAGAACCCAGTGATTATGGAGTATACATTTTATACCATTGAACACTTACTAATTTAAAAAGTATCACACAGGTACAGTGTCACACACTTACAATCACAGAGGCTCAAGAGGCTGAGGCAAGAGGATCACAAGTTCAAACCAGCCTTAGCAAAAGCAAGGTACTAAGCAACTCAGTGAGACCCTGTCTCTAAATAAAATAAAAAATAGGGCTAGGGATGTGGCTCAGTGGTCAAGTGCCCCTGAGTTCAATCTGTGGTATCTCCCCCCAAATTAACCACTAGTATGCTATTGGGCTCTAGAAGATATACAAAATCCCTGACCTTTAAACACCTCCAATGCACATATCTATACTATACCGGTGTTCTACACTCAATACACATCTATGTCTTGGGGGGGAATACTAACTAACAGAAGAGTAGGCTTGATTTACAGGTAGATCAGTGTACTATATTGGTGCTAGCTTAAAATAAACTACTCTTCTCACTGTAGGTGGTTTTAAAATTCTGGGACAAAAGGAAAACTTCTCAGTAGTGAGCAGCACTATCTGCAGCACACTGGATAATCCACTTTGTATTAAGAAGAATATAGTCTTACATGTAGGATATATGGAATCTTTTGGAAGTGGCAAATAGCTATATTTGTTTTTCAGAAGCTTAGAAAGATACATTATACCAATGGTATAGTTTTCCTCTAATCAACGCTGACTTACATGTTGCCATTGCTAGATACCAAACCTTCTGTCAGGAGAGACCAATGTTCAGTGATTCATATGCAATGATTCATTAGTGATTCTGGATGTGTATTTTGTGGCAGATGAACTAGGTTAACAACATTGAAACCCTTCAACTTTGAAGGAGTGGCAATTGGTCATTCCTGAAAGACAACAGTTATCCTGGGTATTGATTTGACTTTTCAGTTTGTGGTGCTTTTCTAGTACCATCATCTGAGGGATCTTATAATTTTTTTATCCATTGATGTTGTCCTGTATTATACTGCCTCAAACCATATATATTAGTTTTCCATTGCTGCAATAACAAATTGCCATATATTGAATGGGTTAACCAATAGAAATTTATTGTCTTACAGTTCTGTAGGTTAGAATTCTAACTTAGTTCTCACCAGGACAAATTAAGGTACTGGCAGGGCTGAATTCAATTCTGAATTCTCTAGGGAAGAATCTGTTCCCTGACTTATTTCAGCTTTTAGAGACTGCCAAATTTCTCTTATCTTCAATGCCAACAATGCTATGTGTTTCTGACCATTCTTCAACTGTCACATCTACTTCTTTGATTATATCTACAATGTGTGTACTTTTTATTTTTAGTTATAGATGGACACAATACATTTATTTATTTATTTATTTATTTATTTATTTATTTATTTATTTATTTATTTATATGTGGTGCTGAGGATTAAACCCAGTGTCTCACATATGCTAGGCAAGTGCTCTACCACTGAGCCATAACCCCAGCCCAAATGTCTATATTTTTAAGAACATATGGTCAGAATGAGCCCTCCTAGATAAGCCCAGACAATCTCTGCATTTCACAAATTTCAACTTAATCATGTCTTCAAAATCCCTTTAGCTTTGTAAGGTAGCATATTAATAGGTTCTGTAGATACAGAACTGTTCATCTTTGGATGAACACCATTATGTTGCCAGTAGGACACTTTGTAAAAGGACCCTTTATGATAAAATAGATTAAACAATTGGTATATGAATACATGATCAACTATTCTGAATTTAAGTATTATGAATCAAAAAACTGGCCAAAACAGTAGCAGAAAGATTTATTAAGGACTCAGTTAAGATTCAACTTAGGGACAACAGTCTACAATGTTAAGGCAGTGACTTTCAGGATTTAGTATGCATGTTTAACTGATAGATGATTGATAGTACTCTGGAACTAGTAGCTAGATTACATGAGTATGTAAAACAGGAGATATAACTTTCAATTTACATTTCATCATTCTCTGTGACTCACTCATGGAATCGTCCTACCTAGAATCCTAGAAAATGTGTGTTCCACTAGATAAGAGACACTGGTTGACTGCAGAGAATGCTTCTACCAAGGTATACAATCGTGTTTCATTGATCTGTGTCTGCCATTTGGCCACCTTCCAACCTTTGGCCAGTGAGTCATCAGTCAGTGTTAAACTGGTATAAGTTATCAGCACTGATAATGATTAGGAAACTTTTACTAAGGACTTAAAGTATATACCACGCAATGGATTTTTAAATTGTTTCTTTTTAATTATACATGATAGTAGAATCCATTTTGACAAAAACATGAAAGCATATATCATGATGTAGTTCAGACCTCAGTACCTCTCCTTCCCCTTCCTTTTCCCCACACCCTGCTCCCTTCCCTCTATTGATCTTTCTGACATTTACCTATAATTATTTTTTTCAACTAATTTCTTGTTGATGCACTTGATGAGGAGTTTCATTGTTGTATATTCATGTGTATAAATAGGAAAGTTATGTCAGATTCATTCTAGTGTCTTTCCTTTTTTTATTCCCCTCCCTTCCCTTCATTCCCCTTTGTCTACTCCACTGAACTTCTATTCTCTCCATTCCTTATTTTGGGTTAGCTTCCACATATCAGTGAACACAGTTGACCTTTGGAGTTTTGGGATTGGATTATTTCACTCAGCATTACAGTCTCCAGGCCATCCTATTTATTGGCAAATGTCATAAAGTCAGTCTTCTTTATGATTTATTAATACTGCATCCTATTTATATCAATTTCCTCATCCATTCATCTGTAGAAGGGCAACTAGTTTGGCTTGATTATTTAGCTATTGTGAATTGTGCTGCTGCAAACATTGATGTGTCTGCATCACTGTAGTATGCTGATTTTAAACTATTTGGATAAATACTGAGGAGTGGGATAATTGGGATAATTGGTGGTTCCATTCCTAAGTTCTTGAGGACTCTCCACATTGCTTCCCAGAATAATTTTACCAATTTGCAATCCCACCAACAATGTCTGAGTGTACTCTATTTCCCACATCCTCCCCAATATTTATGGTTACTTTTATTCTTGATAATTGCCATTCTGAATGGAGGACAAAGTCTCAATGTAGTTTTAATTTACATTTCTCTAATTGCTAGAGATAGCAACATTTTTTCATGTATTTGTTGATCACTCATGTTTTTCCTTTCAATAAGAGTTTGTTTAGTTTTTTCCCATTTATTGATTGGGTTATTTGACTTATTAAAAGTGTTTTTAGTTGTAGATGGACAAAATACATTTATCTCAAACTCAAACTTGTTTCTATTTAATAAAACAGAAAAGCTTGAAGGGAGAATACATTCACATGGTTCAAGAAGCAAAAATAGAAAGGTGTACAGTGAAAATTTTTGATCCCTGCCCCAAGTTAATTCTGCTTCATATTCTTTCTCTTAACAGGAAAGCGATTTTAGCATTTTCTTGAGAATCTTTCAACACTTTCTCTGAACAAATGCAAGTGCATATGAATAAATACAAGAGCACAGGTGGGCAGCCATACTCCACACCTAGCTGACTTCACTTCATACTGTATCTTGGAGCTCTCACACATCCATTCATTGAGAGATTCCTGGTACATTTTTCTATTTATTTATTTATTTATTTATTTATTCATTCATTTATTTTTATGTGGTGCTGATGATCAAATCTATGATTCATATGTGCTAGGCAAGCACTCTACCACTGAGCTACCACCCCAGCCCACTTTTTTTTGATGTTAAGTTTTCTGAGTTTCTTGTATATCCTGGATATTAACACTTATCTGAAGTCTAGGTGACAAAGGTTTTCTCCTATTCTGTAAGCTCTTTCTCACTCTTATTTCCTTTGCTGTGAAGAAGCTTTGTATTGATTCTATCCCATGCATTGATTTTTTTTAATTTTTAATTTTTTTCTTTGTCCTTTTTAGATATAGATGAAATAGAGTATATTTTTACATATTGTACATACAAGGAGTTTAACTTATTCTAACTAGAATAACATTCTTCTGGTTGTATATGGTATGGCATTTCACTGGTCATGTATTCATTTATGAATGTAGGAAAGATGATTAATTTGTTGTCCTATCTTTCCAATCCTTATCTCTCCTCTGTTCCCTTCATTTCCCTTCATGGAATCCATTGAACTTTTATTCTCCTCCCCCAACTTGCTTTTTGTTAGCATCCACATATCAGAGAAGACATTCAGCCTTTGATTTTTGGGACTGGCTTGTTTCATTTAGCATGATATTTTGCAGTTCCATCTATCTATTGGCAAATGCCATAATTTTATCGATGTTTAAATTTTACTTCTTGTGCTTTAGGAGTCTCATTAAGGATGGCAGTTCCCGTGCCAATATGTTGGAGGGTTGGGCCTATGTTTTCTTCAATATCCTACACAATGGAAGCAAGAAAAAGCATGTCTGGATTCTAGAAGATATACTGAAACAACACAGCAGCCATATACCATTAAGCAACCATGTCCCAACCAGGACAAAAATCACCAAACAGGCAATAGGTCAGGGAAGCTAAAGGTTCTTGCTCCCTGCTTGAACAAGTTACCAGGCAAGAAAAGAAACTCAGAAAGTTAAGATGCTGTCCAAATGCAGGAAAAATATAAGTATGGAGAAGATAGATACTAAATATTAATATAGGCTCATGTTTTGAGAGTTAATATTCAGCTACCTTGAAAATGACTCTGTGACTGGTAAGACTTTACCTTTGCTCTCAAAAGAAGTGGAACATCTTATTCACACAAAATTTCACATGTCAATCCACAAAATCTTTCAGTCATATGAAATGTAGTCTTTTCAGTCTTTTTTCATTATATTAGGGTTACAGTGTTTAATGGAAGGTGAAAACAAGACGTGAGTTGTACACTGGGTTGACTGTATCCTACATTCCCTATTCTCTACTTTGAATCTCTTATTCTTTGCTTTAGTCACTGTTGTGGTGACCAGGTCTATATGACCCTTGATTAATCAGATTCAAGTATGAATAGACAGTATCTCTCACCTCATGCCTTCGCACATGCTTCTCAGCTTCCTGTTTGGAGCTTCTCTATTGGTACAGATATGTGTAATGCTATGGTACCATGCTAGAAGCCTATGAAAGTTCAATATGGAAATGTGGGAAAATAAATACTTTATATACAATTTTGACCTTCATTAGATAGAAACCAGTGAATGAATTCAATTCCTAATCTCTCCCAAAGACTCTGGTCCCAGAACACAACTTAGCAATTCTGGAAATACATTACCATGTTATCAAGTAATCTGTTTCAGTGGTGGCCAGCTTGATAATATATTAATATCCCTGTATCTCGCTCTCACTTTTCCTGTTCTTCGAAGTTATATTTTCAATAAGTTTGTATTTTGAAATGCCTTTCCTCAGACACATTTCCTGTGAAACCCATGCTAAAACACCATAAGGGAAGTTATTAGTTCATTTGGAAGCAGCAAAATGTAGGCATTCCAAAGACAGATCACAAGCTTTAGACAACAGAGTTTAAATAAATACGTAAATTTAAATGGCAATAAAAGGAATTTAAAAATATTAGGGAAAAATAATTGACATAAATGGCAGGTGGAGTGAGTCAATATAAAAGATTATAGTATATGAAGTAAACTAAAATAATAAAATGAGAAATGTGTCATTCAAAAATATTTTCAGAAACAAAAGAAGACTTAATCCTATATAGTGAAATGGCATACTTTTCATTGTAGTGAAAATCAACATAGTACAAGATATATCCTAACAAAACTTCTGCACCTCAAAAATAAAGAAAAGAATATCTTTGCAGGGAGAAAAATAAAATCACATTTAAGAGAAATAAAAGAAGAAATTTCATGGTTTTCACTGAAAGCTACAAAATATTAATGATAAAAGTTATAGAATAAAATCAATTACATTTCATGAGTAGAAGATCCAATACCCTAAATATGTCAATTTTCTTCAAAATAATATATATTTTATATATATATATATATATATATATATATATATATATATATATATTCATAGAAACTATGGAAAAAGTCCCAGAAAAAAATATTCTTAAAGATACTAATATGTTGATCCTAAATGCTCAGGGATATTCAAAGTGCCAATAATAAGGCAAAGTAATCTTTATTTTTATTTTTATTTTTTATTTTTTGCTTTTAAAAAAGTTTCCCATGTGAGAGCCTTGTTGGTTGCAGTTTGACAACTAGGCCTTAGAACACAATACTGTTTAAAATATCCCATAAAATGTATACTGTAAACACCTTCATAGTCATTCTGATACTGAAACCCCAATTTAGCTGTGGCCTCTCAGAACACCTCCCATCACTAAAACTCTAACAATGACTAGTCTTTTTTATAATCTTTATAACTTTGTCTTTTACAGAATGTCATACATTGAATATGTTGCCTTTTCACATGTCAATCTTACAATCTTTCAGTCCTATGATATATAGTCTTTTCAGTCTGTCTTTTTTTTAACAACTCAAAATGTCTTTACCATTTACTTTTTTTTTGCTCAGTAGATTATTTCTTCTTATCATTAAATGATATTTTATTATGCAGATGTCATACAGTTTGTTTATACATTCACCTATTGAAGAGAAACTTTGGTTTCTTTTGTTTCAAGGATTATGAATAAACCTTCTAGAAATATTTAAATACAGGTTTTTGAGTGGACACATATTTTCAAATCAGATGGTTTTATACTGAGAAATGTGATTGACAGATTGTGTGGACAAAGTTTTACTTTGTAAGAAGCTGCCAAACTCTCCGAAGGTGGCTATACCATTTTGCATTCCAATTTGCAAAGAATGAGAGCTCTACCTGTTATTCCATAATGTTGTCAGCAAATTATTTTGTCCAGTTTTACAATTTTAGCCATTCTAAGAGGTTTGTTGTGGTATCTTGCTGAAGTTTTAAAAAATTCGTTCTAATTAGTTATACATGATAGTAGAATGTATCTTGACATAATACACATATACAGAATATAACTTCTCATTCATTTGATTGCACATGATATAGAATTACACTAGTTTTATAATCATATATGCACATAGAATAGTAATATCCAATTCATTCTACTATCTTTCCTATTCCTATTCCCCCTTCCCTACCCTTCGTTCCCCTTTTTTAAAAATTCAAAATACTTCTCTTCTTCCTAACCAACCCCCTTATTGTAAAATAGCATCCACATGTCAGAGAAAACATTCAGACTTTAGTTTTTTGGGGATTGGCTCATTTCACTTAGCACGATATTCTCCAGTTGCATCCATTTATCAACAAATGCCATAATTTCATTTTTCTTTATGGCTGAGTAATATACCATTGTGTATATGTGCCTCATATTTTTTTATCTATTCTTCTCTTGAAGGGCATCTAGGTTTGTTCCATCATTTAACTATTATAAATTGAGCTGCTGTGAAGATTCATGTGACTGCATCACTATAATATGCTAATTTTAAGTCCTTGGGGTATGAACAGAGAAGTGGGTCAAATGGTGTGTCCATTCCAAGTTTTCTGAGGAATATTCATACTGATTTCCATATTGGTTGCACCAATTTGCAGTCCCACCAAAAATGCATGAGTATACATTTTCCTCCTTATCCTTGCCAACATTTATTATTGCTTGTATATTTGATAATAGCCATCCTGACTGGAGTAAGATGAAACTTAGTATAGTTTTAATTTGCATTTATCTTTGGTTAAAAACTCTGAAAATTTGTATTTCTTCTTCTGTGGAATGTTTGTTCAGTTCTTTTGCCCATTTACTGATTGGATTATTTGTTTTTAAGGGGTTATGCTTTTTGAGTTCTTTATATATCTTGGAGTTTAATGCTGTATCTGAGGAGCAAGTGTCAAATACATTCTCCAATTTTCTATGCTCTCCCTTCACAATGTTGAGTGTTTCTGTTGCTGTGAAGAAGAATTTTAGTTTGATACCATCCCATTTATTGATTCTTCATTTTATTTCTTGTGCTTTATGAGTCTTGTTGAAGATATTTGTACTAAGCTGAGATGGTGGAGTGTTGGGCCAATTTTTTCTTGTAGTAGGTGCAGGGTTTCTGTTCTAATGACTAAGTCCTTGATCCACCTTCAGTTGAGGTTTGCGCAGGGTGCGAAATAGGGTTTCAATTTCATTCTGCTACCTATAGATTTCTAGTTTTCCCAGAACCATTTGTTGAAGAGGTTATCTTTTCTCCAATATATGTTTATAGCACCTTTGTCTAGTATGATAAAACTGTTTGACAATTTACTCCATTCACAATATCCCCCCCAAAAATAAAATATTTGGGAATCAACCTAACAAAAGAGGTGAAAGACTTATACAATGAAAACTACAGAACCCTAAAGAGAGATATAGAAGAAGACCTTAGAAGATGGAAAAATATACCCTGTTCATGGATAGGCAGAACTAACATCATCAAAATGGCGATATTACCAAAAGTTCTCTATAAGTTCAATGCAATGCCAATCAAAATCCCAACAGCATTTCTTGTAGAAATAGATAAAACAATCATGAAATTTATATGGAATAATAAAAGACCCAGAATAGCAAAAACAATGCTAAGCAGGAAGTGTGAATCAGGCGGTATAGCGATACCAGACTTCAAACTATACTACAGAGCAATAGTAACAAAAACAGCATGGTACTGGTACCAAAACAGGAGGGTGGACCAATGGTACAGAATAGAGGACACAGTAACCAATCCACAAAACTACAACTATCTTATATTTGATAAAGGGGCTAAAAGCATGCAATGGAGGAAGGATAGCATCTTCAACAAATGGTGCTGGGAAAATTGGAAATCCATTTGCATCAAAATGAAACTGAATCCCTTTCTCTCGCCATGCACAAAAGTTAACTCAAAATGGATCAAGGAGCTTGATATTAAATCAGAGACACGGCGTCTGATAGAAGAAAAAGTTGGCTATGATCTATATACTGTGGGGTCGGGCTCCAAATTCCTCAATAGGACACCCATAGTGCAAGAGTTAACAACTAGAATCAACAAATGGGACTTACTCAAACTAAAAAGTTTTTTCTCAGCAAAAGAAACAATAAGAGAGGTAAACAGGGAGCCTACATCCTGGGAACAAATCTTTACTCCACACACTTCAGATAGAGCCCTAATATCCAGAGTATACAAAGAACTCAAAAAATTAGACAATAAGATAACAAATAACCCAATCAACAAATGGGCCAAGGACCTGAACAGACACTTCTCAGAGGAGGACATACAATCAATCAATAAGTACATGAAAAAATGCTCACCTTCGCTAGCAGTCAGAGAAATGCAAATCAAAACCACCCTAAGATACCATCTCACTCCAGTAAGATTGGCAGCCATTATGAAGTCAAACAACAACAAGTGCTGGCAAGGATGTGGGGAAAAGGGTACACTTGTTCATTGTTGGTGGGACTGCAAATTGGTGCAGCCAATTTGGAAAGCAGTATGGAGATTTCTTGGAAAGCTGGGAATGGAACCACCATTTGACCCAGCTATTCCCCTTCTCGGTCTATTCCCTAAAGACCTAATAAGAGCATGCTACAGGGACACTGCTACATCGATGTTCATAGCAGCACAATTCATGATAGCAAGATTGTGGAACCAATCTAGATGCCCTTCAATAGATGAATGGATAAAAAAATGTGGCATTTATACACAATGGAGTATTACTCTGCATTAAAAAATGACAAAATCATAGAATTTGGAGGGAAATGGATGGCATTAGAGCAGATTATGCTAAGTGAAGCTAGCCAATCCTTAAAAAACAAATGCCAAATGACTTCTTTGATATAAGGGGAGTAACCAAGGACAGGGTAGGGACAAAGAGCTTGAGAAGAAGATCAACATTAAACAGGGATGAGAGGTGGGAGGGAAAGGGAGAGAGAAGGGAAATTGCATGGAAATGGAAGGTGATCCTCAGGGTTATACAAAATTACATATAAGAGGAAATGAGGGGTAAGAGAAGAATAATACAAATGGAAGAAATGATTTACAGTAGAGGGGGTAGAGAGAGAAGAGGGGAGGGGAGGGGAGGGGAGGGGGGATAGTAGAGAATAGGATAGACAGCAGAATACATCAGACACTAGAATGGCAATATGTAAATCAATGGAAGTGTAACTGATGTGATACAGCAATCTGTATACGGGGTAAAAATGGGAGTTCATAACCCACTTGAATCAAACTGTGAAATATGATATATTAAGAACTATGTAATGTTTTGAACGACCACCAATAAAAAAAAACTGTATTTATTTGAGTTTGTCTTTGTGTCTTCTATTCTGTTCCATCGGTCTTTATGTCTTTTTTTGTGCCAATTCTATGCTGATTTTGTTACTACAGCTCTGTAGTATAGTTTAAGGTCTGATATTGTGATGCATCCTGCTTCACTTTTTTTTCACTAAGGATTGCTTTGGCTTTCTGGGCCTCTTATTTTTCCAAATGAATTAATGATTGCTCCCTCTTTCTCTATGATGAATGTTATTGAAATTTTAACAGGACTGAAATTCATTAAATTTGCATTTTTTGGTAGTATGGTCAATTGGACAATATTAATTCTGCCTGCCCAAGAACATTGGAGATCTTTTTATCTTCTATGTTCTTCTTCAATTTCTTTCTTTAGTGTTCTGTAGTTTTTATTGTAGAGGTCTTTCACCTCTTTTGTTAGACTGATTATCAATTATTTTTTGAAGCTCTTATGAAAAGAGGGCATCCCTGTCTTGTTTCAGTTTTAGAGGGAATGCTTCCAATGTTTCTCCATTTAGAATGATGTTGGCCTTGGGCTTAGCATATGTTGAGGTATGTTCCTGTGAATTGAGCTGCTGTAAACATTGATGTGGCTATGATATTTTTAGACTGAATAAATTGAAATTGTGGTAAGTAGAATACTTTTCATTTGCTTACTGATATTCAATTTCCTTTAAAATTTTCATGTTTATCAATATTTATAGCAAATCAATTCACAATAGCTAAGCTATGGAATCAACCTAGGTGTACTTCAACAGATGAGTGGATAAAGAAAATGTGGTATATAAACACAATGGAACATTACTCAGATATAAAGAAGAATAAAATTATGGCATTTGCTGATAAATGGACGGAATAGCAGACTATCATGCTAAGTGAAATAATCCAACTCCCCCCTCCCAAAAAAAACCAAAAAAAAAAAAAAACAAAGGCCAAATGTTCTCTCTAACATGCATATACTTACACACAATAAGGATGAGGACAATAGAAGTTCATTAGATTAGACAAAGTGAAATGAAGGGAAGGGAAGGCAGCTCAGGTGGTAGGAATAAGAAAGACAGTAAAATTAATTGAACATAACTTTCCTATGTTCATATATGAATACACAAACAGTGTAGCTCCACATCATGCCCAACCACATGAATTGGAAATTGTATTCCATGTATGTATAATATGTCAAAATACATTCTAGTTTCATGTGTAACTAAAAAGAAAACAAAAAAAAAATAAAAGCAATGAAAAAAATTGCATGTTTACATTATATTGAATCTTTTCTGCACAGCTTCTCAAGACTTTATCTTTAATTAGGGTCCAGAAAAGCTTCAATTACTACTCTTGCCAATTTGCCTATTGTGCTAATAATAAGATTCCTATAGCATAAGAATTAATATCAAGAATCAATAAATGGGATGGATTCAAACTAAAAAGCTTCTTCTCAGAAAAAGAAACAATCAGTAAGGTGAATAGAAAGCCTACATTTTGGGAGCAAATTTTTACCATATACACATCATATAGAGCACTAATCTCTAGGATATATGAAGAACTCAAATATCTTAACACCAACAAAACAAATAACGCAATCAATAAATGAGCCAAGAACATGAACAGACACTCATCAGAAGGTGATATATAATTAATTAACAAATATATGAAAAAATATTCAACATCTCTAGTGATTAGAGGAATGCAAATCAAAATTACTCTAAAATTTTATCTCTCTCCACTCAGAATGGCAGCTATCATGAATACAAACAACAAGTGTTGTTAAGAATGTGGTAGAAAGGCACATTTATACATTGCTGGTGGGACTTCAAACTGGATGCAGCCAATATGGAAAACAGTATGGAGATTCCTTGGAAAACTTGGAATGGAAGCACATTTGACCCAGCTATCCCACTCCTCTGTCTATACCCAAAGGACTTAAAAACATCATACTATAGGGACACAGCTACATCAATGTTTATAGCAGCACAATTCACAATTGCTAAACTGTGGAACCAACTTAGGTGTCCTTCAGTAGATGAATGGATAAAGCAAACATGGTATATAAACACAATAGGATATTATTCAGCATTAAAAGAGAAAAAATAATGGCATTTGCTGGTAAATGGATACAGTTGGAGAATATAATGCTAAGTGAAGTTAGCCAATCCCCAAAAAACCAAATGCCAAATATTTTCTCTGATATAAGACTGCTAATTCATAATGGGGTTAGTGGAGAGCATGGGAGGATTAGACAAACTGTAGATAGAGCAAAGGGGAGGGAGGGAAAAGAGGGAGCATGGAGTTAGGGTAGGCGGTGGAAAGAGATGGACATCATCACCCTAACTACATATATGAAGACATGAGTGTTTTGACTCTAATTGTACATCCAGAGATATGAAAAATGGTGCTGCATATATATAAGTTATAATGCATTCTGCTATCATATATAACAAATTAAAGAAAAATAATAATTACATATCAGTAAATCTATAGAGCTATGCTACATTTTTCATATGCACTAATACATAATAAATTATTTAATAAGTGAGCACTTGCAAGTTTGTACTGCATCCTAAGGGGCTCGGCTGTAGCTCAGTGGTACAGTGTTTGCCTGGCATGTGTGAGGCACTGGGTTTGGTCCTCAACACCACATAAAAATAAACAAAGGTCCATCACAACTAAAAATAAAAATAAAACTAAGAAAAAAACAAGGATGCTTGAAAATATAGGTAGGTTTTACAGAAAAAAAAGTTAATAAAGAGTCAATAGAATTAGACTCTGAATAATATCCACTAAGATTATTGCATTTGTGTGATAAAAATGGTATAAGGACTAGCCTGTGTACATTCAGGAAAGTTTGTTAAGTGTGAATAAAAGTCCATGAAATTATACATTGATGTGTTTATTTTTTGCTCATAAATTATTTGTAGCTGAATAAATTTGTTGTAATATTCTCTCAATATGTGAAACTACAAAGGATCCATCTCTTTAAGGGCTTACCAGACAAAGAATGGTAGTATTATCCCTTGATTTTCACAGTAAATATATGTGCATATATATTTTTAAAAAGTGTAAATATATATTTATAAATATAAGGTAGATTTATATTAATATGTAGTAAATTTTTATAAATGTATAAATGTGTATTAATTTACATAATTTATTATATATTTGCATTGTATATTTATATATAGGAAAATCCTGCATAAAGAATTAATTTCATTAACACTTTTTTTTTTTTTTGCAGTGATGGGGATTGAAACCAGAGTCTTGTGCATTCTAGTCAAGAACTTTGTCACTGAGCCACATCCCCATCCTCAAAAATTAATTTTAATAATGATTATTTTAAGCATGTGTTTTCTGACATCCAACAAACAGAGTTCCAGTTCTAATTCTGGGTGATTCAGTGTAGTTATTGTTCACTTGATTAATCTATTATTTTAACAAATACTTTTGAGCACCTACATGCTCCTGTATATGGAAATTCAACATCAAATGAAATAGACAAGGTTCTTATCTTCTCATAATGTATATTTTAACACTGAGGGAACACATTCAATAAACAAATACCCTACGAAATCGACAAAGTGCAAGAAAAGTAGCAGAAAATAGTTTGTATTGTGCATGAAATTTTTCATGTGTTTTAAAGGTGTCTTAGCTACTTGAGATTTACTGGTTAGAACAAACATCTTTGAGGAAGTGATATTTAGGTTGATATATGAAGAACAAGAAGGATCCAGCTTTAGAAATGCTGGAGGTCAAGAAGGAGAGGATGTTGGTATATTCTAGGCAGAAGAAAACAAGTACTGCCAAGTCCTTCAGCTATTAAAATAATAGAAAATCAAGCCAGTGCATCTGGACCATAGTGAATGGTAGCAAAAAATGATGTGAGATTAATTCATGGAAATGGTCAGTGAAAAGATCATATTGGACCACATAAGCTAAAGGAAGGACTTTGAATTTTAAATTTGGTAGCAAGTTCTTAGGAAGCATTAAGCTCGAAATTGACATGGACAGAGAACAGAGATGGGAACTCTTGGTGGACTGACATCAGAATGTTCTTTGGAGAAGAAAGAACAAATGATGTAGCTTACATACACACTCTGGAAATAGGCTTAAGGTTCAATATGTTAAACAGTTTGAAACGAGGAAATGCGACTGCATCATAAGAAAATTCCTTCATATAAGTATCCCTCCCTACAGCCAAATTTCTACTTTTTTTTTCTTTTTTTTGGTACTAAGGATTGAACTAGGGTTGATTAACCACTGAAGAACATCCAAATTTGTTTATTTAATTTTTTTTTTTAATTTTGACACAGAATCTCACTAATATTATCAGGGCTTCATTAAATTGTTGAGGCTGGCTTTGACTTGCCATCCTCTTGCCTTAGCTTCCAGAACCTCTGGGATTACACATGCATTTGAAAACCTAACTTCTTAAATCTTCTTCTTATACTGCTATTGGAAAAAAACAAATTAATTTGAACATGCCACTTCCCTGCCTTATTCTGTTGCTTTCATAATTTTCAAGTTTCATAATGATCTAGTCTCAGTATGCCTTTTAATCCTTTTTACCCATCCCTTATCTCCTTTCTACTTCTCAAAAACTGGCCTACTTGAAATTTTCTGAATTTTGAGCAAGCCTCAGAATTCCTTGGGGTGTTCTTTCCTCTTCCTGAAATACTTTTCAATATTCCTGCCCTTAACTCAGTACAGATGAAAGCCTTCGCTCACCGTCCTTGCTCCCAAGGATGAAATTCACTCTATTTAACAAGCAGTATGGCAAAGGCACAAGCAATCAAAATGAATTCTGGTTATAGATATAATTTTAAAGCTGCTATATTAGAGCCTGAAACCTTACAGCACTGTCTCAATCAGTTCAGGCTACCATGTCATAATTACACCACAACACTATAGGTTGGGTGGATTAAGCAACAGAAATAGTTTCTCACAGTTCTGGAAGTTGGGGAGTCCAACATCAAGGCATTAGCCAATTCAGCATCTGATAGAGACCTGTTTTCATTTTACAAATAGCAATATTTTTGTTGTAAATTTACGTATGGGAGAACAGAGGCAGGTGGAGATCCTATGTCTTCTTATAGAAGCCCAATCATGAAGGATCCACCCTCACAACCTAATTACCTCCCCAAATCCCCATCTCCTAATGTCACTACATTGGGCATTCAGATTTCAACATATGAGCTTTAATGGGGGCACAAATATTTAATCCATAAATAGAACTACATCACTAATTTGTTATTATTATTATTATATGATCAAAAGACAAAATAATTTTTTGATATGGATTCATGAAAAAGTTTGTCTTAGATATGTTTTTCTTATTTAAATCTGATATTCATTTGCAACATAGATGAATAGAAAAATCATAAAAATGTGTCATTACTTTTGTGGAAGTGGAAATGTGATTAAAAATAATATTGACATGGCTAGAACTGAAAGTCAATGTTGGTGGCTATTGAGGGGGTGTGTTTTGTTAGATTATGGGGCTTAAATTGTTAAATGATGATTTTGGGATTTGATCCACTAGAAAACATGTTACCTTGTGAGAACTTTGACATAGAAGATTATAAGTTGTCATCAAAGTTGAAAAAAGTTGAATTTAGAAGCTGCATGAAGAGTGGTTTTGAAGGCAAAGAAACTTGAGACAAGGGGATTAGTTTGGAGATTGATAGGGTATTTCAAACAAGGGAGCCTGGATTATAGTAGTAACAACCAAGGTGGATACAGTGGACTAAATCAGACTGCTATTAGAAACTATGCTCCCTTAGTAGAGATTGAGAATATAAACATGGATGTGTAACCAATGTGATTCTGCAATCTGTATATGGGGTAAAAATGGGAGTTCATAACCCAATTGAATCAAATATATGAAATATGATATGTCAAGAGCTTTGTAATGTTTTGAACAACTAATAAAATATAGAAAATTAAAGAAAGAGAATAGAAGAACGTTAAAAGGCAAATAAAGTTGAATCCAAATAGCATATGTAATTTTCAGGCACATATATATATATATATATATATATATATATATATATATATATACTGAATAGTTACCCAGTAAAAAACACAAAATTTCTTTCCCAGGGCCAAATAATTGTATTGAATATAATTTAAGATTAAGAGGAGAGAGGTGATATAATCATGTAAATAAAGCTACAAGGATCATCACTGTTGAAGAGTCTACACTTTCTTTTTTTCTCTATGGAGTTTTTTTTAAAGTGATTTTTTAAAAAAAATAAATGACAGCAGAATGCATTACAATTCTTTTTTTTTTTTTTTTTTAGATTTTAACAATGTTTATTATTTATTTCTCTCTCCACAGAACCATCCCCCAAAATGAGGAGGTTATTTGGAGTGGGTCACCAGGTGGAGTGTACACTCTGAAATCCTAGGCACCCACTTCCCTCACTTTGTGGTTTAGGTGGGAGTGTGGTC
This sequence comes from Spermophilus citellus, assembly GCF_964194105.1. Taxonomy (NCBI): domain Eukaryota; kingdom Metazoa; phylum Chordata; class Mammalia; order Rodentia; family Sciuridae; genus Spermophilus; species Spermophilus citellus. The sequence continues at coordinate 80,024,222 of NC_138183.1, forward strand.
CAGGCAGAACTGGATACTGCAGAAGGGAGGGGGACCTACGCATACCCATAAAGGTGACCATACCCAGGATGATTGAGTAGCAGTCTGGAAGACAAAATTCTCCCAGAAAAGGCACTGTTACCTCAACAGGGGGCTAGAAGTTGGTTGGCTGGGAGGATTGTTGTGGGAGTGGGAAGAAGTGTTTTCCAAAAGAAGTTATTTTCAAATTGCAGAGAGAAATGAGGGAAGTTCTCCTACACCGGGCCATCTGTGGGGTCAGTGGGGGCTGCTGTATGTCTTTGTTGCCGAAGAGGGAAGGTAAAGTAGGCATCATAGCCAAAGAGGCACACAGCTATCAGTCCCAGTACCCCTGCAGCGATTCTGGATTGGCTTCTGTTGTCAACAAGGACTAAAATGGAGGTGATCAGGTAGAGGATCGATGCTATGAGAGTTCGGAAGAAATCACTCCAGGGCCAGTTGATGAATGGTATCTTGGCGTGCAGGCCACACATGTAGATGACAAAGAAGACAGCAGCAAGGATCATCTCAATCACAGACAGAGAGGAGTACGCTGATGTGGAGGCACTGAAGCAAATCAGAATCACCAGGCACAATACAATCTCGGCGAACAGGAGGATTCCCTTGCGGGTGAGCGAGTAGCTGGTGCAGGCGGCCCAGCAGCCGGGGCCGAGAGACGCTCGGAATCCGCCATGGCGTGGGTTGGAGTTCCTGCGGGTACAGAGGATCTGCTGGCTCGCTGGCTCGCGGATTCGAGGACGCTGCACACCCAGCCGTCTTGCCCGCCGTCTGGCCGGGAAGGGGGCCCCCCGGGGCGAAGGAGGGAGTGAATCACCGCGCTGAGCCCAAGCGGGCGGGGCCGGAGGGGGTACAATTCTTATTACATGTATACAACACAGTTTTTTATATCTCTGGTTGTATATAAAATATATTTACATCAATTTGTGTCTTCATACATGTACTTTGGATAATGATATCCATCACATTCCACCACCCTTGCTAATTCCCTGCCCCCTCCATTTCCCTCCCACCCCTCTGTCCTATCTAGAATTCATCTATAATGTGGCATATATACACAATGGAATTTTACTCAGCAATAAAAGAGAATAAAATCATGGCATTTGCAGGTAAATGGATGGCATTGGAGAAGATAATGTTAAGTGAAATTAGCCAATCCCCAAAAAACTAATGCCGAATTTTTTCTCTGATATAAGGAGGATCACTCATAGTGTGGTAGGGTGGGGGAGCATGGGAGGAATAGATGTATTCTACACTTTTCCACGTACATATCTATAAGAGTTATTGCAATCACCTTTGATCACACATACACATATATAAATTACATGCTGTGATCTTTGATGAAGTCTGCAGATGAGATGAATCTAAATGTCTGTAAAGACCTCAAAATATATAATTTCTGGGAAAGTATTAGAAGCTTATGAAGTTTGTTATAATTAATCTTTATGAATGCTTTATGTTATTTTTAAACCATAACTGCATTGGTTCAATAAATCCAGATTTCCAGTTTTATAAAGTTGACAGTTTCTCTGGGAAACTAGGTCCTGGAATTTACAACAGCCAGATGAAATAGTCTAAGCCAGTGTGCATACACTGTCTAGATCAGATAGTAGAGAAGAAATACCCCTAAACATAGACAGGAGAAAAGAAAAAAAAAACATCCCTAATCATAATATATGTATGTGATAACCAAAGTTGAATCAACTACTAGAAAGAAATACCTTCTTTAAGATACTGGAATGTTAAACTAATGTTGTCATTAAATGAATGCATATGATAGTCTGTTTGGACAAGGTTCATAAAGGAATGAAGAGACTTAGTGAAACAATTCTTCAAAATTTGTCAGGGTTAAAATATAGATTGACAGCTGGTGGACTCACCAAATTTAAAAGAAAATCTCATCTGCTAGTATTTCTCAGATTGAAGGACGTTGAAATTCAATCTCAATTGCCAATAAAAAAGACAAGTTGAGGAGCATTTGGCTTCTGCATGAGTTTATCAAATACTGGATGATTTTGTCTATTTCTGTTTGTTCTCTTTTTAAATTTGATGATTTTCTCTCTAGTAAATATTCCTAGTAAACACGCTTGGCTAGTTGGTGGTGATATGATGCCAACATGAAAGTGTTGCTTTGCATTTTCATTAGGAAACAACTGGGGAATGTAGCAATATAATTATCAACCATTATAATTTGATGGATATTCTATTTCTAAGCAGTCTGTGTTTCCTTTGAGGCCCCCTGTGTTTAACAGTGTGAACATTGGCAGTAGCCATGAAACAGTGCTCTTTGATATACTTAAACATTCTGAATGGAGCATTTTTCTTTATTTTTAAGGCCTAAAGAGACATTTGCATATGGTGGAACTAGCAGTCTGAAATGACTGTCTAGGTTTTGCATTGACAGTTCAGTTTTACCCCCATTGTAGGCACTTCTATGCGTCTGGGAAGGATTCCAGCATCACCAAGTATGTCAAAATATGTTTTACTAAGATACAGTGAAGCATATACTGCAGAATACTGTGATGTGTATTAAATCCTTGTCCTCTTTCTTTCTAAGTGCTTCTTGAAATAAATCATCTTAAAGTTCTGAAAAATGGAAAAAAAAGAACTTCTCAGGTTTGGGGTGTTTAAAAGGCCTCTTCTTTACAATGCCAAGAGATCAGGATGGTGAAAGGTTGTCTTGCTGGTGTTTGCTTACTGGTTAAACTAGATAGCTCAAGAGATTCTTCTTACACAGGATAAAAATCAATACAGACCCCATTAGATCAGAAATGTTTGGGATGAAGCAACAAAATATTACCACCCTATATACAGAAGCAGACTTTAGGACAAGAAATGGGAAGAGAGGCAGACAATAAATATTCATATGAAAAAGAAAAACTTCTGACACTGAAATAAAAACTGAATGCCATTTTGAGAGGAATTGTTTAGGTCTCTTAATATTTGGAAGAAATGTCTTGAACTGATGACAAAACCTATGTAAAGTAGAAGGGGAAGTCATTTATAATAACTGGGTGTTTAAGGAGTATCTTTTTATGCAACAGAATTTATTCCAAAGAGAGGAGAAAGAAAGAAGTTCAAACTAGAATCAGATAATAAAAAACAATGGTCATTGATCTATCTTTTAACATAGACAAAAGCAATACAAAGTATTGCATTTCAATGCCAAGAACTCCAGGAAACAATACCTAAAGAATCTGAAAACATATATTCTATTGTGAGAGGAACTGTTCCTAATTATTTCTCCTTGGGATTTCCATATTTAAATGCTTTAAATAATCATTATTTAAATAATGCTTTAAATAGTAATGAATGAATAAAAAATAGACAATTGCCTTGGTTTGGGTTTTTCACTGAGGAGAAACATTTTAATGGAAAGAAAATGAAGTGCATAACAAATATATAACAGGTTTTTATCTCAGAAAGTCTTATTTTCATTTTGAGTTTATTTCCCTTAATATATTTAATGTAGTGGACCAAGAAGATAGTAACAGTTTTAACAAACTGCAATTTTAAATATTCTATTCAGTGCCATATTTATTATTCTATAATTATTCTATTATCATTAAGCTACCATGTTTGTTGAATTTAGGTGAGAGTGTAAAACAAAATTTGAGGGAGAGAAAAGAAAAATTTATGCTAATTGTACATGTTTGAAATTTAAATTATGCTTATTCTGCAAGCACTGCTACTTTACCCTTTTATGAGTTCTGTATCATCCAATTGAGATTATAGTGTATTTACTAATTGACACATATAGCACATGAGACAAAGAACCCTGAAAATATTATATTTATTTTCTCTCCATAGTATTTGTTTGTTTTTGTACATGTGTGGGATATGACCCAAGAGAAAAATAAGATATTGGCCCAGTGTTTCTATGGTTCTCACATAAAGCATCTGACTATAGTCACATTTCTTGTCAATTCTTCTTTACAAACATTATATCACAAGAGAACAGGAACATACTTCATATCAAGGTTCTCTGTAATTCAACTTTCATTACATATGGGCCATATAGGGGTCCAGTTGAGACATTTTACATATATATTTAGTTATACATAAACATAATACCTTGATTTATTTCATGTGGTGCTGAGGATCCAACCCATTGCTTCACACATGCTAGGCAAGTGCTCTAAACCTGAGCCACAACCCCAGCCTGAGAGATTTTACTTTTTGCTAGTAAAGTGACAAACTATTTTTAGGTTTTCCAGGACTGAGGGTTAGCTCTGGGTATATGGAACTTCCAGTGCTAAAACTCTGGCAGATATAGGAAACTTGAGATAGTTGTGTGATAGACTGACTCTAACATTGTCCTTGGGATTTTGATGTAAACACCCAATCTTACCACTTCGTGAGTGTGAGCAGGAACTTTGGGTGTGAGATCACTTTTGTGTCTGTTATTAAGCAGTTGATGTAGACATAACTGCAAGGATGATTATCTTGGGTATGGATGGACTAATCAGGTGAACCCTCAACAAAAGAAATGAGCCAATCATAAAGATATTTTTTTCCTGATCTTGAAGTTAGCCACCCTAAGTTACACTGTCACAAAGAATTGAACTAAGCCAACAACCTGTGAACTTCTAGTAAGACCTTAGGTATAAGATGAGATCACAAACCCAGCCAGCAACTAGATTTCAGCTTGATGTGACCTTGTGCAGAGAATCAAGCTAATCTGTTTCTGGATGCTTTACCCATGGAAATTCTGTTGTTTCAAACCTGTAGATTTATTGTAATTTTTACACACCATATAGAAAACTAACATAATTGCTTATTCTATTCTAAAATGGAATAAAATTTATGGACTTGTCATCATTTCTTGAACATAAAAAAGAATTCCTGTGCTTGAATTATGGAACTACTTTTTAAAGAATCATACTTGAAGAAAGAGTGTCAAAATCAGTTGGCACAGATAGGCAAGATGTTATAAGAAGATACAGAATGAGCAGAGTGCACCAAGAAGGCACTGAGAGAAAGAGCCTCAGCACTCAAGGAACAAATGGTGTCCAATGTAGAGATTGAGTCTCAAATAGAATATACAGAAGGGAAAAATAGAGAAATGAAGTACATTTTTATTAACAATTATATGTAGCAGTGCTTTTCAAACTGTTTCTGGTAACCAAATAGTGTATTATAAAATCAAATGAGAAGGCTGCAGTTAGCAATGCAATATACAATAGATTTAAATAGCATAGAAAATAAGCAACTGCTTACAGGTAGTCAACATAAATATTTTTATGAAACTTTTGTATCAGTTTTATATCTCTGTGTGTATATATATATATATATATATATATATATATATATATATATACTGGTTGTGATATAAAATTTGTCCCTTACTGGGAGTTTCAATCAAACAATTTTGGAAAATGCAGATATAGAGTATGAGCTTAGGATAGGGCTTCTTATATTTAAGTGTTCATTAGACAAGTTTGGGGATGTTTCTTTTGGTTTTGGGTTTATTATATAGGTTTCAGCTCCACCAAAACCTTAATTCAAATCACTGGAGATTGTATCCGATAATGTATATTTTTTTTTTCAAAGTTCCTTTGGTGGCTCTGATTGTAGTAAAGTTTGAGAGCTACTGGAGATGAGCATGGGACTTTGGAAGTTTATAATAGAGGAAAGTGAATAATCTTAAAAATTTTCAGTTTATATATTTTAAAATTAAGCTAAAAATTATACTTACCTCATAGAAATATTCAGAAAATGAAATGGGATACTGCAAATAGAGCACATAGCTTAGTTCATGAAAGTAAATGATAACAGTAAATGGTAAAGAGATTCAGTAAAAGGGCATTTGTTATTAATCTATACAGTGTTTTAAGAATAGTTACAAACTTGGAGAAGATACCATAGAATAATAGGGCTACAACTATACAGTACCTTATTTGGATGCATAAATTTGTCACAAATAGGGACTCCATAGTGTAGAACAGATGCAACATATCTTGGCAGAGCTTTCTCCTGGTTCCAATTCCTTTATGGAATATGGAGTTACACGTGATATTGTCTACATATGATAGGACCCTATGAGATCTGAGAAAATAGCTGGATCTGAAAAAATAGCAAAAAATGTTCCAAACCCAAAGTATTTTATCTTCAGCACTTACTGAAATGATTTACATTGGAAATCTATGCATATTTTGTTAAAAGAAATGTTTACATATTTTATGCTTTCTTAGATCTTGCAAATATACAAAACTAAGGACAGTCATGTTCTCATCTTGGAAATAGTCAGATCTTCCTGCTTACAGGTACTCCATCAAACTCATTTTCTGAGAGTTTCCTAAGTGCCAAATATTCTACTAAGGCAACTTATAGGTTTTACCTAATTCAATTCGCCTAGCAATCAAGTGAGGTAGGCATTGTTATTTGATTGGGGAAGAAAATAATGTAAGTGTAGTAATTGGAAGAAGGTCACAGAGGCTAGGTAGTAAGTTGCAGAACTTTGATGTTTTATTAGGCATGGTACTGCAAAGAAACAAACAATAAGATGTGTGTCTTTATAGATGGAGATGTATTATAAGAAATTAGTTCACATTATTTTGGGACTATCAAGTACAAATTTAAAGTGCAGGCCATAGGCTTGAGACCCAGGAGAGACAATGGTGAAGATAAAGTCCCAAAAGAAGGTCTCATGAAAAATTCCTTACATTGCTAAGGGAGAGTGATCTTTTTATTTATTTTTAGATCTTCACCTGATTGTATAAGGCCCATCCATATTATACAAGGTAATCTGTTACTTAAAATTTACTCATTTAAATGCTAAACTCATTCAGAAACATAGTGCACATTGATATATAAAATTAACCATCATAGATGTGAACCCCAAAGTCTGCTTGTATGAGCCTTTAATATGTAAACATCCATTATTGAGTATTTCCAATGTATCATTGAATCAAAACAAAAGCACTAAGTTGATAATATTATTATCCTTATTTTAAAGAGAAAAGTATGAGGCTAATACAAGGTAAGAAACTTATGTATAGTCACACAGTAAGCAAATGTTAGAGTTAAAATTTGAATAGAGATTTTACAAATACAAAACTAATTTTTGCTTTTTACTATATTACCTAAAAGTCAGTTTGAAATCATTGGAAACATTTTTATTTTTATTGAAGAGTAGTTGAAAAATATCAGTTAAATATTTTTTTTAATCTAGGTAATTTTATTAAAACCTGATAATTTTTTGTAATTTATGTATGTGTGTTTGTGTGTTTATACATATATATTGTGGGGCAGCCAGCACCCCACAAAGGTATATTTCTGCTCAGAAGTTGTGAACTGCCTAATAAATAGAAAGTCTGAAATAATTAGTAAGAAATAGAGACAGAGCAAGAAATTAGATAAAACAGATGTGGAGTGCCTTATAGGTCCTCAAGTCTTGGTAGGACCTTGGAACTCAACAACTAAAAAATGGCTGGGGTTCTTTATTTAATGGGGAGTACAACAAAGGTAGGGATAAGGTTTCATCTGAAGGAGTTTTGCTTCTTGGTGTGGCAGGGGTCTTGCAGCAAACAGGTTGATTGGCATCTTGGCAAGCCATACCCCTCTCTGAGAGGCTGTGTGGCTGTGGCTCCAGTGTGTCACCCCATCTCTGGTGCAGTGCCGAGTTTAGATGGAGCTAAGGTGGAAGTCGCATGTAGTGGGCAGTCTCTAACCAGCAAGGAGTTCCCAGATACCAGACTTTCCTACCTAATGGCTTCCATGTCGATTTTAGTTCATGCACAGTTTATGGATGTCTCCCATCATGCACGCACAAACATACACACACACACACACACACACACACACACACACACACAACACACCTATATGACTGAAATATGAGAAGTCCCATGTTCTTTGTTACACATTTTGAAGATCATAATAAAAATTAATATGTAATGAGTATGTATATGTTAAGTAATCTCCTAAGGACTTCATATGTGCTGATTATGCTCATTTTCTTGATGACTAACTGAGACCCAAAGTGCATGTGGAATACTCAGGATTCAAACCTGGGCAGTTGGATTCTGGAGTCTTGACTTTTTTTACCTTTATAATATACTACCTCTGCTGATAACACAGAACTATGAAGAAGTACTACTAATATTAAACATGAAAGGTGAGATACACTTAATTTCATCATATCTTTGAAAGGTAGAGAAGCATAAACACAGTAAAAAATAAAGGCAGTTTGTAAAGCTTCAAAATATAACTAAGGCTCAAAGGCAAAAATAGGGAGAAAATTTAGGTTAGAAATAATTTTAGGTAAATATTTCATATTTTTGATTGATGGTGGAAAAGTGAATTTTCAGCTCTAAATGTTTTTAAAGGATGGTACCTTTGAAAATAGCCCTTAAAAAGTAATCCTCAGGAGTAAAGCTTCTGAAAAGAATGTTATTTACAAAATTAAAAGATCTGAATTTTATTTTATAATTCTATTTGGACACTTATATGATTAAAAAATAGTGATCCCCTTTTAATGACTCATGTTTGGGACCTATTCATAGAAAACTATGGAAGCACTTTGCATTTATGCTCTTCTGTAGATTATTTATATTGATATATTAGTTTATGTCAGGGATTTATTTAAATACAGTAATTTTAGTGCCAGAAAGGGAAGTAGGAGAACAGATGGAAAGTATGAAGTCCATCACAATCAAATTCTGTTTCTCTGTGCACTTCTTAATTCCTGTGGTCTTGAATGATAGCATTATAGTATCTGTAATCAATAATTGTTCTTACCTGTTCATAAATTCTGTGAAAAAGCAATGTACTTTGGAATCATAAAGGATTTCTATCTCCTTGTTTTAATATATTAATGGATAAATTACTTCTTTTTTCCATCTTATTTGCATATTATTTTGAATCTGTGTACCCTAATGTATCTCTCTCTCTCTCTCTCTCTCTCTCTCTCTCTCTCTCACACACACACACACACACACACACACACACACAGACACAAACACACACGCACATGCACACAGAGAGGGGGGGAGAGATTCATTCAGAGTGGTAGGAGGAGATCACCTCTAGGTAGGTAAGAACAATTATGGATTACAGATACTATAATGTTATCATTCAAGATCACAGGAGTTAAGAAGTGCACAGAGAAACAGTATGGGAAAGATAACATTTTGGAATTAAGTTATCTTTTTCAGTATAGGTTGCTCTGATTATAAGGAATTGGCCTCAGATATTTGTGTGAATCTTCACTCTGTTGGCCTTTTAAAGATTTCTTCCAATCATTCTTGTGTAATAGAAAGGATCAGAATGATGCAATAACATTATACCCTTAAAAAACAATACTGTCACAAGCATTCCATTGAGGAAAGAGAGCTACTGATCTACAAAACAAAACAAAAAGCATATCTTCAAATAGGAAAAGGCTTTGGATTATACATGAAAATTAATTTCTTCCTCATTCCTTTCTTTCCCAAGAAAGCAACAAGCATAAGGTACATTTTTTTTCCTATTTTAGATCTGATTATATAGGTAATTATAGAAACTAAATATTTTGCCTTGGCTTCAAGGATATTTTGTGCTTTTAAATACTAAGAGGTAATGATATCCTTCTGGGGTGTCCTTTGTTAAGCGGGCACACATAAAGGATAAATATACCATGGGTTAAGTTGTGAAGTATTCCAGAGATTGCAATTCAAACTGTAGCCAGCCCCAAGTATTTACTATAGAAAAAACCTAACTTGGGATCATCCAGGCTAAAGAAGAGCACTCATTTCTTTTCTACCATATTGAGTTGTTAGCTCTCTTCATCTTTAGCAAATAGAAGCGAACTGACAGTAAAAGGTCTCCCACAGTCTGGATTCATGGCTTTGCAATTGTTTTCCACCCTTTTTGGGTGCTTTTGAACATGGGATTTCTCATGTTTGGCACTCCTGCTTTAGGAATTTTTATCACATTACTGGAGGTTCCCAATTATTCTTTGCAGTTGGAGGGAAAAGAAACAGCTAATTGTATGCCTTCAATCCTTCCATCCTTCCAAATGTGGTGCAAAGTTCTCATATATTATTTTGAAAAGCATATCTAATTGGTCAACCATCACCATCTAAACTATTATTCATGCTTTCCACACTACTTTAAGGAATAGGTATTAACTCTATGAGTTTTCAAGCTCAGGGCCATAGTGGTATTTGATGAATTCTTAATAATCTAATGATACAGTAAATAAACATGCCCAGTATAAAATACAACTTTGGCCTGGAAAATAATCATTTCAAGTACAATCAGACTGAATCCAAAATACTGCAGTATGCAGTGTGCTATGCTTTCAGCTGAAAAGGAAACATGATGATTTCCTTATGACATATCCTGCATGATAAACAACTCTATTAATAAAAGCATTAAAAAAATACTTATACAGTCTATGTGGAGATTCTATACTGAAGTGCTACAGAAAAAAAAGGCTTTTGTTCTTTTACCAAAACAGAGACCAGTTAAATTTATCATAAAATGGGAAGTTTATGCTTAGTTGAAGTGTCATGTATTTGTGAGAATGTCCAATGAGACCTGATGAATACAAAAACATTTGTACCCATAGTAACCTGGACTGGAAGAATAAAGTACTGGAATCTGAGCAAGACTACTAAAATGAACACCTGAAATTCTACTTCAGGAAAACTTTAATCTTTTTGAGGTTTCAGGAAGATAAAGATATTAGTAAATGGCCAGATGCTGGTATTGAAATCCAGATTGTTTTTTCTATCCAAGTAATCTATCTTTATTTGAATAGCTGGCATATACTTCCCTGACAACTATCAAGGCACTTCTGGAAGTGTTTATGAATGACATATTTTATTCTCAAGAAATTAATGGATGATATTATGATTACCAGACTAAGGCTACACTGAGAAAATTGCAATGAAGGGAAGGAATTTGTTCCCTCTGTAAACATTTTCTTTTCAGTTTTACTTTGTCCTGCCCCACATGATTTTCTTTTGTTGTGGTAATGCAGAACTCAACATGCCTTGTAAAAAGACCTGTGAAGGGGATTGGGGATTAGTTCTCATAAAGAAAAAAATGCAGAGAAACCCACAGGTGGCAAAATAAGTAATAAGACACTCAAGGTTTTATTATTTCTCCTTCCTCAAACACTTAAACTATATATTGTGAACATTTGCAGTTAAGAAATAGCTTTTCAATTTTCCATGCATTCTTTGATGGTTAGAGAATTAAATGCTTATAGAGTTTTGGAAGAGGAAAACATACAATTAATAAATTTTGTGTAAGGTTGTTGCATCTTACAATATTATTTCATATTTATGTAATGAAATGTTTGGAAAACTGATAAGTACTCTGATTTTTAAGTTAAGTTTGTCATTTTCTTAAACTCCCTTAAATACTTATTACTTCAGGAAGATGTAAGCTCTTCTTTTCCAATCGTAATGAATGGTTTATTATAAGTAAAATTCTTTACTACAAGGAAAAAAGACTTAGTAAGAATGACTGATTGTGGGTTTAGATCAAGGAAAGCAAAAAATAGAAAATAGCTTCATATATTTTAGCTGTGTGAGAAAGTAAGGAAATACTCAGAAACTGATAGGAACTTATTGAAATAGCATAGGATCCAACTTGAATGACATTCCAATAGTCAACTTTGGAGCCATTTAAGCAAGAAAATGAATAAGGGTATTAATGGATTAAAACATGTAGAATAAATAAGTTTCCAGATATCCACATTTGTAAATGTAAATGATAGAAATAAATTGGAAAGAAAGCTCTGTATTATATAGTAAACCAATTGACCCATAGTAAAAGAATTATATAACTAGAAAATTATCATTTAGTATATAATAAATTTCAGAGGAACAATTATCAGTGGAATCTAAAATTAGTAGAGAAAAATGTGTTGAGAGAGAAAATATTTTCATAGTATCAAAGTTAAAATCACCATATAATCCTATATATAAGTATATATGTATATATATAAAACTTTATGCATACATATAATTATATATACATATATAATCAGCCATAATTATAGGCATATGCATAACTATATAATTACATATATGCATAATACATACATATATACACATATATAAATTGTATATATAATTATGTACAAATATATATTGTGTTTCTTGTTACAGTGTGTTGAGGATAGCACAACCTCAATATCTGTGGTATTACTGTAAAAAACTCATGACCTGGACATAATAATGGGAAACATTGGAGAAGCTGAAATTAAGAACTATTTCACAGAATAACTAGTGAATTTTCTTCAAAAATGTCAATGTCACTGAGTTAGGTATCACACACCTGCAATCCCAGGGCATTTTGGAGGCAGAGGTAGAAGGATCCCAAGTTCAAAGCCAGCTTCAGCAATATAGTGAGGCCCTAAGCAAATTAGGGACCCTGTCTCAACAAAAAAGAATAAAATTGGTTGGGGGATGTGGCTCAGTGTTTAAATACCTTGGGTTTAACCGTAATGCCAAAAAAAATAAGAAAAAGAAAAAGAAAATTGTTAAGGTCAATTATTATTATTCCTTAAGTGTATATGCTGAATTTCTAATGATTACTACCTCAAAATGTGACTATATTTTGGAAATATTAACCTTTAAAGAGGATACTATGGTAAAATGTGCTCAGATAGGTGGGGCCTAATTCTTTATAAGCAGAGGAGATTAGGACACAGAGAAATGAGGAAAGGAGATGAATATGTTGAAAAAAGGCGACCCTCTGCAAGCCAAAGAAATAGACCTCAGAAGAAATCAAACCTCCAGACACATTAATCTTAGAGTTGTAGCCTCCAGAACTTGTTGTTGTTATTTGAGCTACCTAGTTTGAAGTACTTTGTTATGGAAACCTAATCAAACTAATACAGTCATGGAAAACAAGATGCAATCATTATATATTGGAGGAAACAAAAAAGAAATGACCACTAAATGCAATGTGAGATTCTGGATTTGATCCTAGAATATAAATGAAGAACATTTAGTAGCACAAATGGAAATATTTAAATAAGGTCATAGGTAAGTTAATAGTATTGTATCACTATTAATATTCTGATTTGACAAGTTTGTTGTGGTTGTATAATATGGCAAACATGTTTAACTTGGGTGCAGAGTATACAGAAACATTTTATTACTTTGTATTATAAAATAAAAAGTTAAAACTAAAATGTAAATGATACTTGAAAATTTTATGTTGGAATAATATATTTTGGTAAATTTTTTCACTTGGCTATGGTTTAGTTCCTGAAAAACAAATTATTTTTCCTATTCAAATTCTCTTTGAATTCTCTTTATTTTTTAGACCTGAATGAATATTTAAAATATCTTCTATAGATTACCATAACTAACATATAAATGTTATTCCATTAAATTTCTTGAAATAATCTAATTGATGTCAAAGAAATATAGTCTCATGAGTAAATTTTATTTAAAAATTATTATAGTGTATTGTTTGCCTTTGAAAGATTTAATTCAGCAAATATTCATTAAACATTTAGTATGTGCAGGACCTTGTGTATACAGAGAAAAACAAGAGGTCATATTTTCCTTATAGAAATTTGAAATCTAGAAGGTGAGACAGAGAAAAAGGAGAGAAAGGATAAGATAACTTCTGTTGCATATCTAAGAGCATCTATTATGGACAGATATTTCTAAATTCAAGTCCACAGTTATGGACACTAAAACTTAGGGAATTCTTCCCCATAGGGATTAAAATCTGACTGGACTGAAAGAAATGCTTAAATTGGGGACAAGTTTATGGGATAAACAGTCTTAGATAAAACTTATACAAAGACATGGAGTCACCGAAGTCATGCTGTACTTACAGTTCAGTGGACTGTACAAAGGGTAATAAAGGGAACAAAGAGGAATAGGGATATAAAAGATAGTGGAATAAATCTGACATATATTTCCTGTGTTCATATGTGAATATACCATAGTGAATCTCAACATTCTGTACATCCACAAGACTTGGATCCTAATTAGAATAAGTTATATTCCATGTATGTGTAATATGTCAAAATACATTGTACTGTCATGCATATTTAAAAAAGAACCAAAATATTTTTAAGAATTTTAATATGGCAGCATGTAAAATGTTTATAGGTTAATGGTAGGACATGAGGCTGCTTTAGTAAGTTGAATTGAGATTATACAGAGCTGTATGTTCCTCAAAGAAGTGTAAAATTTGCTTTGAAATGATAGAGATTATAAATTTTATGCTAGAAAGAGTGGATACTAGTCTTGTAAGCATGAATTTTTAAATAAATTCTAGAAAACAATGTTCTCCTTTTAAATTTCTTTACTAAATCTCTTGATATTTAGCTTCAAATTGATATTTTCTCCCTGAATCTTAAGTTTCATTAACTTACCAACAAGAGTTTTAACTGAAAGCAACAGAAGGAGAGTTAAGAAACATATCACTTAATACAAGTGTTCTATTTCATCTCCCTTTGGATAATATCGAAATGAGCTCACTTGTGCCTGCTCCGTCAAATCTGGGGGTGCCTCAGTCAGACTTAATATAATTTCTGAAGTAACTCACATCATTTAGCAATAAAATCATGGACACCAGTACTTCCTGGTGTGAGATGTTTCTGAAACCCTAAAAAGTGATGCATATTTTTTTTGTATAATATAGGTACATTTTGTTCTTGGTAAGACTTTTTATAACTTGAAGAGATTTAAAATTTTGTAATTTCAAGAGTTACCAAGAACCAGTATTAAGGTGATTTTAAATCCCTTTTGTATTAAAATCCTGCTGTACAAATTCCATTTCTCTTTTTAATGTATTAGTAATTTCTTCTTTTTAATCAGTACATAATAATTGTACGTATTTATGGAGTAAGTGTGATAACTCAGTATGTGTATATAATGTGCAATGATGAAATTATGGAATTAGCTTTTCAATTGCCTTAAACATTTATCATTTCTTCATGTTGGTAGATTCAAACTCTGCACTTCAAGTTCTTTATAAAATATGTAATAAATCATTATTGAATATAGCTAACTATGCTGTAGAACACAAAACTTATTCCTCCTCTGTAACTGTATTTTGGTATTATTATTCAACCTTCTTCTTTCCAAACCCTGCCTTTCCTAATATCTAGTGATCACCATTCTATTCATTATTTTTTATAAAATAGATTTTTACATTTCCAAATATAGAGAACAAAATATGGTGTTTGACTTTCTGAGCCTGGATTATTTTTCTTAATGTTAGGTCTCCTAGTATCATCTATGTTGCCACAAATGACAGTATTTCATTTCTATAGCCAAATAATATTCTGTTATGTGCACATACCACATTTTCTTTATCCATTTATTTCTTGATGGATAGCTAGGTTGATTCTAAATATTGGCTATTGTGAATTGTGCTGGAAGAAACATGAAAGTGCAGCTATCTCATAGCTATCTCATAGCTTACATTCCCACAAACAATGAATAAAGTTTTCCCTTTCTCTGCACCCTAACCAGTATTTGTTATTGTTGTCTTGTTTATTGAAACTATTCTAATGAGGGAGAGATGAGATCTCATTTTGGTCTTTATTTTCATTTACCTGATGATTAGTGATGTTAAGTATATTTATTTTATGTGTTTTGGCCATTTGTATGTAATATTTTGAGAAATGTCTATTCAGATCATGTGTCCATTTTAAATTAAATTATTTGTTTTTGTTTATGTTTCTTTTTACGTTTTTGAGTTCCTTATATATTTTGGACTTTAATCTTTTGTCAGATGAAAGTTACCAAATATTTCCTCCCATTTTGAGGATGATGTCTTCATTCTTTTGATTGTTTCCTTTACTGTTTCAGTTTGATATTACCCCATTTGTATATTTCTGCTTTTGTTGCCTATGTTTTGGAGGCCTTACCCAGCAAAAGTCATTGACCATATTGATATCTTCAAGTGGTACCTATATGTTTTCTTCTAGCATTTTCACAGGGTTGGGTCTTATATTTAGATTTTGATCCATTTTGAGTTGTTTTTTGCATATACTGAGAGATATGGATTAGAAACAGGGGTTTTCTTTGGGGTATAGACCTCATAGCTTTATTATTCTTCACTTGAATATCCATTTCTCCCAGCACCATTTTTTTGCAGACACCATCAAGTCTCCATAATATGTTTCAGGTAGCTATGGATATATGAATTTATTTCTGTTTTCTCTTTTGTTTTATTGGTCTGTGTGTTCATTATTTTGCTACTATCATGCTATTTTTGTTTCTATGACTTTGTGTTATCTTTTGAGGTAAGGTATTGTGATTTCTCCATGGTATTCTTTTTCCTAAAGATTGCTTCAGATATTTAGAATTTTTTGTGGTTCTTTATGAGTTTTCATATTTCTGTGAAAATGTCATTGATATATTGAAGTACATTGAATTGAATTTGTAAATCACTTTGTGTAGTATAGACTGTTGAGGGCCACAGCTGAGTCGGGATGACGCATGGCATTTTTGCAAGAAGTAGTGGTTGAGAGGTGACAGGTGACGCCAGCGAGCAATTAAGATGATGAATTTGAGTTCTCGCGGAGTTCCCGTTGAGTTCCAGTTGAGCTCTCGCAGGGATTCCTGAAGAGTTCGCGTTGGTTGGTGAAGTTCCGGGTGGTGTGGTTGTGTTCCTGGAGGAGTGGCATGGGTGTCATTCAGGACAGTTCCCTGGGAGCATGTGTGGAGTGTGCTGGTGGAGTTCAGAAATGAAGTTTGTTCCTGATTGAGTGGCTTGTGATTTGTGCACAGCCAGACTGCCATAGGCACCATAGGCATTTGGTGGCCCATGCGGGGAATACCTGAAGCTCGGAGGTAAGTGAAATTGCTCGCCCCTGAGAGAAGGCAAGAGAATGGGTGACCATTTCAAAAAACTATGCGCTCTTGTTTTGATTTCTTTTGTTTTTGTTTCAAGATGCCTATCCCTAGAACTTTCTTAGGCAAACCGGAAAAAATGGTTGGCTCAAGGTTTGAAGTTGTTCGGCCCTGAGGAAGAGACAGAGATAGACCACGAAAATACATTTCAAGAAAATAGGAAAATTGATAGAATGATTTTTTGTTCCATTTTTGTTTCATTCTGTTTCAGTTTTGTTTTGTGTTATCTTGTTGGGTTGCATTATCTTTATAGTAGATTAGAAATTAGTAAGAAACAAACTGAAAGAGTGTTAAGTAAATTGTTAAAGGTTCAAACCATGGAGAAAGACATTTTATTTTATTTTATTTTATTGGTTGTTCGAAACATTACAAAGCTCATGACATATCATCTTTCATACATTTGACTCAATTGGGTTATGGACTCCCATTTTTACCCCAAATACAAATTGCAGTATCACATCGGTTACACACTCACATTTTTACATAATGGCATATTAGTGACTGTTGCATTCTGCTACCTTTCCTATCCCCTACTATCCCCCCTCCTCTCCCCACCCATCATCCCTCTCTACCTCATCTGCTGTTGTTCAATTCTCTCCATTGTTTTCCCCCCTTTCCCCTCACATCCTCTTCTATGTAATTTTGTGTGACATTGATGGTCTCCTACCATTTCCACATGCTTTCCCTTCTCTCTCCCTTTCTCTCCCCCCACTTGTCTTTGTTTAATGTTAATCTTTTCCTCATGCTCTTCCTCCCTGCTCTATTCTTAGTTGCTCTCTTTATATCAAAGAAGACACTTGGCATTTGTTTTTTAAGGATTGGCTAGCTTCACTTAGCATAATCTGCTCTAATGCCATCCATTTCCCTGCAAATTCTATGATTTTGTCATTTTTTATTGCTGCGTAGTACTCCATTGTGTATAAATGCCACACTTTTTTTATCCATTCATCTATTGAAGGGCATCTAGGTTGGTTCTACAGTCTAGCTATTGTGAATTGTGCCGCTATGATCATTGATGTGGCAGTATCCCTATAGTACGCTCTTTTAAGATCCTCAGGGAATAGTCTGAGGAGGGCGATAGCTGGGTCAAATGGTGGATCCATTCCCAGCTTTCCCAGGTATCTCCATACTGCTTTCCAAATTGGCCTTACCAATTTGCAGTCCCGCCATCAGTGTACAAATGTACCCTTTTCCACACATCCTCGCCAACACTTATTGTTGTTTGACTTCATAATGGCTGCCAATCTTACTGGAGTGAGATGATATCTTAGGGTGGTTTTGATTTGCATTTCTCTGACTTCTAGAGATGGTGAGCATTTTTTCATGTACTTGTTGATTGATTGTATATCCTCCTCTGAGAAGTGTCTGTTCAGGTACTTGGCCCATTTGTTGAATGGGTTATTTGTTATCTTATTGTCTAATTTTTTGAGTTCTTTGTATACTCTGGATATTAGGGCTCTATCTGAAGTGTGAGGGGTAAAAATTTGTTCCCAGGATGTAGGCTCTCTATTTACCTCTCTTATTGTTAATAACAAGAATAAATAAATGGGACTTACTTAAACTATTTTTTTTCTCAGCAAGAGAAACAATAAGAGAGGTGAATAGAGAAAGACATTTTAGATCAAGTAAAAGAGAAGGTCTCTCAAGCTAGTCAGAGAGAGGAAGAAAATGTAAGGAGGAAGACTATCAGGGAAAAAGTTACAACAGGAGGCTGCTACTAACACCTTTTTAATACCAGAGGGCTTAAGTGTCCAACCAACAGCTCCACCTATAGAGACAACATATGCTATGGGGCCCCCAAACCCGTAGATGATAGATGGGATCTTATGACAGGACCTCAAAGATTAGCATGCCCTGTACTTGAGCAGGCAGGAGGGCAGCGAATTCACCATGCTTTAGATTTCAAAACAGTGAAGCAGTTAAAGGAGGCTGTAACAACCTATGGTTCCCAAGTACCCTTCACTGTAAGCATGGTCAAATCCATTACCAACTCGGACATGATGCCAGCAGACTGGGCTAGCATGTGTAAAGCTGTGCTAAATGGAGGGCAATATTTGTTATGGAAGGTTGCCAATGAGGAATTTTGCATGGAGACAGCTAGGCGAAATGCACAGCCGGTAACCCTCAAAGAAATTTAGATATGTTGTTAGGAAAAGGACCTTCTGAAGGTCAACAGAAACAAATTGAATATGATCCTGCTATATATTCACAAATTGCTGAAGATGCAGTTAGGGCATGGAAGAGTTTACAAGGACATGGAGATTTACAAGGTCAATTATCTAAGAAAATACAAGGAGCTATGAAACTTACGCTGAATTTGTAGATAGGCTTATTCAAACAGCTACCAGAGTTTTGGGGGACACAGAATAAGCAATGCCATTAATTAAACAGCTAGCCTTTGAGCAAGCAAACAGATGGTGCAAGGAGGCCATTATACCATGGAAACATGGAGATTTAAACACATATATTAAATTATATAGAGACATTAATGGCTTTAGATGCCAGGCTGAAAAAATGCTACAATTGTGAACAAACAGGACATTTTAAAAGGAGTTGCCTCATAGGAGGAGGGTTTAACACAGCTAGGTATCCAAGGAGTAGAATACTGGGTATTTGTCCATGATGCCGTAGAGAGAGACATTGGGCTAATGAATGCTGTTCTCAAACCTCCATAGAGGGTACTCCATTATCAAAAAAGGACAAGGACCAGGTGTTTACCCACAATATTGTGGAGAAAAGCATCGGGCTCCATTGCCAAAAAACAGACGGGGGGCCCAATGATCTGGGGCCCATGACCACAAATATATGGGGCACTGGAGGAACTCAGCAACACAATTAGGGGATTGCCCAGGACACATTGTCCATTAGATCTCTCATCAGACAAACCAGAGGAAGTGCAGGATTGGATATCTGAGCCTCCGCCAGAGCAGTACTAACTTCAGAGATGGGAGTTCAAATCATTCCCACAGGGGTAAAAGGGCCTCTTCCCCAAGGACCAGTAGGCTTGTTATTGGGATGCAGTTCTTCTACTCTAAAAGGACTTATGATAAGTCCTTGGGTAATTGATCCCAATTATGAATGTGAAATAAAAATTATAGCTAGTTCTCCAAGAGGTATATCAGTAATTTCACCAGGAGATAGAATAGCACAGTTATTAACAATACCCTGCCTACATGATAAATTTTCCAGTTGTACTGTAGAAGGAGGTTCCAGGGGACTAGGCTCCAAAAGTGTAGATTGGGCTATGCTTTTTTTAAATATTTAATCTCGCCCCATGCTAAAACTAAATATTCAAGGACATGAATTTAATGGGCTCCTAGATACAGGTGCAGACCTTAGCATCATCTCTCGTCAAGAATGGCCAAAACATTGGCCATTACAACAAGCAACTCAAAAGCTTCAAGGCTTAGGAGTGGTGACTAATCCCCATAGAAGTGTGATGGTATTAGATTGGAATGATCCTGAAGGATGTAAGGGAACTACACAACCATGTGTATTAGATCATCTTTCTATAAATTTATGGGGATGAGATGTCCTAGATCAATTAGGACTAACATTAACAAATAAAATCAATTCAAATGTGCCCACTATTATGGCTATACAAGGTTTTAGGAAAGGAAAAGGATTGGAAGAAAAAGGACAATGTATAGTGGCACCAATACAAATAGATCAAGAAATAGATAGACATGGATTGGGTTTTCAAGAGGGGTCACTGAGACAATCAAAATTACTTGGAAATCAGAAAGACCAGTATGGGTTCCTCAGTGGCCCCTGACTAATGAAAAGACACAAGCAGCCCATGACCTGGTCAAACAACAATTAGCGGAGGGACATATACAACCTTCTGTATCTTCCCATAATACTCCTATTTTTGTCAACAAAAAGAAATCAGGTAAACGGAGATTATTGCAAGATTTAAGAGCCATTAATAATGAGATGGTTATTATGGGACCTGCTCAATCGGGAATTCCCCAATTGTCTGCTTTGCCAAAAACCTGGTATGTTTTAGTTATAGATATTAGATTGGTTTTTTTTTTCAGTTCCAATTCATCCTGAGGATAGTCCACATTTTGCATTTACTATCCCTGCACTGAATCATGAAGGTCCTGATCAGAGATATGAATGGAAAGTACTCCCTCAAGGGATGGCTAACAGCCCAACTATGTGTCAAATTTATGTTAACAAAGCAATCCAGCCACTTAGAAATCAAATTCCTGAACTAAAAATATTTCACTATATGGATGATGTATTGTTCACACAATGATAAAAACACATTGCTAGGATGTTATGCCACACTTACAAACTTATTAAAAATTATAATCTAGAGTAGCAATAGATAACATACAATTAAATTTTCCAATTAATTATTTACGAGTTCTATTATTCTCAACCATGGTCCATCCACCAAAAATTCAAATATGAGTAGATCAACTCAAATCACTTAATGACTTTCAAAAGTTATTAGGAGACATAAATTGGATAAGTCCTTATCTAGGCATACCAATAGGAGAGTTGGGACCTTTATTTGACATCCTATAAGGTCCATCAGATCGAAATTCACCCCGCATGTTTACGCCTAAAGCAAGAAAGGCATTAAAAATCATTGAAACATATATGGAAAATATGCATTTGGTAGAATTGATATAAGTTTGCCTTTATTATTTATTGTAATACCAACAAAAATATTCCTACAGGAGTATTTTGGCAAGAAGGTCCATTATTATGGATACATTTATCTTATTCTCCTAACACTATTCTTAGTAGGTATCCTGAGGCTGTAGGAAAATTAATACTCAAAGGAATAAAAGCAGCAAAGGGAGTCTTTGGAATTTCTCCCAATAAAATTATTACTAAATATACTATGGATCAAATTGATGAATTAGCTAATGAATTAAATACTTGGGCAATAATCATGTGCAAATCTAATATTTCACTTGATAACCACTTACCATCTAATCCTTTGTTGTCTTTTTGCTCTTCGCATCCTGTAGTTTTTCCAAAATTGACATGAAAAACACCTATCATGAATGCTCCAAATATATTCACTGATGGGTCACATAATGGTACAACAGCAGTAGTTAACCCTGATCAAACTTTTACATTTTTAGTACCCAAACAAACAGCTCAAAAGGTACAGCTTAATGCAGTATTACAAGCTTTTGTGATGTTTAAAGATTTTGTATTTAATTTATTTTCTGATAGTCACTATATAGTTAATGCTATAGTATCCCTTAAAGATGCTGGTAGGATTTCCCCTTCCTCTACTGTTTTCTCTTTGTTTTCCACTATACAAAGTCTAATCTGAGACAGAAAAGATCCATTCTTTATAGGACATATCAGGGCACATACAGGATTGCGTGGAGCCCTTAGTTTGGGCAATGATTTAGCAGATAAAACTACACATGACATACATATTTTCTCTACACTGGAAGAAGCTACAAATTTTCATAAAAGGCTCCATGTCAATGCTAATACTTTACAAAAGCATTTTAAACTAAATAAGGAACAAACTAGACAAATAAGGATACAATGTCAAAATTGTGTGATCTTTTTACCACAAGTTAATCTTGGAGTCAATCCTAGAGAACATATATATATATATATATATATGAAATTCACTGTGGTATATTCATATATATATAAATAGTATGATTTGGTAAATTTCATCTTCCATTCATCTTCCATTTTCCCATTTCTCCTTTCTCCTACTCTATCCACTTCCTGTTCTCCACTGATCTCTCCTCCGATTTCCCCCACCACTATGTATTTTTTTCCTTATTTTTGGTCTAGCTTTTGCATATGAAAAGAAATTCTACCCATTATTTTATGAATCTGGCATATTTCACTTAGCATTATGTTCTCTTGCATTATCCATTTAACAACAAATGATATATTTTTATTCTTATCTAGTTTGATGTCAATACCATCCTTTTAATTGATGAGTAAAATTCCATTGTGTATGTATATCACATTTTCTTTATCTATTCATTTGTTGACAGGTACCCGAGCTGGTTTCATAACTTGGCCATTTTGAATTGTGCTGCTATAATCATTGAAGTGGCTATGTCACTATAGTATGCTAACTTTAGTTCTTATACATAAATACCAAGGAGTGTGATACCTGGGTCATATGATGGTGCTATTCCTAGTTTTTGAGGAATCTCCATACTACTTTCCAGAGTGGTTGGACTCATTTGCATTCCCACCGATAATGTATCAGTGTAATTTTTCTCCCAATCCTTACCATCATTTATCATTATTTTTGTTCTTGATACTACCATTCTGACTGGAATGAGATGCAATCTCAGTGCAGTTTTGATTTGCTTTACCCTGATTTCTAGGGATGAATTTTTTTATACATTTGTTGCACATTTGTGTTTATGCTTTTGAGAAATGTATGTGTAGTTCTTTTTCCAGTTTCTTGATTAGGTTATTTCTTTTGTTGGTGTTAAACTTTTTTAGTTTGTTATTTAATCTGGATATTAATCTCCAGTCAAAGGTGTAGCTGGCAAAAGTTTTCTCCCATTCTATAGATTTTCTATTCACATTCTTTACTGTTTCCTCTGCTGGGCAGAAGCTTTGTAATATGATCACATCCAACTTATTGATACTTGTTTTTATTTCTTCAATTTTTAGGATCTTAAGGAGGCTGGTGACTGATCCATGTGTTAGAATGTTGAACCTATTTTTTTCTGGCAATTGCAATGTTTAGGGTCTAATTCTTAAGTCTTTGATCCACTTTGATTTGACTTTTGTACATGGTGAAAGATAAGGATCTAGTTTCATTCTTCGATAGATGGATCTCCAGTTTTCCTTACTCCATTTCTTTAAAAAAGCAAGCTTTTATCCAATATCTGTTTTTTGGCATCTCTGTCTAAAATCAGATAACCATATCTATATGGATTTGTCTCTGTGTCTTCCATTCTATTTTTATTCATATCTAGTTTGATGTCCATACCATTCTTTTTTGTTAATATAGCTCTATATTATACTTTGAAGTCCAGCCTTGCTCTTCCTGCTCAAGTTTGTTTGGGTTATTCTGGGTCTTTTATTGTTCCAAATGAGTCTGCGGACTTTTTTCTAGTTCTGTGAAGAATATTATTGGCGTTTTGATGAGAATTTTGTTGAGTCTGTATAGCATTTTGGGTAACATGTCCATTTTGATAATATTAATTCTGCATTCCAAGAATGTGGGGGGGTTGTGTATTGTTCTTGTGTGTTCTTCAATTTATTTCCTCAGTGTTCTATAATTTTCATTGTAGATATCTTTTTCATCCATGTGTATATTAATTCAAAAAGCATTTTATTTTCGAGCTTATTGTGAATGGGATAGTTTTCCTGATTTTTGTCTCATCTGAATCACTATTGGATTAAGGGAAAGTTATTTATTTATGAATGCTGATCTTGAATTCTGCTGCTGACTAAATTTACTTTTCAATCTTAGAAGTTTTGGGGTCTTCCATATATAGGATGAAGTCAAGGAAATCCTAAAGAATAAATCTAGATTACTACACCAAGAGATTGTAAGAGTGATAATGACTTACAGGGCAATAATTAAATGAGGACTAATAAACATATAGACAAAAACAGAGAATCCAGACACAGATTCACATATACAGTGTATCTATCCATGGCGATTCTAGGTTAACTGTGCATTCATGTAGAACTAGATATTACTAGACACCTACTTCATCAATACACAAAAATCAATTTCAGAGGAATTGCAGATATAAATGGAAAGGAAAAATAAAAGTTTGCAGATACAAAGTAGAAAATGCATTCACAGTTTTTGCCTCAGCCAATAGTTTCACTAGCTGAAGACTTGAAGTATTTATTAGAAAGGGAATAGAAAATAAATTGGAATAAAAAAAGTTAGAAACTTCCATCCTCTAAATCTTCCATTAAAAGAGAACAAAAATTAAAAACTTTAGAATAAGGAAGGATTATTGGCAAAATTTATAACCATCCAAGCACTTCTTTCCAGAATATATATTTTTAACTCCTATAAATCATTATGAAAAAGATAGGAATTTGACTTGAATAATTAGTAAAGGAGTTGATTAGAAAAATCAAATAAAAGGATATCTTGAGCTTGGAATGTGGATTAGTGGTGCAGAGTGCCTACCATACACAAGGGCTTTGTTTCATCTTCAGTACTAAAAAAATAAATAAGAAAGAAGACTCTAATTCTTAGTAAGTATATGAAGATGAATGCAACACCATTCCCGTATAACAAAAAATACTCCCAATGACTAGTGGTGGTAAAGATATAGTGTACACTCTTCTACACTGCTAAGGAGTGTTTAAATTGTCATAGCAATGTGAAAAACTGTTTATTAGTATATACCAAACATGGGTATACATATATCTTATTCTCCAGCAATTCCATTCTCAAGTGTACACATAATGTAAGTTGAAAATGTGTATGTGCACCAAAGAATGTGTACAAGAACATTTACACCAGCATTTTTCACAATGGAAAATACAAATATACATAAAATATATAGACATATAAAATCATAAAAATGTACAAACTTCTGTTAAGCAGAACAACAATGGTAAATATTATATAATA
Organism: Spermophilus citellus; assembly: GCF_964194105.1. Classification (NCBI taxonomy): domain Eukaryota; kingdom Metazoa; phylum Chordata; class Mammalia; order Rodentia; family Sciuridae; genus Spermophilus; species Spermophilus citellus. Next base: position 80,049,644 of record NC_138183.1, read on the forward strand.
TTTAGTGCTAGAGTCCAACAACAAAATAATTCCTATAGCAGTATTCTATTAATATAATTTTCAAAAATAGGCAAGTATAATCAATGGTATTAGAAAGTATAATAACTGCATTGGGGGAAATGCAGGCATTATGACTGGATGAAAGCAAGAAGAGTGCTTTTTGAGGGTTGATAACCTTCCATTTATTGACTTGTACTTCCATGAGTGTATTTTCTTTGTTATAATTCATTTGTTATAATTCATTGATTTTCCTTTGTTATAATTCATTGCACACTTTGATTAGTACACTTTCCTATATGTGTTATACTTTAATAGTGAAATAGAAAAATACATTAATTTTAAATATGTTTAAAATTTTAAGTGTTCCTACACAGTTTTATACATAACCTTTCACACATATGCACCAAAGAATAAAAATGTGAAAAATAAAATGTGTACATAATATTCATTAAAGCAAAATATTAGATAGAAGCTACCTGATTGTCCATGTTGTATCTGTAAATGGGATACCAAGACATAAAAATATAAAGATCTTCTATAGGTATTTATATAAAATTATATCTTAAATATATTGCTATGTAAAAAGAGCAAGGTAGCCAGGCATGGGAGTGCATGCCTGTAATAAGAGTGGCTCAGGAGGCAGAGGCAGGAGAATTGTAGCCTCAGCAGCTCAGCAAGGCAGTAAGCAACCTAGAAAGATTCTGTCTGAAAATAAAATATTCAATGCCTGGGGATGTGGCTCAGTGGTTTACTGCCCTTGGGTTCAATTGCTGGTACAAGAAAAAAAAAACAATGTAGAGATCATTATTTTCCTAAATTCTCACTTATATAGAATGGGAGAAATGTATATCCCTATTGGTTTTTATGCATATAAAGAAAATGTGACGTATATACTCAATAGAGTATTGAATAATACTTTAATAATTCATAAGGAAAAATGAAATCATGACATTTGCCAGTAAATGGATGCATCTGGAGACTATCATGCTAAGTGATACAAGTCAATCCCCAAAAGTTAAAGATTAAATACTTTCTCTGATAGGCACAAGCTATTCCAAAATAAATGGTGGAAAAAAGAGAGAGGAAGGACAAAAAATGAAGAGGGGGTCTATAAAAATAGAGGAAAGAACAGTAGATATGGGGGATTGAGTGGGAGGAAGGTGGGACAGGATAAAGGAAGAACAGTGGAATCTGACTGGATTTCATATGTATGGAGATGAATATACCACAGTGAATCTCAAAATCAAGTATATACACAAGACACTACTTAAAAAAGAAGCTATAGATAAATAGCAGAAAGACCAGTAGAGAAGAGAAAGGGGAGCAGTGAAAGAGAGATGGAGGAGGGGGAAGTGCTGCTGACTGAACTGAATTATATCTCATTCTATTGTGATTATGTCAAAATGTATCCTAATTCTAAATATAACTACAAAGAATCAAAAAAATTGAAAAAGTGTATATATATCTTCTTGCCTAAACCAACCTATAGGAGAGTTGAAATATATAATTATATTTGCCCATGTGTAAAGGAGTATTTACATACCCAAATAAATATTTGGGTAAAAAAGAAGGGAAAATTACTACACATAAAAATGTACCTAAGTATAAAGTGCCCACCAGAAGGATCTACAAAAAATTGATAACAATGATTACTTCTAAGGAGGAAAAGTAGAGAACAGAATAAAAAAGAACAAAAAAATGAGTTTCATTGTAGACTTTTTATAACTTTTATAAAAGTTTATAAAAGTTTTATACAAAACTTTTGAGTTTTGTATAAAAACATGAAACATCTATTAAAATGTTTTAAGAATGAAAGATTGAGAGAAAAGTGTGACATGTTTATGTATACCTTGGTTCAAGGTCAAATGACTACAGGTTTTATATTGGGTATTGTCCCTCCTTTTTCTGTGAAAGCTTCTTTAGTCAGCTTTTTTACTGCTGTGATCAAAAGACACAAAAAGAACAATTAGAGGAGGAAAAGTTTATTTGGAGATGAGAATTCAGAAGCCTTAGTCCATAGACAGCCTGCTCCATTCCTCAGGTCTGGAGGTGAGGTAGAACATCCTGGCTGAAAATTGTGGTGGAGGGAAACAGCTGAAGAGAACACACCTTGAAGCAGAGATGGAGGGAGAGAGAGAGAGAGAGAGAGAGAGAGAGAGAGAGAGAGAGAGAGAGGGAGAGAGAGAGAGATAACAAAATATACCTCAAAGACATGACCCACCTCCTTCAGCAATACCCTACCAAAGCATAATTACCTATAAGGGGATAATTCACTGATTGCATTAAGGCTTTTGTAATCCAATAATTTTACCTCTAAGCCTTCAAAAACATGAGCTTTGTGGGGACACATACTATCCAAACTATAACAAAGGTAAATTAAGCAAACAAGGTAAATTGTGTATATCCACTGCTTTTGGTAGGAATCCTTGATAACCAGATAAAAAGCTGCTACTCATAGTATATTATTCAAAAGTGTTTTTAAATTCTATTTCTGGATAATTTAAAAATATATTAGTAAATTCCTCCTTTTCTTTTTGTGAAAATTTGGTGTTACAATGGGATCTTATTTTATATTGCAAGGTAGTTCAACATTTTTAAAATATTTTTAATAATTTTAGTGGTAGTTGGACACAATGGCTTTATTTTATTTATTTGTTTTTATGTGGTGCTGAAGATGGAACCCAGGACCTTGCATGTGCACGGTGAGCGTTCTACTGCTGAGCCACAATCCCAGCCCCATAGTTCAACTTTTTGAAACATCACTTTGATCTGGGTATTATAGGTTATTCCTAGAGGAATCTTAAGATATGGTCCTATACTCTGAGTAGCACTTGTTCTTAAATGTTTTTTTTTTTCCCAAATTCCGGATTTATTTCTGATAAATCTTGAAATAACTCCTAAAGACTAGATCATGAAATCATATTTTCATTTAGATTTTATGAGGCACTGCACATTTAATTCAGTATTAGATATAATAAATTATTCTTTGCCATATCCTTCAGAGAATATGAAAATAATCCCATTTCATGTCTATGTCAATTAACATATCAAGCACATTATATAATTCTGGTCTAAGATTCCAAGGCTAAAAACATCAAAATACTACCCGGGCCAACCACTGTAAAAACATCACTGGCTATTATGCAAATCTGGGAGGGAACTGAGACAGTGCTAAAATTTGATGAGTCAGCCTCATAACAAAAATGACACATTATATTATTTTCATACAAATTTTGAAGCTAATTTGAATTGAGTTAATGGATTTTTGCTCCCCCAAATTTGTAAAGTGGATTTGATTACTTATTTATAACTTTATTTTACTTATCTATTTTTTAATATGGTGCTGAGGATCAAACCCAGTGCATCACAAATTCTAGGCAAGTGTTCTACCAGAGTCACAATCCCAGCCCTATGAAGTGGATTTATTTGGTCAAACATAAATCAGTTATTCTCAATTATTAATGAAAATAGCCGTTTATTAAAGAGCTTAAATTCAGAAATATTTTTATTTCCATTTTTTTCTTAAAATTTCACTTTTTAGTAATCTTTTGGTTCTTTTCTCTACAATAGTTCTCAGCTGTTTCTTATGGTTATTAAATACTCAATACCCTTTTTCCTGTAGTTTCTTTAAGAACATAAATTTTGCTTTGCCTGATCATACCCTACATATACTCTTTGTAATATGCTAAGAGTCTGCTGCTTTCAATTGGCACAGAACAAAGTGGTTCATCAGATATTGTCTAAAGAAAAGAAAAAACGAATGTGGTTAAAAAATAAAAGGTTATATCTTCAAAGTGTAAACTTTTGACTTGGAATGATATGAAAATAGTGATTGTAAACTGCTTCATCTCTGTGTATGTGTATGTGTAGTTCTGTGTAGTGTGTGTGTGTGTGTGTGTGTGTGTGTGTGTGTGTGTGTGTGAGACAGAGAGAGAGAGAGAGAGAGAGAGAGAGAGAGAGAGAGAGAGAGAGAAAGTGAGTTGTTCATTCTCCACACATATACATATTTTATGAGGCAAAAAATTTTATATCTGTATAATATGATCTTGGAAACCTGGAGTATAAAAATTCCTAATAGGAAATACAGCTATGAAACTTGATGGAATTTATCAATAAAGATATGTTATGTTCCTTTCCCAAGCATGTTTTCCACACTTAAAACTTATGTTGGACTGTTGCTAGATAAAATCAAAACAGTTTAAATCTTATTTCTCTTGGTGTGATGCTGAACAATATTTATTCTATACATTTCATTTTTACTTGTCATAATCAGAGATCACTCAATTCTTTTTCCTCATGACTGCCCAAGGGAAAAACAGCTCCTTACTTGAAAATTAACTAATTTTGGAAAAGTGCATCATTTACACTAGGAAAAATTACTCTGGAAGAATGGTCATGCATTTGTAAGTAAAAAAAGAGGATCCAATAACAGATTTCAAACATGTTTAAGAAACATATGACATAATTCAACATCCTGCTAAGAACAGGAGGATAGGATTTCCTCTGATTTCTGATTTCATTTGATATCTGTTCTAAAATCTGTGTGGTCCATGGACACCTGAGTGTTCCCAGCCTTAATGGGCTCTAATTTCATTCTTCTCCTACATTATTGTGCAGCTTCACTTCCACCCACACTCCATTATCTCACACAGCTCTTTAAAAATATTCAACCAAAATTCACCGACAAAAAGTCCCTAGCCAAGCCTCATTTCATTTATTCTTAATACAAACTACCGACATTAACCTCCAGTTCCTGTATTTTTAGAAAGAAGGCAAATGAATGAAAATATTCAATATTATAATTATGTTAATGCTCATTGAAATAGTACAGATTTAAGGCAACGAGTTTTTTTAACAGAAAGACAAAATATTTGATGATTAATAAAATGATTCTAAACTTCATCTGTAAGAACAAACACGTGAGAATAGCAAAAAGTGGATAAAACTGAGAACATGGAACAGGGATTTCTTTATTAAATATATAGAAAGCTACAACAATCAAAAAATGTAAAACAGCAGAAATAATAAAGTAAGATAATACCTAAAGTAATCTACAAAAACAATAGCAAAGATTTAGATCCCTAAAAGTGACATACAGACTCCAACAAATTATTTAAAAACTGAAAAACATGCTGTTCAGAAAAAAATATGAAGAAAATGTTTAAGCTCGGTAACTATAATAAAAGACAAGCTTGATATATGATATTATTTTCTATCAGGTATCTAATACAATTATCTATCAGAAATGAAAAGTTAAAAAATGAATTTACTACACAATGTTTGCATGAGAAATAGTTATTGTCATACAAAGTTTATACGAATATAAACAGACACATTCTTGGGTGAAATTTGAGTCATCAATCCAATTTTGGTCTAGCATCATGGGTCTAAGAAATTGCTCAAAGATATGTGTTCATGTATGTTCATGTTAGTATTTTCATAGTAATACAAAGTTATAAAGAAACTTAAATGTCCAATAAAATGAAATTTGTTAAATAAATTCTGTCCTATCACATAAAAGAATACTATGTATTGATAGTAAATTATGCTTACTGACATACAAGGTGTAAAATGCAATATTTAAAACAGGATTACAAAGTTATGATAGTCTACAGGATAAAATCCTCATATATGAATAAAAGCAAATAAGATACCCATACATGTTATAATCAATTGAGTTTAGTGCTAACATCATTGTATACCCATTATAAAGTTTTCCCTTACCTTTCGATTTAATTATTTTAGAAACAGCTAGAGACATTTATTTATATTAATTACTTAACAGAGCTTTCCCATCACAAATATTTTGTTACCTAAACAATGAATGATTGTAACTATCCTCAATAGTCTCAAAACTTTTTAAATAACAAGGCAAGGTAAAATATAGTACCTAGGTTCCAAGATGGCAGAGTAGAGGAAAACTCATTGCTGGCGTGACTCCCAGTGATTGGTCAGACTCTCTCCCTCATAGGATCCCCCATTCATGAATTTAAGCTTCATGGAGCCTGTGATAGGAATATGAACAGTGGTTGATTACAAGCGCAGTCCAGAACATGAGAAAATCTGAGGCGCTCCATGCGCGGAACCTGGCCAGCAGTGCAGCCCAGGAACATGCCGTAGATGGGCAGAGCTAAGCACTCCAGAGTCATGGCAGGGCAGAGACACAGAATTACAGATCCTTTAAGATTAGAGCGCGCCAGACTGCACCCGTGTCTCCGCAGGGCACTGGACCTAGGCCAGAAGTCTGGACTTATTGGAGAAACAGCCCAGCTCCCTCCTCCTCACCAGATACCCCAGCTTGGAAACGAGCAGTCACCATCTTGGAAAATTTACCTCATCAGCTTTGGGCCGGATGTAAGAAGCAGCGAGATTGGCATCGGAACAGGTGTGTGATTCCCAGCCCCCTCTACGCGACTACGATAACTCAAAAACATTCTCACCAGCTCTCAGTGGGCATGAATATCAGAGCCAATTGAAACTGAAAAGGTGCCTGAACTCCAACTCCCCCTCCCCCAGCTGTGATAACCCAAAACATTTTTCACCAGCTCTCGGTGGGAATAAGACAGAATAGGTTGCCGGTTTCCAATTCCCCCTCTGCACATGAAGCTAATGAATTTATTTTACATTACAATTGAATCCTACATCTCTAGACATTTTCTCCTATCACAAAGGAGAGATCTCAGACCTATACAAAAGCAATACAAATCTACAGGAGAAAAATAACCATACAACAGTCACACAGACCTGGAAAGAAACGTAGGCAATATGAATAAACAAGGAAAAAAAGGAACACAAACAGTGTAGGATAACTCAACAATAGAGGAGCTAATAGCTACAGCAGAAAGAATGTCAGATAAAGATTTCAAGATATACATGATCTAGAGTTTCAAGGAAGATGTTATACAGCAAATGCAGACAATGAAAGATCACTTTGACAATGAATTACATAAACAAATCCAAGAAGGAAAAGATTAACTCTACAGGGAGATAGAGGTTATGCAAAAAAAAAAAAAAAAAAGAAAGAAAGAAAGAAAGAAAGAAAGAAAGAAAGAAAGAAAGAAAAGAAAAGAAAGAAAAAGAAATCCTGGAAATGAAGGAAATTATAAATCAAATTAAAAACTCAAATGAGAATATCATCATCAGAGTAGAGCAAATAGAAGTCAGAACATCAGACAACAAAGACAAAGTATATCATCTCGAAAAGAGTCTAGACAGCTCAGAAAGGCTGATAAGAAAAAAACATCCAAGAAATTTGGGATAACATAAAAAGACCAAATTTAAGAGTTATTTGGATAGAGGAAGGTATAAGGGTCTAAACCAAAGAAATGAGCAATCTGTTCAATGAAATAATTTTAGAAAACTTTCCAGACATGAAGAATGAAACAGAAACCCAAATCCCAGAGGCCTACAGCACACCGAATGTACAAAACCACAAGAGACCCACACCAAGACACATTATAATGAAAATGCCCAACATACAGAACAAGGAGAGAATTTTAAAAGCCACAAGAGAAAGGAAGCAGATTACATTTAGGGGTAAACCAATTATGTTAACAGCTGATTTTTCAACACAGACTCTGAAAGCTAGAAGATCCTGGAAACAACGTATTTCAAACAATGAAAGATAATGAGTTCCAACCAAGAATCTTATATCCAGCAAAATTAAGCTTCAGGTTTGATGATGAAATAAAAACGTTCCATGATAAACGAAAGTTAAAATAATTTGCAGCTAGAAAACCGGCACTTCAAATCATTCTTGGCAAAACATTACAAAAAGAGTAAATGAAAAATAACTACAAAAATCAACACTGGGAGGTAGTACAATAAAGGGAAAAACTAATCAAAGAAAAAACAAATCAAGTTAGATAACAAAAATAAACAAACATGTCTGGAAGTACAAAACATAACTCAATAGTAACCCTAAATGTTAATGGCTTTCACTCACCAATCAAAAGACATAGGCTAGTAGACTGGATTGAAAAAAAAGATCCAACAATATGCTGCCTACAGGAGACTCATCTGATAAGAAAAGACATACATAGACTGAAGGTGAAAGGTTGGGAAAAGTCATACCACTCACATGGACCTCGTAAGCAAGCAGGGGTGTTGATACTAATATCAAATAAAATAGACTTCAAGTCAAAGTTAATCAAAAGGGATAAAAAGCACACTACATTCTGCTAAAGGGAACCATTCACCAACAAGACATAACAATTATTAATATGTATGCCCCAAACAATGGTGCAGCTATGTTCATCAAACAAACTCTTCTCAAGTTCAAGAGTCAAGTAGACCACAACACAATAATCATGGGTGATTTTAACACACCTCTCTCACCACTGGACAGATCTTCCAAACAAAAGTTGAATAAAGAAAGTATAGAATTAAATAATACAATTAATAACTTAGACTTAATTGACATATATAGAATATATCAACCAACATCAAGTGGATATACTTTTTTTTCTCACCTGAACATAGATCCTTCTCAAAATTAGACCATATATTATGCCGTAGGTCCACTCTTAGCAAACATAAGGGAGTAGAGATAATACCATGCATTTTATATGATCATAATGGAATGAAATTGGAAATCAATGATAAAATAAGGAAGAAAAATGCATACATCACATGGAGAATGAACAATATGCTACTAAATGAACAATGGGTTACAGAAAACATCAAGGAAGAAATTAAAAAATTCTTAGAGATAAATGAAAACACAGACACAACATATTGAAATCTCTGAAACACTATGAAAGCAGTACTAAGTGGAAAATTTATTGCATAGAGCTCATTCCTCAAAAGAAGAAAAGTCAAGAAAAAAAAGGATCTCACAATACATCTCAAAGCCCTAGAAAAAGAAGAGCAAGTCAACAGTAAATGCAGTAGAAGGCAAGAAATAATTAAAGTCGGAGCTGAAATCAATGAAATTGAAATAAAATAAACAATTTGAAAAAATTGATAAAACTGGGCTGGGGATGTGGCTCAAGCGGTAGTGCGCTCGCCTGGCATGCGTGCGGCCCAGGTTCGATCCTCAGCACCACATACAAAGATGTTGTGTCCACCGATAACTAAAAAATAAATATTAAAATTCTCTCTCTCTCTCTCCCTCTCTCTCTCTTTCACTCTCTCTTTAAAAAAAAATTGATAAAACTAAAAGTTGGTTCTTTGAAAAAATAAATAAGATTGACAGACCCTTAGTCATGATAATGTAGAGAAGAAGAGAGAGAACGTTATTTACTAGCGTACAAGATTAAAAACGCAATATTGCAACAGATGCTACTGAGATACAGAAGATAATTAGAAATTATTTTGAAATGTTATACTCCAATGAAATAGAAGATAGTGAAGGCATCGATAAATTTCTTAAGTCATATGATCTGCCCAGATTGAGTCAGGAGGATACACACAACTTAAACAGACCAATATCAAGTGAGGAAATAGAATAAGCTATCAAAAGATTAACAACCAAGAAAATCCCAGGACTGAATGGATATACAGCAGAATTTTACAATACCTTTAAAGAAGAACTAATACCAATACTCTTCAATCTATTTCAGGAAATAGAAAAAGAGGAGGTACTTCCAAATTCATTGTCTGAGGCCATTATCACCCTGATTCCAAAACAGACAAAGACACTTCAAAGAAAAAAAACTTCAGACCAATATCTCTACTGAATATAGATGCAAAAATCCTCAATAAAATTCTGGCAAATTGGATACAAAACATATCAAAAAGATCGTGCACCATGATCAAGTGGGATTCATCCCAGGTATGCAAGGTTGGTTTAACATAGGGAAATCAAAAAATGTAATTCACCACATCAATAGACTTAAAGATAAGAACCATATGATCATCTCGATAGATGCAGAAAAAAACATTTGACAAAATACAGCACCCCTTTATGTTCAAAACACTAGAAAAACTAGGGATAACAGGAACTTACCTCAACATTGTAAAAGCTCTCTCAGGCCAGCATCATTCTAAATGGAGAAAAACTGAAGGCATTCCCTCTAAAATCTGGAACAAGACAGGGATGCCCTCTATCACCACTTCTATTCAATATAGTTATCGAAATACTGGCCAGAGCAATTAGACAGACGAAAGAAATTAAATGCATAAAAATAAGAAAAGAAGAACTTAAACTAGCACTATTTGCTGATATGATTCTATAACCAGAAAACCCAAAAAGCTCTACCAAGAAACTTCTAAAATTAGTAAATGAATTCAGCAAAGTGGCAGGATATAAAATCAACACCCATAAATCAAAGACATTCCTGTATATCAGTGACAAATCCTCTGAAATGGTAATGAGGAAAACTAACCCATTCATAATATCCTCAAAAAAATACTTCGGAATCAACTTAACGAAAGAGGTGAAAGATCTATACAATGAAAACTATAGAACCCTAAATAAAAAAAAAAAAATAGAAGAAGACCTTTGAAGATGGAAAGATCTACCTTGCTCATGGATAGGCAGAATTAATATCATTAAAATGGCCATATTATCAAAAGTACTTTACAGATTCAATGTGATTCTGATCAAAATCCCAATGGCTTTCCTCACAGAAATAGAAAAAGCAATTATGAAATTCATCTGGAAAAATAAGAGACCCAGAATAGCTAAAGAAATTCTAAGCAGGAAGAGTGAAACAGGTGGTATTGCTATACCAGATCTTAAACTATACTACAGAGCAATAGTAACAAAAACAGCATGGAACTTGCACCAAAACAGGCTTGTATACTAATGGTACAGAATAGAGGACACAGAGATTAACCTACAAAATTACAACTACCTTATATTAGACAAGGGTGCTAAAAGCATGCAATGGAGAAAGGATAGCATCTTCAACAACGGTGCTGGAAAAACTGGAAATTCATATGCAAAAAATAAAATTGAATCCCTATCTCTCACCATGCACAAAAGTTAACTCAGAATGGATCAAGGATCTAGGAATCAAACCAGAGACTCTGCATATAATAAAAGAAAAAGTTGGCCCTAATTTCCATCACCTGGGGTTAGGCCCCAATTTCCTTAATATGACACCTATAGCATAAGAATTAAAACCAAGAATCATCAAATGGAATGAATTGAAACTAAAAAGTTTTTTTTTTTTCTCAGCAAGAGAAATAATATGTGGGGTGAATAGGGAGCCTACATCCTGGGAACAAATTTTTACCCCTCACACATCAGATAGAGCTCTAATCTCTATGGTATACAAAGAACTCAAAAAGCTAAACAGCAAAAAAGCAAATAACCCAATCAACAAATGGGCCAAAGTCCTGAAAAGACACTTCTCAGAAGAGGATATACAATCAATCAACAAATACATGAAAAAATGCTCACCATCTCTAGCAATCAGAGAAATGCAAATTAAAACTACTCTAAGATACCATCTCACTCCAGTAAGAATGGTAGCCATTATGAAGTCAAACAACAACAAGTGCTGGCGAGGATGTGGGGAAAAAGGTACACTCATACATTGCTGGTGGGACTGCAAATTATTACAGCCTATTTGGAAAGCAGTATGGAGATTCTTTGGAAAGCTGGGAATGGAACCATCATTTGACGCAGCTATCCCTCTTCTCGGTCTATACCAAAAGGACATAAAAACTGCATACTACAGGGACACAGCCACATTAATGTTTATAGCAGCACAACTCACAATAGCTAGACTGTGGAGCCAACCTAGATGCCCTTCAATGGATGAATGGATAAAAATGTGGCATTTATACACAATGGAATATTACTCAGCACTAAAAAATAACAAGATCATGGCATTTGCAGGGAAATTGATGGCATTAGAGTATATTATGCTAAGTGAAGTTAGCCAATCCCCCCAAAAACAAATGCTGAATGCCTTCTCTGATATAAGGGGATGACTCAAAATGGGGTAGGGGGAAGAAGATTACCTCTAGATAGGGAAGAGAAGTGGGAGGGAAAGGGAGGGAGAAGGGGAATTGCATGGAAGATGGAAGGAGTCCCTCATTGTTATAGAAAATACATGTATGAAGAAATGAGAAAAAAAGAATAATGTAACATTAGATTGGGTAGAGAAGTGATGGGAGAGGAGGGGAGGGGATGGGGGAAAGGAAGGATAGTAGAATGATATAGACATTATTACTGCTGTGTGTATATATGTGAATACATGACCAATGTGATTCTGCAATCTGTACACTCAGAAAAATGAGAAATTATACCCCATCTGATTCAAATATATGATATGTCAAGGTCATTGTACTGTCATGTGTAACTAATTAAAACAAATAAAAAAATTAAAAAGCAGATTAGACAGATGAAGAGAATTCATTTAAATGATAGTAGTTTCAAAAAATTATCAAGAGTGTAGCTCAAATAGGAAAGACGGTGGAATGAATCTGATATAATTTGTGTATGTACATACATAAATTGTCAGGGGTTTTAGCTCCCCGTTCCCTCCTGACCTGTGGGAGAGATTGCGAGAGCACACCCTGACAAGGACAAGCCAAGAAAGGAAAAGGCCGACTGACCGCCTGCACCCAGCCCTCCCACGCTGGAGAACAATCAGATGCATCAGGGAGAACTTTCAAAACAGGACCTCGTTTAATGAGAAAAACATACACAGCTAATATAATGTACAGGAGCCAATCAGGATAAAGGTCAGCAGGGTGGGGAGAATTTACATCTACACCCATCCTACAGGCAGTAATGTCCGTGAGGGCAGAGGGGTTCTGAACCTATCCTAGAGGTGGTACGATTTTCATCACATCCCAGGCAATGCCTTCTGGCTGATCGCCAGGTGCTATCTTAGCCACATGTGGCCCCAGGACTGGGAAGCGGGTAGCAGCCAGCAAGTTAGGTTTCCTCCTTTCTGATGCAACATGCCCTACATGTTGCATGACCTACAATGAATGTTACCAGAGTGAATCTCCACATCATGTACATCCACAAGACTGGGCTCCTATTAGAATAAGACATACTTCATGTTTATATAAATATACTAAAATATACTCTGTTATGTATAACTAAAAAGAAGTGATAAAGCAAACCAATTAATACAATAGTACAAATATGTAATACTACAAACATATAACATACAAATATGCTGTTACAAATATGTAACAGCAAATCCCATTACTATGTACAACTATAATGCACCAATAAAAATGTGAAAAGTAGATAATGTAAAAGAACTCTGAATGACACCAGCAAAGTTATTACTAGTTGATGTAAAGTCCTATATTAGAACAGAGTGTGTTCACTGGGTATTGGTTTTGTAATCTTAGAAAAAGTTTAAATTTCTACTTATATAAAGCATGAAAATTGGGATTTATCAACTGTCACAGAAAATTATAATTTAAAACATTTAGATTACTTTCAATAAAATCATTCATCAGCAATTAAAAAAAGAGTGCAGCTCAAAAAATATAGTACTCATAGAATACTAGTATTTATATAAAATATCAGATATATACACATGTAAACAGAAAAAGATATATAAAAATGTATAAGGGAAATACCTATATACAAATATAGCTAAATGCAAATATATACATATATACATGTTTATATATGTATATATGTGTATTTTAGAGAAAGATAAATAGTTTGATCAACCAGATACAGTATTAGATAATCTTTCCTGAATGCATTGCTCTGTGTAACAATAACATTCAGCCATGTAAATATTTTATATAATACTGAAACACATTTAAATCAATATGACTGGGTTCATACCTAAAATTGAAGAAAAAAATGAAAAGCAAAAACTTTGTATCAGTTATAATTACTCATTCAAGTGCTTTAAATATACCAAATTTGGCTGAACATATCTAATGAAATGGTCCTAATTTAAAAAAAAAACTGCAAGGAAATTTTAATTGTTTTTAGTAATATTGTTAGTTTTACTTTGAAACTATTATGTATAAATTCTTGTATATAATATAGATTATAGTAAGTAATCTTGTGAGTACAAAATATAGAAGGAGAATGCAAATAATTAATTATGTTAATGTCATTGGGAAAATGTTTTCAGCATAAAAGAAAATATCTATAAATATAAAAGCAAGGACTTCAAAATCATATAATCCTAAATTTGATCTGAAATATTATAAACCTCAAATATATTTTATCTTTAAATATTTTATCATATCTCTGTTTAATAAATAGGCCTGGAAAATAATTAATGCCACCATATATGTTCTTTGCTCAAAGATTGTGGTTGCTTAATATCATTTTCAATTAAACAGAACCATGGCTTTTTAAAGGAATAACTGATTCCAGATTTAGTGTAGAAAATGGAAACGTGTTCCTGGTAAATCTTTTCATATAAGAAAACTTGGATGCTATCAAAATATTATTGGAGTCTCACCAAAAGAACCCAGGAAGCAAATTGCAGAGCTGACCAAAATTGGTACAATTTTAAATTTAAAGCACTTATTAAATAATGATTTAAAAATGATATTCACCCTAAATAACATTTTGGCAATGTGTGAGTAATGTGAGGAAATCAACTTTTTATTATCAAATAAAAGAAACAAAACTATGTTCTGTTTTTCCTTTACAAAGACTACATCAAGGTAACTAAATAATTTTGATGGGAAAGCTCTGTTAAGTAGATAATCTAAATAAATGTCTCTAGCTGTTACAAAAATAATTATATCAAAAGGTGAGGGAAAATTTTATAATGGGTATACAATGATGTTAGCACTGAACTCAATGAATATATATGGAAGAATAAATTGAGATTTCCTACAAGTATTCATTCAGCAAAATTTTGAATATGGAAATTCTACAGGAATAGTTTGGTTTTTCCAACAAGCAAAAGATAATAATACTTATAGAAAACAAAAAGAAGACAAGATAAATCATATATTGAAGTAAACTCAAAACGTAGCTAATAAGCCAGTAAATGAGATAAGAGAAAATACTGAAAATATTCAGTAAAACCAAGAGATCTGGGGGAAATATGGGTAGAATCAAAAGATAAGAAAATAGTTCTAGATAAAAATATTGAAACCTGGGTTGAGGTTGTGGGTCAGTGGTAGGGCTACTCGCCTGGCAAATGTGAAGCCCTGGGTTTGATCCTCAGCACCACATAAAAATAAATAAATAAAAATAAAAGGTGTTGTGTCCATCTACAACTAAAAAAAAATTTTTAAAGATTGAAACCTAACCATATTGAAATCTACATCAACTCAAAATGTGTAAGCACTGCAATTAAAAATTAAAGAGACTACATGTTACTATAATATTTACTTTCACATGTAGTTGAAAATTTCAGTATAAAAATTTTGAATTATTAAATAGCATGTGGTATTATTCTGTATTTATTTTTAGAACTTATTATTTTATTTTATTTTTAATACAAATGAAACACAACTTTTCATTTCTCTGATTGTACATGATGTAGAATCACACTATTCATGCAATCATACCTGTACATAGGGTAATAATGCCTTCTCATTTCACCATCTTCCCCCCCACTCCCTGTCCTCACCCCACTTCCTGCTCCCCCTCTGCTCAATCCAAAGTTCCTCTATTCTCCCCTTCCCCTCCCCCCATCATGGGTCAGACTTTTGATGAAATCTTCTATTTCATTGCTAGTGTTGGCAAGGATGTGGAGAAAAAGTTAAACTCTTACATAGCTTGTGGAACTGCAAATTGGTGCAAGCAATCTACAAAGCAACATGGAGATTCCTCAAAAAACTTGGATTTTTTTTTCAAAGAGAGAGGTAGAGAGAGAGAGAGAATTTTTAATATTTATTTTTTAGTTATTGGCGGGCACAACATCTTTGTTTGTATGTGGTGCTGAGGATCGAACCTGGGCCGCACACATGCCAGGTGAGCGCGCTACCGCTTGAGCCACATCCCCAGCCCCAAAACTTGGATTTTTTGATATCATGTATATTCTCCTGATTCAGTTTGGATAGCTCATATGACTCTAGAAATTCATTGATGTCTTTGAGATTTTCTATTTTATTGGAGTATAAATTTTCAAAATAGTTTCTAATTATCTTCCATATAGTATCCATTGTGATATTTCTTTTTTTCATCATGAATTTTAGTAACTTGAGTTTTCTCTCTCCTTCATTAACATGGCTAAGAATTTATCAGTTTCATTTATTTTTTCAAAGAACCAACTTTTGTTTTGTCAATTTTTTCAATTGTTTCTTTTGTTTCAATTTCATTGATTTCAGCTCTGATTTTAATCATTTCATGTCTTCTATTTTTGGTGTGAATTTGCTCTTTTCATAAGGCTTTGAGATGTAAAATTAGGTCATTGATTTTTTGACATTTTAGTCTTTTAATGAATGAGCTCTATGCAATGAATTTCCCTCTTGGTACTGCCTTTGTAGTGTCCCAGAACTTTTGATATGTTGTATCAATGTTCTCATTTAACTCTAAGAATTATTTAATCTTCACTCTGCTGTCTTTTTCAACCCATTGTTCATTCAGTAGCATATTATTTAGTCTCCAGGTGTTGGAGTAGCTTCTAATTTTTTTTTATTTCATCATAGATTTCTAATTTCATTCCATTAGGATCTGATAGGATGCAGGATAGAGCTTCTATTTTTATGTATTTGCTAAGAGTTGTTTTGTGACATAATATGTGGTCTATTTTAGTGAAGAATCCATGTGCTGCTGAGAAGAAAGTGTATTCACTCATTGAAGGATGAAATATTCTGTATATATCAGTTAAGTCTAAGTTATTGATTGCATTATTGAGTTCTATAGTTACTTTGTTCAGCTTTCATTAGAAAGATCTATCCAGTGGTGAAAGAGGTGTGTTAAAGTCACCAGAATTATTGTGCTATGGTCTATTTGACTCTTGAACTTGAGAAGAGTTTGTTTGATGAACGTAGATGCTCCATTATTTGGGGCATATATATTTAAAATTGTTGTGTCTTTCTGATGTATGGTTTCTGTAAGCACTATAAAATGTCCTTCTTTATCCTTTCTGACTATCTTTGGCTTTAAGTCTAATTTATCTGATATGAGGAAGGAAACCCCTGCTTATTTAAAATACAGTCCATGTGAGTGATGTTTTTTTTTTTTTTTTCCCCATCCTTTCACCTTCAGTCTGTGGATGTCTTTTCCTATGAGGTGAGTCTCTAGAAGGCAGCATGTTGTTGGGTCTTTTTTAAATCTAGTCTGCCAATCTATGTCTGGATTAATGACCTTAGGCCATTAAAATTCAGGGTTATTATCGAGACATGGTTTGTATTCCTGGTCATTTTGGTTTATTTTTTTCATTTTTAACTTTACTTGGTTTGTCCTTTGATTGACTTTTCCTTTAGTATCATTCCTCCTTTGCTGATTTTCATTTCCTCTTCCTGGAATATTTTGCCAAGGCTGTTCTCTAGTGCAGGCTTTCTAATTGTAAAGCTTTTTAACCTTTGTTTTTCATGGAAGGTTTTTACTTCATCATCATATCTAAAGCTTACTTTTGCTGGATATAAGATTCATGTGGAATTATAAAAAAAATACTGTTTTTCATGTCTGTGAAAGTATAGAAAACACTTATTTTTGCATTTTATATCTGAAAGAATATGCACAAAATTGTGAGTAATTATTATTTATCCTGGATGTTGTAAATTCAGATTATTATAATTGCTCTTTGTGTATATATTCTTTTCAACAAGAGGTATGATTACTTACATAACATAAATGCATATGATAAGCAACAAAATTATAAATCAAGGGGGTGATTTTATTATCAGATAGAAATTACATTAATTGTATTCAGAAAATGAGTCACAATAATTTCCAAAGCGAGTTTTACCTATATTTTGTTGGAGAACACAGTTTGATTATGTATTTCTAGGACTATATTTTTTCTGTTTTTTTTTTTTTTTTTTTTTTTCAGAAGACTGTACTAACTATGATAGCTTTAAGGGTTTTTGTATCTTTACTGACTATATTCTACAGTTGCTTTTTCATCACTTTTTGTTGACTAGTTTGAAATGCCAATCTGCTGAATCGTCATATCACTTCATTTAAACTTCTATTATGGCTTTGACTTCTAAAAGATTGACATTTAACTTGCTATACAATATAACTCAAACCATTGTTTCAAGACTTATGTACCATAGTGTAGTAAGGAGACAGTCTCATATGGCCAAAGTGGATGTGCTTAGCAAAAAGTAGATGCAGTAAAATTGCAACCCTGACATCAGTAGAGTATTTTTAACATATTTCTGAAATCCACTGAGTCTTAATTTTCTTTCTACTTAAAAATACTAATAATAGTGTTGTCTTACAAGACTGGGGATAGGAAAATATGAAAAATCATGAGATGTTTAAGACATAATAGGTGTTTGAGAAATTTTGGATATCCTTTTCAAACTTATATATAACATCTATATGCTATTTAAATTTCACTAAATTCAATGTTCTCTGAAACCACCCCTGAACTTTAACATGTTCAATCAAAATGATCTGAAGATCTGAGACCTTTCAAACTAGTCAATGAAAAGAGGGAATAGCAAGCTGCAGGCAGATATAATAAAAATATAAAAATCATTTGAAATGGTCTCATTTTACTCATGTCTGCCAGCAAGATTTTATATTTTTCAAGGTCCATCCAAAATAATACTTTCATACAGTATCTTATTACTACCAAATCTAATGTGGTTTCCACCTCCTTATAATTATGCTTAAAACCACATGTCTTCTGTTGTTATTGTTGTTGCTACATGCCTTGCTTTATTTATTTATTTATTTATTTATTTATTTATTTATTTATTTATTTATTGTCATGGGGATTGAGCTCAGTGATGCTCAATCACTAAGCTACATCTCCAAGCATTATTATTTTTTTAAAAAAATTTTTGAGACAGGGTCCCATTAAGGTGCTTCAGGCCTTGCTAAATTGCTGAGACTGACCTGAAACTTTTGATCCTCCTGTCTCAGCCTCTATAGGATTATAGGTGTGTGCTATCTTGTCAATCCCTCACCTGATTCTTTATTGTTATTTTTATTTGCATATTATCTATGCTAATTTATAATGTTCTTAATGTCAGAAACTGATTTAGTTGTCTTTGTATAAAATATAATGTTCAATGTCCTACCTTCAACATATATCAATTGAATTGGGGGTCTGAGTAGAGATTTATAAGAATAAAGGAGTGATGATTATTGTAACATGAAGGGGCTTGTAAGTGAAATATAACACATGAAAACGTTGTTGTCCCATGTTTTGATAAAAGAAGAAATATACATGGGCAAGGCAAAGTAAAAATAAGTGTGTACCATGTATATCTGAAGTGTTTAGGGAAGAATATGTAAACAATTTGAAAGGAAGAATGGGTGTTGGCTTGGTATAGACACATTCATGAATTATTGGAAAAATTCAGGAAACAAGTGTGCTTGAATAGAAAATATCAAATCTGACGCATTTAGCTTTAAAGAAGCAACAATCAATATTACATCAGCAATGAGTATACAAGTGTTAAAACAGTAGAATATAGGTTCTCAAATACATATATTGACATAAAAATCACAGAATGATCAATTTTGAATAACTGTTAGATGGCCACCATCTAATTTCCATGAAGGTGAGTTACGGAAAAAATAAGATGATAAAAAAATATAAGATTATATGAAACAAATAAACATGTGACATCTTTCTAAATTACAGAATCTCAATATCTACAAAAGCATTATAGAAATAGATATCATATATATATATATGCATATATATACATATGTATATATATATATATGATATTAACATGTTTTATTCTTTCAGATAGGATATAGTAGTTTGTAGTTTGTCAATAATCTTGCTAGGATAAAAAAGAAAAATTAAAATTTTAAGGCATCAGAGAGATGCAGAGGCAATGAACAACATCCCATAAAGAATAAAATCTTTTAGAAGGGAACTAAATATCTTCTGTTACCTCTTCCTTGCCAGAATTAGAAAATTCTCAGATAGGACAGAATTAAAAATCTAATTGGCTTAAACAGAGGGTTATTGCTTATAACAACAAATACCCCAGGCTCTATGATATTTCCATGGAGTTGAAGTAATAAAATTGGAGACTTTATGGTCTTAAATATACACACAAGTTTTTTTTTATTCTGAATCCAAACAGGATAGGAGATTTTAAAAATAAGCCAAATCCCATAAAAAATAAAGTGGAAACTTTTCTAATTCCTATTGCCTGGAAAAAAACTACCTAGATAGAAATCCTAAAAATACAATAGATAAAAATAAAACCCATGGAATCTGTTTTACTTTAGGATAATTTACTATTTATAGCATGGTAAAAATACTGAAGACACACTCTTTACTCTGGTAGAGGGTCATTGTTGAAAGATAGAAAAACCAGCAGATATTTTGGTATTTATTTTGCCACTTTTATGGCAAAATTGGAGACTTGAGGTACTTCAAACACAACCATTATCATCCTGGAAACATCTGTTCAATTATAAAGCTAAAATGAGATGACCTTCAAATAAAATTTAAAAATAAATAAAATGAATATAAAAAATAAAAATAAAAACAAATAACTTTGAAAACCAAAGTGAAAATTCTCACAAATTGCAGGTGCTGACAAAATAATATCCTTGTGGATTTTCAGTCAAAAGCCCTGGATAGAAACATCCTCACAACAGGAATAAATGTAAGGTATACACAATCTACCATAATGGCAGTTCAGCCTCAACCCAATTTTGTTTCTGATTTGATTAAAGTGATAAACTCTTATTCTAATATAAGCCTAGCCATTAAAATGTTAAACCATGTTTTAGTCAGCTTTTTCACTGCTGTGACTAAAAGAGCTCATAAGAAAAACTTTAAAGGAAGAAAAGTTTATTTGGGGGCTCATGGTTTCACAAGTCTCAGTCCATAGACAGCAGAGCCCATTCCTCAGGGCTAAAGGTGAAGCTGAACATCATGATAGAAAAGTGTAGTGAAGGAAAGCAGCTCACATGATGATCAAGAAGCAGAGAGAGACTCCAATGGTCAGATAACAAAATGTATACCCCAAAGTCACACCCCCAGTGACTCAGATCCTCCAGCCACACCCACCTGCCTCCAGTTACCACTCAGTTAAACCCCTTACAGATCAATTCACTGATTAGGTTAAGGACATAATTCAATCATTTATCCTCTAAACCTTCTTGCATTGTCTCACCTGATCTTTTAGGGGATACCTAATATGTAAATCATTACACCATCTCCAGTTAAATATTAAATCATAAGGAGTCTACACAGATATTTTATGTACAATAAGCAGAATCCAATTTAAAAATAGAGGTAATTACTGATGAAAAATAACCTAGATGAAACAAAATCGGAAATAAAAATAAATCATATATAAGCCTGGCATTTGAACTAACAGATAAATTCTTTACATTTGATCTGGCATGGGGTTATACTTTTAATATAAACAAATTATACGGGGTAAAAATGGGAGTTCATAACCCACTTGAATCAATCTGTGAAATATGGTATATTAAGAACTATGTAATGTTTTGAACAACCAACAATAAAATAAAAAAAAAACAACATGAATTTGTA
The DNA here is from genome assembly GCF_964194105.1 of Spermophilus citellus. Classification (NCBI taxonomy): domain Eukaryota; kingdom Metazoa; phylum Chordata; class Mammalia; order Rodentia; family Sciuridae; genus Spermophilus; species Spermophilus citellus. Next base: position 80,071,156 of record NC_138183.1, read on the forward strand.
CACATGTATAATAAAAACATATATACACATTGTAGTAGGTTGAACTGTGTCCCTGAAAAAGACATGTTCAAATATAAAATCCCAGTATATGTGATTGTGACTTTACTTGACAATATGAAATTCACATATGTAATCAAATTAAGACAAATTAATAATGGATTAAGGTTGTTTCTAAATAAAAGAATGGATCCCCAAATGGAGAGACACACATGCACAGATGCACACAGAGGGAAGATGACCAGAAGGAGAAAGAGGAAGAAATTGAAGTAATGCAGTTATAATACAAAGAATGCCAAGGATTTCCAGCACTGAAGCTAGAAAGAGAAGCTAGGAAGAAACAAGGAAAGATTCTTCATTAGATTCTTCAGAGGGAGCATGGCTATGCCTACATCTTGATTTCAGATTTTTAGCTACAGAATCTCTGAGAAAATAAATTTCTGTAGTTTAATCCATCCAGTTTGTAGAAGTTTGTTATATCATCACTATATATATATATATATATATATATATATATATATATATATATATTTGCATATGTGTGTGTGTGTGTGTGTATATATATCCAAAAATAACTTTTATTCCTTGAAAAAAAATAAAGCATCTGAGTTAAGAGACACATGCACCCTTGTATTTTTTTCTGAAATATTTTCCAAAATATGGCATAGCCAAATAGAACCCAAAGAGATAACAACATTGTTTAGTAGAAAGAAGATATCGAGATAAATTAAATTTTGGGTCTACCAAAATGGTTGAGGTTTAGAGGGAAGGGTAGAAAAGATGAGAGAGAGCCACAAAGAAGAAGGTACAGTTCTCTGCATAAATATTTGGCTAAAAACCTTGGGAAACAACATATACAAGTTTGAGTAAGGCTCTTGGAGGTTCTGCAGAGAACAGACACTGACAGAATGAAGAGTAGAGCAGATTTTGATATCAGAGTAATATTGGCCTCATAGAGTTTGGAAGGATTCCCTCCTTTTCTATTTCATAGAATAATTTGAGGAGTATTGATATTACTTCTTCTTGGAAGGTCTTGTAGAATGTGGCTGTAAATCCATCTAGTCCCGGGCTTCTCTTTGTTGGTTGGGTTTTGATGGCATCTTCTATTTTACTGTTTGAAATTGGTCAGGTTAGATTGTGTATATCTTCCTGATTGAGGTTGGGTAGATGAAATGACTCTAGAAATTTGCCAATTTCTTCAAGATTTTCTATTTTATTGGAATATGAATTTTAAAATAGTTACAATTACCTTCTATATTTCAATAGTGTCCATTGTTATATTTCATTTTTCACCACAAATTTTAGTAATTTGAATTTTCTCTCTCCCTATCTTCATTAGCATGTCCAAGGATTTATCAATTTTATTCATTTGTTCAAAGAACCAACTTTTCATTGTGTCAAATTTTAAATTTTTTTCTTTTGTTTCAATATCATTGATTTCAGCTTTGATTTTAATTTTTTCCTAAAATTCAGACTAACATATTTAATGAACATAGATGCAAAAATTCTCAATAAAATTTTGGCAAATTGAATATAAATACATATCAAAATGACAGAGCACCATTATTTAAATGGGGTTCATCCCAGGGATGCAAGGTTGGTGCAACATACAGAAATCAAAAAATGTAATTCATCACATCAATAGACTTAAAGATAAAAATAACATGGTCATTTCAATAGATGCAGGAAAAGCATTTGACAAAAAACAGTACTGCTTCATGTTCAAAATACTAGAAAAACTAGGGATACTAGGGACATATCTCAGCATTGTAAAAGCTATTTATGTTCCAACGCCAACATCATTCTAAATGGAGATAAATTTAAAGAATTCCCCCTAAAAACTGGAACAAGACAGGGATGCTCTCTTCACCACTTCTATTCAACATAGTTCTGGAAACTCTACCCAGAGTAATTAGACAGATGAAAGAAATAAACGGGATATGAAGAGGAAAAAAAAAGAATTAAAACTATCACTATTTGTTGACAGTATAATTCTATATTTATAGTATAAAAAATCTACCATAAAACTTCTAGAACTAATAAATGCATTCAACAACGTAGAAGGATATAAAATCAACACCCATAAATCAAATGTATTTCTGTACATCAGAGACGAATCCTCTGAAAGAGAAATTAGAAAGTCTACCCCATTTACACATGCCAAAAATACATACATACATACATACATAAAATGCTGGGGAATCAAACTAACAAAAGAAGTGAAAAACCTCTAGAATGAAAACTACAGAACACTAAAAAAAGCAATGTAAGAAGACATTAGAAGATGGAAAGATCCACCTTGCTCTTGGATAGGAAGAATTAATATTGTCAAAATGACCATACTACCAAAAACATCATACAGATTTAATACAACTCCAATAAAAATACCAATGACATTCCTTATAGAACTAGAAAATCAATCATGAAACTTATTTGGAAAAATAAGAGACCCAGCATAGCCAAAGCAATTCTTAGCAAGAAGAGTGAAGCAGGTGGCATCACAATTTTAGCCATTAAACTCTATTATAGAGCTATAGTAACAAAAATGGTATAGTATTGGCCCCAAAACAGACAAGTAGATCAATGGTACAGAATATAAGACACAGTGACAAGCCCACATAAATGCAATTGTCTCATACTAAACAAAGGTACCAAAAACGTACATTGGAGAAAAGATAGTCTCTCCAACAAATGGTGCTAGGAAAACTGGAAATCCATATACAGCAAAATGAAATTAAAACTCTATGTCTCACAATGCCCAAAACTCAACTCAAAATGGATCAAGAACTTAGGAATTAGGCCCAGAGACTCTGCATCTAGTAGAAAAAAAAGCAGGCCCAAATATTCGTCATGTTGGCTTAGGACCTGACTTCCTTAATAAGACTCCAAAGTGCAAGAAGTAAAATCAAGAGTCAAAAAATGTGATGGATTCATACTAAAAAGCTTCTTCTCAGCAAACAAAAATAGTCAATAACATGAAGAGACAGCCTATAGAATGGCTGAAAACCTTTACCACACCCATCTCAGATAGAGCACTAATCTCTAGGATACATAAAGAACTCAAAACACTTAATGCCAAAATAAATAAATAAATAAATACCCTAGTCTATAAATGGGCTAAGGAAATGAACAGACAATTCATAGAAGATCAACAAATTCGTGAAAAAATGTTTAATATCTGTAGCAATTAGAGAAATGCAAATCAAAACTACTCTAAGATTTCATCTCATTCCAGTGAGAATGGCAATTATCAAATCAAGCAACAATAAGTGCTCATGAGGATGTGGGGAAAAATGTAACTGATTCATTGCTGGTGGGATTGCAAAATGCTATAACCACTTTGAAAAGCAGTATAGAGATTCCTTAGAAAATTTGGAACGGAACCACCATTTGACTCATCTAGCCCACTCCTCTATCTTTACATAAAGGACTTACAATCACAGCACTATAATGATGCAGCCATCTCAATGTTTATAGCAGGTCAATTTGCATTGCCTAAACTGTGAAAACATCCTAGATGCCTTTCAACAGATAAACGGATAAAGAAAATGTGGCATATATATACAAAAGAATACTACTCAGTCTTAAAGAAGAATGAAATTATAGCATTTATGGGTAAATGGATGCAGTTGGAGAATATCATGATAAGCAAAATAAGTCAATCCTAAAAAAAACAAAATCAAATGTTTTCTCTGATAAGTTGATGCTGATCCATAATAGGTGGGGGTCAAGAAAAGAATGGAGGAACTTTGGGTTGAGCAGAAGGCAGGGAGGGAAGGGCAGGGAGGGAAGTGCTTGTGGGGGAAGATGGTAGAATGAGATGGACATTATTACCACTATGTATGAGTATGATTGCACAAATAGTGTGACTCTATATCATGTACAACCATAGAAATAAAAAGTTGTGTTCCATTTATGTAAAAAATAAAATTAATAAAGAATAAATAAAATAAAACTTTTTTAAAAAAAGAGTAGAACAGAGATTAAAGAGATCACACACTGGAGATGAGGCACTGAGATCCAAAAATATTTAGAGTTTACACACTTTTTCAACACCCCTGACTATCTTTGGAGTCCCTAACAACAATTCCACAAAAATAAGGAACATACTTTACTACGTTGGTTACATCAGGAAAACAAGGAAAGGTAAAAGTGAAGTATAGGCTAGAAAATGTAAAAAACAAAGATAAGCATGATTAAGGCGATCCTCTGATAATTTAAATGCAGGCTGAGGCAAAAGAAATACTCTATAGAGAAAATTTTCATAATCAAGATCCTTCTCACTATATAAGGAACAATAAATGACATGAAGAAACAAATTATTAGAAATGTAAAAATGTAGAATAGTGGCCAGTACTGAAAAAGGTACTCTATAAAAGCAGACCCAGATATGATACAAATATTAGAATTAGCACAAAAAGATCTCAAAATAACTATGATTAATATAATAAAGGAAATATCAGGTAAAGGTGAATATAAGGAGAGACATATTATAGGAAAATAAAATTAAAACAATAGGTGGCCTCTAACTTTGAAAGGCAATACTTAAATAACATATGGGATTATTTTAACATTAAATAGAACATAACACAAAGACAAGATTATTAATAGTAATGAAATGTCAACAATAAAGGGTTAAATTGCCCAATTATTTGGTAAACAGATGTAAGTCTTAATTTTTCATAGGAAGAAGATTCTCTGATTACAGTTGAGGCAGCCAGGGAAGTGATATGAGACAATTCATTTTAGCTGGAGGCAGGGTCTTATAAGAAAAAATTAGTGGGAGTGTGGTGGGTTGCCATTTGGGGCTTGGAGGCATCTCACACAGTGGTTGACACCTCAGGGAGGAGAGCTTATAGGGATGTTAGAGGGAAAAGGAAAGCTTCTGGTCAATATAAGAAGATAACCAAGGCAAAGGAATGTGAGGAGGTATGATGGGAATTAATATGCATAGAGGACTTGAATTTGGTAGGCTGTCCATGCCAAAAATAGAAGTTGGACATTCAAGTTTGACTATGGTCTTCCATTTAGGCAGAGAAAGAAAGAAAGAAAGAAAGAAAGAAAGAAAGAAAGAAAGAAAGAAAGAAAGGAAGGAAGGAAGGAAGGAAGGAAGGAAGGAAGGAAGGAAGGAAAGAAGGAAGGAAAAAGGCTTTAGCCTAGGATTTTAATCTGGAGTAATAAGATCTCATTCTCTGAGGTTCCCATTTCTATCTGCCTACAGGTAATCTATCTCCTGACTCAATCACACCTCTGAAGAGGTCCTTGACTGCTGTCAGCAATCACACCTCTGAAGAGGTCCTTGGTTGCTGTCAGAAAAAAGGGTGATAACCACTCTGATTTCTTTGAGCTTATGGTCGGTATTGTCTGTGGCAGTCAGGGAAAACCTTCAAAGGGTCTATCTTGGGGGCCTTGGTAGAAGTTGCAAGGCAGCTCCATGATGGTCAAATTTACATGACCATTTAGAATTTAATGGACTCTGGGCATCTTGTGCATCCAGGCAGTGCTAAGGTCCATAATGGCATCTGGCAGGTGATTGGACAAATTGTACATGAGGAAGGCATCAAGCTAGGACAACAGCAAACAATAAAGCAAAGGATTATTTTCTGTAAACAATTAGCACAAAGGCAATCAGTGTTATCAGCCAGGCTCTGAAGACTACAAAGATAGTAAGTTATTAGAGCTGAAGTTGTGGTCTGACATGTCATTTATTTGTAAGCAGAGTCCATTCAAGGCTTTAAAAACTTGAATTTGCTTAGCCTCTTCTCTTCCTAATTCTTTGTATAATTATTGACCTTGTTATTGCTTCCTCTTTGTTTCAACTACTCACCTCTTTTTACAGAGAACCATCAACTCCACTACTGATCAGAGGTTCCAGAGCATCCTCCTGCTAGTGCTAGGTCCACTAGAACTGTTTAATACCAGAGCCTACAAGAGTCCTCAACCAAGGCCTCTTCTCAGCAGAAAGCAATATGAGAGACATCATCACCCCTCCTCCTTTCACATTTTTCTTATCAAATAAAAAGTAAAGGCAGGAATGTTAGATAGAACATGACAATGCCATTTTGAAACATATCATCTATCTTGAAACAAGAATCACATCCAATTCACTCTGACTCAGCCTGACCTAAACCCCAGATAATACTCCTTCATCATGCAAAGAAAACCCAAACACTCCATCATCATGCAAAAGGAAATAGTTATCTAGTACTGAAATTCTGAAAACACCTAGTTTCTTATGAAAGTAACACCACAAGAACCATTCCCTGACAACCCCCTAGCAAAGGCCCTCCTTCATCTCCTATATCTACCCCAGGCTGTAAATAGAAGATGGGTCTCAGCCTCTACTGCTCACCTCCTCAGGTTTGTCTTGAATAAACCTGTATTACTGTTGAAAATTTTTAAAAGAAAAGAAAAGAAAAAAAGGGTTAAATTGAAACAGGGAGGGAAAAAGACATTAATCCAAAATTAAGAAATTATTAAAATGTCTAAAATGCATGTAATCAGAGTGCAAGATAATGAGAAAGTTGATGAGACAGAATCAACACATGAAAATTAATTACTGTAACATTTTGAAATCTGACAAAATACCACTACCTACAGATATCAAAAAAACAGTAAATATGACCATAATAATATGTTGAAAATGTAAGCACAAAATTTGTAACAAAGTAAACTTCAATAAAGAAAGTGAATACAGAAATTTACAGATTTTTAAAAAGTCCATTCATTCATTATTAGGGTATATGAATTAGAAAAACTCCTTAGGCTTAAGAACAACAATTCTAATGGGAAAAGAAACCAACCATGAAAACAAAGAAATAGAATCAAGAATGGTAAATATGTTGCTAAATGGAAATACATTTAAATAAAACCCCTTGATAATAATGTCTAATTAGATTTGTAACATATGTAGAGACAAATTATGTAATAATAGCATAAGAGTTGAAAGGAATGAAATTGTTGTGAAAATACTGTATAATTTGGGACATAGTAAAAATTACTAATTGAAAGAAAATACTAATGGATGTCTATTGTACTCCCTAAGGTAACCATTTCTAAATAATGAAAAGGCATGAGTAAAGTTGAACAAATAAACACACACACACAAAATAGCAAACACTTTACCCAAGAAAAACAAGAAAGGAAGAATAAAGAAATAAATGATCCAAATAAAAAAGCAAACGATAGTAAATATTAATTATGTAATTAATTATTTACAAGATTAATGGCCTAATAATTGTTATAATGAATAAAAAAGACACTATCATTTTCAATAACCCTATTTTAATATAATAAGAGAAACATTCAAAGTAAATATATGGTAAAATATATTTTTAAAAACTACCCAAAGAACCATTGTAGCTCAATCAATATTTTAAAAAAGAAACCAAAAGTTACATAGAAATGAACAATTTCATTTCTGAGTATATACCTGAAAGAAATGAAAGCAAGGACTTGAATGATTATTTCTACACCCATTTTCATAACATTGTTCATAATAAGCAAATGATAGAGTCAAATCAAATGTTCACCAATGGGTTATCAGTTAAATTATGGTATACCCATATAAGGGAATATTATTAAAACTTTAAAAGGGGGAAATTTGGACACATGCTACAACATAGATTAAACTTGAAAACATTATGCTATGTGAAATAAGCCAGATATTAAAGGATAAATACTGTGGGTTTACATGGAATGAAGTTAAAAGGAGCTTGCGGAAAGGCAATGGGGATTTATTATTTTAATGGATACAGAATTTCAGTATGGGAAGATGGAAAGCTTCTGTTTACAGATGTTGTTGGCTACATAACAATGTGAATGTACTTACAGTCATGGATTGGGCACTTTAAAAAGTTAAAATTGCAAGGATTTGATATTTCACAGAATATGACTGTCCTTAAATAAGATTTCAATAACAAAATACTAAAATGTGCAAATATATGAAAACTAAGTAACACATATCTAAACAATATATGTTTAATTTTAAATTTAATAGCAATTTCATGCAATGCAAAAAATTAACAAAGATAATTTATAGTTTTTAAATTCATACATTATAAAGGGAAAAAATTAAAAAAACAATTATTTCAGTTTCTAACTCACAAAGATTAAAAAAAACAAGGCAAATAAAACAAGGATAATACAGGGAAGGTACATGCAAATATATCAGAAATTTAAATAAATATATGAAAAAAATAATAACACCAAACATTTATTTCTTTTATTATATTATTAAGCAGATAAACCCATAGAAATATTGATCAAGAAATACAGAGTTCAAAAAACATTCATAGAGGAAATGCAGAAGGATTCTAGTTTAAGATCCTGCATACATTACAGGCTGATAGCATATTACAAGCAAATTTATATCAATAAATTCAACATATAAAATTATATGGAAAATTCCTTGAAAAACCCAATTTGCTAAGACTTACACAAAGGGTAACATAAAATATGAAAGATGATTTATTAAAAAATTGAATAAACAGTTGAAAAACTAGCCACAAAAAGTGCTTATCCTGGATCTTTTCACTGGTAAATTCTTATAAATATTTAAGAAACAAATAATACTAATATATTCTTTAAGAAGAATGGGAATAATGAAACTTTTTACAGTTCTTTACATGAAGCTAGCAAAATCATAACACCAAAACCTGACAATGATATCATAAGACAAAGGATATTGGCCATATTAAACTTAAAGGGAAAAGTACCTTAACACAACATTAGCAAGTGTAATCCACTGAAACTTACAAGGCATAATGCATCATGATTGACTCATTTATTGAAAGAATTCAAGGTTGGTTTAACATTGGAAAATTAACCAGTATACTTCGGTATATTAACATAATAAATGGAGATAAAAATGTGATAATCTTGATAGATTCAGACAAAATATTTGTCAACATTGAACACTGATTTATGGTAAAATTCCCAGAAAATTAGGAAAAGAAGGTAGTTTCTCTATTGTGATAAATAATGTCCACTAAAATTTATAGATATTACACATTCAATGGTTATTTATTTAAACATTACCCCTGAAGTTACTGCCAATCAAGGATGTCCACCATTATTGCTTCATTTATTATTAAATAGAATTATGCTCAAAGACATAAACATTGGTAAAATAAGACTAACAGAGAACTTGTCAGGGTATATACAAAATCTAAAAAAATTCTGGAAAATTAGAATTAATAAAATAATTCACAAAGGTTAGTTAATTAAAAATATGAACACAAAATGTCAAATTTTCCACATGCTTGTAACAAAAGTATACTTTAAATATAATATTATTTAAAATAACATTATAATGTCAAGTAACATAAATACTTCAGAACTTCTACATTGAAAACTGTAAGACATCAATGATAACCATTGAATAACAATATGAATAAATTAAAGGTAATGGATGAGAGAACTTCACATTGTTACAATGTCAGTTCTCAAAAACTAAAAGATCTATAGATTCAAAGCAAACCAATTACAACCCCAACAACCTTTTTGCTGCGTCTGATGAAGTGTTTTCAAAATTCACATAGAAATGTAAGTAGCAAAGAACAGTCAAGAGATATAAAAGAAACTAAAGGGCTTATATTACCAAAGACTTGACCTCTGTATAAATAAAGAAAGGATGATACTGAAACAAAAATGGGCAAGTAGACTACTGCAACATATAAGAGGGTCCAGCAATTGAAATATGCCTACATGAACTGCCTAGTATATGCTGAAAATGAAACTACATTGGAAAGTATGATTGTTTTTTTGTGAATGGAACTGGATCAATTTGATATTCAAAATGGGGAAAATTTTTGTTAATTATCATTATAAACAAAAGGGGTCAGATAAACAGAATAGTTAAATATAAAAGAGAAAACAATAAGAAACTTACAGGAAAGTAGGAGAAAATATTTTCATGACCTTTGAGTAGGTGCATACTTTCATACAGAACTTGAAAATTACCAGTCATAAAAATGTTCAACATCATTAGAAGTTACAGAAATGCAAATCAAATCTACACTGAAATATCATCTTACACCAGTCAGAATGGCAGCCATCAATAATAATAAATGCTGGAGAGGATGTGAAGAAAAAGGAACACTTTTACACTGTTAGTGGGACTGTAAATTGGTACAACCCATATGTAAATTAGTATGGAGATTCCTCAAAAGACTAGGCATGGAAACACCATATGAACCAGTTATACAACTTCTCAGAATTTATCTTCAAAAATTAAAGGCATCTTCCTATAGTGACACATGCATAAGCATAAGCATGTTTGTAGCAGCATATTTCACAAGAGAAAAACTATGGAAACAGACTAGGTATCTATAAATGGATAAATAAAGAAAATGTGGTATATATGCATAATGGAGTTTTATTTGGCCATAAAGAAAAATGAAATTATGTGACTGGGGTTGTGGTTCAGCAGTAGAATGCTCTCCTAGTGCGCGCGAGGCCTTGGGTTAGATCCTCAGCACAACATAAAAAATAAATAAATAAAAACAAAGGCATTGTGTACAACTAAAAGAAATAAATACAGAAAAATGAAATATGGCATTTTCAGGAAAATGGATGGAATTAGAGAACACAATGTTGAGTGAAATAGATCAAATTCAGAAGATTAAGTGTGGTATGTTTTCTTTCATATGTGGAAGCTAGAGAGGAAAAAGGAAAACAAGGGTGAGGGGAATCTGCTAAAAATCAAAGTGAGATTAGTAGAAGACAGGGACCAATGGGCAGGAGGCAAAGAGGTAGGGGAAAATTGCTGGAAACTGATATTGCCAAATTATATTGTTATGTTGTGTACATGTATGAACATGTAACAACAAATTCCATCAATAAATATAACTAAAATGCAAAAATAAAATGAGGAAATAATAAACAGCAATTAGTAAACTGGCTAAATTATGATCTAGAACTACTGTTCATCAAGATTCCAATACAAGTGTGAAAAGGTAGCCCACAAATTTGTTCACAAGAACTATCACCCACCAAAAGACACATTCTAAGAAAAAAATTTTATATATATATATATATATGGAAAAATACAATGACATGAAAAGTACACATTTGGAGGAAAAATAAACAGAATTCCTTGAAAATGTAGATTGAAAGAATGAGAGATGAAAACTTTCACAGTGATCCTGTGGGTCCTAGCTTCTTAGAATGGTTGTATTATTTATACAAAGGTAGAAAATGGTAGGTATTTTTTGAAAAGACATTGTCATTTTTATACATACAGAATTTGAAGTGATTAGCCATATATTGGTATACCTTTTTATTAGTTCATTGTACATAATATTGATGTTCATTTTGACATAAACATACAGGCATAGAATAAAATTTACCCTAATTTAGTCCCCAGTACTTCCTCTTTCCCTCTCCTCCTCCCTCCCCCTGTTCTCCTACCTCTATTCCACTGGTATTCCTTTGACTTACAGTTTATTTTAATTGGTGCTTTATTGATAGACATAAAGGTTAAAACGATTGTGTTATATATGTACATAGTAATTTGCTCATTTTACTCCACCATTCTTCCCTTTTCATGTCCCTCCTCCCTTCCCTTCTATTCCCTTCCACTACTCAATTGAACTCCAAGAGTGGGTTTTGTATAAGAAGTAGGAGTATACTTTTCACAAATACCATTTTTGTGTATGTGTGTGTCTTAATTTTTCTTGATTTACCTTTGGCCAAGAATTTTCCATTGTTTTCTATGCTGTTTACTCCAGGGTTTCCTGTTGAAGATTTCTTGGAAAGTTAGGTTGTATATTAAATAGTTATTTTTTTAGGTTTTGAAATGATGTCTGAATTAACATGAGAATACACTTACAGAAGAAGGACCAAGGTCTGCTTATTTAGGCTCATCCCAGTAGCTCCTACAGAACATGTCTTTACCTCTACAAGAATGGGTCAAGACTTCAAGATTCCTGTGGCACATATTTCAATATTCCACTGGAGGAAAGGAAGTTGCTCCCATACCAGATATTAAGATTTGATACCAAAATCATGAATATTTTGTTTATTAGTTTCTATCAAGGTAGGCTTAATTTAAGACTTGTTTAAAGGGTTTTACTCCAAGAAATATAATGCAATATCACATAATGAGTTGAACAAACAGATCAAATGAGATATTCTATTCACATACCAAAAAGAATTCTCAGTGAAACTCTTAAGTTTCAGAAAGCAGTGGCAATGTTTCTCTCTTACCTCCTATAAATGAGAGGAAAACTATATCTCTCATAAGAGTGCCTCTAAAGCAACAGAGATGAATGACATTGAGAACATATCTAGAGGTTCTCTTATTATAGTATACTGTTTGTTTTTTTCTACAAAGTTAAAGTAGCTACTTCCTTTGAAAAAGTCTATCAGCCATCCCACAGAAAGAGATTTCTTATTGACTAGTTATTACTACCACTTGCACACAAGGGGAGCCTTATCTTTTGCAATATATACATAATATATATTCTATGAATACCCATATGCTATTTGGAACTTTTGACTAGTCAGGCATACATGCATCTCAGGAAGGAGTGGCAGACAGTCATTTAAATTATCTGGAAGTTTTTCCTCTTGCCTTTTAGTGAGATTTTCCACTCTGTTGCAAACAATTCATGTGCTTTCCAATCCAATCTTTTTTTTAACCTGGTACAACATCACCACCAGAGAATGCTCACTCTCTAAACTAACCTAAAACTGTTTCCCCTTGAGGAACAAGGCTCTCTAACAAAATATTTTAAGTTTACTTACTTTTCCTGCTAGTGAAAATAACTGATTATGACATTCGACTATTATCATCAATGTTGAAATAATAAATAATGTGACAAGGTTAAACTCCATTATCAATAAGAAATAATGAAATTGTTTTGCTCTCTACATGCATATGCTGTCTTTGCATAAGTCTGTGCCTATACGCAAATCATTCTTTCTCTCATGAAATTGTGAACACAGCATTTATCATTGTTTCTTCCTTAGCCTGAAACTTGCGATTGGACAGGATGCAGTAAACATGGAGGACAGGGGTGTGAAATTAGAACTATACACCTAGATGAGAAATGTTTATTTTAATCAACTCAGTCAGTAGTGCTGTGAGCCCAATCTATTATCCAATACACAATATTAAAAGTAAATGGTAGCCATATCTTGGAACAGAGACAAGGATATAAGTGACCATATGCATCAATTAATGAATACAAAACATCTGTGAAGTAGTGATACTGGACTCTAGGTAAGCAAGAGCCAAAAAATGTTACTCAGTGGATAGCAGAAGTCCAGTTACCATGCTTGGTTTCAGTAACAGGATGTAGGGCAGGGGGATGGAGAACAAAGCAAGGCAACATCTAGGTAGAGGAGTTGAGACAGACTACAAAGCCAAATTATTTGATGACAAGTATATAAACTAAATCATGTACCTAAAAAAATTAAGTGGAGGAATTTCACTTGAAGTAAGGGTAATATAGTAGTAAGTTTCAGAGTACTGAAAATCAGCTATTTAAAGACATTATCTTCTGGACATAATTAGTCCTAGAGAAGCTGATAGAATGAAGGTCAAGGTTGTAACTAGACTTTCAACCAAACTGCAGGTATGGTATTCAATAAAGCTGCCAGCTTTTTCACTTTTCACAAAGTGTATTTATGGACAGAAAAATAACTCTATAAAAATGGCATCCTGGGGATCCATATTTATTCTCTTTCAATGATTTCCAGATCAAATTTGCTCAGTTTACAAGTTAAAAGAAGATTTACTTTCTAGCTCTCAGCCCAGAAAATTCCCATTAGGATAAAAAAAGCTATGTTCACTCAACCTCTGACACTATCACTTGGAATGACATTTCTGGAATCTAAGTTTCAAACCAAGTCATGTTGAAGCAAAACCCAAAAGCTGCACCAGTTTTACCAACTTCTACACTATTCCTGATACATTTGTTGTCTTTTACCCCTGTTGAAATCCCCACCTTGCCCCTTTAGCATATATGTGTATGTGTATTTAAAATTATAATAAACAGCCAAACTCTCCACTGTGACCCATAGATCATAACTCCTAACACTCAGTATAATTGTCATTCAAATTGAATTCTTAGACATAAGTATTTCTAGACAGTACTTATGTTGTGTATTATATATTGTAGTAATAGCTACCAAAGATTCAGTTAATAGTGTTATAGCTGTATGTGTGATTGCAACTTCTCAAAAGACCTATACAAAATATGGAAGACCAGGGTGTTTAACACAGGTTAGTAAAATGCTGTGAGTTAAAAGGAAAAAGTACATATGATTCTTTCAATTTATTGTTGATCCTAGGAATATTGGGCTATTTTCACAAATGTATAAAGACTTCCAATAAAAACTCTCCTTAATCTCTGATACTTTCAATGTATGGAATTATAAACTGTTGACACAGTCATTTCATAGAAAAAGCTAACAAGTAATTGTGAAAAATAAAAACAAACAATAAAGTAAAGACCACATGTTATACAGTTACTTAGTATATAATCTAGTGTAATAAATTAAATGATTGCTTAAAACAGCAACAATTTATTAGCTCATGATTTTGTAGGTTAGAAGCCTGGTATCATATCACCAAGTTCTTAGCTCAGGGTCTCACAAGGCTGAAATATGAGTAGTATTGGACTGAAAAATCCCCTTTCAAGCTTATTCTTGTTTGCAGAATTCAGTTCTTTGCAATTGTAGAATTGATGTACCTATTGCCTTACTGGTTGTAAACTAGATGCCACTTAGAACTAGTAAAGCTCACCTACATTCCTTACATTAAGTTCTCCTTCATATTCTTATTAACAAGGTGTCAAATTCTCATGTTTCAAACTTGATGCCCTCTTCTTTAATTATCGAGAGAAAACTCAGTTTTTAAAAGGTTTATGTGATTAGGTCAGGTGTACCCAGGTAATTTCCCTATCTTCAGGTCAACTGTGTTGTGAAACATAACCTAATCATGGAAATAAGAGCCAAAGTTCCATAATATTCCCAATCCCAGGTACTGAACAGGAAACATTTGTTGGGTAGCAATGGCAAATCATGAGGGCCATCTTAAAATTATATCTACCCCATTTAGGAAAATAAAACTTATTAATTCTTTTAATAGTTGTAAGCACTATGTGTCTGGCATTGTTGTATTTGGGGACTTCTTATTTTTAACAGGAGATTAGAAATTACTTTAGATTTTCAACCTATAACAGTATATTAGAGTGGTTTATAAAACAACTTTGTGATAATGCAGACTAGAGATGAATTCCACTTATATCATTACTGGCTGCATAATCATGGATAAGTTATTTCCATGAGTTTCAGTTCCTTCATGCAAAATATGAGAGTCATACTGGTATTGATTTCACATGTTTCTTAGGAAAATTAAGGGAGATAATGTCTTCAAAATATTTAGCACAATTTTTACTTATATCAATCATTCAATAAAAGGGAGTCCATACAATATAGCACAACTTTTGAAACACATGTTTATGTGAACATGGAATGATAGGTTTTATCCAGTGCTATATACTTTATGTTCTCTAAGTATTTCTTTCATTGTATAACTCCTCCTGAAGATACACTGATATCTGTGTCTATGGCAACACCCTCAAGTAGCAGTTACTATAATACACATCAAGCTTAGCATTAACTAAGGCCAATATTGCTGAACCTTAATCCAGAGAGAATGGCAGCTCTGCAGTGCTTGGATGATCCCAGTTCAACTTTTCTTCAGCAAAATGGTCTCTGAAGGATCATCTGTCCTCTTAATATAATAAAAATTAGAAAAGACACACACACACACATACGTACATACATGAACACAGCTCACTCTACTCAACATATTAGCGCCTCAAGAACAAAGAAGAAGTAATGGGAATATAACCACATTACTTAAAAAAACCCACTATCTGTTGTTTTAACTGACATATTACAAAAGTTTTAATAAATTTTACCAATCGCCAATTTCTACCACTCCATAGGAAAACAAATTTACTGGAAAAAAAATCCAACCAAGTTCAACTTTGACAAACTATAAGGAAATATACAAAAGATATGGATGATCAATAAAATTTCAGAGATTTCCCTAATTAAGAATTAGTTTAACTTCAAATTCATACTTACACTCATTTACCATCTTTACATAGATTGACCAGCAATCACTTGTGACAATTTCAACTCCCAAAACAAATCTTTCACATATGCCTTTAACTAAAATACAGTTACAGGAGAATCTGGGAAAGATGATCTTTCATATATGTATACCAATTTAACAATGCAGAGTGTTTATCATCTCATTGAAAAAACTGATGTTAACAAGAATGTATGGATCATGTTATCCTCATTTTCATGGTAATTTTGCTTAGAGTGAGGTTATAATGAGGGACTGTCTGCAGCTTTTATTTGATGACAACAGGACCTATTACAGTGTTAAATTATTGATTGAATACATTTACAGCAGAGTATTCCAATAAACAGTTTCTAATTTCATTGAAGTTGTTTTGTAGCCCATAGAGGTTCGAAGCAGGCAAAAATCTATGAAATGGAATAAACACAACAACTCACAACACACTAGTGTGATATACATGAAGATTAGTATTTCATTGAAGATGGCCAATCTGTACCTCTATGTCCTCCAGATAGTCACAGCCCACTTTGAAGCCCTCAAATAGGTACTAAAGCATATAAATAGTCAAATCCATATCTGGGTCATTAAATTAAGGATTTGGTGAATAACAACAGCACTGCAAGCTATTTCTTGAGGTACTCTATAGAATTTGAAGCAGTTCAAAGCAGTCCCTACCCAGTTGGTTAGCAATCTAATTAAGCACCTAATTTTGAAAATTGAGCCCTTGATGCTATCACTTACTAAGCAGATGTCTGATTACAAGACTTGGGTGGGAGGAGGTCGGAATGGGAACTAAAATACTCTAAAGAAGTTATTTGATAAGTTACCCTGATCATAGGAAAAAGGGGAAATCAGATGATACTATGAACCATGATACTCAATGTCAAACTGGGAGTGGTCAGCACTAAAAATATGTCACTTCAATTAAATACAGATAATTTGAGAAACATCATAGATTTCTCTTCTAGCATGGGTGGGTTAGGAGAAGGGAATTTTGTCAGTAATTAGTACTTTTCATCAACAATTTCTAGTTCTTCCTCCACACTAATAGTAAAATTACTATTACTGAATTCTGTCTCCTAGTAATTAAATTTTACTATGTGGCTTGTTTGTTTATGGAAATATGAGAAAAATAACTCATGTCATTTTGAGATAGAAGATTTAATAGACAATGTGTGATTTACTGAATTATTTCATTTCCTCTACCATAGTAAAATGGCAATACCCTGAATTGCAGGACCTCCACTAGTCTAGGAAAGTGGGAAATAAACGTTGATACTTTAAGCTATGTAAATGTTAGTATGGTTTGTTGCCACAATATAACTTCCTAGCCATTTTCACTGTTGCAGGTACCATAGAACCTATTTCTGAGCCAGAGACAAATGATAAGATAATTAAGATTAAGTTTATTTTTATTTGAGAGGGAACATGGGCACACCATCCAGCTGTTTCCTTCATGAATGGATTAAAACTATCACATACCTCAGAACAAAGAACTATTATTAGAACTAGATCTTAATGTTGTATGCATTGCACAAATTGATTATGCTTATAGTTTATACTTTTATAAGATTTACATTATAGACAGATATTTTCAAATAAAATCAAGAATAAAATATATAGCAAATTAAAAATTCTAGAGTATTATTCCCTAATATAGAAGACACATAAATAAATATTTTGGTTGTGTCCTACAGTACTCAGTTTTTTTTTCAGAGAACAGATAGATCTTCTGTGGATAGTCAACAATTTTTGTATGGTGACATGTCTGTTCTCTGAAAAATGGTACCTAAAAAAATATGATCCAGAAGTTGGAGGCAAGTTTGAAAGGAAAGGAAATAAAATGTTAATACATACAACTTCTCCTCCTCCAACCTGTTGCCAAAGTTACCTGCCTCCAAGGAATTGTTCCACCCAACAAGGAGTTGTTAATGAACAACCCTGGGTAGGACTCCCTTCCTGCCTTAACCCTAGGCAGCTTCATTCCTTCCTTTGGATCACTCCACCTTGTGGGTCACATAGGAAGAATGGGAGGAGAAGGGGCATAAGAAGAAAAGAAACCTAAAGTGCATAAAAGGGGCAGTACACACCTACTTCCTTGGGCAACTACTTGGACTCCCTCCTCTGCAGAGGATCCTCTGCCCTTCTCTGTCTCTGTTCTATTCTTTAAATAAAACTTTTCACTCTTACCTTGGCAATCTTCAACACCAAGGGAACAGGACTTGAACCCCATTGTCAACAACAGTGTCACTGTCATGTGAACAGTACTAGCAGCAAATGGAAACAAACAATTTAATTCAGGAAAGCCAGATACAACATTAAAAATTAAGAATCTGTGCTGGGAACTAGCAGGAGCAGAAGACCCGAGGTAAGCTCTGAAACTAGAACTCTGGTTATTTGCTTTCTATCTATTTTATTCTGCTTGTTATATGAAGTTAGACATGGCTTTTCAGGCAAGAGATTATAGCCAGCAGGAGGGGCAGTGCTCCACAGGTGCAGTTAGTTATTGTTTAAGTTAAGGGAAAAGGCATCAAGTTTTTTGGGAAATACTTAAATCAGTCTTTAAAAACTCTTTGTCACTTTGGTGGCATCTTTGAAGTCAATAGAGATACTGCAGGCAAGATGGCATCTGGTGATAGAGCCTGACCTTGAGCATATATGAGCCATATAGATAAGCAATCTGATTCACTACTTTAATTGATTAATTAAATACACTCAAAGCAAAATTAAATCAAGGCAAAAAAATATAGAACATTTGTTTCTGTGATATAATAATAGTAGTTTGGCCAATATTTACACACCATGATTAGAACATCCTCTCTATACAGATTAGAAAGACAGTCAAGTGTTAAAGAGAATATTCTCTTGAAACTCCTGAAAGACTAATATTAGGTCCTGTCCAATTTTACTTAGTTGCCATTCAAGTGTTCTACATTTTCAGCATGAAAGTAAATGAGCGAAAGGTATTTTAATATTCTATTCTGAAACTTCCTGGACTGCCTAATTTTCTCTGCCCTCACCTAATCACAGTAGGGTTTTGTGCTCCTAATTTAAAGATTAGGTTTGGTTTTTGCTTAAGCTCAGATACTGGGAAAAATGGATAAACAATTGCACAGGGTAACTACCATTCTAGATCCTTTACATAATAATAGGATCCCTTTTTCTACAAGTTTAAAGTCTAAAAGGAAATAAATTTCATGTAATCTCATAATCTCAATTCAGTCTTTAACCCACATGGTGGGTGTGTGTATGTGTGTGTGTGTGTGTGTGTGTATACATACACACATGCATATACATATATACATATATGTACATATGTATCAAATATATACACATGCATATACATATGAGGAGCCCAGGGTAGGACTGCTCATATGTATATGTATGTACATATATTATATATATGTTTTATATATATATATATATATATATATATATATATATATATATATAATGTATATATATATATACACAATGTATATATATATACACACAATATATATATATGTATATATATGATAAAGTAGTAAGAATTATTTTAGAGGGTGTTGTAACATGTTTCTAGCTTTTCTGGAAAGAAAACTGAATTTTACTCATCAAATCACAATCAGTAATAATAATATATATAATCGTAGTAAATAAAATATTTTGAAATGCAAATGCATGTCAGGAACCATAGCATGTGTTTTCCCCTTTATATGCCATTAAGCTGTAAAATGCAAAAGGCATCACAGAAAGCCAGTAGAGGCAATTCTCTGGCCATCTAAAAAGGGAAAATAAGGTAACAAAAAAGGTTTGGCAAACTTGACTTGAAGACCAATGGAAGATATTATAAGACACAGAAACAAATTCACATACCTATAGACATCTGATACTGGGCAAAAGTACCAAAATATATTTTGGAGAAAAGACAACCTTTTAACAAGTGGTACCAGAAAAACTTGATAGCTATATGTAGAAAAATGGAAACTAGAACCCTATCTCTCAGCCAGCACAAAACTCAAATCTAAATAGTTCAAAGACTTCAGAATTAAACTAGAAACGTTGCAACTGATAGAAGAAAACATAGAGTCAACACTCCATCATACAGGTGCTGGTACTGACTTCCTTAACAAGACCGCCAAAGCATAAGAAATAAAACCAAAAATCAATAAGTGTGATGCCATCAAACTAAAAAGCTTTTGCAGAGCAAAGTAAATGATTAAGAGTGTGAAGGCAGCCAGCAGAATAGAAATCTTGGCCAACAAATACACTAATAGGGAATTAATATCCAGAATATATAAAGAACTCAAAAAACTTAACCCTGAAAAAACAATTAACCTAATCAATAAATAAGCAAAAGAACTAAATAGAAACTTCTGAAAAGAAGAAACACATTTGTATTTCAACATTTCAAGCAATCATGGAAATGCAAATAAAAACTACACTAAGATCTCATCTTATTCCACTCAGAATAGCAATGATCAAGAACACAAACAATAATAAAAGCTAGTGAGGATGAGGGGGGAAAGGCAAACTCAAATCATTGCTGGTAAGGCTGCAGACTAGCAGAGGCACTCTGAAAAGATGTATGGAGATTCCTCAACAAAATAGGGATAGAACCACCATAAAACCTGGCTAGTCCACTCTTTGGTATTTTCCTAAAAGATCTAAAATTGATTATACTACAATGATACAGCCACCTAAATTTTCATAGCAGCACAATTTACAATATGTAAATTATGGAATCATCTAGGATGCCTGTTGATAAGTAAAACATTCTAGAATATATATATAATTATATATATATATATAATTATATATATAATATAATATAATATATACATATATAATATTTTATATATATATATATATATATATATATATATATATATATATACTCTACTTAGGCAGAAAAAAGAATAAAATTATGGCATTTGGCAGTAAATGGATATAAATGGAGATCATTATGCTAAGTAAAATTATGCAAACTCAAAGATTGAATGTTTTCTCTCATAGGCAGAAGCTGGAGTAAAATAATTGAAAGGGGGAGGGCAGGATAGAATATCATAAAGATAAAGGGAAGATCAGGAATGTAAAAGAAGGGGATCCATAGGCAGAATGAAAAGACTGGTAAGGTGAAGCAATGAAGAATGAATTCCTTAAAAAATCATTATCAGAGAACTTCATTTTTACACATCAGTAAAAAGAACCAATCAAATATAAATAGAAGACCAAACTCTAGTAAGAGTAGAGAAAGGAGAATGGGAGAGGGGAGGGAGGACAAGAGGGAAAAATAGGAGTGAAAAGCAGGGGATCATGAACTGAAATAGAATTCTATACATATATGAGTTTGTCAGGATGATCCCCACTACTGTGTATAACTATAAAGCTCTAATTTTTTTTTTAAAAAAAGAGGGTGTAACTGACATTAAAAAGAGAGAGGGAATGGATCTCTCTCCCCTCCTGTTTGCTATGCTAAAGAGTGTGTGAAATGAAAAGCAATCCAGGAAGCAAAACATATGAAGATTACAGTAAAAAAGAGTAACAACCATTCACTGAGTACTTATTATGTAACAGGTGTCATGTTAAATTTGTTACATAGAAAATATAATTATTCCCCAGTATAAAGAAAATGAAGTTTAATGAGGGTGACCACACTAAGAATATTCAGCAATATGACGGAACATATTTTTATTCAGATGTGTCTGAGTGCAGCCTGTCCAAAATTCTAGATTTTGTGAAGGACTTTTAACAGCTGCATTACATTGATGAATTTCCTGTGAGAATAAGGAGGATAACTCATAACTCAGTCCCTGAGTTAAGCACAAGATAATGCCAGATAGGTTAGTAAGGTGTATCTCCAAGTTCCTTTTGTAACTTACAGGAAGGAATATTAGTTTCTGTGTGAAAATACTATCTCAGTGGATTTTTTTTAATGTGCTAATTATATATTTTTTAAAGTTAACTCTGTGGTAAGAAAGCAGCTTTCACATGTTATATATTCCCATGAGTGCTAGGAAAGGAGAAAAGGCCAGCAAAGGCCATATTCTCATGAACCACACAGTGATTCCCATTGGCAACAAAATACTGAAATTTGTCACAATGTTCTCTTACACAGGGAATATACTAGCCTAGAATGTACTGATTGTCAAAGAAATGGAGCCCTGAATTAAAAAGGCCACTCACTGTGTCTTTTAGGAAAGCTGAAGGATAGAGTTTTGCTTTAATATAAAAGCATCAAATTTCAAACCTAAAAGATTTATAAAGTATAAGCTATGATTGCTTTCTATAGGACTATAAAAACTCAATAGTGTAAAGTAAACCTTTGACTTCTCCTGGGCCACTGCAATTGTTTGATTTTTTCTCATTGTCCTCACCATCATAAATGAAATGTATTACTTACCATATGTTGAACTGCATATGTACAATAATTTATTTAATCTCCTCAAAATACTATATAATGTTTCCTTCCTTCTTTTCCTTCCATCCTCCCTCCTCCTCCTCCTCCTCCTTCTTCTTCTTATTCTCTCTCTCTCTCTCTCTCTCTCTCTCTCTCTCTCTCTCTCCCTTTCCCTCTCCTTCTCCCTCTCTCCCCTTCCTTCCTTCCTTCTTTTTTTGTGTGCGGTGTGTGTACTGGGGATTGATCCCAGGTATGGTTTACCACTGAGCTACATCACCAGTCCTTTTAATTTTTATTTTGAGGTAAGTTCTTGCCAAATTGCTGAGGATATCAGTAAGTTCTTGAGGCTGGCCTCAAACTTGTGTTCTTCCTGCCTCAGCCTTCCATATCACTGGAATCACAAGCATGGGCCACCACACCTGGGTCTAGATGATAATTTCTAGTATTAGGACCAATTTACCTTGAATGGACAGTGGTAATTAGAGATTAAATTACTTGCCTTTGGTCACAAAGGCAGCAACTTCAGACAAGGCACTCTTAACTAAGACACTCTGATTTCATAGACTGTCTTTTGAACTCCTATTATATATCTTCTTCTAAAACTAAAAATGGCAGATGAGATTACAAATATCAGTAACCTGGAACTATTTAAATTTGAATATTAAAATAATACTTGCACTTACATATTTCCCTTGGGCTGGACATAGCTACATATTTTGTATGTCAGAAAGACATCACATGCAGCTGCCCCAACATGAACAGAAATGGATCAGTTATAAACAAACTGAACAAAGAAAGGTGTTAACAGTATATTAAGATATTCATACAAAATTAATTGCTCAAACAGAGTACGACTCCATTCTAATTGTTTCATGATCAAACACTTTCACTTATGCTGCTTTCTGTCTAAAGCACTAAGAAAAATACAAAGGAAAGGGGAAGAACTGCAAAAACATCATACTGCCAATAGCAGCTGGAACTTTAATTCAAATATTATAGGTATACACATCTTATGAAAGTGACTGTTAGTTGTATATAAATCATTTGAAAATCTCACATACTGTTATCATAAGTTTGTAATATAGACTTCAAAGAAAATGTAATTCTACAAATTCTATCTTAACTAACTTGAAATGATGACACTGATTCTTGAAAGTTATAAAATTCCTACAATGACTTAGGTACTATGTACATATGCCTAAATTGTTTTCTTTAAGTTTTACAAAAATGTAACAAAGAATGATAAGAAGAATAATCTTATTGTATAAGACAGAAAATTTAGACTAAAAAAGTAACTTTCCAAAAATCATATAACAGATGTAGGGCTGGGTGTTGATGGCAAAGGGAATGCATAGGGTCTCCTATTTTTAACATACTATGTGCTGGTTATTGATCTAGGCAATTCACAAAAATTGTCTCATTTACATCTGATAGATATTCAGGAGAAGCATATAAATAATCTATCCCAGTGGATAAGAATGGTAGTTCCTGACTGTTACTTGCTGGAAAAAAAAGGTTTATGAATAGATAAAATTGTGAAATAAGCAAATTTTATTCTCAGAGAATTTCCTTCTCCTTTTCTTTGGTCAAATTTATTGAATGAATGCTGACAGTTCCTGAACCAGCAAGTAGAATCTCAAAATATGTTTAGGAATCATCAGTGTGGTGTACATGAAACCATAGCTCCGTGTTTGATAGATTGTATTTCTGAGCCAAGTAGGCACGTAGCTTAAAAAGACACTGACTGATGGCCAAATCATGTTTCCCAAAATATAGCTACATACAGTAAAGGAAGGCTAGAACATGTCTAGCCAGTAATGTAGGTTTTAGTCATGTCCCCAGAGACAAAGATTAAAAAAAAAGTGTTTATATAAAATATTAATAGTTTTGCACATTTATGACCTAATGCCCCAAATATCTCTTCTCTCTCTCTCTCTCTCTCTCTCTCTCTCTCTCTCTCTCTCTCTCTAGTTTAAGTAATTCACCTAAAGTCACAGAGCAAGGGGAATGTGTGCCAGGAATGGTAATTTTTCATTTTTTGTATTAAATTTGGATACCTCGTTAAAAATGAGTTTGCTTTTCTTTTTTTCAGAGCACGGTATTTTCTTTATTTTTATACCAACTTTTAGAAACCATTAAAAAAATTAGTGGTCACTGACTGTGTTTCTGACCAATGAGAAAATTAGTTGTTCACATATTCTGGTGGTGATTGTTTGCCATTTTTGTGATAATGAAAGTTTGAAATCTTATTTTCAGGAAGGAATCCTGCAGAGCTCTAACTAAAGAAGACTTTATAATATACAGCAGTTTAAAATAGCTTCTCAAGAATTTAATAGCCTCTTTGCATGCCCTTGCATTTTGAACAAAAGCTAAAATGTACCCAAATCATAAAGGTCTTCTATCATTAATTCATATCAAGATGAACCCAAAACAGTGTGCTTGGATTCATCCAACATTCTTCCCCTGCCACTTACACATGAAATGTCCCTGTTATCCTCTTCACCTGCAGTTTCACATGCTCACCCACTGGTGGATGATATTCTCTAAATTTTGTACACTAACATGATCATCATCATCATCTAAAAGTTGCTTAAAAATTGTAGAGTCTCTGATTCTGCCCTCAGAACTACCAAATCAGTATGTGAATTTTAATAAGATTATGAAGTGATTGATATGCATATTGAAGTTTGATGAATACTGCTCTACAAGATTCTTTCAACTCTGGCTCACTGTTAAAATACATATAAAAAAGTTTTAAAAACATTAAAACCTGACTCACACTTTTTCTTCCCTCTGAACCACCTCTACCAACATTCCCCATTTAAAAAGCTCAGTATAGGCCTGTCTGGCAATTCTATTGTGCAGTGCAGGATATAGATAGAAGATAGGTAGGTAGATAGATAGATAGACAGACAGACATAGATATTAAAGTGTGTGTGTGTGTGTGTGTGTGTGTGTGTGTGAGAGAGAGAGAGAGAGAGAGAGAGAGAGAGAGAGAGAGAGATATGTTGGGATATTTCAACTTTTTGCACTTGCTCTACTCCCATTCATTTCTAACTTGCAATCCTGATGCCAATTTTCTTTTTTTATTATCATTATTTGTTTGTGGTGTGAAATGTCATTGAGAAACTGAACAATCCCAAACTAATTATTGCTTCATTATCAATGGACATAATTGTCTTTAATAACTGTTATTAAATAATGACCACTAAAATTATTATATCTGAATCTTGAATATTTGCCATGAAACTAGTCCTCTTGGGCTGCATTTGTAGAATGAGAAATCAAAGAATATCTTACATGGCAATAAACTTTTAACTATTTAGTTACAGTAGAATATCTGATTGCCCATGAACCTTGACTGACTGCTCTTGACTCAGCAATTAATAGATATCTTCTGATAGCTAACATTATATTTGCAAATATATTTGTTAGAATTGTCATCTTTATGAGATACCCTTGCCTCTTCTTGGTTAGTCCTAATCAGAAAATCCTCATTACAAAAGTGATAAATAAATATTCTTTCATTAAAACAATAAACCCAAAGATTTCTGAATTCATATTGATATAATATGTAGTTCCGAAAGAATTATTCAACAGGAGAGACTTGATCAAAACACTTAGTTTTCTATAAAGTTGCCATGTTCATTATGCAAAATGTAGTGCAAACTATATTTCTCAGTCACACTAAATGAGGACAAGTACAGAAAAGATCACATTTTCTTGACAGTGAACTGATAGTTTCACCTTGAATAATGCAGAAAAGCAATACATTGACAATTTTCATTACAATCACTAAATCATTTCTCAACAGACTGAAAATAAGTATTGAATGTATGTTTGTCACTTTTGAAACACACTTTGTGAGTGTATGTGAATGTATGTGCTTATTTATTTTTCATGGTATTGTTGAAGAAAATTTATTAGATAAACTGTACTTATAATTATGAAAGTATACCTTTGAAAACCCAATAAGTCTTTATGTTTGAATGATTAATACAAAATTTAAATTAACTTTTAAAATTTTGTTTTAGTTTAGTTGTTGTTGTTTAATCACAATCTAGACTCATTCCTAATCTTGGGAGAAATCAAAGTCACAAATCCATAGAACAAACCAGATCTGTATTCTTCATACCAAAATCCAAATGTTAACAAACCAGTATTTTTAGGTCACTGGATAAAGGCTTTAAAAAAAGTACTTTAAAACATTTCTATACACCAAGCCATGGAATATGTTATGTTGTGTAACTCTCCAAGTGAACATCTTATAATCAAAGTACACAAGACTCTGGGGCTGGACCAAAGAAGGAAACAACTAATGGGATCACTGTCGCATTTGGCTGCAGGACACATTTGGTGGTTGATAATTCACAGTGAAAATACCACTTTAACATCCTAAAACACTGTACTTGGACTGAAACAACTTGTCTCCAGCAATCACAATCAACTTGAGAAAAATGAATACAAAAAAAAAATCTTGAAGTCAGAGATCTTGGAAGTGTACCAATATACATTTGAACTTGAATAGAGATTTTTTCAATGTATACAATCTTTTCTGATTATTTGCTGCCATGGACTAAAAGGTATCACAGTTGAAATTCCAACAAGCCTATGCTACTTAGTGATATCTCTATGCTTACCAGAGCACTAGACATGCAATAGTAGTAGCACAATAACTGACTTGGGAATTTAATGAAGTATTTTGTATCTAAAATATGAGTTGGAGTAGGTGGGCAGAAAAGAGATTAATTGCATGTGATGCTAACAGCAATGCCAGACAGTTATAGACTATAATGCTGCTCTTGGGAGTACTACATTGCCAGACATACTGAGATTACCTAAGGGAAATCATGGAGTGGCTGTGATATTGAATTGTCCATGTCAAGAAGATGCTAACTTAAATTCCTGTCTATCTATCATTGTGGAGAGCTCTACCTGAGGTACACTAGGTTTTAAAATTTTAACTGGTTTAAGGAACAGTATCATGAAGGTATGCCAAAAGGCATGATTATGGGTTCACACATAAAAAAATCTATGACTACCCATACCTTTATTTTATTCTTTTATAATGTCTTTGAGTCTACTAGGCTGGAGGGTTCATTTCTTTTTTCCTTTTAGTCCCTTCTTTTGCTACCTACTTTAATTCTTTTCCCTAATCAATTGTTTGAACCACAAGCATCTAAGCTATGATCATTCATGGAAGCTGCTCTGATAAGCCTAGTCTAAATGTAAGCAGACAGTGTGCTAAAACCTCAGGCCACACCACTTTCTCTCTCCCTCACTTTCTTTCTTTTGCTTAGCTGACTTATTGAGATGGCTAAAAATGGTGTAAATGCACAGGTTTAAAAAGCATACATCATTAAAGAGCCACATGGTATGAGGGCAATCTTAGTGATAACACAATTACCCTTATGCCATAGTTTCCTTATCATGAAAATGTGGATGCATACAGCACCCCATCTCAAGACTTGTAAACATTCAATAAGTAAGTGTATAGTATATGCTTTTAATACCATCTGGTCTTTAGTAAAATCCTTATAAGTATTTGCTATTATTTCTATTATTTCCTACCAAAAAGAATCTGGGGCCAGGTTGCTAGATAATGGGAATAATCAGGGACATCATAATGACTTTCTCACTAACAGAAGTACCCCCAAACCTTGTCCTGGGCAATGAAGGTATAACCAGGCTTCAACTAATCTTATAAAAAAAAAGATCTTCATTTCTTCCAACCAGTTAGTTCAACTCTAGATGATGTATCTTGCTCCATAGAACTCTTCTTATATCTGGGTATGACTATAGTGATGCAGAGATGATTTTTGAAGAGAGTCAAATGTGAGTGACTTTACTCATTTTGACCTATGGTTATAGCCTTGTCTAAAAGGAAATTCTGTAATGTGTTGGGCTGGCATGTGTTGATTACTATGATAAAGATAAAGAATATCTGATTCAAACAAAGGGATTTACATAGGAACATAGGGATATACATGTGCATACATGTGGAAAGTGGGAAAGAAATCAAGAGAGAGAATTTATTTTCTACTCTAAAAATAAATGCTGAGAAATCTTCTTTATTTGTATTTCAATTCAGTTTTTCAAACCAAAAGAACTCAGATGGTCAGACATGACTGAACACTTACACTAACTTACCCATTCAGAGGAACCAGCAGTTTGCATATTTAAAAAATTAATAATTTTTTATTGTTTAAAAATAAAAATTCTACACTTTAAAACAAGAATTTCCTTTCTTTACAGAAGTATAGACTCTTGCTTTAGTCAAACTTTAAAAGGGTCCACACTTGATACTCTGTACAAAAAAAATGACAAAATAAAGGAGTTGTTAAAGTTTTTACTTCCATTGTAATAACAATAAAAATTAACAGTTTATTTTCTTTTCCAACTATCTATCAAGGCCTCCAGGTCTCCCTTTTACACCTGTTGTCCCTTCTGAGTGTGTCATACATTTGCTACACCTTATTACATCCTGAATTTCTTTTAGAAAGGATTGGCTTTAAAAATCACCTGTTTCAACATGCAAACCTAGTTATGGTTAATTTGGCTAAGTTAATGTATAGATTTGCTATCAAGCAAGAAGTATGGAATATTTAGCATAATGAACTAAATTCACACACCTGAAAATTAAACCTATACAAGAAAATATCAGTATTGAGTATTACCAGGTACACTGTAGATTTTGTCTCTTTGAGCTGGTCTGTAGGAGGAGAGTTACCACCTATGTGCAGAAAAATATTTCTCAAGTGATATATACACTCATAAATTAATTTTATTTGGTTACATTACATAAGAAACTTATTAGAAGCCAGTAATTGATAGATTGTTTTCAACCACTGAGTTGAAAAAAATTTTACTTCTCTCTAAAGTATTTTGAGTATATAAGTAGTACTTCCTAACGGAACTTTCTGACTATATTTAGGAAGTATTCCAGTACTTATTCATTGTGGGAAGGAAATAATATGACATGTAGAAAAACACAATGTAATAATATAATAAATATAATGGGTTAGCTAGATTTCCATTACTATAACAAAATACCTGAGATAAATATACTTAAAGGAGGAAAGGTTTATTTTGGCTCAAGGTTTCAAAGCCTTTAGTCCATGTTTGGTTGTCCTTGTTCCTTTGGGTCTGAGATGGAAGAAAGTACATTACTGTGAGAGCATATGGTAGATGAGCTGTTCACCTTATGCATATAGGAAGCAAAAGGAGAAACAGAAAGTGACTAGGGTCCCAATATTCCCTCCAAGGGCATGTCCCTATTGACCTAACTTCCTCCTAATAGGCCTCAGCTCTTAAAAATTCCACTACCTCTTAAGAATGCCAAGCTGAGGATCAATCCTTTAACATAGGAACATTTCAGACCCAGATTATAGCATAACAAACACACACACACACACACACACACACACACTCACACACACACACACTCCATACTATGCAAGTGTGAGATAGCATTATTACCATGTGGAATTCTTCCAGGAGGGTGCAGGGGCATACAAATGAGCCTACCTCTGCCTTGATTTAGGCTCTGTTCCGAAATCCCTGTTCCCTAAGATATGTTTAGGAAGGATAAACATCCACAGAAACCTGACTCACAAAGCTTCCTCAGTGCCCTAATATCGTGGGGGTTTGAATGTACTACTAAATGGAGATATTTTAACCTTGTTCATTAGTCTTTTCATGCTATTAGTAAACTTTTTCATTCAAGTTATTTACCAGCTCTGTATGGCCACGTACATTTGGGCTCCCTCCCGTTCTCTGTAAAGTGTGAATACAAGCACCAACTCAATTATGTTTTCATGGTAGTAGGAAGATGGGTTAATATTGACAAAACACTTTGGAGTTTAAAAGGTTCATTCCAACATTAATGAGCATTATTAGAGAATAACATTGCAGCTTATGAAGTAATGACTCAACTGAGATTACATTTTGGATCCCAATCAGCTAATTTTAAGTCCACTGAATGTGAGAGCTCTATTGTCCATTTTCTTTCCAGTCAGAAAGTAATTTTTACTTGTGTTTATATGTTCTTACAATTTTTTTTCCTAGCCCTATATATAGTAAAATTGAATTAGTAAATTACAAGTATTGTAAAACAGTGTTATTCACGTTCTGACACCCCATCTGAAATATATAAACAAAATATTGATAAAATTCCAAATAGAAATTTAAAGTTATTGGGTATTCAGATTCCATGGTTAACATATTGGATTAGTATTTTCCTTAAAACAAGGCAATATTTAACATTTTCCTGTAAAGTGAATTCATATATATTAAATAATATTTTATATTGACTTTAATTGTAAACTTACAGATTTCTTTCTCTGCTCCCCAAAGTGTCCCAACACACAATAGTAATATTTGAAGATGTAGGACTACATTAAGAAAATATATTCATAGAAAATATTTAATTTTTATGAATGGTAATAAGTTTTTGTTATTATATTTAACACATATTAAACACAGTTGGTTACACAGTTGACTGAAACTTTATCAAGTTTGAGGTTATAATATTAATATTATAAATAAGAAGTTGGTAGAGAGAAAAATTTGATTTCCTCATCTCTTGTACATGACTTCTGTAAATATATCTCCTTAAATCTTGGCATTTTTTTTCACCTTGGGTGATTTTTAGCTGTATTTCTTCCAACTTTAGAATTTTTTTTTTTTAATTTTAATTTTTTTTTAGCTCATGACATATCATCTTCCATACATTTGATTCAAGTGGGTTATGAACTCCCATTTTTTACCCCAAATACAAGTTGCAGAATCACATCTGTTACACATCCACATTTTTACATAATGCCATATTAGTGACTGTTGTATTCTGCTACCTTTCCTATCCCCTACTATCCCCCCTCCCCTTCCCTCTCATTTTCCCTCTCTACCCCATCTGCTGTTGTTTAATTCTCTCCCTTGTTTTTTTTTCCCCTTTCGCCTCACAAACTCTTATATATAATTTTGTGTAACAATGAGGGTCTCCTTCCATTTCCATACATTTTCCCTTCTCTCTCCCTTTCTCCCACCCCACTCGTCTCTGTTTAATGTTAATCTTTTCCTCATGCTCTTCTTCCCTGTTCTGATCTTAGTTGCTCTCTTTATATCAAAGAAGACATTTGGCATTTGTTTTTTAAGGATTGGCTAGCTTCACTTAGCATTATCTGCTCTAATGCCATCCATTTCCCTGCAAATTCCATGATTTTGTCGTTTCTTAGTGCTGCGTAATACTCCATTGTGTATAAATGCCACAGTTTTTTAATCCATTCATCTATTGAAGGGCATCTAGGTTGATTCCACAGTTTAGCTATTGTGAATTGTGCTGCTATGATCATTGATGTGGCAGTATCCCTATAGTATGCTCTTTTAAGGTCCTCAGGGAATAGACCGAGAAGGGCGATAGCTGGATCAAATGGTGGTTCCATTCCCAGCTTTCCTAGGAATCTCCATACTGCTTTCCATATTGGCCGCACCAATTTGCAGTCCCACCAGCAATGTACAAGTGTACCCTTTTCCCCACATCCTTGCCAGCACTTATTGTTGCTTGACTTTAAAATGTCTTAAACTATCAGTTAACGAAAGCTGGAGCAAATTTAGAAAAATAATCTATGCTAATATTCAAATTCACATACAAAATTCAAATGAGAAAGTGTTGTTTTTATGTTTAACACATTATTTTAAAAACTCCAAAAGGCAGAAAACTTTAAATGAAATGGAGTCATATGATTCAACTGAAAAGTAATTTAATATCTATTAGAATCACCTCCTTACCCATAATCACCAAAAAAAGTATATTTATCTCCCATCTCCCAGCACCAACATGATTTTGGAAAGTGAATATGTTGATCTTAGATGAAGGAAGGATAGATAGAAATAGTTTGATCCAAATAGTTACAATTCTAAGTGAATCAGTAATGAAGTAAAGAAGATTCTGTTCACTAAAAAGGCAAAAAGACTTGACATATCTTTCAATATATTATCAACTGTTTTATAAGTTGGGGAATTGTATACTCATATCTTAGCCAACCATAGGACACTGAAGACACAATATATTCATCTGAAATACTAATGATGCTGGTATGACTATGTATAACTTTTTCTCACTCCAGTACTGTAATACCATGCTAAACACTTAGGCTTCCTAATATTAATACTACTACTGCTACTAACAATGACAACAACACAAAGAAGCTTCAATATTACCATGAGTTAAGTATATTGATATTATAACTTGGTCATTGTTAAGACTCAAACCACTCAGATATTTGATACAGGATTGAAAACAAGGTTAGATATGTCATCCATTCAAAAAGTAATTCTTGCTTGAGGCAAGGGGTTAGACGTTAACAACTCAAACGCCCTCATTCATTTGAATCATACCCTGTTATCCTTATAATATATAAAATATATAATTCAAAATTATATACCCCACTGCTATAAAGTCACTGTAAAATAGAAACATTTCCTTGATACATGAGGATGATGTTTTCTTTTTAAAACATCCCCATTCTAGTGGTAAAATTAAATAACATTAAGAACAGTAATCCTTAATAAGAGTCATTAGTGCAATGTATACATGTTCTCAGTATAATCTTGTTTCATGTGCAAAGTATCAGGCATGCCCCTCATTGAAAAAGGAAGATGAAAGGAGGAAATGCCCTGACAATCTAGTACTTAGTGCAGGGTTCTAGGAATTCTTCAAAATTGTAGGTTAAATTAACATCATAGAAAGGTAGAATATTAGAAGACAATTTTGAGGTAATGGTTCTTAAACTAATTGAAAATTAAGATTAGCCATATATCATAATTTCTCAGTTTACATCATGTAGAATCTCTACGCTATTCAGACTCTGTGACTACTAAATTCATTTCTCATGGTTGTGTTTAGAGATTCATTCCCAAAAGGAGACAGTTTTCCACTCATTTTACCAATCAGTTGTGGTCAATTGTAACATAGGGTTACATCCTGTGCCAAAATAAACATTTGACCCATGTTCATATAGTGTTTGCCAGGAATCTAATATTTTAAATTTTTCTTTCCCACCTCTCATTAAAAGTCTGACAAAAAAACCCTTAACATTCAAAGGGGGTCGTAAAGAAAGTGTAGCCCTCAATGCCTCTGGATCAGTGATTTTTCAGCTCACTGCCAATACATAGATAGTTCCAATTTCCATCTCTAGAGATTTTAATTCATTTGTAGAAAAGCTGTGTTTGCAACAGATTCAATTGCAGGTGGTCAGTAGTCCACATGATGACAAGCACTGTTTCAGGGATCTTTGAGAACATGATCAAAGCTGGGTAACTTTTCATCATTTAAAACAATATTTTGTATACAATTTCAGTTTTCTGGAAAACTAATATTTATCCAAGGATACCAGTTTAAGATATAAATCTATGCCAGAGTAGAACTTTAGAAATAATAATTTTATGTATTATAATCTTCTTCATGACACTTTCACAGATTTATAATTTAATTTTCTTTAGCTTTTACATCTTATTGATGTAAGAACTGATGTACAAGAAGATTGTGCTATTTTCCCACAGAAAGATGCCATTATCTCTGAATTTTCCTTTAATCTATCAATATACTGAGGCTTCAAATTTCCAATCTTTTTTTTGTTGTTGTTGGCTGAATTCACACTTCCCCCATGCCACTAAGGTTTCTCTATAGTAAATTTCTACATAGCAATGGTACACCTATTCATTTTTATATCCCACACCTTGTTCTTTTAATCTTGTTGCTAAAGTTCTTTTAATCTTGGTGCTAATGTTGCTGAGACTAATCTTGAACATATGATCCTCAGCCTTCCCAGTCCTTGTGATTGCAGGCATGTGACACTGTGCCTGGCTAAAATATATAAACTAAAAATTAATTCTTCCTTACTTTAACTCCTATCCGGTTCTCAATAGATGGCCATTGTTAACAATAGAGTATCTTTTTGTTTCTATTTTTATCTACATTTAAATGTATACATATACACACACATATCTATATCAGCTTTTGTTAAGTAATATTGTACTATTTTTGTGTTGCACAGAACCTTTTTCACTAGCTTAAATACATTAATATTTTAAGTTAATGTATGCAGATATTCTTAAACCATATCAATTTAACAGTTGCATAGTATTCAATAAGCAATTTTGAACATATGAATTAATTATATGATTAATAAACAAATGAGGACTGGGGTTGTGATTTAGTGTAGTGTTTGCT
The DNA here is from genome assembly GCF_964194105.1 of Spermophilus citellus. NCBI lineage: Eukaryota > Metazoa > Chordata > Mammalia > Rodentia > Sciuridae > Spermophilus > Spermophilus citellus. Next base: position 80,105,875 of record NC_138183.1, read on the forward strand.
TAACACATGTGAGGCACTGTTTTCCATCCTCAGCACCACATAAAAATAAATAAGTAATGTTATTTAAAAATAAAAAAATGACTTTTGGCTAGCATCTTATTGTTTTAGATATTATAAGACTATTAAGTGGATGTGACTATATTTCTTGTAAAATAAAATAATAGAAATTTAGAATTGGAATGATCTACAAATTTTTCATTTTGGTTTGGGATATAAACTTTCTCCTTTAGAAACTAGCTATACCAGTACTGGTTTCCAAAGATCAGGGAATAAATGTGACTTTATGTCTCTCTTTAACCAGTTATTTCTTTCAACCAGCATCAATTCTCCCACTTCATTTTGTCAGAACACCAGACTAACTCAAATTTTTCTGAAACTTCAGGGAGTCTGCTACCTGCCCTTTGTTTCAGACAGAAATACACTAAATCCCACTACCATCACAAAAAACAAGGAGGGCAAGAAGCACAGTGGTCAGGTTTCAATGGTACTATTTAATGAATTCTCTGAAAGAAGAGTAATGGTGAGGAATCTCAAGGTCAGCAGTGTTTACTTTGAGAGGGACCCAGCAATAGATCTGAGAAACCCTTCAAGTGCATGCAGCATCTGTCTCCACTCTGCCTGCAGTTAACCAAGATTTTCTCTCCTTTCCCCTCCTTTTCAGTATTACATGTGAAGCGAAACAATTCCAGTCCCAGAAAAGTGATAGCTCTTGATGTTAACATATCAAGCTTGGGTTCAAAGTAAAGGTTAAAATAAAACAGACAAGATCACATCCTAACAATTTTCCCATATATTTAGGATGAGAACTTGAACCAATAAATTTGTTTTCAACAGAAGAAAGCATGCCTCAATAACCTTTAGTAGGAGTCTGAAATTATGGAAAGAATTATAAAAGTAGCTTGGAGCTACACTGTGCTGAATTGAGGGTATTCACGGTCTCCCAGGACTACATCTAAAATTAGAAATCTTGGAATAAACAAACAAAATCTGAACTATTTCATGAAAAGCTTAATCAAGTTTGGAATTAATTCCTTAAGACAGCAATTAAGCATGAATATAAGTAGGTCAATTTCATGAGGAAAATTTAGTGTCCAGAAATACGTAAAAAAGAAGAAATTCTGAAGTAAGATTAAAATCTGTTTGGAGGGATAAAAGACCAGATAACCTGGAAATATTCCATATAATTAACTATTTCCAGTGTTTGGAAGTTCTATTAAATATCTCTGAATATATATCATCCATCTCTTAAAATTCTCTCTGATCTACCCAACAATATTGCTATGAGAAAAAGAGGAATACTATTGGTACTGTGTCTTTTTAACACATGGAGAACTGAAGGAAATTTTCTCTCTGTCTCCATTAATCTATCTGCCATCTATTTATCCATCTATCTCCCCATCCACCTTTCCTCTATAATCTATCTCTATCTCCATCTCTTTCTAAAATGTAGGTCTCCTTTCAACAAGTAACTGAGGTTAGTTTTTCCGTGCCATACCCAAAGCCATGTAGCAAATTAATATTAATATAAAGTTTCCAGAGAGAAAACTTTCCACCAATTACATCTAGAGTAGTACACATCATAACATCACAAGCTATTATAGATGAAAAGTACCTTAGAGATCCATTCCTTAATTTCTGGATGATACTAAAACATATTAAGTACAAAAATCTAAAATTACTCAACTACTTAGTGGAAGAACTGGCTTACTGTTTCAAGACTCTGTGTTGTGAAATATTTCCTGCACAGACTTCCACAGGATTAGAAATTCCAAAGGTCAGAATCTTTCATCAGAATTATTAATATTCTCCTGTCCCAAATGTTATCATGGATGAACTATCCACACTTTTATTGAAGGTCAATCCCTCCACTTGTGCACTAGATCTCTTCCCTTTCATGTACTAAGGAACTTTGCTCCAGCAATTATTCATCACTTTTCTATGTAATAAAATTTTATTTTTCTTATAAATAATTACCATCAACATGTTTTCACTATTTCCTTATTTTGCTCTTCCTAAAAGTATATTGTAAAATTCTCTTGTGACATCATATTCATTGCTAGTAGCAGTCCCAATTCTATGTTCCATTTAATAGCAAGATTCCCTGAAAATGTTGTTCTTTAATTTCTCTCTTTGCATTCCCTCAGACAAGATCACACTTTTCAACTATTGTGCCAAAGTGCTTTAGTTGAAATCTTCAGTTCTCAGTTCTTTTTTTTAGTTTTATTGATTTTATTTTTTTAAAATACACAACAGCAGAATGCATTACAATTCTTATTACACGTATAGAGTACAATTTTTCATATCTTTGTATATAGAGTATGTTCACACCAATTCATGCCTTTATAAATGTACTTTGTTTTTTTGCATTACACTTCTTATTACACAAATATACCACAAATTTTCATATCTCTGTTTATATATATATATATATATATATATATATATATATATATATATGAAGTATGTTGACACCCAATTCAATTCTTTGTACATGTACTTTGTATAATGATGACCATCACATTCCACCACCCTTGCTAAACCCCTGCCCCCTCCCTTTTCCTCCCACCCCTCTTCCCTATCTACAATTTATCTATTCAGTTCTCCGTTCTTATGTAACTTCACTTATCAGCAGTATTTGACAGTTGATCATACCCTTCTTGATATTTTCTTCACCTAGCTTCCAAGGATCTTCAGTCTCATGACTTACCTCTTAGCTGCTCATTTATTGCCTCCTGGTGTCCTTTGCTAGTTTTTCCTCTTTCTCAACTACTTACTGTTGGAATTGCTCAGGGATTGGTTTGATTTGGTGATGTCATCTACTCTTAAAGTTTTAAATAACATCTGTATACCAAAAATACCTACATTTATATCTTCAGTCCTGATATCTCTCCCAAAGTCAATACTCATATATTCAACTGACAATATCACATCTTCACTTCATTGTCTAGTAGGCAATTCACCTTCAAAACTAAACTTTTGATTTGATTCTCCCTTTGATGTTCTCCATTGTCAACCTTCCACCATTCAGTAATGACAACTTCCTATTGTTAGGTCAAAACTTTTAAAGGAGTTTTTAATCCTGTGGTTTTCTCATACCTCATTGCATAATTAGCCACAATGGTCATTTAGCAAAATCTTTAAAATTATATCCAGAACCTGACCACTTACACTATTTTCACTAATACCACTATTATCGCTCATCTAGATTAGTGTGCAACCTCTGAACTGACTTTTCTGCTACTTCCCTTTGTTGCCTTCTATAATATACTTTTTTTTTAAAGAGAGAGTGAGAGAGGAGAGAGAGTGAGAGAGGAGAGAGAGTGAGAGAATTTTTAATATTTATTTTTTTTTAGTTCTCGACGGACACAACATCTTTGTTGGTATGTGGTGCTGAGGATCGAACCCGGGCCGCACGCATGCCAGGCGAGCGCGCTACCACTTGAGCCACATCCCCAGCCCTCTATAATATACTTTTAAAAAATACTTTTATTTGTAGATGGGCACAATACCTTTATTTTACTTAATCATTTTTATGTGGTGCTGAGAATGGAAACTTGTGCCTCACACATGCAAGGTGAGCACTCTAATACTGAGCCACAACCCCAGTCCCTCATAATGTACTTTTGACATAGTCAGATCAGATCACTTCTTTGATATGGTGCTGGTATTTGCTCTATACTTCAAAGTCCCAATCCCTTTAACAATGTCCTACTTTCTTTTCTATAGCAGCTATCTCTTTCTAAAGGACAAGATGATTTAATTCTGTGTGTTGTTTGAGAGTTGTACTCCACAGAAACTCTGTAAGGGTAGGTGCCTTTGTTCACTGAAATAACCGAAGGCCACAGAATAGTACCTAGCATATTTTATGAACATACAATAAATACTGGGAGACTGAATGAGTAAGGGAGGGAGTGATCCTTGTACTCACATAGAAATTTATAGCTATCAAATTTTTATAAATATTTCACTGAATCTTTAGCAATCCTGTGATATAAGAAGACAGAATTTAGTTCTAAACTTTTGTAGATATCAAAATTGTGGTTCAGAGATAATGTTTCTGATTGTGTCCTAAAGGCCTTGAGTACAATGAGGGGTGTTGCCAGGAAAATATAACAAATTAACAACTTGGCAGCCATTAACCAATTAGCAGAACTTAATTTATCAGTAATAATCAAGGTTCTGAGTGAATGAATCCAAGTCAATTTTGACGGAACCAATTACAGAGTATATTTCTATAGAAAATCCCTTGATCAATTGGAGAAAATTGAGAGTGTAGAAGTAGAATACAAATATCTCACATATCTAGAAATAAAATTTATGTGATATGAGACCTTTGTGTACATTTTATACTGAATTTTATATGTAGGTAATGGAGTCCAGGACTATTTAAATCTAGGGTAATTTTTGTTCTTCTTTAAAAAGTATGGTAAATATATGTGTATGGAGGTGTTCTTTTATATGCTTGCAAAATTTTACCTTTCATAATGATAATTGAAAAATCTTTAGTGTGGATAACTTTCCATTTAATTAAGAAAGTCTTTGCAATCTCTGAGTTGTATACTATTTTTTAGATAAATCTAAAGTGCTCAAGAGAGCCCAGATATGGAAAACTTTAAATTTTGCCTTCTAGAACATGAATTTTATTTGTTTTGCATGTAGACACAGGGTAGCTGGAAAGTCAGGGAGGCAGAATTGCCCCACAAAGGCAAAGGTAGAAAGATATGTTCATGAATGAAAACAATGAGCATTTATTGAGTTTTTACTTTGCTTCAGACACTAATAAATGCTCTTCATAGATTAACTCATTTGACTTTGATTAAAGTCTTTGAGTTAATTAGTATTATTATATCCATTTTAAAGATAAAGAAATTGAGGCATACAAAGTTTTAATTCCTTATTTGATTGCAGATTCAAGCCATGACAGTCAGAATAAAAATCTCAGCTTTTAAACATTATAATGGAAGTAACTAGAGTAGTACAATCCCAAGAATTTTCTGTCAGAAAGTAGTTCTGATTCATTTTCCATATAATATTTACAAGCAATGAAATTGTAACATTAAAATCATTTAGTAATTTAGGCAATTTCTCAATTATTTATATAGTGCCCTTTCTAAAGTTCCACTTGAATATTGTATATTCATGAGGTGATTCTACATTGCAATAAAGTAAATGCATACTTAATATTCTTTGTACAATAATTTATAATCCTTGAAGATGATTCAGAGGAAATGTAAAAATGATTTAATGGAAATAGCAGTATTAAAGTACACGGGCCATTCTTTTTTGTTTGTTTTTTGTTTTACTTAGTTTATTTTAACTCATAATTTCCCTGAGATTTCAGCAAATGCATTGTTTTCATTCTCACATTTTATAACTTTAATATATTCTTTTCAACAGTTATAGTAAATAATATCATTGGGTAACTGTCCCACACTAAAACCTTACTAAGTTTTTGACCAGGGACTTCACCTGGAGATGTACTAAAATTTAAGAAGTACAGGAATAATAAAGAGAGAAAAAATATAGTTGTTTGAAACATATAGTTAAATTCATGAGTTGTGGTGATGAACCTTCTTATATTAAATAAGATATGATCCAGTTGTGACCTTTATTTAAGCCTTTGGCTGATTCTCCAATTGGAATTTCAGACCCCTGTCCCCTTTACGGACTCAAATTGGCAAACAAGTAAAACTTCAATTGAAATGTTGTGCTAATTAGAAAAGCACAGATAGCAGCATGACTTCTAATGTGTGTGCTGCACTCTACAGTGGATTTTAGTGACAAGAATGTCCTTTAAAGCAAAATGAAATCCTTTAGTTTTCTATAAATGAGCAAGGGAATTCAAATGAATTCTGACACATTTTCTATCAAACTGTACCAATTTAATGCCCTTAAGTCACTTATGACTTATTATTCATGTGCTGTTTTGGAAATGTATTTGATACTTAACATACCTTTAGGACCTTAACCTTATTAATTTCCCTTGTTTGTTGTCTTTCATTTCCTATTATTTTCTCTTTATGAAAGACAGAAATTCAACATTTGTCCAGGATACATGCCTTGCTCAAAACAAAACAAAAGCACTCTGCACATGAGCAGTCTCTTATATTGATATTTCATCCTACTACAATACTTGTTATTTTTCAACAATTAATATGAAATTATGAGTCAAGAATGTCAGGGCACATTTTGAAATAAATGGGGTCTAATTTAGTTGAATCTGAGAGACAAAAGTGAACTCAGATTTGATCCAAACTAAATACCTACCAACCCAGCATCAAAATCCTATATATAACATTCCAGTCAGAAAATTATTGAACCTTAGTTAAATCATTTACCAGGATGAGGAAGGTCACATTCTATGAAAAGCAGAATATTTCAATGCTAAGTTTTAAAAAGTTCTTCTCTTGCTCAACTGAAATATGCTTCCCTGTAATTTCCAACTTTCTATCTGTTTAAGTTCCTCTCTTTTTTTTTTTCCATGTGGAATAAGTCTAAATGGTAGTGATTTGAATTCTGGGAACCAGCTATACTCTCTTCTCAAAATTTCTCTTCTCAACTCAAAACTTCATTCCTTTATGTTCTTCAGACAACATTTCATTTTTAGTAGTAGATTGCTAATCTTCCTCTAAGCGCAAGACTTTCTTACAAAAGGGCACTCAGATGCTAAAAAGCAAGAAATAAAAATCATAATAAAAAGAAGCATAGTGAAAATAGTAGTCTATCAATCTATAGATAGAAGTGAGAATCAGCAAAAATAATTATATCCAATTATTAAGTTGACTTCCTTTAGGATTGTCCAGTTTTGTGCTCAGAAACTTACCAATTGGCAACAAGAACCATCTACAGTAGCTATGCAAATTAATCTAAGTCCTGCAAGATATCTTGTGAAGGTCTCCATTCTTCAGACTTTCTCACTCAAGCAAACAAAGCTTTCTGACTCCAGAAGGATTCCTAAAGGACCCTAATGAGGCAAAAATTACCAAATTACCAATAAACTTTCTTATTTATTTATTTCCCTTGTTTGTATGGCAGATTTTATAAATGCATGAGATATTGACATTAATATTTTCAGAATCAATTACAAATGCAACCAGTATCTTTTACAGGTGTAATAGGTATATGATTTAAAATGTAGAGTCATCATTTGGTAATTTTTTATAATTGTTTCTAGTTGTCAATGGACCTTAATTTTATTTACTTATATGTGGTGCTGAGAATTGAATCTATTGCCTCAGACATGCTAGGCAAGCAGTCTACCACTGAGGCACAACCCCAGCCTTCATTTGGTTATTTTTTAAAACCTCAAAATTGTGTTATCTAAGTACAAAAATCCTATTCATATTTAGATGACATTGTGTTATTCTTGTACATTTTGATGTTTAAATGATGTAGTTAAACATAAATTTAAGCATATTTATGATGCAATTCACTAAATATATATTTTCAGTACTCATTTTCTTACAGATACCTTGAAATATTGTTGAATGCTGCTAGTAAAAGGAAACTCTAAAATCTTTTTGTGAAAAGGAAAGCTAATATCTATCCCCTCAAGTCATTCCATTAAATTTTGCAAAATCTGTTATTCTGCAATTTAATTCAGCACTACTTGGTGCATGTAGTGCATAAGGCATGAGCCGCTCCAATGGAAGGAAGCAATTAAGGAACTAATTTAAAACTAAAGCCATATTGTCAATGAGATTATTTTAAAAGTGATATAGGTATATTCAATACATCAAGAACCTGTGCAAACCAAAGTTATATAAATTGTAGAAGCTTCATAATCAAATATTTATGGCTCTCTCTACAGTATTTGAAAAATTAAATTATTAAAAGCAAATATTATAGCAAATAGGTTATCATCAATCTCAATAAAAGTTACATTTCACTATAACTGTCACATTATTACATTTTTTTGCTTTTAGTCTCTTAAGATTGAAGAGAATGGTAACAAACTCTGGTAACAAATCAAAGCTTTTCAATGTAATTTACTTTGTGAGTAATTTCTAATTGATTCAGACTGATGGGACTGCACAGTTTGATGTATTGCTGAAGTAGGAGATACTTCGGACCAAGTAAATTTATAAGCTCCTCTTCTTGAGAGAAAAATGGCTTCTATATTTCATGTTGTCATTTTTTATCTGTAACAATGTAGTTTTATACCTATGTGGATTCTTAAAAAAGAATACCAAACAATATGTACACCTGTAAATGTCTCACCCACCTATCAATATTGGATTGGATTCAGTACGTCCAACCTTCTATTTGCTTTAAATGACAGATTTAAGCAAAATGCAGAATTGACCCAAATGAACCAGTCTCATATATACAAATAAAAGTTGCCTAGCAACATCACTCAACCACCTGCAGTTCAGAGTTCACATGTTTTTAACATCACTAAAATTAGAACAATGTAATGGTTTGGTTATGTATTTTGGTTAGATTATTTTGTTACCATTGAGATGTTCTTTGCTTAAAAAGCTGAATGTTATTTTCCAAAACAATATTCTGGACATAGTTTCCAGTATTTTGGAAATGAAACTGTGTGTTGGGGGTTGGGAGAGATTTTTCTTGTGTGTCTTGTCTGCTCAAAGGTCAGAAGCACTTCACTTCAATTCAATGACAAATTGCTTTATTGTACCACAGAAGCAACACTGGAATTTAAAAATAGCCATGTCTTATGTACTTCTGGATTTAAACTAAAGATCTTCATCCAATATGTATGTCTCTTGTCTGATAGAAATCTGTGTGTATGTGCGTGTGTGTGTGTGTGTGTGTGTGTGTGTGTGTGTGTGTGTGTGAAAGGGATATAAACAACATTTTTTTCATCTGATACATTCCGGGATGTAATATCCCCAGAGGCCTGGGTCTGAAGGGCTCTTTTCAAATTTCACAACATAATGAAGACTCCTCTATGGAGCTCTTGTCTCTCTTCAGCTAGGTATTATTCCATCTGGCTACCTATCTTCTCTAGTGTTCTTTAATATGCTAGAAAGAAGAAATGTCTCCAGGCCTAGAAAAGACTTGAGATACAATGGCATAAGATACTCTTTAGAGGCCTCTATGATATTTAATGCTGAATCTGGTCTAGTAAGGCATAGTTACCATTGTGGAGCTTCAAAAACCCCACATGACCCAGCACTTTTTTAAAACTCCCCAATCATTGTCTTGTCATTAAATATGGATTTTTTGCTATTTGAGTGTCTAGAGAACAGTAAGGAAGATAATAAAGACAGAGGGATTTTTTTATAATTTAGCAAAGTAAACTATATGTTTTTTTAAGCTGAGTACTTCAGTCATGCTTATCTATAAGTAGATCAAACTTTCCTCCCTTTCTGTCCTTGCCCATTGCCAATTTTCCTTCCAGCTTTTCTACTTCTAAGATGACCACAACTTTGAAATGTAAAACTCTGGTGTCATCTTTGAGTTGTTCTTTTCCTTCATCTCACTCTCAAACTTGTCACTAAATCCTTTCAATTTTTCTTCTCCATTCCCACCATATTAGTCCAAAATGTCCCACAACCCATATCTGAATGATTGCCACTGCCACGTCACTATTTTTCTAGAATCAAGGCTCTCTCACCTGAAACCTTCAATCCACTATATTTAGTGCTATCAGGATTAATTCCCTGATATACCTACAAGCATGAATATGCTCCACATTGACATCTACATGAAGACAAAATGGATTTACCTGATTATGAATATCCTCTAAAATCTCACTCCTACTTATCTGTCCAAACTTATTGCTTTCCATTTTTCTGAGCTTTATCTTTCCTTTATACTCATCAACCTTATTCCTCTTTTTTTTTTCATTCTGCTATCCTCAACTGAAATATTATGTGTCTCACCCTCCACCTTCTTAGGGTTAATGAATTCTCACTATCAAAAAGTGGCTAGGGGTGCTGGAGTTGTAGCTCAGTGGTAGAGCATTTGCCTAGCATGCATGAGGCACTGGGTTTGATCCTCAGCACCACATAAAAATAAACAAATAAAATAAAGGCATTCTTTCCATCTACAACTACATATTTTTTTAAAAGCTATTAAAATAAAAGTGGCTGGGGCTGGCACAGTGGTGCATGGTGCATGCCTGTAATCCCATTTTCTGGGGAGGCTGAGACAGGAGGATCCACAAGTTCAAAACCAGTCTCAGCAAAGACAAGGTGCTATGCAACTCAGTGAGACCCTATCTCTAAAAGAAATACAAAATAGAGCTGAGGATGTGGCTCAGTGGTTGAGTGGCCCTGAGTTCAATCCCTGTTATCAAAAAAAAAAAAAAAAAACCCTAGATTTCAATTCTCATAAATCTTCTCCCACATAAACCTGGCATGATGGGTAACTAATGCTTCTTGAAAGACTCCAATATATGATTTTAACGTCTTGAAATTTTCTACAATACTGTTTATTATATATGAACATCCTTCTTATGTTAATAATATTCATAATTATAATATTTTAGTCATATTTTTCAAAAGAGAAGAAAGGCACAGAAATTATTGTGCTATCAGGATGGATTGCCTAATATACCCAGAAACAGAAAAATGTATCTTTATATAAATACATAGGAAATAGATATGAAGGATACTCACTTAAAATCATAAAAAGTCATCACCTCAGGCTTGGGTTGTGGCTCAGTGGTAGAGAGTTTGCCTCACATGTGTGGGGCACTGGGTTCTATCCTCAATACCACTTAAATAAGTAAAATAAAGGTATTATGTATAAAATAAAAGTAATCACCTCCAGAGAAGGGAGTGAGATTGACAATAGAATCAATTTCTATTGAATTTCTTTTTAAGTTTCATTCTAAATATACCTATACTTTAAAAACTTTTCCAAGACATATATTCAGGTTTTACTTCTTTGATTTAAAAAAAAAAGAAAGGGAAAAAAATTTATAATACCGGTCATTCTAAGGCCTCAGGAAATATACTACATCATTCTTCTTCTTCTCTATACATATATGGATGCATTCTCCTTTTATTCAATGCCTACTACATATTGAGAGATCTTGAAATAGTTTTCTGCTTTTGCTGGGTTTGTATTTAACTTCCCTTCAGACCCTATAAGCTTGTTCACTACTCAAAGTCAGTAAACCCACAAAGTCCTTGGAAACATAGTTTAAACATGTAAAAAGGCTTTATTATTATTATTATTATTATTATTATTATTATTATTATTATTGCTGTAGAAAACTCAAGCAGAAATTTGATAAAAGTTAGGTGATTTTTCTATCCTTTGGGTTTTCATAACAAGTAAGTCTCCCATTAAACCTGACCTTACTGACAAACTTAAAAGTATTAGAAATATTGCCTATTCTGCCTTCACAGTTGCATTTTTGTTTTTGAATATCATATTAGAACCATTGACTTTCCATTAATTGTATGATTTTTCAAATATTTTTTTCCTAGTTTTTCATCTTGAAGCCAAAATCTGTTCTCTTAATTTCACTTCCCTATTCCTATGGGTTGTATCATTGTTAATGAAAAGAGCAATTTTTTTTAGAGATCTTTTGCTTTACATATATTATTTTAGAAATAAAAGATATACGGAAGGAAGGATAGCTAGAAGAAAATATGGGCACTGTTCAAAATTTATATGCTATATTTTCTAGTAAATGAAAATCCAAATTCCCTAAAAGATTAAGTTGGGTAAGACTAACACCTGAAATTCCAAATTTTATCCTTCAGAGAGTATCAATCCCCACTTTACGAATGGATTGTATTTCAAAATGTTGCTTGTTGAGTATCAGGAATTAATTTATACTACTTACAGTGTTATCCATGGTAAACATGAAATTCCCGGATGAGCTTCAAGTTAAAAAAATCACTTATTTTCTTTCATACATAAAGTTAAATACAAATTTTTCTTTCCAATCTAACCATCACATATGTTAATGTTTCTGCAGAAATTATTTTTAAAAGTAACTTACTTTTTAGGAACTCATCTACTTCCACTGCATGGAATAAAGATATTCATGTAACTTCATGCCACCAAAACCAGCCATAGCATTCTGAAATTGACCCCAGAAAGCATTAAAGTTGTTTGTTTATTCATTCAGCTGCCATGACAGCTACTATATCCTCAGACACAAGAATATAACAGTAATAAAAAGACACGATTCCTTATCTTATAAGGGATCACTAGTCCAGAGACTTAAAGTAAGTTAATATGTGAGCCACGCAACTATTGAATGAAGACTACCTTGAGTCAGATGAAACAGGAAGAGCAAAACCCTGAAGGAAAAAAAAAGTGTCTGCCATACCTAAAGAACAAGTCAACCTTTAAGTTAGTAGTTCTAGAATAGCAATGAAAAAGTGTCAATTAGTAAAATGTTAAATCAGAGGAGAAGATAACAGGGTTTTATGGACCATTTTTAGGGCATCATGTTTTATTCTAATTACTGTTTAGAAAAAAGGAGCATTGGTCTAATTGGTACTGGATTTTAACTTATTACTCAGGTTTCTGCATTGAGGATTTTTTTGAAGTGGTCAATGAGTAGAAGCAGGGAGGTGAGTTAAAATGTTGTTACAATAACCCCCATGAGAAAAGGTGATGGTGTAAGTCATGTAGTAACAATGGAGGCAGTAAGAAATAATAAGTGTTTGATGTTGGTAGGGATACAAAGTAGTACAACCACTATGAAAATCCGGGTATTGTTTTCTTCAAAAGTCTAGGAATGGAACTATTATATGACCCATATATACCACCACTCAGTAGTAAATACTGAGTTAAAGTATTTTAAAAAATTAAAGTCAATTTACTTTAGAAATACATGCATACCAAGTTTTATAGCAGTGCAACTCACAAGAGCCAAGTTATGGAACTAAACTAGGTGTCCATCAATAGATGATTACTGAAACTGTGGTATACATACACAATGGAGTTATTCATTATTCATCCATAAAGAAAAACCAAATAAAGTCATTTGTGAGAAAATGGATGGAACTGAAGAGCATCATGTTGAATGAAATAAACTAGACTCAGAGGTCAAATGTTTTCCTCCATATGTGGAAGATACAGAGAAATAAGGGGAAAAGGGGATCTTGTAAAGAGAGTAGGGAGACTAGTAGAATAGAGGAGGGGATGAGAGGGAGGAGAGAAGGGAAAGGAAAGCTATTGGGGAATGAAAGTGATCAAATTATGTTAGTGCATATATAAACATATCATAATGAATACCACTACTATGTATAATTAATATGAATCAATAATATTTAAAAATAAAAATCTAACAATTAGTAATAGATACAAGAAGTTATTAGTGTTTGTACATATTTGAAGATAGAGCCAAGAGGTTTTGCAGGTGAATTGATTGTCAGTCTAAGGGAAAGAGAGAAGCCAAGGATGATTCCAAGGTTTCTATCCTGGAAAAACTGAAAGAAATTGATTTGTTATTAATTAGCATTGGGAAGAATAAAACAGATTCAAAGTAAATAAAAAATTCTAATTTTTATTTGGACATGCTACTTACTATTGAGCCATCTTTTAATATCCCCCCAAAAGAGATGTTGAATAAGCAATTAGATAATATGAGACTAGGATTTAAGGTAGAAGTCAGGATAGGAGTGTGAATTGAGATCCATTGTTATGTAGAGAGCATTTAAAACCATAATATTGGATGTTCATATGGACTAAACTAATAGAAAGGAGTATAATTGCTATAGAAAAAGAATGAGAAACATGAAAATGTAAACAAACAGTATCCCCTTCAGAATGGTACCCAGTTTTAGAGAAAAGTTGGGTAAAACTTTGGAGGAAATGTTGACCTCACTGCTGAGAACAAATATATTCAACTAGATGAAAAGATTGTGAAAAGAGTTCTACAGGAATGTCCAAGCCTAGAGAAAATGCATATTATCGTGCAGTGGGAGAAAGTGAAAAAGAAGTTGATACTGGCAACATCATACACTGCAAGAAGTGGGGCTCTTAGGAACAAGGAAAGAATAATGGTTGAGAACAAAGCTGGAGATAAAGACAGAGGATAGATCTGTAACAGCTTATAAGCCATATTAAGGACATTCAACTTTAGAACAGGATTAAAAGTTTAGAGAGACCATATGTAGGCTACAATCTCCTATCAATGATGTGAAATGAACCCCTTTCCCCAAAATGCAACTTTATACACACACATAGATTTCTCAGATTCTAGGAATGAGCTTGTTCTCACCTTCATTTCTATCAATCTCAAAGAATAAAATTTCTTATTTTTTTCATTTCTATTCCTGATGCTTAAAAGATTCCTTCCTTCTTGAACTCTAACCCAAGTTATATGAAGTGGGAAAAGAGCGACTGTGACCATTTTTCTCACATTCCCTTATGTTTACAAACTTCATCGCCAACATGATGAGATCTACCACTAGTTGGGCACCTTGGTAACATAAGGGTAATAGAGAGTGGTTTTTCAGCATGAAGCACCAGGAAACTGATATTTAAGTTGGGAAGAGATTTTAACATCACTGCAAAATAAGTGAAATTTTACAAAAGTCAGATTACACTTAAAGCTATGCCCTGCTGGGATTGCCAAGAAATGTTATTAAGGACAGAAAAACACAATGATACACATACTTATTTATTACCCATATTTATTATTACAATAAAAGGATACAAAACTTGAAAGTTGAATTGTGACTCTCACAGAATATTAGAAATAGAATAAAGAAATAATGTCATTCAATATTTTCATCTCTTCATTTCCCAGATGAACAAGCTGAGACCCAGAAATATTGCCTCGTAAAATCTAGTGAAAGATCTTCATAGAATGAGCTCTTTTATTGTTAATTGTTTTACACTTTTAGGACTGTTTTTGAGGAGACAGGAAACAAAAGTCCAAATGTTCCCAGTGGAACTTGAATGACAATAAATTATTTTGAATCTGTATTAAATACAATGGCTAAGATGTTAACTGATTACAATAAAAAGAGAAAGTCAGAAAGAACTCCTTTATGTGGGTTTTTAGACAGCACCATTGCAATTTAAGGAAAATATGTTCAGTGGTTTGAGGTTTCACTGTTGTATTGTCTCTGTTCTGCTCTTGTTATGTCTTCATTTTGGGTGTGTTGGTAGTAGACCTTAGAACTATTGCTTAGAACTATTGCTCCTTCCTCACAACAAGTCACAAAAAAGCTCCTGGGGTGCAATGCATTATCTTTAATAATGTAAGTTCTCATTATTAAGTTTTAGTGTCCCATGCACAATGATTTTGAATTTACGAAGTAACACTAGTTGGTCCTGGTAACAAGTTATACTATGCCAGTAGCTCAGTATTCTCTCTCTCCTTTTTCTGACATATAGGTGAAAAGAACAAGGGAGTTTAAAACAGAGGAGACCCTGAAAAACTTCCAGTACTAACTACTGGTGAGGAATGGAAGAATAGACTCAGAGGTTTTTAGAAGAAACATTGTTTTAGCACTGAAGCCACTCAATGCAAGTATTCAATGACTAATGTTCTCCATACATATATGGGGGGAGAGAGAGAGAGAGAGAGATAGAGAGAGAGAGAGAGAGAGAGAGAAGAGAAGAGAGAAAGAAACACTTGTGCATGCATAACTGTTCATCAGATATTGTATTTGAAGAAAAACAGTACTATTTATAGGTGAGTGATATATAAGACTAAAGAGTTCTATATAATTATTTGCTTTTTCTTTCTCATCTCCATAAATGTTTGAAAAGATTCAATTTTAGTTAAGAGCTTCACAAATTTGGTAGAATCCAGCTACAAAGACTGGAGATGTGTCTAGATCAGGAAATATTAGAATATCTATACAAGAGGTATTTTATCTGTAAAGGGAAATGAATGATGATGAACAGTAATAATTTATGATAATTAGACATAGTAATATTTCAAGATTAATAGTCTCTTTGTTTCCTATATAAAAGTATTAGAGAAGAAAATAACAGTAGTTTCTATCTTTGATCTTACATACATATTATTATTGCATAAAAATCATATGGATATGAAAAAGTGTACATTTGTCTTGAAAGCATACCATTGTTAATTATAGTAGGGAATAATATTTCATATTTGTACATGGAGAAAGAGCTCAATAAAATGATGCATGGATATGAAATGGATAGCAGAGTCAGAAACATATTAACAGTAATTTATAGCCATCATGTGCTCATCCTAAAGGTTCCCTCTGGTAAAAACGAAACTAAGAACTAACATCATCAAAATGGCGATATTACCAAAAGTTCTCTATAGGTTTAATGCAATGCCAATCAAAATCCCAATGGCATTTCTTGTATAAATAGATAAAGCAATCATGAAATTCATATGGAAAAATAAAAGTCCCAGAATAGCAAAAGCAACTATAAGCAGGAAGTGTGACTCAGGCGGCATAGCGATACCAGATTTCAAACTATACTACAGAGCAATAGTAACAAAAACAGCATGGTACTGGTACCAAAACAGGCAGGTGGACCAATGGTACAGAATAGAGGACACATAAACCAACCCACAAAACTACAACTTTCTTATATTTGATAAAGGGGCTAAAAGCATGAAATGGAGGAAGGATAGCATCTTCAACAAATGGTGCTGGGAAAACTGAAAATCCATATGCAACAAAATGAAACTGAATCCCCATATCTCACCATGCACAAAAGTTAACTCAAAATGGATCAGGGAACTTGATATCAAATCAGAGACTCTGGGTCTGATAGAAGAAAAAGTTGGCTGTGATCTACATATTGTGGGGTCGGGCTCCAAATTCCTTAATAGGACACCCATAGCACAAGAGTTAATAACAAGAATCAACAAATGGGACTTACTTAAAGTAAAAAGTTTTTTCTCAGCAAGAGAAACAATAAGAGAGGTAAATAGGGAGCCTACATCCTGGGAACAAATTTTTACTCCACACACTTCAGATAGAGCCCTAATATCCAGAGTATACAAAGAACTCCAAAAATTAAACAATAAGAAAACAAATAACCCAATCAACAAATGGGCCAAGGACCTGAACAGACACTTCTCAGAGGAGGATATACAATCAATCAACAAGTACATGAAAAAATGCTCAGCATCTCTAGCAGTCAGAGAAATGCAAATCAAAACCACCCTAAGATACCATCTCACTCCAATAAGATTGGCAGCCATTATGAAGTCAAACAACAACAAGTGCTGGCGAGGATGTGGGGAAAAGGGTACACTTGTACATTGCTGGTGGGACTGCAAATTGGTGCAGCCAATTTGGAAAGCAGTATGGAGATTCCTGGGAAACCTGGGAATGGAACCACCATTTGACTCAGCTATTGCCCTTCTCGGACTATTCCCTGAATACCTTAAAAGAGCGTACTATAGGGATACTGCCACATCAATGATCATAGCAGCACAATTCACAATAGCTAGACTGTGGAACCAACATAGATGCCCTTCAATAGATGAATGGATAAAAAAAAATGTGGCATTTATACACAATGAAGTATTATGCAGCACTAAAAAATGACAAAATCATGGAATTTGCAGGGAAATGGATGGCACTAGAGCAGATTATGCTAAGTGAACCTAGCCAATCCCTAAAAAACAAATGCCAAATGTCATCTTTGATATAAGGAGAGCAACTAAGAACAGAATAGGTAGGAGGAGCATGAGAAGAAGATCACCATTAAACAGGGTAGAGAGCCGGGAGGGAAAGAGAAAGAAAAGGGAAAATGCATGGCAAAGGAAGGAGACCCTCTTTGTTATACAAAATTACATATAAGAGGAAGTGAGTGGAAAGGGGAAAAATGAGAGAGAATTGAATTACAGTAGATGGGGTAGAGAGAGAAGATGAGAGGAGAGGGGAGGGGAGGGAAGGGGGAATAGTAGAGGATAGGAAGGGCAGCAGAATACAACAGACACTAGTATGGCAGTATGTAAAAAAGTGGATGTTTAACCGATGTGAATCTGCAATATGTATACAGGGTAAAAATGGGAGTTCATAATCTGCTTGAATCAAATGTATGAAATATGGTATGTCAAGAGCTCTGTAATGTTTTGAACAACTAATAATGATAAAAAAGGAAACTATAGAATGTATTTCAAGAAATCCACTGAATTTAACATGTATTTTTTTTGGCTTACAGTGAAATTTATTCTGTGATCCTCTATAGAGTTAGATATTTCAGCTACATACATTGCTCCTACAAACTTTCATGTCTTATCAATAGCTGCTTTTTAATTGCATATTTTCATAAGATGACCAATAAATTTGAAACTGGAGGATCTGATTTGTGCAGATGAGATATATGTCCCAGATAATTTTTTTCTTATCACAAGACTTTTTATTTAGAACTAAATGTTGAACAGAATCCCCATCTACCAAATACAACTCATACAATGTGTTGGAAACATGAATTAGTCAGTATATTTTAAAAAAAATAAACAATATAATCAAGAAATAGTCAATTTTGTTTCTCAAGTTTTGTGCATTTTTTCAAACACATTTGAAGGCATTTCCTAAAGAGGTCTGAAAAAATGACTAAAGGGTTTAGGATAGTCATCTCTTACAGGTCATTCTTGCCTAACCCAAGTTCCAGCCCGCACTTAGGTTTAGAGTTATAATCAGCCACCTATCAGGCTGTGTGGCCTGATGACATGTCTACAACACTGAAAATAAAGAGCTGTATTTGTTCCTCATCTGAAATCACTCTAAACAACTTTAAAAAATAGCTTGTCAATCACAACTACTCACACCCTTTACAAAAAGAGAAGCTTTAATAGAAAACAGAAGCAACAATAGGTGGCATGGATTCTGGAATGGGCTAGCACCCAAGAGAAGAAGCAACACTGATTCCTGAGCATAGCTACAGGGGCTGGTACAAAGCCAACTTCAAATCCCTCTGATTTTAGAAAAGCTTTTAATTTTTTATCATTTTATGAAATGGTAGTGAATTAGATGCTGATGAATGGCAGTACTGATGACTTGCCTGTCTGCCTTTGCCACAGGGATATTTATCCAGGTGTGTCAGCAGTGCCTATGGCCACATACTTAAAATCTAATGAGGATAAATAATCTTTGCAATTCTTCATTCTGCCTAGGTCTACATGACACCAGAGATGATATGTATTTCCAGCTCACTTACAAACAGTAGTGGAACACATCATCTTGGTTTCATTAACATCATCATCATATACCTTTTCCAAAGGAGTCCTTTTCTATTTTCTCCTAACCTGAGGGTAATGCATTTTCCAAATAGCATATATATGATTTATGAAAAGATAATTTGAGTGGTCTCAAAATGTCTCAGATCCATAGGGTAATTTCCACAATGAAGGGATGCACATGGAGGTTTCTGTTTAAGTCCTTGAAAAAGACACTGAGAGCAAGATAATATATTTATGGTTCTATTCACAAATTACCTTGGAATTATTTGTAAGTTTTTGGACAATGACTATGTAATTCACAAAGGATAAAAAAATGAAAGAATTGCAACTAGAGGTACCAAATATAAAGGGATGAAAAAACAGAGACACAAATTTAAGCAGAAAAATAGGAAGGATGCAACTATTTTTGATCAAACTTAGATTTACTTAAGCATTCTGGTATAATCATCTAAGTCCAATTTCTTAACCAACTATGACACAGGTAGTAGTAATACAGTTTCAAAAGTAAAAGAAATGACAAAAAGAGAGATAAGGCAATTTGTTCAAATTCATATACCTGGTGGTGAGTTCAGGATTAAGAATAACTGTAAGCTTAATGATTGTTCTGCTAACCCTAAGCTGTCCTTCATAGAATCATTTACCATTAATTTATTTCATTACTCAAAAACAAGACAAATACACATATAGGGCATTGATGGCAATGAATCAGTACCTAGGCATGAGATATTTTAAATATTCTCTGACAATATTATAGTGACAGTAGATGCTGAAACCTCACCGTCGTGTTTTAGATAGTGCTTCTCAAGCTTTAATGTGCTTACTGATCAGCTGAAGATCTTTTTAAAATTGATATTTAAAAAATAATTAAATATATTTTGTAACTAGTACATAAAAACATAAATTATATGTATTAATTAGATACCATGTGATGTTTCAATACACACATAAATTCTGTAATCTTCAAATCAATTTAAACAAATCTATTTCACCAAAAATTTATCATTTATTTGTAGTGAAACTTTCAAAAATCCTTTATTTTAGCTTTTTGAAATGTACTAGACATTATTTTTATCCATGGTAACCCTACTGCAAAATAGCACACCAGAATTTCTTTCTCCCATAATTTAGTATTTATTGATCAACTTTTTCCCATAACCTCTAGTAACCACTACTCTACTCTCAACTTCTATGACATCACCTTTTATAAATTCCACATATGAAGAAGGTCATCTAATATTACTTTTTCTGTCCCTGATGTAATTCACTTAACATAATGATGTCCAGTTCCATCTTTATTGAAAAATGACAAGATTTCATTCTCTTTATGGCTAAATAGTATTCCATTGTATTTGCATATCATATTTCCTTTGTTTATTCATCATTTTTTTGACATTTAGGAGTTCTCATTTCCTGGAATTCGTAAGGATAAAATTGTTGTATGACTTTGAAGATGTTTTGTAATCTTTCTGCAATTCACTGTACTTATGACTTATCTCTAAGTCGGGATATAACCAGTATTTAATTCATAATTTTACTTTGAAGATTGTCTGCGCTTAGAACAAAAATAGACTGATACAGTTCCTGCCTCATTCTATACACTCATCACATGTTTAGTTGTAATAATTATTAATTAAATAATAATTATGTGCCAAGTTCTACTTGTTGCTATGTACTTTATTGTATTATATCATGTAGCCTTCACAACATTTCTTATGATCCTCTTTTTTTATTTTATTTTTTTTTAGAGAGAGAGAGAGAGAGAGACAGAGAGAGAGAGAGAGAGAGAGAAATTTTTTAATAGCATAATTTTACTCTTCAGAATGGTTTCCATAGTGGTTGCACCAATTTGAAGTCCCACCAGCAATGTATGAGTGGATCTTTTTTCACCACATTCCTGCCAACATTTATTATTGCCTGTCTTCTTGATGATTGCCATTTTGACAGGAGTGAGATGAAATCTCAGAGTAGTCTTGATTTTCATTTCTCTAATTGCTAGAGATGTTGGACACTTTTTCATATATTTGTTGATGTGTTTCTTCTTCTGTGAAGTGTCTGTTCAGTTCCTTAGCCCATTTATTGACTGGATTATATGTTTTATTGGTGATAAGTTTTTTATATATCCTGGAGATTAATACTTTATCAGAGGTTCATGTGATAAAGATTTTCTCCCATTCTGTAAGCTCTCTGCTCACTTTATTAATTGTTTCCTTTGCTGAGAAGGAGGTTTTTAATTTGAATCCATCCCATTTATTAATTTTTGATTTTACTTCTTCTGTTTTAGGAGTCTTGTTAAGGAAGTCAGATCCTAGGCCAACATGGTGAAGATTTGGGCCTACTTTTTCTTCTATTAGGTGCAGGGTTTTCATTCTATTGCATGTCTTTGATCCACTTTGAGTTGATTTTTTTTTGCAGAGTGAGAGATAGTGGTTTAATTTCATTTTGCTGCATATGGATTTCCATTGTTGCCAGCACCATTTGTTTAATAGGCTACCTTTACTCCAGTGAATGTTTTTGGCACCTTTGTCTAGTATGACATAACCATATTTATGGAGATTTGTCTCTGTGTCCTCTATTCTGTACCATTGGTCTACAAGTCTATTTTGGTTCCAATACTATGCCATTTTTATTACTATAGCTCTGTAGTATAATTTAAGGTCTGGTATTGTGATGCCTCCTGCTTCATTTTTCTTGCTAAGGATTGCTTTAGCTATTCTAGGTCTCTTATTTTTCCAAATAAATTTCATGATTACTTTTTCTATTTCTATGAATAATTTCATTGCGATTTAAATAGGAATTGCATTAATCTGTAATACAATTTTGGTAGTATGGCCACTTTGACAA
Source organism: Spermophilus citellus (assembly GCF_964194105.1). Classification (NCBI taxonomy): domain Eukaryota; kingdom Metazoa; phylum Chordata; class Mammalia; order Rodentia; family Sciuridae; genus Spermophilus; species Spermophilus citellus. Next base: position 80,127,797 of record NC_138183.1, read on the forward strand.
TATTAATTCTGCCTATCCAGCAACATGAGAGATCTTTCCATCTTCTGAGGTTTTTTAAAATTTCTTTCTTCAGTGTTCTGTAGTTTTCATTGTAGAGGTCTTTCACCTCTTTTGTTAGATTGATTCCCAGGTATTTTGTTGAAGGTGTTGTGGATGGAGTAGTTTTTCTAATTTCTCTTTCAGTGGGCAAGAGAGTGGAATGATGATCTACAGGCCAAGAAATGTCAAGGATTGCCAGCAACCACCAGCACTAGGAAAGAGGCATGGGAAAGTTTTCCTCGGAGCCTCCAGAAGGAACAAGACTTGCTGACACCTTGGGTTTTTTATATCCAGCATCAAGAACCATAAGAAATTAGATTTCTGGTTTTTTAAGCCATCCAGTTTGTGGCTGTTTGCTACAGAGCCCTAGGAAGCCAATACACTCATGTCTGCTGTATTTCATTCAATGAGACAGCAATGAAGTCCTGCATCGCTTTAAGGGAAAGTAAATAGATACAACTTCTAGGAGAGTAGAAAAGTTCAGAAAGGGACTGAAAATACTGCCATGGTCCTTTGTGGAAAATATAATCTTCCACAAGTAGAAAATAGCAGTCCTTAAAATTTGAATACTTTCTGGCAGCTCTTTTGCTGCATCCTATATCCTGGGATATATAAAAGTTTGATATATATATATATATACACACACACACACACACACACACACACACACACACATATGTGTTTATATATATATATATATATCTATATATGTGTATATATAGATATATATATATACATTTTATATGTAGTTTATAAATGCACACACACACCCACACACATATATATGTGTATATACTTTTTTTTTTTTGGTGGTGGTAGTGAGGATTGAACATAAGACCACACATATGCTAGGCAAGCACTGTATCACTAAGCTATACCCCAGTCCCAAGTTTCAGTACAAATACTGGGGTTAGAATCCCCTTCTTACCAATTAATTCTGAGATTAGTTTCATAGATGGTGATTTATCTTTGGAATACATATGTTCAAAGCCAGCAAAAACTGAAAGCACTTTTCATATTTATTTCCTGTGTCAAAGAAAGCTTTGAATGAAGTTCAATGATATAGTTTGACATAAACTGCAATTGTAATTTTGAATGCATTTTCAAATGTATAACTCTTGTGATAGTTTTAACAGGTTTATAGAATTATAATTCACATACCGTATTCACAAACCATAGTTTTATATCTATATCTATATATCTACATATATATGCTATTGGTTCTTATGAGTTACCATCATCCAATTTTAGAAGATTTTTATCTTGCCCAAAGAAACTCATACACTAACAGTTATTCACTGTTCTCCCCAACTCTCAGCCCTAGGCAACTGCTACTCTACTTTCTGTCTCTGCAGATTTGCCTATTCTGAGCATTTCATATATGAAATCATATAAAATGCAATCATTTGTGAATGGCTTCTTTCATCTTGCATAGTGCTTTCATGGCTCATTTGTGTTGTAACATGCATCAACATTTTTCTTTTAATGGTGAAAGGGTAAAGTTTCTAAGCTGGAAATCTTGAATTGAAATGTAAAAGATTAGGTATTATTAAGTTCCTCTGTTACACCCAGATTCCTAAGATAGTTAAGACAACGCCCTACTGGCCATTCAGCCTAGGGCCCTGTGCAGCTTTGTCACAAGGCCCGAACCAATCAGTTTGAATGTGTACCCAGTTTAGAAGTGACCAATCACCCCTGCCCAGCCTGTTCCCGCCAATGAATGGACTAATCATGTATCAGAGTTGTTGTTCAATTTTCCCGCGCCTCATGATGATTTGTTCTGAGCCCCCCACCCTCCCCAAAAAGTGTACTTAAGCTCTGCTTGACCTCTGCTCTGGGCTCTGGGCTGCTCTCCCTTCTTGAGTGAGCACAGAGTCCCAGCGCGCTGGAACGGATCCAATAAATCCCCCTTGCAATTGCATGAAGCTAGTCTCGTGGTCTCTTTCTCCGACGTTTCACCGGACCCTTACATTTGGTGCGTTGGCCGGGAACTGCACATCGCCGGACAGGGAGACCTAACGAACTGCTTTGGGGGTAAGTAAGGCGCCTCTCTCTCTCTCGCTTTCTCTCTCTCTCCCCTCTCCTTCTTCTCCTTCTCTCCCCCTTGTTCTTCTTTCGCAATTGCTGAAGTGCGATCGCTCAGGTTTGGCTCAGGTGCGATCGCTCAGGTTTGGTCTCTGGCGGCTCAATGGTGGGCGTAAGTCCCCAAAGGGCATAATCTCTCAGAGCCTCGGGTGGGGTTGGCAGTGTGTGTGTGTGGCTGTCAGTGGAGAGCGTAAGCTCCCCCTGGCGGTGACTGGCAGACGTGCCTCAGGAGTCACAGGCCACGCCCCCAAGGGACGCTATGGGGGACTCGGGGGGACGGAGGTGCTCCCCATCAGGTAGAGGGGCGGATGAACCCTTGTCGGTGTATTTTACTGCCAACCCGTCTGGTTTTGCCGGCAACTCTTTCTGTTGAATTCACTGTCTGTCTTTAATTTTTGCTTCTGAATTTGTGTTGTCTCTCTGCGTTTCAGCAGGGGCCGCATGGCCATCCAGATCATGGCTTCTAACCTTTCAGGACCTCTGCGAATCTCTTCCTGCATGGGTGGGGTCCACACAGTCTGCTGGGATCTGCGGATCTGTCCCGGAATCGGGGGTGAGGTCAGCGGGGGACTGCCCCTCCTCCCCCTCCTCTGCTGGCAACCGGCTGCCACCAGCCGCGCATGGTGCATTTCCGGCGAGCAAAAAAAAAAAAAAAAAAGCGGCTCGGGGGCACCCGGCCCTCTCCCTCCCTCATGGGGGTAAAAGGGACCGGGTCCCCAAACCCCCTGAGTGTTACAGCCCTCCCCAGCTGCAGTGATCACCAAATCCCGGGGCCAAAGAAGCGAACGGGTCTTCCTCAAGTCGGGCTGCTTGGAAATGCAGCCCAAGGCGGATAGGCTAAATACTGAGACTAGGGAAGCAATGTTTTCTTTCCCTCCCGTAATCAGCTTGAGTACAAATAGAGATGCCTGCTGGAGATTTAACAACTTTGACATTTTGCTTTGACTTTTCTCAAAGCCCTGTCCTCGTTATTAAATTGGTGTTAATTGGCTTTAGAGATGGGAACCAAATTTTCAGTCACAAATTTTAACACTCCCGAGGAGACTTCTAAGGAGTCTCCACTCGAAACAACTGCAAGCAGAGGATGAGCATTTTGGGAGCTGGCTACTAAAAAGTGAGGAAAAAAAAAAGCCTAGTGCCTAAGGTCAAACCAAGCTGGAGGAGCTGATCCTGTGGGTGAAAGATAAGATTAAGTGACTCCCAGCAGCTGCCAGAGCTATTTAGCTCTGGGGAGTTCCCTGGGTCCTTATCTGCATCTTAAGGATTACGCCACCTTTGTTTACTTAAAAAGAAGGGACACTGAATGCAGTAAAGCCAGTCACACTGAGACCCTTGATTTTATACCTATAGTTGCCCCTATGTGGAAACATCTGGTCCACTAGTGGGAAAGTCTATGGTGCCACTGATGGGAGTCATAATTAAATGAAAGTTAAAAACTTGGAAGGATATATTCTTATCTGGTTGTCTGATTGTTTCTTAAAGATAAACTAGGTTAAATGTGTGTCTAAAAAAATAATTTTTTTATTGTAACAATCTGGTATCTGAATGGGTTTCTAAAGCATTGCACTATCTTGCAGTTAAAAGTTGGGTTTAAGCAATTGTTTAGTTTGATTTCAGATAGTTCTAAAGAGTTTCAATTTTTGAACTGGGTAGCCTAAGGAGGTTTCACTAGGTATACAGTGCATTGATTTGGGCAAGGATAGTAAATTATGATTTGGTATCTGTTTCTCTGTAAGATTTAGGAAAAAAGTGTTGAATTAAAACGTTGGTCTGGCTTATTGAAATGACATTAATTAGCAACAGTCTTGGGAATTTTCAAAGCTTAATTTCAGATATGCATGGTAGTGTGTGGTTCTTCCTAAAATTTTTCAGGCAAATTTAATGTAACTTAATGCTACTTTAGGAACTTCAGAACAAGGAAAGTGGCTTAGAGGTCCTAAAGAAATTTCTTCTGATGGTAGAGATCCTATTTCCAGTTTTATGTGAGCAAGTTTTTCTAGTGTAAAAAGATATAAAATTTTGGGAATTGCTTCTTAAATTTGTATCATAATTTTCAACATCCAAACCTGGAAATATGACTTATGGCTAAAATGCCTTAGGCCTAAAGTATCTGTTCAAAATAGCAGTTTTTCCCTGCTCCTTCCAGACCTTAGCCAGGGCTTAAGCTGATATGCAAACAGAAGCAGCTTGGAACTCAGGCCCAAGGAAAAAAAAAAAGGTAAAGGTATCTTTTTATGGGAACTCAAACTAGATTAAAGGACTTTTGCCTTTTCTTAGATTCTATGTTTTTTTTTTTTTTTTGAGCTCATGATTTTTATCCTACAGACGTTAATGTTTTTCTGATAAGTTCTATTTTTTGATCAACTGGAGTTTTTTTTAAAACATTGCAATGGAGATTTCATCTGCGAAAAACTACGAGGCCTTTATTATTGTTATGTGTGCACACTCTTGTTATGTGTTGTATGTCGGTATGTCTGTATGTGTGTATGTCCATATATCCTGCAGTGATATGACAATTAACAGATGAGGAGCGCTCATAAAAAAAATTAAAAATGGATCCAAATATCTTTGATTCACCTGTTTCAAATGGTTCAATTTAAATTTGGTAAACAGATAAAAAAGGAGGTCTTAAATTAAGCTTATAAGTTTTTCTAGGTGTTCAAAAAGGCCCTAATAAAACGTTAAATCTGCTTAAATTAAAAAGTTTACAAGTATTGTTTCAAGATGTGAACAGAAGGAGGTTAACAGATAGAAAAGAGAAACTAGAAGGTTCTAGGTATGGATTTAATAGAGGGAAAATGTGTTTCTGGATTAAGTAATTAAGAGGGTTTAAGTAAGTGATAAAAAAGGTCTGTGCATGTTGGTTATAAGTAAGTTTTTGAGCAAGTAATCTTAAAGAAATTAAGCAGCTGGTTAAACAAGTGCTGTTGTTTTAGAGAATTGTGCTATGTTATTTCTTTAAAAGCCAAACTTGGTTAGCATAAAATCATCAATGTAATTGACTAAATATGTTTTTACCCTAGTTAGTCTTGTTTTGTAGTTTGCTTTTAGATGGACTAAGGATTGCCTGTTAATGTTTTAAAGAGGTACTGCTCTAAGAACTCACAACCTGGGTTAACTTAAGACAAGAAGTTATCACCTACAGGATAGAGAGATAGACATTAAAGCCCAGTACCCTTAATATAAGGCTGTTAACTTATTTTGCTGGATGTTTAAGATTAAGTTTTAAAATTAAAAATTTGGCTCTTGCCCTCTGAGTCAGTCTGAATCAGGGAATAGGGGACTTCTTCAAAGGGCTCTGCAACTCTAGGCCACATAACCTCCCGATCAGGGAGATTAATGAGACCAGTGGAGGACAGGAAGCCAGTCAGTGCATTTGGTGTGAAGAGGAGGGTCATCAGAAAAGGGAGATATCCCTGATGCTTCCGAGGGAAGCCACATGGTCAAGCAAGGTCTGGACCCATCCTAGCGCAAATGGCACTAGCAGAACTGAGAAGCTGCTGTGAAGTTCCCGAGGACTTCCCAGAGACTCAGCTGACTGTTAATAGGTAGAAACAGAAGTCAGTTTGACTTGCTTCATCTTAAACACTTAGCAAAGACAGTCAAAGCCAAAGCACAGCTGTTCCTGGACATCTTAAATGATAATAATAGTTAAATGTAACTTCTATAAATAAGTAGACTGGAGGCTACAAAAGAGATTCTTAGACAGAAATGCCTGATAACTGTCAAAGGGACTGCTAGAGTAGTTTTAGGCTAAGGCCTTTATTTCTAACCAACGCAGGTAGGCTTGATGTTTGCTAGTATGGTTATCCAGCCCTGAGTAGCAGAATTAAAGATTTCTCTATTAGACACAGAGGTCATACTAGCAAAGGATTTTGAAGGATCAGATGGCATTAGATTATTAGACTATATCTTAAGGGAAAAGACATCTGTAACCCTAAATGTTGTTAGTTAGTTAAGACAACGCCCTACTGGCCATTCAGCCTAGGGCCCTGTGCAGCTTTGTCACAAGGCCCGAACCAATCAGTTTGAATGTGTACCCAGTTTAGAAGTGACCAATCACCCCTGCCCAGCCTGTTCCCGCCAATGAATGGACTAATCATGTATCAGAGTTGTTGTTCAATTTTCCCGCGCCTCATGATGATTTGTTCTGAGCCCCCCACCCTCCCCAAAAAGTGTACTTAAGCTCTGCTTGACCTCTGCTCTGGGCTCTGGGCTGCTCTCCCTTCTTGAGTGAGCACAGAGTCCCAGCGCGCTGGAACGGATCCAATAAATCCCCCTTGCAATTGCATGAAGCTAGTCTCGTGGTCTCTTTCTCCGACGTTTCGCCGGACCCTTACATTGGCTGAATAATATTCCATTGACACATTTTGTTATGATTTATCAGTAAATTGATATTTATTTTCAATTTGGGTTATTATTGTAAATATACTTCTTTGAACATTTATGTACCGATTTTTGTATTAACATGGTTTTATTTCTCTTGAGTATATATCTAATAGTGGAATTGCTGAGTCATAGGGTAACACTATGTCTAATATTTTGAGGAATTGTCAAAGTTTTGCAAAATGATTATGCCATTTTGCATTCCCCCCAGCAATATATAAGGGTTTCAATGTCTTGCCTAATGCAATAGTCTATGTTCTGTCCTGGAGAAAGTTTAATATACACTTGAGAATAATGCTTGTTTGCTATTGATGAGTTGAATGTTTAATTGATGTTTGTTAGGTCTAATTAATTTAGAATATTATTCGAGTCTTTAATATTCTTGCCAGTCTTCTGACTAGTTGTTTTCCCATTGTTGACAGTGGGATATTGAAATCTCCAATAATATCACATTATCTATTTTCCCTTCAATTGTTAGTCTTTTCTTCATGACTTTTCTTTTTTTTGGGGGGGGGAACATGATTAAATTTTTGTGTCTTGCTGATGGATTTACCCTCTTTTCATTTTAAAATGTCCCCTTTTGTATCTAATAACATTTTATACTTTAAAGTCTTTTTGGTTTTTGGTATTAGTATAGGCAGTTCAGCATTCTAATAGTTGCTGTTTTCAGGAAATATGTTTTTTCACACTTTTTCTTTGAACATATTTGTATCTTTGAATCTAAGGTGTGTGTCTTCTATAGACACTTTGATCTTCTTAAAATCTAGCTTGATAGTCTTTGCATTGGGGTTGTTTAATGCATTCACATTTAGTTTTATTATTGATATGGTAGTATTGTATGTGTCATTTTGTCGTTTGTTTCCTATGTGTTGCTTTCTTATTGCTGCTCTATTTCTCCTTTATTATTTATTTTTATATTGAGCAGATATTTTCTAGTATAACAGTATTTTAATGATCTCTAACTGTATTTTTGGAATTATTAGTGTCTATAAGGCTTATAAAATATATCTTATCATAATCTAATTCATATTTATAATAACTTCATTACAGTGAAATATAAAAGCTGTATTCTTATATAGTTCCATGCCTTACTCCTTTTTGGTTTTATTGCATTTATACATATTACACATCCCACAGTATATTTTTATTATTATTTCTTTATATAATCAAGTCTTTTAAAGAAGCTGTGAGGATAATGGAGAAAAACATTTATAGAGTTTGTTAGGTCTATCTATTTATTTATCATTTCTGATTCTCTTCATTTCTCCCTCTGAATTCCAGTTACAATCTGATGTCAATAAAAGCCTGGATCCAAATTTGTTCTGTCTCCTTTGTGCTGCTATTATCAAATACACTATATTTCTATATGTTGTGTGGATAAAAGTCCAAACATAAACATATTATTTGTGCAAATACTTTTAAAACCAGTTGAGAAAAACAGAAGAAGAAATTTGAAATATACTCTTCTATAATTAGCTACACAATTAATTTAATTAGTGTTCTTGTTTTGTTTTGTTTTGTTTTTGTGAACTTGTGACATGTTTTGGCTCTTGGAATATGGCAGACATAGGTGGTGAATGTTTTATATGAGCTTGCCCTATTGGACTTACCTCTTGTGCTTTACCAACCATCAACACAGGGCTCACTTCTTGTACTTCATGAACGTGATTCAGCTATCATGTACACTGGAAGCTGATGCCCAGAGTTGGGCCCCAGGGTAAGATCTATGGAATAGACCTCAAACTGAACCAAAGCATGGAGCAATACCCAGCCATCTGAAGGTCTAAAATAGTCATTACAACTAACCCATAGATTTAAAAAAATAAATTATTTTTGTTCATATCACTGAGTCTTATGCTTTGATTTACAGCATTATGGCAGCAACAGCTGACTAATATGAAATCCTCAAAATCAATGTTACATAGATGCCTTGTTATGGTATGGATATGAGGTGTCCTCCAAAACGTCATGGTGAGACAATGTAAGAATGCTCAGAGGTAAAATGGTTATATCATGAGGGATGTAACCTAATCAGTGGATTAATCCACTTGAATGGATTAACTGGGTGATAACTATAGACAGCTAGGGTGTGACTAGAGGAAGAAGGCACTGGAGGCCTGACTTTGAGGTTTATGTTTTGTCCCTGCCACCTTGCTTTCTCTTTGCTTCTGGCTGTCATGAACTGAGCAGCACTCTTCCACCATGACCTTCTGCCATGATATTCTCTTTCACCTCAGGCCCAGAGGAATGGAGTTGACCCACCATGGATTGAACCCCTGAAACTGTAAGCCAAAGTAAACTTTCCCTCCTTTTAAGTTGTCCTGGTCAAGTCTTTTGGTCTCGGTGACAAAAAACTGACTAATGTGTGGCTGCTACCATGCCTACATGTGAAGCTACCTTGTAGTTAGAAGTTTTGAGAATTCTTGAACTTCTGTTACCTCTTTAACACATTTTATATGGTTAAAGTTCCTCAAGTAAAATTGGTAATGTGCCATAAAATGTCTCCCTAAACCTTTATTAAATATAAAGCAAAATAATTTCTATTCTGTTTCTCCTTGTATGTAACAAAAATTGTGTGTGTGTGTGTGTGTCTAAAAGAAAGAAAAAATATAATGGAACATCTCTGGAGATAGCAGTTATTCCCAGGGGAAAATTACAATCAATATGGGCATTTCACCCAGTATATAGCCCTGGTGCAACTCAGTGCCTCTAAATACCAAAGGAACAAAGCCACTTAATAAATATTGGATCTCTCTCTCTCCACTTGAGAGAGAACACACTGTTCTAAAGAGTTGCAGGGATGCTCTTAGCAGCTATTTGCAACGCTGTGAACTTGGGTATTGTGTTGCTATGAAGCAACATATTGTCCAAACCTAACCCTCTCTTATAGGATCTTTGAAGAGGAAAAAGAAAGAGCCAATGAACACATTCTAATGGAGACTCATTCATTCAGTTATTCATTCACTCAATAATTACTGATCAGGTTGACTATGTGCATAATACAGACACAGAGATCCCAGCTTATGGATATTTAGATTCCAGAGGAAGAGATAAGATATAAGTTTCAGATATGCCCTGTTAAACTTTCTGCAAGTTCAAAGGAGAGATGGGAACCATATTTTTCTTGGATTCTCAGTAAAATTTTCCCAGGGAGGGAGGATTAAGGATAGTGGCTGGAAGAATGTGTATTTTAGGGGCTGGGGATGTGGCTCAAGTGGTAGCGCACTTGCCTAGCATGCATGAGGCACTAGGTTCGATTCTCAGCACCACATAAAAATAAAATAAAGATATTGGGAAAAAAATGTGTATTTTAATAGACAGAGATGGAAGGGAGAAAAGATAATTAAACCCATAACACAAAAGAGACAGGAAAGTCAGATTGTGGAGGGTCTTGTTTGTCAATATTGAGAGTTTGGGTTACATTCTGTTTGCAATGAGAGTCATGAAAGGCTCTGGCATGATCAAGGAACCTGTGGAGGTGTGGTAAGAGATGAAAGAAGAGCTTGAATGTAGAGGACACTCTATTCTCTGAAGCAATACTCGTACTCTAGGTGGAAAATAGTAAATGGTGTGGAACTCAGGTAATAGCAATGCATATAGAGGTAAGGGAGAAGCATGAAAGATGCTTAAAAGGGTCCTGGTCATTAATTGGAGAGTTCATTTATTCGCTTGACAGAGAATGTCAGTAAGATATTGCAGCTAGTTGCTGGGGCACAAGAATGGGCAAAACATGCATAATTCCTCCCTCTTGTATGGTATAGTAAATATTTACCTTAAAATGAATGTGAAATAGGATGCAGATTATGAATGAGAATTACATGTTATAAGAGCTTGTGGTGGGAGATTTGATGAGTCAGGGAGGAAAGGAAAAAATGCTACCTTGACAAGGCGACTTGTGAACTGAACAGAATATAGGGTGTGAATTAGGTGCAGATTGAAAGGAAGTACACTGTCGGCAGAGGGTACAGCATGATCAGTGGCCCATTGTAAGCAAACAGGCCTCAAATGAGGTCACTGTGGAAGGGACTCGGGTATAAGATGAGGCTGCAGAGACCATACCACATCATGTCTGGAGGATGCAGCACCCTGTCGACTAGTGCTAGTTCAAGCGCCAGTGCCAAATGTGGTAAGGAGCTTGTTCTAGAATGTGTAAGTCAGCACACTGCTTCTTTTATCAAGAAAATCTGAGGGGACCCAACATGGCGGCCGGCGAGGAAGCAGCACTTTCAGTATCTCCACATTAACGGGATCAGAAAGACCCATTAATACACCCAGATTCTACCGACTGAGGAACTTCCAGCAAAATTCCGCTGAAAGGAGACCTGCCGGGAATTAGTAAGTTTATTAGCGGTGACAGTTTGTCCCAGACGAGTGAATCTTGGCCACGCGGTGCAGGGGTCCAGTCCCGCTGCCAGCCGCCGCCAAACGGCCGCCGGCGCCGCCTGCCCGGTTCTGCAAACGGCCCCCGGCGGCCGGACCCGGCGCGGCAAGAAGGGTCCCCGCCCGCACGTCAAACAGCCCCCCCCCCCGCCTGCCCAGCTCAGGAGGCGACGTGAAGGGAATCTAACCAAGCCTTTATGAAATAGCGAACTGGGCTGCGTACGGGGGTTGCTGAAGTGCTGAGCCTGGTGCTCAGAGCTAATCGAGACTTTGCGCAGCTTGTTAGAGCTCCTTTCACCATTAGTCTGTAGTGGACCACCCGGCCAAACAGCAGAAAAAACAAAGAGATTGAAAAAGAGACGCTTGGCTCCCGGACGCTTTCCTGCTCAGAGCCGCGGGCGCTTTGCGCCCATCTGCTTCCTCTTTCACTCCGCTCCCGGCAGAGAAGCTAAATGGGTAATCAGCAGTGGATCATAAGTACCTGAGGCAAAGAAAGCTCAGTACTCCCCGCCCTATTTTTTTTTTTTTTTGAATATTGTCTATACAGGGAGAGTTAGTGGACTGAAATTGTTGGCTGGGCTAGGGTTTCGGGGCTGAAAATCCACTCTGCGGGAGCCGCCATTTGCTTTCAGCATGCTGTCTTAATGGCCCTGTCTACACGGTCCAGCAGCCGCATCTAGAGACTGGAACTGGCCTGCGTGCCGAGCCCTGTCCTCCGAAGGCTGGACCACGGCCTCAAGCGCCTCGGTCGCCTGTTCCCTGCTGCACCTTGGGGCAGAGCCTGCTCTGGGGTCGTTTGGCATCCCCCTGTGAGGGGACCCGTGCTCCGGAGGAGGGGGTTGGAGAGCCGCGGCGGCAGCCGCTTGGGCCCCGGGAGCTAGGCACCGGGCCGAGGAGCAGCGGAGGCCGCGGCGGCGCTGCTAAGGTCGCGGACAAGCGCGGCACCCAAGAGCGCAGGCCAGAGGTGGAGGCGACAGCAGCAGGGTTTCAGTTCTAGAAAACTGGACTGGAAACAGAAGCAGCAGTTTGTATAACCCCAAGATCTTGCTTATGCCAGGAAACTGTAAGGGTAACATGAATATCATTGAGGAGGTCTAATACGGCAGCAGGCGTGGAGAGATCAAGTCTCTGACCTCTTCAACTGCGTGGGCATAGGGAGCTGTAAATTATCTAAAGCCTATTTGCTCAGGATCACTAGGCAATGCTGAGCTGACGTGGAGCTAAGGCGTACACTTTGGGCCCCTCAGAAAACACACACTGAGCACGTATCTGCTGCGTTTAAGCCCCGGATCATGTGCTTCTCGTGACTCGGCACTAACGACCCCGCTGAAATAACTAGTCGGCCCACCTGATCTCACAGAGGTAAAAAAAAAAAAAAAAAAAAAAAAAAAAAAAAAAAAAAAAAAAACAGAGCACCATAGCCAGACCCAGGGAATCAGGAGTGATGTGGGACTAGCGGTGCAGAACTCCCGGCTATCGCTCCCACCAAGGCTGACAACAGAGGTCCCTTGCACCAGCTACCAGGGGAGTTGCTACCTGAGGGCAAACAAATTCACTGGGGGTCCTCAGCCCCAAGCCCTACAAACTTAGGGTCCGAGGGAGGCAAACAGAAAGGGTGTGCCCAGGCATTCATGAAAACAGGGCTCCCAGGAGCAGCAGACCTGGCGTGTAGCCAGTAATGTGGTAAGCATCACAGGCGAGTGGGGCCTGGATTGAGGAACCACAAGAGAAGGACCTAGGCATTCAGGACTGGAGACCCGCACAGTCTGGGAAGAAGAGCTGAGGCACAGTGATTGGTTCCCACCTATCAAGAGGAGAAGCCTGGCTCAGTGGGCATAGCTCCACCTACTGGAAGAGAAGTTAATCGAGCTCTATGACTGCATTTATTATTATTATTATTTTTTTAATGATTATTATTAGTATTTTTTTTATTCTCACTTTTTGTAGTTGACGTTGTTGTTGTTCTTTAACTTTCTTATTAATGGTTTCAATTTTTTTAAATTATTTTATTCTATTATTATTACTATTATTTTTTAAACTTCAATTTCCATTTTTTATTACCATTATAATTTTTTTCGTTTGTTTTAAATTTTTATTTTTTCGTTTTTTCTCTCTTTCTTCTCACTTTTTTTTCTTTTGTCTTTTCATTTCTTTTCAACTTTCTTATTCCCCCTCTCTTGAACTCCACCTGCCTACACTCACTCTCTTTAGGGACTTCTTCCATTCCATCTAATACCTCTCCTCCCAAGCATCAAATAAATTTATAAGAGTAAACAGTAACTCAGCAGTCAAACAGAACAAGAAGTATCATGAGCATAAAAAAGCAAGGAAGAAAAGGAGTACAAACAATGAAAGACAGCCTAAATATTCAGGAGGACCTGGAGTCATCAGAAAAATGGCCATATAAAGAACTCAAGGAACACCTTAGACAGATGGAAAGGAACCTTAAAGATCACATTGAAAATGAATTACAAAAACAGATAAAATAAGAAGTTAAGCATCTTTATCAGGAGATAGAGATTATAAAAAAAATCAAACAATAATTCTAGAAACGGAGGAAACGATAAACCAAATTAAAAACTCAATCGAGAGTATCACTAACAGAGTGGAGCAAGTAGAAGCCAGAACGTCAGATAATGAAGACAAAATATATCATCTTGAAAAGAGTCTAGCCAACTCAGATAGGCTGGTAAAAAATCACGAGAAAAACATCCAAGAGATTTGGGATAACTTAAAAAAACCAAACTTACGAGTCATCGGGATAGAGGAAGGCACAGAGATTCATGCCAAGGAAATGAGTAACTTGCTGAAGGAAATAATTACAGAAAACTTTCCAGAAATAAAAAAGGAAACAGATATACAAATTGTAGATGCATACAGGACACCGAGCACACAAAATCACAGTAGACCAACGCCAAGACACATTGTTATGAAGCTATCCAATATACAGAACAAAGAGAAAATATTAAAAGCTACAAAAGCAAAGAGGCAGATTACATTTAGGGGTAAACCAATAAGGTTGACAACGGATTTTTCATCACAGACGCTGAAAGCGAGAAGATCCTGGAACAACGTATTTCAAACACTGAAAGACAATGGATGCCAACCAAGAATTCTGTATCCAGCAAAATTAAGCTTCAGATACGACAACGAAATAAAAACCTTTCATGATAAACAAAAGACCTTAAAAGAGCACACTACAGGGATACTGCCACATCGATGTTCATAGCAGCACAATTCACAATTGCTAGACTGTGGAATCAACCCAGATGCCCTTCAATAGATGAATGGATAAAAAAAATGTGGCATTTATACACCATGGAGTATTACGCAGCACTAAAAAATGACAAAATCACGGAATTTGCAGGGAAATGGATGGCACTAGAGCAGATTATGCTTAGTGAAGCTAGCCAATCCCTAAAAAACAAATACCAAATGTCTTCTTTGATATAATGAGAGCAACTAAGAACAGAACAGGGAGGATGAGCAGGAAGAAAAGATTAGCATTAAACAGAGACATGAGGTGGGAGGGAAAGGGAGAAAAAAAGGGAAATCACATGGAAATGGAGCGAGACCCTCATTGTTATACAAAATTACATATAAGAGTTTACGAGTGGAATGGGATAACAAACATGGAGGTAAATGAATTACAGTAGATGGGGTACAGAGAGAAGATGGGAGGGGAGGGGAGGGGGGATAGTAGAGGATAGGAAAGGTAGCAGAATACAACAGTCACTAATATGGCAGTATGTAAAAATGTGATGTGTAACCGATGTGATTCTGCAATCTGTATTTGGGGTAAAAATGGGAGTTCATAACCCAATTGATTCTAATCTATAAAATATGATTTGTCATGAGCTTTGTAATGTTGTGAACATTCAATAAAAAAAAAAAGAAAATCTTGTTCTTAAAAAGCCTGCTGAACTGCCTTAATGCAAAAGTGACTTACACTCTGAAGTGAGCTCTTTATATTAGGAGAACAGTAATAATTCCCAACCAGCAGCCAGTGTGTGGCTCCATGCTGAGTGGAGATGGTTGTGAGTTTTGTCTTTATCCTAAGAGCAATAGGAAATCTCAGAAGGATCTGAAGGGGAAGTGGTAGTGGCTACATTACAGAGCACAGTTTGGAAGGTAGCCAGAGTGAGAGGAAAGACGACAAGGAAGTTTGTGTCTTGTTAAAATAGGAGATGTCCTTTTCAGGTGAGAGAGCAGGAATGTAGAGTGAAGTCCAGTGGCAATCTGAAAAGAGGGAGGGGATTTGGGATAAACATGTGAATATCCCATAAGGAAGGGAGAAGAAAAATGAAAAGTGACCACATGTCAGTTAAAATAAGAGAGCCTATGCTGTCGGCAGGTTGACGTTATGAGACTGGATCCAACAAAACTTGTTTCTCTGGAGTAGGTAAAGAGGGTCAATTTCAAAGATAAGTAGAGGGCACAAGCATTGTGGTTCAATGGAAAGAAAAGTAGCTAGGAAGTCAAGTAAAATATAGTCAAGATCAACTCTGAGTAGAGTATGGTGAATAAGAGGTAACAGGATGCCTTCAGCTGTATTGTGGTCAACATTCACTCACCAGACCCCTTAGAAGAGGAGAGTATATCTCTCATATTGCCCAGTAGCATATCACTCCCACGTCATCACCTGCAGGGAGGCCAAAGCATTTTGTCTTGGGCCAGGTTTGAGCCCATTTTCTCAGAGGATCCCAGAGATGCTGTGCACAGGCACCTTTCATTCACAGTGTTCAGGGCAACATGCGGGTGAACAAACTCACCAGACATCCAAAGAAGAAATAAAACCATAATTTAATTGAAGCAGAGAAGAGATTGTTAGGCAAGGCTTGACAGAGATCTTGCCACAGTGAAAATGAGTAAGCTCAGGAAAAATAAATTTTAAATTCAAATGTTAAATGATTAATTAATATGATGGAGGCTTCCCTGAGCTGTGTCAATAGGCACCAGCTACAAAATGCTGATGATGACTTTTGATGATGAGAAGATTGCTCCAATAATTAGTCATCATTCAGTACCTCTTCTGTATCAACACTGTGCAAGATTGGCTTAGGGAATACAAGCATGAATGAGACATGCTCCTTGACTATGGAAGGAAAATCATGTAAAAAAGATGCCAGTGTTTTGTACTAAGTGTGTGTTTCAGGAACGTCAGGGAGCAGAGAAGCAGGGCACTAAAGAAATAGGAGAGATGAGTGTTAGGAGAAAAAGGCCTCCCTGGGATGGTGCCCACAAGCCAAAGCTTGGGGAAAAAATTGAAGTTAGACCACTCAGGAGTAGCATGATTAAAGGGCTGGGTAGGAATGACAGTATCAGAAACTTCAAGAAGTTCCATGTGTCTAAAGAAGACACATAGGAAGGAATGTAGTAAGAAATAAATCATTGGAGGTACTCCAGTTACGAAGGTGCCTAAATGCCAAGCTAAGGAATACAGATCTGATTCTGAATGTAATGAGAAATCTTTGGCATTCCCAAGATTTGATGTGTGGAGAAAGATATCTTTGTCAGAAGCCATTAATATTAAGGGGGAAGTTCAAATTGAGCCAGAGATAAAATCAGCAAAAGAAACTGCAAAATGTCAGAAAAGGTAGAGGCTGAGGATGGAAACCAAAAGAAAACCAACATGTAGAATAAGTAAGCAAGAGAAATGAAAATTGGAAATGATTTAAATTTTTTACTGACAGGAAAACAGACAAGTGAATTATCTATGTTCTTCTATGGGAATCCAGGGAAAATGAATGAATTCAAGTTCTATGTATGGACATGGAAGAACCTAGCAATGGGAACAATGAAGCAGGCAAAAACATAGTAGAATGTTACATGCTATTTATTTACAAATGTAGCAGAAATGTAAAACTTGCAAGGATGAATAGCAAGTTCACAAAAGCAATTATCTCAGGGTCTGAGGGCACTGCAGTTGTGATCTGGAAGGCAGTTATACAGGGCTCTTCAATTAAAGTGGTAATGTTTTAGTTCAAGCTGGTTGTTGGATATATGAATGTTTATTTTAATTTGAGCATGTTGCATGACAAAGTCATCACTGTGGCCATATCTGAGGAATTTTAGAGGAATGTGTGTGCATGCATTCACATATGTGTGTATGTGTGTGTGTGTGTGTGTGTGTGTGTGTGTGTGTGTTGGTAGTGGGTTGTAATATTCAGAAAGCAACAGATAGAAGAGGAACACTATAATGTCTAAGGCTTGACAGGAAGACTATCATTGGTCTAGAGAAGGGATAAAAATACAGGTTTTGAAGACAATTATCAGGGTTCTTGTACTGACTGAGCTGTATACCACTTAACATCTCTGTTCCCCAGTGTCCTCATTTGTAAACTGTATTTACAAACTACAAAGCATATTCCTTGAGGAGATGATAGGAAAAATAAATAATTTCATACTTATTGCCTAAAAATAATGCCTAGGACATAGTACTAATTATCAGAGTTAGCCATCATCATCATCATCAATACAAATGTAGTGATTCAATGTAAATACAATGAAATACTGAGTTTATGTAACAGTTTACAATTTGCCAACAATTATGTGGGCCAAATAGAAACTACAGAAATTAAGGGTTATTTGTAGAAATTGATAGAGGCATAAAAGATTTAATGGATGACAATCCACTATTCATATATTCCTTATTGAGTGAGTCTCTGTCCTGACTACTCCAAGCACAGACACTTTCCTCAGGAGTTCAGGCTTTTTGTTTGTTTTAAAAAACTGACAGACTGTATGTTTATTTTCCCAGAGTTCATTTTGTTTCTGTCAAAAGTAATGCATTTTATATACAATTAAATGTTCCAATAAAAAAATAAATGAGCATATGATTCTGAATTTTCCTACTGATAGTGAACGGTTTATTTTCAATAACTATTACACTGAACATAATTGTAACTTTTAAAAAGGACTACTGAAAATAAATTATCTGCTTTCTGTGACACAGAAGTCACCCACAAGTACACATTTGCATTTTAACATAACTAACATTAAAAACTAATATTAATTGAAAATGATAACTAAGTTAAATACTAGCTTTATCTGCTCCAAAGAGAAGACAGAAAACAAAACTGAAGCCATTTGATTTACATGTGGATTTGAGCAGCTTCTCAATTTTTTCTACTGACAGAGTATGGTTGACTTCCAGGAATTGAAAACTTTTTAATAATTTACCCAAGGACTAGACCCTGGTTTATTCTTTTTTTGGGGGGGAGGGGTACCCAGGATTGAACTCAGGGGCACTGGACCACTGAGCCACATCCCCAGCCCTATTTTGGATTTTATTTAGAACAGGGTCTCACTTTCTTGCTTACCACCTCCCTTCTGAGAAGCTGGCTTTAAACTTTGGATCCTCCTGCCTCAGCCTCCAGAGCCGCTGGGATTACAGGCCTGTGTCACTGCGCCCGGCAGGACTAGATCACGTTTTAAAAATGCGTTGCTACATCCATTTCATATATTTATTCAGATCAATCAGTAAACTTTTTATGCAAACTCCACATTATACCCATCTACTATTTCTGGGCTTGGCCAGCCTCCCGGGCTTAAGGCCCCGCCCCTTTGGAAGGCGCAGTCTGCGTGTGGACGCAGCAAGCGCGCTGACGTCTACGCGCACCACCCGCGCCAGAACCCGCCCTCAGGCTTGAACCGCGGTCCCGCGCCTCAGGTGTTGATGAGGCTGACGCCAACGGCGCTAACGGCTACGGCCGCAGAGCGGGAGGCAGCGCGGGAAGGCAGCGTCGAGGAGCTGGCCTAGCCTGGGGGCCCTGGCCGTGCTCTTCGGGCTGAGCCGCCGCTGCTGCGCACAGTGCGGGGCCGCAGCCGCCCAGCGGTGGGAGCTGGAGAGGCTGGGCGAGATCTGGGGCCCCTGGTGGGTGCGGGAGTGGTCTCTGTGGTCGGGATAGCCTCTGGCCATGATCGATTCCGTGAAACTGCGCCGGGACAGCGCAGCGGACTTCTTCTCGCACTATGAGTACCTGTGCGCGCTGCAGGACTCGGTACCTTTGCCCGCCGTGCGCACCTGCCTCCGCGAGGGCGTTTTGGACTTCAAAGCCGACCGCCTGCGGGTGGTGGACTGGGCACCCCTCCTGAGCACCCTCAAGATTAATGAAGATCTGCCCGTGATCTCCATCAAGAGCTTCTTCCAGCCGTGGCTTGGTGAAACAGGTTTGTGCTCCTCGGTGGGTGCCTCGAAATGGGTTTTCAGATAGGTCCAAGGTGGAGCCTGGGCCCTAGAAGAGGCGCTTTGTGCTGGAGGATGTGTGCAGTACCAGCGAGGGGAACCTGGCAAGTTATTGAAGGTCTTGAGGTACCGAGTTCTCATCCGTAACTTGGGCTTAATAAGAAGACCGAGGATAAGTGGTTGCAAGGATTCCCTGAGTTAATGATGTTTGTAGAATGCTTAGCACAGTTTGGGACGTCATTAAATCTTGGACAGTTGTTTCCTCTTTCATTCAATGTCTTTTTTTTTTTTTTTGCCTGATACAAAAAAAGTAAGCGATTAGGAAATTAATATATTCCAACCCTTTTCTTCATTAAAAAAGTGTGTATGTAAGAATTTTGTAAAGCCCTTTTCAACTATTAGCCACTTAGAGATATAGGGTAATTAGAATCCAGACCCTCCGATTATTCAGAAAACAGGTGAATGACTACATGTGACAAAATGTTATTCCTTCTAGTACTTTTCACATTATAGGGGCTCAAGTCATATTTTCTAAATTGACCTGAAAGAGGCTCACATCTTTCCATTAGTAACCATCAAAAGAGTATAAAAGAGATTTTGTTAAAGATGGATGGGGAAAGTAAAGTGTAAATTTATGAATCCAGCCTAATCTGCTTCGTGGGATGTTTGTAGCTAGCTGGGATGCCCTTGTAGTTTTGCCCCCTTCAGGCAGTTGACTGGGGGAGTGGGAGTGGTAAAGTTTTGGAGTGGGGACACTTGAGAATGATAAACTTGGCTCCCTGCAGGATATATTTAGGATGATCTGTTTGGCAAAGTGATTGCTCTTAATGCTTCTGTTCTTTGTTTCTCTTTATTTTTAATTTTTGCAGGTTTTGTATTTGTAAATTCACCATGTTTAATTTAACTCCCCTATCAGTATTTGTGGTGCTTTCATGTTCATTATGGACATATGCAAAGCAGCAAAAAAAAAAAAAAAAAAAATTGTCACCCAACATATATGTTATATCTCACTCTTAATACCTTTTTAATAAAGACAGATCTTGTTAAAAAAATTTTTTTTAAAGTAGTATCATATAACAAAAGTGTACAGATATTAGAGGTGGCCTAGGGTTTGAATTCTGGAGCTTACATTCTATGTGATCTGAGGCAAATTACTTTTTGAACTACAATTCTTACAATTATAAAAAGTATTAAAACAACTCTAAGTGAGTTCTTAGTATTAAAGCAGGTCATGTGTAAAGTGTCCTGCTGGCACTACAATGAGCTTAGTGTGCCTCTGCCCCTATGAAGGCCAAATAGATCAGATGTTCAGTGTTTATCCTGAAGGTTGTGGGGAACCAATGAAGGACGTTGAAATGGACTTTTGATTTAGGGCCCTACTATGTCCTCTATATGGAAGACAAATTAAAGTTGGGAAAGAATTGTAATCTAACAGCCCAAATTAAGATAGGGAGAAGGGCTGGATTTTGAATGATGAGAATGGATGGGGCCTGGTGACTAGTTAGAATTTAGAATAGCATCTTTCCCTAAGACACAGGACAACTAGATTAGGTTGGGAAGAGAATCTTAGTTCATCTTTAATGTTTTAAGACAGCTTCCAGATTTGTCTCTGTTAGGTAGATCTAAACCCTAGATACAGATTTGGGCCTTGTGGAAAGACAGGCATGTGAAGATAGGAGAGGATCTAAGTTACCCACAAAGAAGATGGAGAAAATATTTGAAAGGCTTTCAACATTTTCTAAATGGATGGACTTGAGTTATGTTTATAAGCTGAGAGAAAGTAACCAGCTGAGAAGGAGAGTGTGGAGATCTTGGAGAGGAAGTGATTATGGATTTATTTCAAACCTGACTATTAGTCATATGCCTAGTCTTTTTCTAAGGTCTGAGGTTAGCACCATCCATGGTCTGCTCTGCAAGGACCATTCATCACACCCCTGACTGAAGTCACCTTATTCTCTGCATCTCATTCAGATGTTGAATGATCCTGCACCTCTGAAGGGACTTAACCACAGTAATAGCAGAAATCAAAATAAATGAAAAATGAGAGGGATCTTAAGAGTCAAAACTAGTATACTTGATTTTGCCAAATGCTTTATTCTCAGTGTAAGAAAAAACGTATTGTGGACCAATTTCTTTTCAGATATCCTTTGCTGAATCTTATTCCTCTCTCAAATCCAGTGGGTCTAGGTTTTAACCTCTTATATGTCACTTACTCAACCTTAATTACATTTTGCCTGTACTATTGCAGAAGCTCCTAGCTAGTTTTGCTGCCCCTGAACTCGGTTTCCCTTAATTCTTCTGCCTACTTCAGTTCAAGTGATCTTTCTAAGATGAAACCATATGCTTAAAAAAATGTTTAAAGTGACTCACAGGACCGCTGCAAATTGGTGGCACAACTTGTATTTTGTCAAAGGTACTGAAATCTGAGCTGTGTTCTGCCAAGCTTCATGGGGCTAGTTATGCATGAGGAAGGGGTATTTTTTTTTAATTGAAAGCAGGTGCCTTTTTCTAATCCTTTTCTTTATCTAATTGGTCCTCTCACAGTGAGACACATATTTTCTGACATGCCAGGAACTCACCTAATGTGTGGTAGCCCTAGTTCTCATCACTTGTGAGATAAAAGACAACTTTCTTCCAGGCTTGTTTCTGCCTCTTAAAATTTGCAGCTCTTCTCCTCAACCCCTGCAGAGTGTAGTCATTCCACCTGCAGCATTTACAGTGCTTTGCAGGGGTCAGGCATGGTTGCCTTTGCACATTCCACTTCCTCTTAGAAGAATACATTATCCACTCTAACTTACTTTCATCTTTCTGGGTTCAGTATCAGTATTTTCTTGAAGCTATCCCTTAGGTGCAATTTCTTTGCCATCTTAAAAACCTCTATGTATAAAGTTTGTGTTTCTGTACCTCAGGTGACTTTGAGTTCTTGTGTTTTTCCTTACAAGGATTTTTTAAGGATATGGTTCATGTCTGCGCCTTAATAGTGAACGAATGTTTTTAAATGATGAACTGTATCATTGATATTGCTAATTTTACAATAACTTTGCTTTAGGTTCTGACATAAACAAAGTTTGCAGAAGTCGCGTTCCTGCTATAAGATCCAAAGATGTGACCTTCCAGTTGTGTAAAGCTCTTAAAGGCTGTCTAAGTGTATCAAGTGTGCTGAGGAACCTGGAGTTAAATGGACTAGTTCTGAGAGAGAGGGATTTAATTATTTTAACAAAGGTAAGCCTTCTTCAGTGTGGCCTGCAAATGTTTCATAGTTGTTTTGTAGGGGGAAATACTCAATAAATTTTTTTAACTCTTTTCCTCTAATAAAGGGATTGAATAAATCGACTTCTTTGGTGCACCTGTCTCTTGCAAACTGTCCAATTGGAGATGGAGGTTTAGAAAGTGAGTTTAAATCTTGTTTAACTTTTGATCCATCAGACTGGTCTCATGTTTGCCTATATGCCATATTAATCCCTGTCTGGTTTTATATTAATACCCTTTTCTGGCTGCTGCCTCTGTCTGAGCTACCTCCTGTGCCTCTTTATATCTTGATCCATTATCACTTCTACCCTTAAAGCTTATCATGTTGATTACTTTCTGAAGTAACTTTACTAAAGGATGTGTTAAGCCACAAACCACACAAACCTCTTCTGTCTGGTATTCTGTTTTTTGTGTTTATTCATCTTTTAGGGTTTTTCCTTTTAAGAAATATTTATGGGAATGGCAATAGCAAAATGTAAAGAGGAAAAAAATCATTATTTTTAAATGGCATCTATAATGCAGTCTTAATGCACTGTGTGGTGTGTGCTAAAATAGAAAATATATGCTAAGTGCTGTGGGAGCATATAAAAGGTCAGTGAACTCTTTGGCCAGGAGAGGGCTGGTCATGGAGATAATTACAAGAATTACATATGCTAACAAGAAAAGAAAACCATCACTAAGAAACTATAAATCTGCTAGGAGCCACAAGCAAATAATATGATGCATGGCACTTTTGGTCATAAGGTGACCCCAGCTAGCCATTGAGATGATATGATTATGTTAAGATTTACATTCATATGGAAATTGGACTGCTGCTGTTCACCTTGGCCTGCTAAGGGACTCATGTTACGGGACTCCTGGAGAGTTCCCATTGGTTGGGGAAGGATAGTAGGAGGGAATTCGGGGGGAGGTCCGGCCCCGGGTTCTGGTAGACGCGACCCCGTTGGTGGACCAGCTGGCTTGTCGGGCGCCTACGGGGATTGGCGGCATTTTCAAAATAAAGTTTTGTTCCTGCTTGAGTGGCTCGTGATTCTGTGCCCAGCCAGACTGCGGCATAAATCAAATCTTTCTTTGAGAATGAACTTTGGATTTCAACCTAGTCTATTTAAACTTTATACATGACTTATTAGTGATGATATTATTTGCATCCAACTTCCTTCTCTTTATCTGCATATCCATGATAGAAGTTCTAAGCAGGGATACAAGACTGGCAGCCTATGGAAAAAGAAACAAATTTTAAAAATTCTGTGTTTGGTCCCTGAGCTACTCAAGAGTGGCAATTTATTAAAACATTGGTATTGCACATGGTATCATTTGTTCAGGAGATTTCAGTAACAACCTGTTTTTGAAACTCAGGTGTCTTGAAGTTTAGGGAAAGGCATAAAATAAGAATATGGAATTATACAAGTTTTTTTCTCTCTTTAGATCTTTGATAAGTGCATACAATAAACTTTAAGGCTTTTTAGTCCTTTAATGATCCAATTAATTACTATATTTTATTGTTTTAATATTTTCCTGTGGTTTCCTTGTTTTGCACATTTTTCACCATTATTTCACATCAGTGTATTTCAAGACCTGAGATTCAGGTACAAGTTATTGAAATTATTACATTTTAAACAATGCTTTAGTAATATATTGGAATCTGGCATAATATTGTTTATTTTATTAATTTATGTTCACATATTTATTGATATAAATTAGAATTTGTAGTTTATATATACAATTAATATAAACAACCTATATATCTATATATAATATAAAATGCATTTATAAATATTCATATATTGAAAGCATATTTATTTCTAGTACATATAAAAGTTATGTATTTTTAGTCTATATGTATATACATAAAACATTCATTTTCAGTATGTGTATAGTCAAATATTTTCTATTGGCATTTGAAATGAAATTTTAGTGTTTCATTCTGTTTTTCTTCTAAAATGATCAGTGTAATTGATTAAATAATCAGTATTCATCTTATTCTGAAGGAAATGAATATTTTCTGCTTTTACCTGATAGGGTCTATTAGCGTATTTAGGATTTAGAAAATGGAGAAGTTGCAGGAAGTGCCTAGAATGAAAATCTTAACTCCCTGAAAACACCAGAACTCAGAAGCAATGTAGTGACAATTATCTGGCTCTAGCCCAAAGAAAACAGGTTTTAATATATAAATTCTAATCTGCTCTTGTTTTCTTGGTATCCACACAAAACCGAGATAATATTTTTTTACTTCACTCATAACCACTCAAAATGTGCTCTTACACCATACAGAAATTAAAGAACTTTTCTTATTTGATTTTGAGAATCTGAGTTCTGTGGAAATAGTCTGAAAAAAGGGAAGAAAACAAATGTCTTTAAAGTGATGAGTGTAGGTCTAACTTAATGCTAAATTTTGTCATATGCAAAAGAAAAATGTTAACATTTCTTTAACATAAATCTATTAACATGGCACATGTAGGAGGCAATTAATAAATCAAGTTATGCATAGGCTTCATATTGTGTAAAACTCAGGTCATGGGTACTTAGAAAATCTATTAAAAAATAATACCCAGTTACACAAAATTTGTTTGCAATTCTTAGGGGGTGAGGGTGAAGAAGAAACTTTAAATTAAAAATTCTAATTTGTAGGTTATCATTTCTTTTTTATTTATTAGAGAAGTCTTAGTTAAGGACATTTATTACAATTATGTTCTTTTGCAATGCTATATGACTTTCCTTATTAAGTTTTCTTTGTTAAAAATCAACATTTATTTGTATGATTATTTTATGCCTTGACTGTAAGCTCTGTGGGAACAGAAATGTCCTTATTCCTCATGATAAACACATGAGTTCCTGGTACATCACACAAATATTGGTTGAAGGAATCAATGCATAAGCATGGATTCAACATTGGACATAGAAGTTAGAGAGGGTAACATTATGTGTGCTAGAGTTGTCAGGGCAAGTTTCATGGAAAATGAGTCACTAGCCCAAGTCATATTGAGTACCTATTGTAGGTAAGGCCTTGGGCTGGGCATGGGTGGGATATGTAGAATTTGTTTTTGAAAGGTAGAAAGTATTGGTAGTCACAGTGGTAGAGAAGAGGCATCTTAGGTGGGGGCAAAGAGCAAGAATAGTGGTGTGGATTAATAAGTGGATGAAAAAACTAGTTCCCCTGGCGGGTGATGAATAATTGCAGAAAACATGATGTAGCTATTTTTTGAACCATTTTGATATGGGTATTGTTGTTTGGTTTTTTTTTTTTTTCATAAGCAGATCTTGTGCTGAGGATTTGTAAGCAAATGAATTCTGAAGGAAGAGTTCTCAGATGAAATGAGTGAGAGAGTAAAGAGAAGGGGAAGAAACAAAGCATAGGTGAAGTCTCAGTGTCAGACTGATCCTGCCAGGAACTCAAGTGTAATACACCTGAGTATGTCCAGACCAAGGTAAGGGAGCCAGATGATCATGCTCCTGTGTTCAAGACAGGCATTAACTAAGTGCGCTCCTAGGGAATGTAAACTTCCAGACCTTTCCTGTTTTCTCTGAAGGGGCAGTGACAAAGTAGTTCTAGTAGCTCAAGTACTATCATTAGAAGAGAGTAGCAGTTGTTTCTGTCCATTAGACACAAATCATACCAAAGTTAGGCACACAGAAAAGTCAGAGGGATGGGCAGAACACTCGGAAGGGTATGCTATAGGAGTTATAGCCTGACAATGAGATAGAGCTTTATAACAGTGTTACCAAAACTGGTTGTATGTTAGAAGCATTTGAGAAGTTTTGAAAGAAAAAATAATGATTGGGCTCCATCCCAGATGAATTAATTCAGAATTTCTTTATGTAAAGACTGGACATCAACAAAGGATTGATTATGGATTATGGATTCCGAGGTGAGGGTGTGTTAGGATGTGAGTGGCATTTTAGGGAGATAAATGCATAAGGATTTATGGCTAGTTTGAAGAAGAAAAAAACTGGTGGAGAAAATGGAATTTTAGCCAGAGGTGATGACTTGGACTGTGCTGGTGGCAAAGCAAATGGAAATAAAAAAAACAAATGTGTGAGAGAGATTATGGAAACATCCAGGAGACTTAATAACTGATTGAATGTGAGAGCTTGAGGGGGTGGAGGAGTCAAAGATGGCTTGAAGATGTCCAGGCTGAAAGTCTGGCTTTGAAGCATGTCCTTTGAAGTACTACGATGCTCAGACTAGGTGGAAAATTATATCAGCATAGCCCTTTGACATTTTCAGTGGGAAAAAGGAGGATGCTTATTTTTAATGAGGAAGCTTCTCTCAGGGCCTAGACTATTCTTTTGTCAGAAATTAGAAATTCTATGAACACTTTCAGGCTAAAAGTGACTGTTTACATCATATGCTTCTTAATGTAACAGAATAAAATTTATTTTATATGGCCTAAGAAATTTATTCCCAAGTAACTTTGAGTTTGTGTATTCAGAAAATGGTTTTCATAATTCTGTCATACTGTGTTGGTTTCAATATTCTAGTTGGAAGGGTTTCATTGCTTATTTCTACTATTAATATTGCTAAATATACAAATTTATAGCCATATATCTTTTTCTCTTAGTCATAAATTATAACCCTTGACATAAGATATATTCCTAGATATATATTTAGCATTTTATGCTTTTTTAATGTGGTAAAGTGCTTCTAATGTTCATGGGGTAATAAAGACAATAACTTTTATTTTGACACAATAGTCATGCAAGTAATGGAAGTTTATATATTTTACTTCATTGTGTAATATTTCTTTGTAGGGGAAAAGCAAAAAAATTGTCATATAACTACTAATGTCCCTCATTTAATATAATAGTTTCTCAGCAAATCACAGGAATAATCTGGTATGTTAGTGTCAAAGGACAAAATTATAACAATTTAGTTTGAAGATTTTAACTTTTTTTTTTTTTATTCTAGAATTGGCAACACTTTATTGCATTAAGTAGAGTAAGTGTTCTAACAAGCTGAGCAGAAGAGGTTGAATTTATAGAATGGCTGAAACAAAGCAGAAGCAAAGAACAAAAATTGGATTGGTCATTTCTGACTTAATAGACAATAGAGGTCATTTCTGTTTGGAGGCCTGATGAAAGTCCTCAGGTCCTGGAGCAATGTGTGCTGATAGTGGTGGCAGTGGTAGTGATGGAGATGGCTGGGGTAGGGGAAGGGGAGTGATCTCAAGAGTTTGTATCTTCAGGCCCTGTAGTGGTGAGCAGCAGCAGACAGTAGAGTATGCACTTGCAGGTGGGGGGCAGTGGGCCTTGGTTGCTCAGGTCTTGAAAGAGGCACCTATTTCTGTGCTGGACCACCAGACCCCTATAGTTCAGGGCACTGCATGGATGGGGTCACATTTGCACAGCCAGCTATAGTTAGGTTCACAAAGTTACAAACTTTTGTTTGAGTGTGGGAGAATATTTGTGGAGCCCCAGTGATGGAGATATGTAGAGTTGTCTGTTGTCTGTTTCTTAGGGCATTGTGGACTCTTAATAGTAGCTCTGTTCTTAAGATTGCACTGTCCTATAGCAGTTTATTTTCTTTTTTAAAAATTTCTTACATATATTACAATAGTGGAGTGCATTATATTCATAATTATCCATTCACAGCACAATTTTTCGTAACTCTGTATATAAAGTATGTTCACACCAAATTATGCCATTATACATGAGCTCTCTTTTTTTTTTTTTTTGTATTACAATTCTTAATACACCTTTATACCACAATTTATCATATCTCTGTTTGTATATAAGGTATGTTGACACCAAATTCACATTTCTGACAGTTTTTAAGGAGACAATGTGAGTTCCTTCTCTGAAGCAAAACTTCTGTGAAGACTCAACTCCTTCCCTCATTGGGCTCTAGGGGATCCTATGGGCTCTTATAATGACTGTGGAACTCTCCTGGAGCTTGGATTGTCAGCATTCAAGGTGATGAGTTCTGCTGGGACTCTCCTGTTTACCCTTTCCCTCACAACTGGTAATTTCCTTGACCAGGGAGCTGGGGTTGCAGCTGCCCTGTGCTTTGTTTCTTTCTCCATGCTGACATTCCAAGTATCTATATCCTATTAGGGTTTCACCTGCTATTCTGGTGCTCTCCCTAAACAGCTCACCTTGAAATTCGGCTATTCATTTGTTGTTATTTGTAAAGAAGGTGAGTGTTGAGCACTTCTGTCTGGCTACCTTATAATAGGTCATCCACTTCTATTTCATTTATTGAATTCTTTTATTTTAGGATTTCTCTTTAGTTCTTGTTTATTTATAATCTTTATCTCTGCTGAATTTTTCATGCAGATTATGGATTTTTTTTAATTGATTATTTAAAGCATTACATAGCTCATGATATATCATCTTTCATACATTTGACTCAAATTGTGTTTTGAACTCCCATTTTCACCCCAAATACAGATTGCAGAATCACATCTGTTACATATTCACATTTTTACATAATGCCATATTAGTGACTGTTGTATTAGGAAAGGTAGCAGGATTGTTTTCTTAATTTCATTGAATTGTGTATTTGTATTCTCTTCCACCTTTTTGAGTTTCCTTAAAATCATTATTTTGAATTATCTTCCAGGAAATTTGTCATTTTTCTTTTCTTTTGGGTCTGTTGCTAGACTATGCTCTTTTGAATGTGGCATGTTACCTTGTTTTTCATGTTTCTTGTGTCCCTATGTTGATATTTGTAATAACTGATATGGTAGATGAGTTGCCTAAACCAATTTTAAAGGGTGGTTTCTATTCACCCATGCTAGGTCCTGAAAAGTAATCAATAGCCCTGCCCACCAACCCTAAACCCTACCCATCCATCTTTGGTTGCTGGAAAGTAGCCAGGCAGCCTTTTCTCAGTGAATCAGCCCACCAAGGCCCCTGGGATGCAGACAGACAGCCCTATCTACACACAAGTAAAAGACTTGCCCTGGAGATCTGTGCAAGGATATTGACTGGATAGGTACATTGGCTTTGGTTCCATTTGGGTACAGTAGTTATATGTCTGTGTAGCTGTTTCTGCTATAATCACTGTTGGCAATTTCTGCAGGTGTCTCAATGGCCTAGGCTGCATGGATTTGTGAGATTGCTCCAGCTGCTGGGATGGGTTTGCTGGTGTCTTTTGATATGATGTGTATGGCTGCAGGTGTGGGGCACCTGTCTGCTTCCATAGTTCATGTGGGGAAGAACCCATGCAGATGAGATGCTGCTGGCACAGTAGTAGATGTGGGGAAACTGTCAAATTTCTGTCAAATTTCTGAGGGTTGTCTGTGGGTGAGACCACTCTAATGTAGGCTTGATATATTGTGCCTGGTAGTAAGGATTATATGCCTATTACTGTTTGAGGGCTGCTTAGGTGCCTCTGTGGTCCAAACTACACAGGCTGGGCTGCTCAGTTGCTTCCTAAGGTTACAAGAGGGATTGGGCAGGGCAACCTGTTTTCTTGGGTCTTGGCTGGCAGACCTTAGGACAGGTTGTCTGCTTGCTTCTCAGGGCCACAGGAGAGTGGGCCAGGGTTCCCAACTGTTTCCTAGAAATCTTAGAGGCCTCAACTGCTCAAGGTGAGTTTCTCAGCTTCTTCCCAGGGCCAGGTATATGTGAGTAGGACTGTCTGTCTGCGTCCCAGGGGCCTTGGTGGGCTGATTCACTCAGAACAGGCTGCCTGGCTGCTTTCTAGCATCCAAAGATGGATGGGTAGGGTTTGGGGTTGGTGGGCAGGGCTACTGGTTACTTTTCAGGATGTAGCATGGGTGAATAGGGCTACTTTTCTGTTTCTCTGGGTCCTTGATGGACCCAGTGTTTCAGGGTGGGTTGTTTGTTTTACCAAGCCAAGGGTGGGTAGAGGGGACTACCTGTTTCCCAGGAGCCACAGCAGGCCAAGCTTCTCAGGGTGGTTTCCCAGGTGATTCTTGGGACTGTGGGAAGGCAGGTAGGGCCACCTGGCTAGTTCATAGGGCTACGTTGACCAAGTTGCTGAGGGCAGCTACATCTGCTACTGTAGGTAGATCTCAATATGGTGCTTGAATGGGAGAGGGCATAACATGGGCTAAGCTCTTTCTCTGGGGTAAAACAGTATTATAGATTTCCTATCAGCACACCAAACGAGGCTTAGGGCCTGAGGACTGCAGAATTCTCTAGCAGAAAACACTTAAGATTTCTGTGGGATTAATGTCAACTTCTGGGGGCCTCCTGCTTACCATTTCCCTAACAAGCAGAGTCCCTCTTCAGTGTTTCAGGCTGATCTCTAAAGAGATGGGATGTTGGATGCTGTGTGCTTAATTCCATTCTTCATAAGGCCATCATTTGTTTCTATGCTTTGGGATATCCCTGCTGCATCCTTACTGCACTGTGGTGCTCTTCCTCAAACACTCTAGTGGAGCAGCTGTTTCTTTCCTTCCCGCTCCTCTTCCTTTCCCTTCCCCTCCCTTCCCTTCCTTTCCCTCCTTTCATCCTTTCTTTTCCTTTCCTTCTCTCTCTCTCTGCATGTGTATTGACAGCTGTGTCAGACATTGCTAGTCAGACATCTTGCTGATATCACTTTTAACTGTTTCAGATAATAATGTTTGAGCCTTGTTCTCATTGTGGTAGAAGCTGTGGGTATCCATGGTTTCCTAATGCAGGAATCATTAAATTTTCTTTTTGCATAAACTAGTCCAACCTCCACAAATTGCAATCAAAGAGTTTTTGTCATCAATTATTCTTTAGGTCCCAGGTTTCTTCTGTCTGTATGACTGAATGAAATTTTGATTGAGAATTTCATACTTTTCATGTAATTCTGATAATCACTTTTATAGAATTTCATTTCAAATATGGTTTAATGTTTATTTATAAAACAAAAAGCCCCATGAGCTCTATCAAAGTATTTCATTAATGAGTGTTGAAGTTATTCCCCTTAGTTACATTATCTGTCTACCCATTAATCTAACTTTACTTTTTGGTGTGCAAATTGAGAGTAATGGGGAAAACATAAAGTCAGAAAGATTTTGGAAATAGACATAGTTCCAAAGTATTTTATGTTGATTAAAGGAAACAACCAAAAAGATTTGATGTTCTGGGTGCTGAAACTTGGGTTTTGGAGAAAAATCTTTTTTTAGAACTATATGATATATAAATTCCCATATATATATGAATTTAAATATTTTAAAACCCCATGAATATAATTTTCTTAAATTAAATACATGCACACGCGCGCACATACACACAACACATACTTTTTAGTAATGATTGAAGTTGTCCTATTAGAAAGAAATAGATATTCATTTTAGGAAATAGAGAAAAATGTTCTTTCACATATTTATTTAGCATCCATTATATTGGAGACATACTCAAAATATAGCAATGAATAACACAGATGTATTGTGTGTTCTTGAGGAGATTAAGTTTCAGCAGCATAAAAAGAAAACAAAAGTAGCCATAATCCTGCCCCTCTGAAAAAAATGCATTTAATATTTCTGTGCATTTCTCTCCAGCTTATGTTTGAGTATGGTATGTGTAGATGCAACACAGATATCTCACTCTGCATATAGATTTTGGGTTTTATTTTTTTCCTTTAGTTTTTTTTTTTTTTTTTAATCTTGAATCTTAAGCAGTTAACATTCTTTAGAAGCATTGTTGTTTTTAATGGCCATAGTAAGTCATATATATTTACTTTTGAAATGTTATTACAGCAGTGAGTAGTTTGTCTGTAAACACTTGTCTACACCTTAATTATTTCATAAGATGCATTCTTAGGAAAGAAATGAATGGCTAAGAAGATAGGAGCATATTAAAGGTACTTTTAAATAAATATGAGTTTTTTTCCATAAGGAGTGAATTATATTAGATTTCTGCAAAAGAAAACTTAGAAAATGTTTATCTCACTTCACCTTTGGCATCACTAAATATTGATGCACATTTTTGTTTTTTGCTAGGATATTTTTTTTTCTGATCTTCGTTTTTGTTACCTTCCAGTTGTCTGTTCTATAGTCATAGCCTTGGATTTAGAGCAATGTCAAACTCAAAAGACACAATGAGTTTCATCCAGCTTTTTAAGTAAGTTTCGCAAAAGGAAAAATACAGGTGGAGAAGAAAGCAACATCATAAAAAAGATTTTGTGATGTTCAGGCACAGATTATAATTTCCTACTTAATATATTCCCAGTGATGAGAAATGGAGCTGGGGGATAAGCCATTTCAAGAGTCTCATTGAGTTGTTTTATGTAGTAAATGAGTTAATATATGAAGAGCAATTAATTTCTGGCACCTGACAACTGTATTAGATACTATTTTATATTCTTGCTGCATCAGAGAATGTTACAAATTTCATTTCAGCTATTATAGTTTAGAAGACTCGAGAGGAGGATGAAAGTCAGTTGTCTTTATATATTTGCTTACTGTCTTCTGTCTTCTCTCCTGATGTTAACATGATTCTTATGTATATTTTTTGATATCATTCTGAGATGTTCCTTTAGCCATTTAAAAAAGGATGGGTCTTCTGGTAACAAATTCTCTTGGCTTTCTTTCATCTGATAATGTATTGATTTTTGCTTCATTCCTAAAGGATATTTTCAGTGAATATAGGATTCTTGTTTCAGAACTATTTTATTTCAACATCTAAAAAATATTGTGCTGCTTCCTTCTGGTCCTCGTGGTTTCTAATGAGGAATTAACTGCCTTGGAATTGCTTTTTTCACTAAAAGTGTCATTTCTCTGTTTTTCTACTTCTTTGCTGAATACTCAGTTTTTTTCATTTAAGTGCATTTGTAATTACTTGTTGGAGCATTTTACATTGTTGGAGTTAAACTTTTTGTTGTTGTTGTTAAATAATCCTCTGACCTGTTTTTCATCTTGATGTTGGCATGTACTGAGTTTCCTTTTTCTTTCTTTTTTTTTTTTTTCAAGAAATAATGAGTTATTTCTACATCTTTACATATTGTGACTTCAGGAAAGCTATTACTGTCTAAAAGTTTTCTGTCTGGCAAGGTTACCCTTTACTAGTCCTCTAGCTATAGAGAATAGGTTTATGCCATTTCTTTTTAAAGTGTTGGTATCCTTCATCATTTACTTGTTTTTAGCTTCAAATTTGGGATATATCAGGTAATAAGAAAACTAAGAGAACTCACCACCCCCATTGGGTCCTGAGGTCATTTGCTTGCTTGCTTTTCTCTTTCAGAGTTTTCTTATATTTGCTTAATGAAAAACATCCAAGGTTTTAAAATAGTTCTTAGCAGAAAGAATAAGAAAAGTACATATATTTACTGTTTTTTTCTGTTCTCAGAAGTGGAACTTGACTGGCTTCATAATATTTTGTGTGTGCCCTGTTGAAAAATAATAGCCGTCCTTCACCTAGTATTTTGCTAACATGGTATATGTGAAGATAAACTCTTTTATTTTCTATCTGGGCAATGATTGAACCCATTTCTTGCTGAAATGTGGGTAGATGTATTTGGTTCCCAGCATAAATTCTAGTATCTAACATCTATATCCTGCGATTCTGTGCCAATAGTAGGCATTAAATAAGTTGGTTCTTCTAGTGAATGCACAATGTTATTATCTCTTAGCTTCAAGTCTGATTCTTTGTCAGTGTTAATGGAGTTATACTTTAATCTTCTAAGATAAACTCTTAAAGGAATCTTTAGTCTCTTCTCCATACACTATAAAATTATGGAATCATACCACTCAGGCAGGATGTAATATATGACTTCTAATCATTACCTACATTTTGCCTCCTCAATCCTCTTTTGGGAATTGATGAGAATAAAAAGAGTATGCAGTCAGAGGAAGAGAATTATGAAATATTATGGTTGTCTCATATCACTTTCCATGTGGTTGAAGAATAACTAATCATCCTTTATTATTATTACTTGTTATTTTTTGGATTGGATGTAAGCATATTTCTCTAAGCCAAAGGGACAGAGAGTGGGTGAGAAAGAAAACTCTAACCTTCAGGAAGGGTGTCCTCATTTTCAGAGTGATGCATTGATCAATTATTGACTATTTGCTCTATTCATCTTCATTTTTTTTAATAGTTTAAGGAAATTCCTTTCAGATTTAGACAACAATCAGCTTTTAGCATTGCTGTTTCTAATCTCTGTTTCTGGGTTCTTAAAGGTATTTTAAGAGAAGGGAGCAGCAGCCAGCCAGATGTCATTTAAAACTAGAATCTCCCAGACTAAGCTAATCTTAAGGAAAATTTAAAACTAAGTCTAAATGAAGGCAAATTTTTAAAAATCCAATTGAACAATTAAATTGCTAAAATAATGTCTTCATTTAAAAATCAGTGACATACAAAAATGATTTTATTGTTTGAGTTTTTAAGCATTTTCAAATCTGTGAATCAAGTTTCTCTTGGTGCTTGAGTAGATGCCATCTGCTGATCTGTAACTGAGCCAGTTTTTACATTTGGGCCTAAATTTAATATTTAATTCAGATAGATTAAATGTGCATATCTTTATACAGCAATGAAACATTTGTAGATTTTTATTTTAATACTTTTAAAAAATTGCGTATATTTATTAGTAGTAACTTACATAGAGTTCTTCAAAGTATTGTTTTATATAAAACCTATCCTAGAGGTATCAGTTAACTATTGCTATATTAAAACAAACAACAACTTAAAATCTTAACAGTAATCAGAAGCTTAAAGCAATTGAATCTAAAACTCAATGAGTGGTTTCTTCTGACTGAATTGATCTCAATGAGGCTCATGTGCTCATGGTCAGCTGTGAATTGGCTAGGTGAATGCCCATCTTGGCTGTGCCCATCTTGGCTGTGCTTTTTCTTATGTCTGGGGCCTTGCCTGGGACACTGTATGGACTTTCCTGTATCCATGTGTCTCATCCTCCAGCAACCCAGCCCAGGCATGTTCTTGTGGTGAAGGCAGGGTGAAAGCATGGGAGAGTGAGCCAATGAACACAGAAAATGTATCACAACTCTTGAGGCCTAAACTTGGAACTGGTAAAATGTTACTTCCTTTACATTTATTTTGTTGGCCAAGCAAGTCATAGGGTTGATGAAATAGGCTCCATACCTTGATAGAAGGTCTACAAAGTAACCTTCAAAGGTTCAATATATAGGGAGGGGTGAATACTTACCTTCATTTTCCCAGTCAGTCCATTCTTAGGAAGGGGCATTTATTATACCAGGCTTCTTTTTATTGCACTAGTTGTTTTTTCTACTTACCCACACAGTGTATGAGTTTGAATGTTTTTATTAAGTGGGAAAAACATTTGTGCCTCAGGGTGTGTCATGGTCCTCAATTGCTGATCCAGGTAGCTGTCATGAAATCATATTCTTTTTATATAATGAGTACTTACTAGTTTTTCACAAAATCAGCTTTAGAGAAACAGAATTGAAAAAAGCAGATTTTATACAATTGGAAATTTCTGGTATTTTTCAAGTGCTGTCATTATAGAATATCTTATGAAGGTGAAGAAAGACATTTTACATTGCTTTATCAGTTCATTTGTTTTGACTGGTAGTCTCAGAGAACTGGGGTGATAATATTATAGCGTTATATTAACTCTAGTTATCAGGGTCTTAACTTTACTTCATATCCTGTATCCTACAAAAATTATTAGCGTTGTTAGAGATTCTTTTTGGAAATAAAATTTCAGGGTAAGATTTAAAACAGGGTGCGTTCTTCCTGACATGGAAATTTTTGTAAGAGCCTGCTCATCCTTTGTTGTTGCCCTTGCCTTTATGGACCTGGAGATAGATGAAAAAGATAAAATTGTCATTGAGTTGTGGCAGCTTCAAGCTGTCCTGTTTGTTTGTCCCCAAGTCCCCCTGTGCCAACTCCAAAATCTCCTCTTGCCAAAATTAGGTTTGGAAAAATAACGTATTTCATATTTGACATATGCTTGAAATTAACAGGAAATGCAGCCAAGATTTGGAAATTAACAAGGAAAAGTTATTTCTGAAAATATTTGAGAGCCAAAGAAGTGTTTGGCTTAAAACATTAGGGCTTTTATCGTTTAGTAAAGTAAATAATGATAATGATAATAATAATAATATATAAGAAGGAATAGTTAAAAATTTCTTTCTTTTAATATATATAAATATTTTTTATTTAGAATCCTTTTGTCACACACACACAAAATTAAATGAGTAGTCAAATATACTAATCTCCTAATGATCTGATAAATCTTACTCTCTATGACTTTTTTGAAGTCATGTATTTCTGTTTTCCATATGCAAGAAAGGATTTACCACTGATTTGCTACCTGTAATATAGGAATTATTGAAGGGACCCAGGACAAAAATCAAATCTTCCCTTTCTAATACAGAGCACTATTTGGACCTGACTTCATGGTAAACACATTATTATTTCTATACTAAGTATGGAATTATCTTCTGTAGCAACTTACCTCTTTGGATTAACTTAATTCAAGGCAGGGAACATTGACTAGGCAATGTGTATATAACAAGTCAGTGAGGTGTTAAAGAAGGATATAGGAGATTTGCTAACTGTGTTCTCTGACCACAAGAGATTTAAAATCTGAGGAGAACAGGGTTCTTAAATAGGAAGGGTTTTTTTCTTGCCAGGACCCCATGTATAGGACATGCCTTCCTTAAGAGTTGTTGAATAATATATAAGGAGGTAAAGGCGTATCTGGGTTAAGAACCTTTGAGTTTGTTGATTTCGTGAGTTGCAGCTGGATTCATGGAAATGAGACAGTGTATGTTCTCTGCTGAAAATTTCACATTTTGAAGAGGATTTTATAAATTAGTGGAAAACCTGCTCTTTTATTTTGTATTGCAATGTCTTCCTTGTTTGTTTCTTTGCATAATTATGAGATGGGGTATTCTCAAGAGGATATTAGCCTGACACAATGATTTCTGCCACTGAAATAGAGGTATTTGTTTTGGGAGGTTGCCTCTCATTTCCTCTGCGTATGTTCTTAGCCTCGTGTTTCATTGAGATGGAGTCTGGTATCTTGTGATCAGAAAAGCTACCAGAATTATGAAACTCTAACAGTTCACTTGAGGAAAAGTGAGCTTGTCTCAACCAAGTGCAGGATATTACTAGGTAGCTTGTTTATAGATATGGAATTTTAAGATTCTAAAAACTATAAGATGATCTAGTTGTAGCATAGTGAAGAACTACTAAACATGATCCTTTCCCTACTACTTTAGCAAGGAATCCAGTAGAGCATTTAATTTTTTTTTTTCCTTGATGATACCAAAGCAGTGAGTGGCATTTGCAAATTGGATCAGGTAGTTACCACTGTTGACATCATCAGGCCCCTAACTTTTAAATATAAAATAGAGCTAATAAAAATACCTTTCAGAATTGAAATATGCCTTTATTGCAGTAATATATAGGTAAACTTTTTTTGTTTTTTTTTTTATAGTGCAAGAAATAGCTAATAAACTTGCAAAAAGTAGAAGCACCCCAAAACCATACTTAACTCATGTTTCCTCTGGAATAACTACATACAGTGCACTTTGAGAGTAAATGCACTGACTATCAAAGAGCTTTTTGTCTTATAGAAAAATTAATAGAATAATTTAGTATCTAAAACCTCAGATGAAAAGTGACAAACAACGTGAGGAAATTATTAACAATGATTCAGATAATCAATGGATCACTTTCTTTGGAGGCCATCTGGAAAGGCTTCTTTGTGAGGCAAGATTTGTCAGGCAGTTTGAAGTGGGCCTGAAGGGACATAGTGGATTTCAACAGGTAAAGATAGAGAAAAGAGGTAGGAGGATATTCTAGACATGGGGATGGAAGTGAATATCGTTATATAGGTGAAGGTGGTGAAGGCAGACTCCTAAAAGTTGGAAGAAAGAGAACTATGGTTTATATTGGTAGCCATCTGGAAATCCCGTCTTCCTGGGAAATGCAGGATTGGGGTTTAGGTAGGAGAGAAGGAAATAATGAAGTTGTAAAAAGAGAGGCAAACTGTGATAAGAAGTGAGAGAAGTGGGGAACCAATACCATGGTTAAGGGGTATCAAGGAATACAACAAAGACCAAACAAACTTAAAGAAACAAAGCTGATTCTTTGTCTGATTGTCAGGCAGGGAACATGCACCAGTGAAGAAATTCATCGAGGGGACACAGAGGGGAATGTGTTATTAAAGGGGTATAATGATGGTTGTGATAATTAAACTAGCATTTTGGATAGGATAGAATCACTTTTTTGGTCTGTATGTGTTTGATTAAAAAATTTCCATTATTCATTGGTTAGAAAATGGTCTTTAATTAGTCTAGAAGGTTTTGGCATCCCAGGGTCATTCAGAGTTTATGGTTATATATCAGCTTCAATTCTTTAGGAACAGTTGGATGAAATAGGGCAGTAGATTTTGATATCTCTTATGCAAGTGTTACTATACACAGAAAATTTCTATTTATATGAGTTAGCAAGAGAAAAGATGAATGAAGCTACTTGATTTGGTTAGTAATATGATTTTTGCTTGTCTTTTGCTTTTTCTTGTCTCATAATAAGTCTGTTTTTGATTTGAAGACATTTTCTTGAGTGACCACTACTAAATTTAATGCTCCATTCATTAAAGTTTTTAAAAATTAGTTTTATTGAAATATAACTCCATACTATGTAATTCATTTATAGTATACAATACAGTGGTTTTTAGTTACCAGTTTGAGAATATTTTGATCATCTCAAAATCCTGTTTTCTTTAGCTATCATTCTCTTTTTTCTTCCCTAGGCCTAAGCAACCACTAGTCTACTTTCTATCTCTATAGATCTTTCTGTTCTGGAATTTCATATAAGTAAAATCCCATAATATTTGGTATTTTATGACTGGTTTCTTTGAATCATCCCAATGTTTTCAAAGTTTATCCATGTTGTAGCATGTATCAGTGTTTTATATGGCCAAATAATATTCCATTGTAAGGACAGCTGAATTTTGTGAATCCATTTATCATTTGATGGACATTTGGTTGTTTTTACACTTTCACTATTCTGAATAATGTTGCTATAAAAATTCACATTCAAGTTTCTATGTGAACATATGGGTTTAGTTATCTTGGCCATATACATAGGAGTAGAATTGTTGGGTAATATTTTAACTCTGTGTAATTGTTTGAGTATATGAAATACTTTTTTCCAAAGTGGCCATACTATTTTATGTTCCCAACACTGTATGAGGCTGCTAATTTGCCACATTCTTGACAATACTTATTATCTGAATTTTTGATTCTAGCTTTCTAGAAGAGTGAAGTGGTATCTCATTGTGGTTTTCATTTCCATGATGGCTAATGATGTTGAGCATATTTTCATTTGCTTATTGGCCATTCGAATATCTTCTTTGGAGAAATGTTCTTTAAAATCCTTTGCTTATTTTTAAATTAAATTATTTATCTTTGTATTGTTGAGTTCTAAGTATTCTTTGTATACATCAGACATATGATTTTCAAATATAATTAATTCTCATTATTTGTAAATTCCATATTTGCAAATTTGCCTGTGAACTAAATGTATTTTTAACTCCCTGTATTTTCTCCCATTGTCTGTGTTAGCTTTTTACTTTCTTGATAATGCAATTTAAAATACAAAAGTTTAAAATTTTGATGACATTCAATTTGCATATTTTTTTTTTTTTGCTTTTGATTTTGGTATAATATCTAGGGAGCCCTTCATTAAATCCAAGGTCATGAAGATTCACCTTTATGTTTCTGTCTAAAATTTTTATTTGTTTATTTATTCTTTATCATCCTGTGGGTTGAACCCAGGGCCTTACACATGCTAGAAAGTACACTACCACTAAGCTATACTTCTAGCCCTGTCTTAAAGTTTCAGTTTTAGCTCTATTTATTTATTTATGACAGTGGGATGCATTATAATTCTTATTACACATATAGGCAGCTTTAGCTCTTACATTTAGTTCTTTGAAACATTTTGAGTTAATTTATATGGTGTAAAGCAACTTTACTTTCTTTAATTTTAAATTTTCACAAGTGGCTAGCTAGTAGTCTTAACACTGCTTATACTACTTGATGGAAAAAATATTCGTTCTTCATTGAATCATTGCCAGAAATCCTGGCACTATTTTTGAAAATCAGTTGGCCATAAACGTAAGGATTTTTTTTTTGGTGCTCAATTCTATATGTCTGTTCTTAAGCCAGGACCAGACTGTCATGTTTACTGTTACTTTGTAGTAAAGTTTGAAACTTGAGAAGTGAGAGTTCTGTTTTGTTCTTTTAAAAGATTATGTTGGCTCTTCCAAACCTCTTGCAATTTCAGGTGAAATTTAGAATCAACTTGTCAATTTCTATAAAGAAATTTAGTGGGATTCTGATGGGAATTGCATTGGATCTATGTATCAGGTTGGTAAATATTGCCATCTTAACAATGTGAAGTCTTTCAATCCATGAACATGGTATGTTTCCTCCA
The DNA here is from genome assembly GCF_964194105.1 of Spermophilus citellus. NCBI lineage: Eukaryota > Metazoa > Chordata > Mammalia > Rodentia > Sciuridae > Spermophilus > Spermophilus citellus. The sequence goes on from NC_138183.1 coordinate 80,168,436, forward strand.
ATTATTTAGATCTTATTGATTTTCTTTAATCAATGCTGTATAAATTTCAGAGTATAAAAGTTTTGTAATTATTTTCCTAAATGTATTTATGACTATTTTATTCTTTTGGATGCTGTTATAAATGGAATTTGTAAAGTATTTCTTGATTGTTTATTGCCCCCTGTCCAATCTTAATTGTGTATAGTCTCTTAACATGTTTTTGTATTGCATACTTCTGGACCCTAATTAATACTGCTTCCTCTTTCTAGAATGTCTTCCCTCTCCAAGTCTCATTGTTTAATTCTTACACAGTGTGGTTGGTAAAGGAAATTGATGTAGCCACTATGGAAAATAGTATGGATGTTCTTCAAAAAATTAAAAATAAACCACCATATGATCTAACAATCCCACTTCTGGGTATATATGCAAAAGAACAGAAATTAGTATGTTCAGGAGGTATCTACACTTCCATATTCATTGTAACATTATTTACAATAGTTAAGCTATGGAAATAATCTAAGTGACATTTGAATGAATGAATAACAAAAATGTGGTACATATACTCACACTACAAAATATTATTTCCTATATTTTTTTAGAAAAGGAAATCCTTTCAATTATGATGACATGGATGAAATTGGAGGATACAAAGCTAAGTGAAATAAGCCAGGCATGAAAAGACAAATACTGCATAATCTCACTTATATCCAGAATTTTAAAAAGTTGATCTTAAAGAAATAGGGAGTAGAATGGTGGCTGCCAGTTTGCTGGAATATGTGGGAAACAGGGAGATGTTGGTTACATGATGAAAAGTTTCATTTATTCAGGATGAGTACACTCAGGAGAGCTAATGTACAGCATGGTGAACAGTTATGCATTTGTTAGTTAGCTCATTGTGGTAATCATTTCATAATGCATATGAATATAAAAATTGCATTGTAGACCCTATATATATACATATAATTTTAAATTTGTCAATTATACTCAGTAAAGATGGGTGGAAAAGACTCACCATATTTCCTAAAAGGAAAGGTAGAGAGCAGTGGAGAGGTGAGGAGAGGAGAGGAAAGGGAAAGTTAATAGTTCACAGTTTTCTTTATTACACTTGAATATACAGATACCTTAGGGGAACCTAGTTCAATTGCTAGGTGCCTGGATTTTTAAAATGGAATCTTTGGGTCCAAATCACAATTCTACCATTACCTTGACATCACCTATGATTTAGGGAATGTTATTTAACTTCTCTATTTTTCTATCATACAATAAGAACAAGGTGTATAACTATTTGCATTAATTTCTTTATTTCATAGGTTTGGTGAGAAGTCTGTATATATTAATATGGGTATAGTTCCTAGCCCATCATAATTCTTTATTATTTTTATCTACCCAGTTTTAAAATCCATGCTGTTTATACCAACATGGAAACATAGTACTTACACAGACTGTGCTTGATACATATCTGTTACTAGAAAAGCTGTGGTGATGGTGGTAGTGGTAGTTGTTGTGGAAGCTATTTCAGCTGGAACTGAGTCTCAAGGAAAACATCAAATGCTTTTATTTTCTAATGAAAGTGTCAGGGTAAGATTCAGTTACTTGATCTAAGCCAAATGTCAAGCTTTTCTATCCATCCTCTGAGAGCACCACTATTGGAAATGACTGCCCTTTCATTAAATACACTTTTATGCTACAAGTTCTTATTTTTTCATGGCCATCTGTACTGAGAATTCAGATAGCTATTAGAAGTCTTTAAAATCTGCAGATCATAAATACTTTGAGATCTAATTCTGAGTATTACTCACTTTTCATGAATACCTTAGCACCTAATAGTACAATGGACATAATAAGATTAAAATGTGGGATAATTATATAAAGTAAAGAACCCTAGATATAAAATTCTTAAAAATTCTCAAGAGCATGTAATTAGAGAGTGCATAGGGTACTGGAAAATATACCTTTTAATAAAGGACATCAATTTTCTTTCTTAGTTTTAATAAACATCCTATTTTTTGATAAACCCAAGATTTCAGAATATGTTCTATATCCCTGATCAAATGAGCAAGTTGCTGAAAAAATTGTAACTTATTATGCTCATTTATAAAATGTATTTGATTTATACTGACCATGCATGATTTATACCAAGATCTATCAAAAATGACTTTGCCTCTTTTTTGGACAGCAAATTACAAAAATGTGCCAAGATGGGTCCTATCATTACATGCTACAAATGCTATTTAAAATGTAGTATAGAAATTACCTAAAACAACTTTGGATCAAACTTCAAAATATCTTCTCTAATGTATTCATGAATTCAGTAAATAAGTTTAGATCAACATTTGTCTACCTTTCTTTTTTCTTTCTCTTCTGTTTCTTATGTAGGGCACAAGTCTTATACTTTCATGGTTGGCTAGAGTCCTATGGGCTGTAGATGATGGATTATATTTATGCAAAAGAATTGAGACTAAACTTTCCTAGAGTATCACATCCCTGGAAACTTGAATCTTGTGGTTGATATAGCTAATGTCAGTGGCTTTTACACCTCTGGGGTACATTCACTTCCTCCGCTGGAACTGACTCCCACTTAGGCACGTATCCTCCAATTTAGGTTCCTTACTCTTTTTCCTTTCAAGATATTCTGAATCATCTGGACATCATTTCCTGCAACATTTTCTCTCATTCGTTTCTTGTCCAAAACTCATTTTGTAATGATGAGGTTAGATCACTTTTCAACATAACATAAGTATTCATGGATCTAATGACATTTAATAGTGAGAACTGGGTTGTTCACTTTTCTGTAGTTATTCCTACACCCTTGAACAGCTCTGGAGTTTGTGATAGAGTTCATTAATTCATTCATTCATTCAATGATTCTCTTGTTACTTTGTTTATTTGTATTTTGTGTATTCCTGTGTTGGGTTTTATGTATATATTGGAATGGATTTTTCTTCTGCTCTTATGTGTGGGCTTTTTAGGGCACAGCCTTATTTTTTCAAAGTGTTCTAGTGATCTAGATTGACACACTTTGTAGGTGTGGTATCTACAGCCTTTGTATTAATTCTGTTTTTGCTGTAGGAGTGGATGCTCATGAGTGGGATTTGAGGACCCCTCTTAGTATTCCTAATTGCTGCCAGGTCACTTGGTAGGTACTTGTCAGGACAGTATGGCAATGATCTCTTGGGCTCCCACACAGCAAGCTGAGGTGTGGCCTTCTCACTCTGCTAGCTCGTTGAGAGTCATATATTGATTTTCAGATACAGGTTGTCTATGCAGTTTTTGGATCAGGTAAAGTCAGCCTGCTTCTCTGATCTACAAGCTTTTCTATGCCAAATTTGTCCACTGTGTTTCTCTCTCTGTATTATTTTTACCTCTGTGGTAAACCAGTGCTGTTGCTGTTGCTGCTGCTACCACATCTGGCTTTGTTCCAATATATTCTTTCTTATTCTTTGTTCAATGCACCTGTGTTTCTGGGTCTCTAAGAGAGTCTGTTTTATATTTAATTTCAGTGAACTCCCTCTTTCAAGCACCTTGCTGAGAAGCATTTCTCCCCACTGCTTATATCTTGAGCCTCAGAGCAACTGGAAATGCAGCCTTCCTCTAATCTGCCATCTTGAATATTCCATTCAATCATTCTCCTATCAGAAATAGTTATTGTTACATACTCTGTGCTAGGCATTCTGCAGGGCTCATACAATCTGTTGGTAAGTGAGAAACTCACTTTGGTTTGCTCAGTTGTTTATTTTTAGGTCATGTCTCCCCACTAAGCTATAAATATTATGAAGTCAGAAACCATATTTTTTGTACCCCCTCATATGTCCTCCTCTGATATGGTCACTTATGAAGTGATTTGTTGATTGAATGACTCCAAGTCTTGTGGGGAGTAAGACTACAAAAGGAAAACAATATTCTGTTATTTATTAGGAAGAAGGGCAATATGATTCTGAAATGAAAATAATTTTATCCCTACTCATTTGTTAAACTCCACAGCTATCTTCAGCAAAAGCTTAGAATATTAGATCAGGGAGAGTCTTAGTAATACTCCCTCTCTCTCTTTCTGGTGAGGCAAAAAAATTAAGGAGATCACCCAAGGTTCCACAGTTGTCAGACCACAGATTTGGGGCTATTGTCTGGGTTTTAAATATGCCACATCTTGATCATTTTGAGTACACTGTGACACTGTGTGAGGGTTTCCTCACACAGTGATCCTATATTATACTCAAGGCTTTAGATAGTAAGGTGAGATTGTATCACCTAGATAAAGATCCCCTTAGAAAGTTCTGTAAGCAAACCAGGATAATCAAATAAGGCAGATGTTATTTGGCATCAGATTTTAGGGAAAAAAAATAACTTGAGTTGGCTGAATCCTAGAGCTTACACTTGTCTCTTGCATGAAATTGTTGCATGAAAATGTGTTGGGACTTTGACATGTGTTGCAACCAGTCTTCAAAAGAGTGAGTCACACCTCCTCCTACTCTGCAACTGTTAGTGCTGGCTTCTGGCAAAAGGTTGGAAACATTGCAGTCATGTGGCTTGGCTTGCTGGGAGAAAAGAGGCCATGAGCCAGGAGAAAGCAGGGAAGAAAGACTTCCTGAGGGAAGTCAGGAAGAATATGGGACAAAATGAGGGTGAAAATGTAGCCCCACATAATGGACCAGATCACTGGACATAGATTCTAAGTAGGAATGAGGCTAATTCAAAGTATTTTCTAAGATTCACCACCCAAGAATTGTGTTTATAGGATGGCTAAACAAACAGATTAAGAAATATAGGTGATCTTTAATTCCTACAAAGAGGAAATACATTTAGTTTTGAAGATCCTGAGTGGGTTGTATTATAAGGATTAATAAATGAGGCAACTAAGGTAGAGCAGGAATGGGGCAGGCAAATTGGTTCTAGATGGGAAAATGGGAAACAAGGTAGAATCTTTCTTAGGAAACAGTTTGACAGCTGATAATCTTGGGTGACTCATGATCCCTCTGCCAGCTAGAGGCTTTGAGCTCAATTTACTTGTGCTGCTTGTGGCACATACTGTTGGGCTATGGCCAACAGATTTCTTACTAGTTCTAGGTTAGGGTTGTTGCAGGGGGATTCATGCCAATTTAGCTGAGATAGGCCTAAAAAATTATGGGAACAGACTATCTCAAATAAGAATTGTGAAACATTTTGGAGTGAGGCTTCATTGATGAGTGATATATGAGGACACCTAGATTTGGATCTTGGGAGAAGGTAGAAAGTTTTGAAAATATACAAGAAAAAAGAAAAGTAAAAGAGAGCTGTGCACAACCAAAGAGTTTTTATAGTATGTACAAAAGCAAGTAGCAGTGTCAGTTTAATTGCTGTTCAGTGGAGTGAATGAGGGTTATGGAGTGAACAACAAAAAGGCAGCTATTATTCACATGTAGAGTAGGTTGACTTCTGACTCAGGCAAGGGCATGGATTTCTGAATATGAGTAGTAGTATATAATATGTGGTGAAGGAATCAGAATAATGAAATGGGATAGATAAAAGTATAATTCAACATTTTGTGTAGACTTTTAGTGTTTACAATTGATTTCATATGTATTCTGTATTTTTCCTAGGACAAAACATGTGAACAGCTATTATTTTATTACTATTTCATATGAGGACACTGAACTTCAGAGTCAGATATAATTGCCCAAGGTCACACAGGTAGAGAATCAGGGACTAATTTTAGGTGTTATATTCTGAATCCTGAGTTTTACTTCCTGGGTTATACAGCTTTATTCTAGTGAAATCTGTGCATTGCCCTGGCTGATCTTGCCTGGCATCATGGCTCTCTTGATCACCCTATCTTAATAGTGTATTGTCTGATGCGTGGCATATGGTGGGCACTCAAGAATTGTGTTTATAGGATGGCTAAACAGATTAAGAAATATAGGTGATCTTTAATGATGAAGTAGATTTTATAATGATGTGAGTTAGACATTTGTTCCAGTGAACTTTGCTCCTAGATATAGTGCATTTTCATTTACCACCAGTGTTGGCTACCTGGTCCTTTCCTAATTCAGAGTTCAGCTGGTATTGCATCAAAATTTGGATTAAACATTATATGATATTAAACTACACCATGAATAAATATTACCTGTTTTATATTAAACACTGCTCTTTAGTATAAAACACCTACTAGCCCACAATATTTTTGTTTTTCTCTCTTCCCCTATACTTTCTCCTTTCCTCTTTGATTTAAAATCAGAGGACCTGTGATTAGTCCCTGATTCACTGTTGGCATGACTATATGTGACTCTGAGGCTCAACCTCCTCATGTATGAAATCAGGATAAAATAATATCTATTCATAAGTTTTACCCTAAGAAAAATAGGGAATGCATAAGGAATGGAATGATAGCTTTATTTTTATTAATACCTTTTCTCTAGTTAGTTTGTATTTTGTACTCCTTAATATTATTGTGTAATAAATCATATATTTTTATCTCCTTTGGAAAAAGTAGTTTGTTTTCTACTTCTTCCTTGTCTCCCACAATTTTAAGTATAATATTAAGTACTTAATTGACTATTTATAAATATGTGTTGATGGGGTAATCTTCTGTAAATACAGTGAATTATTTTGTTTAACTTTGTGTCTTTCATGGTAAAATAAAATTTATATATGTCATAGAAGTTTGAATTTGCTTGTCATAGAAAGACCTTGGTTTTAGCATCATAAATAGCTAGGTTTTTATTCCTGCCTAGCACTTAAATAGGACTTTGGGTAAATTTTGTAATATTCAGAATCTGTTTTATCATTTCTAGATGCAAATAAATAATTTTTATCTCCTAGTGTTATCATGATAATTACATGTGCTGAAAGATGAGAAAACACTAGAATGCTGTATAACACTTAGCATTTCACCTACTTTCTGCTGTATTTTGAAACAATATTCTAGAGGAAAGACTAGTTTTAATCTTAGATCCTGATTTATAAGGTGCATAATACTGGACAAGTGACTCAATCTCTCCAAATTCAGTTTTCAGCACAATGAGATCAAGTGAGATGATCAAACATAATAGACAATGAGAATGGATTTTTGTAGACTATAAATGAAAAAATGAAAGCTATTTCTGCTATCCATATTTTATTGATAAGGCACTAAGATAGAAGATTGTGTTCTAATCTTCTTTTAGTAGAAGAAACTTGTTTAATGACTTCAAGGTTTTCCAACCTAACCTAATATTTGGAGATCTGGCCTCAAAGTATTATCCTTTCTATCTTGTACATAATAGTCTAATTAAATGGAGCCTTAATTATTATCATATATACTTTATTATATTTAGAGTATTATTCCACTGTTTGTGGTAAATACTGGCCTTTTCTGATGCTAGACATACTGTCAATCTATTCACATTATTTCATATCCACTTTTTCTCTCCCACTCACCATATCTTTGAAAAATGACTTCATAGCTGATCATAGAAATAAACACATTATAACAGTGAATAAACATCAAATATGTCATGTAACACATAATCATAATCTTTAAGAATGGAATGAGCAATACTCAAACTGTCATTCATAGAAAACATGAAAGAGTATGAATACCCCATACACATTTTCTTAAGGTGTTATGGGAAGGTTTGTCCAGGATTCAGATGTAAGGTTGGTATTAGGCTTAGCTGTCTTTTTGAACATGAAGGGTCATGTGATTATTTGGCTTCCATTCATTGAAATTCCAGAACCTTCTTAGTTAGATTTATCTTTTCACATGGGAGCATTAATCAAGATAAATTCCATCACAACTGTTGCCAAACATTTCTTGCCATGTGCTGTGTAGTTAGTTTACTCAGAGCCTACTTCAAAGGACTATAATTTCACTGTTTCATCACGTTAGCATTTCATCTGTCGTTCTGGCAATATTTGATGCCTCTTTTATCCTTCAGGTTTTTTCTCTGTATAAACTATTAATATATATGAAAATGCATGTGTCTCTCTTAGACTCTCATTACCATCTTGCCTGCACTGCTAGTTTTGCATGCAGCCTGCAGTAAATTCAGTGTGGATGGTCTAAGTAAGTTATGGAAAAGCCAAATGTGATTGGACAGATTCATAAAATGCAGTCAGATTGTACACTGCTGAATATATATTTCTTTCTCCTTCCTCTATACCCACACACAAGGCTGTGTTTGCATATATACACACTATATAGGAGAAGTCTTGGCCACACATAAATAAGTTGATAAAGTCCAGGAGTCACATAGCACTTACCAGACACTGAGTTGCAGCTCATGAATCAGCTATAGCAAACTATAAATAAATGACCATGGGCTCATTACTGTGCCAGTTATGGGCCTTTTCCAGTGATTGCTTTTTAATCTAAAAATAGGGACCAGTGGGCTGTTTAAAATATTTCATGTCAAGGGAGTAAATATCCATAATCAGCTGCCCCCCTTGTTTTTCCTTCTTGAATCAAGACATATTATTAATGCATAATGGGTAGGAAAAATGATTGGCTACGGGATTTCTAGGTTGTAATTTTACCTCAGATGCCAGAACACAAAATCTTGTGTGACCTTGCATGAATGATTTTCTATCCCTGGGTTCTTGTTTACCAATTTTCTGAAATGAATTTGCAATCATGTCAGAAAATTAATCTCAGCTGGTTAGCTGATTGGTTTGCTTTCTGGGCATCCATCCCATTTTTCATGATTCTTCTCATTTCTTGTGCAGTATATTTGTCAGAACTCTTTGGGTTGCAAGTGGAAGAAACACAAGTGGAATTGGCTTAAGCAAAAGGAGGAACTGATTGACTCATATGCTCCCACCAAGAACAGGGTTTGGAGAGCAGACACACAACTTCCCTTTCTTACAAAGGAGAATCTTATTCTTATTGGGATTTCCCCTTTCTAGACTTTGCCAGGTCTTCTGGTGAATTCAGCTTTTATGTCAGAATAATCAGGGTAGCTGAGCCCTTCCTATGAGAACTTTGAGACAGAGAAACATATGCTAGTGGGAGAAACATCTGTGGGAGGAAACAAATCATCATTTTTTGTTGTATCAAAGGACTTGTTGGGCTCAAATCAGTTAAATATATTTGATATGGTCTGTAAAGGTTAAAATGTGGTACTACTCCTTCCCCTTTTGTAAAAACTTTATTACTATGCTTGATTTTGTACCTTTCACAACTGTGTTTCACAGTTATAATCTTTTATACTTCTCTTATTCTTGTTTATACTCCTATAACCCTCTTTTCCTCTCAATACCATTTTCAGATTCTGTCATGATGTCATCCAGTTTCTGATTACAGATAGATAGAAAACACACCATGTGTTCTTATTCCTTGAGCTCACATTCTTTATTCACAAAGAAAAGACCTTTACCTTCTTCCTACAGCTACTGGTGTTAAGACATCCTTAAAACTGCTCTACCATTACATTTTGGTTAGGAGTCACCATCATGGTGACTTATATGCTTCACAGACAAATTCATATCCACATTTCAAACCACAGCTTGATTAGGTTTGGACTTTTGTGATCAGATGGTTTCAGGAGGGTTTGGCTTGCTTTTAAGTTTCCTTGTATTGCTGAGGTCTTCATATTAATCTTAGTGGGAATTCAGAAATATCCAAGAGATGTGTAATGAACTGGTGGGATGACTGCCAGGAGACTCTTTTGATGGGTCAGTTTGCATTACCCCCAACCCCCTCCATGTTTTTCTTTTAATTTTGGCTGGAAGTGACTAAGGAAGTGTGTACTTGATATGAGAATCCAAGGAATGATAGCATAAGGATTACAGGTCTGTTTTTTGGGTGAGCCTCTGGACTGGCCCCATGGTTATCTGAGCATTTCAGAAAGAGAGGGAGGGAATCTAGGTAAGCCACTCTGTCAGACATGGGTACACCATTTTCTGATAAAGGGTGTCAGAAAGTGGAGAAGCAGCATAGCCTCTCCAATTCTACATGACACTTATGACTGTTTTAGGGCATAGAAGCTTCTGAGGAAACTAGCATCATTTTGTTTTCAGGGTTTTGCCAGGAGTTTTGCCATCAACAGGAGGCCTCATATTTTCAAAGACATGGACATCTTCATGGTGAGCTTCTGCTGCACTGAATTCCATCAAATAACTTTGTGTTATTTTTCCAGCAGCAGACAGCAGTGGAAGGGGAGAACATTACCAAGAGGAGGAGTGTTCATGAACTCTCACAAGACACACTTCAGGTATTCCTGGGAATTACCAAGTAAGACCTGGGGGGATCTTGTGTGGACAATGTAAGCCAATAGTCAGTTCAATAGGAGTTATTTGTTTCATTCTGGCAGTTATACATGATGAGACCTGACCAAACAGTTTACTCTTGTAAAGACTTTGATTTTATGGTCCTTTGAAGGAGGTATTATAAGAATTGATGCAAATATCTCCAGGAGAGGGACTTTAAATGAATGGAAAATTACTATTGCCATATTATCAGATCAATGTTTTGTTCTAATAATTAGTTATACATGATAGTAGAATGAATTTTAATACATCATACATAAATGGAGTATAACTTCTCATTCTTCTAGTTGTACAGGATATAAAATTACAACAGTTGTGTAAATATATATGCACATAGGGTAATGTCTGATTCATTGTACTGTCCTGTCTTCCTCTATGTCCTCTTTCCTTCCTTCACTCTACTCTAATTCAAAATACCTTTATTTTCCCTACCCCCCCACCTTATTGTGAATTAGCATCTACATATCAGAAAAAACATTTGGCCTTTGGTTCTTTGTGCTAGGAGCCACAGCAAAGTATTATGATGCATGGTACCTTTGGTTAAGTTGACTGCCAGCTAGCCATTGAGATGATATGATTATGTTAAGATTTACATTCATATGGAAATTGGACTCCTGCTGTTCACCTTGGCCTGCTATGGAATGGGACTCCTGGAGAGTTCCCATTGGTTGGGGAAGGATAGTAGGAGGGTTTTCCCAGGGGAGGTCCTGGGCACCTGGTTCAGGGAGACATGACCACGTGAGTGGACCAGTTTGCTGGCTGGACATGTCCCAGGTATTGGCGGCATTTTCAAAAATAAAGTTTTGTTCCTGCTTGAGTGGCTCATGATTCTGTGCCCAGCTGGGTTGCGGCAATATGCCTTATTAAAAACTTCTTAAGCAGCACCTACCCTGCTCCTAAAACCTACCCTAATCACCCAGAATCCACTGCAGCAGTACCCCCCAAACATTGTCAAGCAAGTTTCACCCTTCTGTATGAACTTCTGATAACTGACATGTTTGTAAAAAATGACTAAGCCACTCTATTAACCATTCTCAAAATGGTTCCTGTCCTTGACTCTCTCCCCCCCGCCCCTCCCTCTCATTGTAATTGGACACAATACCTTTATTTTTATGTAGTGCTGAGGAGCAAACCCAGCGCCTAGAGGCGAGCGCTTTACCACTGAGCCAAAACCTAGGCCCTTGACTCTCTTTAGGTATAGAAGACCTATCTTCCTCACTGCAGGGGGAAGGTGTGGGATGCCATATATAATGCCACTAAGGTTAAGCTAAGGGGTAGGAAGCAGTGCCACCTCCTCAGGTTTCAGCAGGAAGAGGAAAGGTGTTTTTTGAAAACATGATCTCTTTTCCTTAAGGAGAGGTCCAGGAGATTTGGTCACCTTTTTAGGAGTCCAGAGAGGCAATCAATAAAAGCTGAACTACTTTCTCCCCTTCCCTAAACACAAGGACAGGTTGCCCAAAACCCAAACCCGCAACACAAGAAAAGACACCATATTGTTAGAAAATGTATTGGGGAAAATCAGTATTCTCAAAAAGGGATAAATTATTTGGGGGGAAGAAAATTTTCTTTCTGAAAATTTTGGAGAAGCATTTTCTGCTTGAACAACAGGGACAGCTCTCCCAACACAGTGCCTTTAACAAAAGGAGCATCAGCTGGAGCCACCTGACCAATTCTATGTTTGCATGTAGTATTCAGATGGAGCAAGGGTTCCTTGTGCGGCATGGATGGGTGATGCTTCTGACATCTTTTCCTGTACTGTCACACTTTTCTGGGGCTGTCTGCCCCTGTCCATGACCCATCTATTATTCCCTGTAGGATACCTCTGACCAGCAAAGCCAACTTCTTGGCTGCAAGATTTGGCACTTGGCACCGTAGCACAGGGAGTCTTGACATTGAAGGCATGTTTCTGGACGGGTTCTGCCTGAACCGGCAGTCCAGTCTTGTGCTCAATTTTCCCAGGCCTCATGGGGGTGGAAAGAGGCTTTTGCGGGGCGGTGGCCTCTACTCCATGCCGACCTGCTAGTTTCTCCTCTAGGATCTTCCCAATGTCTGTCATGATTTTCTGAGCTTCAGTATTCCCAGTAAAGGCAGCTCTCTTAGCTGGGTTTCTGCCTTGCACAGATGATGAAGAGCTGCCCTTTTTCAGAGAACCTTCTTGCCCTTTGCTTTTTATACCAAAATAAAGCCCTTGAAAAAAGTGCTTGAACTGGCTTTTAAAATTGTTTTCAGGAGAAGGCTGTCCCTTCAGTGACGGGGCTGAGGAGGACTTGCTCCCAAGTGCCTCCTTTAATGTTCTGTCTTGAGGATGGGGGAGCTTCCCTCTAGGTTGGCGTGTCACCAACCCTGCATCCCCTCCACCAAACTCGCCTGTTTGGGGTACCAGAGGGCACACCCTTTTTGATGCTAATGGTACCTTCTTGTCCTGACACTTACATAAGACATGTGTCGGCATCCAGGGCTCTTGCCCCTGCTCTATGTTGATCCCTCTGTTGTCACAGTGGGCTTGTAGCACCTGAGGAGCTGCCATGTCCCCACTAGAAGCACTATGAAAATGAGTGAAAGTCTTAGAAGTCAAGGTCTTGCACGTCAAGGTCTGTGAAGCTAAGGTCTTAGATGCCAAGGTCTTGGAAGTCAACTTATCTAAGGCCAGTGTCAACAAAGTAGAAAAGGCTGGAACCAGGCCCTGCTCCCTGCTCTCCATTTTCATCTTCAACTCATTAAGCAACCGATTTTTAAGATCTAATGATTTGGAATCTTTGAGAACTGATATTCCTTCTGGGGGCCTTTCAACGGTCAGGGTTGATTCAACTTTACTCATATTCATATCTGTCCCTGAGGAGCTTTCTGACTCTGTGGTCGTCAGGCTGTTCATAGACTGTGATCGAATAGCACAGAGCTCCTTTGCCTTGAATATCTCCCTTGATTTGTTAGACATGGGAAAATATTCTAAATTCTTAATCATTTTTCTCTGAATCTTTTCTATAAAATTGCTGGGACTCACTCCCTTATTCCATGATTTGGGTCTGGCCCCAGCCTGCTTTGTGGGCAACTTTGGGCTGCATTTATTGGCTATTACAGTCTGTTTCTGACTGTCTTTATCTTTGTCACTGCGTGGGAAGGGCAACGAAGCCCGTCTGTCACCCTCAATTGCCTTGACATTCTCTGTAAGCTCAGGGTTGGTGTGAGAGGGTGAATGTGTTAGGGCCCTCTTATTTTCCTTGCTCACAGGCGAAGGGGCAGAAAGAGGATGATCTAGAGTAGGGCCTGAGATTATTGTTCCCACCTTGCCTACATGAAAAGTACTAATGCTTTCTTTAAGGGGCTTGGAGACCCCAATTTTAGAATCCTTGCCAGAAGTCAGACTGGATGAGGAGGAAATGTTGGAGCGAACTGAGGGCCAGGATGGGGTTCCTTTCATTTTGAAGATGTCTATGGATTCCTGAACCTTTTGGAGAAGCCCACACATCATCCTCTTATGAAAGAGTTTAATATGGTCTTCCAACATCTTTTGTTTGTTGGAACCAAGGAAGGAAATATCCTGGGCGGTATTGAGGCCCTTCTTGTCCTCATACACCAGTGGTGCCAAATCACTGTGTTTTGTTTGGCTAGGGGATTTCTCAGGACTAGTCAATACCGGCTCCATAGAATGCAATGATCTATTCACAGTGCCAGGCATCTGACACACATGGATTTCCTCAAATTTCTTGCTCAAGTGTGCTTCCAGGGCTTCTGTCAGTTGTTTCTGAACTGAGCTCTCCTCTGAGATCTTTGATTTTTTTCCAAAAAGACTATTCAATTTGTTTTTTAGGTTTGTCTTAAAGTCAGAGTCCAGATCATTATCTGGAGCCCCCCCTGAGTCACTCAATGGATCATCTTTTGTGCCAATCTCTGGACTATTTACTTTCTTCACTCTCTCCCCTAGTGGAAGTAATTCTGAGCTCTTCTCATGGAAACTTCTGGGATGGCTCAATTGTAAATCTTTGCTACTTTGACCCTTAAACAAAGAGATCCATGAAAGTCCATAAGTGGACTTTGACTCAGATATCTCGGAAATTTCTGTTTCAGGACTCATCCTTGACAGACACTCACGGACTCTGCGGGGCAGACCCCACCGGTGTTGAATAAGCCTTTTCCGAAGGTGGTGCTCTAGCTTCTTCCGAAGCTCTTTTTTGAGGGGAAAATCTCCCGGAATGATGGTTGTTGGAGCATAAGCCTTGGAGGACCGTCTATCAGATAAAACACTGGGAGCTGGAGGACAAAACTCTTCCTTGGATTTTTGAACCACAAAGGGTAAACCCCACAAACTTTCCTGTCCTTTCTGTAATACGTTATATTCCAAGTCATGAATTTGGGATGGCATGAGAGATTGTACCTCATCCTGGAATCTATGAATCCTCACTCCACCATCACTAACCTGAGATGAAATAGGTGGTGACAAGGTAGGGACCGAGAATTGAAGCTGGTCTTGGGGTGGAACAGGAGATTGGCACTGAAGCTGGTCCTGGGGTGGGACAGGAGATTGGCCCAGTGCTTGGGTCAAGGGTTGAGATTGGATCTCAGCCAAGGACAGAGTTGGGGGAGGGGTTAGAACTAGAGATTCAGGGGCTTCAATGGAAGTGGGCATTGAATTGAAGCAGACATAGGTTGAACAGTCACCTGAGACAGGTACTATAGATTTCAAGGACTCACTGTGCAAAGATGGGAGACCCCAGAAGAATTGGGTACATTTTTTAGGTAAGTTATCCTCAAAGGTCTTAGGATCTGAGGACTGGTGGTCTACCTGCAATTCCTCTGATTTGCCTTTACTGCTCTGTGAAGGAAGGGAGACAGGTGAGTCCTGTTGCTCAGCAACTGACTCTAACCTTTTCCCTGAAGAATTCAATTGGCCGTCTGGCTTAAGTTCTTTTGGAAAGGATTTTGTTTCCTTTTCCTTTTTGTTCTGCATCAGGAAATCACCCTTCTTTTTTATATGTCTCTCCAGAAGGGCCAAGACATCAGGGCATAGAAATGAGAGGTTTCCGGGCTCTACAAGGATGGCTGCAGTATCCCTCTCAGAAGAGGCCTCAGGAGGATGGAGGTCGAGGAGGTTTTTGTCATCATCAGAGGGCTCCAATTGAGAGGGAGACAAGTGTTCGGCATGAGACTGGTTTCCAGAGAACTCTGCCACTGGAAGGCTTGCACTGTCAGTGCATGAGGTTGTTGGGACATTAGTAGACAACCCATCAGGGCTATCCACCAGAGACAAAGTAGCTTCAGGTTGGGCAACAGGTTTTGCTTCTTGACTGTCAGTTGGTGGGGGAAGGGTTGGAACAGGTGGGGGAGGGGTTGGAACAGATGGTTGAGGTGGGATATGATCCACTGGCAATTTTGAACTCAAGGGAGAAGACTCTGGTGGCAGAGAGTCACCCCGTAATGAGGGTCCAGGTAGGTCAATTAAAGGGTTAATTTGGTCAGGTGAACCAATAGAGGAAGGAAATAGAGTTGGCTCAGTTAAAGGAGTTGAAACTGAAGCTCCCGGAGGGATTGCAGAAACAACAGAGGACAGAAAAACTGATGACTCTCTCAAGGACGTCACGGAAGACACACGGGACACAGAATTAACAGCATCTTCCAAGGACGCCTTATAGATCAGTTGACTGACCTTAGCTGTTTTTCTATTACACACCCGACAGAGCGGGTCTGGAGATAACGGTTGCTGAAAGTGGAGGAAATCATTATTCTGGCTCATGGAACTGCAAGAGACAGAAAGCCAAAGCTGTAACCAGAACCACTACAAGGGAAGCAAGATCTGCAGTTCTATGGGTGGTGGGGAGCCCGCTACCTGCTCTACATTCCACACATCTATGACCTCACAATACCCTCCCCTCCCAAGTTCTTTATTCACGTACCCATGGCTATGGCTACCCCTCCTGTGATTAGGGCATATTGCAAAGAATTCCTGGGGGACTGAGTAAAACATGCCAGGAAAGGAATCAGTAAAGAAGGGAAATGACTAATCACCTTCTCAGAATAGAAAGCAGCTTCCTCCTCTCCTCTGCTCTCCGGCAAGTTCTCCAACCTGGAAAACCAGGACAGTTGGTTATATATAGTAAAGGTAAAAACACAGGTTATTGCTGAGGGCCATTACCAAGTAGGAATGACGCATCACAGTTTCCTTGCCAGCGTACCCCATGTTAAATGGACTTGCCTTGGAATTTCGCTGTTGACATTGCATGTGTGTTTGAGAAAGGTGACCCTGCCCAAGGACGAGGGTGGATCCAGGATTAGGGTGTATCCTGCAGTTTGAGGAAGTATCCCGCTCCTTGGGTTTAGGGCGTTCCCGGTTTAAGACAAATTTAAGGCGTTCCCAGTTTAAGACTATATGGGTTTTAGGGGAGTTGGAGGTTGAAGATTATTGCTGCCGGGATTAGGGTGTTCCTGCTGCTTGTTCCCGTTGAGTGTTGAGTTCTCGTGAGATTCAAAGGAGATTGGAAAAAAGCCTCGTGGAGTAGGTGAATTGGGCGGCACGAGAACAGGGATTGCCCCAGAGCGTGTGTGGAGGCCGGTGTGAGTTCGGGAATAAAGAATTGCTGTTTGAATCTACAAAGCTGTGTGGTGGCTCGTGATCTTGTGCCCAGCCAAGACTGTGGCAGGTTATCATTCAGGAGTTTTTACAGGAAACAGGATATTAAAGTCAGAAAGCCCTAAAAACCTGCAGATAAGGTCATAAGTGTCAGGGATAATAGTAAGAAGGTTCACAGGTGTATGTGGTTCCATTTAGAAAGTACTTTCACCTGTACCATCCTACATGCTGCTCAAAACCACCACCTGAAGCACAAGAGTCAGTAGCTAACTCAGAGATGAATCTAATCAGCCAAGAATTAAAGTAGTTTACACCACGTCACCAGACAGAAATTCTGACTCCAAGGCAATCAGGGGTCTTTGGACCTCTCACAGGGCCACCTACTTGGCAGTAAATGTCCAAGGCCCAGGTCCATCACTACTTGATTCACACCCAAGGAAGGGTGGGCAGGGCAGGGACTCTGAGGAATCTCTCAGGTCTCACTGCCTTCTCCTGAGCCTCTCCTCTGAGACCCTGTTTCCTGAGAGAGACTGCACCTAGAAACTGACATCCTCCAAGATCATGGAGCTGTAGAGAGATAGGAAAGTTCACCCTTATAGAGCTCAGGTTGAACAGGCAGAACCTTACCTTTAAATGCTCCATTTTTCCTTCTCTTTGTTCCCTGACGCTGAAAAAAAAAAAAAAAAAGAATGAGGGGCTGGGGCCCATTTCTTTTACTCCTTTCGTTAACAAGCTTAGACATTCATTAGGCAAGAATCGGACAACTCTTCATTTTTAATTAGTAGAAATTGTATTCCTTCCTTTTATTAATCTTGAAGGGCAATGAAATATTTTCAATTTTTTACTTCTTTGATAATTTCAAAGGACATTTTTGTCTGTGAGATTCCACATTTGATGGTCTTAAACCCTCTGCTGAAGGAGGGCATAGAATCTGAGGCCAACCGTCTCATCTGTGCTCCCCCAGGGAACCCTGCGTCCTGGGGCAGAGCTCAGGCTACAGGCTCTACTCAGAGGTCAGCACTGCTGTCCTGACCAGCCCAATATGAAGGCTGGGTGAAGAGCATCTGACATGGGAATGAGACTCAGAATCTAGTCAGAAGAGACCCGTCTCCTTCACTCTCTATCCAGACCAATCTGGAACTCTCCACCACACCCCAAAAGATAGTCTGTGAGCTTCAGATGGAAACCTTAGTCCTTCCTGAACCTCTGACTTCTTTCCCTAAAGAGTGAAGTTCTATCTTGTCCTCAGACTTCCCAAGTCACATCTTTTTTGAGCCAACCAAACATTTAGTAACGTGAGCATGAAAATAACAAATCCCATCTGACATTTCACAAAACATTTCACATTTGACAAAAATCAAGAAACTCCCAAGGGAGTTCTCTCTGCGTCCTTACCTTCTGGGTGGCTTCATTTTTCTTGAGTGTTGGTGAAAATCGTTTCAATACCTGAAAGGACAGGTATAGAAAAAGCAATACCAACCCACTCAAAATGGTACTTTGGGGATCAATAGCCCAAAGAATTGAACCAAGATCAACCATGGTTCGGTGTGGCTTTTCAGCAAAGAGAGAACATTCTTCATTGTCTGAATCGCTCGGTTGCCTAAGGCAAATGAGTTCTGAGGGTGCCCGGGCTTCTCTATATCTCCGGGCTTGCATCACACACCATTGAGGAGTCACAAAGGGAAAGGGTTCTGAGGGCGGGGAGAGAAGACTCGAGGAGGTTGTTCCCCTCCTCCACCTGCCCACCAGCCAGCAGATCCCTTTGCTCAGGTCTGTTGCTCCATTTCCCAGTCCACTCTTTCCTCATGTCATGCCTTCATTACCTCAGGGAGCATTCCTGTTTGTTTCATGTGTAACCAAGATGTTTTACATGAGTCCCCTTTTTACTGTTTGGATCCCTTGACTTACACCCCACCAATTCCACTGCCTTGAAAATCTGACATACACTGCCTGGAATTTTTGCTTGTACCAAGACATTTACACTCTTGGGTCACCTACATCCTTAAATCTATCTTATCTACAGAAAGCTTTTGCTTTACTCTAACTCACATGTAAAACTTAACGTTCTTTCATACTTAGGTAGTTTTATAAGTTTCAATAGCAGATTTTTGTTTCAATCAGCCTGTAGTATCTTCGATCACAGTGGCTGACTCTCATTAAAACTAATAATTTGTTAGTCAACACTCTTGAAACAAAAATAAACATAAAAAGAATCTAAAGAAAATTGAAACTTCAAGTGATCTTGGAGATAAGTTTATAACGTTTGTTTTTTTCTGAAGTAGTGAAGATTAAACATAACAAAGACTATTGGATGTGCTCTATTTCCTGCCCCCTGACAAATTGATCCAGTGTTTTCAAATCTGATAACCATCTCATTTTTTTTCAATTCTTCATTCATTATTTTGATGTAACTTGCTTCTAGCTACCTGAAATTCAAATGGTCCCTGCCTCCACATCAATTTCATAATGCTTATATGACTTTCCCAAACCAGGAAGAGGTTATGGTGTGCTAAGGAATTGAACCCTCAGTCCTTGGTGGCAGGAAGCCACCTAAAATGTCAGAACCTTAGGGCAGATTCTAGTCTTGAAGAGCATTACCCTTGTGGGACACATAATTTTGATATTTTCCTAAGAAAATATGAGTGTCTTGCCATGAAAAAAGCTATTAAGATCTGGGCTATATAAGCACCCTACTACTAATGGAAAATCAACTGCCTATCTATCATACACGATTCAAGCAAAACTTTTGATATTTAAATAGCCCCAATATTGCCCCAGCCTTCTTCTTACACCTGCTTTTTAAAACCCTTTATCATCATGTCAGCTATCCTCCTAACTGTCCCCTAACTTGTCATGACTTTTTTAAACCCTGAAACCTCTTCTCTGATGCCCATAACCCAGCAGCATTATTGATCTCTTTGACAGGATAAGGCAGCCTCCAAGCCAACCAGTCTCTATTCAGTTAGGCAGGAGCAGGTACCCTGCCTTGAAGATCCCCCATCCTTTTGATATGCAGCCTCAGTCAGGTTTCCATTTAACAAATATTTACTAGTGAAGACTAGGAGACATGGACAGCTGTAAGTCACAGGCTCTGCCCTTATCCTTAAGGAGCTCATGTTGAGACTGTAGAGATAAGTCCTACACAGTTGAAAAGCTGTACAAAGGCAGAGGAAAGGTCCAGAACCCCTTAGCATTTGTTAATTCCCAAGAGATTTGTGGAGTAGATCAGAGACTGTGGGTGTTAACAGCTAGAACACATCATGCTCTGTACCAAGGCTTCCCTGCCTGTCTCCCCAGTTTTCTGAAACAAAATCACAATCCTTTGGCAAGATAAAGAAAATCTTTCCTCTCTCTCTCTCTCTCTCTCTCTCTCTCTCTCTCTCTCTCGGCAGGGGGTGGGTACTGGGGATTGAACTCAGGGGCACTCGACCACTAAGCCCCATCCCCAGACTTATTTTGTATTTGAGATAGGATCTCATTGAGTTTCTTAGCACCTCCCCATTGCTGAGGCTGACTTAGAACTCATGATCCTCCTGTCTCAGCCTCCCAAGCTGCTGGGGATCACAAGCATGTGCCATAGTGCCCAGCACCTGTTCTCTTTAAAATGGCATTGTTGGCTATGTATTCTTCTTTTTTTTTTTTCAGAAGAAGATATATTTAATTTTATTTTTCCATATTTTATTGTTACATTATAGTGATACATAATGGTAGGATTCATTGTTACATATTCATACATGCACACAATATAACAATATATCTTGGTCAATATCATTCCCCAAGATTTCCCCTTTTCCTCACTTTCTCTCTTCCACTGGTCCCTTTCCTCTACTCTTCTGATCTTCCTTCGATTTTCATGAGGTTCTCCTCAATCATTCTTTTCCTCTTTCCTCTATAGTTTCTACATGAGAGAAAAAAGCACACAACCCTTGACTTTCTGAGTTTGGCTTATTTTAGTTAACATAATATTCTCAAGTTCCATCCATTTTCCTGAAAATGACATAATTTAAAACTCCTCTGTGTATGTACGCCACAGATTCCTTTCACAGATTCACAGATCCATTCATCCGTGTTGGACACCTAGGCTGGGTCAATAGTTTGACTATTGTGAATTGTGCTGCTGTAGTATATTTCTTAGGATAAATGCCAAGGAGTAGTATAGCTGGATCATAAGGTGTTCCCATGCCTAGTCTTTAGAGGAACCTCCATACTGATTTTCATAAAGGTTGTACTAATTTACAAGCCTACAAGCAGGATAAAAGTATTTCTTTTAAAAAATAAATGTTGGCAAGGATGTGAGGGAAAAATATATAATCATCCATTGTTGGCGGAACCAACCTAGGTGTACTTCAACAAATGAATGGATAAAGAAAATGTGGTATACATACACAATGTAATTTTACTCAGCCATAAAGAAGAATTATGGCATTGTAGAGGTCTTTCACCTCCTTGGTTAGATTTATTCCTAAGGTCATTGGGTTTTGAGATTTTTTGGTTTATTTTTTGTTTGTTTGGGGGGTTTTTTAGCTATATTGGATAAGATTTCTCAGATTCATTATTGATATAGAAGAGAATTATTGACTTTTGTATGTTGATTTTTTTAACTTCTTACTTAGTTGAATTTATTAATTCTAGCAGTCTTCTGGTAAATATTTGTGGATCTTGTAAGTATAGGTTCATATCTGCAAACATATAAAATATCTGATAATTTGACTTCTTCCTCTCTTATTTTTATCCTTTTTTTTCCTTCTCTTGCCTAATTGCTGACTATAATTCCTAGCAC
This sequence comes from Spermophilus citellus, assembly GCF_964194105.1. Lineage (NCBI taxonomy): Eukaryota > Metazoa > Chordata > Mammalia > Rodentia > Sciuridae > Spermophilus > Spermophilus citellus. Next base: position 80,189,975 of record NC_138183.1, read on the forward strand.
TACATTGGATTAAAGTGGTAAGAGCAGTCACCCTTGTCCCAAATCTTAAAGGAAATACTTTCAACTTTCCTCTATTCACAAAGATGTTGGTTTTAGATTTGTCATGCATAGCCTTTATGATGTCAACATAAGATCATTCTATCCTAGGCTAAAGAAAAATTAAAGGGACATGAATAGGAAAAGAAGAGTTCAAACTATCCCTATTTGCCAATGACATGACTCATGATTCTCTATTTAGGAAAAAAAAACTCTACCAAAAACTTTTAGAACTCATAAACAAATTCAACAAAATAGGAGGATATAAAATTAACACCCATAAATAAATTGTGTTCCTATACACCAATGATAAATTAGTTAAAAAAAAATAATTAGGAAAGCTATCCCATTCATAATAGCCTCAAAAAAAAAAGAAGTACTTGGAAATCAATCTAACAATAGAGGTGTTAATTAATTTTGCTTATCCCCCATGTTCGTGGATAAGCAAAATAATATTATCAAAATGGTCATGCTCCCAAAAGCACTATACAGATTTAATATAATTCCAATGATGTTCTTCATAGAAATGGAAAAAGCAGTTATGAAATTTACTTGGACAAACAAGAAGCCCAGAATAGCCAAAGCAATCCTTAGTGAGAAAAGTGATGCAGGAGGCATCACAACACCAGATTTTACATTATACTGCAGAGCCATAGTAACAAAAATGGCATGGTACTGGCACCAAAACAGACATGAAGACCAATGGTACAGAATAGAAGACACAGACAAACCCACATAAAAACAGTCTCCTCACACTAGACAAAGGCACTATAAGCATACATTGGAGAAAAGATAGCCTCTCCAACAAATGGTGCTGGGAAAACTGAAAGTCTGTGCATATCAAAATGAAATTAAACCCCTATCTCTCACCCTGCACAAAACTTAACCTGAAGTGGATCAAGGACCTAGGCATTAGACCTGAGACCCTGAACCTACTGGAAGAAAAACCAGGTCCAAATCTCCATCATTCAGCTTAGGAACCAACTTCCTCAATAAGACTCCTAAAACACAAGAAGTAAAATTAAGAATCAATAAATAGGATGGTATCAAACTAAAAACTTTTTCACAGCAAAGGAAATAAGAATGTGAAGAGAGAGCCTATGGAATGAGAGAAAAATCTTTGCCACCTGCAACACACACACACACACACACACACACACACACACACACACACACACACACATCTCCAGGATATATGAAGAACTCAAAAACTTAACACCAAAACCACAAATAACCCATCAATAAATGGGCAAAAAATTTTTTCAACATCTCTAGCATTTAAAGAAATGCAAATTAAGACTACATTAAGATTTTCATCTCACTCCAGTCAGATGCAATTATCAACAATCAAGTAACAAATGTTGGGGAGGATGTGGGGGGAAAGGTACTGCAAATTGTTGCAACCACTCTGGAAATCAGTATGGAGATTCCTCAGAAAACTTGGAATGGAACCACCATTTGACCCACTCATCCCACCAAAAGGACTTAAAATCAGAATGCTACAGTGACACAGCCACATCAATGTTTATATAAGCTTATTTCACAATAGCTAAGCTATGGAACCAACCTAGGTACCCTTCAACAAATGAAAGGATAAAGAAAATGTGGTAAGGGTGAGGATGTGGCTGAGTGGCAGAGCACTTGCCTTGCATGTGTGAAGCACTGGGTTTGATCCTTAGCACCACATAAAAACTAAATAAATAAATGAAGGAATGCTGTCCATGTACAACTATAAAAAAGAAAAGAAAAATGTGGTATATATATACACAATGGAATATTACTCAGTCATGAAGAAAACTAATGGCATTTTCCAGCAAATGGATGGAACTGGAAACTATCATGCTAAGTGAAATAAGCCAATTCCCAAAATACAAAAGCTGAATGTTCTCTCTGATATGTGGATGCCAGCACACAATAAGGGGTGCGGGGTTGGTAGGAAGAATAGAAGTTCATTGGATTAAACAAAGAGGAATGAAGGGAAGGGAGGGGGAATGGGAATAGGAAAGACCATAGAATGAATCAGACATAACTTTTCCCCTCACAACCTCTTATATGTAATTTTGTATAGCAATGAGAGTCTCCCTTCATTTCCATGCAATTTCCCTTTTCTCTCCCTTTCCCTCCCATCTCATGTCTCTGTTTAAAGTTAATCTTTTCTTCCTGCTCTTCCTCCCTACTCTGTTCATAGTTGCTCTCATTATATCAAAGAAGACATTTGGTATTTGTTTTTTAGGGATTGGCTAGCTTCACTAAGCATAATCTGCTCTAGTGCCATCCATTTCCCTGCAAATTCCATGATTTTGCATTTTTTAGTGCTGCGTAAAATTCCATGGTGTATAAATGCCACATTTTTTAATCCATTCATCTATTGAAGGGCATCTGGGTTGGTTCCACAGTCTAGCTATTGTGAATTGTGCTGCTATGAACATCGATGTGGCAGTATCCCTGTAGCATGCTCTTTTAAGGTCTTCAGGGAATAGTCCAAGAAGGGCAATAGCAGGGTCAAATGGTGGTTCCATTCCCAGCTTTCCCAGGAATCTCCAAACTGCTTTCCAAATTGGCCGCACCAATTTGCAGTCCCACCAGCAATGTACAAGTGTACCCTTTTCTCCACATCCTCACCAGCACTTGTTGTTGTTTGACTTCATAGTGGCTGCCAATCTTACTGGAGTGAGATGGTATCTTAGGGTGGTTTTGATTTGCATTTCTCTGACTGCTAGAGATGGTGAGCATTTTTTCATGTACTTGTTGATTGATTGTATATCCTCCTCTGTGAAGTGTCTGTTCAGGTCCTTGGCCCATTTGTTGATTGGGTTATTTGTTATCTTATTGTCTAATTTTTTTGAGTTCTTTGTATACTCTGGATATTAGGGCTCTATCTGAAGTGTGAGGAGTAAAAATTTGTTCCCATGATGTAGGCTCCCTATTTACCTCTCTTATTGTTTCTCTTGCTGAGAAAAAACGTTTTAGTTTAAGTAAGTCTTATTTGTTGATTCTTGTTAATAACTCTGGTGCTATGGGTGTCCTATTAAGGAATTTGGAGCCTGACCCCACAATATGTAGATCTGGGCCAACTTTTTCTTCTATCAGACGCAGAGTCTCTGATTTGATATCAAGCTCCTTGATCCATTTTGAGTTAACTTTTGTGCATGGCGAGAGAAAGGGATTCAGTTTCATTTTGTTGCATATGAATTTCCAGTTTTCCCAACACCATTTGTTGAAGATGCTATCCTTCCTCCATTGCATGCTTTTAGCCCCTTTATCAAATATAGGATAGTTGTAACTTTGTGGATTAGTCTCTGTGTCCTCTATTCTATACCATTGGTCCACCCACCTGTTTTGGTACCAGTACCATGCTGTTTTTGTCACTATTGCTCTGTAATATAGTTTGAAATCTGGCATCGCTATACCGCCTGATTCACACTTCCTGCTTAGAATTGCTTTTGCTATTCTGGGTCTTTTATTTTTCCATATGAATTTCATGATTGCTTTATCTATTTCTACAAGAAATGCCATTGGGATTTTGATTGGCATTGCATTAAACCTATAGAGAACTTTTGGTAATATCGCCATTTTGATAATGTTAATTCTGCCTGTCCATGAACAGGGTATATTTTTCCATCTTCTAAGATCTTCTTCTACTTCTCTCTTTAGGGTTCTGTAGTTTTCATTGTATAGGTCTTTCACCTCTTTTGTTAGGTTGATTCCCAAGTATTTTTTTTTTTTTTGAGGATATTGTGAATGGAGTGTTTTTCCTCATTTCCGTTTCAGAAGTTTTGTCGCTGATATACAGAAATGCCTTTGATTTATGCGTGTTGATTTTATATCCTGCCACTTTGCTGAATTCATTTATTAGTTCTAGTAGTTTCTTTGTAGACCCTTTTGGGTCTTCTAGATAAAGAATCATGTCATCTGCAAATAGTGATAATTTAAGTTCTTTCTTCTTTTCCTATTTTTATGCCTTTAATTTCTTTCGTCTGTCTAATTGCTCTGGCCAGTGTTTCGAGAACTATATTGAATAGAAGTGGTGATAGAGGGCATCCCTGTCTTGTTCCAGATTTTAGAGGGAATGCCTTCAACTTTTCTCCATTCAGAATGATGCTAGCCTGAGACTTAGCATAGATAGCTTTTACAATGTCAAGGTAGGTTCCTGTTATCCCTAGTTTTTCTAATGTTTTGAACATAAAGGGATGCTGTACTTTATCGAATGCTTTCTCTGCATCTATCGAGATGATCATATGGTTCTTATCTTTAAGTCTATTGATGTGGTGAATAACATTTATTGATTTCCGTATATTGAACTATCCTTGCATCCCAGGGATGAATCCTACTTGATCATGGGGCACAATTTTTTTGATGTGTTTTTGTATTCGATTCACCAGAATTTTATTGAGGATTTTTGCATCTAGGTTCATTAGAGATATTGGTCTGTAGTTTTCTTTCTTTGAGGTGTCTTTGTCTGTTTTCGGAATTAGGGTGATGTTGGCCTCATAGAATGAATTTGGAAGAGCTCCCTCTTTTTCTATTTCCTGAAATAACTTGAAAAGAATTGGTATTAATTCTTCTTTAAAGGTTTTGTAAAACTCTGCTGTATACCCATCCGGTCCTGGGCTTTTCTTGGTTGGTAGTCTTTTGTCTCCTTAACTTTTTAAAGGAAAAATGTAAAAATGAGAAAAAATTTTGAAAAAATAACACAATGAATACTCATATATCTTCAAGCCAATTATTAACATTTTCCAATATTCTTTTCTGTACATGTACACAACACACATACTTTTTCTTTACCTGAGTAAAAATAACCTGAAGATCTTTTATTACCTTAACTATTTCACTATGTACCTCCTCAGGCCTAGGGTATTCTCCTCAATCTTCACAGTACCATTTTCACATGTGAGGAAATTTGCTTTGTAGTTATGAGATGAAGTGTGATATAACCATATACTGGAACATTATTTGGTAACAAGAAGGGCTGACACAAGCTACAACATGCATGAATTTTGAATGCATTATGTGAAATGGAAGAAATCCATCACAGAAGGCCAAATGCATTCTTTTACTTGTATGGAAATTTCCAGAATAAGCAAATCCAGAGAGACCTAAAAGAAATTGGTCCAGGACTGGAGACATTGGGGAACAGGGGGAATGACTGCCAATGGGTGTACAGTTTCTTTTGGGGATGATGAAAACATTCTAAAAATTATTTTGGCAATTGCAGTACTGAGAATACACAAAAAGATTAGTGTATTGTGCTCTATTCATTTTAAGTATTGTATGTATGGAAAGTGAATTATATCTCAATAAAACTGCTATTATAAAATAAAGAATACTATATAGTGATGTGTCCTTCCCACCAGGTACTTTAAGAAGCACTTAATAGCCTGGGTTGGTGGTGCACACCTGTAATCCCAGCTACTTTGGAGGCTGAGACAAGAGGATTACAATTTTGAGGCCAGAATCAACAACTCAAAATAAAATTAAAAAGAAATGGGGGGGCTGGGGATGTGGCTCAAGCGGTAGCGCGATCGCCTCGCAAGCGTGCGGCCCGGGTTCGATCCTCAGCACCACATACCAACAAAGATGTTGTGTCCTCCGAGAACTAAAAATAAATATTAAAAAATTCTCTCTCTCTCTCTCTCTCTCTCTCTCTCTCTCTCTCTCTCTCTCCTCTCTCACTCTCTCACTCTCTCTAAAAAAAAAAAAAAAAAAGAAATGGGGATATAGCTCAGTGTTACAGCACTTTTCTATCATGGGTGTGATCCTGGGATCAATCTCCAGCACTGCAAAAATTTTTTTAAAAAAATTTAAAAGGCACCTAATTCCAGTTTGTCTCACTATTGCAGATGAAAAGTGTTGATCAATTGGATTTCCAATTGTATTATTTAGGGTGACTTGTGCCATTGTGCAATTATCTTGTTCTCTTCCCACTAATGCTTAGCCACTAATGTCAGGAAGATGCATTGTGTAGATGGGTACAAATGGAGATTTCTTTCAATGGTCAGATATCTTATATTTATTAGCTGGCAATTTTTGTACAGTACATATTCCTTCTCTCTCTTTAGAAATTCAATAGGTCTCAAAAAAATTAAACATAGAACTATTTCTTCTAGATGTATATCAAAAAAAATACTTTAATACCTATAAACATAGCATTATTCACAATAACCAAATGGTGGGAGCAGCCCACGTGTCCATTGATGATGGATGGTGAATGGGGTCCACAAAATATGGTGTACACATAGATAGAGTTATCTCATTCTAGACAAAGGTGCCATAAACATTCGTTGGAGAGAAGATAGACCTTTCAACAAATGGTGCTGGGAAAACTGGAATCCATATGTAGTAGATTGAAATTGAGCCCTTATATTTCACCACCAAGCCAAAACTCAACTCAAAGTGGATCAAGGACCCAGGCATTAGACCAGAGACCCTGCACCTGCTAGAAGAAAATGTAGGCCCAACTCTCCATCATGTTAACTTAAGAGCCAACTTCCTCAACAAGACTCCTAAAGCACAAGAAGTAAAAACAAGAATCAATAAGTGGGATGGAATCAAACTAAAAAGCTTCTTCACAGCAAAGTAAACAATCAAGAACATGAACAGAGAGCCTACAGAATGGGAGAAAATCTTTACCACTTGCATCTCAGAGCATTAATCTCCAGGATACACAAAGAACCCAAAAACTTTACACAAAAACAAAAACAAAAACAAATAACCCAATCAATAATTGGGCAGAGGAATTAAACAGGCACTTCACAAAAGAAGAAATATGAATGATCAAAAAATATATGAAAAAATGTTTAACATCACTAGCAATTAGAGAAATGTGAATTAAAACTATACTGAAATTCCTTCTCACTCCAGTCAGAATGGCAATGATCAAGAATACAAGTAACAGTAAGTCGGTGAGGATGTGGTGAAAATGGTTCACTCATATATTGCTGGTAGGACTGCAAATTGGTGCAACCACTCTGGAAAGCAGTATGGAGATTCTTTAGAAATCTTGGAAGGAACCACCATTTAACCTAGTTATCTCACTCCTTGGCCTATTCCCAAAGGATTTAACATCAGCATGCTACAGTGACGTAGTCACATCAGTGTTTTACAGCAGCTCATTCACAATAGCCAAGTTATGGAAAACCAACCTTCAATAGATGAATGGGATAAAGAAAATGTGGTATATATACACAATGCAATATTACTCAGCCTTAAAGAAGAATGAAATTATGTCATTTGCTGACAAGTGGATGGAACTGGAGAATATCATGCTAAGTGAAATAAGCCAATCCCAAAAAAACAAATGCCTATTTTTCTCTGATACATAGATGCTAACCCATAACAAAGGAGGGTAGGGAGGGGAATTATAGAAGTTCATTGGATTAGACAAAGGGGAATGAAGGGAAGGGAGGGCAGATGGGAATAGGCCAGACAGTATAATGAAGCGGATATAACTTTCCTATGCTCATATATGAATATGTGACCAATATAACCTACATCATGTTCAACCACAAGAATGGGATCAAAATTGTAATGGGTTATACTCCCACTGTTATGTATATTAAAAACAAAAAAAATGTGTACACATACCACGGAATATTATTGTACCTTAAAAAGAAATGAAATCCTAACACATGATACAGCAAAAATGAACCTTGAAAATATTACGCTCAGTGACTTAAGCCAGAGACAAAAGGACAAGTGTTATTAATTCTCCTTATGTGAGGTACCTAGAGTAACAAACTTCAAGAGGCACCCAGGTGATTGCCTAGGTGTGAGATGGTGGGATGGGTAGCTGTTATTTATTAAGGGCACAGAATTTCAGTTTGTAAAGATGAGAAAGTTCCAGAGACAGATGGTGGTGATGGCCGCATAGCAGTGTGAATGCACTTAATGTCACTGAACAGTGCCCTTCGTGAAAATGGTTAAAATAGTGAGTTTTATGTTAGCTACATTTTATTTCAGAACAAAAACCTCACTAGATTCCTGTTGATTCCTTTTTTCCCCTCAATATATCATTATAATTACTCTTTGACAATGGAAACTGACCAGTGGAAGCCCATCCAGCTATTTCTGTGTTCCTTTTTATTCTTTTGTGCTTTCCGGCACATGAGGTTTCAGGCCAACTTTTATATCCCCTGTCCCGGTCTTGGACATGGCCATTCCTCTAAGAAGACGTGGCTCCCTCCTCAGGGGACTTGTGTGCCAGGTGAGCTTGCTGCTACTGGCTGCCCTTATTTTGGACAGAGCCAAGGAAACACAAACATGCTCCCATACACCACATGCACCCTCCCACACACATGCACCCCCACACACACACATGTACCCACACACACACTCGCTCACACTCCAACACATGCAGACATTTGAACCATGAGTCTCTGGTTTAAATCCAGCGCAGCTGTTTTCCTCACCTCATTCTGCCTCAGTCTGTATTTCTCTCTTTTCCTGTAGTGAAACCTGGTTCACAAGAACATCAGCATATCCACTCATTTGCTCTGTCCTTCAGGAAACAGAATAATTTCAGATTTATCACTTTAAGTGATAAATTTTAAAGTCATTTTAAAATGGAGAAAATAAAATTCACATCTTGTGACACTTAGCAGTGCTAACTGTTTTCCGGATGTCTTTTCCTTAGGGGGCAAGGGGACAAAGTGGAGAGGGCTGTGAGCTCATACACGGGAGAAGTTGGTAGAATTGAAGAGGCTTTTCAACAATTGAAACTTTCACACGACTAAACCCACTAAGTCTGAAGGTTATGAGCAAAGAATCAGGAAGAGAGGAGCCATTAGGGGAAAAAATGTGGTTTTCTGATTATTAGAGTAATGTTTTGTATGTTTACTTAAACAAGAAATAGCACATAAGGCTGGACTCCATAGAAAATAGAGGGAAAGACAGCTGTCTTGTATGAATTCCGATAAGATCCTATCTTGTTTGGGGGCTCAGTGGCTGTACTTGGCTTTGATGGTGACATTTTCTCAGAGGTGGCGTTTGAGCCAGAGTACATGCTGTGAATGATTGTTCTTTTAAAATGAGGAATTGATTTGTTTGTAAAAGGTCCTTCTGCCTTTGGAAGAGAACCAAGCATCTCTTTCAAGTTAGGGAAATAACTTCCCTTGAGACTTAACCTCTCTCTCACCCCCAATGAGCCAACTGGACTTTCGTGTAGGAATCGGGTAAGTGTATTAAAACCAGAGAGTCTTTCTCTTCACTACTTAATCAAGCTGCTTCTCCCTGCACTGAAGCACTGTGTGTGTTCTGATTTCTAAGAGAGGGCAGCCATGGCATTACACAGGAGCAGGTGTCCTACAGACCTAGGTTGTATCTGTGGCCTGAAGACTTACTAGCCATGTGACCATCTTCAACTTCTTCACCTGAGAGTCGAGGATGAAACCCGTTTCGTGTCTGTTCCTTTAGAATGTGTTCCCTATATGCTTCAAAACAAGGTTTAATTTGACTTAGAAGAAATTACACATTCTAAGCACTCTGATAATGTCAGGATAAATGATTCAGAGTCGTGGGATGGGTGGAAGATACCAGAAACTAGAACTAAACATAGTGGCTATAGATGAGCCTTAAATTCATTTCCTAATCCTTTGCTATCCAATATAGTAGCCACTAGCCCCAGGTGGCTGTCAAATCCTTGAAATGTACTAGTTTGAATCAAAACTTGCTGTGAATATAAAAATATAGTTGTATAAATAAAAGCAGTTAAAATATCACAATTTTTTACATTGATTACCTTTGGAAATGATGTTTTGGATATATTCCATTAAAATATTTCATTAAAACAATTTCTTGTGCTTCTTTTTACATTTTTAATGATATAAATCTTAAATCTCATAAATGACTCTCATTATACTTCTGTTGGGTAGTGTTGGACCACCCTGTTCTCACCTGAGGGGAGAGAGTAACAAACTATGGATTTTTTTTACCTGATTAAGGGAAGGGCGTTACTCTGTTAGCATGTCATACACTGATATAGAGTGGTGTGTATCAAAACTGTACATAAAAATATGGTGGGATGGTGGCCCCCTTGCTACAGCTGCCGTTCTTCCTCTCCTTTGGGAAACCACATGTTGGTTTATGTATCTCTTTGTTTTATCTGAAAATCTCTGACTAGCAAACAGCATGTGATTAAAAACCTAATTTATTCCTTGTTGGTTCCTTCATTCACCCATCCATTTACTCATTTTATGAGTTTTGTTCAGACACTGCTGCATCCTCAGAGATGAGTCATGACTCATCCTGCTTTTTAGATCTCTGATCTGTGGGGACTGGGGAGGAGAGCTGGCCGCATAGATCAGTGATTTATTATACAGCAGCATGAGCACAAGTCTGGATTGTTGTGCAAAATGTACTTGGGAAGAAAGAAAGGCAACTAATAGTTGGCTTGGCTTTGGGGTAATTCACAATTTGATTATTCATACTGTTATTCAAAGAGACTTTGCTAAGTTTCTTTAAAGAGATTGGGAGATAGCGAATTCAAATACTGGAATAGTTTCTTCTTCAGCCTAGGCTTTCAATGTGCATTATTATAATTACATATTCTTTCTTTATCGGGCTCTCTCTACTTTTGCTCTCACATTTTGTGTGTTCATTACCCTAGTCTGTTCCTGGGCCTGACTTACTTTCTGTAAAGCCAAGTGCGGGTTGTATCAGAAGTCTGCCTCATCAGGAAGAGAGCTCCTCCTTTGAAACTCTCCACTTTGAACCTGTATCTCTAATTCTCTGTCCCTTCAGGCAAGGAGGAATACAGTGATGGGGGTGGGGGAGAGCACTAGAAGACCTGGTGAATTTGAACTTTACATTGGATAGACTTGCAGAACTTCGTAGCTCAACAGTGCACATGGCCTCCCCCAAATGAGGATGCGGGTAGGGTCAATGGGGCTTGTTTGTCAGATCATATTTTTGCAGGCTGTTTCTTTTAGTTAGGAGGAACAGGCTGAAAATTTGGTTATGCTAATGAGGCTTCTGAGGATTGTTTTCCTCTTAAAACATTGCTGGCTTTTGGCCTTTGGAGGAGAGCTCTGTGTGGTCTTAGGAGGTTGCCCTGCAGGCTGAAACCCTACAGAAAACAGGTTCCTTTTGGGAGTGAGTCTCCTGAAATGAAAATCTGGTTTGTATAGTCTCAAACAAGCGATCAAATGTTTAAGGCTAAAAAAAATGACAATGTTTATAAGGGCCTTTGAAAAGAATCTCTGATGGAAGGTGAAAAAGATCTGTTTCCATTACTCATGGCTTACGTTGTCTAGGATGGGAATCATATAAACTCTTGTGTCTCAGATGGAAACTTAACAAAAGTGGGTGATAAAGCCTCTTGCAACAGGCAATTTGGGCCAGAATAAGTAGAACGATGATAGGATCTCCCTGGAAGTTGCACTGCGTGCTTTTTGTGTGCACAGCCCATCTGCTTCCTTGTGCATTGGAACCCTGGCACTTTGGTCTGTGCGGGATGCAGACGTCTTTGTGTACTTACTCAGTCAAGCTGGGTTATTGGTTGCATTTCTGTCAGGCATTTTTAGAAATCAATGCAAATAGCTTACATCCAGAGGAATGGGGAGGTGGATGTAAGCTATTTTCTAAAGTCATCTTTTATTTAGCAGTTTCCTCTTAATTTCTATGGGAAGCTGTTGAGGTTTTGATGTAATTGACATCTGTATATCCCTGGTTCATTCAGTGTGAAAGCGTTTTACTGGGTGTCTCCCATCTAGTCTCCTTTCCTTTTATATTTTTATTTCTCCCTAAAATGCCTTAAGGACCAACTGGTGCTAGCTGGCCTTCATCGCAACCCAATAGGCACATTTGGTTAACCCCGAAGCACTGGCATTCAGAGCAGGTAATGTTATACCCATAGTTAAAAAAAATGGGGGGTTGGGGTTATGGTTCGCCTAGCATGCGCAGGGCACTGTGTTCGATCATTAGCACCACATAAAAATAAAATAAAGGTATTGTGTCCAAGTACAAAAAAATTTAGAAAAAGAAAAGAAATGAGAAGCCAGGCATGGTGGTATATGCCTGTTATCGCAGAGGCTCGGGAGGGTGAGGCAGGAGGATTACGAGTTCAAAGCCAGCCTCAGCAAAAGCAAGGTGCTAAGCAACTCAGTGAACCCTGTCTCTAAAATACAAAATAGGGTTGGGGATGTGGCTTGGTGATCAAGTGCCCCTGAGTTCAATCTCAGGTAACCCCCAAAAAGAAAAGAAATGGGAAGCTGGAGATATGGCTCAGTGGTAGCTTGTTTTCCTGGCATGCATGAAGTCCTGGTCCTGGATTTGATCCTTAGCGCCACAAATAAATAAATAAATAAATACAACATGCTTCTTGCTTAAGAAGAAAAAGAAATGGGAGATGATGTGGGGCATAGCTCAGTGTTGAGCACTTGTCTGGCTTGTGTGAACCCCTGTGTTCAGTCCCCAATACTGCAAAAGCAAACAAAGAGAAAGGGGATCCTTCCAGAAAGAGTAGACGTACTTTTTCTATTCCTTCAGCTAAGTACAATTTTAAACATTATATACAATACAGCCTTAAAACTCTGAAAGGTGAAAAGGGTAAGAAAGACCAGCAGGGACCTCGGGATTCAAGAACACTATGAAGAAGCCCCTGGATATCCTTATTGCCTCACCCGTTCCAGACTTGTGGCTGAAGACGCCAAAATTGGAAATCCAGCAGGATTAAGGAGCTCCTGCCTGGCAGTGTGGCAAGGCAGCTCCCCACCACTTCCCCTGCCAGAGCAGCATCCCACTCAGCCTGCAAGAGCAGAGTAAGGTTGTGTCATGACACAGAATCCCAAGTGTCCAAGTTAATCGAAGATGACTGTATGCCAAGAATCAGGAAAATCTCAAACTGAATGAAAAGGAGAAGATATGCAAACCCCAATCTGACAGAAATGTTAGTGTTATCTGACAGGATAAGAAAAGCAGCCGGGATTTAAAAAAAAAGCAACAAACAATATGAGCAGTGAAGAAGAAAATAGACTCTAATGTCATATTAAAAGAATGCAAAAGCAAGCTACAAACTAGGGGCAAAAAGAACTAGACCCAGAATGTACTTTTTAAAAACTTCTGAAACTCAACCACTAAAAGAACCAAGATGGTTCAAATAGAGAATAGGCAAAAGGCATGGAGATGGTTTAGTGGAAAATATACACAAATAAAAGTAAGTCCATGAAAAGAGGGTCGGCATCATTGCCTGTTAGGAAAATGCAAATTTAAACCACAATGAAATAACACTATCAGAACTGTTCAAATAAAACACAGTGACAATACCAAATGCTGGGGAAAATGTGGAAGAACTGGCTCACTCATATGTTGGAAGTGGGAAAGAAAAATGATACAGAAAGTGACAGTTTGTCACTTTCTGAAATTAAGTGTGCAACTACTGTACCACCCAGCCCTTGCACTCCTAGACATCTATTCCAGAGAAATAGAAACTAGATTCACATCAACCCTCTACACCAATTTATAGCCTGTTGACTTAGAGTAGCCCAAATCCAGAGTCAACCTAAATGTCGTTCTCATAGGCAGATGGTAAATGTATACCTGCCATTGTATACAGGAATGAAGAGGAATGAACTGTTGTTACATGCGACAGCCTGAATAAGTCTTCAGAATCATGCTGAGTGAACAATACCAATCTTAAAAGTTAACATACTACATGATTCCATTTGTATAACATTCTTGAAATGACAAAAGCATAGAAACAGAGAACAGATTAATGGCCAGGAGTTGAGGATAAGATGGGGATGGGGTGGGAAAGAAGTGGTTGTGGCTGTAGAAGGGCAACAGCAACAGGGATCCCTCTGATGACAGAAATGGCCCTGTATCTTAACTGTGTTAGTGTCAATATCCTGGTTGTGATATCACAATATAGTATTCTAATGTGTCACCATTGGAGGAAGATAGGTAAAGGGAATTCAGGATCTCTGTATTATTTTTTTACAACTATATGTGAATCTGCAATTATATCAAAACAAAAAGTTGAAGTTTAAAATGGTTATATCATTTGCCTCAGTAGACTTATTCTCCAAATTTCATGTTAAATAAATAACCAGAGGGCTGGGATTGTGAGTCAGTGTTTGCCTAGTGTGTGTGAGGCACTAGGTTCCATCTTCAGCACCACATAAAGTATAAATAAATAAGTTTTAAAGAAATAAATAATCAGAGATGAACACAAAGATCCTAAATCCCCAGTATTTAACAGGAGAAAAGTTAGATGGTGGCATGCCCATGTGTTTAAATACTACGTGGTCAGTCAAAATCATTCTCAGCTGTTCATTTTATTTTCCTTCTTCTTATTTTAATGGCACATGGGTTACTTCATCCTTCTTGTTTTCATGCCATCCTTAACAACAAATTTAAACATTTGACATCTATTTAGTCTACAACATGTGGAAATGACACGATAATCAATTTATTGCAATATGATCACATTCTTTTAAAATTATACCTAAATTACAGAGTACTGAAGGGGAATTATCAAAATGTGAATAGTGTTCCTCTCTGGTGGGGGTGAAGTTTTCACATACCTTAATCACTCCTCTGTATTTTCCAGTTTTATAATATACTCATACAACCATGAAAAAAGAAATGAAGTTGGGAAAAATCACAAATGTTATTTAAAAGAGCAGTGGTTTGAAAGGGCTTCTTAAGGTGTCAAGGCTTAAAGCCTTTCATAAACCACATGGCCAAATTACTTACCCTTTCCTTAATATCACCTTTTGTTTCCAAGGTGTTTGTGGAATTCTCCACATAGAATCATTTTGCCTGTTATTCTCCCTGATCTGAAACATGCTTGGCATTTGCTCCCCCCACATTGTGCCAATGTATCAAAAATCCCACCCATGTAAATCCTTGCAGCATTTCTCAACCAGTTTGTGGATTCTGTACATATACACCCAGGAAACTTTATAGAAGGAGGAGGAAAAGAATTGTGAGGTGAGCACCCACTACCTGGGGTCCAAGCCTTTGCCTCATGTTACCCAAGGATCTGTACCTACAAAGCCTGAGGGCCAGAGAAGCCCATCAGTGGTCCTGTGATTGGTCATTATGCTGTGGGAAAGCCAAGCTCGTGGTACCTCTCAGCAGGGTGAAATCTGGGAACTCAGAACAAAATCAAGACTAATTAATATAATGGTGTTCCTCCAGCCATGAAATAGAAATCAAAACCATTAAAGATGCCAAACACCACACTTGCGTGAATGTTAAATCACACAGTCCCTCCCATAACTCCAGGGGGAGGTTTCTAGGATCCATCCTTTCCTTGGTAACCACAGGGATGTTGCTAGACTGGTGAATAAGAGAGCCTCAAATGTTGCCCTGGTGCAGCTTGTTTTCATCATATTAATTTACAGATGAGAAATTAGGGGATAAAGAGCAATTAAATAATTTGCCATGACAAATGACAGTGCAGGGATTTGACCCCAGAGAGCTCAATTTCAGAGGCCGAGGACTCTGTTGCCATCATAGGAACATTTCCAGGGGCAGCAATAAAAGTGTACTATTAAAATGAAATGATACTGGCTACCCATGCTGTTGATGCTAATTTGTGTTGCCTATGAGAATCACACCTGATAGTTGTTTATGTGTTATATATCATAAAATGTATGTGTATGCATATTTAGATTGTAAATATATTTACATTTGCTTGTTTTAATTCCAGTATTTATAGAACACCTGTTATGTAACAGGTAGCTGTCCCCAACTCTATAAAATTCACAATTCATGAAAGGCATTACCCTAAGTGAAATAAGCCAGCTATGGAAAGAAAGAAAACACTAGATGTTCTCATTCATATGTGGAAGTTAAAAAGGTGATCTCATAGGAATTGAGTAGTGGCCACTAGAAGCTCTGAAGGGGGTAAGGAGAGAGAAAGGATAGAGGGAGGTCGAAGGAAAGATACCAAAATACAGTTTTACAGGATGCATTAGTCCTAGTGTTCTATAGCACAGTAGGGTGAATGTTATTTATAAGTTAGTATATATTTTATAAAGAACTAGAAGAGGAATTCAAAGATTCCCACTACAAAGGAATGATAAATGTTGAAGGAGAAGAAAATTCTAATTATCCTAATTTGGTCATTACATATAATATACCTGGAATTATGCTGTACTCTACAAATATGTACATTTATTTTTTAAAAAGTTCTCAGTTCAGTACAGAAGGCAAGTAAGTCATAAATTATTACCCAGCTGTGAAATACTCTAATAGAGGTAAGTTCAAGGGGCCAAGCCAGCCATACAGTGGGCATAGCCTCTGTCCTGCAGCCTGAAGCTCAGGAGGCTGGGTCTTCATCTCACAGTAAAGAGAGAGGCTGTGTGAGGCTCAGCATTCTGCCTGATCACATTTCTAGGAGCTGGATGTTTGAAACCAGGGTTTCACTATTGGTCTAATGTGGTATTTGTCTCCCCCAGAGGTGCGATTTTTGGAGTGTCTACTTCAGATCCTGATTGGTTTCTATATAAATGTGAAGCCAGGGTGTGGGTTGCTCCCACTTTTCCCCTCTCTCCACCTCACAGGTTGTACACTGTCTGGAAACTTAGAGACTAGGCCAGGAAGCTTTGTTATTCCTGCCACCTTCATTTCCATCCAGGTGGAGAGCTCTTCTAAGGTCCATAGGAGAACGAGAAAGGTCAGTGAGCAGCATCTGCCCTGGAGGGGAAAAAGGAAGCAGGAGATACAGATTCCAAATCAGAAGCACAAATGGACTTTCAGGAGAGTCATTACCTCTGGAGAGAAAGAGGAATATGAAATGAAGGGCCATGTGGGAAGCTTCTATGTGATGTTAAGACCAAAAGCAAATACCATATAATGTTACGATGTGACAAAGCAGCACGGTGAATACAAAAACATTTGTTGTTCTGTATACATTTGTGTTTGCTTGAAATATTTCTTTGAAAACACAAAGCATATCGTGAGTGGGGCATAAAATCCGATTAATCACAACCTACTGTAAGCACTTCACTGATTTTTAATAACCTTGACCTTTCCTGAAAAGGTACATTGTTACTCTGAGGTCTAGTTCAAATGTCACTTCCTCCCTGAAAACATCACTGATTCCCTCTCCTGGCTGAAAGAATTGTGCTCAGGAAGGCAGATCCAGGTCACAGCTCTCCTAATTCTCTGTCCTTTGTACCTCTGTGTTCTAGCAACCCACAGCCCTGGGCCTTGCTGTGGCAGGTGCTCTGTCAGTGTCTGTGGACTGGAAGACCACGCCTCTGGTGCCAGAGGTGGGAGTCAGTTGGTCGACACTTTAAACTCTAAGAGTTTCACAGTATATTTCCTAGGCTGGATCACCATGGCTGAATGTTGTATCAGTATAAAACATGAAGTCACAAAAGGCAAATGTACTAAGAACCCCATCCCAGAACCAGTAGTGACCTCAAAGTGCCTTGGGAGGCACTTAGGGAACACGCCAGAAATTTGCACTGTCCTTAAAATTTTGTGGGTCATGACTCTGAATAAACACGACATTGTAGGGCAAAGCTCTCCTGGAAGGAACTTAGTAACAAGGAGTTAAAGAATCTGTATTTTATGTCCTGCAAAGACTCCGTGTGTGTACCTACAGCTTGGTTAGATCAGTCAGGGTGAATTAACCCAGACACTGTTCATGCTTTCCCCATGTGGACAGATTACATGCAACTTTCCTAAAAGACAGCAGTTTCAAAAACAGTACATTTCCACTGTCATAATCTGAAATGTCATTTTTTTGCCAAAGGAAGGAAAAACAGTAAATTCCTTCCCTATTTACTCATCGTCAAAGGATACAGTAAAAGATTCCAAGGACGATGTAGACAGGCGACTGCCCCCAGAGCATTTCCCAATGTGGAATGCATCGAGGACAACACCGCTCCTGCTTGTCTTGGGCTCTGTTCCTCACGAGCAAGTCCTGGGCCTTCCCCCATGGCTTCATGAAACAGCTTCTGTGGGAAGAAAGCCGATTAATTAAGGAATGCAATCTGTACTTGTTTAATAGAGCAAGTAGCCTTTCTTTTGTGTTTGTCTAAGTTATCTCAGGACTACTTCTTTTTAAAGAATAGAGCAATAAAACATAGTAGAAGTCCCTCTTATTACCTTCTTCTTCCCATTTCCTTCCTTCTTTGTAGTAGGTTTCTTAGAGTGCCTAAAGGCATGGGACATCCTGGTTTCTTACTTATTATAAAGTATTTTACATATATAGCAAACTATAGATAATATAATAAATACCTTCATACTCACCCTTAGTTATGTCAAAACCAATTATCCATAATACGAGCTGCTGTAACAACCCCCAAATCTCAGTGCCTTAAGACAAGAGAAGTTTATTTCTTATTCATTTAAAGGATATATGCCAGGTCAGATAGTTTTCTGCCAGTGACTTGGGAATCCAAGGTATATTCATTTGTGCTTTTGTCCATCTTCAGCATGTTATCTCCAAGTGACTGTGGCAGAGAAGGTAAATTAGCCAACAAGAAATTTCCCAGCAACAACTTTATATAATGGTGGGTGGAAAGAATTCATTGTTGGCTACTTAGGTACTACTGCCATATTTCCAGGGTTTCTTGGTTGGTTGGTTTGTTTCCCCACTCTAAGGCCGCCCATTCCGTGTGTAGCAACCTGGAATCTTATATAGTTCTTCTTTTGCTCTATCCAGCTTTCAATATTTGCTCAATTCAAATTTTAACTATATTTCCTTATGTTCTCTCAACAAATAATATAAAAATTTCCAATACTTAGAAATTCTTTACATGTTTGAAGGCTCTTTCTTCTTTCTTCAGTTTTCATCTTTAAAGTCAAATCCTTTCATTTCATTATTTCCTTTGTGTTCTTTAGCTCTTGAAATTTTCATATTAGAATCTTTTGAAAAAGTCTCTTTCCATTTTATTTGTTCTTGTTTTATAAACTCCCAGTAGCCAGATATTAGACTGCCTGGACAATTCTCTAATTTTCTTTTTATTCATAATTTCTACATCTTTCTTCTTTTTTCCCCCTATATCCAGGGAAATTTCTTCAATTTTTCCCACCTGTCCATTTAGATTTTTTAACATTCTGTTTGTTCTCCAAATGTGCTCTTTTATAGCGGCTTGTTCTTATTCCAATTTTTTCTCTGATTCCTGAAGATACTTTTATAAGATTTCATAAAATTATTCTTCTGTTCTGTGCATTATCTCTCTGTCCCCCAAGCGGCTTCATTTTGTTTGTGTCTTTGCTTTATGTTGGAGGTCATCTTTAACTGCTTTTTAATCTATGCTTTCCCTTTTTCCTTAAAGAGCCAGGCACTACAAAAGATGACAGGAAGTTCTGTGCTCTGGGTGGGTGGTTAGATGTTGGCCTGATTGGTTATGGGACTTCAGAGGCCTGTCATTACTGGTGTTTCACCCCAGGGCAGGTCTGGTCTCATGTCTGGCTGCTATATATTCAGTGGGAGAATGAAGTTAGAGGGTTCACTGCTCAGTATATAGACTTTTACCTAACACACTTGTTTCAAAAACATATCTTTCTTCTCAAACCATACTTGGTGCCCTGGTTTGGGGAGCAAATTGTAAAATTCTAACAAGGTAAGATGACTGGGCAGGAGATGGGGCCCAGGCATAATTCCTACAGACTTAAAATTTTTTTAAAATTTTAACTTGTTCCCCGTCTGCCTAGACCCCTTCCTACAGCCCTTACCCTCACCCAAACCTAGGTGCATTCAATAAAAAGATTGTTTTTGACCTGAAAAAAAAATAAAATTTTAACTTGTTATATGTGACAGCAGAATGCATTACAATTCACATTATACATATAGAGCACTTTTTTTTTTTTCATATCTCTGGTTGTACACAAAGGAAAGACGATGGGATGAGATAGACATCATTACCCTAAGTACATGTATGAAGACACAAATGGTGTGACTCCTACAGACTTTCTGTTGGCCAACCTGCTGCCTTCAGGGACACCCTATTTTTCAGTGTAGGGCATCTCAACCCAGCAAGAGCCTCTGCATGCTCTGAGATCTGAGATCTGACTCCACTCACTTCTCCCTCAGTAGATAGGAAATTTCCACTTTCTCCACTAAGTGCTTAGTGCTTGCTAAGCATTGAGGCATCTCTTGCCATTTCCTCAAATTTTCCTATTGCCTCTCTGCAACATCTTCAATGCATTTATTTCTCTGGGGTGTACAGGATTTGCTTTTTTTTTTCTTTAATGATTCTCATTTTTGTAAGATTTTTGGAGAAGGTATATATGTTGAGACCACCAGGTTTAACTGGAAGTGTAGCCCACATTCTTTCCATACTACCTCCCTGATGCAAATGCTGTTCATTTATGCACCAAATGTTTCTCCTCCAGATGTGGACCCCTTCTGCACATGTGAGTGTGAACTTTATGATTCTGAGTGTAAATTAATATAGTTGGTTCTCCCTATCCACACATTCTGCATCACAGATTCAACCAACCAAACAAAAAATATTTCACGTACACACTTTTCTTCTTATCATTCCCTAAAAATACAGGATAATAACAATTTGCATAGTGTTTGCATTGTATCAGGTATAATTAGTAATCTAGAAATGATTTAAAGTTTAGGGAGGGTGTGCATAGGTTATGTGCAAAGAAAATACTGTTTTGTATAAGGGACTTAAGCACCCACAGATTCTGGTACCTGAAAGAGCTCCTGGAACTGATTCTTGTGGGTGCCACATACTGAGAGATGACTGTGTTCTGGTTTTGTTCATTCAAAAGACAGCACAGAGGCAGCTGCTCTACTGTGTCCTGTAGATTACCCAGAGATGAATAAGACATCAATTCCTGCTCAGGGCTCCTCCTCTTCCTCCTCCTCCTCCTCACTGAGTAGAGATGGCAATGCAAGTTTACGGTGTTCTGATATTCAGTTCTATTTTAAAGTATCCAAACAGGCAATTATGTTGATGTAATTTTGTCATTTCAGTATTGCAGAAAATCTAAGACATCATTACCCTAGTAGTACTTTATTACTACAGCTTGAGTCATTTCCCCAGGAAGTTAGATGCTACATTAAGGAATACGTTCTCTCATTTCTAAAGCATCCCCACCTGTTTAAACCTTCTAAGCTGTTTTTGTTTTTTGAATTCCCATTTACCAAATGTATTAATTGTAAGGTGGAACATGTCCTAATCACGTGTACCTCTGACAGGGAAATTTGGTTCTGAAAGGCTCAAGATGGCCCAATTAGGCCTGCTCCTGCCATTATCCACCCTGAGATGAGAATTTGAAGGAACTGAGAGGACATGCCCACCTGGAGCCTGTACTGTTTTATCTCTGGGGATCTAGGGTCTCCAAATTCCATTATAAACAGTACCAAGCCACTTCAGGGGTCCCTTTGGTTCTCCTATTTAGATGCAGCAAGTAAACAATAGCAGCATGTGGTCCTCTGAGGCTTGCAGGGACCTGAGAGTGCATGTCCTCTTAAATTTTGTGCTCTCAATAAGTTCCTGTCAGCCTCATTCTGGTTCTGGGAGGAAGCTCTGGAAAGAATGCAAAAGAGCTAGAGGAGGAGAAGGGACCATGCACAATTCTTAGCCCTTACTCTAGAGGCAGACCACTTGCTGCCATTCTCTCCACTCCCTATTTTATTGCAGGGCCAGAGCCTGAGCCTCACATCTACAGAATATTTTAGGGAATGCAAAGTAAATACTCAAGTACAAGTATTTTCATTTTACTTCTATATAGCAAGCACTAGTATCCATTTAAGATTTTTCAAATTCTGGTCCTAGTGATCACATATTCTTAATGAGAGTGGCATGTTTCTGCTTATCTCTAGAAGAACCAAGCCTGACTTTGGGTATGGGTGATTGATTATCAGTTGAGAAAAATCTCTTTGCTTAGCCACCCTGGAGAAGAAGGTTTATGTCAGAACTGGGTCTTCCAGGGAAGACCTTGTTCTCATGTAGTTTTCCATTATTATAATGTGAAATTCTATTACCAAGGGCTGGAAGCCATGCAGGTAACTTGTCTTTCCCTGAAACTTGGGCTGGCTTCACCACTAACAGCTGCTGGATAAAGGTCTCTCCTACCTTTTCAGACAAGAGTTGTGGTTCTCAAACTTGGATGTGCACCACGTCATTCTTTGTACTCCATAAAATTAATCTTGTACCTGTTAAGCAGCAGCTCCCTGTTTCTGTCTATGACCTCCCAGTCTTCAGCAATTGCTAATCCACTTTGTCTCTGTGGGCATGCCTGTTCTGGAGGCCTCATATCAATGGAGTCTTACAATATGTGGCCATTCGTGATGGGTGCTTAGCATTATTTTAAGATTTATCCATGATTTAGCCTGTATGATCTTGCAGAATGTATGATCTTGCATGTAGAAAACCCTAAGGAATGTATCTTAAAATATTAAAATACATAAGTTCAGCAAGAATGTGTGATACAAGCACAATTAAAGTATCAATTATATTTTACACACTGTTGTTATAGACTATTCTATTTCATTAACCTGCATGTCTACCCTTATGCAGTACCACATTGTCTTTATTACTACAGCTTATGGCAAGTTTAGAAATAGGATGTGTGTATCCCCAAAAGTTGTCTTTCTTTCCCAACACTATTTGGGTTATTCCAGGTTTCTTGTATTTCCATATGACTTTTAAGAGTAGCTTGTTATCCAGTGGCGCATGCCTGTAATCCCAGCTGATCGGGAGGCTGAGGCAGGAGGAAAGAAGTTCAAAGCCAGCCTCAGCAATTGGAAGATGTTAAGCAACTCAGTGAGACCCTGTCTCTAAATAAATACAAAATAGGACTGGGGATGTGGCTCAGTGGTCAAATGCCCCTGAGTTCAATCCCTGGTACCAAAAAAGGAAAAAAAAGAGTAGTTTGTCAATTTATGCAAAAAGAAAATAAAACAAAAAATCCAGTTGGAATTTTGATAGAAATTACATTGGTTATGCAAATAAGCGTGGGGAGCATTGTCAACTTGTCAATATTAAATCTTCAGATTCATAGAAATAGAATGCTTTTCCATTCTTTTAGATCTTTTAAGTTCTTCCAATAATCTTTTGTAGTTTTCAGGATGTTAAGTCCTGGACTTCTATTGTTACACTTATTCCTAAGTATTCAGTTCTTTTTTTGAAGTTATTCTAAATGGAATTTTCTTAATTTCACTTTTGGAATGTTGGTTACTAGTTGTCTTAGCTCAGGCTATGATAACAAAATACCATTTACTAGGTGGTTTGAACAATGGATTTTTATTTCTCACAGTTCTAGAGGCTGGAAAGTCTTAAGACCTAGGTGTGCCAGTTGATTCTGATCCTAACAGATGGCTGCCATCACCATGTATACCTATATGAACTCTTCTTTGTGTGTATGGAGGGAGAGGAGGATGAGAGATATCTATGTCTCTTAAGGAATTGATGTCCTCATGACCTCATGTAAATCTGGTTACTTTTCAAAGGCTCACCTCTAAAAGCATCAGATCAGGGGTTGGAAGTTCTACATATCAATTTTGGGGATACCCAAATATTTAGTCTATAAAAAATAGTGTATAAAATATAATTGATATTTTAATTGAGCTTGTATCCTACATCCTTGCTGAACTTATTTAATATTTTAATGCTACATTCCTTAGGATTTTCTACATGCAAGATCATACATTCTGCGAGTAAAGATAGTTTAATTTCTTCCTTGTTAATATGTATGCCTTTTGATTCTATTTTATTGCCTAACTATTCTGGTCGAACCTCTAGTACAA
The DNA here is from genome assembly GCF_964194105.1 of Spermophilus citellus. Lineage (NCBI taxonomy): Eukaryota > Metazoa > Chordata > Mammalia > Rodentia > Sciuridae > Spermophilus > Spermophilus citellus. The sequence continues at coordinate 80,213,685 of NC_138183.1, forward strand.
TATTTCTTGGTGGGAGACAAGGGCTCAGCAATGCAATCCTCTATCACTGTTGCTGAGTCCATGCCATGAAGATTAAACTAAACAGAGAGGCACTTGGTGAAGCTGATAGCATCATGGTTCCACTTAACACACTTTCCCTTGATGACATTTGAAAACATTTTAGAAAAGAAAGTACTGATATGTTGTCATCCATTTTCTAAAGTGGAAATCCATTTTCCACTTTAGTAGGAAGTCCTACTACTAAGATTTCTAAGAGCATTTTATCAGTAAATAATTTGGGATGCTGGGCAATTGTGCTGATGTAAAGGCACGTGGAGTTCCATTCACTTAGACAACCATGGCCAGATTCAGGAGTTTTACATTCCTGAAGAGAATAAGACCAACTCCAAGAGCATCAGCCAGTAATAATAATATTAGTGGGTGATCCATAGGGAAGCAGTCCTCCAAACAACTCTACCATGCAGCATATGATACAGTTGACATATGCTTTAACTTTCTTATCTGTTTGTATTTAGTCATAATAATTTCTGGGTATATACTCTCTACTCCCATTACACTTGAGGACCAAGAGCTTTTTACTGCCTGTGCAAGTCCATAAATACTTTAAATACCTCGAATGCTGTGCATAGACTGCATTCTGATAATTCATCCTCACTCAAGCATGATTATAGCAAATGACTTTGGTGATTGCTTTGCCACTCTTGGACACTATCCTACCTGTAGAGAAAACTAACCCTTCTCCCAACCCCCTGCCTGTTTCTGCTTAGATTGCTCTTCCTTTACAATTTCTGATGTTGCATAATGATGTCATTATCCTTTTTCTGAATCTCTCAACTTTAGCCACTATTAACACTTTCTTCCTTTCCCTTTTATCTAATCTTTAATGAGTGCTATTGAATTAATCTCTTTTGTTTCCATGAAATGTGTTCTCATATCCCAGCCCCTGCATGCTTAAGGCTCCACCCAGGTAGAGTAGTAGCCTAGCAATTAAAGCAGCTGCTATTAATCTGTTTCTTCAATGTTAATTTGTTGTAAGACCAGTCTTTAAAAATTGTTCTGATCCCATCACTGCCCTACATAATAACATAGTAACATCAATGTTACTCCAAGTTAGTTGTTAAATTCAGCCCAAATTCCATGGCATACATTTTCTATCAATTGGCCCCAGTGTTTCTTTTCAATCTAATCTCTTGCTGGAACGAGACTTCAATACTTTTTTATTATTGTCCCTTTACTGTCTTACTCCCAGCACTTTGCTTACCTGTCTCCTCAGTGCCTTTCTGGTCTTAGCATTTATCCCATTACTTTCTTAGAACTCATCTCGAAGGTGACCTTCTCCTTGATACCTTTCCTGATCTCTCCAAATTATACTCTCCAAATTATATCATCTCTCCATTATACTTTCTGAAGCCCTGCAGCATGTTAGCTAAAGCTTTCTTGGGTATTTCTCACATTCTAGTGAATAAATTACTTATACTTGTAAATGTGTGAGTACCCTGACTCCTACAAGCTCTGTGCAAGGCATTACAAGGCGTTGACTAAATCCATGGCAGAGGATGGTTCACATTGCTACTGGATTTGTCAGACCCTGATTATTTCTTCCCTATAATCAGAGTCACTTTTATTTATCTCTCAACCTCCTGTTCTTTTCTTACCAGATTTTTCTAATCAAATATACTACATACAGTCACCTGATCAGCTGCTCCCATTCCTAGTATGAGTTGATGTCAGCCATATCCTCAGGATCAAATCTATGTTTTTTAGCCTCACTAGCCTCTGTCGTCTCTTTCCACATCCAGGCCATGTACATTCTGTACCCCTGAGCATCTTCCATCTCCCAGAGAGACTGAATGCCCTGGTAGCATTTTGTGGCCCTCCAAAATAGAAATATTTCTTCTGTCAGCTTATTCTGCACTCTCTCTTGCCACTGAAGTCCCTATGAGTCCAAGAAAGCTACTCCCTCTGTATCACCCTCAGAGCTCCTGAACTTGGTTGCTAAGGCACAGTTCTGCTTGTTTTCAAAATGATGTGTGCATGTTGTTGTCTCTCCCAAAGCCTGTGAGCTCCATGGAGACCAGAGGCTTTTTTTTTTTTTTTATCTTCACAGCATCTGCATTGAGTCATCTGATAGATATTCAATAAATGTTTGAATGTCACTTGGAGAATGAACAATAGGTTACTGAATGATCAATGGGTTATAGAAGACATTAAGGAGGAAATTAAAAACTTCTTAGAGTTAAATGAAATCACAGACACAACATATCGGAATCTATGGGACACATTGAAAGCAGTTTTAAGAGGAAAATTCATTGCTTGGAGCGTATTCCTTAAAAAAAGAAAAAACCAACAAATAAATGATCTCATATTTCATCTCAAAATCCTAGAAAAAGAAGAGCAAAACAACAGCAAAAGAAGTAGAAGGCAAGAAATAATTAAAATCAGAGCTGAAATTAATGAAATCGAAACAAAAGAAACAATTGAAAAAATTGACAAAAGCAAAAGTTGGTTCCTTGAAAAAATAAATAAAATCAACAGACCCTTAGCCATGCTAACGAAGAGAAGAAGAGAGAGAACCCAAATTACTAGCATACAGGATGAAAAAGGCAATATCACAACAGACACTTCAGAAATACAGAAGATAATCAGAAATTATTTTAAATCCTTATACTCCAATAAAATAGAAGATAGTGAAGGCATCGATAAATTTCTTAAGTCATATGATCTGCCCAGATTGAGTCAGGAAGATATAGACAACCTAAACAGACCAATAACAATAGAGGAAATAGAAGAAACCATCAAAAGACTACCAACTAAGAAAAGCCCAGGACCGGACGGGTATACAGCAGAGTTTTACAAAACCTTTAAAGAGGAACTAACACCAATACTTTTCAAGCTATCTTGTGAAATAGAAAAAGAGGGAGAACTTCCAAATACATTCTACGAGGCCAACATCACCCTGATGCCTAAACCAGACAGAGACACTTCAAAGAAAGAAAACTACAACCAATATCTCTAATGAACCTAGATGCAAAAATCCTCAATAAAATTCTGGCGAATTGGATTCAAAATCATATCAAAAAAATTATACACCATGATCAAGTAGGATTCATCCCTGGGATGCAAGGCTGGTTCAATATATGGAAATCAATAAATGTTATTCACCACATCAATAGACTTAAAAATAAGAACCATATGATCATCTCGATAGATGCAGAAAAAGCATTCGACAAAGTACAGCATCCCTTTATGTTCAAAACTCTAGAAAAATTAGGGATAACAGGATCATACCTCAACACTGTAAAAGCAATCTATGATAAGCCACAGGCCAGCATCATTCTGAATGGAGAAAAATTGAAGGCATTCCCTCTAAGATCTGGTACAAGACAGGGATGCCCCCTATCACCACTTCTGTTCAACATAGTCCTCGAAACACTGGCCAGAGCAATTAGACGAAAGAAATTAAAGGCATAAAAATAGGAAAAGAAGAACTTAAATTATCACTATTTGCAGACGATATGATTCTATACCTAACAGACCCAAAAGGGTCTACAAAGAAACTATTAGAGCTAATAAATGAATTCAGCAAACTGGCAGGATATAAAATCAACACGCATAAATCAAATGCATTCCTGTATATTAGCGACAAATCCTCTGAAACGGAAATGAGGACAACTACTGCATTCACAATACCCCCCCAAAAATAAAATACTTGGGAATCAACCTAACAAAAGAGGTGAAAGACCTATACAATGAAAACTACAGAACCCTAAAGAGAGATATAGAAGAAGACCTCAGAAGATGGAAAAATATACCCTGTTCATGGATAGGCAGAACTAACATCATCAAAATGACGATATTACCAAAAGTTCTCTATAAGTTCAATGCTATCCCAATCAAAATCCCAACAGCATTTCTTGTAGAAATAGATAAAACAATCAGGAAATTCATATGGAATAATAAAAGACCCAGAATAGCAAAAACAATGCTAAGCAGGAAGTGTGAATCAGGCGGTATAGCGATACCAGACTTCAAACTACACTACAGAGCAATAGTAACAAAAACAGCATGGTACTGGTACCAAAACAGGCGGGTGGACCAATGGTACAGAATAGAAGACACAGTAACCAATCCACAAAACTACAACTATCTTATATTTGATAAAGGGGCTAAAAGCATGCAATGGAGGAAGGATAGCATCTTCAACAAATGGTGCTGGGAAAACTGGAAATCTATTTGCATCAAAATGTAACTGAATCCCTTTCTCTCGCCATGCACAAAAGTTAACTCAAAATGGATCAAGGAGCTCGATATTAAAACAGAGACACGGCGTCTGATAGAAGAAAAAGTTGGCTATGATCTACATACTGTGGGGTCGGGCTCCAAATTCCTCAATAGGACACCCATAGCGCAAGAGTTAACAACTAGAATCAACAAATGGGACTTACTCAAACTAAAAAGTTTTCTCTCAGCAAAAGAAACAATAAGAGAGATAAACAGGGAGCCTACATCCTGGGAACAAATCTTTACTCCACACACTTCAGATAGAGCCCTAATATCCAGAGTATACAAAGAACTCAAAAAATTAGATAATAAGATAACAAATAACCCAATCAACAAATGGGCCAAGGACCTGAACAGACACTTCTCAGAGGAGGACATACAATCAATTAACAAGTACATGAAAAAATGCTCAACATCGCTAGCAGTCAGAGAAATGCAAATCAAAACCACCCTAAGATACCATCTCACTCCAGTAAGATTGGCAGCCATTATGAAGTCCAACAACAACAAGTGCTGGCGAGGATGCGGGGAAATGGGTACACTTGTTCATTGTTGGTGGGACTGCAAATTGGTGCGGCCAATTTGGAAAGCAGTATGGAGATTTCTTGGAAAGCTGGGAATGGAACCACCATTTGACCCAGCTATTCCCCTTCTCGGTCTATTCCCTAAAGACCTAACAAGAGCATGCTACAGGGACACTGCTACATCGATGTTCATTGCAGCACAATTCACGATAGCAAGATTGTGGAACCAACCTAGAAGCCCTTCAATAGATGAATAGATTAAAAAAATGTGGCATTTATACACAATGGAGTATTACTCTGCATTAAGAAATGACAAAATCATAGAATTTGGAGGGAAATGGATGGCATTAGAGCAGATTATGCTTAGTGAAGCTAGCCAATCCTTAAAAAACAAATGCCAAATGTCTTCTTTGATATAAGGGGAGTAACCAAGGACAGGGTAGGGACGAAGAGCTTGAGAAGAAGATTAACATTAAACAGGGATGATAGGCGGGAGTGAAAGGGAGAGAGAAGGGAAATTGCATGGAATTGGAAGGTGAGCCTCAGGGTTATACACAATTACATATAAGAGGAAAGGAGGGGTAGGAGAAAAATTATACAAGTGGAAGAAATGATTTACAGTAGAGGGGGTGGAGAGAGAGAAGGGGAGGGGAGGGGAGGGGAGGGGAAGGGGGATAGTGGAGAATGGGATAGACAGCAGAATACAGAAAGGCAATATGTAAATCAATGGAAATGTAACTGATGGGATACAGCAATCTGTATACGGGGTAAAAATGGGAGTTCATAACCCACTTGAATCAAACTGTGAAATATGGTATATTAAGAACTATGTAATGTTTTGAACGACCAACAATAAAAAAATAAATAAATAAATAAATAAATGTTTGAATGAACAGAAATCAAATGATGACTGAACCACAATCAATCAGGCCAAATCTGGCTCTTGAGAGCCTCCTGAGAAAGGCAAATCGCCCAAACCTGGTCCACAGCAGAGCTTTCTGCATGATGTAATGCAGGCTCTCCTTCTGGGAAGTATTTCACATTCCTGATTAAATGCTTGTTTCTGATATTCCTAAATGATTGAGAACCTCTGGGAAGTTAGGGTTGAACCCCCGTGGACTGACTGGCCTAATTATCTTTAAACATATTGTTTGTTTTGCTTTTAAACACAGTTCATCCAAGACTATTTAAATGTAAGTTCATTTATTTTCTCTACCTTGCCATCCAGTCCTCTCTGTCCCTAAGAGCAGACATTTGGTGACTCTGGAAGGATGAATGGTTCTCACATGAAGGGAGGGAGGGAACAGACAGCACGTATAAGGGATAGGAGCCACATGCAATACCCCATAACGAGAGGAATGATGAGGCTAAGCACCCTGGGAGACGGACAGCCTGGCAGGGACAGTCCATGCTTTCTGGGCTCACGATGGAGCATGGAGTTTATACCTCAATAAGATGACATGGACTTGACCAGGATTCTCTGAAAATCACAAAAATGCACTGCATGTGTTAAGAATTATATAATAACTAGCATTCATTTAGGACCACCATTTATTTCTGGCTCACACTGTGTGCCCAATCAGAAGGAGGAGGGCTCTGGTTGGGCTAGTTAAGGACTGGGATCCCAGATAACAGAGACATCTGCATTTTATGATCATCAACAGGGCTCTGGGGTTTGTTGTGACAGAAGATAGAGAGGCATGGGGAAGCAATTAAATGGCTCTGCTTGGCAGTGACAGACTTCTCACATTTCAAGCAAATCACTGAACTAACTCAATTTCAAGAAGGGGATGGACAGGTAATCTTCCATAATCCTGGAGAAACAAACCCTTGAAATATTGAAAAATGCTAGAACATTCACCCACCATAGCCAACACAGTACAGGGGCAGGATAGCCATTTCAGATGTTAGAGGGAGCTTCAGATTATGGTGAGAAGGAAAAGCAGATTGACCTCTGATGTGCAATGAGAGAGAATTTCAGACCTTCAGAATGATGGTGTAAGGAGCCCAGAAGACCATCTTACCATTCAAGCAGCCATTTAACTGGTGAAAATTATAGACAAACAACTATTTAAAGTCTCTGAAAATTGTCCTAGGAGCAGATAGCAAGTGCAGAAACTTTTACCCAAGAAAATCCACTATTATCTCAGTAGGAGCATCAAGAGGTGATAGTTTTTGAGCCATAAATTGTTCTCATGTCCTCCCCATAGCTGCACTTGTCCATCCAGAAGGACATGACCCAGAAGAGAGGGGCTTCTCCCCTGACCTCCCACCAGCTCCTGCTCTAGGATTGTGGTTTCACTCTGAGAGGGGAAGCCTGCCAATGTATCTCGACGGCGTTAGCTCCAGGAATAGAAGTGCTAGTTCAGATCAGCATGTCTGAGAAGACTGGGTTCCTCTTATTCTCTCAGTTCTAGCTTGTGGGTCAAAGGCTCTTCCCTAGGCATGACGGGTTGAAAATAGTGGAGCTCCAATTGCCTCCAAGAAGTATGCTTCTAACATGAAGTTTTCATGCCAGGAGGAGTAAGGCCAAGATGACCAAGGACTACCAACTCTCTCCCTCTGCAGTGCGCAGCGACACCTAGAGAAGCAGATCATGATCCCCACCACAGCTCCAGTACAGTGGCTCTGAGATTGCATCTAAAGGGAGATGCAGTCCAAAGACTGCAGAGCTCCACAGTCCTGCCAGAGGGAATTGTTTTGTTTGGAATAACAACACCTAAGGTCATTATCAAAAACACTGGACATCTTAGTGGTGAGAAATTAAGGGGCAGGGAACTAGTAGCTCCAGGACAGTAGTAGCAACAAGAAAAATGGCAGATTGGAAAAGACAACTAACAATAAACTTTCTGTGTTCAGATTCACCCAAGGGACCCAGAAGACTGTGGGCATGCATAAAGCTCTAACAGAGTTGTAGGTCAGACTTGACAACATTCTCCAAGCTACACAGATCTATTAGTAAAATACATGTTTCTTTAGAGATTTACTGGAAGACACAAGGTACTTAAGCAAAACCTCTGACCAAATACTGGCTCAAAAACAAGCTGCTCTGACCCAGAGGTGACTCCCAGGTTCAACATAAAGTCCCTCTATCCCTGGTGATCTGAACAGTTGTCCTGGGGATCAGGGGGCCGAAAGACCAGATGTGGCATCTAGTCCCTGGCTGAATATGGAACAAAACTATAACCTCTCTGAAATGTGAAAATAGCCTCCAAGGCACATACACATATAATCCACTGGTAAAGGGCAAAACGCTAACTGGTTATAAAAGGGCTGAACTACAACATTTGACCAGTGAGTAGTTTATACTGACTCAGAGACAACCTCTAGGAAGCCAGAGTAAAGGATAAAAATAAGGGGGCAAAATCTGAGCAGAGACTTCAGGGACTGCATACTCTAGGGGAAAATAGACTTAATGGGTTTGAGCAAGTCAAGTTCCTAAAAAAAAAAAAAAAAAAAAAAGCAAATAACCAAGCAAACACCAATGCCAAACCTAGAAGAGGATCAGGTGAGGACAAGAGCACTACCCAGAGTTTCTGTAACATATAATCTAAGTGTCCAGCTTTTGACAAGGGAATCCATGATAAAGTCTGACTCACACATGGGGAGAAACAAAACAGGCTTTGAGGAGCTCAAAGAAGCTATTATAAATATGTTTAAAGAACTAAAGAGAACCATGTTTAAAGAATTAAATGAAGATCTAACTTAACACATAGTAATTATAAAAATGAACCCAGTGGAAATTCTGAAATTGAAAGTACAATCACTGAAATTAAAAGTTCACTAGTGAGGCCCAATAGATTGAGACAACAGAAGAAAGAATCAATGTAAACCAAAAGATAGACTGTTAAAGATTATGCAATCTGAAGAACAGGAAGAAAAAATAATGAAATCAAACAGAGCCTCAGAGGAATGTGGGGTACCATTAAGCATGCCAGTATATGCATAAAGGGCATACCAGGATGAGAGAAAGGAATAGAAAAAAATATTGAAAGTTATAATGTCTGAAAACCTCTCAAGTTTGATGTAAAATGCCAATCTATGCATCTAGAGAACTCCAAATACATTGCACCTGGATGTGATGTTGTTAAAAGGTTACAAATAAAAGAGAAAGCAAACTCTTGAAAGAAACAAGAAACTCATCATACCAAGGAACCCCAATAAACACACATGGATCCTTAATGATATGCCAACTTTGCATCAGAGACACTGGAAAGCAGAGGCAACAGGACAACATATTCAAAATAGTGAAAGAGAAAAGGGAGTCAACCCCAAACCAGATATCCAGCAAAGCTATCTTTAAAAAAATTAAAGCAATCATCCTACATTGCTGGTAGGAATAAAAAAAAAAACAGAACACCTGCTTTGGAAGCCTAATTACCTATGTATATACCCAAGAGAAATGAAAAAAACCTGTCTGCACAAAAATTTGTATGTGAATGCTGCTGTGGGTTGACTGCAATTTGTCCCCTTCAAAACTTGTGTTGAAATTTAATCTCTGTTATTAAATATTAAGACATGAGACCAACAGGGACTTTGGAGCTCTGCCCTCATGAATGGATTAATCCATTCATGCGGTTAATGGATTAATGGGTTAATGAGTTATCTCAAGAGTTAGTCTGATGTAAAGGCCGGTTTGGCTGGGTTTCTCACCTTCTCACCATGTGATACTGTGCACCACTTCAGGACTCTGCCAGTAGGACAGCCACCACTAGTTGTAGCCCTTTCACCTGGAGAGAGAACTGGGAACCCATATAAGCTTTTTCTCTTTATCATTTACCCTGTGACATTGTGTTGATGAGCAATAAAAAATGGACTAAGTCAAATATTCATAGTAGAAAAATATTTTTAAAAATCTAAATGACCATCAAATATAAAGTGGATAAATTATTATGATCCAATGGAATATCATTCAGCAATAAAAATAATTGAAATATTAATATATGCTACCATACAAGTAAATCTAGAAAACATGCTAAGTGTAAGACCAGTCACAAAGGATCACATATTGTATGGCTCCATTTGTGTAAGATATCCAGAAGAGGCAAAACTCTCTGCAGACAGTATGTACCTTGTTGGTTGCTTAGGGCTGGAGAGAGTGGAGGGAATGGGAAGTGATTGTGAATTAGCTTCCAGGGCTGCTGTAACCAATTACCACAAACTGGATGGTTTGGAAAAACAGAAGTTTATTATCTTATAGTTCTAGAAGCTAGAAGTCCAAAATCAAAGGCAGTGCCCTCTCCAATGCCTGTAGGAGAGAACACTTGCTTGCCTCGCTTAGCTTCTTGTAGCTCCAGGATTTCCTCGGCTTGTGGCAGCATAAAGCCAGTCTCTGCTGCCATCTTCCTCTGTGTCTGTGTCTGGCTCATCCAGCATTCTCCCCGGCTTGGTGTCTGTGTCCAAGTTCACCTGGTCTTGTAAGGATACCAGTCATATTGGAATACAGCCCACCCTACTGACCTCATCTTAACTGGATTACATCAGAAAAGACTGTTTCCAAATAAGGTCACATTCAAGGTACTGGGGATTAAAACTTCAACACATCTTTTTTGGGGGACAGGGTGTAACTCAGACTACAAATGGGTATGGAGTCTTCTAGGGGTGATAAAAATGTTCTAAAATTAGATATGTTAGATGTACAACTCCTTAAATATTCTAAAAACCACTGGCTGGTACATTTCAAATAAATGAATTCCATGGTGTTATTAATTATATATCAATGAAGTTATTTTAAAATACAAAAGAGAAATATTTTAAAATGAGGGATAAAATATAGAGTGGGAACCCCAGAGAATTTGTAGGTAGCAGACCTTCATTAAAAGAAAGACTATGAACTAGGGATGTAACTCAGTGGTGGAACAATTGCCTAACATGTACTAAAAATGAATAAATGAAAGAAAGAAAGATACTAAAGAAAGTTCTCTAGGCTGAAAAGTAGTAACACCAAAGAGTAATTTGAGTTCACAAGAAAAAAAACAAAGAGTTCTGGTAAAGGTAATTATGTAGGAAATGATAAAGGACATCTAATTATGTATTTCCTTTTGTTTCTTTAGTGATGTAAAAATAAATTATATAAAAGAGAGGACTCTGTCCATGCACTTTCACCCACATGAAGCTAGAATGGCCCCAGAGTTCCTCCTGACTTTTAACCTTTCATTTAACCTGTCCAGATTCTAAGCTGCTCCCTGATCCTGTGATCTCCAGGCTCATGGGGCTGACTTACTGAATCTGGCATTATCCAGATTATCCCACTGCCCACCCCTGCAACAGAAACCAAATGATCATTTTTTGAGGCATTCCTAATTGCTTTTGATATTGGTTGAGAAACTACATATGTTCTCTGCTGAAGGGGAAAAAAAAACTTTATCTAAAAGCAAATCACACTTTCTAAATGACAGAAATGTTTGGCTGAAGTTAAAACTAAAGGTTAGGATAAAGGTCCATTTTCTTAGATTGAATCCCTTTGGCCATGGTCCTCCCCTGTACTGCAGAGAGATTTTTAAAAGCAAAGGTCAGCATCTGTTTAGAACTGACCAGTCCACATATAATGCAACCTTTTTTTAAAAAAAATGACATCAACTAATGCCAAACTGTTTTTATTAGCAGTCCTGGGTCTCTGGTGTCCTGAGTAGGAAATTATTCTTGGCTTTGCCTAAATTGGGTAGCTGTTTTGAGATGCAGTGTTGCTGTATCTGATTAGGGTGGGGATTTATGGTATCTTTTCTCTTACACAGAGAGACTGAGGTCTATTGTTGGGAGAGTTTTAAGATTCCCAAATTCTACCGTCATTTATGCTATAGAATCTAGTGGGGATCTAGTAAAATTTCATGTTCTAAAATGGTGCACTTCATATCAGTGGCAGAGAATCAAGATTGGTTTTTGGTGTCCAAAATCCTTTCTCTTACCCTGTTCTTCCACCCTATGTTGTTTAATGCCCTTGAGTGGTTTTCACCAGAGGACCATGGATATGGATAAGGCTGAAATAATAATTGAGGCACTTTAAGGTGGGTTCCTCCACATGAGGGGGCCATCTACTGCATAGGCCAGGGAGCCCTGTTCAAGATAAAGAAACTTGGCATTTGGGGATCTGGGGAGTCTAGGGTAGGTCTAAAGCTACCAGTTCTTCTGTAACCCTGAGGACAGTGGGAGAAATCTGTGGAAAGGGTAAGCTGATGTTTTCTAATCACAGTCAGGATAATGGAGGGAAGACCAGGGAGCCACTGGATTTCATGCAGCTGTTTTAAGAGGGAGCTGACAGTTGGCATCTCAGGCAAGAGCCACAGTTCCTGCCATTGCACTAGGATTCCTCCATTACCCACATAGCAGCAGCCAGCCTCAAGCCCAGGTGAGCTCATAGGGAAGAAGAGCTAGCCTGACTGAACAAACCCCAGGTAGAGAGAGCTGCAGGGGGAGATCAGTAAGCACTAGATTAACATCTCATATTTCTGGTAGTTATTGAAGAGGAGCCTTAAACTATGTGGCTAAGTACATATTCACACTCCGATCTTAACTTTGCAAGCTGGGCAAGTGGTCTCAGCCTGAAATCCCTGCAGCAGCAGTCACATGATTTAATATTCCCCACCTCCTTCCTTGACACCCCAATAGCAACTTTAAAAAAATTATAAAATTAAAAAATAATATTATTTGTTTGTTTTGCATTACTGTAAAATACCTAAAGTAGGCTAACCTTATTTTTTAAAAGAGGTTTATTTATTTATTTATTTATTTATTTATTTCTAGTAGTTCAAGTACAATGCGGGCATTGGCTCAGCTCTAGTGAGGACTCTGTTGTTCCCATTACATGGTGGCAGTAGCGTATGTGAGAAAAAGAGATCACATCACCAAACAGGAAGCCAGAGAAAGGGGAGAAATTAGGCTCACTCTCCTTAAAACAAACCTCATATAAGAAATAACCAGGATCTCAAGAGAAATATCTAATCCCTTCTAAGGATAGGGCCCCCAACGACCCAAGAACCTCCCAGTAGACTTCCACCTCTCAACTAGGGACCAAGATTTCAAGGCAGGTCCTCTTGGGGGATGCATGCCAACCATATTGGAACTGTAGAGACTAAAAGTAATATATAATTTCTTTGTTTTCTATGCTTGCTTAGAAAATTATTAGAAATACTCCTGGATTTTTTTTAAGGAAAGATGGTTTGCTGTAATGTTATTTTTCAATAAATTTTAAATATAAAGACATACTTATTTAAGAGAAGCACTTTTAGGGGGTATATTTTGTAAACATCCAGAAATAACAGTGACTATAAAACTACAAGGACTGTATAAGACAGACATTGTTTGCTTCCTGGCTGATTCTAATGATGATAAGCAGTCCCTTTGCTGACTTGTTCTCCTTTTGGTAAAGTAGAGTGGCTCACAAGATGCGTTTGGATTAGGTTTGAAACCTACCAAGTTGTCTATGAGTTGTGGAACATTGGGCAAGTTCCCCAAGTTGGGTTTTTCCTTTTATAATATGATGATTTTGCTCCAGAAGGATATCATAAGAATCAACCTTTAGAGCAAGGTCATGTTTTATCCCACAGCTTCTCAAAATTTAATATGAACCTGAACCACCTGAAAATCTTGCTAAGTTTCAGATTCTGAGTCAGAAGGTCTGGGGTGGGACCTGAGGTTTTGCATTTTCAAAGAGCTCCCAAACTTTACTGGTGCTGGTCGGAGGGTCTCACGTTGGACAGCAAAGTTCATACTACTCTCAACAGGGTTTATGTCACCCCCTCACCGGGACCTAGAGAAAACGTGGATGAATATTCATTTAAGACTCCTGAAGGAACTGTTATTCACTGATGGATTGACACTAGTGAAGGCTGAATATTTGCCACTTAATCACGGTTAATGGAACTGTGTCTGTTAGGTAAACTGAGTTAAACAAATGATCTAATTTTACAGGTTATTTTCTGAGCACTTTTGATCCCTCTGGTTGGGTTTGGTGTGGCTTTTCTGTGAGACTCATATGAGAGACACTATTAATCCTATTTATGAAAAACCAAAGGCAGCAGCCCTGGATCTGGCCCCAGTTCTGTCCATGCTCCACAACCTCTGATGATGATCACCACTCCTTTCTTCCTGTCCTGGGCATGCTCCTGCTTTGTTCCCCGTAGCTGGCCAGGGTCACTTGGCTGGAGATGCTCTTTGGCACCTTTATTTCTTTCCCATTTTTCTGGCTGTCCTCATCCCTGAGGTCCCTGACTTCCTCCAGGAGCTCCCATGAGAATCTGTCGAGACTCTGGTCACAGTTGCTTACAGACATCCTCCTGGCCACGGCTCACTCCTCTGTCCTAGTATATTGAGACCCAGTTTTCCCTGTGGGTTTGTGAATTAGTGTCCTAGACTGTCATAACAAATTACCACAAATTGGGTGACTTAGAACATCAGAAATTTAATCTTTCATGGTTCAGGAAGCCAACAGTTAGAAATCAGGGTGCTGGCAGGTGGCTCCCTCTGGAGGATCCAGGGAGAACCTGTTCCAGGCCCCTCTCCTAGCTTCCAGTGGTCACCAACAATTCTTGGCATTCCTTGTCTTGTGAACACCTCACCTCCGTCTGCACCTCTATCTTCACGTCACCTTGTTCCCTATGTTTCTCTGTGTCCTCTTCTGTCTCTTTTTAAGATGTTCTCATTGGATTTAGGGCCCATCCTAATCCAATTTAAGATTTCATCTGACTCCTTGTCTTGACTAAATCTACAAAGGCCTCAATTGCAAATAAAGGTCACACTCTGAGGTTCTTTCTTGAATGTAAATTTGATGGGGACACTGTTCAGTTTACCAAAGTTTAGAAGAGCTTTCTGACAGGGGTTAGTAGGGTAGGGAAACAATAGCAAGGAACCCAAAGTAGAGAAGGAAATGACCTTGTCCAGATAGGATACAGGGGGTGCTCCAGACACAGAGACGTGGAAGCTACAGGCAGTTCCCCTGCTACCTTAACGGCCTCACCAGGACCAGACCATAAACATTGCATGATCCCTGCCACTGTGAGGCAGGGGGATGGACAGGAGCACAGAGACACCTAGCAGAGTGCAGAGTGGTTATAAAAAGGTACTTTGTAGGCCCCATGGGCTATGAGAAAGCTTTGTACCTATAAGTCAGGGGACTCTAGGGTTGGACAAGGACACAGCATTATACTTGCCAACCAAGAAGCTGATTTGACATTTGGAAAATAAAAATTGAAAATGTTGAGGGATCAGGTATTGCTAATATTTCTTAAGTAGGAGAAACCATGGGCCCAGCCTGCCCTTCAAGTTGGATGGTCAGGGAGAGCTGGGGAAAGGGTTTGCAGGTTGGACCTTGGAGGTGAAAAGCTGAGAGTGAGGGGTCCCCAGAGAGATGGTATGTGCAGAGACATCCAGAAGCAGGAAAGGCCATGGGTCTGTACACAGCTGAAGTAAAGAGCACATGGAGACAAATAGAAAGAGGAGAGATCAGATGTCATTTTGACTGCAGGCAGGAGGAAGCCTGGAGAAGATTCTGAAACAAGAGCATGACAGGCTTTGCACTGAGCTGTCAGTCATCTAATAGTGAGATAATTCCTCTACTTCTTACCTTTAAAAAAATGTGATAAAATATGCAAAGCATAAATTTACCATTTTAGCCATTTTTAAGTGAACAGTTCAATGGCTTTAAGTTCTTTCACATTTTTGTGTGTTTCTTACCCACCCTCTTGGTTTTTATCATGTCTGGGATGGAGTTTAATCATTCCTATTGATGCTCAAATCCCTTCTTTAAAATGGTATAATATGTGTATATAACCTACGCACATCTTCCCGTGTACTTTAAATTAACACTGGGTACTAATGACACCTAACCAACACAATGTAAATGCTATGGAAATAGTACATGTTTCATACAGACAATGTTTTTCAAATGTTTTGAATCCATGGTTGGTTGAATCTGAGGGCCAGTTACACTTGGTGCTGGTGACATAGTCCTAGGAGGAGGTTGGCCTGGGGCCTTAGGTGAGAAGGAGGAAAAATTGACTCCTTTCCATCTTGTGATTAAATAAGCTTAAGTTTTGTGTAGAAATGGGCTTTCTAAAACATTGGAAAGCAAGACGGAGATACTCAGGGACAAACAGGCACCAATTTCTGCTGCTTCCCCTTGGGGTGTAGCCTTATTAATGCCAAGTTTGTTTTGAAAGCCAGGGAAAATGCACTGTTGTTGATCAATAATCCCTGATACAAAAGTATCCTGTTCCCTTTTTTTCCTAAATTATTACATTAATTATATTCCTAAATTTTGCACTATGAGGAAATACTATAGTAAATTGAAATCATACTTTAGTACATGTTTTTCTCAAATGCATGTGACATACTTATTCTAAAAATGTATCTGTTGTGTATTTGAAATTCAAATTCAACAGGGTGTCATGTATTTGTATTTGGCATTATATTCAGATGAGTCTTTGCTATTTGAGTAATTAAATCCAGAGCCTAAGCTAACTTTGCCCAGTTGTAGCGGGGTCTCTTTCCACCAGCTGGTAACCGGTCAGAAAAACCGCAGGCCCTGCCTACATGTGGTCAGCCCATCCCTGCTCCCTTACTCTGCTCTACCACAACCCTACCAAGGCAGAGCACCCACTGCTCCCACATTCACCTCCAGCCACATGGAATTCCCAGGAGGCCTCTTTTCCCCCTTAAAGCTGTGCACTTGGATCTGGTTTTGCTTACAGTAAAGTAGTGAATAATGGCTGGCAGAGGAAGATCAGGACTGTTCTGGTGCCCCCTAGAAATCCCTGCCTCTTTCCATGTCCCAAATAGATGATGGTCAGGACTTCCGCTCTGAAGATTGCAGTGCTGGGGCACTAGGGCAGCCTCCTGCAGAGCCAAGAGTAAGGAGGCCCTTGGGAATTCTGGGGTGCCCTGCCCTCCTGCCGCCACTCCCAGGCAGAAATGCCTGTGGGTTCTCACTGCAAAAGGAAAACAACAACCCCAAACGCATCAGGATTAAAGCCACCATTTCAAAAGCACATCATTAAAGCAAGCTGTGACCCAAATATTTGTTGTGTGTTTGAGTTTTTCAAGCTATTGAAAAAGAATGGAAAAAGTGAAACACCAGGAGAGGGGGGGAGGGAGAGAGAAAGAGAGAGAGAGAAAAGAAAAAAGCAAAGAATGTTTTGTACTGTTCTTTGGGAACTGTGTGGCAATTCTTTATTTTCAAAAATATAAGTTCTTATGTGGAGAGAACTGCAGAACTAGACTAGAATCATTAATGGAATAGGATTTTGAAAGTTTAAAGCATGGTCAGGGGTATTTACAGCCCATATGAATCTACTTCATTTGGGAGTGAAAGATGAGCCAAAGGGAAACACAATTGAAGGAAACAGCTTCACTGAGGTTTTGGAAGGCAAAAGTAACTGGCTACCTTCTGAAGGTGGGGGCCTTCACCCTCTGGCTGGGCATTGCCTGTCAGTCTCATGACCTGGCCATCAGATCACTAAGGAAGTAACATATGGAACATTTAGGGGCAGGGACAATTGGATTCAGTTCCTTACCATTTGCTTACTTTAAGACTAGTGGAAGGGGGGATAGTAGAGGATAGGAAAGGTAGCAGAATACAACAGTTACTAATAGGGCATTATGTAAAATTGTGGATGTGTAACTGACGTGATTTTACAATCTGCGTTTGGGGTAAAATTGGGGGTTCATAACCCACTTCAATCTAATGTATGAAATATGATATGTCAAGAGCTTTGTAATGTTGTGAACAACCAATTAAAAAATAAAAATAAATAAATGATAAAAAAAAGACAAGTGAAAACAACTTTTTTTTTTGCCAATTTTTATATACTTCAGAGGGCTACAGATAAAATTTGAATTTATAGAATGCGGTTGTCCTCTTTTTAGAACTTATAGAACAAGTGAATCTGTGCTGTTGATTAATATTCTACTAGCTTTAAATGTAGTAGTAAAAGCTGAGTGCAATGTTGCATACCTGTAATCCCAGCAACTTGGGAGACTAAGGCAGGAGGATCTCAAGTTCAAAGCCAGCCTCGGGAACTTAGCAAGGCCCTGAGCACTTTAGCAAGACTCTGTCTCAAGATAAAAATAAAAAGGGCTGGGGATGTTGCTCAGTGGTTAAACAGCCCTGGGTTCAATCCTTGGTACCCTCCCCCCCAATCAAACAAAGTAGCAAAGATATATGCCTTCTGCTAAACTCTCAGTCTCTCTTTTATTCTATAGCTCTCAAAGAATGAGAATTTCTGGGTTCTTACCTTCAAATGAACTCTGAGATAAAATTCAAGGTAAAACCCACATCATTCTGGCTATTATTTTACAGATTGGGTCTGCAGTCAGCCCCATGGAGTCTTGCCTTTCAATGGACATGCAGTTAGGAAATCTGCCACTAGATGGCACCATGAGCCATAGGGGTATGAAATACATGGTCCAGCACTTTCCTGTCATTTGGTCACACAAAGTATACAAACTAACCAGCAGTGCTTATTTTTCTGTAATCATCACATTGAAATTGACATTTATATAAACTACTAGAAACAAACATTGGTTTTAAGAACTGATTATTGTATAAATAATATCCTTTAAAAGTTAAAAAAAATTGTGAACTGGAAACAATGGTATGGCTTCTTACCATGTATTACTAATTGTTTTCCATATTCTGTTTTAAGAAGAATGTTACTCCTTAGTTGTAAGGTGTGTACTTGGGAGTCTTCTACATGGAAACGGTTGGTGTCAGATGCTCTCTTACACTTGTTTGGAAAAATCTTATGTATCTCCAAAACCCTCCCCACTTTTTAAATCTCTGAAAGCCCCTGTTGAATTCTGTAGCCTAGAGAACATTGTTTTAGGTTGCATAAAAACAGTGGCTTGGCAAGGTGTGCAGGAAACAATTCCTCTGGTTGTTACAATACATATGACAGTCTCTTTCTAGTCTGGAGGGTTTCATAGGTAGTCATTGTCCCTGCTCCTTCTTCCCTTTAAAATGTATTTAAATAAGTTGGGTGTGGTCTCCTAATAGTCCAGGCTGTGTGGTCAGTCACACCTGGACTGGCATGATCATTTACCACTACTCTCTGAAGCCTCATCTATTAAACAGGGATAGTAAAGTATTACATTTCATAGGGTTGTGAGGATTAAATGAGACAATGCTTACATTAAGTCATATGATATCACATAGTGACTCATTTTATATTAGCTATTTTTTTATTCGATTATATTTATACCCTCTCTCCTTATATGATACACTGGAGGTTGCTTACAAGAATATCTACTGAACAAAAACACCCATTGACAAAATTAATGTTTGAATTAAGTTTAAAGGGTGAGGCTGGGTGAAATAAAAACACAGGCAGTATAGGACACGAGAACCCCTAAACTTCTAATGAGTTACTTAGACTTAACACATATTCATTTCCAAGCTTCCCCGTAGTTAATGGGAAAAGAGAGCCATGACTAAGTCCATAATATAGACCATAATGCTAACATCCATAGCCGCTGATTCCTCTGTACAACAAAGTAAAACCTACTACTCCCTCAGCAAGGCATAATGTTCTTGAGTCTTAATTCCAAAAACGTATCTTTTTATGGGAGGGCATCATCCAGCAAATGTGAACTGCTGTAGGAAACTGTAACCCCAACAGCCCCATGTGGATCATGTGGGCACTCCTCTAAGATAAGCCAAGGGAAAAGTAAAATGCAGTTATGCTCCCAGAACTGCGACTGAGAACATGTGCTGGGCAGAATTCTGAGATAGCCCCCAAGACTCACAACCCCGGCAGACACGTCATTCATGATACATCCTGTGAGTGTGTGCAGGGCTATGATGGCTGTGTCTCCCATGACTGGATTATATGATGGAACCAAGGTGAAAGGGCTTTCAAGGTGTTAATTCCTAATCAGCTGACTTCAAGTTAATGAAAACAGAAATTACCCTGGGTGGCTGACCTAATTTTCCATGGAAGAAGATCTAGAGTTTGGGAAGAATCTCTTGCCAACCTTGAAGAAGGGAGCTGGGATACTGTGAGGGGCTTCTTGGCTTGGAACTGAGAGTGGCCTCTAGGAGCTGAACCAGACCTTTGGGTGACAGCCAGAGAATAGAAATCTCAGTCCTATATTGATGAGGAATTGAATTCTACCAATAAACCAAATGAGCTTGAAAGAGAGGACCCTGAGCTCCAGAAACAGAACAGCCCAGCAAACATCCTGATTTCAGTTTTGGGAGACCCTGAGCCTAATCCACTCATGCTGTGCCTGGACTTCTGACCTGCAGGAAACAGGATCATAAATGTGTGACATTTTTTACATATAGAAAGCCAATACAGACCATAATTTTAAAGTCAATGGTTGCTGGATTGATTTGGAAATAAAACCCAATTATCTAAGGGCATTTCCCAAACTAGAGTTAATATAACATTAATAAAGGGAGATGTTAATAAAAAAAAAAAAAGGAAAGTTTTCTTTTTCTCAAACCCTGTCTGTTCACATTAGAGAGGCAGAAAGAGCCAAGAGCCAGTTTTTTTTTTTTTTGGTTGTAGTAACAGAAATGAATTGGCAATTACATGCAGAAGACAGTTTATGGGATGGCTGTAGCAAGAAGCAGGCTGAAGATACAGCCTCCGGGTGGGGAGGAACCTGGAAATTCCTCAGGTCTCACTACCTAGAAAAACCTTGATGGCCCCATTGCCACCCAAACTAAAGAATCCAATCTACTCTTTCTCTCAAGATTATCACATAACTCTGCTTGAAGTATGGTCTTGCCAAAGTGTGAGCAACCTGGCACTTAGCCATGGGAGAGCAGGACACCTGAATAAACAGACCTGCCAAGATGCACACGTTGGGAGAAAGGTCCTTCCCCTAGGGGCAGCTGTAAACAGAAGTTGGGAGAATGGACCGTGGACCACCCAAAAGGAAAGGAGTTTCAAAAAATAGGTCTGGGCTTGAAGCGATGGAGGTTATGATCTGAGCCCTTCTGCCTTGTATCTGAATGGCAGAGGAAAGGGGAAGTCACTCTTATAAGAAAAGGTAAAGAATTTGGGATCTCTGAATCCCAAGCTGCAGTGGGTAGTGGAGCTAGAAGGTGGGAGATTAGAACTAACCTGAGACAGTAGGGGGCTGTGCCATGCGACCTTCTCTTGTGGAACTCAAGACTGAGCAGACTGGTTGCTCTGAATAAAGGGGCAGAGCTTTGTGCCTGGGTAATTGAGAATAGACACTAAACTATGTGAAGATTTAACAACCCCCCTCCCCGAAATTAACAAAAAATGTAGGGAGCCAACTTTCTAAACCATGGAATTGTCTGAGGTCTGGGCCAGTTGTACCCCATGACAAAGTGGGGCTTCAGATGCTCACTGATGCATTGGTTCAGCAAGTAGCATATCCCAGAAGTGCTCTGTATTAAAGTTCTATGTGGTATTTGGTCCTCCCTGCTCAGCAACCTTCTGTTTGTCGCGGATGCACAGGCTCATGACAGCTCATGTTCTCTCAGTTCAGTCCCTTTGTTAATGGCATCCTATTGTAGTTTCATGGTGGTGTTTTTTTCTATTATAAATATGTGCCATAAAATATGTGGAAATAAAACTCGAAGTTTTAGAACTTGGCATGCATAGTCACATACTTTCATGAACTGTTATAGACTGTTAGTGCACATTTCTCCTTGACTTTAATATATTTCATCAATATTGACTCAATGTAAAGATCTTTTATATCACTTTCTCTTTTCAAAGAATACTGATGTGCCTGCCATGAATCTAGGCACTTGAGGGTACAGCAGTGAAGAAATGAGATCAAGCTCTTAACTTGGTGTAGGCTATTATAACAAAATACCTTGAACTGGGAAATTTATAAATAACAGAATTGATTGCTTACGGTTCTGGAGGCTGGGGAGTCCAAGATGAAGGAGCCAGAAGGTTTGGTGGCTGGTGAGGACCACTTCTCCCAGATGGCACCTTACTGCTGTGTCCTCACTTGGTGGACAGAGTGGCAACCTCCCCGAGGCCCTCTTTTATAAGAACACTCATCCTACTCATGAGAGCTCTGTTCTCATGGACTTGCCACCTCCCAGAGACCTTATCTTTCAATACCAACACATTAGGGGTTAGCTTTAAGGATAGGGATTTTAGAGGGACACAAACATTGAGACCACAGCAGATCCCTGACCCCGAAGAGTACGTGAACTTGCACACACTCTTGAGAAGCTCCACAGTTAAAAAAAAAAAAAAGGCAGTGGGTAATGTTGTTTCAGGCCTGGTCCTAAACTTATTTGGACATAGAATTTTTTTTTAAGGATGCTTGCAACATTTTATAGTGTTTTACACAATAATATGCCACTCTGGGAAATGCTAATAAAGGCCGAGCTGGACTGTGTGTGCTTTAGAAAAGCCATTCATAAATATCATTAGTTTCAACACTGATAAGAGTTAGACAGCAGAGACTAAACTCTCCACCGTGTCTCCAGTGCAGATATTCTTTGCTTCTACTTAGCAGCAAATCTACATGCTTCATGTATCACATGAGTGGGTGACTTCGGTGAATCTTGATGTCCCTCTGGGACTGTGGTTTTAGTAGATGCCTATCCCATACCCATGGCAGGACAAGGACATTTCTAGGAGAATCTGGATCCAACAGTCCAGTCTCCTGCTGGATGGTGTCCCTGTTTAGTCAGCTCTGCAAATTAATGTCAGTTTCCCCTGGAGCCTAGCGAGAAACCTAGCTCGTAGTAAGCATGCTGTCCACTCTATTGAATGGAATGCTGTTGGACTGGGGGATTTTAAGAGACTGCCTGTGTCTATGTTTTTACACGAATAATCTGCTACCCACCTAGATGTGCTGGGCTGGTTGCTTGGTAGGGATTTTATTTTTGCAGAAAGTATGAAATTTGGAGAGAATGTTTGTAGAACTTTAAGATGCTCGAGGAGAGAAATACTCAGCACTGAGGCCAGTAGGTTTCCTCGGTTACCTGATGACAGCAGAGATCTTCATTCCCATAGGGAAGAGTGGCTGAGTAGCTTTGTGGCATGTTGGCACATTCCATCTGGAACAGTCTTGGTCCAGAGCCCTCGGGGTCACTGATGAAAGTTTGTGTGAGATAAAAGAGAAAACAGTTGGACTGATTTTATCATTTGGGTGTAACTGTGGCTGTCTGCCCAGTTGTTTTGAAGACATGTGAAACAGAATTGAGAGAAGAGCCAAAATATTGGTCAGTTTGATGATTTCAAGGGCCAACCCAGAGCAGCCTTCACCCTGCATCTCATCCTTGGTGGCTATGGGCTGTGGCTGGTCCTTGCTCTTGGTGGTAATTCCTTGCATCCTCAATGAGGTCTGGCTCACTCATCCTTCCCTGAACTGTGATGATTGGTTTTGGGCTTTCTGTACAGAGTGGACTTTCGGGAGAGGGTTTGTTTTCCCCTATAATTTGAAAGAAAGGGTGTCTATAACACTAAATATTTATGAAACTTTATAACTAAAGGGTTCATTCCTGGGTTATAGAATGTTAGTATTGAAATGATCACTTTCCCTCCACCTTCCCATCTTACTTTACCAATGAGGTCTTAGAACCTGGGTGAATTTTACCCCTTACTGAGCTTACATCCTGAGTGCCTCCAGGCCTGAAGGAAGCTAACGTGACACATTTACTTTTTCTCTAAAGACACAGCTCAGCCTTCTTGTGCTTAGGAATACCAGACACCTCTTTAGCACTCTCCTCAGGGATCATTTTAGTCAGTAAAATTTCTATGAAAGTGCGAAAAACATAAGGCTGGGTGGACCATGCAAAGAATACTAGTTAATAGTTCAAGATAAGGAGGCAGAGCCTGGCCACATCCCACCTTTGTTGAGAACATACTTATCAGGCAACTAGGATATTTTGCTATTCTATACTCAGAGAATGACTGTGGAAGTGCCATCTGTTTGATTTGGGGGTTATGAATACAGTTTAGTGAATAGATGAGTTCACAAACATGGAATCTGTGAATAATGAAGATTGCATGGACTTCTTGGTTACTTCCAGGCAGCACATGAGGAGCGTGTTTGGGAAGGTAGGAGGGAAAAGCCTGGAGGTGGGGTTACAATCATTGTCCTCTACTAAAAGCCTATAAAGAGCTGAGCACTCTGTATTTTGCTGGGACTGAACATGCATCCCAGGGAGAAGAAATGTTTAGACATAGAAGAACCTCCTCATCTTGCCTTCCTGTATCCCATTTTGTAAATTAAGACTCAAGACCAGTGGGATAAATAACCCAGGATGAAGACAGAAAAGGGTAGTTCTGAACAGCTGAAACCAGAATTCTAAAGCCCCAGAATCCTGCAGTCTCTGGGACAAAGTCCTGAGGACGTGAGGACATTTGCCCTTGTACCAAATGTCCTTCAGCCCTGTCATCAGGTAACTGAGGAAACCTACTGGCCTCAGTGCTGAGTATTTCTCTCCTCAAGCATCTTAAAGTTCTACAAACATTTTCTCCAAATGTCATACTTTCTGCAAATGTCCTTCCATCCAGTCTGCCTGCAACCCCTGTGTGTGCTCTTGTGGTTGCTAATGTTCATGTCTAGGCAGGGAGGAGGGAAGGTTCTAAATCACTATGAGGCACACACAGGGAAATTTCTAGAAGTATATCTGGGCCTAAGATGAGCTTATGGGAGAGAGATGTCCAGTTAGGACTCCAGTTTAGTGAAATCAAAGAACTTCATTTCTTACTGTTTGTTCTTCTGCTCAGCCTTGGGCGTACCTGTCTAGCTGGTGACTGAATGACATTTCCTTCCCTTTTCATTTGAGTGTAAAGTTTGTTAATAGGGAGTTGGGAGAAGATTTTGGAG
The DNA here is from genome assembly GCF_964194105.1 of Spermophilus citellus. Taxonomy (NCBI): domain Eukaryota; kingdom Metazoa; phylum Chordata; class Mammalia; order Rodentia; family Sciuridae; genus Spermophilus; species Spermophilus citellus. The sequence goes on from NC_138183.1 coordinate 80,238,266, forward strand.
TTGTTTTAAAGCAGTCTGGGGGGTCGCAGGGAAGAAACCACTAGCTTCTCCTGAGAATCAGCTGTGACCCATGGAGAATTATGGTGCCATCTACCTCTGTGAGACCAGCCTGTTGTCTTGGATTTCAAGTTCTTTGGAAATATCTGGTTACTGGCCCTGGGCTGGTTATCACAATATAGACTTTATAAGAACAAGCAATTGCAACATGAAACCTCCAGGAAACTAGTATATGACAAAGTAACTTGCTTAGGAAAGTAAGTAAGGGAAAAAGAACTGGGGAAATTTTCTAAATTTTCTGAATCAAGACAATTCCAGCTTGTTCCACTGGGTGAGATATATATATATATATATATATATATATATATATATATATATATATATATATATATTTTAAATGGCTAATTTTAAATGGCTCCTTTCTCACACCCTGCACAGGTTACCATCATCTCTAGCAAGACCATAAGCTCCAGCGTAAACATGTTGGGCAATATTTTACCATAGTCACATACTTGTACCTGTGTAATTCCTAGGAGAGTTGGTGCTTCATAAATACATGCTTGTTGAATGAAATGAGAGAATTAAGGTTATAGTAGTGTACTACTTGAGCACACTTAATCATACATTACCCGTCTCTTCCAGGGGTTGGTGAACATTTTCCCTACAGGGCCAGATAGCCTGTGAGGCCTTGTGAGACCATACAGGCTCCATCACAACCGCCTGATGCTGCTATTTCAGACGGGAAAGCAGGCAGAGGATGACAGGGCATGGCTGCACTCCAGGAGAACTTTATTTACAAAAACGGGCAGTGAGCTGGATTTGGCCCACTGGCTGCAAATTAACCAGTCTATACAAAAGTACCTGCCGGCATCATTCCAAATGTCAGAAGTCACTGTGGTAAGAGAGAAATTTCAAGAATCTGTGTCAGAGACAATGCTCTCCATTCATCAGATTCTGTCTTCCTCTTCACCCGAGCACACAGGAAGACATTTCCCAGCTTCCCTTGCACTCAGGTGGAAGCTTTCAATTAGTTCCGTCCAATGAACTGTATTCAGAAGTGAAGTCCACCCTGCCCAGCACCCGCCCATAGAACTTACTGCTCTACACTATTTCTTCTCCCTTTAAGACCAGGTGCAAATATCTAGTGAGAGACCCTAGGGCCCTGGGAGTTGGTGAGCCATTTGCTGTAGTGAACCTGGGTTCCTGGGTCACTGTGTGGAACAGAGTCCTCCCCACACCCACCCTGGACTCAGGCTGGACTGTGAAGGAGTACAAAATAAACCTGTTTTTCTAACACACTGACTTAGAGGGTCTTTGGTCATTCCTTACTAATAATGACGTGTTTGGATTCAGTCAGGATAAAGAAAAGAAACTGAGAAGTAATTATGAAGGACAGACCTTCTCTGGCAAAATCAAACTGTAACAAAAATCAAACTTATAACACAAATTCCATGTGCTAAAAAACTAAAAACTCTTCAAAAGCTAAGGGAGGAGGACCAAAACGGTGACAGGGACAGAAAACCCTGTCTTGGTATGTAATAGAACTGTATCATATCGCCTCTGTGTACATGCAATTTTACTGGCCCAAACAAATGGTTTTCTAAGAGGTGGCTTCCATTGGTCAAATAGAGTCCTCCCCCCCCAATCTGTGGGTTCCATTCACAGATTCAACCAATTGCAGATCAAAAATATTTGGGGAAAACAGAAACACGAAAAAACCATACATATATTGAGACTATACCTCTACTGAACATGCACAAGCTTTTATTTTTCTTGTATTGTTTAGGGAATAGTGACAACTATTCTTATAGCACTTACATTGTATTGGATATTGGAAGCAATCTAGAGATGATTTAAACTATGTAGCAGGATGTGCATAGATTCGATGCTAATGCGGTGCCATTTTATGTAAGGGACTTGGATTTGGTTACCCACAAGGGGTCCTGGAAACAATCCCCTGAGATACAAAGGGACTATTATAGAAGGATGTTGCCTTTTTGAGGATAGGGGCAGGGGCTACCAGATGCTTTTTGATAAATTATACTTCAAATATGTTCTGCTCCCTTGGAGGTTGAGGGATTCAAGTTCTTTCCAACACATCTTAGGAGAAGGAACGTTATGTGAATGTGATGTTGCCGAGAGCAGACCTAGTTTCCTCCCTTAGGAAGTGCTGTCAGGAGTGGCCAGCACAGTCAGGGATCCATATCTATACTAGCAAAAAGGGGAGACAGCTCTCTTCTCCTCCCACCAGGGCAATGTTAATCCATCTCTTATGGTTTAGATTAGTGGCATCCCCCAAAAGCTCATGTGAGAGTTAATGCAAGAGTATCTCCATGAGGATGGATGGTGGCTGCAGCCAGGTGCCTCCTGACTAGGTGAATGGTAGGTTGGCAGGCACACCCTTTGCCATCTTTTTTTTTAATTTAATTTAATTTTTTTATTGGTTATTCAAAACATTACAAAGATTGCAGAATCACATTGGTTACACATCCACATTTTTACATAATGTCATAATAGTAACTGTTGTATTCTGCTACCTTTCCTATCCTCTACTATCCCCCCTCCCCTCCCCTCCCATCTTCTCTCTCTACCCCATCTACTGTAATTCATTTCTCTTCTTATTTTTTCCCATTCCCCTCACAACCTCTTATATATAATTTTGTATAACAATGAGGGTCTCCTTCCATTTCCATGCAATTTCTCTTTTCTCTCCCTTTCCGTTCCACCTCATGACTCTATTTAATGTTAATCTTTTCCTCCTGCTCTTCCTCCCTGCTCTGTTCTTGGTTGCTCTCATTATATCAAAGAAGACATTTGGCATTTGTTTTTTAGGGATTGGCTAGCTTCACTTAGCATAATCTGCTCTAATGCCATCCATTTCCCTGCAAATTCCATGATTTTGTCATTTTTTAGTGCTGCATAGTACTCCATTGTGTATAAATGCCACATTTTTTTTTTATCCATTCATCTATTGAGGGGCATCAGGGTTGGTTCCACAGTCTAGCTATTGTGAAATGTGCTGCTATGAACATCGATGTGGCAGTATCCCTGTAGCATGCTCTTTTAAGGTCTTCAGGGAATAGTCCCAGAAGGGCAATAGCTGGGTCAAATGGTGGTTCCATTCCCAGCTTTCCCAGGAATCTCCATACTGCTTTACATATTGCCTTTGCCATCTTTCACTAGCTCTTTCTCTGGAGTTCTCTTAGGCTTCATTATTTTTGGTGTGTTCTGAACACTTATTTGAAGAAGTAATTAGAGGATGTGGAAATGTTATCTTCCATACTCCAAAAGGGTGCTTCCTTTTCTTCTGCCAGGTGTCTGGGGATGGTTGATTTCTGAGACTGACGATTCCAGGCTGAGCAGCAGCCTCCTGAGGGCTGCCCTGTAGCCTTGACCCAGGGCCCGAGGACTTGTGAGGGCCTTGTGCTCTGCTAGCCCTTCACCTTCAGCCCCTGTTGTGCCGGCCCTGTGATACTGAAACAGGAGCTGCTGACCTGTCTCTGCCCTTCCAGAATGAGCAGAAACCCCAGGAAAGGCCTCCCACGTGCTGGGCTCAGCCTCTCATCCACCCCTGAGTTATGCATCAGCAATTATTTACTATTTCTAATACATTCGAGCATATTTAAAGAAATATTACGTGGACCACTTGTAGCTGCTCTTGGTAGGATAATCAGTCCAAATTCTCTAGTTGTCCTTCATCAGAAGCAGAGTTCCTCTGTTATTTTCTTTTTCTTTTTTTTTTTTATTTTTAAATTTTTTTATTTGCTCTTTTTATACATGACAGTAGAATGTGTTTTGACATATTACACATACATGGAGTAGAAATTCCCATTCTTGTGGTTGTACATGATGTAGAATTACACTGGTTGTGTGTTCATATGTGAACATAGGAAAGTGATGTCTGATTTATTCTATTGTTTTTCTTGTTCCCAAACCCCCTCCCTTCCTTTCATTCTCCTTTGTCTTATCCAAAGTACTTCCGTTCTTCCCTAATTTCACCCCTCTTATTGTGTTTTAGCATCCACATATCCAAGAGAACATTAGGCCTTTGGGTTTTTTTTTTGTTTTTGGCTTATTTCACTTAACATGATAATCTTTAGATCCATCCATTTACTGGCAAAAGTCATCCTTTGTTATTTTCTGTGGGGAAAACATTTGGAGGCATCATTAACTGGCATTTTCTGAAGAGTCAGGGTCTCACAGTGTTGCTCAGGCTGGCCCCAAACTCCTGGGCTCAAGTGATCCTGCTACATTTGCCTCCTGAGTAGATTAAACTACAGGCAGGTACCACCACACCCAGCTTGCATTTTCTTTATAATACAATGGTCAAGAGGCTTTGTTGTTGTTGTTGTTGTTGGTACTGGGGGTTGAACTCAGGGGCACTCAACCATCGTGCCACATCCCCAGCACCTTTTAAAAATATATAAATAAATATTATTTGGAGACAGGGTCTCACTGAGTTGCTTAGGGCCATGCTACATTGCTGAGGGTGGCTTTGAACTCACAATCCTCTTGCCTCAGCCTCCCAAGGTGCTAGGATTACAGGCATATGCCACCAAGCCCAGCTGGAGAGGCCTTAATAGCTGTTGGTTATAAGTACTGAAATTTTACTTCATAACTTTTGTTTAATACAATATGTAGTGTCATTCTGAACCTTGATGTCATTATTGAAAGGAGTAGGGGTGATTGCATAAAAATTGGAAATATGATGCTGCAGTGAACTTTCATTCTTAATCATGCTTTAATCTCACTTGTTTTTACAAAGCATGTTAAGTTTATGGGTAAACCAAAATACTGTTAGGTTTTTATCATCTATAATATATTTAATGAATATTAATTTCAATGAAAATGTCACAGCTAGACAAAAGGAAGGTGTTCAAGATGTACTGTACCTCCTGGTGCTAAGTGGATAACAATGTATTATGCACTTGAACATTGCTAGAGTATATTTTAAGGGTTTTCACTACAAAAAAGTGTGTGAGGTAATATTATGTTAACTAACTTGATTTAGCCATTCTATAATGTACAGGCATACTAAAAATTATGTTATATGCCATAAGTGCAATTTTTGGTTTGTCAGTTAAAATACATCAACAAAAATTATGAAAATGTATAATTGTCTCTCCAAAGAATCAAGAGCTCTAGCCCTCTGATTTGGGGAGGTGACATTGCCTCTAGTGAGTGAGAAAGTCAGCCCTGCAGGGAAGGCGCAGGCCCCACTGTCTGGGCATGTTAATGATGTGGGAACTGCATGGAGGGGGCCTGGTGGAGGTTAGGCAGCCTGCTGGGCTCTGGGTCCCAGCCAGAAGGGCTCACTGTGCCTGACAGGGACTGTCACCAGCAGCCGTGGGTCCCTGCATGAAGCCAGCAAGGCGCTACTCCATCAGCATCTCCTTTTACTACAGGCCTGGGAATTTCTGAGCAGAACACACGTGGAGGACATCTGTTTTCTGTGTTCCCCCTTCAAAGCAGTGAAACTAATGATTTGAGAATGAAGAGAAAAAAAAAAAGGAGGAAAAGTCAGCATTGAGCTCTGTGCTTCAAGAGCCTGGTTACATTTCTGAACACCCTGGATTTGCTCCTGTAATACTCTTCGAGGTTGATTTTTTTCCCCCTTTTTGGTTAAAAAAGTGTTCCAGGCAATTTCAGCTCAGTGTGCTACTTTGGCTTGGGGCTCTATTTACCATAAGCTACAGACACTTAACTCATCTGCTTCCTGAACATCACTTATAGATGCTGGTCATCTCCAACTCAGCACAACAAGGCTAACATTCTCCCAACCTTGATCGTCTTCTCACATTTGTCCCCTCTTTCTATGAGATGAAGAAGCCAGACTTAAAATGTTACAAAGCTTTCTCCTATTGCATGGGGGCCCCTTGCTCTGTCTGTGCATTGTCGAGACAACGCACTTGGAAATGCCCAAACTCCTGCATTTGAGACACATCAGAGAGAAATATGCACAATATCACACTCTTATAATGTTCAGTCATTGTTGATCATGTACAAAAGTCATTTATCTCATATTTCAATAAACATTTTTGTTTAAAAAAAGGTAATTTATTTTTTTGTAGTGCTGGGGATTGAACCCAAGATCTTGAGCATGCTAGGCAAGCAGTCTACCACTGAGTTACACCCCAGGCCTTTTTTCTTTCTAAATTTTATTTTGAGATGGGGTGTAAGTTGCTAAGGTAACTTAGAGAACTTGTGATACTCCTCCCTCAGGCTCCTGAGTAGCTGGAATCACAGGTGTGCTCCACGGCAGATCACTCTCCTTCTGCCAGCCTCCCTAATACTTGCTGATGGAACATTCTCCGGGGCCTCAACTGTCTCTACCAGCCATCCTCATAATGACTTGCAATTAAAACATAGACACTTGTTTGGCTCTTCTTGCCCAGAGTGACAAAAACAATTTTTCATCTGGAAAAACAATTTCCAGATGGAAACTAAAGAGATGTGACACGTGACCCTAGATTGGGTTCCAGACAAGATAAGGGATGTTAATGGGAAAAATGGCAAACCTTGAGCAAGGTCTGAAAGTTAGATAATAATGTTGTGTCAAGGCTGATATCATGATTCTGATTGTTGTACTGTAGTTACGCAGGAGAAAACCACACTAAAGTGTTTACAAATAGAGGCAAGGTATCTGCAACTTACGCTCAAATAATCAGGAAAAAGATATACGTGTGTGTTGACAGGCATGGGCGAATGCGTGTCTAGGTGCACGGACATGTTGGAGAGGGAATGCATGATAAGGAAGGTAGCAAGCTATTAACATTAGACCACTCTTGGAAGAAAGGCATAGAGGAAGTCTTTGAACCATTTGCTCCACATTTTGTTAAGTCTTCAATTATTTCAAAATGAGAAATTAAAAAAAGAAAAGAAAAAAAGAAAAGGATTTTCATTGGTAGGAGGTAGGAAAACCAACCAGAAGGAGCTGATGACAGAAAAGAGTTCTCTGAACTTGAACTGCTTCGGGGCCTTGTGAGTGCAGTCTGTTCCAAACCCCTCTCCTACTGAGCTTCTCAAGAGCCTGAGCTCTCCTCCTCTTTCAAGCCAGAGTCCCCCCAAATCCCCTCACTTAGCTGAACAATCTCTCTCCTGGCTGGGCCTTCAAAGAGAGCTCAGATCCACTCCTTCCCTGGGTAGCCTCTGTGGAAACCCGCATTCCTCTCTGGTACCTCTCTAACATCTGCTCTCTCTCCACTGGGAGAGCCCAGGGCTGGGCTTCTCCGCTGCAGCATGTGTTAGTCAGGATGCACACAGCAGGTTATACTGTAGTAGAAAACTGTCCCTAAAGTTCAGCTGACTCAACTCACTGTTGATTACAACTTAAAAGTCAAGTTCTCACTCATGCAACATGTCTGCTGTGGTGTGTTAGGGTATCTCTGCTCATTGAAATCTCTTGGGAACCCTGGTTGATAGAGGGTCCATCTTGACTCTTCTACCATCACCACAGGAGGCTAAAAAGGGAAGGTGGTGAATTACTGGATTTTTAAAATTTCTTCTCCAAAAAAAATGAAAGTTATTTCCCCTCATTTCATAAAGCAGAAGGTAAAATCCTTGGGTCATAAGGGAGAGAGAAATATATCTGTAACATCCCTAACTGTCACAGCACTGATTCTTGGTGGCTAAGTTGCATTTAACAGGTACATTTAGGAGTGCAGCCTAAGAGACATAGGGCACAAGAAACAAGGATGCCAACTGCCACCAGAATGCCACCTTCAACCAGGGGCAGAATCAGGAAGACAAATAGCCAAGACCCACCAGGGCGTGTTCCCCTCGGAGACATCCCCAAGCTTCTTTGTGCTCCCATGGCCACCTGCACAGGCTCCTGGCACCCTGTCCTTGCATTCTTTGGCTGTTGGTTACTTAGGATTTTTCTGTTAGATAAATTTTATATGTATCACAAATGTTTATTGAATGCACACATCAGCAGAGATACCTATTATTTGCCAGGCACTGCACTAGGCTCTGGGCTATAAGAACAAGCAAGACATTGGCTGTGTTCTTGGGGCACTTCCTGAGTTGTCTTGAAGACCAAGAAGAAAACAGATTTTAAATTTAGAGTAGAACTTTCACAGAGTGGTGAGACCATCTGATCCTGTTCGTGGGGAGAGTGGGTGGCTAGAGAAAGGGAGGAAGTGGGAGGCATCTGCTTGTGGCTTACTCTGTCAGGGACATGTCTTCCTCATCTCTCTAACCAGGAATGTGCAGACGACACAGTGTGCCAGCAGGAGGCATGAGATGTTGAGGTTTAAGGACTATTAATACATTTCTTATATATATATATATATATATATATATATATATATATATATATACACACAACATACATATATATATATATATATATATATATATATATATATATATGTATTTGTTGTTGTTTACAAGACAACTGCTACAGTAATAAGGCTAATGCTAAAAAAATGTAAGATTTGGTACTTTATAATTCAGGTTCCCCTGAAAATCACTAAGTATTTCTTTTTAAACAAACAAGGACACCAAGACAGGGAATCTTTTAACTCCCAACTGCATGGCTTGGAACTGATGGTCCTGACTCCTGGTCCAGGGCACTTTCTGCCAATCCACCCTGCCTCTTTCTAGCTTGAGATCCTGCCTGGCTGAGGATCCCACAGCCTGGGAGGAGAGTTCATTCAGTTTTACAATGGATGTGGGGCAAAGGCACGTTTCTATAAATACAGCCCGTAGAGGTTCACTCTGAGCCAAGTGAGTCTATGAGACTCCCTGCTCCAGCTTCCTGTTGGATGAACAATGCAAGCTGAAAGCGACGTTCACAGGGTGCCATATGTATTTGAGCTCACAGCCCCAAATGGACACTTTGCCAACCCACATCTGCCGTTGAATGGCCAGATCTCCATGATGTAATAGGTGTGAGATGCAGGAAGATGAGGGGGGCGGGGAGAAGGGACCAGGGTCTTGTCTCCCTCAGCAGGCTTTGCTTGTGTGCTGCAACTTGCAGCCAAGGAAGGGATGTTGAGTCTCTGGGAAATGTTGTGGATGCAGGCCAATGGGATCATTTTCATTTTCTAAGGTTTGGAAGGATCTCTGGCCTTGTGTGGGCCCTCCACTGATTAAGTGAGATAATGTTCTATAGTGTCTTTGGCACATGGTAAGTAGCTAATAAATGGTAACTGCTCTAGTAGTAATAATTCTAGGAAAAATGACCATAACAATTACTGCAATAATCAAACAACAGTATTAGAGTAATTATTATTTAATAATCATGACAATAATAAATATAGCTAATTCAGTGGTGTGCAGAGGGGGTACAATGGGGGTGGTTCACACAGTGGGAAAGAATTTAATCACTGACTCATGATAATAAAAAGCAGGCTGTGTGGGAACTTTCTGTACTTTCCCCTCATTTTTGCTATGACCTTTAAACTACTCTAGAAAGTCATCTATTATAATTTTTTTTAAAATAAAGGACAGAGAAGAAAAAGCAAATGATGGTATTGTTTTGGATTCTCCAAGACAGTGCACCCCCTTATTGCTTGCACCCAGCAAGGACCCGCTTCCACTAACCAACCCTTGTTATGATGTTATTTTTAAATTGCTGGTTTTGTAGGTACTCGAATGAGCAGCATGTTTGCTAGTTGGATGATAGTCCTGTGTGTCATCACGTGGAATTTAATGCCGATGGAACCGTCCCCAAGCACTGCTAGACCTGAAGGTTGTGGACTCTGTTGCTTTCTGCTGAGATGAACAGCTGCATCACCTCCACTTACTGTGGCTGCAGCTGAGTGGCAAGGCTGTCAACAGCCCCAGCCATGAGCCTCTCCACCTCCACACCTAGTGAGATCCATGGGTCAGGGCAAGTCCTTATTCTTAAATCACCTAGCAGCTGACTTTTTTTTGTCTAATGAAAAATTCTTTTCTTTGTGTAGGAAAATGCCCAGATAATCAAAGAAGTGGAAGTTGACAAGGTCTCAGTGCTCTGCAGGGACCAGGTGGAAGCCATCAAGCAGCTCTGGCAGGATCCAGGAATCCAGGAGTGTTATGACAGGAGGCGGGAGTACCAGCTGTCAGACTCTGCCAAATAGTGAGTACAGAGCTCCGGCCACAGCTGCCTTGGGGGGGGGGGGGAGGCGGGCTTTTAGGCAAACACAGTCATGCTTCAGGGGAGCTTCTTGCTGCTTGCTTAAGTGGAAGGGCTCAGTGGCAACACCACCTCCCCCTGTTTTTGTTATCACTCCCTTCTTGGTGTTCTTACCATCCCCTGAAAACCTTCCATCTTTGAGGATCCCCAAATTTCCTTCTTGGCAGAGACCCAATTTTTCCTCACTGTTATGTGTTTAATTTTCAATAAAATGCTCAAATTTGAGGTTCTGTTAGTGGGTGGATCTGATTTGGGGTGTTGAAATGATTTAAGCAAGGAATATACTTGTTTCTGGTTTTTCACTTTCTTCCTTTCCATATCTCTGTCTTTCTGGTTGCCTGATCAGAAGACAGCAGGTCCAACTGCACGAAAACCTAAAATCAGGGTCCACCGATGGTAGTCGCTGCTGATCTGGTGCTGCCCTCTCGTGGCAGAGCCAAGTACTGCTGGGCCCGGCATCCAGAAATCTCAGCTGACTCCAACGACCTACATACCACATTTTGGATAGTTAAAGTTGTAGTTTTAAATAGCTAACTCCCAAAGGTGGAAAAATTTCTGTTTAGACAGTCCTTCATGCAAACCATCTCATAGAGATCGCGGAATCTAACAATTTCCCAAGGAAATGCATCCTTCAGCCAGGTCACTGGGCAAATGGTTTGGTCTTACTTGAATAGGTGGTGATCCTTGCTTTTACAGCTCAGCTTTCTGCCTGTCCCACATCATCATCATGGTGGCCTTGAGATATTTCCCAAGATCCATCCCTTTTACTTCCTCTTCCCATCCCTTTCCCTTCAGGTGCCATTGCCCTCTAAGCTGGTTTGGGTGGGAGTTTGCCCAAAGGGCTGAACGAAGCAGTGTACAGGAAAGGAAATGTTATCTCTGTGGTCAACAGCTTCCCTTCGGAGTCTGTCCTAGGCTGAGTGTTCAATGTCCTTAATCCAGATGGGCACAACTAATCTAAGTACAGGAACAAAATACCATCAAGGAAGAAAATAAAAGGAACTCCAATAGGTGTTAGATCAGCAAAGAAAAGAGATGGAGGAAGAAATTGTTCCAAGAAGGAGGTATGGGCTGCCCAGGTCCTGGACAGCCTGGTGAGCCAGGGACAGCTCAAGGCCAGGTATCCATGGCCTTCCTGATCCTACCTGAGACTGCCTGGTGTTATTTACTCTGTGAAGGACCTGGGAATTGGCAATGGCTCTTGATCCATTTGGAGAAGACCCAATAGAACTGCTGGGGAATTCAGTGTAACCCAGAAAACCGAGGCAAGTTCATTGAGAGGGATGGACAGAGATGCCATAGATTAAAAATGGTACTCATAAACATGATGGTTGCCTGATCTTGAGAATCTGCAGGATGCAGGCACCTGTGCACTTCTTTGGTCTACATCAGCATCTCACAACCATCTGCTAGTTTTGTCTACTCAAATGGACATGTGTTTACTATTTGATGAATGCTTGTAATGTGCCTGGCACAGTGGTAAGGGTTATAGGGCAATCAATGCCTTCTACTCTCAGGAAAGGTACTGCCTGGTGGAATGAGATATAAATAAAATAATCACACAGCAACGTACAGGATTCCCCCTTATCATGGGGAGTACATTCTAAGAACCCCCCTGTGGATGCCTGAAATTGCAGATTATATTGAACCCTGTGTAGACACTATTTTTTCCTATATGTACCTAACTAAGAAAAAGTTTCATTTATAAACTAGGCAGGTGAGAAATTAACAACAATAAAATAGAACAATTATTGGGAACATTATTTAGTTAAATCAGTTACCTGGACATCACAGTGATACTGTGACAGTTGATCTAGTAATAGACAGCTACTAAGCGTCTAATAGGTATGTACTATGCCCCAAACCAGAAAAGGGGATGGATGATTCATGTCCGCAGCAGGATAGAGTAGGACGACACCAGATTTTATGCTGCTCAGAACAGATTATGACTTAGTTTATGAATTGTTGCTGGGTATGGTGGCACCTGCAGTCACAGCTACTCAGGAAGCTGAGGCAGGAGGATTACTTGAAGCCAGATTGGGCCACATAGTGAGACCTTGTCCCAAACAAACCAAAAGATCCTCATGAGGTGTTTATTTCTGGAATTTCCCATTTGGATCACGAATGACCATGGATAACTGAAACCGTGGACAGTGAAACCTTTAGTAAGGGGAGACCACTGTACTGCTCAGCAAAGACAGTCATAAACCTTGGGCTTGTATCTGGGCATGGGGTGGGCCACAGAAGACTGCCTACTGCCTGGCTTCTTAAGCTGAATTTCAGGCTGTCCAGTGAGCCAGGTTGGCCTTGTTCCTGTTGGTTTACTTTCATGCTGACCTGCTCAGTCTCTGGCATCCATGCTGTGCTGGGAGAAGGCAGGGCCGCCCTTGGCTTGGAAGGAGCTCAGAATCACCAACTCCATTATTGGCCAGGGCCTTAAAAAATTTAGTCATTTTTCTAAAAATGACTTTTATAAGAGCCTTATCATTTTTTGAAGAGTTTCCTCTAATTTCACCTTAGAAAAAATGATCTATTTTAAGTTCAAGTCTTTAATAATCTAAGACAAATTTTGGATTATTTTGAGATGTTTCATTTCCTAGTGTTTTTAACAGGAAAACTTTTTCTTCTTGTTTCTTTGAAAGAATTTCCTGTTGGCCTGCTTTACATCCGTGTTTTTTTATAAATTCCATCTAATTTGTTGAGCAGAAGCTTTGAAGAGCAGCATCTACATTACCTAATGCTCTTCCTTAAGGGCAGGTGGGAGGGCCCTTTGGGTGGCAGGTCAGAGTCCCTAGGTGGAGCTGTTTCCCACATCCTAGTCCTCCAGACCTGCTGTCTCCCTCACAGCCACAGCTGTGTGATAGAGCTTGCGGCCTGACCCTCAGTTGACTCTCAAGAAAGTCAGCGATAGAATTCAGTAGGTAGCACTGTGAGCTGGGGGTGACTTCCCTTGAGTAGGATGGGCATTTCTCTCCCTTCTCTAAAAGGAGTCTTGGCTTCTCATTTGTTCACATCACAGTTACCTGACTGACATTGACCGAATCGCCATGCCATCGTTTGTGCCAATACAGCAAGATGTGCTTCGTGTCCGAGTGCCCACCACAGGCATCATTGAGTATCCATTCGACTTGGAAAACATCATTTTTCGGTAAGTTTGTCTTCTGGGCATGCTCATTTAAGAATCTGTCTGCCCAAGGCCTAAATGTGTTATCCCTAAGTAGGGGTTACTTGTGATAGGCAGAATGACCCTCTTGGTCCCAAGGCATGTACGATTGTGGTAGGTTTCAAGTTCTAGAATTGAGAGGGACTCTATTTTGCCCTTAGGAAAGAAATTTCTTTCTGGGAACTGGAATCATCTTATGTGTAACATGCATACAGATATATATATGTCACCTACATACTGAATATACTGACTATTGATGTCTTTTCCCTAATGTTGGATAATATTTCTCTTTCTATTTCTTTATGTTTTATCCTTAAAAAAGAGAAAAATAAGAATACAAAAATTTATAGTAAAATTACCTCAGATATGGATAAACTGCTTACAGCTGTGTAAATGTATGAATTTCCACTACAAATGTAGGATGTACTTTTATGACAAATTGGGTAGGTCTTCACTGATTTAATTATGGGAAAATGAATAATAATGTGGGGGCATATACACAGCACTGCAAATTTCAAAGCACTTTTGCATTTATTTCCCTTGTTCCTCCCAAGAATTATTATTACACATACTTCTTCAGGCCCAGTTCTCCCATATCCAGGTCCTATATTATCTACAGTTATATCTCAGTGTTTCTTCTGAACTGTAGTGCTGGGGAGGCACTCAGAAGAGATCCTGTGTATTTGTTAGCAGATCCCTGATTTTAATGGCCGTCCCTGTGTGTCCATATTTAAACCTTTTGAGAACCAAGGGTTGCTTGCAACTCCCAAACCTTCTCAGAGTGAGGGCCTCCCAAGGCTTGCATTTGTTTTTTTTTTTTTAAAGAAATTTATTCTAAGTATCTGCTTCATGCTTTGATAAATAGGTTTGCCTTGTTTCCTAGAGACTGATAAGTAGGTTTAACATCATCCACCAGTGACATCTATTATTTTATAGCTCTATACCTCCTCCTGCTCACCCTCTGGCTGAAGAATTCTGATCATTGAGATTAAAGTCTTTAGAGAATGACCTTATGGAACCCAAGCTTTTGACAATTGCAGTGTTCCTTCCCAGCTCCATTCCTTGCTGTGTGGTGGGACGAGGTGGGACAGCCAGCCATGAGCACAGCATTGTAAAGTGTCTGCACCTGCAGGGTTAGATTTCTGGCCTTCTCAAGCACTTTTCTAGACAATAGTTATGGAACAGAATATGTGGGCTGTATCTGACCCACAGATGTATTCTCTTTGCTGTTCAGTAGTATAAAAACAAATCTGAGCTAACATTTAAAAATTGGGATGTTTCACCTAAAACAGTTGATGTCAAAGTTCTCTTTAAACATCCAAGGACCTGGTAATGGTGAGCTTGCACTCTGTCCAGCAGCGCTTAACTGCTGATATAGCAACCATCCCTTCGGACAGAGCCCCTAACTCTCAAGCATATAAGCTTTTCCACTCTGCAGCTTTTCCATTTGACTCATGAACTGCCTGACCCCTGGGCCTTTCAAGTCTGTGATCTTTGGGCTATTAGTCCCTGAAATCTCACCCAAAGACACAGGTAAAGGCTTTGGATTTCCATACCAGGCAGAGAGCACTTGCAGGTATTTGTAGGGAAGAAGGGGTGGCATAGAGTTAATGCAAGGATTTGTGGATAAATTAGAGAAACTCTGAAATCAAGATTGGGCCCAAAGAAGGCTGAAGGGACTTGGAAGATTGTTTGACTCTGTTCCTTTTGTGTCTGCTATCCGTTGACTCTATAGTAGGTGGTTGGATTCAAACCCAAGTGAAATTTGTGTTTTCTTCCTGAACTACTGCAGCAGGATCCTAACCAGTGTCCTCAGGAAGGTTCCTCTGTATGCCATCTGAGTCACCTCTGTCTTCAGAAACTTCATTTACATTTTTGGCTTCCTGAGCTTGGAAACATTCAGTGGTCCCTCATTGCCTAAAACAGTGGTGCTCAAATGTGTTAAACTTAGGATTCCTTTGCACTCTGAAAATTTGAGGACTCTATAGAGATCACTGATTCCATGGTATAGCGACTTGTATCCTTTCCTCCAAAGTGATGTATTCCAACCTTTGTGTCTTCTGTCTGTATTGAGCAGGATGGTGGATGTTGGTGGTCAGCGATCTGAACGACGGAAATGGATTCATTGCTTCGAGAGTGTCACCTCCATCATTTTCTTGGTTGCTCTGAGTGAATATGACCAGGTCCTGGCTGAGTGTGACAATGAGGTATTTTGCAAGGGGAGGTTAGGTAACAGAGAACTTTTCTGTTTTTTCCAAGTAGATCAAGTAATAGATTCTTCCTTGGGCTACACAGTCTTGCCACTCAAAGTACAATCGATGCACTAACAGCTCAGGCAGTACTGAGATGCTTGTTAGAAACGCAAACTATTAAATTATTCCAGGGTGACTAAGTCAGAGTCTGCATTTTTTTAAACAAGGTCCTAGGTAATTTTAACAGTCATGTGTCACTTAATAACAAGGATGAATTCTGAGAAATCGGTTGTTATGTAGTTTCATCCTCATGTGAACATCAGAAAATGTATGTACATAAACCTAGACTGTATGCAGCTTGTGACATACCCAGGTTACACACCTGCTCCTAGGCTACACACCTGTACAGCATGTTGCTATATTTAATACTAAAGGCAACTGCAATACAACATCAATTACTTATGTATCTAAACATATTAAATACATAGAAGTAACAGTAAAAATACCAGGCACTGGGGACCATCATCATTTATGGTGGTTGTTAGCCAAATGGTTATTTTGCAACACAAGACTGTACATATGAAAGGTTGAGAATCACTGGCCATGACCTGGTTCTCAAATTTGCCAGCACACTATAGAGTTTCCTGAGGAACTTCAAAGAAAAATTTGGTGCCTGAGTCTAACTTAATGGGTGATAAATGTGGCTTGAGCATGGGATTTTTTTTCCCCCTCAAGTTCCCTAGGTGAATCTATGTGCTGTGAAGGGTGGAAGTCACTCAGAATCAAAGGTTCGCATCTTTGACAACATATTGGAATCCCCGGGGGAGCTTTTAAAACCATGGTCTTGGGCCCCACACTAGAGAGTTGCTTTACTGGGTTCAGGTGGGGCTTTCTTTTTCAAGTTCCCCAGGGATCCTAAAGCACAGCCAAATTTGAGCAATACTCTTTGTAATAAAATTTATCTGAGCACAAAATTCCCAACCTCCACAGGCCATGGCACTCCCAAATTAGGTCCCTATCTTAACTGGCATGGACAGCAGTACCAGATGCTTGGAGTTGTTCTGGGGTTGCCTGGGATTATGTCTGCCCTTCACTTCCCCCAGGAGGCACTTGTTCAAGGCAGCTATAGCTGACTCAGCCAAGTCAGGCACTCTGTCCCCTGCTGGTTGGTTCCAGTTCCATTAGCTAGATCTGCCCAAGTGATAACATTTCCAGTCATTTCTTTGTGAGGTGATGGGTATTTTCTGTGGGATGCTAATGTCCTCCTCATTTTCTTTTCTCCTGAACTTGTGCAAGCCTTCTTAACCTCTTAGAAAAAAATGTCTCTGTTTCCAGGACATGAAAGTAAATCAATAAAGAACTGTGTCCAGGATTAGGTAATGACTATGAACAAATCATATCATATTTCTTGAGAGCAGACTCTCTGAGGAGCACTACTACATTAGCTAATTAGTGGAGGGTTTAACCCATTTACTTGTGTCATTGTGCAAATAGTAATACTGGCTGCAGCCCAGCTCCACTTTTTTTCCTCCTTTTTAAAGCAGGCATCCACTTAGCAATACATAAAAAAATTATCTCCATATTTGTCTTGGGAATAATTTGTGATATTTCCCAGTAAAACAAAGATTAGACAGGGGCACAAGGGGCTAGTAACTCAGCCTGATGTGCTTAGAAACTAAACATTTTCCCCTAAGAATCACAAGGTATTTGGAGAAAAAACTTAAGTGGTTGCTATGCCAGACCTTTCCTGCCTGGTTGTAGATATCCACTTACTATGCTGAAAGAAATTTTTTGAATATATTATTTCCTTGGATGTTATTATTAATAAAATCATAAGAAATTTTAAAGAAGCTTTAGAAACAGGTGAGGGGTTACCTGTCTATTAATATGTTCCAGATCTTAATGCCTCCAAATGCACTGAATGGGAGAATGAGCCCTGGTGTCTGGGAGTCGTAGGGAAGTAAGAGTTAAAGCATGTCCCTCTGGAGGTCATGCGTGGAGCTTGGATGTTTTTCCTTTGGGCCACCTCTCTCTCTAAACAGAGGTTCTTGTTTCTTTCATCTTAGAAATACTTCTAAGAATGCTATCTAAAACAATTATTGTCATCAGATATATTTGTATGTGCACTGTCTGCTCTCCGCAAATTTAGAGCATTTAACATACTCTTGCCATGTATAGAAATTATTACTGTTTTTTGTATATAGTCTTCACCAGATCCCACTATTACATGGGCTTGGTAAAGGGACTTAAATTTTCTGAACAATATTCTCATTATTATTATTATTATTATTTTAGAGAGAGAGGGAGGGAGGGAGGGAGGGAGAGAGACTTTTTTAATATTTATTTTTTAGTTTTCGGTGGACACAACATCTTTATTTTTTTATTTTTATGTGGTACTGAGGATCGAACCCAGCGCCCCATGCATGCCAGGCGAGCATGCTGCCGCTTGAGCCACATCCCCAGCCCCTCATCTTTTAAATGGGGGCACTGTTCTGCTTGTAGAGCATGGCAGAGGACAGGTGCTCAGCAGCACTGGTTCCCTTCTTGGCCAGCATCTAGCATTCCTAGGGG
Source organism: Spermophilus citellus (assembly GCF_964194105.1). Taxonomy (NCBI): domain Eukaryota; kingdom Metazoa; phylum Chordata; class Mammalia; order Rodentia; family Sciuridae; genus Spermophilus; species Spermophilus citellus. The sequence goes on from NC_138183.1 coordinate 80,256,312, forward strand.
CATGATCTTGCTGGAAAAACCTTTCTTCCTCCTATGTCACGTGACTCTTGAGGAACAATCTGGAAGCCCATATCCAGCTGAGTGGCTGTCTCAGGTATAAAAGCTGGTACTTCTCCACTTGTTAATCCCAACAATTATACAACATGGAAAATTTTTGCCAAATATAGACATAAACCTTCCTGTTCTAAGTTGCACAAAAGTTTTTATTTCCTTACATGTTAGTTTTGGTCTAGAGAAGATCTGGGGTGCTCCAGAGAGAAGGGATAAATAGAAGCACAGGATATAGTATCTTGTGGGCCCATGTGCTCACCAACTTCAATAAGAGCAGGAACCCAGAGCCTGCAGCAGGGTAAAGAGGACTGATGGATGCCTTAGCCACTTGGCATGTTGTTTCCAAAATATTGCCTTTTTTCCCCCCAGTTTATCCTAAGTCACTTCTTTCTCACTTAGAATCACATGGAAGAGAGCAAAGCCTTGTTTAAAACCATCATCACCTACCCCTGGTTTTTGAATTCATCTGTCATTTTGTTTTTAAACAAGAAGGATCTTTTGGAAGAGAAAATCATGTACTCTCATCTAATTAGCTATTTCCCAGAATACACAGGTAAGTGTTCATCTTGGGGATAATGCTTCTGTGTTGATCTTGTCAGCCTCCCAGGCATCAATTCTGAATTCTCAGCATAGCTTACAGGGGTTACCCTGATCTGCCCAAAACAGCCTCTCTGCCTCCTCACCTTTGGAAGGAAGCTCTCATTGGACTCTTGTGTGTTTCCCCTTTAGCACCTCCACACAGGCCACTCCTAGCGCCTGGAATACACTTTTGACAACGCCTTTTGCTGGCTCCTCTTGGCTCTCCAGGACCCAGTTCATGCTTCTCTACTGGGAAGCCTTTCTGACCTTTCCTTGAACAAGCAAGGGCTTGCATAAGTGTGCCACCTCCTTGGTGTTGCACTGGCTCCTCTTGCTCCTTTGGCTGTCATTTGGTTGTGTAGCATTGTCCCCTCACTTGCTCAGCTCTCTCCCTACTCAGCTACTTAATTTATCTTTGCCCAGTCAGAATCAGTCAGAGCAGCTGGTGCTTCATAGGTTAGGGGGTGGCATCCCCTTTCCCAGACACAGGCGATCAGTCCTTTATGTATACACCTATTCAAAGCAGGAGAGTTTTTTGCCCTGTTGTGAATTATTCCTATAATTCTCAGATAGTACTGTTTGACACTGAGGGTTGGTGTCTCGTCACTCTTTTTTTTCCTTTTATTACCCGCACTGGTTGTTAAATATAGAGCCCTTAAGCTTTCTAGCCTCTAATTTTGAATTCCTTTGCTCTTTCCTCTAGTCTACATCTGTGAAAGATAATAAGAATTATCTTTGTTCAAAAGTGGTCCAAATCAAAAAACTAAATTGGGCCACTATTTTAAACAAATGATCTTAAAGTACGATTTTTAGATAACAGTGAACACACTGTGCAATGCTATTATATGCACCCATAGTGACATAATAAACATAATGCTCCAGGTAAACTGTTCCCTAGGAATAAAGTAAGGTAGACCAAAGAAGGACCCCAAATAAGAACAAGAGTATATTCAAAGTGGTTCTTGGAAGATTAGTGGAGTAGAAAGGGGAATGAAGGGAGACATGGGATAGGGAAAGACAGTAGAATGAATCTGACCTAACTTTCCTATATACATATATGAATGTACTACAGTGAATCTCACCATCATATACATCCACAGAAACAAACAAAAAAGCTCAGCACAGTGGTGCACACCTGTAATCTCAGTGGCTCAGGAGCCTGAGGCAGGAGAATTGCAAGTTCAAAGACAGCCTCAGCAATTTAGTGAGGACCTAAGAAACTTAATGAGACCCTGTCTCAAAATAAAAAGGGCTGGGGATATGGCTCAGTGGTTAAGCACCCCTGGGTTCAATCCTCTAATACAAAACAAAACCAAAAACAATCCCAAAAAACAGCAACAAAAAATGCCCATAAAACTGTAAGTAAATAGCAGAAAGATCAGTAGAGTAGAGGGAAGGGAATGGGGTAGGGGGGTGAGGTGGGGAGTAGGTGGGCAGAGGGAAAGGAAAAGGGGAAGTACTGGGGACTAAATTTTGAATTAGAACAAATTATATTCCATGCTTTATAATTATGTCAAAATGAATCCTAATGTTATATATAACTAAAAAGAACCAATTTCTTTTAAAAAAAGTTCTTGGTTCTTGGGAGGATGTGGTAGTAAGTCTATATATTTTTCTTCTCCTAATTGCACTCGTGAATAGGACCAAAGCAGGATGTCAAAGCTGCCAGAGACTTTATTCTGAAGCTTTATCAAGACCAGAATCCGGACAAAGAAAAAGTCATCTATTCCCACTTCACATGTGCTACAGATACAGAGAATATCCGTTTTGTGTTTGCTGCTGTCAAAGACACAATTCTGCAACTAAATCTAAGGGAATTCAACTTAGTTTAAAAGCTACTGCCCATTTCTTCCTCACAACAAAAGACAGGATTTGCAGGCTCCTTCTGTTTAATTTGCAAATGCTTCTGACATCCCTGGACCAAGACCCTGTGCCAGGCACCAAGAACATTCTGTAGACAACAGGGACAGAGATGGGTAATAGAATTTGGAAGGTGTTTGAGTTTATCAAACCTCTCAAAAGAGTCTTTATTCCCAGATTGTTTTTGTAGTTCTTTTCTTGCCTCTTACATTTTGTGTAATTTTTGAATTTGGTATTTTAAAGAATTTTAAATGGCCACTGTGATTTACTGTTTTCTTTCAAAAATTAAGTTTCAAGATGTTTAATGATAGACATTAAAAATCACAAGGGCTGGGGTAGTGGCTCAGTGGTAGAGTGCTCGCCTAATGAATGAGAGGCCCTGGGTTTGATCCTCAGCACCAGATATAAATAAATAAAATAAAGGTATTAAAAAATATCACATACAGAGGGGCCTGTTAATAGATTATGTCTTCAGACCTCTAGGATTAATTTGGGTGACCTTTTAAAAAAACAAGTGTTAATGGGTTTGATGCTTTTTATTAAATCTTGTAATTTAGAGAAATTTCTAATTTTGAGTGTTTTTCTCTCCTTATGCTGGAATTATGACTCCTTTAACAACATGTCACCAAAGATTTTCTCTTTTTAAAAAAGATGATTCTTTTTGTGTCAACTTTCTAAGTCGGATTAATGAATATATCAGTACATCTAATTTAGTTTAGTCATAACTTGGTCACCATGACACTAAAGTTGACATTTGAAAAATGGATTCCAGACAGTATTGGTGAAAAATGTGTATATACATATGTATGTATATATATAAGATTGAGATTTTATATATATATATATATATATATATATATATATATATATATATATATATAATGCATTAATGCATATGGCCAGGTCTTATAAACTTATGAAATGGCTAAAAGTGCAATTGTTTAACAAATGTTATGTAACCTCTGCCAAAGTTCTGATGGTCATTACAGAACTTTGCTTGAACTATGTATGCTTGTGCCTTTGTGAGGAGGCTGAGAATATAATATTCTACCGCTAGTACTGATTACCTTGTGTTTATTAAGAGCACACAGTTGGTTGATGGTTCTCCTAAAGAGAAAAATGATGTAGATTTAATAGTAATTGAGAAACTACTAAGTTTCTTCCTTTAGAAATTCAAAAATCTGCATTCATCATGTTATGCTGGAGTTCCCTTAGTAGCTAGCTTAGTAAAGTAGATGCAGAATTCTCTATAAGTACAGAGTGCATCAAACTAAAGGCCCACAATGGTTTTATTTGAATTTTTCATCTGAAGGTGTTCACATAAGCTCAACACTTTGGGATTTAAGGTGTGATATGTCTATTGCAAATTAATGTACAGACGGTCTCCAACTTAGGATGACTTGATGATGATGATGTGAAAGCTGTACATTCAGTGGAAATCTTTGATTTTGATCTGATCTTAGGCCAACAATGCATGGAAGATGCAATGACAGGCAACTCCCACTCAGCCACAAGATAGGGAGAGAGGAGGACAACAGCAATTTTATCCCATAGTGCATTGTGTTGCTAGGCTATGATGAAACATAGGTTCAGTGTACTAGAGGCGACCTGCATAGACTATGATCTTATTAATTAAACAGCTAAGGAGGTGGGACATTATTATTAGTACTGGAAGGGCCAAGTCCCTTGCCCTGGGCCAGATCTAATATTTTCAACTTAGCATAGTTTACAGAAGTTGAACATACAAGGTAAACCCAGATTGGTTACATATGTTATAAAACTATGTGTCAGTATTCCCACAGCTGTCCTAAACCTTCCTTTTAGCCACTTATTGGACTGTGAAGTTCTCGTTTCTGTTGGAACAATTCTAAGTGTGAAGCTATTAGGACATCCATGCTGGAAAAGACTGATATTTTTCTACCATAGCAACATTAAGCCTTCAAAACTAATCCTTAAGAGATAAAGAACTTGATACACATATTAAAATTTATCTGAAACAATAAAGGTCCAGGAACAGTCAAGAAAATTTTGCACAAGAGAACAATGAGATGTGGAATAGTTCAAAATATTTAGAAACATAAATAAAAAGACAATGTCTTTATTCCCTGCAACAAGCAGTGGGCTAAAGGTTATGAACTGGGTACAATTGGACAATTAACATGAAAAGGGCTCAAAAGATTCAGTAATTAAAGAAATTAAACAATGTGGAATTTTGTTTTTTACTTCAAGTATTTTCTAGTATTTAGTTCAAGTTATTGTTAATTAATCTCCAGCTGACACTTAAAAGCATATAAGAAAACAATGGCTTTCAATTACTAGTACAGTAGGGCTGTGGAATAAATCAAAGGATGGTAACAAAATATTTTCTTAAGTCATAGAAAGGCTGAACTCTCACTGATGGTAAGGTGAATTACTCACCTCTGCCAATATTGATTCTACTCATAGAAAATTCTCCCTTAGCCCTTCTTTCAAAACATATTAATCACTTACTGAGAAAATTATCCATCTGAAGTATTCTAAAGGTTGAGAGGCACAGTGCTGGTGGCTGAGAGTTCACCAGGTACAACTATTCAAGCCTTTTTGGTGAACAGTGATCATGCTGGGCTGGAATGCTTTCTGTTTTTACTGAAAAATCATGCTTGTTCTCTTGGGGGACCTTTATTTAGGACTCACAGAAGGTAGAAATCAGATAGGCAAGGAAATGCTACTGATAGAGTTTCTAGTTCTAGTCAATAATTAAAAACCAAAGTACACTAAAGAATTAGAAGGTGTTATTGTACTCAGTTTATTTGAAAAAGATACACATGGTTAAACTGGGCACTCATCTTTATCATGCAATCCAAATCTACCAGTACCAAGAAATACTGTTCAGAGAGAAGTCATTAGTAAGGATGGCCAACCCAATTAGGGGAGCAAAAACAAAAAGACTAAGGTCGGTTTCAAGACTATGAATTTCACTGTAAATATTGAGGTTTATAGATTGTCTTATCAAAATAAACTAAAGCAGAGGTTGTGTAAAACAGACAACTGGGCTGAGCCCACTTATAAAAGGAACAAGAAACATTGCAGTGATTCAGGAACTATCATAGCCAATAGCAACCAAAGAATAAGCATTACAAACATGTGAGACTATTTGGTCAATATACAAAGTAGCAAGAAAAAGTATTTTTAAAGTGTACCTTCCCTGAAAACTTCATTATTAAGTTTAATACAGTTACATAAAGAGATGATAATAACTTTAAAAAGTTTACAAAAACCTATCTTACCTTGCAACAAGTCCTAGATATCATTTCTAATAGTTTGTGGGTTACATGAGTATAATCATTGATATTGACAATATTTCAATGTAACCTATACCATATTGTTATTTGAATGTTTTTCAGTGCAAGAATTGGGAACTTTTTGGTAACCAAAAACTGGAGGTATCATGGCATAACAAGAAATGTTGAGGTTTTAAACATGTTCTCCTTTAAGTAAACTTCTAATTATTACACACTTTATTATACCAGACTCACAGGATTTCTTGTTACAAGAATGTCATAAAAGGAACACATCATTAATATATCAGCAATATGAAATGAATCGTATTCATGACAGAGATTTTCAATCAAAGCAGTTTGATACCTATCACAATAGGTGATAAACTATTTTACAAATTAATTTACATTTGTATACAGTAATAAAATTTAAAAAATATATCTACCTATAAAAATTGAAATTGTATTTTTTGCATAGCTCTTTGGGTAACCAAAATTATGTGTATTTTTAAAAGCCATATGCTTTTTTAAAAAACTAGAACTAATCCATAATTTTAAAGTACATTTTTAAAGTGACATGGGCAAATTTATTTTACAAAAGAGGAAATAAAGTAGAAAAGTTTCAATTAGATGAAAATGAGATTCGTAATAGAGCAGGATGCAGCAAGGTGCTAGCCTTGCTTACAGCACAGTTCTAAAAAACACCACTTTAACCAAAGAAAAGTGTGGGGGCGGGGTGGGGATTAAGAGTTGTACTAATGGGTATATTGGCCATTATAACTAAAAATACAGATCATAAGAATCATGAAATTTTAGCCAGCTAGCACTACCTTTACTGGTAAAGATGCAACTTCAAAAGGATGTTTAAAGGATTAGGCAAAGGTAAAATGGGTTCCTTTATAGAGTAAAGGAGCTATTTGTGATACTGCATAGCACCAAAGGATATCAGGTTGACTAAGTTGTGCACTGAGTCTGGTATAAGGAATGCAAGTTGTCTACACTTTCTTAAAGAAATGGGAAAATCCATTATTTAAAAAAAAATTGTAAGTTGTAAAATGCTATGCTAAAGACTCCTTATCAGTGATCTTTTAATATTCTTACTGTTCCTTTAGTTAAAATGAGTGACATTTGGACAGTACCCCCCAGCAAATGAATATTTTGGGCCTACAAGAAAGTGACATATATATTCCCCATTTTTACGAGCTTTTGCCACCTGTTATGGTAAATCAGCCAGAAGGTAGATGGAACAAATTCAACTTACTCAAAAGGAAAACTTTTGTCCCCAATTATAGTAAAATGCTTAGTGATTAGGAGGTTGAAATATACCTAAGTAAATGATAGCCATGGTCTTTGGGTGCCATTTGTAGATCTAATTTTTTCATGCATTTTTTTCTGGTCTCACTGAATCACAGTGAGGGTCACATGCTAGCAAAGAAAAACGTTTTATAAGCCTAAGTGAGAACTATCCTGTCTTCTCATTCTAAGGACAGTGCTTACAATCTGAAGGGCTCTTGAGTTGTGAATCTACACTATGCTTTATCTAACAGGTATCACACAATCTAGACTGTTCAAACTTTTTAAAAAAAACTACAGTTGACAATCGGAGCTCACACCTGATATTGTGACCTAGTACATACAGTATGTAGAAGATTTATCTGAAATGGTATTTCAGGAAACAGCAATATCCCAAGACACTGCTAACATTAGGAAAGAAGCAACATATATACGCCCTCCCTTTAAAAGGGAAGCCATTGGAGAAGTATACACTGTAATTCAGGGAAGAAGATTCTGCATTCTGTGTGTGAAAAAACATAATACTACTATAAATTGTAAAGTATTATGCTAAATACTCCCTTTTTAGTGATCTATTAATGTTCTTCTTATTCTTTTTTTTTTTGTTCAGATGAACATAATCTTGTAAAACAACTGATAAACTACAGACAGAGGAAGTGATGTGTAGATGAAGAGATTTTTCTAGGTTCTCATTAGAAGGAAAACAGGAGAGATAGGCACATTGGCTTTACAATGTATACTAGTTACAAATCCATTCCTCCTGTTTGCCAGAGGATACCAGAAGAATTTCTATGCTTACTATTTCACCCTTTTTCTTCACCATAGAATACCTACAGAATTAAGGGGTCTATACCTTTTCTGAATGCTGAAACTGGAGCAATGAGGTTTTGGACAAATGGCATTAAACAGAACTCCAGTAAAGCAACATTCCAAATGGAGACAATCTAAATCAAGCTTTCAGACTACCTCTACTTTTTAATTTGGATATATGCAAAACTGGAGGAGCTCAGCAACAGTGAATATAAGTACATTACTTTGAACAAAGATCACCATGGGGACACACACCACCATGTGGTTTAAAATTTGTCATCTTCTTTCTATTCAATTTATCTTTGATAAGGAAAAAGCATTTTGGGTGAAACTACTGATAATAAACAATGAGTTTTTGTAATCAGAGAAATCAATAGTATTTAGTAGGATCTGGTCAGCAAGAAATACAATTACTATCTTGCAAGCTGTTTATTTCAGCTTTTACAACAATGCAAGGGTTTGAAAAGCCTGAGGAGAATTTCACAACCATTGACTATATAGAGTCTTCAGTTTCAAAAATAGTTGATAATAATTTGATAGCACAAACAGCATGCATCAAATACTCTATATTATTCAATAACAATTTAATTAAGATACTACACTATTCTGTTCATAATTCACAATCACATATTTATCCTCCTTCACTTGAAATAGTCCATGAATATTAAGGTGCAAAGATCTTGGACAAAAACCAAGAAAAAAAAATCCCTCAGCCTCTGCCCCGCGGCCCTTTTTTAACTAAAGAAGTAATTTTTACTTGAATAATTAGAGAAAGCAAACAAGAAATTCTTAATCTATGGCCAAATGATAACTAGGTTAGATTTTAGGGCACATTGTATCCAAGATTTAGAAATTTTATTGTTATCAGTGAATAGAAAATAGGTATATTTAAGGCTTTAGGAATTTTCCTTTGAGATTTGTCTCTTAAAAACATTATTTGGGTAAATCAAGTAGCTATCAAGGAGTTGATTTGAAGTTTCCTAAGGCTCTAAAGTCTGGGAGAGACTTTCATTTTCTGGGTATGATATTAATTTCTTCAAGCCTTTCTTAAATTGAGGCTTGAAGGGATATTATTTAATCTACGTTCAAACTCAAGAGACTGTTTTTCATGATCATGCTATGCAGTTTAAGTATAATTTAAACCTATGCTTTAAAAAAGAAGGGAAATAATGCCAAAATATTAATTTGTAAAAAGAAATGACTTTATGATTCTGAAGAAATCACCACCACAGTTCTCTTGATTCCACTAAAGCAATATCTGATTTGATAATATATCCATCACTCTATGAGTTTGAGGTAAATGTGATTGAAATTTAAAATGTAAACTAAAGGCTTCACCCCATGTGAAGACCAGGTACAGGCAACTTCTCTACCGCAACAGAGAATAACCTGGAGCAAATATTTCTTGATTCATGGTAGAAAATTGAATGGTTCTCTGAAGAGATGAATTTTAATCACATAGATGTTTTACCTGATTTTTAAAAATCATCTAGAATACAGTATACTCAAAATCACTCCTATAACACGCTTCCCCATCAGGTGTTAGGAAGTAACAGTATGGATGCTGTAGTAATGGATTGCTGTGTCTTCAGGCAGGGTTATCCCTCAGAGGCTTGGAGAAGGTTCTCTTGCTTCTTCCAGCTTTGTGAGAATCCACTGTTGTGGAGGAAAAAACATTTACTTATTTCAATGAACTTACAATGACACAAAATGTTAATAGATGGAAACCTAGAAGTCAGCTTTCCAGTTTAGTTAGGCATACATTGATAGCTGATACACAACATTCATACCGCAGAAGTGATCACTCAAATAGCTCATATGATTCAGGGACAATGTTACTGCGTTTAACAGTAGGAATAATGTTTTTCCAAGGTCTCTGCACTTGGAAGTTCATCCTCACAATAAGAAAAATAAAGTCAACCATCCTGAGGGATAAGGGTAATTTGGCAGTTATACTGAATACATGACAGTCTAAAAATTATTTATGTAAAATTCCTTCCAACCTGCGTCAGTTCTTTACTGAACAGGATAATTACATACAATTCTACTGTGGGTAGTAGCATAATAATATCCTCAGGCATCATCAAAACATCAAAACGATGTTCTCTTAATGTATTTTCTATTCTGAAAGGATTTGAAATCATAAAAATGAAGTGTAATACAAACCTTTCTACCTATATTGTTCATTATTATTGGGTCAGGACAGGTGAAAGTCGTAACAGTTAATATGGGGTCACCTCGTTATAAAAAGGTTTAGGAGATGGCATCTGAGTAAGATCCTCTGGCCTGTGGTCTACCCACATATACACCAAATTGAACAGCTAGTCACATGCCAATCACAAGTAGTTAAGAAATCAGTTAAGAAACTATAGTGCCCATTTTTAGTGTAACAAGATAAAAAACGGTGTTGAAGAAAGTAAAAGGTATATGTTCCCACATACTTCCCATAACTCCATACAGTACAGATTTGGAGGGACACCTCCCACTTTGGGGAGGGAGAGAGAATTAAATCCAGGCTTTAGATGTGAAACTTAGGACAAGGGCCACCATAGTGAAAAATCACAACCCCTACAATGCCAAGTCAATGCCCCTGCAATGAGTGGCTGGAACTGTAAGTCAGATGAATTACTGCAATCTCACCCTCCTCCAACCTTGAGTAACAGAGCATGGAACAAGACTCTACCTGCTGGAGAGTGGTACACAAGTTAGTACAGGGCTTTGCTTTAAAGCCCAGTGTCAGGCCTGCCATGGTGAGCACTAGCACATGGTAGAAATTAAAGGACCATACATAGGCCAGAACTCACAGGTGGAACCACTGGACCAGCCCCCAAATCAAGAGATGTTTGTGCCAGCAGGACAGACTCAAGTTTTGGCCTACATCATTTCCAATCTTACAGGAGCCTAAGGGCATACCTCCCTCTTCCTGAGACTCTGCAAGCCCCTAAAGCTCTAAGACTCAGGCATTACTAACATCAGCCTTGGTGGCTAAGGGACTGCATTCCCCAATAATACCACAATCTCAGGCAGCATAATATGGTGCAACATCCCCTTTGCTGGGGTAGGGCAGAATAGTAAGCACAAGACTCTCCTTTGGAATTTGGTAAAACCTAACATTAGCTAGTTGTTATGGTCCCCAACACCCCATCTGTAAATGGAGCCTCTGGAACAGTTCAGTGTCTGGGGAAGTCACATAACCTAACTCTATCAGGCTGTTTTTCCAGCTAGCATCACCTATCACTGGTTACAGTGGTCTTGGGCTACAATTCCATCTCAGCAATAGGCATCCTGTAGCAGCAGTGTGGACCCTGGTCATACCCCAGTGTTGGTGCTGGTCTAGGGCTATGGGCTCAGGGGTATAGCACTGTTTGGCAGCGCTGGTGGCCTGATCAATCCACAAATACTCAGCCCACAGGCAGGCTGAGTCCTGCAGTACCTGACCAAAGGCTGCTAACTGTGGACAAGGCATCCAGCCCTACACTAGGCAGTGGTTTGTAGGGATGGACAGTTCTTCCTAGATATCTTCTGGTTCCTTCTGAAAAACACACCAACAGTGTATTTGGGACAAACCTGGGCTTGGATTGCCCTCTTGTACTGAAATGGTGGCAATTGGCAATAGGAAACTCCTAGCAAATCTGGTGCCATCTAGTACTGAAATAGTGGAAGGCTAAGATAAGCAGCAGGTTTAGAATTTCTGGAAAATAGACACAAAGGCAGACTAAGGAAAACTGGGATAAATATCTAATTCTTCAATGTCTTGATGACATCACATGCCAAGCATAAAGAGCTGTCAGGAAATCATGACCTCACCAAATTAGGTGAGAAAATATGAAGAAACATTTCAGTTCTCTAACAGAGAAATTCAACCAGGAGATGAAAGCTATTAAAAATCAAATTCTTAAGCTGAAAAGTACACTAATTTTAAAATGAAAAATGTGATAGAAGACATCAATTGTAGGACAGCTCACACAGAAATTAGTGAGCGTGAAGAGAAACTATCTGAAAGTATACAGTTGGAGAAGAAAAAAGAAAAAAAGGAAAAGGAACAAAAATACTTATGGAAATTTTGAGATTGTATTTAAAAATATTCATATTACTTGGGATCAAGAAGGACTGGACAATGCCAAAGAAGTAGAAACATGTTAAAAAAAAAACAAAACAGAAAACTTCCCAAACCTAGAGAAAGATAGAAATATACAGGCACAGGAAGGTCAAAAATCACCAAATTTAATTAAACCAAATCTATACCAAGATATTTTATAATCAGGCTGTCAAAAAAAAAAAAAAAGAAGATTCTCAAGTCTGCAAGAAAAAGAAACAGCACAAAAGGTGTACCAATTTGCCTAACAACAGACTTCACAGCAGAAACTTTACCAGCAGGAGAGTGATATGAGATTATCACAGTACTGAAAGACAAAAATTGAATCAAGGATACTATATGCAGCAGAGCTATCCTTTACAAATGCAGAGAGTAATACAATCCCAGAAAAACAAAAGCTGAGAGAATCTATCTCTATCAGGTCTATTCTATAGGAAATGTTGAAGAACATTCTTCAAACTGAGAGAGATATTAATAAGAATATGGGACTGCATAAGCATGCAAACAAATTCAGAATGCTTTAATATTGCAATCATGTATCATTCATATGTTTAGTATGAAGGCTAAAAACAAAACAATTAAAATAATAACTATATTAATCTATTAAGAGGCAACATAGAAAGATATAAAATGGATATACAAAATTCAAAATGCAGGGAACAATGGAGGACACTTGTAGAATTTTCTTATTAGTATATTTTCTCTTGTCCTTTCTGTTCTTATCTTTACAATCATAAGTTGCTATCATTTCAAAATAGCTTTTTCATAACCAAAAGATAGTTTTGTAAGCCTCATGGTAACCACAATACAAAAATCTATAATGGACAAACCAAAATAATAAGGAATCAAAACATGACTCGAGTAAATCACTTAACCATAAAGGAAGATTGCAAGAAAGGAAAAAAGAAGGGAATTATAACAAAACTAGAAAAAAAGTTTTCATAATAAGACCTTTTCAATAATTTCCTTGAATGATGAATGAATTAAATTCTCCAATTAAAAGACACAGAGTGAGTGAGTGGATTGAAAAAAATAAGGCCCAACAAATATGTTGCTAATAAGCAACTCACTTCATCTCTAAGGACACACACACTGAAAAAGAAGGGCTAGAATAAGATATTCCATACAAATTGAATCTAAAAGAAAGCAGGAATAGCCACACTTGTATTAGACAAAATATACCTTCAATCAAAGAGACAAGGAAGGTTATTATATAATTATAAAGGAAGAGGAGGAAATAACAATTCTAAACACAGCACCAAAATATATAAAGCAAATATTAACAGATCTAAAGGGAGAGAAAGACTCCTGTACAATAACAATTAGAGACTTTAGCACCTCTCTCTCAGCAATAGATGGACCATCAATACAGAATAATCAACAAAGAAACAGCAGAGCTAAATTGCACCCTAGACCAAATAAACCTAACTGACATCTACAGAACATTCCACCCAACAGCTGCTGAATACACATTTTTTCTCATTAGCACACAGAACATTCTCCAGGAGAGATCATACACTAGACCAAAAAACACATCACAACAAATTAAAAAAGAAAACCCTGAAATCTTATTGAGTATCTTTTCTAACCGCAATGCAAAGAAATTAGTAATAAGAAAAACTCTGGCAACTATACAAACACATGGAAATTAAACTATTTACTCCTGAACAATCAATGGATTAAGGAAGAAATAACCTACAGGATATAGCAAAAGCAGTACTAAGAAGGAAGGGTATAGCAGCCAATGCCCACATCACAAAGAAGAGGTAAACAACCTAATATTGCATCTCAAGGAAGTAGGTAAAACAAGAGCAAATCAAACCCCAAATAAATGAAAGGAAGTAAAGACCAGAGTAGAAATAAATGAATGAAATAGATACTAATAAAAATACAACAAAGGGCTGGTTCTCTGAAAAAGATAAACAAAATACACAAGCCTTTAACTATAAGAAGAGAAGGCTCAAAGTAGGGGAGGCATAACAAATTCAGACACCACAGAAATGGACACATTCATAGTCACAAACAACTTACCAAGACTGAACCATGAAGAAACAGAAATCCCAAGTGACTATTAACAAGTAACCTCCACTTCAATCTAATGTATGAAATATGATATGTCAAGAGCTTTGTAATGTTGTGAACAACCAATAAAAAATTAAAAAAAAAAAAAAGAAACACAAAAAAAAAAACCAAGTAACCAGAATGTAATCAGTAATAAAAAGGCTCCTATCAATGAAAAGCCCAGAACCAGATGAATTCTACCAAACCTTCAAAAAGGTAATAACAATTTCCCTTAACTATTAAGTCCTAAGTTTGTAAATTTGTGAATATTTCAACAAAATTAATAAAGGTGCATTAAAATCAGTTGGAAATCATAATTTAAAGCTTACATATCATATTTATGTATTTTTTCAAATGCTCTAATTATTTACCTATTACTTTTCCTCCAGAGAATAGACCTCTAAAAACAATTATTTCAAAGTTACCGTAACTCAATTTGACTTTTTGTAGGTGTTCCACATCTGGGACAATGGGACAAAATGGGTTAAATTATTCCAGGAAGAGGAAGGAACACACAAACACACTCCATGAAACCACCATTACTCAAATAATAAAACCACATGAGGAACACAATAACTAACACACACACACACACACACACACAAATCAAGGAGGAAATCCTTGATGTGCATAGATGCAAAAATGAAGAAAACATTATCAAAATTAAATGAATAGCACATTAAAAGACAATTACCATGAACAGTGGGATTCAACCCAGGGATGTAATGATGGTACAATACATGCAAATCAATAAACATGATATACTGTATCAACAGAATGAAGGATAAAAAATAATAGTAAGGGAATAATAATAATAATAATCCTAGTAAGGGAATTTGATAAAATGCAAAATTCCTTCATGATAAAAATGCAGAATGAATTTAGGCATAGAAGTTACTTATCTCAACATAATAAGGGCCATTTATAATAAGCCAGCAGTTAATATTATACTGAATGGGGAAAAGCTGACAGCTAAGATAGGGAACAAAACAAAGATGCCTACTTTTAGCAACTTTTATGAAGCATAGTTCTGGAAGTCCCAGCCAGAGCAATAGGGCAAGAGAAATAAATAAAGGGAAACCAAATTGAAAAGGTACCACATTCACCTCAGATATAGATTAATGTCCAAGATATAAAGAACTCAAAAAACTCAACATCAATAAAAAGCCCAATTAATAAATGGGCTAAGACTGAATAGACAGAAGAAGTACAATCAATCAACAAATATATGAAAAAGTGTTCAACATCTCTAGCAATTACAGAAATGCAAATCAAAACTACTCTAAGATTTCATCTCACTCTATTTAGAATGCCAATCGTCAAGAATACAAGCAATAATAAGTGTTGGCAAGGATATGTGAAAAGGTGCACTCCTACATTGCTGGTGGGACTGCAAATTGGTGCAACCATTATGGAAAACAGTATGGGGAGATTCCTCATAAAACTTGGAATGGAATCACCATTTGACCCAGGTATCCTAGTACTTGGTTTATACCCAAAGAATTTAAAATAGTATTCTACAGTGATGCAGCCACATCAATGTTTATAGCACCTCAGTTCACAATAGCCAGATTATAGAACCAACCTAGATGCCCTTCAACAGATGAATGGATAAAGAAAAAGTAATATATATATACACAATGGAACATTACTCAGTCTTAAAGAAGAAATTATGGCATTTATGGGTGAATGGATGGGGCTGGAGAATATCATGTTAAGTGAAATAAGCCAATCCCAAAAAACCAAAGGCTGAATGTTTTCTCTGACATGTGGATGCTAATTCAAAATAAGGGAGGTGCTAGGGAATACAAATACTTTGGACTAGGAGTGAAGAGGGAGAGAAGATATCAGGGTAGGAATATTATGCTAAATGAAATGAGCCAAACCCACAGAACCAATGGCCAAATGTTTTCTCTGATATGTGGATGCTAATTCACAATAAGGGGTGGGTGTGGGTGGGTGGAGAACAGTGGTATTTTGGACTAAATAGAGGGAAGTGAAGGGAGGATGGGGGGCATGGAGGTAGGTATGATAGTAGAATGAACTAGACATTATTTTCCTACATGCTAATATGACTACACAACCAGTGTAATTCCACATCATGTACAAATAGAAGAATGAGAAGTTATACTCCATTTATGTATGATGTGTCAAAAATGCATTCTACTGTCATGTATAACTAATTAGAACAAATTTAAAAAAAAGAAAGAAAAAAAGTGTTGAAAAGAAAGACTGTTGGACATAGGTAATATTGAACATCAAATCTCGTCAACTATTTTGAGCACCTTAGCAGAGATGTTTCCTTCAATTGTTAAGATTTCTTTTTATTTTTTTTTTCTGAGGGAGAGGGAGAGAGGGAGAGGGAGAGAGGGAGAGGGAGGGAGAGAGAGAGAGAGAGAGAGAGAGAGAGAGAGAGAGAGAATGGAAGAGAGACACTGACTTCTTGCATGCTGACGGAGTCAGGGACATAAATACATACATTTCTTTTTCTATCTTTTTTTTTGCATTTTTAAAATGTAGCTACTTTTTTCTGTGCCTTGTCTTTTTGAGGGTTTGGGTTTTTTGGATTTTGTTTTGTTTTGGTTTAGTATCATTGTCATTTGTTCTGTTTCATTTCTCTTGTTCCTCTTTCTCTCTTCTCTTGCTAATGACCAAATTATATAGTTCTCAACCTCTCTTCAAATACTTTGTTTCTTCTATTTTTGCCCTCCTTCTATATAAACATCATCTGCTACACCTCTTCTGTATTCTGTGTTTACTTTTTTAAATTGTAAACTCTATTATAACTCCCTAATATATCTTTCTCCCTAATTAACTGTACTTTTTGCATCTTTCAAAACTTAACTGGGTTATATAATTCCTGCATTCATTACTAATACATTCATTACTGCTGTGGATGATATACTTTACACCTGCTGTTTGCTTTAAGACAGATATAGTTCATGGATATTGTTTTTACTATTGCTAAACCCACCATTACTGTTTTTTGATGGTAATTAATGTTGAAGATGTGGTAGTAGGATCTGGGTATTTACTTTAATGCTGTGTACTATATGGTTGCTACTATTGATTATTTTGACCCATTCTGTGAGGTTCTGGGAACCCACAAGAAAACTGAAAGTTCACAGGTTAGAGAGACTGCTGCTGAACTAAACCCAACCAAAAGAGAGTGCACCTTGCTCCACATATAAACTAATGACACTCAATCTTCAGCTATACTTAATACAAAGAATAGAAGAGACCAAAACCAAAACTAATGATAAGACTATGTAATTCCCACCCCATTCATGTTGGGATGATCATAAACATACCAGACAACAAAGCAGACACCTGCTGTTGAATGCCTGATCTAGTTCACAGATTCTTTTTTTTTTTTTTGGTTTTATTTTCGTTTTACTGGTACTATTGCTTAAAGGCCAACCCCATTATTCCTATTAGGTGATAAATAGCATAATGGACATCAAAGCAGATACCAGGCATTTAACATAAAGCTATAAGTTTGTTGCTGACATTAGTGCCACTCCTTGCTGCCCCCTGTCTCTAAGAGGGGCTGGAGAGAGATAAGGACATTTCAAGATCACAGTGATCCCGCACGGAGAGATACATCTCAATTGGGCAATAGTGAATCTCACTTCATACACCATCTACTCCATATGAGCCCTGATGTTTTCCAACTCAAAGAAGTGAGGAGACAAAAGCCTCAAAGCAACGACAAGGATTCAGGAGGAACAGGCAGAGAGGGACCTCTGGTCCCACCATTTGGCATGTACTCATACATCAAAAACAAAAGAAGTCCTAGAATAAATAAGATAGTTATACACAAAAGGGCAAAAATTGATGTGCAAGTCCAAGTCCAAGATCTCTAAAAATGTGAGGAAACAGGAAAATAACACCCCCTTCCACCCAAATCCACAATCCCCCAACAAAGGATCCCACAGACAGTGAGGTTGGATGAAAGCCCAGAGAGAGATTATACAAAACTGATTATTAAAATGTTCCACGCACTGAAAGAACAGCTAAGAAGGAATTAAGAGAGCAGTTACAGGAGATGAACGCCATTTTAATAAAGAAATAGAAATAGTGAAAAGAAAACAGGTACAGTTCCTAGAAATGAAAGACATAATCAAATGAAAAACTCACTTGACGGCAACACTAACAGACTGGAATTTGTAGAGAACAGAACCTTAGCTCTTGAAGACAGAACTTCAGTCCTTAAAGACAGGGATTATGATCTTGAATATATAGAATTCAATAGAGAGAGATTAAAAAAAATCACAGAACATAACCAGAATATTCAAGAACATTAAAACACCAAACTTGAGGATCACTGGGATAGAAGAGAACATAGAGATAGAGACTAAAGGTATAAGAACATTTTCAATGAGATAGTTACATAAAACTTTTCCCATATTAGAAATTAGATAAACATCCCATACAGGAGGCTTATAGGCAATTCAAGTGTGAAGCTGGCCACGGCATATCATAATCAAAATGCCTAACATAGAATATATGGAAAGAATATTAAAAGCTGCAAGAGAGAACCATCAGGTCATATTTAGAGGCAAACCAATAAGGCTCACTTCTGATTTCTCAGTTCAGACTCTAAAAATCAAGGAAGGTCTGGAATGAGATATTCTAAGCCCTAAAAGAAAACAACTGCTAGCTGAAGTTACTATATCCAGCAAAGCTCAGTTTCAAATTTGAGGGGGAAATAAAAATTTTTTTCATGACAAGAAAAAACTAAAAGAATTCATGAGCACCAGGCCAATACTACAAAGACACAGATAAACTGCATACATAAGAACTAAGGAAAAATTCCCAAAGCTCTCAAACAGAGAAAGTTCAACAGAAGAATAATCCACTAAGTGAGAATCAAGACAGGATAAAATAGAGCAAAAAACAAAATGGTGGGAGGGGGTGTGGGGGCAGGAAAGATGGTAGAATGAGATGGACATCATTACCCTAGGTATACATCTGACTGCACATGTGGTTTGACTGCTACATTGTGTACAACCAGAGAAATTAAAAGTTGTGCTACAATTGTGTACAATGAATCAAAATGCATTCTGCTATCACATATACCTAATTAAAATAAATAAATTAATTAAAAATCGCAGGAAACCCCAAACATATATCCATACTGATGCTGAACGTTAACGGTGGTTTCAACTCCCCAATTAGAAGACACAGACTAGAAAAGTGCATCAAAAAACAACATCCAACTATATGCTGTTACCAAGGGACTCTTCTTATAGCAAAGACATCCACAGGCTACAGGTAAAAAAAAAAAAAAAAAAAGAAAACAAATTCCATGCTTACAGACCATGAAAACAAGCAGGAATAGCTATTCTGATGTCTGACAAAGCAGATTTCAAGCAAGTATCAATCAAAGGAGGCCAAAAAAAAAAAAAAAGGCTAATACATCCTACTAAAAGGAATAATTCAACAATGAGGTTTAACAATGGTAAACATTTAAGCCTCAAATTTCAGTGCATCCAATTACATGGTAAAAATACTGCATGACATTAAATCCCCATAGACACCAACACAATAATGCAGGGTGATTTCATTACACCCTTATCATCAATAGACAGGTTATCAAAACATAATCAATAAAGGTCTCTCCAACCTAACTAACACTATAAATCAAATGACATCTACAGAATATGCCACCTCAAAACAGAAGAATTTACTTGTTCTCAGGTGTGCATGACACTTTTTCCAAAACAGATGATATACCAGGCCATCAAGTAAATATTAGCAAATACAAAAAGAAATCTATATAATCCTATGTACCCTATCATCTAATGGAGTGAACCCAGAAATCAACAGCAAGGAAAATAATAAAAACCACATAAACATGTGAAAATTGAATAATAATCTTGTATATGAAGAATGGATCAAAGACGAAATGAGAATAGAAATCAAGAAATTCTTAGAAAAAAATAAGAACAGAGATAAAACATATCAAAATCAATATGAAAGAAGTTTGAAGACAAAAACTTATAGCATGGAGTGCCTACATTAAAAAATTAGAGAGAAACCCAAATACATAAGCTTATACTCCTCCGTCTCAAGCCCTTAGGAAAAGAAGAACAAACTAATTCCCAAACCAGTAGAGGATAAGAAATAATTAAAATCGGAGCCAAAAATCAATGCAATTGAGAATAAGAATACAATATACAGAAGCAATGCAACAAAGAGTTGGATAAATAAGATTGATAAATAAGATTGGTAAATCCTTAGCCAAAGTAAACAAAGTAAAGAGGTAAGAAGATCCAAATCAACAAGTTCAAAGATGAAACAGAAGATATCACCACAAACCCTTCTGAAATCCAAAGGTTTATGTATTGATTATATATGCAAAATTCTTTAATAAAATAGAATGGAAGAAAATCTTGTATAGGTACTACTCTGATAGGTGATCAATATCCAAAATATACAAAGATCTCAAAAAACTTACACACACACACACACACACACACACAGAACTTCAAAACAAAACAAACAACAACAACAACAAAACCCCCAAATAACCCAATCAACAAATGGGGAAAAGAACTAAAGAGAAACTTCTTAAAAGAAGAAACAAACTCCATTCAAAAACACATTAAAAAGATAATACACCATGATCAAGTGGGTTTCATTCCTGGGATGCAAGATTGGTTTGACAAATCAATAAATGTAATTCACAACTTAAAGAGGATTAAGGATAAGAAACACATGATCATCTCAACAGATGCAGAGAAGGCCTTTGATTAATCCTAGCATCTATTCATGTCAAAAATGCTGGAGAAGCTAGGGATCAGAGGACCTACCTCAACATTGTAAAGGGCATTTTTGACAAACCCAAAGCCAACATCAGACTGAATATAGAGAAACTAAAAAAATTTCCTCTAAGATCAGGAATAAAACAAAGCTGTTCATTCTTACCACTCCTAGTACTTGAAACATTAGTCAGGGAGAAAAGGCAAAAAAAGGAAATCAAAGGGATATAAATAGGAAAAGAGGTCAAACTATCTCTGTTTGCTGACAATATGATCCTGTATCTAGAAGACCCAGAAAATGACACCAGAAGACTTCTAGAGGTTATAATAATTTAGCAAAGTAGCAGGATATAAGGTCAACACCCATAAGTCATTAGGTTTCTTATACTCCAACAGTGATTCAGCCAAATCAACGTTTCCTGAAGAAATCAGGAAAACCATCCCATTCACAATAACCTGAAAAAAATAAAATACTTGGGAATTAATCTAAGGTAAAAGAGCTCTACATTGAAAATTACAGAACACTGGAGAAAGAAATTGAAGAAGACCTGAAAAGATGAAAATACATCCATATTCTTGGGTAGGCAGAATTAATATTATCAAAATGTCCATACTACCAAAAGCAATATACAGATTCAATGCAATCCCCATCAAAATACCAATGACATTCTTCACAGGATTAAGAAAAACAATTCTTAAATTCATTTGGAAGAATAAGAGACCCAGAATAACCAAAGCCATTCTAAGCAAGAAAAAAGAAAGCAAGAGGCATCACAATACCTGTTCTGAAATTATACTATGGAGCTATATTAACAAAAACAGCATGGAGTGATGTGATTATAAACATGAAGACGAAAAGACACAGATAAATCCTAAATTCCTACAGCCATCTGATATTTGATAAAGGTACAAAAACATATTTTGGAGAAAAGGCAAGCCTTTTAAACAAGTGATGCTGGAGAAACAGGACAGCTACATGTAGAAAAATGAAACTAGATCTTTATCTCTCACCATAAATAAAACTCAAATTGAAATGGATCAAAGATTTAGGAACCAGGACTTTACGACTTCTAGAAGAAAACACAGGGTTAATACTCCATCATATAGGTGTTGGCACAGATCTCCTTAACAAACCCCCAACATGCAAGAAATAAAACTGAGAATCAATAAGTGGGATGCCATCAAACTACAAAACTTCTGCATAGCAAAGGAGATAATTAAGAGCATGAAAAGAGGGCTTACAGAATGAACAAAAATCCTGGCTAGCTACTCCTATGATAGGTGATTAATGTCCAGAATATATTAAAAAATATTTCAAAAAACTTAATACCAAAATATCAAATAACCCAATCAATAAATGGGCAAAATAAGTAAGGAGAAACTTCTCAATGGTCAAATATATTTAAAAAATGTCCAACATCTCTAGCAATCAGGGAAATGCAAATCAAATCTACACTAAGACCTCATCTCACTTCAAACTAGATCACTTGGAAGAAAAACGTCAGATAATGAAGACAAAATATACAATCTGGAAAATAAAGTTAATCACACAGTGAAGAAAGTTAGAAACCATAAACAAAACATCCAAGAATTATGGGACAGCATCAAAAGACCAAATATATGAGTTATTGAAATAGAGGAAGGCACAGAGTTTCAAACCAAAGGAGTGCACAATTTCTTCAATGAGATAACATCAGAAAATTTTCCCAGCATGAAGAACGAATTGGAAAACCAAATACAAGAAGCTTACAGGATACCAAATGTATAAAATTACAACAGATCTACACCAAGGCACATTATAATGAAAATGCCTAGCATACAGAATAAGGATAGAATCTTAAAAGCTGCAAGAGAGAGGAATCAGATCACATATAGGGGAAGATCAATTTGTATCTCAACAGATTTTTCAACCTAGACCCTCAAAGCCAGGAGATCCTGGAACAACATATACCAAGCTCTGAAAGAAAATGGTTGCCAACCTAGAATCTTATATCCAGCAAAACTAAGCTTTAGATATGATGATGAAATAAAAACCTTCCACGATAAACAAAAGTTAAAAGAATTTAAAATGAGAAAGCTTGCACTACAGAACATCCTCAGCAAAATATCCCAAGAAGAGGAAATTAAAAACAATGATGAAAATTAGCAGAGGGAGGGATTACACTAAAGGAAAATCTAATTAGAGGAGAAACCAAGTTACGTTAAATACCAAAAATAAACAAAAATGGCTGGGAATGCAAATCATGTCTCGGTAATAACCCTGAATGTTAATGGCCTAAACTCACCTAAACTCACCAATCAAAAGACATAGACTAGCAGATTGGATTAAAAAAAAAAAGCAACAACAACCCAATATGCTGCATCCAGGAGACTCATCTCATAGGAAAAGGCATCCACAGACTGAAGGTAAAGGGTTGGAAAAAATCATACCACTCACATGGACTGTGGAAGCAAGGAGGGGTTTCCACCCTCATATCAAATAAAGTCAAACTAAAGTCAATCAAAAAGGATAAGGAAGGATACTACATACTGCTCAAGGAAACCATACACCAACAAGACTTAACAATTATAAATATGTATGCCCCAAACAATGGAGCAGCTACGTTCATCAAACAAACTCTTCTCGAATTCAAGAGTCAAATAGACCACAATATGATAATTTTGGGTGACTTTAACACACCTCTTTCATCACTAGATAGATCTTCCAAACAAAAGCTGAACAAAGAAACTATAGAACTCAATAATATAATCAATAACTTAGACTTAACTGACATATATAGAATATTCTAACCTTCAACAAGAGAATATACTTTCTTCTCAGCAGCACATAGATCCTTCTCTAAAATAGATCATATACTCTGCCACAAAGCAACTCTTAGCAAATATAAAAAAGTAGAGATACTACCCTGCATCCTGTCAGATCATAATGGAATGAAATTAGAAATCAATGATAAAATAATAAAATCCACTCCAACACCTGGATACTGAATAATATGTTACTGAATGAACAATGGGTTACAGAAGACATCAAGGAGGAGATTAAAAGGTTTTTAGAGGTGAATGAGAAAACAGATACAACATATCAAAATCTCTGGGACACTATGAAAGCAGTTCTAAGAGGAAAGTTCATTGCATGGAGCTCATTCCTTAAAAGAAGAAAAAGTCAACAAATAAATGACTTAACACTACATCTCAAAGCCCTAGAAAAAGAAGAAAAAAATCAACACCAAAAGCAGCAGAAGACAGGAAATAATTAAAATCATAGCTGAAATCAATGAAATTGAAACAAAAAAAAACAATTAAAGAAATTGACAAAAAATAAAAAGTTGGTTCTTTGAAAAAAATACATAAAATCAACAGACCATTAGCCATGCTAAAAAGAGAAGGAGAGTGAAAGCTCAAACCACTAACATACATGATGAAAAAGGAAATATCACGACACTACAGATATACAGAAGATAATTAGAAATTATTTTGAAAACATGTACTCCAATAAAATAGAAAAATCAAAGGCTTTGACAAATTTCTAGAGTCATATAATTTGCCCAAATTGAATCAGAATGATATACATAATTTAAACAGATCAATTTCAAGTGACGAAATAGCAGATGCCATCAAAAAGTCTACCATCCAAGAAAAGCCCAGGACTGGATGGATACACAGCCGAGTTCTACAAGACCTTTAAAGAAGAACTAATACCAATACTCTCCAATTTATTTCAGGAAATTGAAAAAGAGGGAGCACTTCCAAACTCATTCTTTGAGGCCAGTATCACTCTGATTCCAAAACCAGGCAAAGACACATAAAAAAAAAAAAAAAAGAAAACTTCAGACCAATATCTCTAATGAACATAGATGCAAAAATTCTCAATAAAGGTCTGGCAAATTGAATACAAAAACATATCAAAAAGATATGATCAAGTGGGATTCATCCCAGAGATGCAAGGTTGGTTCAACATATGTAAATCAATAAGTATAATTCATCACATCAATAGACTTAAAGAAGCACCCCTTTATGTTCAAAACAATAGAAAAATTTGGGATAACAGGAACATATCTCAACATCATAAAGGCTATCTATGCTAAGTCCCAGGCCAACATCATTCTAAATGGAGATAAATTGAAGGCATTCCCTCTAAAAACTGGAACAAGACAGGGATGCCCTCTTTCACCACTTCTATTTAAGTTCTTGAAACACTGGCCAGAGCAATTAGACAGACGAAAGAAATTAAAGGGCTATACATAGGAAAAGAATAACTCAAATTGTAACTATTTGCTGATGATATGATTCTATACCTGGAAGACCCTAAAAGTTCTACCAGAAAACTCCTAGAACTAGTAAATAAATTCAGCAAACTAGCAGGATATAAAATTAACACCCGTAAATCAAAGGCATTTCTGTATATCAGTGACAAATCCTCAGAAAGGGAAATGAGGAAAATTACCCCATTCTCAATAGCCTCAAAAAAAACAAAAACAAAAACAAAAACAAAACTTGGGAATCATCAGAGGTGAAAGATCTATTCAATGAAAATTGCAGAACCCTAAAGAAAGAAATCAAAGTACACCTTAGAAAATGGAAAGATCTACTTTGCTCTTGGATAGGCAGAATTAATATTATCAAAATGACCATACTTCCAAAAGCACTATACAGATTTAATGTAATTCTGATCAAAATTCCAATGACATTCCTCATAGAAAAAGAAAAAGCAATTATGAAATTCATCTGGAAAAATAAGAGACCCAGAATAGCTAAAGCAGTCCTTAGCAGGAAGAGTGAAGCAGGTGGCATCACTCTATCCTTAAAATATACTACAGAGCAATAGTAACAAAAACAGCATGGTATTGGCACCAAAACAGACTAGAGGACCAATGGTACAGAATAGAGGACACAGAGACTGACCCACAAAACTACAATTATCTTATATTAGACAAAGGTGCCAAGAACATGCAATGGAGAAAAGACAGCCTCTTCAACAAATGGTGCTGGGAAAACTGGAAATCCATATGCAACAAAATGAGATTAAACCCCTACTCTCACTCAAATCTCAACTCAAAATGGATCAAGGACTTAGAAATACAACCAGAGACCCTACATCTAATAGTAGGAAAAAGTAGGTCCTAATCTCCATCATGTGGGATTAGGCACCAACTTCCTTAATAAGACTCTTGTGGCACAAAAATTAAAATCAAGAATCAATAAATGGGATGGACTCAAACTAGAAAGCTTCTTTTCAGCAAAAGAAACAATCTGTGAGGTGAATAGAGAGCCTACATCTTGGGAGCAAATCTTCACCCCTCACACATCAGATAGAGCACTAATCACTAGGGTACATAAAGAACTCAAAAAGCTAAACACCAAAAAAAAAAAAAAACCCAAATAACCCAATCAATAAATGGGCCAAGGAACTGAAGAGACACTCAGAAGATGATGTACAATCAATCAACAAATACATGAAAAATGTTCATCATCACTAGCAATTAGAGAAATGCAAATCAAAATACTCTAAGATTTCATCTCACTCCAATCAGAATGGCAGCTATTATGAAGACAAACAATAATAAGTGTTGGCAAGGATATGGGGGAAAAGGTACACTCATATAATACTGGTGGGACTGCAAATTGGTGCAGCCAATATGGAAAGCAGTATGGAAATTTCTTAGAAAATTGGGAATGGAACCACCATTTGATCCAGCTCTCCCTCTCCTTGGTCTATACTCAAAGGACTTAAAAACAACATTTTACAGGGACACAGCCACATCAATGTTCATAGCTGCACAATTCACAATAGGTAAACTGTGGAACCAACCTAGATGCCCTGCAATAGATGAATGGATTAAAAAAGTGGCATATATACACAATGGAATATTACTCAGCAATAAAAGAGAATAAAATCATGGCATTTGCGGGTAAATGGATGAAGTTAGAGAAGATAATGCTAATTGAAGTTAGCCAATCCCAAAGAACCAAATGCTGAATGCTTTATTTGATATAAGGAGGTTAATTCATAGTGGGATAAGGAATGGGAGCATGGGAGGAACAGACGAACTCTAGATAGGGCAGAGGGGTTGTGGGGAAGGGTGGGGGCATGGGGTTATTAATGATGGTGGAATGTGATGATCATTGCTATCCAATGTCCATGTATGAAGACACGAATTGTATACTATGTATACAACCAGAGATATGAAAAATTGTGCTCTATATATGTAATAAGAATTGTAATGCATTTTGCTATCATATAAAATTTTAAAAATTTACATAAAAAGAAGACACAAATAGCCAAAAAACTAATGAAAAAAGTTTCAATATCACTAATCAACAGGGAAACACTAGTAAAAACAATAATGAAATATCACTTAATTCTCAATATTGTTATTATCAAAAAGACTGAACGTGACAAATGCTGGTAAAGATATAGAGAAAAGGGAAATTGTACACTATTGGTGGGAATGTAATTTGGTACAGTCATTATGTAAAACAGCACAAAGTTTCCTCAATAAATTAAATATAGGTCTACCATATGATCCAGCAATACCACTTTTGGGTTTATATCCAAAGGAATTGAAATCAGGATCTTAAAGGAACAATGAAAATGTACATTTGTAGTTGGAATACTCTCCAGCTATTAAAGAAAATGAAATCCTGTTATTTGCAGCAACATGTGCGAAACTGTATAGAGTACTGAAGTGTAATAAGACAGACACAAAAAGTTAAGTACTGTATGATTTCATTCATATGGGGAACCTAAAAAATGTTGATCTAATAGAAATTAAGAATAGAATGGTGAATAGTAGAGGTGGGGAGGGATGGGGAAATGTTGATCCGTGGGTACTAATTTACAGTTAGGAATGAAGCCTGGTATTTTACTGCTCAGTTGGGTGACCACAAATGGCAATAATGTACTGTAGATTCTAAAAGTCTGGAAAGAAGGATTGTGAACATAAAAAATGATAAATGTTTGAGGACAGAAATATGTTTAACCTGATGTAAACATTGTACAATGTACATATATGGAAAGTTACCATGGTAACTCAATAATATTTACAATTTTTGTTTTTATGTATCAGTTAAGATATAAATTAAAAAGCAAACAGAACTTCCTCAGAGAAGAAAACAAACAAACAAACAAAAAAAACCATTTGGCAGAGATGGTTGTGCCTCTTTACATTAAGAACCACCTAGTGGGAACAGCCCTAACATACCTGGAGAACTGAGAACTGAGTTCAGTAGCTTTCTATGAATGTTTCTGGAAGAGCAGAATTAAATTCTATGGGATAGAGTCACATGAGAACAGAGATTATAAGAATTTATCACAGAAAAATTGAAATAAGTGGTGATATTTTTCAGCAACATGAAAGATAGTAGCCTAAAAGTCATGCTGTTATCATGCTCCATTTTGTCTCCTTGTTCCAAGTGACACATATATTAAGGGTCCAGCTGCTTTACTCATATTTCTTTGTAATTCCCATTTTCTACTGTTCATGTGCCAATGTTGTCTTATATACAATATCTAGTAAAATTGAATAGCACATGCTACCTGGTTTGTGCTTACTGGGGTGGGGTTTGGGATATCCCTCACTTGGGATCAGATGTGCCATTTACCAGCAATAGTCATGCCCAGCCAGGAGGCCAGGTATATGTACTGAATCCAGGCAGGAGGCCCAGTGATTAATAAAGGAGTCAGGTGCTCTTACTGTAAATTTCCTAACACATTAGGTATAATTCGGTGTCAACAATAGTATCTAACTACAATCAATGAGGTTCACATAATTGGCTCATCGTCTTCATTTTCTTGACAGTGCACATTGTTATAAGTGCCATAATCCCTGAAGTATATATAGTGCTTGTCAGTTCACAACATTCCCATCTCTAGGAAACTAAGCTTGACTGACTTCCTTCAAGGTTCTACCATCAAGAAGGAACAAAAACAGTATTCAAACTCAAATTTTCTGACTATAGATTTGGCTCTCTTTGCCCTGTGCCATGTTATAGTAGTGGCTTTCTTTGTTTTTGTTTTGTGGTTAAATCACATATGGTTGATTTTTCTACTGTTGTATATGGGGCTCTACTTTCTCTGCTGGAACTGAGATTTAACACTAGAATGAAATAATTTCTTCTGCTTTTGACATTTTAAAATATAGTATAGTTAGGATTTAAAAGACCATTTTGATTTGAGAAGCAAACAGGAGTGTTAAATTGAGTGGAAAATGTTTTGGGGAAATACTAATTACATTCTAAAAACTGTCAAAATACAAAAACAAAAATCCCAAACAAAATTTATCCTGTTTTTTTAAACTTACATGGTTTTAATGTGAAAAGCACCTAGCTAGTTTAAGTAAAAGATTCATTATACTTACCCTTGCATCCTCTGGGGTCTTGAAGTTAATTATTTTTCCAAACTCTTTGGCATGGAATACAGACTTCACCCGTTCCTATAAGCAGAATATGTAACTTTATTAAAAAGAAAATCCAGTTGTAAAAATACAAGAAAGAAATGTCAGACAGATTTATTAGCCTATTTTTAAAGTATCCATTTTACACAAATATGCACCTTTAAAAAGCCAAGAATGGGTAACAAAGAAGAATCAAAGCAAACAGAAAAAAGGCTACATTCTCACATATTACTAAACCCAAGTTAAAAGGCTTATGGTGAGATTTCAATTGCTAAGGACATAAAAGGATGAGAAGGATGTCTATTATTTTTTCTTTTCAAATAATTCCTCATTTCTTGATATAAGGCTGTGCAACCTTGATTGAGTCCAGTTCAAAAATAATACACACATATATATGCACACATACATGTACACACAAGTTATATAGGTATGTGCATGTGTGTATGTATGTGTGTACCTGTGACATTTTAAACCAGTCATGAAATAGGAATGCAGTTTAGAATCAAAGAAATAAGGTTGGATCCTAGATTATAATTCTCTACTGTTCACAACTCTTTTGGTATTATTTGCTGTTTGTTGGGGGAAACTGTTTAATAGCAGATATTAACCATTTGAGGGATAAATAAGAAAGAAAAGTGGTACTACTAAGGACCAGGATGGGTATTGTTATAAAAGAAGATGGCAGGTTTTACTAGTTTAGCAATACTTTTAAGTAATTAAAAAATCCACACAAATATAGAACCCAGAAGAAATCAGTTTCTTCTATCTAAAACAGAATAGCAATTTGCTGACACAGGTCTCAAAAAGGTGAAAAAGGAAGAAAATAGGAAATATAGGGAATTGTTATCTTTGGAAAGGAAAAAAAGGAAAATAAGAGGAAAAAAGGAAATAAGGGGAACTGTTATCTTTGGAAAGGGAAAAAGACAAGAAACAAAACCAGGAAAGCCATGGTTTAGAGCAGAGGCTAATAGCCACCATCCATTATTTCATATTTAGTTGGGGTTCTATTCCTGCTTATGAAATAAGTAACTAGGAATGCTGTCGTCAATATAATAGCACAGAAAATAGAACTTTTTCCCTTGGCCTCCCCGTATCCCCTTCAATTAAAGCCCAATTATCAGTTTTAGGAAAACCACACCAAGACCAGAAGAACACTTATAAAAGAGGAAGAAACATTACAAAAGTAAAGGTAACTGTTACAATGTATATTTTCAGCTCCAAGTTTTTTGAAAAAAATGTATTCAATATACCTTTGCTTCAATACGCAATCTTCTCCCATGAACAATGAAAGGCTCTTTGGTAAATTCATCAAAACTATACTGCCACTCACATGTAAGTTGTCCAAATGCTCCCTTTGTTACAAACAATACACCACTGAGGGAGGAGAAAAGGGGGCAAAGGGAAGAAAGCAAAGAATCCACTTTAAAAACAGAGGCACTTATATCTAGTAACAGGATACACATTCTCTTCAAGTGCACATAAACCATTTCTCCAGATAAACTATATTCTAGGTCATAAAATTTTTTTAAATGAATTTAAAAGAACAAAAACCATAAAAGTATATTTTCAGATCATAATGGAACTAAATTAGAAAAATATCAGGAAGAGCTCAAGAATATTTCCAAATGCCCATAAATTAAGATATTTCTAAAATAACCCGTGGAATTTCAAAGGAAATTAGAAAATATTTTGAACAGAATGAAAATATAATACAAATTTTTTTGGGATGCAACTAAAGTGATGCTTAGTAGGAAATTTAAAGTATAACAAGAAAAACTAATGTATTTATAAAGACAAATACATGGGAAATAAAAAATGTTAGAAACCATTTATAGAACCAATTACCAGCCAATAGTTTGGAGAACTTTCATATAATTAGCATTTTAGAATAAATATTTTATTGTATTACTAAGACTCCTGTAATACATTTCCCAGCATATATCAGAAAGAGACTTTTCTAACTACGTTAAACAAAATTGACATGCTGAGAGGCACTGGGTTTTTCACAGGCAAAATCAAGCCCTATTATCAATTTTAGAAGGAAATTTCAAATAGCCATCATCTTGGGTTTCATTTTTTTGTAACAGGGATTGAACCCAGGGGCACTTAACTGAGCCACATCCCCAGTCCTTTTTATTTTGAGATAGGGTCTTACTAAGTAGCTTAGGGATTTGCTAAGTTGCTGAGGCTGGCTTTGAATTTATGATCTTCCTGCCTCAGCCTCCCCAGATGTTGGGATTACAGGCACGTGCCACCACATGATTTTCATTTTAATCAATTTTTGTTTTCCTATTTTGGGAGAAGAAATTAAGAAATGAAAATGCATTGTTTAAAATAATTCTATTTAATCCTTTCTTCAAAAATCTTTCTTCTGCAATTTCTCTTTCTGGTTGAAATATCAATTTTAGGTGTAACCAGAGTTTTCTTTTAAATAAGTATATTTTCAATTTAAGGAACCAAGTTAAAGAAATAGCCAGCTTCTGGTGGAAATGCAGAAGGAGAAAGCTAATCTGGCTTTATGTCTCTCACCTCAGTCTTCTGCCTCTCATCCTCTCTTTCACCATTCCTGGATTATAGTGGCTGTTGGCACAAACTTAGTAGTGTTTTGAGTACATGGCCAGCTGTGTCTACAGGTTGTATCACTGAGTATTTTTCAAAGAACCCTTCCACTGTCTATAGTTCTATCTGAAGATGTCACTGTTGCCAGGAGTATCCACATATAATGCTATCTACTTCCATTTGTGTATAAAATTGTGTGACTGGGTCTCTATATTATAATGAATAGATACAATCACAGTACTATTGACTTTTATGGTAACCTGAAATTGTGTACTTCTTCAGAGGGAGGGAAGTTGATCTCTGAGAGGATAGCTTTATAAAATTTCTGCATACAATAAACTGACTGAAGCAAATCCTCTAGAATCTAATTTAAAGTTATGTGTGGCTATTTACCTGTATATATGCACAAATCTAAACAGGAATTTATGTAATGTCTTAGGAACCAATCTTTTAGAGAAAGAAGACAAGAGTTAGCAGGACTACATGGAATAAAAGATGTATAACAAGTGACTGTTAGTTAACCCATTATCTAATTACAATGGAGAAAGAAAGCAAGTTACCTTCTAGTTATCATAAACATATCTGTTTTATTGATCATGACATGGGTAAAATATTTGTATTTTGCAAATCTTCCATTTTCCATTACCTAAAAAAAAGTGAGAGTGAGAAAATTGATAATATTCCATAATATGTTATGATCCTCTAAAAATCATTTATCAATGGGGGAAAATCATTAATATACAAAAAATACACATATCAGAAAATTCAAACATTCAAAAAATTATTGCTGTTTCCTTTTTAAAAGTATTTGCTACACTGCTTTAAGATTTCTTGAATGCAGCAATGCCAATCTTTAAATTGTAGATTTTAAAAAATATTGTTACGTTTAAATTCAATCTAATGAGGTATTAAACTGTTGTCATTTTATCTCAGAAAATATATTAATATTAGATTACATTTGTATAGAACATATATAAAACTCATAAATGCATGCATGACATAAATAACTATTATCCCCCACTTTGTCTCTTCCCTGGAAATTTCACCTGCTCTATAAAGATACTTTTCTTTGCCAATCTCAGAACTCATTAAAAATGAGGAGCAGAGTTTCTAGACAAATAGGAGCCCTGAGGCCTATTTGGACTATGTAACAATCTTTAAATTTATTTTTAAGACTACTGAAAGATTGTCTATGTACAATATTGTCTGTTAACCATTATTTACTTCAGAAAATATGAACATAACCATAAAAATAATTTTTAAATTTGTTTTCAATGTAATTGGCTCTGATAATAATTACTTCCTCTATTTAAAACATATAGCAGGCTAGACTGTTTCAAAAGGTAAGCAATGTAATTGTGATCATGATCCCTCAAAAAAGGCATGTTAAGAATTTAGGCAAAATGTTAAAAGTCTTCAAGAAATTAAAAAAGAAGATACAAGACTTTTAAAAAATTGTGTTTCTTGAAGTTGTATCTTTAAAAAAACTACAAATATTTAGCTTAGAAGCTGTGATTTCATAATTGTCTTGATATAAAAGGTGGATAGAATGGTTTCATTTTTAATGGAGACAGAAATAAAAAACTGAAACAGCATGATGAGGCATGGTTTTTTATGTAATGTCTTAGGAACCAGTCTTTTAGAGCAAGAGGACCAAGTGGAATAAGTTTCTAACTTAGAAGATCACAAAAAATTGAGAAAAAATATCTACAAATAGGTAAGGCAATTAAACACAAATATATCAGAAATTGAAAGGGACAGAGGCACAGATTTAGAAGAAATTAATAAGTATTATTAACTTATAAATTATGCAAATAAATGTGAAAAATCAGGTGAAATGGGTCATATTTCAAGAAGATATAAATTAAGAGAAAGAAGCCTCAATTAGAGAGGCAGGGAAGAACTTATTTGCAGATGACAATATATCTAGGAAGCCAAATACATAAAACCCAGTAATCAATTTGGAAATAGAAGGAAAAAATTATTCTTGTAAGATAAAAAAGATATTTATATGTGTGTTTTTACAAACAATGTGCAGAAGTTATGTGATAGAAGGTATAATACTTTCCTAAGGGGGGGTATATGAATTTTTTAAAATGAAAATCCATGCCTTATTCATAAATATAAAAATTCATTATAATAAAGATATTATTTACCCCCTTTCACATTTATAGATAACACATATATTCTCTTTCAAAGTGGTCCCAAGATGGTAATTTTTGGAGGATGGGGTGGAGGTAGAGGAGGGAAGATAAGTGACTGGACAAAATCATAATAAAATTTATGTAGAAAGAAAAATATAACATCAATTAAATTATAAAAAAGGAGAGTGAGAACAATACCCTAACATCATTAATATAACTTGTACAGCTGCAGTAATGAAACAGCTTGGTGCTGGTGAAAGTTTATACTGACATAACCAATGAAAAAAAATACAAATTACAGAAACTGACCAATATGCATATAGGATTTATAAAAATCTTTTTATCTGAACATAGTAATTTGTGACAGCAACCACCTTTCAAATTAGTGGGTAAGAGCATGCATTATCTAATAAATAGTTTTAGACAACTTGCTGGCTAAAACTGGATCTATTTTTCTATATACTAAATCCTGCATGGGCCAATCAGGCAAGTATACAGAGGTCTGTAAAAATACAATGAAAGTAACATTTTAATAATCTCCCAGCAGGAAAAGCCCAAATAAAACTAAGATCATGAAATTTAATAAAAAAATTGTGAGAACATATAAACACTACTGAATGGCAAAACAATAAGCAAATAAGCAAAGAAATAAAAGAACAGGAAAATTTGGGAAAATGTTTGTTAATACAGAGAGGTGTTTCATAATCTAGAGAAGTCTACTGATTTAAATAAACCTATGAGAGAAAAATGGTAAACCAAGAGTAAACTATCTAAAGGATATGAATAGGTAGCTCAGGAAAAAAACAAAAAACAAACAAACAAAAAAACACAACAAACTGACCAATAAGGAGTCTTAACTCAAAAACAAGAAAATACAAATCAATTACAAGTCAGCAATTCCACTGATAGGATTTATCTTAACCAACAAGTGCCAAAATATACATATAAGATCTTTATAGCAATGTTGTGTTACAAGCAAAAAATCTAAATGTTCATTAATGAGGGACTGAATAAATAAATTATGGGGAAGCCATACAATGGGAAATGTCAGAATAAAGTCATAATAAAAAGACAGATTTCTGTGTACAGATACAGAAAAAGAAGATATATTAAGTGAAAAGAAATCATATTACTGAACTGATTGTATAGAGGAAATCGGTAGGGAAATGCATAAACATTAGACATTTCTGAAAGAGTACACACTGATCTGTTAACAGTATTTATCTCTGGACTTGTTAAAGGCAATGGTGAGGAGAGAAGTGAAGTTTTTATTAATAATAAATATATAATCCTTTTATTATGATTGTTTGTATTGAAATTAAACTACAAAATATTTGTTCTCTTTTGTTCTACATGGTCACATTTTAAAATCAAGACTATAAACGTTGCTTTCCTCAAAGACACCACTCCTGACAGAAGACTCTCTATCCCCTTAAAAGATTATAATCTTCAAATAACCCAAAAGCCATTGTTTCACTTCAAGCACCTAGCTTCTATTTCAATATTATGTTAAGTTTGGGCACTGCAGTTGACCCTACCTTTCATCACTTTTCATTTTCAAATCAAATCTAAGTTGTGTCTACCAGCAGTTAAACCAATTTCAATAGTTACAATAGCATCTGGCATTTTTAAAAAAAAACTAAAAAAATAATTCATGCAATGCTTTCTGGAGTTCATCCAAAATCTTAAATACAACACTTAAAAAATTAACAGATGTTATGATCATAGTAATGTGCTCTGAAACATAATAAACTGGACCTTTTGTTATTAGAGTTGATATATTTGAATAAACATCAAATATAACTCATTGCACAGCAAAATGTTGCTGAAGTCTCTATTACTTGTGTGAAAATACAGCAATAATGGCATTATAAGCAGAATCCAAGAATCTGAAACTAAATCCATAGACGCATGGGAGAGATTGTGATAGCTTATCAGCCAAATCCATCTTCTGTCACATGGTAAGGAGTATACAAATGTCACACTTTTGGTCACAAATTTTCTGCCTAATTATTTGACTTTATAAACACATTATATATGAAAGATCTATACTTTTCAAAACATCATTATATATTTTTGAACCCTCCCACCCTGAGAATTTTAGACTTTAAAGGAGTGGTATTGTTCATCCAAAACAATCTTTTCCTTTACATCAATAAAATGAGAATCCGGTGTTTAATCAATCCATGTAAATCTTCACAATGATCTCATGTGATTATTAATAATAAATATATAATCCTACAATTAAGTGACTTGGGTCAGTTGCAAAACTGAGCTCAGAACATCGGCTTCTTCACTTCTAATTCCAGTGCTTTTCACTATACCATGATGTTTCCTCTTAAGGTGTCAGACACACTTCCCTCAAGGCACCTCAAGAATGTCTTTGATAATCCTAGAAGATGGTAGTTGTTGAATTTTTAAACTAGATCAACAGTATCCAATAAGTTTAGTGTTAATATCCTATATTCCTCTATCCCAAACAGATGCTAGGTATGAAATGTTTCTATTAAAATAATTTGTGATACCATTTAAAAACAAATGAAGAATTAGCAAAATCAGGGTTAGAAATCACTATAAGGCCTTTGCATAAATATCAAGATTTGGCTGAAATATGAAGGGATTAACAATAGCCAGTACATTAGACATGTCAGTCTTCTTTATATGCTTTCGTGTTCAAAGAAAAATATTTTTTGCCTTATGCATTAAAAGAATGTGTGATTTACCTATCATAAACTGGGAAACTTTCAAAAAGAAAGAAACAAAATAATACAACAGAAGCTGCATTCATTACATATATTTGTCAAAATGTAGAGGTAAGAATTAAAATGATTATTGGTAAAAGAATCTCCCTGGCATTTTGAAAAGTATATATGGCACTTTATATAAATGAAGTGACACTTTAAATGTAAATAAATCCAATCAAATTAATCACACATTTAGATACACAAAGAGATTAGGAGCTTGATGATACTAGTGTCAGAGTTACTTTACTAATATCCACATTTTCTGTCAGATAAATCCCAATACATTAGAAAAAGAACATAAGTTAAAAAAGATAGTATCACACACAACATTTCTAATACTTTCAAATCATCAAAATGTTATAAAATAGCAAAATTCTGAAAAATCAAAGAAAAATATAAACATAGAAAAGTTTAAATCCCAAGCAATATAAAGTATTAATCATTCATTGAAAATATATTCTTAAAAACTAAGTGAAAATAAGAATACATAGTTTAGCAAAAACTATAAAATATGATCAATATCTGAAATATTTGTAAGGGTCTCATAGTTTTTTAAAAAAATTTAAGACAACACCATGGGAGATTATAGGAAAATGAAATTCATCTAGATGAAAGATGAATTAACAATGAATGCTATCAAGTGATAAAATCTATTAGATAATAAAGAAAAACTTTTATAGATTATTTAATTTTAATATTCAAGAGATGGCGAAAGAGGAAAGGTTTATGAAAGATTCTACTAAAAATGTGAACCATTTGTATAAACAACAAAATCCAAGGAATTACTTGAAAAATGGCAAGTGCTCTCATTTTCAATTATTTAAGAATTGACCAAGTTATTCAAAATAATCTATTTCAATGAAAAAAACCCAATAATTTCTGAAGAGTAATGTGCTCAAAGTTTAGGGATAAAAGATGTCTTAATATTTCAGTTCAAATTTGAGATTTCAGTGCCATGGCAAATAAAAGGGGGTATTCATTCAAGCTTCATAATTAAATATAGTTGAAATCAATTATTTTAAAACTCAATGATTTCATATATAACAGAATAAATGTAAACAAGAATGAAGAAGTGATATTTAGGCTACCCTGTAAAGCAAGTTGATTAAACAAAAAATCAAATCTGACTATGTCATCATTTCTGGAGAGGGATTATCCCTCCTATCTTCCTCTCCTCTCATATTAATGAGCTACCTTGATTGTCAGCCAAAGCATAGCTATAGGTTATATTGACAGCTTAGACCAGAAAGCTGAATATAACCCTTTGACATAAAATCAAAGGAAAGACATTATTATATATTATATATTGTTTTCAACTGGTATAATCAAAACAGCCTGGAGAAATGACAGAATTATGCTTGCAGAGTAACTGTGCACCAACAACATCAGATTTTCAATTAACCTACCCAATACATTCTAGAAGAACCAGAGTGGGTGCATCAGTAATAAGTTCATAGTTACAACAATCTCACTCAGTTCCAGCAGAACCTCCAAGTGATCAACATTTATTGATCCATGACATTACATATACCTGAAAATAACATTTCTTTTAAAATATTGTATAATTAGGTGCAGTCCAAATCACTAAGAACTTACTGTTTACCAATTAATGTGCAGAAATTATCATGGTATTATAACTATTCTACTAACCTTGAAAGGAAACAAAAAGGATGAAATTTAATGATGCTTTTATCTTGACAAAGAGGAGACAAATGAGGAATATAGAATTTATATAATGGAGTTCAAAAACTAGCATAAACTGGTATTCATCTGGAACAATAAAAATACAATATAGTTCTTATTAGGCATAATATTAATAATTACTTATATTATCTCATTTGTTTAAATCCTAACAACAATACCAAGACAGGTAGTACAATATTTCCATTTTACAATTTGGAACTGAAATCAGACAGGCATAAGAAAAGACTAAAAATCTAGTAAAAGAAAAAAACTAGAATTTGAGGCTAACAGTGTAAGAATTCAGACCCTGAGCCATAGGATATTGCTGTATCTTAAATATTTTTTTATAAAAAAAAGCACAGAAAAACTATAGTCAGCCTTCTATATTTGTGCAGCATCAGTAGTTTCAAATAACTATGGAACAAAAATTCTTTAAAAAAATTGAATGTGTACAGACTTTTATTTTTGGTCACTATTCCCTCAGAATACAGTATGACAACTGTTTACATAGTACTTACATTGTAGGTAATCCATAGATACGTAAAGTGTTCAGAGGATATACTTAGGTTATATGTAACACTATGCTATTTTATAAGGGACTTGGAGCATCAGATTTGGGTGTCCTTGGAGGTCTTGCAATCAATCTGCTACAGATTCCAAGAGACAAGTGTGTATATATTCTAGGAGACAGAGTAGAATTTCATTTTAACTGTTCGGTGGAATATGATTCAGATATCCCACAGCTCTTGCAATGTTTCAACTTTGATGTAATGTCAGGATCCTCTTTGGAGATGAGTCATATCTTATGTGTTTTTTGACTCTTACAATTTCTTACAGCTTGCATCTATCACCTACACAACCAACAGGAATAAAATTGTGAAGATTTTCACATTACAGAGTTGGCCTCTAATGGGTAATGTTTTATCCCCAATTATCCTAACAATAAAAATAATCACTAGAATTAAGCTTGTGAAGGATGAGTAGAAATCTTGATTACTCAACTCCAAGCTGGAAGCCTAATATCTTGAAAAACGTATGATACATAACTAACAAGAATTCAATAAAGACATCTAGAGTTAAGGAATGCATGGATGGCATTAATTTTTTATATGTATTCATATAAACTATTCTCCCATATCAAGCCAGCAAACATCCACTCATATATATGTAATTATACATTTTATTCCTTTGCCAATTCTAAAATTCAAAGTAGCCTGGCAATGTATTCCAGCAAGGTTAACTTCCACAAAACAGCTAGCCTCCCATATTTGTATTCCAACACTGCATCTTCAAGAGACCTCTAACATACACAACCACCTCTGACTTGAAGTACCACAAAAATAACTAAATGCATTTTTCTCTGTAACATTTCCCCATTTTTCTCTACAATATTTCCATAGGGTTCTTTACAGGTAAATTTTCACTGAAAAATTGCCATTAAGACAGTTTATCAGAATTATCATCAGAAGTGCCTAAGATATCAATATTATTTAAATTTATAAGACAAACAAAAACCAAAAAAACATGGTGCTTCCTTTCATAGGTGACATTAAATT
This sequence comes from Spermophilus citellus, assembly GCF_964194105.1. Classification (NCBI taxonomy): domain Eukaryota; kingdom Metazoa; phylum Chordata; class Mammalia; order Rodentia; family Sciuridae; genus Spermophilus; species Spermophilus citellus. The sequence continues at coordinate 80,296,165 of NC_138183.1, forward strand.
TTTTTAGATAAATGAGAGAAGCCCATGAAAATGAATTACTTAATTCAGCAAACGAACATTATCCTTTCACAGGACATTTAGCCAGTAACAACAAAAATCCTAACTCATTCAAAGTCTAGAATTCTAACAACTACTTTTAGCATGCACTTGTACACACATATACACACACATTTACGGATGAGTTTTATTAAACTCAGCTTATGCTGAGAATTTCTGAGTTTATCCAAAGAAACTAGGGGAGAAATTACTAGGCAGACCTCCAACAAGCCAATAGGGAAGTCATGAGTTAAGCAAGCCTGGGGTGAGAATTTAGTACCTGTACCTTAATAAGACTGGAAGACCTTCTAAACTAATATTATGAGTTTTAGCTCTATTTACTCCCTTGGTAAAAAGAGGGTACGACCCAAATGGATCTTATCTGAGTTCAATTTAAAAGAATATTTTAAAACGTTAAAATGTACTCAAATTCAATTATAACAGTATTTTTCTTTCCTTCATATGTTTAGCAATTTAACAAATGCAATGAGAACAAATTTTAAAAAGTTTTAGAAATTAAATTGGTCTCATTCAAGTTACAGAATTAAAGAGACATTCATTTAAAACTTCTGACAGAGTAAACCTAAACCTTCCCTAGGTAGAACCATTACCTCCAGAGAAGATATAATTAATTTCAGTCTTATTCAAAAATTATTCTTACATAACACTGGAAGTTTGGAGTGGGGTTCCTTTGGTCCAAAATAAACATTGTGGGACATACCCCTATCAAATGTTTAAAACTCTGGGCCTTACAAAATGATATGACAAGTACTCCTCCAAGAGATTTTTGGTAATCTAATAAATAAATTCTGAGAATTCCATCAAAGGATAGGTAATTTCTTTTCCCATGGGATTTTCTTTATCTGAGGTACTAAGACCTCTAATTAGCCTGGGAAACAAAATTTGGCTCTCTTCAATTTTCTTGTTCCATTCAGAAGTATCCTTCTGGAGAGGAAGAGTTACAAAATGAAGAGTAAGATCCATTAAGCCTTGTCTCCTAGTTCTTGTCCACTTACTCAAAATTTCAGATGAAGCCAGAGGAAGAGTGTTCAGCACTACTATGGTGATCTGACTGCTATTTTAAGCCCTTTTTTCCCGATTAGTTGTAATTCTCATCCTGAAGTAAAAGGAAAGACTACGACGGCTGAAGGTGGTTATCTTCCAAATGTTATTAAGGCAGTGTTTGAAGCTAATTACAAACATCTGTAATTTCTGAAAGAAAAGAAATACACAACAAACAAAAACAGCCTCCCTTCTAGAACTTACATAATGGCCATTATAATATTTTTGTAAAGGATTCAAAGACAACACAGATAAAAATAAAAAAGTACCTGAAATGGTAAAGAATATACCTCCATGGGACAACTTGGTTTTCAATATTCATAAACAATGGATATGAGAATATATATATATATATATATATATATATATACACACACACACACACACACACACACACACACATATATATATATATATATGTATATATATACACACATACACATACACACACATTCACACACATTTTAAGGAAAAATTTATTTTTTAAGGGGAAGAAATATTTTTTAAAAAGGAAATGCAAAACGGTAAAATGTTCAATGAAAAAGAAAAAAGCTTCTACATCAGATACACAAGTAAAGAAAAGATTCTGGCCATTCATGTGCTTCAGCAATGAAAACTAAGCTTCTCTACATTAAGGATAATACTGAGTGGGATTTTTTTTTCTCAATCTTTAAAAGGTAGTAAGTTGGTTTCTAACATCATGTTAAATGAAATAAGCCAGTCTTAGAAAGTCAGAGGTCACATGTTTTCTCTCATATATGGAAGAAAAAAGGGGGAAAAATGGAATCTCACAAAACAAAAGGGAGACCAGTAAAGTAGAGGAAGGGGATATTGGAGGAAGATGTGGGGGGAAGGAAAAGGGAAGTAGTTAGGAATAAAACTGACCAAATTATATTTTATGCAGGTAGGAATATATCACAATGAATCCCACTATTATGTGTAATTATAATGCATCAATTAAAATGTTAAAAAATAAAAACAAAGTGGTGATTCATATATTTGGATCAGAACTGAGTGAATAAATTCTTAAGAATATTTCATAAATGGTAGAGACAAAGGCTTTTGAAAATTTTCAACAGTTTCTTATACTTCTCTTTAATGAGCATACTTTTAGAAATTTATATAAGTCCATATTTAACTGAATATATTCAAAAAATCCTTGCAGGATTTAAGGTACTTAACAGGTTGTTGAGAAATGATAATTGATTTAATTGAAAAACATAATAAGCTCAAGACAAAATTACAGACATATGAATACTTAGCTAAATCTGACTATTCTGTTTTAAAAACACAAATATCTATAATATTTTGAATGTTTACAAATTAGAGGATCTCTAAAATCCTGAGAAATGATATACTGCCACTTAGTAGAAATCTTTTACTGTTTCACTGCTTAGAAAATGTATATACAATGAACAAAGTTACATTAGAAGCCAGTTTTACAGAATTATTAAATGTGTTTTTGAACTAATGTTTGGAGATACATTGTTGCTATATTCACTGGTTGGTATGGAATAAGTGCTGAAGTAGATTCATCCTATTGAAAGATAATAATGAACACAAAAATGTTCTATCTATGCAAATCATTAATTATTCTAATTCTAAAATACAGAGCCATTTGAAACCATGTTTTATTCTTTGATTCAGGCTTTTCTATACTACTTTATACTCAGGCATTCATCTGTTGAAATTAAAGATTAATAGTTTAAATATTTTAATTGATCTTCATTTACCCCAAAGGAGCTAGACTAATGAATTAAACTGATATTTTTTTAATTTATCCATCATAATAATTTGATCTAAATTAATAATACACTTAATATCATTTTACTTAACCTCATGGGACCTGTAATAGTTTGAGGTCATTATAAATTCATTTGAAAGGAAATTTAATAGTTTATAATTTAAATTTGTTCTTTTCTATAAAAGAAAAAAGCTAAAGCTTGAAGATGGTCCTCTTCCCATCACCAAAGCAAAGTTTAATGCAAAATTTCATTATAGGATTTAAATGAGAGAGAGCAATAGCTATTATATCAGTCGTTTTCTTCTGTATATATGACCTTGAGATATAAATACATTAACATGTTTTTCATATGAATATTAATATCTTAGTCACGGATCTACAATGACTCCAGCTGTACATTTTAATAACCAACACAAAATTGCATAAATAAGTGGTCTGAACAATTTCAAAAGCTAAAATTTATAAAATTCTGATTAAATTGAAATTTATTTTGACTTGTTTTATAAGGAATACTTCAAGTGAGCAATATTATTCTGAGCTTACCTCTGATTTATCTATATCCAACGTGAGTGCTAATTGGATATAGATAAATCAGATGTAAGCTCAGAATAATATTTAAATTCATTTACACTCTTAAACACCTTGGTTATTCATCCATGATCATGGGTGTGCACTATTTCAGGATTTTCACAGCTTTTTTCCTGCCATCTTTCAAATGTTATTCCAGAGTCAGGGAGACAGTGAAAATGAATCCCTCATGGTAATCACTTTCTTAAGGAAGAATTTTCTTCCTGTTTACTACACATAAGCAATGATTATGTAGAAATTAGAGTATTCATAAAGTTAAAGGATATGAAAGGTATAGTATTATATAATCAATGTTCAAAAATAGCTTTCTCACTAGACTTTCATTGTAGATTCCATTTTAAAGTTCTAATTAATTATACAGGCATTAATAAACAAAAGAACTATTCACCTGATTAGAATCTCAAAGGGGAGCTTAATTTCTACATATATGATGAGGAACAAGATATTTTTGTCCAGTCATATATCTCCATCAATAAAACTCAGGTACAGAGCAATTTTTAGTGTTCAATTTTTCTCCAATAAAAGCATTTGTTTTTACAATACTGGAAATCCAGTTATAAACTTTTGTCTAATAAGCTTGAAAAGATTATTTCATTGTGCCAGAAAAACAAAAAGAGAAAAGGGCACAGGGACTAGAGGTGGGAGGGAAAGGGAGAGAAGGGAAATTGCATGGAAATGGAAGGAGACCCTCATCTTTATACAAAATTACATATAAGAGGAAGTGAGGGGAAAGGGGAAAAAAAAACAAGGGAGAGAAATGAATTACAGTAGATGGGGTAGAGAGAGAAGATGGGAGGGGAGGGGGGATAGTAGAGGATAGGAAAGGCAGCAGGATACAACAGACACTAGTATGGCAGTATGTAAAAACGTAGATGCGTAACCAATGTGATTCTGCAATCTGTATACGGGGAAAAAATGGGAGTTCATAACCCACTTGAATCAAATGTATGAAATATGATATGTCAAGAGCTATGTAATGTTTTGAACAACTAATAATAAAAAAATTTTTAATATTAAAGAATATATTTTACTACTTTTTTTGGAGGGGGTACTAGGGATTGAACCCAGGAATGTTTAACCACTGAGCCACATCCCCAGCCCTTTTTATATTTTATATTTGAGACAGGGTCTCACTAAGTTGCTCAGGGCCTTGCTAAATTCCTGAGTCTGGCCTTGAATTTGCAACCCTTCTGCCTCAGCCTCATGAGCAGTATGATTACGGGTGGATACCACCATACCCACTCATATTTTGCTTGTAAGGGCTAAAAATTAAAGAATGATAAAAGAAGACCACATCAGTGAAATGTGCTAGTTACTATAACACTGTTTAAAATCTTACTGCCAGAGAGATTTTAAATAAATGTAATTCTACTTCCAATTTCTTTTCATTAAAATGACAAGTTGTTACTGAAATAAACAGAACTTTTTCCAGATATATTAATAATTAATAAAAGACTATTAAGGTCATCTTTATGAAATGATATCAAAAAACTTAAGTATCACAGACCAACCACAGGAAACTCAGTAAAAATGTCTTGAAAAACAATAGTTTTATAAAGCTGAAATGTAAGAAACCAATGAAGGCATTTCTAGGCTTTTCTTTCCTACAATATATATAATAATAGCTTATGGTCTATCTGTTTCTAGTAGAGAAAGTTTTTGTGATTTTGGCCAAGGGTGAGAGAGTAGTGACAAATAGAAATTCAGTTTTTGATGCCAGTACTATTTTAATGGTCATTATTTTTATTTACTTACTCCCAAAAGATAAGAGTACTACTGATATCAACAATAAATTCTTTGATATATGTATATGCCTTAGTCTTAGTAGGTATACCCTTGACTTTATTTTAATTTAAACGAATGCTAGACAGGTAGAAATGTCAGAAGAGCCAATTATTTTTTACTGCTCCTGTTTTACTTTTGAAAAGCACAGTATTTTAAAATCTAGAGTAGTCATTTTCAAAGAATGTAAAGAATGCAGGTTCATAGAAATAAAAGTTTGTTTGATAAACTTAAGAATTAAAAAAAACCTCAGAAATGATGTGTTGAAACAAACCAAAAGTTAAACAGTTAAGGGAATTAGCTTGTATGATCTAATATAAGCTTAATTTAAACAATGTGCTTTAGCATATAGAAATCTTCCTCTGTTGATCCAAAAGCACAGCAGTCATGGGGATTAAAACTTATAATACTAATAATTATTCACCTTTTAGTAGTCCCCCCCCATTAGTACATCTAATTATTAGTACATCTGATAAACTAGGGAACTAGAACAATAGAATTAAATTTATCTAAGTTGAAATTCTGAAAATACCTTTAGAAAACAAAACATAAAAAGAATTTGTTTCTAAATCTTTCAGAAACACAGGCAAAATTCCCCTATATTACCCAGAAAAATATATATGTTTATTATAAATATCTTACTAATAATTCTGAATTTATAAAATTTTATAATATATAGTAAATAGATATGTAAATTAATAAGCAAGTATAATGACTTTAAAAACCAACTTTGTTCATTATTTCACAAAAATTCACAATAAAACAATAGAAAGTGAACCAAATAAAATAATATTTTTTCATTCTTAGATTATACATTATTCACTAACATTCCATGGCAAATCAGATATATTTAAACCTATTGCTTTGGAATAGAACAACAAATTCACACAGCTTCAAAAGTAAAGTATGTTTGTTATTATTAAAAGAAATTTGACAAAAAGTACCTTTAAAATGATAAATAAATCTAAAAACATTGAATGACCATTACTATTTTTTCTCTTTTTTTACACAATGCTATTACATTACAGCCCAGAAAATTTACATAGAACAATAAAAAGAAGGCATTGTGCTAACAAATGTAAGTGGATAATTAAAATTAGTGAACATTAAAAGCTATATTTAAGTCTAACTTTAAATCTTAAGGACAAACTTTTTAATACAAAAGCAATGAAGTGTATAAAAGCAAATCTACAATATGGAGTGCACCCTACTTTGGATGTAAAATACATTTTTTTCTGTGCTTAAGATAATCCAATTATATATTGCTTTATCATGATATTCAGAAAAACATTGGAAAGGAAATAAAAGTGTTTTAACTCCCTAAAAGTGGACACATAGACGTTATGATAGCAGTCCTACAAAACACACTAATGAAACATTCCAAGTTAAAAGATAAAGAACATGTGAATGTTAACAATTTAGATCTGACTAATCATCATTATCCTTCTCCTCCTCCTCATCACTACTGCTACTGAGAGTCAAAATCCATCCCCTGTAGAACTGAATTTTCTGAAAGCATGGTAAAGGAAAAAAGAAGCACAGAGGTTAGTTAATTATGGCAAATTTCTTGGAAAACATGTAAAAATATGAAATGCTAAAGGAGTTAAAATAATTTAAAGCAGATTTTTATGGCTGCGACTCAGGTTGCAATCATGGATATAACATTCCATAACTTAACAGGCCTAAGATAAAACTGTGTTGACTTTTATACCCTCCATGTATAAAATGGTTTTATGATATCAATAAGGTATTCTATGAATATATTAAAATTATTCTACATCTCTAGTAGATGTAGGAATTGACTACTATGAAGCACTATAATAATATGTAGCTTTCTAGATAGAAAATTACTCAATAAAAGTATTTTATATTTAATTATTAAATATGGGCAAATATAAATTAGTGAACAAAGAGCACCTTTTTAAGAAAAAGAGAAACATTTTAAAGTATCAAATTTTTTCAAAGGCTCTGTCATTAAATCATTTAGATGAAACCTAAACAGATGAGGTTTTAAATCTAGTTTATATCATCCAATTATTTTTCACAGCACTAGTATTCATATATTTTAACTCACTCACTAATAATATAGTAGTTTCCATTTAAAAAAAATCACTACTATTGCTAGAACAACCACCTACTTCTTAACACCTGTAAGAGAATAATACTAATTGTAAACATATTAAGGTAGCTGGAGAATTCTTATAGGTATTTTCAGCTTATACTGTATTTAACTCTCTTACTAAACAGTAAGTTATGAGTTTTTAGTCCCTGCAATAGCTCTTGTAGTAATAAATGCTAAGACTGGAGTATTAAAAATAATATGCATCTCTGGAAGTACTTAGAAAATCATGCCTTTAAATCCCAGAGTTTAGAACTTCATAAAACAATTAGTAAAGGCATGGAAATAAGTTACTTGTCACTTAAATCGTCAACCATGAGAAATTTTTGATAACTCATAATTTTCTTATATATTATAATCTGTTCCATTATAATAATGAGACTTGTATATTTCTAAATTCTCACTACTCATTCTTATTTCCTAGGAAATTTTTAAAAATAGTTTTGTTAGAAGTATTTTTAGTTTTTTAAAAGGTGATTTGAAAACTACTCAACTTTTAATCTAGTAAAATGCTAATAACATTTTGTTTGTGCTCTGACAAGATAAGTCAGGAATTGAGTAGAAATGTTAAACAGTGTTAGCCAATGTCATTTTTGCAACTATCTATCTTCAAAGAATGAAACAATGTCAATGTAGAGATTTCACAATAAGTCCTTAGAGCACAAGCTTTCAACAGACTGCAAATATTGTGACACTTTAAGGAACAATTTAAAATCACAGCATAATATCACTTCACTAAATAGTGTACATTAACTCTGTGGTTACATTTTAATATACTAGGCAGTAGGCTCAGAGAAAAATGGATATGTACATTTTGTGCAATATTATATGCTCTACATGAAGTAGGTAAAATATTAAAGTTTTAAATCTTTACCCTGGTTATTTTAAATATGATAATATTTACAATATCAAAGCTATAAAGAAGTGCCATATATTCATTATTACTGTAAGTATTTTTGAATCTGTATAATGTAATAACTACTGGTATGTTTTCAAGCAAATGATTTAATTTAGTATTCCACATCTAAACCACAGAAACAACTTTAGATTGGTATAGCTTAGTATGATCACCATGTTACTTACACCAAAATCCAGATATTAATGTCTGACTTATCAAGTAAGAAATTGTCTGAACAGATAAAATATTCTACCTTCCAAATATCTAGTGTTTCAGAAGCTAACCTCCCTTACTAAAAGATACTGGCTAGCATGTGAACTACATATCAAATCTTCCAAGGTTTTACACAGACTACACTAGGAACAACAACATCAACAAAAACTAAAAACAACAACCACCAAAAACAAACAAACAAACAAACAAACAAACACCCAGGAAGAAGATCATGGCCATTTGAACATCTTCAAAAGTAAATCACAAGAACCCATGAATAATCTACAGTGGCAGTGTTCCTGAGTTTTGTTTTTATTTATTTTCAATTAGAGATAAGGATTACTTATATCTGGTATAAAAGTTAGTAGTGGTTTAATTAACTGAAGGAAGTATCCTAAATAGAAGTGGTCTAACTGGCTAAATATGTACCACATACTATGAGGATAAATAAGGCACATTGGCTTTGAATAAATGTAGCAAATCCAGTGCAGAGCTAAGAATATATAAAAAGATTAGATTCACTAAAATTCTATTAAAAAGTTACCAATACAAAAGCTTTTCTTTATGTTCAAAATACTGAAACAGCTGTATGTAGTTTGTAATTTTAAGACTAAAATCTACTGTTGGCTTTCACTTGCAAAGTCATGCATTAATTGTTTTCATATCAAACTTTTTGATGCCTGTAAAAAAGAAAAAAAATCTTATAGTAAATAAATGTATTTTAAAGCCTAAGTAAATATAAAAAACTTAAAAAAGGAATTAATCAAAATTGATCAAAGTCCAGATAATCTAATATATATTTATAGCATCATATAGGTACTTAAAAAAAATCTAGCTTTACTAATTTAATTTTAATTTATAAGATATTTCTTAACTTACCTGTAACATTTGATTTCCAGTACCATCCCTCAACCTGTAAGGTCTGATAACTCCATCTTCATTAAAAAACCGAGGAGGTCGTAGACTCTCCACTTCATAAGATTCTGTAGCTCTAGAGGAAAAAAATACAAACGAAAAAGTTATTAAAAAAAAAAAAACCTTGTAAAACACTATAAAATGTAAAAAATACCACATCACTTTTCCATTTTTAAATTTGCTTATATGATTATAATGTAAATTCTCTAGAAAAAATATAAAACTATGAAAAAGTTTGTTAATAGGTTTTCTTGAGATAAAAATCAGAGCATTTGTTTCCCTTTAATACCTTTGGTTTCCTCCAGTACAATTCTCATTGTAAGTGTGGATTTCAAGCACTCTTTTTTTTTTTTTTTTTTAAAGAGAGAGTGAGAGACAGACAGAGAGAGAGAGAGAGAGAGAGAGAATTTTTTAATCTTTATTTTTTAGTTTTCGGCGGGCACAACATCTTTGTTGGTATGTGGTGCTGAGGATCGAACCCAGGCCGCACGCATGCCAGGCGAGCGCGCTACCACTTGAGCCACATCCCCAGCCCTCTTTTTTTTCTTTTTGGTACTAGGGATGGAACCCAAGCATACTCAACCACTGAGCCACATCCCTAGCCCCCACCCCCACCCCCGCTTTTTTTTTTTTTTTTATTTTGAGAAAGAGCCTTGCTAAGTTGCTTGGGGCCATGATAAGTTGCTGAGGCTGGCTTTAAAAGTGCAATTCTCCTGTCTCAGCCTCCTGAATTCCTGGGATTATAGGCATACACCACTGTGCCCTAATCAAGACAAGGAAATTCATTTCTACTTTTAGTGTGATAACAGTTCTTTTTAAAATTTTTGTTTATTTTGAACATATTGAATGCACAATGAATTTTAAACAAGAATTTCTTTTCTACTCATTGTTGTGATCATATGGCCTATCTCCATTAAACTTATGGTGTTAACAATCACATGACATGATTTTCTAAAGTTTGAATACTTGCCTATTTGGGCTTAATGTACATGGGCTTAATGTTTGTTATCTTAAACAATGATACACACTGATAAATTGGCCAGTTAAAAGCAGAATAGATGAAACAGAAACCAAACAAAAATGATCCAACTAAATAAACATTGTCCAAAGCTACAAAGGTTGTCCAAAGCTACAAAGGTAGAAGTAGAAAGATGTAACAAAGAATGTCATGTGAATAGTACCTAAAAGAGAGAACTGAAGTGGCTATATTAAAACCAGAAGAAAAAAAAAACAGCATTAAATAAAAAAAATTCTCATAATATGCACTTAACAGAAGATTCCTTTAATAAATGAAGCAAAACACTGAAAGAATTTAAGAGAAAAGATAATCCAACAATAACAGTTCAACATTTAAATACCCTAATTTCAATAATGAATAGCAACTAGACAACAAGAGTAAGGAAACAGAAAATTCGAACATATCTGTAGAACTTTCAACCCAACAACAGCACAATACCTATTCTTCGAAAAGCCTCATGGAACATTCTACCAGATGGACAGACAATATTTCAAGGATGTGAAATAAGTCTCAAAAAATATAAAAATACTAAAAAGACACAAATATATTTTCTAACTACATGGAATAAAGATAAAATCTATATAAAAAAAGAAATTTAGGAAACTAAATAAAATTGGAAATTAAATAACAAGTCTAAGTAATGAAAGATCAAAGAAGAAATCACAAGGGAAATTCACTACTTTGACATGAATGAAAACAAAACATAACATACCCAAACTTAGGATGTACAGCAAAGAGAGAGTTCAGAAGGAAATTTATAAATGGGAATGCCTATTAAAAAAGAAGATTTAGGGCTGGGGTTGTGACTCAGTAATAGAGTGCTCGCCTAGCATGCACAAGGCGCTGGGTTTGATCCTCAGCACCACATAAATATAAAGAGATTGTGCTCACCTAAAACGTAAAAATAAAATACTTAAAAAAAAAGAAGATTTAGAGTCAATACTTAACTCTTTTAAGAAACTAGGAAAAGAAAAGCAAACTAGATCCAAACCTAGCAGAAGGAAGAAAATAAAAGATTAGAGCAGAGAAGCTGGGTACAGTGGCATATACCTGCAATACCAGGAATCTGGGAGGCTGAAGCAGGAGGATCACAAATTTGAGACCAACCTTAGCTACTTAAAGAGGCCCTAAGCAGTTCAGGGAGACCTTGTTTCAAAATAAAAAGTAAAAGGGCTAGGGATGTAGTTCATTAGTGACATGGCCCTAGGTTCAATCCCCAATACCAAAAGAAAAAAAGGGGTTGGGGGAGGCAGAGACAAAGAATAAGATAAACAATTTTTTGAAAAGACCAAAAAAAAAAAAAAAGACTAAAACACAAAGCACTAGGTAGGAAGGAAGATTCAAATGACTAATACCAGGAATGAAAGAGAGAATACTGCTACCAATTTTACAGAGATAAAAATACTATGAATAAGTGTAAATTAACAAATTAGACAATCTAGATTAATCAGACAATTCCTAGAAAGACAAAAACTACTGAAAGTGACTGAAGAAATAATCTGAGAACTAATAATTTAAAAATTTACCAGAAATAAAAGTTAGAGCCAATGGTTTCGCTGATAAATTTTAACATGTGTTTAAAGAAAAATTAACATCAATATATTACAAATTCTTCTAAAATTGTCTGTGAAGACAGTATTTCCCAAATATCAAAACCAGGTAAAAACAGTACAAGAAAACTACAGAACAATATCCCTCATGAATATACAAAAATACTATGAAATGAAATCCAGCAAAATATGAAAAGGATTAGAAATCATGATGAAGTGAATTTATTGCAAGTATGTAATACTGGTTCAACATATGAATCATTACTAAAATAGATCATATTAATAAAGGTAAAACAGTATCATCTCAATGAATGCAGAAAAAGCATGTAATAAAATCTAACACCATTCCATAATAAATACCCTTGACTAGAATATAAGGGAATTTCCTCAACCATCATGATAAAGTATGCCTATAAAAAACCCAAATAGATAATTTGGATTTTATCAAACATTTAGTAATGTTAAAAGACAACATACAAACAGGAGAAAATAGGGTTGAGTTTCCAGAATATATAAACAACTCTTACAACTCAACAAGAAATACGTAAATCCATTTTAAAAAACAGAAAAAAGGGATTAGAACAGAGAGTTCTTTAGAAAAAATATACAAATGACCAATAAGCACATGAATGATGACTGACATCATTAGTCATTAAAGATATGCAAATCAAAGCCTTAATGAGATACCTCTCCATACCTAATATGTTAGGTATTTTAAAAAAAGAATAAAAAGGAAGATTATAAGTGTTAGAAAAAAATGTGGTGAAATTATAAATTTACTTTGCCTTTAAAGATGTAAGATAGTATAATTGCTATAGAAAAGTCTGGCAGATCTTCAAAAAGTTAAATATAGAGCAGTCATATATTTTTTTAAAAAATTTTAAATTTGTTCTAATTAGTTATAAATGATAGTAGAAAGCATTTTACCACATCGTACGTAAACGGAGTGTAACTTCTCATTCTTCTGGTTGTACATGATGTAGAGTTATACAGGTTGTAGAATCATAATATGCACATAGGGTAATAATGTCTGATTCATTCTACTATCATTCCTACTCCCACAACCCCTCCCTTCATTTTACTCCCCTGTGTCTAGTCCAAAGTACTTCTATCCCACCCTGCCTTTATTGGGAATTAGCATCCACATATATTAGGGAAAACATTTGGCCTTTGGTTCTTTGGGATTGGCTTTTTTCACTTAGTATGCTATCCTCCAGCTATAATCATTTACCTACAAATGCCATAATTTCATTCTTGTTTAAGGCTGAGTAATATTCCATTGTGTATATATACCACAGTTTCTTTTTCCATTCATCTGTTAAAAGGCAACCTAGGTTGGTTCCATAGTTTAGAGAAGCAGCCATATTGACCTAGTAATTCCACTTCTAAAACATAGGTCCACACAAATACTTGTACATGAATTTTCTTAGTGGCATTATATACACACACACACACACAATAAAATATTAGGCATAAAAAAGGAAGGAAGTTTTCCCTTTTTGCTGTAACATGAATAAATCCCGAAAACAGCACAATGCTAAGTGAAAGAAGCCAGCTACAAAAAGGCCACATGTTTTATGATTTCATTTATATGAAATGTCCAGAGTAGGCAAATCCCGTTGACTTCAGATTTTTTGACTCCAGACCTGTGAAAGAATAAATTTCTGTTGTTTAAGCACCAAGTTTGTGGAAATTTGTTACACTGGCCACAGAACACACACACAAAAAATAGTATATAAGGGATTTCTCCACATGATTTCTTACAATTTAGATGTAAATCTGTAATTACTGCAATAAAAAAAAGGACTATGACACATGTTAAGTGGTACTCTAAGTGCTATGGAAAAGGACAAGAGCCACAACTACATTCACAGAACTTACATTTAAGCTGTAGACATAAATAAAGAAAGTAAAATATATAGTATGTTAAAAAGTGGCCAAAAGATAGAGACAGAAAACTACAGAAGGGAAGGGAAATATGAACTATGTGGAGTCAGGAAGGGGTCAGGAGTGGTCACAAAAAGTCTCAGTAGGAATATAATTTCTGAATAAAGGAATAAGTCCTGCTAATTACTGGGGAAAGTATATTCTAAGCAGAGCGGACTGAAAAAGTAAAGAAAGAGGAACATTATCTTCTGTTGTGTACCACATCTGATTTTCAATTTAAACTTATGACATCCTCATGTAGGATTAATGGAGTGGGGGGGCAGGAATTTCTCTTTTCTCCTAAACCATAGTAAAAGTACCAACTGCCTGTTTTTTAGCTTCTGAAACATCACTTTCTCGATTATTCTCCAACCTCACTAGCTGTTCCTCTCTCCTCCTTTACTGGGTCCTCCTTATTGCCCTCACTTTGCCTAAGTGCCAAGTTCTTGGGCCTCTTTCATTTCCATTCTCATTCCCTAAGTGATCCCATTCAATCTCATGTTTTAAATACTTAACTGTAGCTTGGAAATTTCTCTTCAAATTCAGACTCTTGCATGAAACAACTATTTGGGTCTCCATCTGGATGTCTAAGTGGTAATTTAAGCTTAATATATTTAAAATAAACCCTTGAACTCCTCTTTACCTAAAAGTAACGATAAACCATTGTTCTAGTGAGTTCATACAAAAAAACCTCATAATTATCCTTGATGATTTTCCTTTCATATCTCATATCCAATTAATCAATTAATCCTATTAATACTACCTTCAAAATACACTCATAACATGACCTCCTCTTACGATCTCTAACACTATAATGGTCAAATCATATCATCTCTCTCTGAATTAGTGCAGAGCCCTTTTAAGTGCTCTACTGTTTGACCCCTTTGCCACCCACATCATTCCTCTGGGTTCAAAACCTTCCAAGGACTTCGCTTCTTTCTTAAAAACTCTAAGTCCTTACACTGGCTTGCCAAGCTCTGTGTGATGAGTCCCTACTCATTTTTCCTGATAACATCTCCCAACGTTTTTGGGCTTACTAGTCCTGCTGTCTCATATAGGCCAAGCATACTCCTTTTTTTTTTTTTTAATTGGATGTTCACAACATTACAAAGCTCTTGACAAATCATATTTCATACATTAGAATCAAGTGGGTTATGAACTCCCATTTTTACCCCAAATACAGATTGCAGAATCACATCAGTTACACATCACATTTTTACATACTGCCATATTAGTGACTGTTGTATTCGCATACTCCTTCATTAGGACTTTTTACTTGTTTTTCTTTCTGCCTGGATTCTCACATGACTCTTACTTCTTTCAGGTCTCTCCTCAAATACAATCTTATGAGTTCACTGAAGTGAACTGACCCTGAATATTGTATTTATAAAACAGCAACTTTTCATCACTATCATTTTGGTTCTCCCATTTTGTCTTTTTTTTTTTTTTTGTACTGGGGATTGAACCCAGGAGTATTTAACCACTAAGCTACAATCCAAGTCCTTTACATATATTTTTTTATTTTGAGATGGACCTCAGTAAGTTGTTGAGGCTGGCTTTGAACTTGTGATCCTCCTGCTTCAGCTTCCTATGTTGTTAGAATTACAGGTGTACACCACCATGCCTGGCTGGTTCTTATCCTTGATCTACTTTTTCTTCACAGTGTTTTTCACCATTTAGCTTATATTTACCAGCTACTTATTTTTGTAAGCTGTATCAAGACAGAAACATTTTCAATTACATTCACTGGTAGTTCTTTAAGTAACTGGAACAGATATGATAACTATATATTACAGAAATACAAAAAAATTTACTTGTGTATTAAATAGCTTATTAACTATGTTTATATGATCTATTTACTTACTCTTGTCTTTCTCATCTGCCAAAATTGAGAGAAATATTAAATTCTTTCATAAATATTATATATAGGAAGGCTTTATAATTTTATCAAAATTATAAAACCTGCTTTATAAAAATTGAGCGAATTTGTGAAGTGAATACAAGTTGAAGATTATTCTTAACTTTGTGGCTTATTATTCTTTTGATTATTAGAAATTGCCTTATTTATTCAAAAAAAGCTTTTTCTGCTTTAGAGTCTATTTCATGTAAAATTAATACATATATACTCTTCACAAATAATAAAGCAACAGAATGCTTGATGCCTATCATTCCCTTTCCAAATTCCATTTTATTATTTTATATTAATTGGGATCCAACTTTCTTTTTTATATAGGCCAATTAGATTTATCCACTAATTTATATTTTCACCTTTGATTCTTCCTTTTGGTTTCAAAGTCTTTTTTCGTAAGTACACCTTTAATAGTTTCAGTCTTCTTTCTTTTTTCTAAAAATGCTCTGTTTTTGCCTTTGATTTTTAAAAGTAATGTAGCAGAATACAGAAATACAGGTTTTAGCTAAATGACTGGTAAGTCTAGCAGCTCTGGGCAGATGTGTGCATAGATGTTTTGAATTCCTTATGTTTCACTGCCATTTGAGTTTCTAATGAATGTGACTCCAGTTATAGTAAACTGAAGTTAAAGGTAAAGGAAACTTAGCCTCTTCCCCATCTTAATTCTAAATTATTATAAAAACAAAGACACACAGGAAGAGGAAGAGAGGGTATGAATTTAACAGTTTTATAACAAAATAAGATCATAAAGGAAGGATGAGGATAAAATGAGTTTGAATCGAATATAAAATGCCATTTTTTATCTCTCAAAATAGAATACAGAATATTATATTTACTAATTTCAAAACTGACACATAGCATTACATTAATATATTTCAATTAAGGTAACTAAAAAGCTTCTACTTGCTAAACCATTCTTGGGAACAGCTTCTAGGAATGAATGACAAGTAAAGGAGAACTATATAAATTTGAAATGACATCACAACAACTTAAAAAGAATCAAAACGAATTTGGAAGTCATATGTAATCTGCCATATTATAGTGTTCACAACTAAATGTGCAAAGCCAAACAACAGGTATATTTCATTTCTCATGGCTTATACATTTTACCTCAAAGAGAATTATTTACCTTTTAATTCCCTGAAATGTACTGCTAGCCATGTCTATGATGCCTCCAGTTGGTCTGGTCACTGCTCCAACTAAACCTTTCCCAACACCTTTAAAGAAACCAGCTGCTCCTTCTTTTTGAGCTCCTAGAAAGAAAAAAATAATAAAGATTCAAACAATCGGACCAAGAATAAAAATAAGCAATTTGTTAAAGACTTTGATATATATATAACCAAAAGCAACAATATCCTTACCTTTGGTGTTGTAACAATTCCTGTAATGCCACTCACAAAACCCTGGAGGGAAAACACAATTGAAAGTTTACAATACATTTATATGATGCTCTGAAGAACTAAGTATGGCTTAAACAAAAAAAAAATACAGAATTATTCATTGATATATACCATTAAGAATTAACAAATTTCTTAAGTACTTTATTGAAACAATGTTTTTGGAGGCTACAAATATATTCTATATGTCATCATTCACTACTCTTAAAATATCCAAATAATAATTTAAGCAGCGAGAGTTATAAGACTATTTTTTTTATTCATAGAATGTGGATTCAATAGGTATTTCCTAAAATGTTCACAACCCTGTGAAATTTCTTACAGAAACTAAGCCTTTTCCTCCACGAGTAATGCCTTCTCTAAGCCCAGCTGGTTGCTTATTCATTGCTTCTCTTCTCTTCTGCTGGTAGTCTTCATCCATAGTCATAGCTGCTACTCCTTTAGCCATAGCACTGGTGATTTTGGAGGCAGCGCCAGCTAATCCACCTAACAGAAGTTGTAATATTTTTAGTAAAAACAATATATCATTACTTTTCAGTACAATAAAACATAGCATTCTATTTCTTACCGACAGCTCCACCAACTAGTGCTCTAAGTCCTAGTGCCATTCCTTCCACAAACTCTTCAGGACCCTGGATAGCCCCCTGAAGTGACAAAAGAATTAAAGAAAAAAAAAGGTTATATTTACTTTTAAAAGTGAGCTTATTGATATAAATGAGGAAAGTGGTAGTGAGGAAAAGAATAAAGAAGTGCTGCCAGCAAAAATGTAACACTGAAAGAATTTTCAGGGAAAATTTCATGACATTTAACATGTAAAGAATATATTGTTGGAAGCTGTTCCAAACTTAGAAAAGAGTTTGACAATTCACCAAAATTTGGAAAAGATGCTCGCTGTGTTTTGTAAATTATATGATGAAAACAAAGCAAGCACACTTCAAACTACTCGTAAGTTTTTTAGAAAAGAAATAAAACACTTTAAAATTCTTAATGTTTCTAATGTTTTAATTATATGAAATATATATTAGTTTACTTCATTTTTTGTTATCCTATAGGGTATACATCTTATAAGTGAAAGCAGGAAAGTTCTGAATGTTTTGACAAAGTCTTCAGGGATCTAAACAATCATAATTTTTCCCACTGGTTATTAAGACTACTTTGCAAAATGTTAGCTTCTATGGTTATTTTTATAGTTCTACAGTTCTTTGCAAAGCAAGATTTGTCAAACATGGTGACCTTCCTTCTGTTACACTTTGAATTGTATCAATCTTTTATATTTCAAAAAAACACTTAAAATCCAGTATTTCTAATAAAATCAGAAGTTAAATATTTTGAGTAAAAAAGTAGAAACTTTCTTCCAACCTCCTCAAACCTTAAGAATGTTTGCTGCAAATTATCATTTTGTGTGTCTCCACAAATCTATTTACTCCAACAGCTCAAGTTAGCAAAAGAAATGCATTATCTATTCAAAAGTAACTTGATACGTTCCACAATATAAGTGTAAATGTTTTACCTGGTAAGGTTCATAAAAAAATGCTTCCACACCTTCTGAAAATTCTCTAATTAAGCCAAAAGGATTTCCCAAAACATCAAGTCCAAGAATTAGTACATACATCTGCTTAATGGCCTAAAAATGAAATATGAACATTAATCAATTCAGATCATTAGACCTAATTCTCTTAAAAATTACTTAGTATACATATCCAGTTTTCTGAAGATAACATCTTCACTACCAATTTCAACTCTTACTTTATATCACCCATTCATCATTATTCTGTTTTTAAAAAGCAATTCAGTATTACACTAATGAGATAATATATTTACATAAAGCTCTAGAATATTTAAAATACTTTCACTTTAAAGAATGTACATTCTTTATTTAACTGTTACCTAAGTTCACCTAGGTTCAGAGTTACCTCTTATTACACTTATTTTCAATACTGACCTTATTCACCAGTTACACATGCTACCTGCAAAGTTCATTCTTTTTTTCTAAAAATAGAGTTTTTGAGTCTTTGGTCAGATGACTTAATAAAGAGCTTACATTCAAATATAAATTCTTGACCACCTGTTTAAATTGATCCCCCTTTTTTTCCCTATTATTGCATTCATTCTGTCCTAATTGAGACTTCAAGCACAATATCTCCGGGCAACCATGTCTTCTTCGAAATATTTCCAAGGCCAGACATTTTAAAGTATACAAAATTGCATGGCTTACGTCAATTTTTCTTAAGAAAATTATTTAATAATTATTCTTTGATTTAGTAGTTAGGAGCAGATAAAATGCTTGATGTTAGTTTGATTGCATTCCACTTAAACACAAAACCGCCTTTCCCCCATTATCTACTACATACTATACATACTTTCTCATTTACAAAAATTTTTAGGTAAATAAAAAGGAATCATTCATCAGTATACAAATCTGAATATTGAACATACTTAAAAACTACATCTTGTACATCTGTAAGGGTGGCACCAATACTCTTTAGCAAAAGATTTAAAGAATGAACTGGGATCAGTCCTCCATGATGCTCTGAATCTTTAGCTTCTTCTCTACCCGAACTCAGTGAAACACTTAAATGCAGCTAGAGACAAAGAGATACATATTTAAAAGTACTTTCTTCATACTGACAATTTTAATTTTTAAAAATCAGCTTAATTTTAAGTTTATTACACCATAAATAACATTTTAAAGTTACCTGGATTATGCCAAAATTAAGTAGAAATTTTAAAGAAACTTAAAATCCAACATAGCTCTATTTAAATTCAACAATTTAAAATTATATGATATTTACTTTAATCCTATTCTTTTGACAAGCTTAGGAAAATATTTATTTTTAACATTTGTTAATAACATTAATAATCTAGAAGCTAAAGCTGTTGAGAATAACTCAAATATGTCTAAATGTGTACATTTCAACTATAAGAATTGTGTTAGTATGATGAAACCAGTTAAAAAGTACAATTGTATTGTACTGCATATATGTGCATATATATGTGAAATGATTTTAAAGTATTCTGTAACTCAAAGCATTTTTTTGTTAAAATCTAACTTAGATTTACTTTAATTCATTGTCCAATTTTAAAATCAAGTATAATTTGTAAAATAATTCAAAACTAATACACAATATATGAAAATTTAAAATTGCCAGCTAATAGCTTAACAGAAAATTAAAGTAAAATAATGTTAGGTCAAAATACAAACACATGCTGTAGGGTGATTCCACTATTATTTCCACATAACTTCTTTGTTACTTATTTATATCTGTAATTATCATAATAGAGAATTTCTATACTATTAAAGAATATAATTTAAATGCTATATCACTCCTAAAAGATCAAATCTATTTGTTATTACCTAGATTATCAAGGACAATAAAAATAATTTGTTTTTCCCTACCTTGATAGGAGATATATGAAAATATTCATAGAGACTGACTTGTGATTGATCTACCAATGAAACTGTCTCATATTCTTCTTCTTTATCTTTATGAAAAAGTTTTTGCTTCTTTATCTTTATGAAAAAGTTCAAGCTACAAAAGGAACATAAAGTATTTAAAACTGAAAAAATCTGCCTGTAGGAGATTTAAACTAATAGCTCACATATCTAAGAAAGCTCCTCTATAATACCTACTCAAGAGTACTCATGATTAGAGATTACTGCCTCAGAAGAGAAACTAAAATTTTTATAGTTAGAAAAGTTCTGTCTGATCACAAACTGGTAAGCATATCTTTTGTTTTCATTCATTAAATCATTAGAAGACACCAAGATTTTCTTCAAGTGACTACAAATCTTCTTTCAAAAGGCCACTAATCCATTTCATCAACCTACTCTGGGGCATATTTGTTTCTTTAAACACAATCATAATGGTTACACTTATAGAATGTTGGTACCTGCTTTACTGCAATCTACAGAGGCCAGTTAATATAATTTTGAAAAGAAGGAACTGATCAATTTACAATAGCTAAACTATGGAAGCAACCTAGATGCCCTTTAACAGATGAATGGATAAAGAAAATGTAGTACATATACACAATGGACTATTACTCAGCCTTAAAGAATAACAAAATTATGGCATGTGCAGGTAAATGGATGGAGCTGGAGAATATTATGCTAGGTAAAATAAGCCAAACCCAAAAAACCAAAGGCTGAATGTTTTCTGAGAAACGAATGCTAATCCATAAAGGGGGGAGGAAGTGGGAGAGAATAAAGGAACTTTGGATTATTCAGGGGGAATGAGAGAAGGGGAAGGGGGGTGGGAATGAAAAGGATGGTGGAATGAGATAAATATTATTATCCTATATAGTTGTATGATTATACTATAGGTGTGACTCTGCACAACGTTCAGCCAGAGGAAGGGGAAGTTGTGCTCCATTTGTACACAAGGTGCCAAAATGCATTCTACTGTCATGCATAACTAATAAGAACAAATTAAAAAATAAAATGAAAAAAGAAACTCATGAACTCATGCTTAAGTTCACATAATAAACCTATTGCTAAAGCATCAAAGTAGAACCAGGATAAATCGAGCAAAAAAATCCAACTACTATTTTAAAGAAAACATATAAAAAGAGTAATTTACTAAATGATAATGCAAAAACAGAAATGGATAAATCCAAAATGTGAAGAATTTTAGAGAATGAATGGATGAGTTTCTTCAACAATAAGTGGTTTCAAAAAGACGCAATGCATTAAACATATTTAAATATATTAATCAAAGCAGCCTGTGGACCAATTTTGGATCATGATATATATGATCAAATGTAAAAAGACAGTTTTTCAACAGTGAGTAAAATTTAATCATGGCATGTCAATTAGATAATATTACAGAATAATTTCTAAAGTTTTTACTATAACAATAGTTATGCAAAAAAGGAGAAGGAGTGAAAATAATTTTGCATGAAGTGATTATATTTTCATTTTTGATAATCACCAATACTTCTCTTCCAAACACAAAGACATAAGTTACTTCTATGTGTTGAGAAGTAGCCCAGGAACTTGAAGATAAATTTGTAGAAATTATGCAATAAAAAAAGGGGTGAAGAAAAATTAACAGTGTCTCAGGGAAATATGGAATACCACTTATATAAATCAGAAATTGCTTTGATGAGATGTATATTTTAAGTTGTGGAGCAATCACTTAAAAAAACTCAAAGTTATGATAAGCACATTACTAAAGAAATTTAAACACTTCATAAGAAAATGTTCTTTTAATACAAAGAGCAGTAAAGAAGGCAGAAAGGAACAAAAATGATGAACACAGAGAAAACAAAAAAATAAAATGTAGGCTAAATCCAATTATATTAGTAACAAAATGTGAATGAATCAAACAATTCAATTGACAAGCAGAAATTATCAGAATGGATGTAAAAAAAAGTAAGACTGAGTCAGGCACAGTGGCACACGCCTGTAATCCCAGCCACTCTGACCTTAAAAAAATGGATTATAAAAAATTGCTGTCGTATTGTCATGAGGAACTAATTTTAAAAAATGCTGTCAATAATTTTATACCAATACATTAGAAAACTTAGATAAAAGAGACAAAATTCTTAGAAGTATGCAAACTGGTGGAAGTGACCCCAAAAGAAATATACCATCTAAATAGATCTACAATAAATGAAGGATTATTAAATTTTAATTTTAAAAAGTACACAAAAAAAATGTGGGCTCAGATGGCTTCATTGCTGAATTGTACTAAACATTTTAAAAACTACTAATTTTTCACAAACTTCTCCCCCCCGCAAAAAAATAGAGGAGGAACAATTCTCAATTTATGAAGTCATTACTACTCTTGACACCAAAACCAAACAAAGACATCATAAGAAACCACAGATGAATATCTCTTATGAATGTGAATATAAAAATCCTCAATAAAATATTAATAAACTTAATCTAGCTATTTACATATGTATTATAAGAATAATGACATGTAAATGTATGTATAACACAGACAATCAATGTCTAGAAAAAACTCAGTCAACATCATACTTAAGGGTAAAAGACTGAAACCTTTCCCACTAATATTAGAAATAACAAAAGGATTGCTGCTCTCACTTCAGCAATTCACTAGTTAGTACTAGGGCAATTAGGGAAGAAAAAGTAATCAAAAAAACTTCTCATATCAGAAAGGAAGTAGTTGATCTACCTCTTTTCTTAGATGATATAACCTCATATTAAAATATATGATAAAAACAATCATAGCTAACAAAATAATTCAGTTACATTGTAGAAAATAATACATGTGAAAATCAATTTTATTTCAATATACTAGCAATTACCAATGAAAAAATGTAATTAGGAAAACAAGCAGCTTCATGCATAATACTGAAGAAAGAATATAATGCTGAGGAATAAATTTAATATAAGTAGCTGGGTGTGGTGTGAAAAACCTGTGATCCCAATTACTTGGAAAGCTGAGGCAGGAGGACTGCATTGCAGGGCAGATTCAGCAACTTAGTAAGACCTCAGCAATTTAGCAAGACCCTATCTCAAAATCAAAAAATAAAAAGGGTTGGGTTGTGTACCTCAGTGATAGAGTGTGCCTGGGTTCAATCCCCAGGTCCCTTTACCTGCCAAAGTTTAACAAGTACAAAACCTATACTCTGAAAACTGGAAAACATTGTTAAAAGAAATGAAAGAACTATAAAATGGAAAACCATCTCATGTTAAAGCAGCAGAAGTCTTAAAACTATTAATTCTGTCTTAATCTATAGATTCAATGCAATACCTATCAGAAACCCATCTGAATTTTTTTGAAGGACTTGAGGAGCTAAAAATTTATATGGAATTCCAAGATTCAGGATAGCCAAAACAATCTTGGAAAAGAAGAAAAAGTAGAAACACCCATTTCTTAGTTTCAAAACTAATTACAAAGCAATGATAAGATAGTATTGTCTGGTAACAAGGACAAACAGAACAATGGAATAAAAATATGTTCCTATGGTCAATTGGTTTTTGACAAAAGTGCTAAGATTATTCAACAGAGGAATAAATATCTTTTCAAGAAATCACACTGAGTCAATTGGATAGTCATATGCAAAAGAATAGCTTAGACCCTTATATGCAAAACTGAACTCAAAATGGATCAAAGACCAAATTTTAAGATGTAAAAATTTAAAAGTTTTAAAACATAATGCTAAATATTTATGACCTGAGATTTGGCAAAGGATTCTTAGAAATGACACCAAAAGCATGAACAATAAAATAAAGAATATGGGGTTGGGGTTGTAGCTCAGTGGTGGAGCGCTCGTCTAGCATTGTAAGGCACTGGGTTCGATCCTTAGCACCACATAAAAATAAATAAAAAATAAAATAAATAAAACATGAGAAAATATTTAAGAAACCTATCTCTGATAAGAGATTAGTATCCAGAATGTATCCAGAATATATGAAGAACTTTTTATAATTCCTTAATAAGAAGAAAAAATACAAATATTAGGCAAAGGCATCTGAATGGACATTTCTCCATGAAATATATAAAAATTATTAATTAGCAAATGTAAAGATTTTCAACATTATTAATCATAGGTAATTTCAAATCAAAACCTCAATAAGAAACTATTATACACCCCACTAGAATAGCTACAATAAAATAAACACAGAGAATAATAAGTGTTGGAGAGAGTATGGAGAAAACAGAACCCTCTTATACTCTGGTAAAAATGACAAATGGTGGAGAAACTATAGGAAACTGGTAGTTCTCAAATAATTGAACATAGATATCATGTGACCTGGCAATTTCACTTCTAGGTATACATTTAATCCAGAGAAATAAAAACATATGTCTATATAAAACCTTATAAACAAATATTCGTAATACTATCTGTAACAGACAAAATGTGCTAAAAACCCAAATTTCCATTACCTGATAATGGAAACATGGCATATTCATGTAATGGAATATTATTTGACCATAAAAGGAATAAAATACTAATGCTACAACATAGATGAACTTAGAAACATTGTGCTAAGTGAAAGAAACACTTCACCAAAGACAATGTATTATATGATTTCACAGATATAAAATGTTCAGAATAGAAAACCTTTCTGAAGAGGCAAAAAGTAGAATAGCAGTTACACAGAACTAAGGCATTTCTTCTGGGTGTGATAAAAATGTTCTGGAATTAGTGGTGATGTCATACAACTTTGTGAATAAATTTAAAATCCCCAAGTTTTATATTTTTAAAGGGTGAATTGCATAGTATGTGAAATATATCTCAAAAAGCTGTTTTAAGGGGAAAAAAATGTATCTGCCATGAAGTTTGTCTTTATCTTAAGAAGTCTTTCTATGTGGGAAGGTAATTAAAGAGCCTATATTTCATCTAGCTTATCACTGTGATATTAAAGTCTTTCAAATAGTCACCAAGAAAATGAAACCTTTCAATTTGACTTATCCCTTTTTTCATCAAATATCCTGGTTGTACCCCAAATTTCTAAATTATCAATCCAAACAAAAACAAAGCAAAATTAACCCACAAAAATAAAAGGAAAAAAGTGATGTGACTATGACTGATTACCTTCTTTCTTCTACCATTTAGACTAAAACTTTTCCTTTGTCTTGCTAACATCTAAAAATATGATTTTTCCCAATATACCCACCACAATTAAATAAGGATTTAAATTATATATTTTTTTTTATTTATTTATTTTTCTTTTTGGTACCAGAGACTGAACTCAAGGGTGCTTAACCATTGAGCCACATCCCCAGACCTTTTTATATTTTATTTAGAGACAAGGCTTTGCTAATTGCTTAGAGCCTTGCTAAACTGCTGAGGCTGGCTTCAAATTTTTGAATTTTCTGTCTTAGCCTCCTGAGCCACTAGGATTACAGGCATGCACAACCATACCTGGCTTAAAATTATATTTTAAAGAAGAACACAAAAGCCATTTTAATATCTGTAAGAATTTATATTTTTTAATCCCCCTCTTTCCTTAGCCCATCCCATAAATTCTATTATTTTAAGTCTTACCCCTGTTTTTCCAGTCACCTCAGCTTCTGTCATGAGGTCTGCTAGAGCATATACGAAACCAAGATCTAACCTGAGATCCATTTCTTGAATCAACACTTTGAAATACCTAATTATAAAGCAGAAAACATTTCATAAAATCAATTAATTGCATTGAGGAAAAAAAGTATCAGATAAATATTAGAATTTTGAAATTTAGGACTTCTTAAATGAGTGAATAAAAAATAAATCAAGGCAATACTGTTTATAACAGCTACAAACCCAAAATATAAAAAGGGCTATAGAGAGGAAATGGATAAGTAAACTCAAATTTTTAAAAATAAAAAATTAAAAAGAGGGGTGGGGCTGTGGTTCAGTGGTACAGCACTTGCCTCACACATGTGAGGCACTGGGTTTGATCCTCAGCATCACATAAAAATAAATAAATAAATATATTGTGTCCATCTACAGCTAAAAATATATATTTTTTAAAAAAGCATAATAATAGGTACACATATACAATAAACTACATTTTAAAAAGCAAGGGAATAAAGAGAGTTTGTCTCAGAGATAATTGGGAGGAACAGACTTAAATTTTTGCCTATGTCCCATTTTTTGAATGTGTAGTGAGTGAAATATAAATATTATTTTGTTCTTGTTTCTAAAACAATCTACAGTCATTTTAGACAACTTAGGAAAAAGAAAAAACAAATATACAAAAAAGAAAATAATAAAATACCCAGATCTAGAAACAATTATTGTTAAAATTTGAAGTATTTCATCCAGAGCCTTTTGAATTTCCAAGATTATAATATAATTAAGATATTTTCTTTGATCCTTATTATCTAATATTTTACATTTAAATCTTTGACTTATCTGAAATTTATTTTTATAGAGTGCAGATAATTCATATTCTTCAACCAAAATATTAAATGAACATGTAAGAAATATATGACGACACTTACTTAATACGTGATATCTGCGAATGTCCTGCAGATCTCATGACAATACTGACATCTGTGAAGGGTTTTGGTGCTGTCAAGGTTATAAACATGATTACTCTCTTGATTCTTCAAGGCAAACATAAGCATTTTCTTCCAATTTAATATAATTATAATGGAAAATTAAATCATTTACTAAATCATGAGTATCAATTAAAATTACTGATATTTGCAAATTTCCTTATGGTCTTAATTTCAGACTCTAGGACTGTGATTATCTAAATTTACTCTAAAAATAATTAATTCTAAAAATTAGTATTTTAAACTGGAAGTATGCATTAGAATCATGACAAAAACTATGAAAATAGATTCTGAAGACTTGCCCAAGGTCTCTCAGTGCGGGGGGGGGGGGGGGGCATGTATAGTAGTTAAAAGTTTTCAAAGGGGCTGGGGTTGTGGCTCAGTAATAGAGCACTTGCCTGGCACATGTGAGGCACTGGGTTCAATCCTCAGCATCACATAAAAATGAAAATAAATAAAATAAAAATATTGAGGCTAGGATTGTGGCTCAGCAGTAGTGCATTTGCCTGGCATGTGTGGGGCAATGGGTTCAATTCTCAGCACCGCATATAAATAAAAAAATAAAGGTCTATGAACAACTAAAAAAAAAAGGTATTGTGTCATTTACAAGTAAAAGAAAAAAAGCTTTCAGGCTTTTTTTTTTTTTTTTTTTTTTAAGAGCCTGTGGTTTGGAATGGGAAACCCAGAACAGAGGCAAGTGAAGTAGGGTGGAAAGGAGCAAAGAGAAAGTGGGGGAACAAGGATAGGTAAGAAAGGTAAAGGAGAAGAAAAAGTGGAAGAAACGGTGTCAGTTATTCTCATCACAAAAGTTTCTTATTAGAAAACACTCTGAATTTGAATTTACTCATTATTTATTCAAATGATCTAATAGTTTTTAAATCACAGATTTATAGATTAGTAATCTGATGTGCTAATTAATATTTTTAAAATTTTAAATATACATTTACAATTAATCTTTTATTTTTAGCATTAACTTGAGTTTCACTGAAGTCAGCTGAATACTCTCTGCTGTTCCTTTTTAAGCAGTATAATTTTTCAGTGATCCTACAGTAGGTTTTATTTCATATTTTTATAGTAAAATGAACCTAATAGCTAGAACAACTGTTTTTATGGTAATCTAAAAGTAAAAACAAACCTGTGTCCAACGTGACAGACTTTGGAGGTTTAATAGGATAAAACACGAATGGAAAAATAGCACCAGGAATCTGGTTTTGAATCTAAGAAAACAAAAAAGAGGTCAATACATAGTATATAAATAATACAACCTGACTACAACAGTAGGCTTTAAGAAATAGAGGGAATCAAAAAGTCAGTCAAATATTGAAATTGAAGTAGGAAGTGAAGTGAAGATTCAATTTTCTCCAGCTTCTTGGTGTGTTTTATACTGACTCCATCTTGCCTTTTTCTTTGGGTTTTCTAAAAGACAATATAGACCAGGGGAATAAATAGGGTTTGAATTATGTTTTGCCAGTATTTTCAGTAAGACTTACCTGTATTCTGTAAATCTGAATTCTAAATGATGATTGATGTGCAGATGTGCTATATTCCACTTTTAATGCTGGAAGATAGTTTCTTCGAATAGCTTGTACATGTGGTTGCAAAATTTTCATGTTAATCCCACTAGGTGTGAATCAAACCTGAAAAATAACCAATCCCCCCACAAAAAGAAAACCAACATGAAATGTCTCTTTTCCATAAATGATTAAGATTGAAAATTTATATCATAAAACTTTTAGGGTAATACTAATTTAAAGAGTAGGCTAAATATTTGACTAGGGTTAGACTGAGATCTTTTACCTCATATTCTTAAATTGTACATACTTTTATAATCCTTATAGGTTAGCTGTATCAATTTTTACATTAATAAAATTTACATAATAAAAATCAAGTAATGAAAGAAAATAAATTTAAGAATAAAATAAAAAACCATTTTTAACTTCTCATTAACTAAAGAAAGTATCTTTAAGAGGAAGTGTTTTAAAAAATAACATTTTTAGTTGAAAATGGACTCAATACTTTTATTTTGTTTATTTATTTTTATGTGGTGATGGGGATCAAACCCAGTGCCTCTCATGTGCTAGGTAAGCGCTCTACCACTGATCTACAACCCCAGCCAGAAAGTTTGATTTCTTAATACACATAACCATCCCTTTAAAATATTTTGTATGAGTTAGGTATGTTAGGATTAACTATATTCAATTTGTTTTGTAAGGAAGCCAGACTTTCCTTAAAATTCATTAGCAATTCAAACTACAATAGAGAAAAATTAGAAATTCACATTAATGATTAAAAGAATTTACCGGAATATTAGTGTCCAACTCAATAACCTTGTCTTCTAAGGGTGAAGATTCAGTATATTCCTTAAATTCTTTTTCCAACTTCTCAGTATGCTTTACACTCATTGTCTTCCATCTTGCCTTCTTCTTGGGCTTTGTTTCCCAAACCACATCAGAACTTACATATGAAAGCGAAAATCATAGTACTAATTTATAATCGTTTTCATTTAAACTGGTTTATTACATAAATTAAAAAACCTTTGTAAAACTTCAAAAGTTTTACTGAATTGTGAAGTCACAATTTTAGCCTTCATTACAAATAAGCACATTACAAATCTAAAAACACGAATTAATTAACATTTCTGTCATTCCTATTCATTATAGCTGGGGTGTAATGGACAATAAGTAGTGAACAAGTGAATCAATTTTAACATATACGTAAAAATGTTTGCAAAAGAGAAAAAGTATGCAAAATAAAGAGAATCTGGAGTCTCAGGATATGTGAAGTGGTGGGGGATGTGGTATTAAAATGGAGTGTTCAACACAGACCTCACTGAGAAGCTAAAATTTCATCAACCTTAAAGGAGGTAAGGGAGTTATCCAGCAGACTACAGAAAAAGAATATTTCATTTAAGTGCAAAGCATTAACAAAGATTATAAAGCAATATCACATCTGTAGTAAATGAAGAAGAACAAGAAGGCCAGTATGGTAGGAACACATTAAGAGTAAAAGATGAAGTCAGTCAGTGGGAGATCAAATAATGCAGAACCTTCTAAGACATTGAAAAGACTGAGTTTTATTCTGAGTTGAGGAAACACTGAAAGGTTAAAAGAAGATTAGTAATATAATCTATGTTTTGAGAATGCATTATGGGTTGGGGGAAAAAAGAGGATCAAGGCTACAAGCAGAAAAACTTATTAAGGGTTAATACAGCAAGCACCTGAGAAATGGTACTGGCTTGGATGAGGGTAATAACAGGCAAAAAAAATATGGTCAGTTGCTATGCATACATTGAAGGAAAAGTTAGTACAGAACTTCTCCATGAAATAGATATGGGGTATGAAACAGAGGAATCAAACAAAGTCTTCAGCCTGAGCAACTTGGAGTTGTGAATACCTCCCAAGGGAAACAGGTTTTGGTAGGAAAA
Organism: Spermophilus citellus; assembly: GCF_964194105.1. Lineage (NCBI taxonomy): Eukaryota > Metazoa > Chordata > Mammalia > Rodentia > Sciuridae > Spermophilus > Spermophilus citellus. The sequence goes on from NC_138183.1 coordinate 80,326,711, forward strand.
AATTAAAGAGTTTGGTGTTACACATATGAAGTTAAATAAGTCTCTTAGATATCTGAGCAGATTTTATGTATGCAGTCAGATATATATGTAAAGAATTTGGAAAAGAGGACTGGCTTAAGAAATATATTATTTGTGTATCTACAAAAAGTTGGTGAATATATTGGTATTAGAAATTATGAAAAAATGAAATAGACAAGAGGATTGAGGTCTTAGAGCCTCAAAGCATCCAATGTAAGAAACTGAGAGAAAACAAGGAAACAACAAATGAATCTGAGAATGTTGGGACAGGAAGAAAACCCATGATGGTGAGATATCCTAGAAATCAAATGAAAGAAACTGTATCAAGAAGAAATTTGTGTTAAATAGCAAATCCTGCATGGAGTGGTTAAGAAAGAAAAGAATGAAAAAGATTGGAGATAGTGAACGTATTAAACTCTTTTGAAATAGTGATTTGAGAAGTTTGGCGGTAAAGAGAAAAAATAAAATGGGTAGTAGAAAGAAACAAAGTAGGGTCAGGAGACTTTTTTTTTTTAAGTTCAGAGAAGTAACAGTTCTGACAGAAACAACCCAGTAGAGAGACAGAAACAACCCAATAGAGAGACAGAAATTGTAAACCTAAGATGGAAAGAAGATGATGGTGGATCATTGTTGTCAAGTAAGTAACAGTGAAATATATGTGCAATATAGGAAATATAGTGCAAAAGTAGAAACATGTTTAAATGGGAGCACATACATATACTTATGGAACTCAAGAGAATCATATTGGTATAGCATGTAGGTACAAATGCTGGTAAATAAGAAGTTGTGATACTGGGAGATAAGGTGGGTCTAGGAAGTTTGCTTTTAATTGGCTTCAATTGGTGAAGTGAGATGCAAGGGAATGAACTGAGAGAAAACGGGAGTTTTAAGGAGAGACAAAATATAAAACAGTAATTAGAGCACTAGGATGATTAAAAACATGATAGGGTATTTATAAATTTGATTTTTGATATTTTTATCCCACAGGCAAAAAAATCCTTATATGTACTTGGAAATTACAATCTAACAGTAATCTAGAAGACAGTATAAATAGAAGAAATCTAATTGCACAGAAATTAAAATGCTTAAACACCTAACGACAGAATAAATATATATACCCAAACAATATTATATGAATTCATGAATGTCAGAGAGAATCCCAGTATTATGTACAACTATAATGCACTATATATATGCATATATACTTATTTATTTATTTACTTTAATGGCAATTAAAAAACCCTATCGGGGGAAGTTTGGGGTACTAAAACTAATCAAAATATGTTATATTCGTGTTCCAATATATGTCACATTGTAAGTTACCATTATGTATAATAAGTATGCACCAATAAAAACAGCCTCTAAAATTACTCTACTTACATAAATTATTTAATTTTAAGTATTCAATTTGTTTACTCTTTCCAACATTTATATTCACTTAATAAAATACAAAGTTAGAAAACCATGTTTTCATCTTTGCCATATCATTTAGCATGAGAGATAATACATGATAGTTATAATAGCCATAAAATTTGTATTTTAACTTCTTATTTAAATAAGAAAAACTTTAAGTTTTTGAGAACAATGAAAATTTTAAAGAAAACAGCTTTAAGATTTCTTTAAAATTACATTTATTCCATTCAATGAGAAATCGGTAAAATATAATTCACATAGAAACTAAATTTAAATATGTATCATAAATACCTTTAATATTTGGAATTCAACTCATGTAAAGGATTAAAACTACATTATCTTGTTAAGTAGACTGGAAGAAATGCTCTCACAATAGGCATGCGGGTGCTCACGTGTGTGTGTGTGTGTGTGTGTGTGTGTGTGTGTTAATTTTAATTTAACAATTTGTGAATAGGAACAATAAGGGCATAAGGGGAGATAAGAGCTTTAATGGTGATGCCTTATATGGAAAATAATAAAATACAGCATTCTTTACTAGATCTTCAAGTGCCAAGGTCAAATTAGAATGTGCTTGTCTTAAGTCTTGCAACAACTACTTATGGATTATATATACAGTGTACTTTGTTCTCTGATAGATGGTAAGAAATAAATCAGAAAATTTTATGACTTGTTCAATAAGATATACTTTTAATAATTGAATAAGTCTAACTTTGTTAGAGCACTAGGATGATTAAAAACATGATAGGGGATTTATAAATTTGATTTTGACATTTTTATTCCACAGCGCCCCCCCCCAAAAAAAAACCCTTAAATGTACTTGGAAATTACAATTACCTTAGTATTGATGACTAGTCAAAAAAATTGTCACTTTAGATTTTTATGATCATTTCATAATAATTAAGAACTAATTAAACTTATCCAAAACTTAAGGTACCTAACCTTGTAATGCCTATATAGGCTACTTCTTCCTTTGTATAATTGTTGACAAGAGAAATTCCAACATCTTGTAATGCCAACACAATTTCTTGCTCTGCTAACTCTGCTTTCTCACTTTCATATGTCACTTTAAACACTCTTGGATCTTCAGTGAATAAAATAATGCGCTGTAAGCCTTCAAAGAATGAAACTAAATAAACGGTCTTTTTTCCCAAATTTATAGGTGTCATCGTATCCTAAAAGAAAACCACACACACAAAAAAATTAGAGTTTGGTCCCAACCAACACAAAGTCTAAATTTCATATTTGCAAAATGAAGATATTAATTTCACCTATTTCATAAGAGTGGAGTGGGGTGGCAAACTAAATAAATTAATATTTTTATAATACTTAGAAAATTAATCAGTCATGATTACTTCAAAGGATTAGTGACAACCAATTGAATTAATATTTGTATAATACTTGGAAATTTACTTCAGTATCATTTGATAGCTGAAAGAGAATAAAAAATGTCTGATATCTCAATTGCAAATTCTTATAAATGAAACACTGATATTCAGCACAGGACTAATTAGGTAGAAAGCACTTACAGAAGCATTGTGATGAACCAGGATCCTGAGGTTAAATAACATGATAAACGTAGCAAATTCCAGTAAGAGCTATAAATTTCCAGCTAATGAATATTCAGATTATAGGAAATTTTAATATTTAGTAACATTCATGTTATAATGCACAGAAATTAGAAATGTTAAAATGAAATTATTGCATAGGAAACATCATGTTATAATACATTCTAAAGTAAAATAAACAGCACTAAAACAACATTGAGAGATAAGAAGTTTACAAACAATTCTTAAGTCTAATGTCTTGAGAATTTCTGCTTTTATAAACTTCAAACTATCACTATGATCTAAATATGCAAATATAATCAAGACTATTTTTATATTAAAATATTTTTCCTGAGTAAATCTAATCGGAATTAGAAAACATTAAATAAAGTTATTTAAATTATAGGTAATCCCCTTAAATACAATTTTAAAAAACCCATATCAGATATCTCGACATCACTGGAAGACAATGGGAAAATATTACCAATATGCTAAAAGAAAGTCACTCTGAACCTAAAATTCCTTCCTTAGCAAAAATATCTTCATGGAAGATGAGGACACAAAATAAAGATGCATGCTAAATTACTAAAGTTCATCATCAAAAGAGAATCATACAAGGATATTCTAGAGAAGGAATTAACAAATGGCAAAAACAAAGTGATCCAAGATGGAGGTTTGAAACAAAATAGATGTTAAGCAAATAAAATAAGATCTATCTGGGAAAAAAACATTTTATAAA